>NC_042623.1:106510567-107848067 GCF_901001135.1 Rhinatrema bivittatum
CAAAAGGGTCAAAATACATTTGACATTTTTCTTTAGTTTAAATGTTGACGATTTTATTTCTATGTCTGTTTCAAAGTCTGAGGTTTAGTGGATTTCTTTCAGGGAAGAGCCTATTGAAACTCACTGGTTATTAGCTGACAGAAGCATTTTATTTGCTCATTACCTGTAAAATTGTGTTTAATACATTGTTCATTGTTTCAAATGCACTGTGCTCCATGACTAGATTTTGTTTCTGAGTACAGTACAATTGAACTTAAAAAAAAAAATTGTATTAAAGTCAAACTGTAAATATAAATCTTCCATTTTAAAGGAGCCATGGGCTTTGTGGAACATGAAAGTGACATTATCCTGCAATAAACTAAAAGTTTGCTTTTTGGACATACAGATTATTGTTTTTTGTTTTACTTTAAACGATTTTTATTAGCATTTTTCAAACAAATATAAACATCTAGGAGGTGGTTGGTTCTTAATCCCCTCCTAGTCAAGCGAACAGAACATAAGCCAGTTACAAAATACCCCCTGCATACGCCCCTCTTCCCACACTCCTCCCACCCTTATCCCATCACCTTTCTTCACACCCCCTGAATTCCTGATAAGTATTTTAATATAATCTAAGTGGAATAAAGAGAGCCATTTTGTTGCCCAGGGGAGATAGAAGATAGAGAATATCTTTCATGGGCATCCTTTCACTTCTGCCACCCAGTGGGCTTGGACAGTCTCACTCCTCTCAACCAAGCCTCTTCTTGGAAGAGGAGGAGAATGTTGAATATAGGCTTTCATACAAGTTTACAAAGTAATAATATGTACCACAGAAACAACTCAGAACCAAACATTTGCACTTTCTCTGCCTGTATCATAAACAGCATTATAAAAAATTGATGTCATCATAATAAAACTTGAATGGAGTCCAATGCACAAGATGTAGGCAGCTGCCATATCAGCACATGACTATGTGCATAATACAGTTACATAAGAACATGTAACCCCTTTTTTTGGAAGATTGTTGCTCCTAAGGGCACATAACTAATTTACTTCTTTGGGGCTGCTCCAGCTAGCATATTACATCCCACTTCACTCTCAATCCCTGGAGGAGGATTTTTTTTTATGGGAATAAACTCTCACTTGTGGCCCAGAGGAGGAGAAAAAACCCTCAGTGTGTGTGTGTAGTCATTTGGTGCTTTCCCATGAGGTAATAAGTCAGACAGGACCAGGTCTGAGTGCTAAATAAAAAGTGTTAAATAAAAGCTTACTGATTAATACTCATAAATTAAAGTCCTTTATCCAGAAGAGTGAATTTACATCTGACTGATGGTACAGATATTCTGGGTAGGTATGTGTCCTTTTACCAGACCTCTGGGTAGAGCCCATGGTGATAATTGTACAAACTCTCCCAGCGGCTGTGTGGGAATAAGAACATATGAACATAAGATAAGCCATACAGGGTCAGACTAAGGGTCCATCAAGCTCAGTATCCTGTCTCCAACAGTGGCCAATCCAAGTGACAAGTACCTGGTTAGTACCCAAACACTAAATGGATCCCATGTTACTAATGCCGGCAAGCAGTGGCTATTCCCTATTAATTAATAGCAGTTTATGGATTTCTCCGCCAGAAACTTATCCAAACTTTTTTTAAACCCAGTTACACTAGTGGAAGTGTCCTCAATTTTGCCAAAAATAATCTTACCTTTGAACATCTTCTCTGACACCCTGCCCGTTCTGATGCTGTAGTTATAGAGAACCAGATGGGGTCTCCTGCTCTTTTCTTCCTTACTTAAATATTCTTCTCTGATATTTCAGGGGAACTTCTTTTGGGGAAAAGTTAGTGGTATCAGGCAAGTTCTCCACGCTGAAATCCCAGTGGGGAAGGTGAATCCAAAAACCTCCTTATTAAAAACCACTCTTATTAAGTCCAAAAAATACTTTAAAGCTTAATCTGGCTATCTCTTCCACCTTCACTTCTCACTGTTTCTCACAATAGATCCAACACTGCTGCTTGCCCACCTAGGGTTTAGAGTAGGCTGACAGGTCTTTGGTAAGCCTTACACCTATAGGGGCAAAAGAGCTCTTTTGCCCTTAAAGGGTATCAGGCTTACAAAGCTATCCCTCTGTAAATTATAAGCAGGACTCTCGGGCAGGGAATGCACTGGGAGGTATCATTTCTAAAATAAACTCCTTAGGGTGAAGCTAGGAAGCCCCACCAGAGTGTGGAAAAAATACATCTTTTTTCTTGAATACTTCCTTAAACTGAAACCCACGCTGTATTATCATTGCTGGGCTAGTGTTCAGGCATCCAATCCAGATCTTCCAGGTAGGAGGGACTAAGAGGTATGGATAGCTCTTCAACAAGTGTGTTCTAATGACAGGGATAGGGAAAACTGGTGGCCAGACCAGGAAGGTCTGCCACAAACATAAGACTTGCCATACTGGGTCCATCAAGCTGAGTATCCTGTTTACAAAGGTGGACAATTAAGGTCACAAGTACTTGGCAGGATCCCAAGGATTAGATAGATACCATGCTGCTTATCCCAGGGATACAAAGTGGATTCCTCCAGCTCTACCTTAATAATGGACTTTTCCTCCAGGAACTTGTCCAAACCTTTTTTAAACACAGTTACCCTAATAGCTTTGGCCACATCCTCTGGCAACGAATTCCAGAGCTTAATTATGCATTGAGTAAAAAAAATTTCTTTATTAGTTTAAAATGTACAACTTAGTAACTTAATTGTGTATCCCATAATCTTTGTACTTTTTGAAAGAGTAAACAGCGAATTAACGTGACTCATTCCACTCCACTGATTATTTTGTAAATCTTAATCATATCTCCTCTCAACCATCTGTTCTGCAAGCTGAAGAGTCCTGGCCTCTTTAGCCTTTCCTCATAGGGGACTCGATCTATCCCCTGTATCATTTTGGTTGCCCTTCTCTCTACCTTTTCTAATTCTGCTATATCTTTTTGAGATGCGGTGACCAGAACTGCACACAATATTAAAGATGAGTTAGCATCATGGATCAAAAAGAGGCATTATGAGATTCTCTGTTTTATTCTTCATTCCTTTCCTAATAATTCATAGCATTCTATTTGCTTTCTTGGCTGCTGCTACATACTGAGCAGAAAATTTCAATGTATTATCAAGGATGAAACCTAGATCCTTTTCTTTTATGGTGACTCCTAATCCTTTTCTTTCATGGTGCCTCCTAATGTGGAACCTTGCATTGTGAAGCCATAATTTGTGTTACTCTTCCCTTAGTGCATCACTTTGCAATTGTCCACATTAAATGTCATTTGTCACTTGCAATGCACGTTTCCCACTTTTGCAAGGGCTTTTTGCAATTTCGCACAATCCTCATGTGACTTAATAACTTTGAATAATTGTGTGTCATCTAAAAATCTGATCACCTCACTCGTTGTTCCCATTTCCAGGTCATTAATAAATATGTTAAAACCAGTGGTCCCAGAATAGATCCCTGGGGCACTCCACTATTCAACTTTCTTCATTGGGAAAATTTACCATTTAGCCCTACTCTGTTTTCTATCTTTTAACCAATTCTTAATCCATAATAGGACACTTCCCCATCCCATGACATTTTAATTTCCTAAGACGTTTTTCATGAGAGACTTTATCAAAAGGTTTCTGGAAATATATATTTTGTAATCTGTCAAACTCTAGGGGCAGATTTTTTATCTTACGCACGCGGGGTACATTTGTGCGCGCATGTTATAAAATCCGGGGTCGGCGCGCGCAAGGGGTGCACACTTGTGCACCTTGCGCGCGCTGAGACCTAGGGGAGGCCCGATGGCTTTTCCCGTTCCCTCCCGAGGCCGCTCCGATTTCGGAGCGGCCTCGGAGGGAACTTTCCTTTTGCTCCCCCCCACTTTCCCCTATCTAACCCACCCCCTGCCCTATCTAAATCCCCCCCTACCTTTATTGCTGGAGTTACGCCTGCCTCTGGCGCACACCGACCAACTGATGCTACGCCAACCACTGGCATAGCCACTGTGCCGGAGGACTTGGGACCACCCCCGGACTGCTGCCCCTGCCCCTGGATCGCCCCCGGCCCCACCTCCGGCCTGCTGCCCCGCCCCCGGCCCGCCCCTTTTTCAAAGCCCCGGGACTATGCAAAATAGGCTCGGTGCACGCAGGGGTAGGTTTTAACCCTTTGAAAATCTACCCCTAGGTGCCTTCCTATTAGTCAAGGAAATGGTCATGCTGCTGGCACAGGTGACTTGGTGGAAAGGGTAACAAAAATGACTACGGATGTGGCAAAGGGAGGCCCTAGAACATACTCAACCATGCTCAGCATCATGCATTGACTTGTGCTGCCAGTACAGGCACCTGGGAAGGTGCTAAAAAAAGGCTTCAGATGTGGCAAGTGATGATCTAGGGCATTTTTAGAAACAGAGCCACCAGGTAACCCACAACAATAGATATGAGAGAAAAGGGAAATCAAAATATATGTTCAAAAAGAAATGGGTCAATCAGAATATAATAAACATGAAAATAAGGTGTCAGCAAGTATGACGGCGTGTTTGAAGAATATGAACTGCCCAGTCATTTCAATTATCCACCTTGTAACAAACGTGTTCATGTGCAAATATAGTTATAAAATACTACTTTAAGCAGAAAAGCTTTGTTTGAATAGTATTAAGTCCGTTCAAATCAATTCTGATGACAAAAATCTGAAAGCCCAACATGGCTGGTGTTTCGCTTAGGAAAGCTTCATCAGGGATAGGCGATAATCCAAAGTACCGTATAACATTAACGACATCGATTTGGACCAGCAGGTCTCAGCGTTTCAGTAAAATCTTACTAAGTGAAACACCAGCTGTGTCAGGCTTTTCTTTCAGATTTTTCTCAACAGGATTGATCTAATGGACTTAATACTGTTTGAAGAAAGTTTTTTCTGCTTAAAAATGTATTTTTCACTATATTTGCACATGAACACGTTTGCTATAAGATGGATGATTGAAATGACAGGGTGGTTCATATTCTTTGAACACGCCATCAGACTTGCTGACACCTTATTTTGATGTTTTTTTTATATTCTGATTGATCCATTTCTTTTTGAATTTATAGTTTGGTTTCCCTTTTCTCTCATATCTAGGACTTTTTTTTGCCATGCTCGGCAGAAATAGTTGGGCTGTGCTGACAGCACAGGTTCCTGTGGGGACAAGATGCAGAAAACAATCATGAATGCAGCAAGAAGAAGCCCCCATATACATTCTGCCATACTCAGCAGCAACCTGGAAATGCTTTGGAAGTGTACTGTGATTGGAGTAGAATCCTCGCTCAAAGGCAGGTGTCGGGTGGGGTATTCAAAGTCCCTTTCTTCATCTTCAGCTGTAACTTTCCTGCCTCTCCATTGACATTTATGTCAATAACATTGTGCCAGATTTTAAAGGGTAAACGTCATAAAAATTCTATCTCACATAGGTTCTGTGCGCAAACACACACACACACCCCTTCACAATCTCACACACATATCTTACACAACCACATTTTCTCTCAACCCTAAGCATACACTCACACACACACACACACACACCCCCTTCACAATCTCACACACATATCTTACACAACCACATTTTCCTCAACCCTAAGCATACACTCACACACACACACACACACCCCCTTCACAATCTCACACACATATCTTACACAACCACATTTTCTCTCAACCCTAAGCATACACTCACACACACACACACACACCCCCCTTCACAATCTCACACACATATCTTACACAACCACATTTTCTCTCAACCCTAAGCACACACTCACACACACACACACACCCCCTTCACAATCTCACACACATATCTTACACAACCACATTTTCTCTCAACCCTAAGCATATACTCACACACACACACATACTCCTTCTTCCTTCTTCTCTCTCTCCCCTACACAACCTCACACTCTCACTCATACACATAAGTGCACATACACACATATAGCCTCCCTTTCATACTCACACATACACATAGACACCATCTGGTGCAGCTTAGAGCAATAAAGAGAGATATTTTATGTTTTACAGTAGTTACGAGGCTAAAACTAGTTTTAAAAAGCATGACTGCACTTGTTTAGGGTTTGGAGTATGGGCAAATATTCTTAGTAACGTATAAGAGTTTGACAAAAAGGCATTTTAGATTTCCTTTTGTGATGGTGTCATTCTTTCTATTGTCTTAGTCAATGCTGTTCTTGGGTTTTTATCATTACTGGATTATCTTGCAGGATACTTCAGAAGCCAAGGAGTGTTAAGAAAGATGATGAAAATTAAGATGTGATTAACAAGCCAGCTGCTAATACTGAGGAGGACTCAAAACTCTAGGGCCATGAGGGCAGTTACTATCCTTTCTGGGAGGAGAAGAACAAGGAATTTGCTTTTGTTCAAAATACTTGCTCAACAGCTGGACTGTTCAGAACGAGCACAGCTGCAGCACATCTCATGCTTCAAAGAGGAAAGCCCACTATGGAATTTCTTTACACTAAATAGAAATAGATAAAACATTAAAAGCACAACATACTCCGTCCACTGGTTCATGCCAGAGAAGATGTTCTGTGAATCCATGCATCCAGCAACAGTGTTCAGATAGCAGAAAGTGTTTCATTAGACTGGTTGTTTGAGAATGCCACATATAGCATTGTACATTATCAGCATGAGGTGCCCGCAGACATGAGTTATGAGTAACATCAGACAGCTTGTTTTTATAAATCTGAGCAAGGGGCAATTGTATACTCTACATTTCATAACTCCATTGTTTTTTGAAGATATATTTATTTTGACAGAAAATTCTGACATTCAGGAAGCAGAGTTAAGATAACAGGTAAGACCTGAAGGACTTAAATCGTGCCCAGTTCTGGCCTATCCAAGCAGAAGGACATCTTGCACGGTCTGATCTAGCCAATCCAGTTTCAAAAGAAAACAAAAAATGGTTCCCACTGCTGTGCAGTGGGAGGTTTTACATTGTTTTTTTTCCACCTAGAACAATTGTAACAAAAACTTGTCTTTATTCAAAATTCATCTGAATAGGCTGGGCACTGGAAGCGGTCCAGCTGAGGGCGTGGAAAGGCTGAATTTGTCAATGAAGCATCTTGGTCACTACTAGAGATCATGTGAGAGCCACAGGCCTCCCCTCACAATATGAAGAGGTCTCTGTTATGTTCCCTCTTCTGGCCCCATCTGCTGCACCACTCTGCTAGGAGGCCTCTAGCCCCTCCTTCATGTATAACAAGTTATAAGTCAATACAGGAATATTGTTATCCTCTTCTCATTGAATTTTAAGGGATTTAAAGGGATCAAACCTTCAACCCCACCCTTCAGGCAACAAATACTGAGGTAGATCTTCAAAAAATACGCGTGTGCGTACTTTTGTTCGCGCCACTGGCGCGAACAAAAGTATACCAGATTTTATAAGATACGCGCGTTGCCGCGCGTATCTTATAAAATCCGGGGTCGGCGCATGCAGGGCTGTGCAAAATCGGCAGCCTGCGCGCGCCGAGCCGCACAGCCTGCCTCCTTCCCTCCGAGGCCCCTCCGAAATCGAAGCAGCCTCGGAGGGAACTTTCCTTCCACGTCCCCCCACCTTCCCCTCCCTTCCCCTATCTACCCCACCCCCCAGCCCTACCTAAATCCCCCCCCCTACCTTTGTTGGGCAAGTTACGCCTGCTTGAAGCAGGCGTAACTTGCGCGCGCCGCCCTGGCATACCCCGGCACAGGCATACCCTGGGATATGCCGGCATACCCCGGCCCCCCCCGAACCATCGCCACGCCCCCAGACCCGCCCCGGACCGCCCCCTGCCCCCCGGGCATGCCCCCTCCCGGCCCTTTTAGGAAGCCCCGGGACTTACGCGCGTCCCGGGGCAGCCTATGCGCATGCCAGCAGCCTATGCAAAATAGGCTCACCGGCGCGCGAAAATCCAGGAGGATTTACGCGCGCAGGGGTTTTAAAATCTACCCCTGAATGAACTAGTGATATGTAAATACTGCATTTTATACCCCCAGTAAGAGTGGGAGAGGAGGCTGGCAGTATGAGGGATTTTTTGATTTGCTTTATTATGCTCTTTGGATGTATTTTATATGTTTGATGATATACAGTACTATGTAAAGGTGTTTTTTCTGATATGCAAACAACTTTGGGTTCCCATTCTGGTAGGAAGATGGTATACAAGCCCAACAGAAAAATAAATAGAAATTGGTTTTATGGCCTTCCTCCATGCTTCCTCAATGCTTTTTTTTTCTGCTATTCCTGCTATTGGGGATGAGACTCATTGGAAAGCAGATGAGTCTGATATGAATTGAAATGAACCAGAACATTTATTGCAATTGAGGGGGCTCTCCTAAAATGCCACATGTTTTACATAACATTTCTGAAATTATACAAGCATTCAAGTCACTTGTTTATTAATATTGAATATAGTTATTTTTTTGGCCATACGCAGCATACGTCCATCTTCCAGATAGTTTTCTAAGTTCTGCATATGAGTGGAAATAATATCATTTATTATTGAAATAATATCATTTTACAATACTTTGTTCATGCTCCTATCCATGAGGCAAGTGACATGATCAAGAAATAATATGTAAAATGTTGCTGTTTCACTGGGTTTGCACTTAAAACTCACCTAATAGGTATCCTGATGCTTATTTGCCATACGGGAGAAAATGAACCAGTCTAGAAACAATTCCATTGTTGTGGCGCTATTGCATTGAATGTGCCACCCTCTGCTTAGAAATAAAGGTCATGGAATATTCAGCTAATTAAACAATCTGATTTGTTGAATATCCCAAAGTGATAATTTAATGCAGAATGTAATAGAAAATCACACTCCTTAATGGTTCGACTCAGTCTATGAAATCCTTTTTTAATTGTTAATGTAGTTGGTGTAGTATTTAGATTTGCTAGTTTCCCTCTGGTCACATTAAAATTCAGATCAAATTATGGTTTGGTTATATTGAAAACTGTGAAATCCTTATCCAGGCACACAATTTACATAACACTTATCTTCCTGCTGGAGATTGTGTTAAAGATTCCTTCTGGCTTTGTAATCCTTACAATAATGCTGCTGACTCCATGATGCTCACGTGGATAATGAAGAAACCCTTCTTAGTCTGCTGTAGTTCTTTCCTTTCCTTTCACTATTTGTGACCATTCCGCCTGCTGTAATGCCTTTCATCTTTCCAGTTTCAAACAGTTACTCAGAGGCAATAGATGTTCTACATAGCCTTTCTCCTGGATGATCTCCGTGGGGGATTTTCACTCACCTGTCTGTGATACCTTGCACTGCAGGAACAAGCCTGGTAATTGCATACAAACCACAGCTAACATCTTCTAATGAACGTTCTGTTTATGAAGAATGTAACTCTGATTCTGAACAGCACTGCAGTAAATTATACAAATTAAATATTCATTACTTTGTACTTCATTAGTTCACATTTTGAATACTTTTTCTTCATTATACCAAGCTAGGGTGAAGATATTTTTAATACATTCCCACTGTTATTTTTCAGAAACCTTTATTAATACAAGGTTGTATTTTCTAAATCAGCCATAATATTAATACATTTAAAATGCTAAATTTTTTGACAAGACATAAAATGCATTTATATTCTCATGACTCCTGTTTCATTACTCAATGCAACTAAAATTATTCTCAACCCTGGTATTCGTGGAAAGTTTGCTTAAGGCATCTTGATTCATAATGCATAAATAAATCACGAGTTCACCAATAAACACATTGAAGACATGGCAAAGGTACAAATATTTTTGACCTAATTTATGGCTACAGTAGAACACTATTAAATGTTTAATTTCATTAGATAAAAAATATATTTAGAAAGTCAATTACTTAACAGAAGTGTCTCTTGCGAATCCAAGCCCCCTTGTTGTAAGTATGAAATGAGTAAATAAGTAATTTTTTAAGCTAATTGAATTATGAATGTTTAGGAAAGCTGTGCAAGTGACCGGCAGCTAGGTCTCAAGCCTTAACAATTGTTGCGACTGCTCATAAATTACACACTTGTGCTAATTCAACCCTTTGTGTGTGTTTGGAGTTCGGAGTTCCAAAAATTAGTAAGAACATAAGACTTGCCATACTGGTTCAGACCAAGGATCCATCAAGCCCAGTATCCTGTTTCCAAAGTTAGCCAATCCAGGTCTCAAGTACTTGGCAGGATTCTCAAGGGGCAGATAGATTCCAAGATGCTTATCCCAAGAATAAGCAGTGGATATCTGCAATTTTACCTTAATAATGGTTTATGGACTTTTCCTCCAGGAACTTGTCCAAACCGTTTTTAAATGCAGGTACACTAATAGCTATTGCATTTTCCACATCTTCTGGCAATGAATTCCAGAGCTTAATTATGTGCTGAGTAAACAAATATTGTCTCTTATTAGTTGTAAATGTATTACCTAGTGACTTCATTGTGTATCCCCGGTCTTTGTACTTTTTGAAAGAGTAAACAACTGATTAACGTTTACTCATTCCATTCCATTCATTTTATAAATCTCTATCATATCTTCACTCATCCGTCTTTTCTCCAAGCTGAAGAGTCCTAACCTCCTTAGCCTTTCCTCATAGGGGATTTCTTCCATCCCCTTTATCATTTTGGTTATCCTTCTCTGTACTTTTTCTAATTTCACCATCTCTTTTTTGAGATGCAGTGACCAGACTTGCACACAATACACAAGATGAGATCACACCATGGAGCAATCCAGAGGCATTCTGATATTCTCTGTTTTATTCTCTATTCTTTTCCTAATAATCCCGAGCATTCTATTCGCTTTCTTGGCTGTGGCTGCACACTGAGCAGAAGATGTCAACGTATTTTCTATGATGACATCTAGATCCTTTTCCTGAATGATGACTCCTAGGGGTAGATTTTAAAAGAAGCACGCGTGGCATACATGTGCGCATGCTACCCGGCGCACGCACATGTATGCCCGGTTTTATGACAGGCGCGTGCCGATGTTATAAAATCGGGGGTTGGCGTGCGGAAGGTGGTGCGCAATTATGCACCTTGCATGTGCCGAGCCGCGCTGCCTTCCCCCGTTCCCTCCCAGGCCACTCAGAAATCAGAGCGGCCTGGAAGGGGACTTCCCTTCCCCCTAACCTGACCTTCTCACCCCTTCCCCTAACCTTTCCCCACCCCCCAGCCCTACTCTAACCCCCACCCTGTCCTTTGTTATACTTTTTGCGCCTGCCGGCAGGCTGCCAGCACACTATCCTCCAACACAGCTTCAATGGCCACTCTGTCAGAGGCCTCCGGCCCCACCCTTACCCCACCCTGCCCCGCCCCTGGACCGCCCCTTTTGTAAAGCCCCGGGACTTACACGCATCCCGGGGCTTTACACCGTCACCGGGCCTTTTTAAAATAGGCCCGGCGCGCGAAACCCTTTTAAAATCCGCCCCCTAATGTGAAACCTTACACTGTGTAACCATAATTTGGGTTACTTTTCCCTAAGGGCCGGATTTTCAAAGGGTTATGCACATACATGGCCTTACGCGCGCCGGGGCTTTACTAAAGGGGCAGGAAGGGGGCGGGATGGACCAGGGCAGGGCAGGGCTGAAGTAAGTTTTGAAACAACAAAAAGAATACAAAAACGGTAGGGAGAAAAGGGTTGGGGGGTAAGGGAAGGTGGGGTGGGGGGTAAAGGGTTCCCTCCAAGGCCGCGCTGATTTTGGAGCGGCCTCGGGGGGAACGGGGGAAGGCAGCGCAGCTCGGCTTGGGCTTGGTGCGCTGTGCACCCCTTGTGCACGCCAATTCCCGATTTTATAACTTGCGCGCACCTGCGTCCCGCGCACCCTTTTAAAATCTACCCTAAGTGTATCACTCTGCATTTGTCCATATTAAATATAATTTGCTTTAGCATGCCCAGTCTTTCAGTTTTCAATGTCCTCTTGCAATTTCTCACAATCCTCTTGTGTATTAACAACTTTGAATAATTTTGTGTCATCAGAAAATTTGATCCCTTACTTGTTGTTCCCATTCCAGGTCATTTATAAATATATAAGAAGCAGTGGTCCCAGAACAGATCCCTGCAGCACGCCACTTCACTTCTCTGTTTGGGGAAAATTCACCATTTAGCTGCCCTACTCTCTGTTTTCTATCTTTTACCAATTGGCAATCCATAATAGGACACTGCCCCCTATCCCATGATTTTTTTAATTCCTAAGAAGTCTTGAGCGACTTTGTCAAATGCTTTCTGGCAATCCAGATACACTGTATCAACTGGCTCACCTTTCTCACAAGTTTATTACACACTCAGAAATTATATTAAATTTCTGAGGCAAGACTTCCCTTGGCTAAATCCATATTGGCTTGGTCCCATTAAACTATTAAATCAGTGCAAGCAGATTTTCAGGAAGTGAACATTTGTAATAACTCCCCTTATGGACTGATAAGCACTATTGTAAACACTTTTATAGGTCAGCAATGTGTATAGAAACAATTTAAGAGTCAGCAAAGGAAGAGATACCTACTATTATCTGTAAGCATCTACATCTATCTTATAACATGTTATTACAAGACTCACTTTATATTTCCCTTGCAACAGATATGCAATGACATTTACACTCTCACCTATCCAGCAGAATTCAGTGCAAGGATATCAACCGAACATTTGCTATTGGGCCAGATTCATTAAGGCTTTTTTTCCATTTTGTGAATCTTAGTGAATCAGGTATGTAAGTGAGCTTGTCTTAATATAGGACCACTGTGGCAGGAATCAAGAAGCTTGCCTTCTCCTCCCCCCCCCAACTATCAAGTAATGCATGTATGCTCCAAAGGAGGGATGTGAGGTTTCTATATGTGCTGTAACCCATAGGCTAGAAAGAAATGATTATTCTTCCTATTATTTTCTAGTGCTGTGAACTCTCATTGTTGCCATTTCCTATGTATTAATGAAGATGTGTTATGACAGTACTGTATGTGTCTTATGATGTCTCTTCACCCCTTTGCTGTGAATTTCTGCTATATTTCACTTGGCATTTTCATATGGTAAAAAGGATTTGCATGCATGTGGAAAATATATCGCATGCACGGGTGAATGTGTAAGGTGTGGCTGAATGAATGTGATAAACTGATTTAAGTGTTGTCTGGCAGCAGCAAAAAAATCAGATAGATAGCTGAAGCCTGGAAGAAAGCAGCTGCACCAGTTAAATCTCAGTGGTTAAAATGGATTTGACAAATCTATGTCATACAGATGCTAACTATACTATATAAAGCCAGACTCCACCAGCTTGATGTGCCTTGGGATCCCTTGCAGTCCTTCTGGAGAATAGGATGGCATCAATAATAATGATTGTCCTGTGTCTGGTACAGCATTGCCTGTCCCTTATAGAAATGAGGGGAAAGTATTCAGCTTCCTGTAATAGAGCAGTGGGAAAGTGGCAAAGGTTTGGGGACTGGTGGATGAATTACATATTTAGTAGAGAAGCAAATGCTACAAAAAGCATTGTATAAATATGACCAATAACATGCTGATGACTGGTTCCATTTCTAATAAAATTTAAATTAGAATAAATAAAGAGACAAAAAAACAAAAAGAAGTAAAGTTGTTAAAGAAAGCACAAGGAGGCTTGGATTAGGACAAGAGAAGAAGAATGCATGCTGTGTTGAGACTGAAAACATTAGGTTATACTAAAGTAGTCTTTAGAAATAAAGCTCTGTGATCCCTAGCAAAAAAAAAAAAAAAAAAGGAAAGGAATTTTTTGTATAGAAAACTCTAGCCAGTGTTTAAAAATAGAGGAAAATAGATATATTTTTTTAATTTGTGGAAACTGATAATATACTTTCTTATTTTAAAAAAAATGTACAACACTTTTTAGATGTATCAAAAGCTCTCACATAGGCAATAATGAAAGCTAATGGGTGTGGCAGCACGATGACTCAGACTAGCACTAGCTGCAAGCAGAAGTAAATATATTTAGAGACCTGTGCATTAAAACTCAAGTTAAGCAATATTTTGTGTTATGTGCTGAAGATAAAAGGGCTAATTTTAAAAGCCCTGCGCACATGAAATCCAGAAGATACACATGCACACCCCAGGCATTTTCAAACACCCGCGGCCAAGCGCGTATCTCCTGGTACACAAAAAAGAAAGGTTTCCCAAAAAATGGGCGGGCTGGAGGTGGGGTCTGGGCAGGGACTGGGTGTGGTGTGATGTGGATGGGGCATGGGCGGGCTGGGATAGCACCATTAAGGCACTGTACTGCCGAAGCGCACACCGGGAATGATGGACCCGTGGAAGTTGCTGCTTCCTCGGAGAGCACATCAGTATAAAAACAAAAGAAAATAGGGCAGGCAATGAGGTTTTAGGGGTTGAGGTTAGTAGGGGAAAAGGGAGGCTGGTTTGGTAGGGGCCTTTAGGAAGTTCCCTCTCAGTTCGCTCCTTTATTGGAGTAGACTGGGAGGGAACTGGGATTAGGGCCTATCGTGTTGCATGTTGTAAAATTCCCCCCACACACACAACTTACGTGCGCGGGTCGGCATTCGTGCACACGCCGATATTAAATTGTGCACCTGGGTAATGGATTTTATAACGCGTGCTTCAATGCACGCATGTTATAAAAATCGGCATGTCCATGTTCGCTCGTCGGCTACCACATGCACATGGATGCCCGCAGGCGGGTTTGAAAGTAGCAACAGGAAACAAAGATCGGTAGAAGCAAAGATTCCTTTATTGATCTAGTAGCAGTAGGAGCCCAACTCTTGCCGAGTTTCGTTCATTGAGATGAGCTGCCTCAGGGGCTACAATGATTTTAATTACAAACAAGTAAAATAAAATGTATAAATACATTAAAAAATACATAAAAAATGACACACATATAAATACATAATTCAGATCATAATAACTTAAAAACATGCATGCATTCACAGAAATATATCCCTATAGTACACACACACTATTAAAATGCCTGCTAACAAAAAAAGCTTAGAGGATAACTTTCAAACTAATGCGCATGGTGGCATATACACTCGCATATTGCCAGGAGCAGATTTATGCAAGTATTTTATAACTCATGAGTATCATATACACGCACCCTGCAATGTAAGCTTATGCATATGCATGAATACATGCATTGCATTGAAACCACGTATATCAATGTATTGAATAAGCATACTTTCCCTACCTATTTTAAAAATACATGCACAAATATTTTATACATGAAAGTAAAATAGGACTCACTCGTGTAAGTCCTGATTTTCACATGGCCAGTTTTTAAAAATGCACGTGTAAATGAAATTACTCAGTTTACCAATTACTCTATCAGTTCACGCTGTCCTTCTCCAGGTCATTGAGATCTTCCTGGTTCTTCAGGCTGAAATCCCCGCAGTTCACCCAGACCTCCCACTACTAAACAATAAATACATTTAATATCACATACGCCATCAATCAAATGTTGGATGTTACAATTTAAATTATCACTTAATGTTAACAAAATTTAATTATTCATATTTTCCAGACAGCCTTTGACTGATAGCCTACAGTTTTTATGTTTGACGGGCACTCCTTGCCTATAAAATCTGGTGTCTTTAACTTAGGTGTTGTTAGATTTATCTATGTCAGTGTATGACCACATTAGAACCATAGTGGTCTTTAAACTAAACTGTGCATTCTGCATAGGCTGATGCCACTATTAGAACCAAGTGCTTTTCGTACTACCCTGCAATCCTTCATTTTACTGTAATTCTTTGTTCATTGGGTTACCAGAGCTCTACCGTCTTTTTTAACCAGTGTAAGCTCACTGGTATTATAATCATTAAGCTGACTGCCCATTTACTGGTGTGTGAAATATAAGGTGGTCTTTTTAGTTTATAAGATAATAAATATCCTTGGCAATCTCTGGATTAATTCAGTATTGTGAATTTTGCCAATTGTCACAGTCACTACACTCTGCAAACTGTGGCTTACTGGAAACACCCTCTGCAAAGCTTGCCCATTCAGCTGAGACCAGAGAGCGTGATTTCTCAGTTCATGGGCCTTTGTTATGACTTTGTTTGGTTCATGGTGGATAGAGTTGGTTTTAGGAAAAACTTGAAAACATTCTTATTTCAGGAGGCATTTAACATTCAAACCCAAGCTTCTGGCCATTGTTGTTTAATCATGCCGCTTTCAAGAGAGGAAATGATTACATGTAAGTCTCCATGTTGGTGCAAAAGGTGTGATTTCCCTTTTTTATTTTTATTTTATATCGGTGTGTTTGCATACATTTTATGGATGTTTTATCTGTAACGTCTGAAACATTGTAGAGTGCAGGATTTAAATCCTTTATAAACATAAACACAGAACATAGAAACATAGATGATGACTGCTGAAAAGGACACAATTGCCCATCTCGTCTGCCCAGCAAACTTACATCCTATATGCTTCACAGACCTTCAGGGTCTGGGCCATGCAGATTACTTGTTTGAGTTGTGTCATGGTTAATTAGTTAAGGGTAATATGTGTTGCATCAGTAAGTCCCCGTCCGTCCCCCCCTTTGATTATTTGCATAGATAAACTTCCTTCTGTGCTGTTTGATTTACAGTTCTCACTGGCACGGCTCTCCAATGTTTACTTGTTTTCCCAGACTGCCCTTCCTCCCTTTTATTTTCCTCCTTTTAGTTTTCTTTCCCAGACTATAGTTCATGTTTTGTTTTGTTTTTTGCTGTCAGACGTTTTACTGTATGAAGGATCTTGCCTCTGTCTTGCCTCTTTCCTTATTTCACTTCTCTCGCATCTAGGGATCTGCAGTCTTTATCCTCCTTCTTTATGTCCCTTTTCTTATCTCTAGGGATCTGCAGTGTTTATCCCCATGCCCTTTTGGATTCCTTCACTTCCTGTTCCTCACTGCATCCTCCGATAGGGTGTTCCATGCGGTCACCACCCTCTCTCTGTGAAGAAATATTTCCTGACATTCAATCTGAAATGTCCTCCTTGGAGCTTCATTTTGTGACCCCTAGTTCTCCTTATTTCTTTCCAACAAGAAATACATAAACAAATAAACAAAATATCAGGTGTAAAACTATGTGAGTAGGTTGGCAAATGTATGCATGTAAGTGTCTTAAAATAGCAATCTGCACCAAGAATTCCCAGGCCACCCTTTTTTAAGTGCATTTATGTGTGCATGAAAGTGAAAAGTAGAGATTATTTATGTGTATATATGTCAATTTTTATGCACGTAAAGCTTTGAAAATTCAAGGAATTCCCTGAGCTCAATGACCATAAGTGAAAGTGCCAGTTAGCAAGAGGGATTTTATTCCCTCATCTTCTGAAGGCAGTTTTCAATTCCACCCCACCACCCATGTCTCCAAGTGAAGCACAAAGGAGCTTTAATTTCCTGATTCCCCAGCACAAATACAAAGGGGCTTAATTGGCCAATCACCCCCAAAAAACACACACACGCTGATACTATAACATGTGGCCAGCATATGACCACCCCTTCAATCCCACCCCACTCCTAGACATAAAGTGATCAGTGGCCCCACTCACTCCCTCTCATACAGACAAGATTACTTGGTCTCTGTGCTTTGACCTCTTCTCCCCTAGTAAGTTATCCTTACACACACACACACACACAACACACACTCACCCACACACTCACACACACACTCACACACACACAACACACACTCACTCACACACACACTAACACACACTCACACACACACACACACACAACACACACACACACACTCACTTACACACACTCACTCACACACACACTCACTTACACACACACACACTCACACACACACTCACTCACACACTCACACACACACACACACACACACACTCACACACACACACTCACTCACACACACACACTCACTTACACACACACACACACACACACACACACACACTTCCTATCCCTTTTAGGTGAGGACCAAATAAGGAAAGGGGAAGGAGAAAGCAGGGCTCCCTTCTATCCTGTTCCTAGTGACCTTGAAAATGGCACTAACTTCTCATGCTACTTGTTTAAGACAAAGTAGTGCCAGAGGCCAAGCTGGTGACATTTTCAAAGTCATTAAGAATGGTGCAGTGGGGAGCCATATTGCCTCCTACCCCAATCTGTGTTTGGCCCTCATTGGAAGGGATAAGAAGATGGGGGGAAAGAAAGAGGAAAATGAGCTTGGGGCATGGAAGCTGCTTGATCTTTTCCACTCTAGGGGGAAGGGAAGGTGATTGGAAGATGGGGGGCTTATTCTGTGTTCATGGGTGAGAGGGTGATTGGGCTGCTGAGAACAGCAAAGCATAGATGGCTACTGCAATAAGGGTAGGCAGGGTAATCCACCTGCAACCATCTGCAGCATGTAGGTACTGTGGCAATGTACATAAGTGAGAGAGAGAGCAATGTCCGACATATGGAAAAACATGTAGGTCATGTGGGTATCCTGGATCATTTTATAAGACTTATCTAATTAGTAAAAGTGAAACAACAGTGAGTAAGCCACATAAATTGGAGGAGATAGAGTCAGATTTTGCAGACTTGCTCAGTGATCTTTTTAAAGGAATGTTCAGGCTCTATGCAAACAAAAGGACACAAAATCTCAGATTAAATAATATACTATAATCCTGTCATTTGGAATCTGGAGCAGCATATAATGTCAAATTGTCTAAAAGATAAGATGAAGTTGGCACCAAGAGCACAACTACAATCAATTGACACCAAATTGAAGCTATATTCAGGAGAGCTCAATTCCTTGGGACTTTTAATGCAACACATGTGGACATATTCATGAACTTGAGTTGGAGATAGTGAAAGCCAATTAATACCATTGCTGTATGGTCCATTATATGACTGCCTTGGGTTAATCCAGTTCACCCTTCCTGCTGAACTAAACTGCATAGAATATCAGTGCAACAGACATTTGTCAAGGAAGCAGTTGATCAACGCATATGATGATGTGTTTCATGGCTCAGTGGTATCTGTTCAGAATTCATTTTGATCTCAATTTTAGTATTTCACCAATCCAATGTGCTCCATGAAATGTACCAGTAACCACTAAAGCAGAAGTGAAAGCACAGCTGGACAGGCATGAAGCTGATGGTCATCTCACACCAGTGACTAAATCGAGCGACTGTATAAGAAACTGGAGAAGCTATGAATTTGTATTGATCTAAAGCTTCTAAATCTAGTACTGAAAAGGTATCACTACATCATGCCAATGCTTGAAAATGTCTAATGCAAGCTGTCTAAAGCTCAAGTGTTTCTGCTTGTTGATGCACAGGATACATTTCTGAAATGCAAGTTAGAGAGAGAAAACACTATATATGGGTGTTTATCTGGACCCAATGAGGCAGAAAATGTTGAAACAAAGTACCATTTGGAGTCTTGGTAGCACCCAGGCCTGGATTTGTCAATAGGCACACTAGGCCTGTGCCTAGGGCGGCAAAAATCTGGGGGGGGGGGGGGGGGGGAGGGGAGGGAGGAGTGGGCAGTAGACTGGCTGAAGACTTACTACCTTCCAGCTGTGCTGAATTTCACTCAGTAGAGAAGAGCCCTCTGCTTCCTGATACAGCTTCTCCCTTCCCAGGCAGCATATAGGGAAGAAAAAGGGAGGGGGGGGGGCGATGAAAGCCTGAAGCACAAAGGGGGATCAATTTGGTAAGATTAGGAGGGGATGATTTGGGATCATTGTGGGTGAGAAGAGAGGCTGAGGAATGACAGTGGATCAGATGGGGAGAAGTGGGCAGTGTTTGTATGTGTGAGAGAGAAGGGATTGGTGCTGGTATGTGTGTGCCAAATTGAGAGGATAGAGAGGAGTTGTAAGTGGAAGTAGGAACAGAGTACAGTAGGGATACCTCCCTCTTCTCCTTCCCCCTCCCCCACCCACTGCAATTCAGGCTCTTGAAAACTGCCGCCCTATATTGAAGATTCCTTTCCACTATTAAAGTTGTTATTAAAAGAGTGTAGTACACAGGCTTGAAACCCACCCAACAAGTTCTCCCAGGTCAAGAGAGAGGAGGCAAGTATAAAATTAAGGAATAAATCCCTAGAAAGGTTTTAAAAGATATAACAATGTTATTTTTAAGATACTATACAGTATCAATGTTCAATATATAATAATAATGTTTCATATATAGTAACAATGCCTTACTTATAAAAAGAAAAACCCAATGTTAAACAACAAATAATGAATATAATCTTTACTATGCTTTACTTTCTTTCTAGATAGAGCTATCTCTTCGAAATTCTATCTTGACATCAACATTCTACTTTCCACAGTAGAATATCAGATAACTATTAACACAATTCTAATAACCTTTCACTTTTCTATTTCTATCTTGTAACCTCAAGATTTGATTCTTTGTGTGTGTTCTATTTTTACTTTTTAAAATACTACTGAAGATTTCACTGGCGACAGTCTTAAGAGTACTTTAAAGGTAAGTATAGTGATTGTCTCTTATGTTTTCTGTCTTCCTTTTTTATCTGTCTTTTCTACTTTCCTGTTGTCTTTTTCTTTTCTCTTTGGTTAGGATTCTCTTTTTCTGTAATTCACTGTATATAAGTTGGTATGTACTAGGGATGTGCAGAGGGACGGCATACGTTGCATTCGGTATTCGTATTCGTCGGGGGGGCAGATACGTTGCATTCGGCAAGGAGACCCCCAATACGTTCATGCGTTCATTCTTATTTGTTTCCCAGCTAAAATTGAATTAACTACAACCCCCCACCCTCCTGACCCCCCAAGACTTACCAAAACTCCCTGGTGGTCCAGTGGGGGGTCCGGGAGCCATCTCCTGCACTCACGCCGTTGGCTGCCGGTCTTCAAAATGACGTCGAAAGCCTTTGACCTTACTATGTCACAGGGGCTACCAGTGCCATTGGTCGGCCCCTGCAAAACACAGCACTGCTGTAGTTTGCCCCTGTTTGAAATAGTGGGAGTAAATTGTTCACCACTGGAAATGCTGCATAAAAAATGGACACATCATATTTGCAAGAATTTAAATCTTTTTTTCTATGGATTTTTTCCAATTAAAATTTATTTCACTGTGAATGAAACTTCTTAAAATTTATGATTTTCACCTACCTGAGTGGGAGCTTTTGCTTTCAGTGTGTTTCTGAAGTCTTTTTTTCTCTTTTTAAAAAAGAGCATGAGTGTATTTTGATAAGTGTTGGTTATGTTTTATGGTAAAGTAATTTTTTGTTTCTGTGGAAAAATAGCAGTTATACCAATCAAAGTGCTGTGTTTTGCAAAAAAAAAAAAAAAAAAAAGAATCACTTGAACACATCTAATCAATTTCATACATTGTAAAAAGTCTTTAGAGACATGACTAACTGACAATATTATTGAATGGACAAAATCATTCAAATCTAACCAATCATGAAAACTAAAAAATCGTTCATAAAAATACATGCCATTCAATCAATGAATTTAGACCTTGATGTTCAGGGTCTAAAGACAAAATATACACTTCTGTTCTTTACGGCATAACTCTTTATCATGCTCACCTCATATGAGATTGATTCCCACTTGATCAATAACAAAGAAACAGATTCAAAATTATGGTAATTATCTAAACAATGCCTGACTATAGGTGCTTCTTCTTGCTACAAACCAAATAGATATAATGTTCTAAGATATGTATTTGTATTGTGCTTTTGATCTTGCCCATATATAATTTTATTTATTTAATATACCAACATTTGATCTCAATCAAGATATCACACTGGTTTACATTCAGGTACTGTAGGTATTTCTCTATCCCCAGAGGGCTTACAATCTAAGTTTTTGTACCTGAGGCAATGGAGAGTAAAGTGACTTGCCCAAGGTCACAAGGAGTGATAACAGGACTTGAGCCCTGGTCTCCTGGTTCATAGTCCACTGCTCTAGCCACTAGGCTATTCATCCTCCCTTTTTGAGCAAGGATACTGTATCACATATACAAAAAACATTGCTGCCTGGTGGTTAAACTTCATAGATCATATCTTTTATCAGTGATGGAATGCATAAAGTCTTTGATTTGTATTGTCATAACATAGTCTTTACAATGGCCACATATAAAGTGACCCCCATGCCATGTCCAAATGTTTAGTTGAAAAACTGGATGGAATGAGAAAAAATGAAGGGCCCTATTTTTCATTAAAATTTAAACTTCTAATGTGAATCTTAGTTTTTTTTGAAAAACAAAACAATGAACTCCCAAAATGCTGCAGTGTTATTATAAAATCTTCAAGATTTTTGAAGATTGAGTGAATCTCAGAGCACATCAAAATCTCTTCCAAAGATGACTGAGAATTAGTTGATGTTAATAGATCCTGATAAAACTCTCTTATAAGCTTTTCTCAAAGATGCATATGGATATCTGTTGCAGATGTGGACCTTAGACCGAGAGGGAGTTTGTATGGCATCATTAGGTAAAGAAGCTGGCTTTTTTGACTTGGAGTTGGTCTTCACTAGAGGCTAAGATGCAACTGTTTAGGGGCACCAAATGTTTTTTATCCATTAAGGAGCAGATTTTCAAAGGGGTACGCGCGTAAGATATGCGTGTACCCCCCGAAAACCTGCCTCAAGCTCCCCCTGCGTGCGCCGAGCCTATTGCGGGGTTGCAGGGTTGCGGGCGAGGTTCCGGTCCGGGGGCATGGCTGAGGCCTCCAAAACTGCTCCTGGGCCGGGGAATCACGTGCTGGCGGCCGGCCGCCGCGTGCGAGTTACGCCTGCCTCGGGCAGGCGTAACTTTTCAAACAAAGGTAGGGGGGTTTTGATAGGGCTGGGGGGGGGGTGGGTTAGGTAGGGGAAGGTGCAGAGGGGTGGAAGGAAAGTTCCCTCCGAAGCTGCTCCGATTTCGGAGCGGCCTCGGAGGGAACGGAGGCAGGCTACGTGGCTCGGCAACGTGCAGGCTGCCGATTTTGCGCAGCCTTGCACCCACCGACCCCGGATTTTAAAAGATACGCGCGGCCACGCGCGTATCTATTAAAATTCAGCGTACTCTTGTTTGTGCCTGTTGCATGAACAAAGGTACGCGTGGGCATACTTTTTTTAAAATCTACCCTTAACTGTTTAATATCCTTTGCTTCAGGGAATCCAGGAAATGATTCTTCTTTTGAATCAATTTTTCCAAATACTGCCTCCTTTATCTTAGAAGCAGTAATGAAGCATGGTCCTGATTCTGGCTGCTGCACTTCTGTTGCCTTTGCCTTGGTATAATCCCTTGAAGGCTAAATACTGAATGAGATAAATACTGAATGAGATCAATAATCACAAGAACCATAAGGGAAAAGAGTCTGAAGAAAATGTCCAAATGGGCATGAAATTATGAAAGGTAAATAGGAACATAAGAACATAAGGAAATGCCATACTGGGTCAGACCAAGGGTCCATCAAGCCCAGCATCCTGTCTCCAACAGTGGCCAATCCAGGCCATAAGAACCTGGCAAGTACCCAAAAACTAAGTCTATTCCATGTTACCATTGCTAATGGCAGTGGCTATTCTCTAACAGGCGGATTTTAAATGCCCTGCTCGCGTAAATCCACCCGGATTTACGCGAGCAGGGCCCTCGTGCACCGGCACGCCTATTTTGCATAGCCCGCTGGCGCGCAGAGCTCCGGGACGCGAGTAAGTCGGGGGTTTTTTTAGGGGGCGTGTCGGGGCGGAGCCGAACGACGCGGCATTTTGGGGGTGGGACGGCGTGTCGGGGGCGGGCCCGGGGACGTGGTTTCAGCCCGGGGCGTTCCAGGGGGGCGTGGCCGTGCCCTCTGGAACCGCCCCCAGGTTGGGTCTCGGCGCACCAGCAGCCCGCTGGCGCGCGTGGATTTACATCTCCCTCCGGGAGGCGTAAATCCATGGATAAAGGTAGGGGGGGGTTTAGATAGGGCCGGGGGGGGGGGGGGGTTAGGTAGGGGAAGGGGGGGAAGGTGAGGGGAGGGGAGGGGCGAAAGAAAGTTCTCTCCGAGGCCGCTCCGATTTCGGAGCGGCCTTGGAGGGAATGGAGGCAGGCTGCGCGGCTCGGCGCTCGCCGGCAGTCCAAAATCGGCAGCCTTGCGCGCCGATCCAGGAATTTATAAGATACGTGCGGCTACACGCGTATCTTCTAAAATCCAGCGTACTTTTGTTGGCACCTGGTGCGCCAACAAAAGTATGCGATCGCGCTTTTTTTAAAAATCTACCCCTAAGTGAACTTAATAGCAGGTAATGACTTCTTCTCCAAGAACTTATCCAATCCTTTTTTAAACACAGCTATACTAACTGCACTAACCACATCCTCTGGCAACAAATTCCAGAGTTTAATTGTGCGTTGAGGAAAAAAGAACTTTCTCTGATTAGTTTTAAATGTGCACCATGCTAACTTCATGGAGTGCCCCCTAGTCTTTCTACTATCTGAAAGAGTAAATAACCGATTCACATCTACCCGTTCTAGACCTCTCATGATTTTAAACATCTCTATCATATCCCCCCTCAGCCGTCTCGTCTCCAAGCTGAAAAGTCCTAACCTCTTTAGTCTTTCCTCATAGGGGAGCTGTTCCATTCCCCTTATCATTTTGGTAGCCCTTCTCTGTACCTTCTCCATCGCAGTTATATCTTTTTTGAGATGCGGCGACCAGAATTGTACACAGTATTCAAGGTGCAGTCTCACCATGGAGCGATACAGAGGCATTATGACATTTTCCGTTTTATTCACCATTCCCTTTCTAATAATTCCCAACATTCTGTTTGCCGCAGCACACTGAACTGACGATTTCATGTGTTATCCACTATGACGCCTAGATCTCTTTCTTGGGTTGTAGCACCTAATATGGAACCCAACATTGTGTAATTATAGCATGGGTTATTTTTCCCTATATGCATCACCTTGCACTTATCCACATTAAACTTCATCTGCCATTTGGATGCCTAATTTTCCAGTCTCACAAGGTCTTCCTGCAATTTATCACAATCTGCTTGTGATTTAACTACTCTGAACAATTTTGTGTCATCTGCAAATTTGATTATCTCACTCATTGTATTTCTTTCCAGATCATTTATAAATATATTGAAAAGTAAGGGTCCCAATACAGATCCCTGAGGCATTCCACTGTCCACTCCCTTCCACTGAGAAAATTGTCCATTTAATCCTTCTCTATGTTCCTGTCTTTTAGCCAGTTTGCAATCCACGATTGGACATCGCCACCTATCCCATGAATTTTTACTTTTCCTAAAAGCCTCTCATGAGGAACTTTGTCAAACGCCTTCTGAAAATCCAAGTATACTACATCTACCGGTTCACCTTTATCCACATGTTTATTTACTCCTTCAAAAATGTGAAGATTTGTAAGGCAAGACTTGCCCTGGGTAAAGCCATGCTTGACTTTGTTCCATTAAACCATGTCTTTCTATATGTTCTGTGATTTTGATGTTTAGAACACTTTCCACTATTTTTCCTGGCACTGAAGTCAGGCTAACCAGTCTGTAGTTTCCTGGATCGCCCCTGGAGCCCTTTTAAATATTGGGGTTAAATTTGCTATCCTCCAGTCTTCAGGTACAATGGATGATTTTAATTATAGGTTACAAATTTTTACAAATAGGTCTGAAATTTCATTTTTTTAGTTACTTCAGAACTCTGGGGTGTATACCATCTGGTCCAAGTGATTTACTACTCTTCAGTTTGTCAATCAGGCCTACCACATCTGCTAGGTTCACCGTGATTTGATTCAGTCCATCTGAATCATTACCCATGAAAACCTTCTCCATTACGGGTACCTCCCCAACATCCTCTTCAGTAACACCGAAGCAAAGAAATCATTTAATCTTTCCGCGATGGCCTTATCTTCTCTAAGTGCCCCTTTAACCCCTCGATCATCTAACGGTCCAACTGACTCCCTCACAGGCTTTCTGCTTTGGATATATTTTTTAAAGTTTTTACTGTGAGCTTTTGCCTCTACAGCCAACTTCTTTTCAAATTCTCTCTTAGCCTGTCTTATCAATGTCTTACATTTAACTTGCCAATGTTTATGCTTTATCCCATTTTCTTCTGTTGGATCCTTCTTCCAATTTTTGAATGAAGATCTTTTGGCTAAAATAGCTTCTTTCACCTCCCCTTTTAACCATGCTGGTAATCATTTTGCCTTCTTTCCACCTTTCTTAATGTGTGGAATACATCTAGACTGTGCTTCTAGATGGTATTTTTTAACAATGACCACGCCTCTTGGACATTTTTTACTTTTGTAGCTGCTCCTTTCAATTTTTTTTTAACAATTTTCTCATTTTATCAAAGTTTCCCTTTTGAAAGTTTAGCACGAGAGCCTTGGATTTGCACACTTCCTCTTCCAATCATTAAATTAAATTTGATCATATTATGATCACTAATGCCAAGCGGCCCCACCACCATTACCTCTCTCACCAGGTCCTGTGCTCCACTGAGAATTAGATCTAAATTGCTCCCTCTCTCGTTGGTTCCTGAACCAATTGCTCCATAAAGCTATCATTTATTCCATCAAGGAACGTTATCTCTCTAGCATGTCCCGATGATACATTTACCCAGTCAATATTGGGGTAAGTGAAGTCTGTAAAAAACAAGGGCAACCAAATGAAATTTAAATTATAGCCGAAGTGACGGTGTCATCAAGCCAGATGTTGTGATTTTAACCAAAACCCAACCGGTCTTCTAATCATTCACCATCACTGTAAAAATTTAAATTTATTAATTGAAAACTTTTTTTAAAATTTTTTGTTATTAATAAAGGGTTAAAAAATCAGTCAAAAAGTCTTTCAAAAACAGTCTTTGGTAGACATTCAACTCCGTTGACAATGTGAAGAAAGGTTGATAAGCAATCTCTCAATACGAAATATAAGCACAGCCCAACACGGCCGGTGTTTCGCAGGAAAAGCTTCCTCAGGGGCATGTAACAATATTCACATAGGAGTATTTGCCAGTTCAAGATGGACCAGAAGTCTCAGAAGTTCTTCTTCATCGCAAGGAACCCTCTCACCGGATTTGCCTATGGGACCCCTTCCCCCCAAGCTGGCACGCACGGGACCCTCCCTCGGGGAGCTGCAGCTGCAGGGCAATGCCCAGCCGTCCTCGCTGATGCTGTGCCCCCCCCCCAGGGACCCCCCTGGGGCTTCAGGTGGTCCCCTTGCCCCTCAGGGGGGAGACCCTTCCCTGGCCGGGGATGATCCCACCCTGGCGTCCCAGGTTGAGGGTGACGATCTGAGGGTTCTCCGCATCTTTCAGGCGGCCGAGTTGGATGACCTTATCCCCTACATACTACTGGAGATGGACATCAATCCTCCTCTGGAGCCCGTCGAATCGGATCCCAGGGCGAAGAAGGGGGATCCACTCTTGGCGGGCCTCAAGCTTTTGTCCAAAGCTTTCCCCGACACATCCCACCTTTTTGCAGTTAATCTCCCGGGAGTGGGATATGCCAGAGGCCACGCTCCGGGTCGGTAGGGCTATGGAGAAGCTATATCCCCTCCCAGAGGACTTCCTCAAGCTGCTCAAGGTACCGGCCGTGGATTCCGCTGTGTCGGCAGTCACAAAGAGTACCACGATCCTGGTTACGGGCGGCACGGCGCTAAGGGACCTTCAGGACAGAAAGCTGGAGGTATATCTTAAGAGAGTCTTCGAGGTCTCAGCGCTGGGGATGCGAGCGGCTATCTGTAGTTCCTTAGCGCAGAGAGCGGGCCTTCATTGGGTACAGCAGCTCCTCACCTCCCAGAGCCTGCCGGCTGCGGAGGCTCAGCAGGTGGATAGATTGGAGGCCTTGGTGGCCTATGGGGCGGACACCCTATATGACCTTCTCCGAGTTTTGTAACGCTCTATGGTGGCGGCGGTTTCGGCCTGTCATCTCTTGTGGCTCTGAAATTGGTCGGCCGATGCCTATCTAAGGCTCGCCTGGGGTCGCTGCCTTTTAAGGGCAAGTTCCTCTTCAGAGAAGACCTGGACCAAATCATCATGTCCCTCAATGAGAATGTGGTACATAAACTCCCGGAGGATAGGCCTCGCTCCTCTAGGTCTTTCGGTCCCTCCGCAAAGAACAGGTACCGGAACCAGCGTCGGCCGCGCACTGCAAGACAGCAGCAGCCTCCCCGGGCTCCATCGTCTTGTTTGCATAACTGGAACTGGTCCTTTCGAGGGCGCAGGCCCGGCAAGGAGAGCCGGGGTCCGGGTTTCCTCCTCGAAGATGACTCACGACGCCAGGAAGCCCCATGATCCAACCCCACGGATAGGGGCCGGATTGCTCTATTCTACAAAGAGTGGCTCCGTATCACGACGGATCAGTGGGTCCTGGATATTCTAAGACACGGCTACGTGTTGGATTTCGCCCGAGTGCCCAGGGACAGGTTCCTGTTTTCTCTTTGTGGCTCTCCTCTCAAGAGAAGGGCCGTCTGCCAGACACTCGAGCGCCTTCTGGCGCTGGGGGGCGATAGTGCCGGTTCCCGCCTCCGAACTGGGCCGAGGATATTACTTCATCTATTTCGTGGTGCCGAAGAAGGAGAGCACTTTCCGGCCCATCCTGGATCTCAAGACTGTAAACAAGTCCCTCTGGGTTCCGCGTTTTCGCATGGAAACCCTCCACTCTGTGTTGCTGCGGTCCACCCAGGGGAATTCCTCGCCTTGTTGGACCTCACGGAAGCGTACCTTCATATTCCGATTCATCGGGATTGCCAGCGTTACCTTCGCTTCAAGATCCTGGGGCAGCATTTTCAGTTCCGAGCCCTTTTCATTCGGTTTGGCGACAGCCCCACGTGTGTTTACAAAGATCATGGTGGTGGTGGCAGCGGAACTTCGCAGGGAAGGGATCCTGGTCCACCCGTACCTGGACGACTGGCTCATTTGGGCGAAATCCCTGCCCAGGGTTTCTAGGCGGTGGGACGTGTAGTGCAACGCTTGCGGTCCCTGGGGTGATAATCAACTTCGGCAAGAGCAACCTTACACCATCCCAGTCGCTGGATTTTCTGGGCGCGCACTTCGACACAAAGGTGGGCAAGGTGTTCCTTCGGCCGGAGCGAGCCCAGGCGCTGCGGTTGCAGATTCTTCACTTCGCATTGCTTCCGGGCCCCACAGCCTGGGATTACCTGCAAGTTCTGGGAACCATGGCTTCCACGATCGACCTGGTCCCGTGGGCTTTTGCGCACCTCCGTCCCCTCCAGAAGGCCCTGCTGTCCCGGTGGAAACCGGTCTCTCGGGACTTCCAGGCAGTGTTCCCGATCCCAGCACCGGCTCGCCTCAGTCTCAGCTGGTGGTTGAATCCTCACCATCTGGCACAGGGAGTGTTCGCTGGAGGTTCCGGAGTGGATAGTTGTCACCATGGATGCCAGCCCTGGCAGGCTGGGGGGCGGTCTGTGGATCCAGCTCCATACAAGGCCGTTGGACGGCGGTTCAGGCACAGTTGCCCATCAACCGCTTGGAGACCAGAGCGATCCGTTTAGCTCTGAAGGGTTTCCTTCATCTGGTTCATCATCAAGCAGTCAGGATACTCTCAGACAACGCAAACCATTGTGTCCTACATCAATCGCCAGGGCGGTACGAGGAGCCGACACGTCGCATGGGAAGCAGACAAGCTGATGCAGTGGGCAGAGATCCACTTGCTCCGCCTGGCGGCTTCTCACATTGCAGGCGGGGACAACGTACAGGCGGACTTTCTCAGCCATCAGCGCCTCGACCCGGGTGAGTGGGAGCTCTCCGAGGAAGCAATGAGTCTGATTGTGAATCATTGGGGGACACCCCACATGGATCTCATGGCCACGGCGGAAAATGCAAATGCGCATCGCTTCTTCAGCCGAAGAAGGGAGCACAGCGTGGAAGGGGTCGATGCTCTGGTTTTTCCATGGCCAGTCAGGGTCCTCTTATACGTTTCCCTCCGTGGCCCCTAGTGGGAAAGGTGATTCGGATGATAGAGTCTCATCAGGGTCCATAATTTTGGTGGCGCCGGAATGGCCCAGGCGTCCGTGGTTCGGGGGACCTTCTCAGCCTGGTGGTGGAGGGTCCGGTACCTCTCGGGCATCTTCCACGTCTCCTTCGACAAGGTCCCATATTTTTCGAGGAGGCAGATCGCTTCTGTCTTGCGGCTTGGCTTTTGAGAGGCGTAAGTTGAGACGTCGAGGTTACCCAGAGCCGGTGATTACGACCCTCTTGCGGGCTTGCAAGAAATCCACCTCCGTTACGTATGTGAGGGTTTGGAAAATTTTCGAGAATTGGTGCAATTCTCAGTCCATTCAACCGTCGTGCTCCTCGGTGGCACAGGTACTTTCGTTTCTTCAGGGCAGTCTGGACTTGGGGCTAGCGTATAACTCCATCAGGGTTCAGGTGGCGGCTTTGGGTGCCCTACTCCACAACGTGAATGATTCGCTGCTTTCCTCTCATCCAGATATTATGCGATTTCTCAGGGGGGTACGGCACTTGAAGCCACCATCTAGACCACCTTGTCCTTCTTGGAGTCTCAACCTGGTCCTCCGAGCCCTCAGTGGCCCACCTTTCAAGCCTCTTCAAGCAGCCACCCTCAAAGATCTCACCTTCAAGACTATTTTTCTGGTAGTGATCAGCTTGGCGCGCCGCGTCTCTGAGCTCCAAGTGTTGTCTTGCCGGGAGCCATACTTACGCTTCACGGAGGAGGGGATTTCCTTACGTACGGTGCCCTCCTTCTTACCTAAGGTAGTCTCGTCTTTTCATCTCAACCAGTCGGTTGAGCTACCTTCATTTTCCTCTTCGGACTCCAGAGATCTTCGTAAGCTCGATGTCAGGCGCTGTTTTATGCAATATTTGGCGATCACCAATGACTTTCGGCTCTCGGATCATCTGTTCGTACTTTGGTCAGGTCCTAGGAAGGGGTGCATGGCCCCAAGGTTACCATCGCACGTTGGCTGAAAGGGGGCGATCGTTTCAGCTTCTATTTGGGGCTGGACGGCCTCCACCGTTGGGAGTCAAGGCACACTCCCTCCGTTTGCAATCTACATCCTGGGCGGAGAGTACATCGGTTTCTTCGCAGGAAATCTGCAGGGCAGCTACATGGAAGTCGCGCCACACGTTCTCGAAGCACTACCGCCTGGATGTTCGGGCGCCAATTTTTGGTTCCTTCGGGGATAGTGTCATTCGAGCAGGGCTGTCTTCGGCCCACCCATAAGAGGGAAGCTTTGGTACATCCCACCGTCTGGACTGATCCTGGTACGTACAAGGAAAAGAAAATTATTCCTCACCTGCTAATTTTCGTTCCTGTAGTACCATGGATCAGTCCAGACGACCCTCCCTGTTCGCCGGTGGGGGGGTTGTTCGGGGTTCGCCTCTGCTGGACCTGTACCTTCTGATACACCTATGATCTCCCTGGGGATTCAGGGGCTGTTCTGTGTTTCCCAGTTCTGTTTACAAGTCCCCCAGGAGGGTCTTGTTTTGGGACACTTATATAGTGTGTTCTTCCTTTGCATTGAGAATGATTGGATACTTGATCCCTCCGCCTCTTCTCCTCTTGGCTTTGCTAGGCTAGTTACTGAGGTCTGAGGTAAGGGCGGTGAGGTTATATAGGACCTCCCCCTCCTCGGGTTTTGTTCTGACTCCATCTGCTGGACAGGGGACATAACCCACCGTCTGGACTGATCCATGGTACTACAGGAACGAAAATTAGCAGGTGAGGAATAATTTTCTTTTTTTGGTACAAGTATTTTCTTGTCTGTTGGCCTCAGAGAGATGCCACACACTAAACAGAAGGGCAGGGTAAGAAAGGGAGCCTCGACCCCCATAAGACCCACGCTCATACAAACAACGTTGACAGGCTTCCACCCCCATTTGGAGATTACAGCCCCAGAGTATCCTGTTGAACAAGTAGACGGGGAGCAAGCACCCTTGTTCCAGGGAGAAACTACTCTAAGTCCCAGGGCTCCAACAACTCTTCCTCCACCAAGAAATGCCGAAATAGCTGCTGACTCGAGCTCACCGCAAGGACAGATTGCGTCTCTGGAAGTGAGGGCAGGAATAATGGTGGCGTCAGTGAGAACCGGAGGTCCTTTCATCTCCTCCCCACAAGTGCAGGAAATTCTCGGCATGGACCGAGCTGCAGCTGGCAAAATTGATGCCGGCACAGACATGAAGAAAGCTCATTCTCAGAGAAATCAAGACACTCAAGGTATATCTTTACCACAAGCAATAACCTTGTTACCTTTTGTTCTGAGTGAAAAACCAAAATCTGTGACTATTAGGGATGTGAATCGTTTTAGGACGAAAAATGGCGGCGGCCATAGACGAACACGATTGGACGGCAGGAGGTCCTTCCGGACCCCCGCTGGACTTTTGGCAAGTCTCGTGGGGGTCAGGAGGCCCCCCACAAGCTGGCCAAAAGTTCCTGGAGGTCCAGCGGGGGTCAGGGAGCGATTTCCCGCCGCGAATCGTTTTCGTACGGAAAATGGCGCCGGCAGGAGATCGACTGCAGGAGGTCGTTCAGCGAGGCGCCGGAACCCTCGCTGAACGACCTCCTGCAGTCGATCTCCTGCCGGCGCCATTTTCCGTACGAAAACGATTCGCGGCGGGAAATCGCTCCCTGACCCCCGCTGGACCTCCAGGAACTTTTGGCCAGCTTGTGGGGGGCCTCCTGACCCCCACGAGACTTGCCAAAAGTCCAGCGGGGGTCCGGAAGGACCTCCTGCCGTCCAATCGTGTTCGTCTATGGCCGCCGCCATTTTTCGGCGCCATTTTGGAAAATGGCGCCGGCTGAAGACAACAAGATTCAGGAGCAGGAGCCCGTTCCGGACCGCTGCCGTTCCGGACCGCCGCTGGACCCGCAGGTTATTTAACTCATTTGGGGGGGGTTCGGGAGGGTGGGGGATTTAATTTAAAGGGTCGGGGGTGGGTTTTAGGGGGTTTTAATGTGCCGGTTTTGCGATTTTTAGATTTTTCACGATTTTTCACGATATTTTACCCCCCCAAACAGCAACAATACGATTCCCTCCCCCTCCCAGCCGAAATCGATCGTTAAGACGATCGAGGACACGATTCACATCCCTAGTGACTATGGAACTGTTATGGCAGGCAATTGTGTCGATGCAAATGTTATATTAAATTTGTCTACAAATATAAAAGAAATGCAGACTGTATTACATAACTTAACCCCTGAGATAAACCAACATTCTGCGACTCTGTTAAAAGTGGATGAAGAAATTAATCAGATAGAGAGTGTGCAGCTTTCAATAATCATGTTATGACCTGTTGCCCATGGGCCCCCCCCCCGTGAGCAAAACTACTCACCCATGCCTCTCGTCTTCACCCGACGCGGGAGGACACCACCATCGGGCCTCTTGCGTGGCTGGAGCCGCGGTCTGTCGTTTGCCCCACGCAGCCCAGAGGCCGCTCTGGATCTTCTTCTCCCCCGCGGTCGGAACCATGGACTTCCTGCCCCTCACCGCAGGCCGAGACTGTCCCCGACGTCACCGGCATCTTCACGGTGCTAAGGCCGCATCCCCGGGCTGGTCCGGCGGCTGCAGCTGCCTCCGGGGCCTCCTCACAGCAGCTGGAGTTGCTGCCGACGTCAGGGCCTGCGTTCAGGCCAGCCCTGCCTTCTCAGTGTCTCTACGTCAGTGCAGGCCGCTGTCCGCGGTCCTGCACAGCTTCCTGCTTGCTTCTTATGCGCTGGCCCACGCCTCTCTGCCAGATTTAAAAGGCCAGGCACAGGAAGTGTGCTGGCCCCACCTTTAAGTGGACTTCCTGTTTCAGCCATATAAAGGGCTGCTCCGTCAGTCTGTTTGTTGCCTTGCATTGGAGTGTCTTCCTTCTGGAGGCTCCTGCCTGCCAGAGCTCCATCAGGCCTTCTTGTCTTCTCCATGGAGTTCCTGTTGTTTTGCCATGTCAAGTCTTGTCTTCGTGCCTGAGGTCCCTGTCCAGATGTCCCGTCTAGGCATCCTGATGTTCCTGTCCTGATCTTCGTCCTTATGTCCTGCCATGATCTTCTACGTCCTGATGTTCCTGCCTTCCCGGATGTTCTTCCCTGTGTTTTCGTAAGTGCTCCTGGCCTTTTGACCTGCTGGGCCTTGGAGTGGCCAACAGGTGGGATCTGTCCCTGCGCTCTGGAGCTTCTGTTCCTGACAGCCGTCGGAGCTTCGGATGTCATTGGTCCCGACATCGGAGTTCCTCCCCGCCTGGATCTTCCCTGCGCATGTCCCACTCTCCTCGTGGTCCGTGACCAGCCTTTGGGCTGTGTAGGTCGCGCAGTGGGACAGGGTGGTCCGCGACTCAGTCCCGCGGGTGGGCTGAGTAAGGCGCCCTGAGAGACTGTGCAATGCGTCTTCTGTGATGTCTTTGTACTAGCCTTCGTCTGTGACGCCGTTGCATCCCCACCGGTTCCAGTACCCGAGTCTTCCTACAGTTCCTGCCTGATTCCAGTACCCGAGTCTTGCTACAGTTCTTGTCTACTGTTCTAGTCTTGTTCCAGTTCTTAGTCCAGCTTCTGCCCTCAACCTCAGGCCAGGCCTGCTGCTCCATGCTGTTCCTCGCAGCAGGTCCGAAAGGGCTCGGAATGGTCAGAGGACCATTCACATTCCAACATCTTCTTGTTGTTGGCCGTGGGAGCTTGCAGGCCTGGTGGAGGGTAGCCCGCCATTCATGCTGGAATACGCCGTCAACCCTCAGGTGGGCCCTGGGTGCGCCTGGGGTCGGGCTGAGGCCCAAGGGCACACTAAAACACCAGAGTGTAACAGAAAGCAAGGCCTTCGAGGCCATTCAACATAACAGAATGCAAGGCCTCGAGGCCGCAACAAATCAAAGGAGAATATATCTTGGAAAAGAAAGTGGAAAGTATAGAAAGTTCTATGAGGTATAACAACTTAAGAATTTTAAACTTTCCTAAGTGTAAAATGACTTCCCCAAAGGAACAACTAAAGAATTATTTTCAAGAAATATTATTATTGTCATCTGAAACGTTACCAGTGATATTGAAGGCTTACTTTCTATTGAGGAAAACTGAGCAACAAAATGAAAATTTATTAGCAGTTGGAAATTCACTAAATGTTACAGAGTTGTTAGAGATATCTTATAGTTCTCAAATTGAAATGCGGGGGATTTTATTGGTAAAATTCAAGTTTTCAGAAGATAGAGATAATGTATTAAAATTGTTTCTAGGTAAAAGATCTTTTTTATATTTGGGGCAAAAATTATAGATCTACCTGGATGTCTCTAAGGAGACTCAGACTAGGCATAAAAAATTATTAATACTAGCAAATCAAGCTAGAACTTTTGGTATACAGTTGTTTATCAGATTCCCTTGTAAATTGTATAATGAAAGTTGAAGGTACAAGATTTGTTTATTATGAACCTGAACAGTTAGAGAAATATCTAGAGGGTCGGTGAAACCAAGGGACTGAACGAAGTATATCACCTGGAATTTGTTGCCAGAAAATGTGGTTAGTGCAGTTAGTATATCTGTGTTTAAAAAAGGATTGGATAAGTTCTTGGAGGAGAAGTCCATTACCTGCTATTAATTAAGTTGACTTAGATAATAACCACCACTATTACTAGCAACAGTAACATGGAATAGACTTAGTTTTTGGGTACTTGCCAGGTTCTTATGGCCTGGATTGGCCACTGTTGGAAACAGGATGATGGGCTTGATGGACCCTTGGTCTTACCCAGTATGGCATGTTCTTATGTTCTCAGTTGTAGGATAAAGTTTACTCCGTAACCTCTCATATTTTGATTCAGATTGTAAATTTATATGGTATATTTGCTCCAATAATGGATCTTTCTCCCATATTGTTTGGTAACAGGGAGAAAAAGATGATGATAATTTATAATTTGTGATGAATAGAATATATATTTCTCTTAATTAGGGTAATATATATAGTTGTATTCTATGTACTCCTGATTTATCATTTTCTGTATTTGAATATTGTATTCAAATTTGAAATTGCAAAATTAAAAATTAAAAAAAAAAGTTCTGATTCAGAAAATCCCAGACAAGATTCTTCCTCAGAATCAGTTGATGAACATACTGTTTTCACTCCTCAGAAGCAGCAATCATAGAGGACTATGCTGCTGGTTTTTAATATTGCACTTCTGCTGCCCCTGCCCTGCTAATACCAGCTTTGTATAGCTCTCTCTTTTCCCTCACCTCCAAAACAAGAGGAAGGGGAAGAGGTGTCTATTGCCCCTGCCCTGCTAATACCAGCCTTGTATAGCTCTCCCATCTTTTACCTCACCTCCAAAACAAGAGGAAGAGGTATCGGTAACATATGCTCTCTAAATTTCAATTGCTTCTACCTTGACCTGTCTTCCTGTCCTGCCATTCTGCAGCCAAACATATTTTTCAATTTAGCAGCAAAACTGCTTTTTATATTACTTCTCCTAGGCTGGGCTGGCTCTGCAGCAAATCCTCTACCCACACCAAGGCTGCCATTTCTTCCTCTTTATTTTCTTCTTAATGATATGATCATATTTGAACTGCACAGTCTACTGGGGATTTGGACATCACAAATTAATTTATTTATTGATACTATACCCCAATTCACAGTGCCACTCTACTGTGTGGAGAAAAGTTTGTCACACACATACATACACATAGACAGTGCATATGTGCTGTGTGTTGTGTCCATCGGTCTCAGATGGCTTTGACCCTTGCGCTTCACCTTTTTCTCTGCTCTCCCCACTAGCCTTGGGAAGATGGCTACCACCGCGTCTGCAAGCCGCATTCCTGGCATCCCCGGAACAGCTATGGCAAAGCCTCATGCCATGTTTCTCCTAAGGGCCTCCTAGTATGCTTGCGTGCACACCACCCACATCTTTATCCACGTCATGGCGGGAACCTCAGGGGCGTCCCCCTCAAGTGACATCACACCATCCGGGTATTTAGCCTACGCTTGTTTGCTAGCTCTTTGAGTTAGCATGGATTGGATTCGTCCGGTCTAAGCCTCTCTGCCGCTTCTGTGCTACCGCTGGAAGCTCTCTCTGCCCCTAACCTGGGTAGCCGCTCCTCAGGGGCCCTTTGCTTTCTTTCAGGTGCCTTACTGGGATCAGGTACTCACTCCTCGAGGGCCTGCTCTCCCTGCCTCGATGCCTGTAACCATCTACTTCTGCCTGGTGGAATTGTCAACCTTACAGCTACCATCTAGTGAGTAATCTAATTCTCAGTCTGTCTCATCTACAGCTTGCCATGCTGGGAAACCTTCACCTGGATCTCCCTATACCATCTTGGTGAGACGGGTTTCCTCTGCCGAGGGTCCTTGGACTGCTACCTCTGGATCACCTCATTTCTTCCACATCTGGTGGTATACATCAGCTGTACAATAAAAGATAAAACTCTGTGTTTGTGCATTCAGAGTCTAGCCCAGTACTGTGGCTCCCCACGGGGCTCCTCCCTGTGGACGTGGTCATTTCTACAGTCCCCAAGAATCCACTCAAACACACTTAAATTTCATGCTCAAGAGGTATTAGATGAGAAAACACACAGCACCTTTCTTCCAATTGGCTGTCTGCCCCTGAACCCACTCAGTCTGCATTCCCAACCACCAGCAGTGTAACTATGCACGAATGTAATGGTATTAGTAAAGGTGCATAAAATATAGTCAATGTCCCCTGAGTGATACACTTTAAAATAAATCAGTGCCACAGTTTGTTTTATGTTCATTATCTAGCCCTAGTTGGCTTTAAGGAACAATATGAAGTGCATGTCTTCCTACCTCACATGCAAACACTTAACTATATAGCAGATGTTTGACTACAAGAAATCCCTTCAGAGAGCATCTAAAACAAGATCTATGAAGAACCTACCAGTCCTGGCCCACCTGTACCATACTGGAGGAGCAAGCTACGCAGCCTTCTTAGCTTTTGTTGGCCTGTTATGGCAGCCACTCCTTGCTGGTCTTGTGATCTGTGCACCTGAAGCTCTTCCATATGGGTAAAAGCAAGGCGGGCCCAAGTTCCCTGTTTGAGGCCAATCCTGACATCAAGCCTCACATCCAGAGGATGATGTGAAGTGTAATTGGCATCATCTCTCTTACATCCTAACATTTTAAAGATATAAGAGGAATGGGAAGGGGCAGGAGCACACACTTGGAGAGAACTCAAGGTGGACCGCATATGTTGAGGTACTCCATTATGTAATAAAGGGTTAGGAGACACATACTCCCAACATGAGGTTGTATTTTCTGACAAAGAGACAGTAAGCTTGCTGGTGTGGCCCACATAGCTTTCTCAAGAAAGGAACCCAGTGGTGTCAAGCGAAGTTGCAGAAAAGATGCATAATAGTTACGATCCCACCAATTAACCTTCCACTCCTCACCCAATCATACAGGATACAGCTAGGTACTCAGGTGTTTATTTATTTATAAATTAGATTTTGCCTGAAGTATACTATCAGGTAATGGGCCATTGAGTGGAAAAGCATCATCTGCTATAGCATAATTAAAATTATGAACCCCAGAAAGCTTTAGGGGGTGGCTGGGCCCACATTGAAGAGTTAATATTTTTCCATTACAACACAGCCCTAGAGTTAATGTGGGTAAGCTTGCGAAATATTGCAAACAACCATATACATGTGTTTCATTGCTTTGCACTTTAAATTAGTATATGCGTAATATTTACACATGTAAGCACCTCCCACTTATGCATGAACATACACACATATTACACTCCTTTGTGCATATGTATATGCATAATATGTACCATTGCTGGGATCAAAGGAGGGAGACTGGTCCTTCTTTCCTTGTGCCACCTTGTCTCAGGGTCATCCAGGACACATGCGTAAGTCTAATTTTCTGCCCAGAGAGGTTGACCTCTTTGTAAAGGAAGTGACAAGGGCTCACAGTGTTCTCTATGGTATGAACACAAAAAGAGTGGGCTTCTACCAGAAGGAGCAGATATGGGATTGCATTCACCATAAGATTAATGCAGTTTTCAAAGACTGCAGGATTGTTGGTGAATTGTGTCACAAGTTAAAAGAAAGCAGGTGTGAATACTAGCCGAGGGGGTAGACACCCAAGTCACTCTGACAGTGGCACAGAAGATGGTGCTGTTTATCATTTCTGAGTCATCTGTGACTGGGGTGGTGGAGCTGGACACATCGCAACCAGACCTGCAGCACGGTGAGTAGTATCTATCAGATACCTTGTTCTAGTGTTTCTACATGGCATATACTTGGTGTGGCATTACCAGGTCCTACTATAGTAATGTAGGGTACATGTGCCTACAGAGTGAAGCCTGATTTATCCCTTGGCTCCAGAGCATCGGGTCTGGAATATAGGGCACCGTACTATAAAATAGGTGTTTGCTGTATGTAGTACTATAAAATAGGTGTTTGCTGTATGTAGCATGATAATATAGTAGGATCTATGGACTGCACATAGAGAGCATGCATTCTTAGTTGTAGACAGGTACATGGTATATTTTTTGTTGTTTCCATGTCTGTATTGAAAACATGGGTGATATAACAGTCCTTAACTTAATAAAACACTATACCAACTAAGGACATGAATATCTGTTATTATATACGATAAGTGTCACATACATATATTCAGTAATTATAACCATTTAGTAAATCGAGATATGAGGAGACGTTGAATTGTGGCGGTATGAGAAGACGCTGAGTTGTGGTAGGTGGGATTCCATGTTTGTATTATGTTCCTCACACTGTAATTATACAAAAACCCCCACTGCTCTCATTACACCACCTTTTGGCGACTCACTCCTTACATGACCTTCATAATAGGCATCATTGTGCGGCAACTCGTACCATTTTTTCACTCTGCCTTATTTTTAATCATCGGTCAGTCCATCTTTTTTATGTTTTTCTGTGCTTAATAATTAAAGTGCTCCGTGCTCTTTCAACTGTTTCAACGAAATAATATTCCTCATTAAATAATTAAATATCACTTAACTTATAGTTCCAGTATGTAATGCTGTTAATGCCCAAGTTACACATCCGATAATATGTAGCAACGTGATACATCTCCACATTGCTGTGTCCGTGCCGTGTGTGGGCACGGACACAGCAATGTGGAGATGTATCACGTTGCTACATATTATCGGATGTGTAACTTGGGCATTAACAGCATTACATACTGGAACTATAAGTTAAGTGATATTTAATTATTTAATGAGGAATATTATTTCGTTGAAACAGTTGAAAGAGCACGGAGCACTTTAATTATTAAGCACAGAAAAACATAAAAAAGATGGACTGACCGATGATTAAAAATAAGGCAGAGTGAAAAAATGGTACGAGTTGCCGCACAATGATGCCTATTATGAAGGTCATGTAAGGAGTGAGTCGCCAAAAGGTGGTGTAATGAGAGCAGTGGGGGTTTTTGTATAATTACAGTGTGATGATCGATCCCTAGCTCGAATAGGAATTGTGTGTCAGTTGAAGGTCTTACGTCTGTTTGTATTATGTTCCTGACATTTGAATAATAACAGATATATAGAGGTTGATTTTGGGTTATATTCTTATGCCTAGGAAAAAGATACATGCCGTTGGAGAAGTCTTTGTTAAGATGGAGTTAGAGACTCTACATTATTTTTGTTGGAGACATCTGTCGAACTATGCATTTTAAATTGCACTTGAAAATTTATTAACACGAAGTGAGTATGTTATTTGGTATATTTTTAAGATAATGGTACTGAATACTATTTGTTTGGATTCGTGTGGAAATGGTTAGAGAGGTATAATGTATATACGAGATGACTGGATATAAATAGGATTTTCTTGGTCATGCCTATTTTCGATTTAGTAATTAATTGTTTTTTGTGATAATTTAATTTGGTCTTTATATTAAGGGGTAGATTTTCAGACGAGCGCGAATAGCCTACTTTTGTTTGCGCTCCAGGCGCAAACAAAAGTACGCTGGATTTTAGTAGATACGCGCGTAGTCGCGCGTATCGGCTAAAATCCTGGATCGGCGCGCGCAAGGCTATCGATTTCGTATAGCCTGCGCGCGCCGAGCCGCGCAGCCTACCCCCGTTCCCCTCCTAGGCCGCTCCGAAATCGGAGCGGCCTAGAAGGGAACTTTCCTTTGCCCTCCCCTCACCTTCCCCTCCCTTCCCCTACCTAACCCACCCGCCCGGCCCTGTCTAAACCCCATCCTACCTTTGTCGGGGGATTTACGCCTCCCGGAGGGAGGCGTAAATCCCCGCGCGCGAGCGGAACTCCTGCGCGCCGGGCCGCGACCTGGGGGCGGGTACGGAGGGCGCGGCCACGCCCCCGGACCGCCCCGGGCTGTAGCCACGCCCCCGTACCCGCCCCCAAAACGCTGCCGACACGCCCCCGCAACGCCGCGCGCTCCGGCCCCGCCCCCCGACACGCCTCCCGACACGCCCACTCCGAAAACCCCGGGACTTACGCGAGTCCCGGGGTTCTGCGCGCGCCGGTGAGCCTATGTAAAATAGGCTCACCGGCGCGCAGGGCCCTGCTCGCGTAAATCCGCCCGGTTTTGGGCGGATTTACGCGAGCAGGGCTCTGAAAATCTGCCCCTAAGTGTATTTATATTATAGGTAAGTGTGGATACCGATGCAATAATTGGAAGGTTCAGGACAACGGAGAATCGAGGCTCCCATGTGAGGAGGAGTACATATGAGAATAGCATCGTGAAGGATAACCCCTGAAGAAGCTAATTTGCGAAACAAGGTCCTTGTCGGGGATTGTCAATGTAACACAGTACTGAATACGCAAGAAATTTAAAATTGAAAATTAACATTGATATTGGAGATACGCCGCTTGTAAAATACTGTTTTAGGGTTCTCGTATTCTGAATCTGTGCACTGTGATTTTCTTGTATGTAAAATATGTCTTTGGGAAAGGTGCAATAGTGGTGGGGAATTTTAAGTAAATGATTGGTTGGATGGATGAGTGAATGGTTAGTATATTTTAAGGGATATCTAGTGTTTGGATTTATGTGTATTGATGTGGGAAATTGCAGGTAGCTTGGGTATCCACACAATGTTGAAAAATATAAGAAAAACACATTATATATGTCTTAGATAAGATTATTTTCCTGCATATTGATTATTGCAACAGTCTCTATATTGGTTTACCTAAAAATCAATTCGTTCACTCCAACTTTTGTTGAATGCGGCGGCTAGATTAGTTTCCTCTTCTAAGCGATTTGATCAAATTACTCCTGTTTTATGTCGACTCCAATGGTTGCCTGTAATTGAGCGTATATTCTATAAGATAGGAATGACTGTTTTTAAGCTCCGTGTTTTATCTTCTGATTTTTGGTTCAATGCATTACTTCGGATCCATAAGCCAGCCAGAACACTTAGGTCTTCACAATTAAATTTACTTGAGGTTCCTTCTGTGAGATTAGCTCATTTATACTGTACAAGGGAAACATCCTTCTCCATAGCGGCGCCCAATCATTGGAACATGATTCCGTTTGACCTTCGCTCGATTGAATATGTTAAGAAATTTAAAATATCCTTCAAGGAATTTTTGCTTAATCGTGCGTACAATTGTTAATCGAACTATTTCGAATAAATTAATGTATTTGGTAATAAACATCAGACAAGATTTTATGTGATCTCTTTCAGACAATAAGCTTTGATGATTTAAATATCATTTTGTCATCCAGGTTCTATGAAACTATTCTGTATGTTTATGTATTTTGTTTGCCTTGTTTTTATTATGTGTGTAAATTTTGTATATCGCCTAGGCCTAACAGTGTTAGGCAATTAATAAATTTTATCAAATGAAAAAAATGTGATATTTATAGGTCAGACGTTGAGTCGTGATAAGATGTATGTTTAATAAATTATATAAATTTTAAAAAATTAATCTTGATTTACTAAATGGTTATAATTACTGAATATATGTATGTGACACTTATCGTATATAATAACAGATATTCATGTCCTTAGTTGGTATAGTGTTGTATTGAAAACATGACATTGTGTTGTCTATTGTACTCTCACCTCTGGACTAAATGGAATCTTCATTGCCACAATTCTTATTCAATCCTGTGACTTAAATGTGATAGCTGAGCTTGCAGAACACCCTATCTTGAGCCAATAAGCAACCCTTTAAACGACTATATGCAGATAGTTGGTGACCTCAGCACCTACACAGGCTGAGAAACAGCTTATGGTTCCAGATACTATATGTTTGGAAGAGGTACATGTTTATATTTTCACTGGAGTATCAGGAGGTGCTGAAAGAGGAGTTGGGGACCTGTACTGATTTTTAACATAGAAATTCTTTATAAACTTACAAATCTATGATGTAAAACTAAAACATGTACCATGATCACTGTTGCAAGAAGCCAAGATGAGGAACTGGTAGAGCCAAGCGGTATGCAAAGGCCACATTACCGCATATTGCAACTGCCCGAAACCTCAGAGGAAGAGGAGAAACAGGAAGGACCAGCCATGGAGGAACAGCTGCCACAACCATCTGGCGAGCCACAGGAGGAGCTAAAGGATGATATGCAGGAGGAGTCAGTGGAGGAATAGCAGCAAGCTGGTCTGGATTCCTCAACAGAGGAGGAGGGTGCTGAACACCCACAGGTGGAGGCCAGGACAGCAGAGTGCCTCCTCATTGGGATGCCTGAATACTGGAAAAGGTGGCAGCACTGAGTCAGAAGTCCATGGCCTGCAGGAGGTGATACAGGAAGAGAGACAGGCTCTAAGGGAAGAACTGAGCGGCCTGCGACAGGAAATACGACAGCTGTATGGAGGGAGCTGCTTACTAGAATGCCTACTTGGCAGCCACAGCCACCACCAGCAACACCAGTGGTGCTTTCACAACCTTTCAGGCCCTTCTGCAACCATGGCCTGAAAAGCCTGATCCTGTGCCCTCTTATGGATCATCATCTCTAAGGAGGAGCTTCAGACACAGCTTTTCCAGTGCCCCTGCACATGGCCCAAGAAAGAGAGAGAGAACAAGGCTGATAGAGCCAGAAACTAATTTGTACAGCACTTTTATACATTAGCACTTCACAGATTAGTAAATGCATTATCACCTATGCAAATATCTTTGTATCAGTGTTCTTTTCCTCTCTAGTAAGTCATTGACTTGCAATTTCTCCTTACTGCGCTCTTGTTCCTCATCCTTTTCCTCTTCATCTGTACCCTCATCTAGTCAGTCTGGAAAGGTATGCATCTGGTTTTGTAGCATACGGCAGACTAGGAAGATCTGACAGATCTGTCCAGACAGCAGAAGTGAGTTTTGAGTAGGCCAAAGACTCTCTCAATGACTGTTCTGGTCATCCATTAGGTCCTGTTCTATTGACCCTCTGCTGCACTCTGGGATCATAAACCATTTTTGAGGGGATAGTCTCTTTCATTTATAAGGGAGAAACCAGAGCAGAACAGTTATAATAGGCTCTCAGGTGAACTGGACTTTAGGGGATTAGGTTGGGTTGGAGCTCTCCTCCGGGCCAAGCCAGCCACCTGAGATGTGGGACACCCACAGAAGAGGTTGGGTGTGATATGATGTTATCAATGAATTGTTTCCTACTTAGTAGCCAGCCCCCCATGATATGGGGGGCTGGCTACTAAGTATCCCTGGACGTGATCATGTATCCTGGACGTGATCAAGTATCCCTGGACGTGATCATGAAATCCTGACTATGAGATGATGTAGACATCATAAGTGGATCCTGGAAACTTTGGGACTACATCCAGAATGAAGCCCTTAGCATCACAGACCACCTGCATATTGAGGGAATGAAAGTCCTTGCGGTTACGGTAGGCGGCCTCATCTCCCCCTGGTGTACTTATAGGAATGTGTGTACAATCGATCCTCCCTAGGACAAAAGGAAAGCATGCTACCTGATAGAAATCCTGCATGATTTGTTCTTGCTGCCATCTGCTCTGAGGGAAGGATATATATTAATGTGTTCTGCTTTGCAAGCCAGCCAGCAACTGATCGATGCACATGGAGGTAGCAGACTGGCTTATGCTGGACGTAACCCCAAGAGGAGTTTGGAAGGTGCTGGTAGCAAAAAATGCTAGGGCAGTGGTGATCTTGAGATGTGTGCACAAGGCATGGTCCCTCTGGCTGTTGGGTTGTAGGTCCACCTCTAACTGCTGGCATAGATGCTATAGTTTCTGTTATGATCCCCCCTGTTGCTGTGCTACAGGAGGTATCTCACCTTTCCACTGGAGGCCGCTTTGAAGCCAGGGCCTCGCCTGTGTACCATCCAGGATTTGCTCCAGGGCCTGGGAGCCCTAGCTGTTCCTGAGGCCTGCCTGTGGCTTGCTTGGCTGTGTTTGGACTTCCTGGTTCGGCCACACCCTTCTCCCTAGGGGCTGGCCCGCAGCTCTCCACCTCAGTTATAGGGCCAGTGAGGGGCGGTCCAGGTGAACTCCTCCCAGGGAGTTGCCTGCATACAGCAGTATAAAAGGACTTTCTCTTCAGTTCCTGTTTGCCTTTGGATTGGGGTTCACAGTTGTCTGTGTCTTCAAACCAGTCCAGGTCCTCCGTGGTCTCGCTTGTCTTGACGGCTCCCTGTCTCTGCCTGTTGCCTTGATGTTTGTTCCGGATGTTCCTGATGTTTGTTCCAGATGTTCCTACCTGCTTTAGGCTGCCAGGAGTGCAGCAACCTGCCCTAGACTGCCAGGAGTGCAGTAACCCACCGCTTCCTCTTCCCTGTGCTCGTCTGCTCCTGCGACTGTAGGACAGGGTGGTCCGTGACCAGTCCAGCCGTGCTGGCTTTGTAGGGTGCCCTGAGAGACAGTGCCAATGTCTTCCTTCCTAGCCCTCGTCTATGATGTCTTGCTTCAGCCCTCGTCTATGATGTCTTCAGTGTTCTAAGGACTCTGTCTGCCCTCGTCCTCTGTCCGGCCTGCCGCCCTATGCCGTTACCTAGTGGCAGGTCCGAAAGGGCTTGGAACAGTCGGAGGACCGTTCATCAATCAACATTGCGTTGTTGGTTGCCAATGCGCATGCAGGTCCGGCTGAGGGTCAGACTCTGTTCCTCATTCCTGCTTCAGTACCTGCCTGGCTCTCCATGCTTGCATCGGCTCACCTCCCACGGTGTGGCTTGGGGCTCCTCCCTGAGTCTTGCCATGGCCTAAGGGCTCACTCCACCTGCTCTAGAGGCGACCGCGCTCCTCGCGCCTGCAACAGAACCTGAAGGCCTCCAAACCCTCGGCCTGTCAGCGGCGTGGTGGACGCGCTCGTAACAGTTTCCTTATTAAACCTGAACCTATGCATGACTTCCTCCTCTGACAGATCTAAAAATTGAATCCTTGTCCTGTATACACTATGTTAGGGATACCTTCTCTTTCTCCTCCTTCTCTTTCCCCTCTTCTCCTTTCTCTTTCTCCCATGCCTTAAAGCCATGTGTACCCATTCAGTGATTATAGTCATTTTGCTATGAAAGTATGTTCCCATGTCTCAAACCCCTCAAAATATGACTTCTACTCTCCCTCATACCTCCCCTATAGCTCAGAAGGTCTCTGTCTGATGTTTTTTGGTCCTGTTAGGAACAGTCAATATCAAGAGGCTGCAAGTATCTAGCAGAGTGACGGCATTCCCACGGGATTCTGCTGGTTCATTTTCCCACAATGAAAGGCAAGACTTTCCCAATGTCCCCTAGTGGGTCTGAATAGGCATTGGAGGTCCTACCGTCCCCTCACTGGCAGTTCCTGCTTCCACTTGTCAACAGAAGGTGGCCTGGCAAATGGAAAGCGGCTAATCAAAAGTCTCTCTGGTGGCTGTGTGCATAAATCCCTTGTAGCAATTTCACATGCGTAAATGCACACATATCAGCACAAGGTTGGAATTAAAATATGTCATTACATGAGTATGGATAGTCATGCACAGACCACACCTCTTCCACATCCTTATAATTCCCCTTTTTAACGTGCAGATTGTTATGCAAGCACTCATATATGAGTGTACATTGCGGCTTTTAAAATATGTGCTCTTCCCATGCAGCCCACAAATACACATATGTGACCTTTTTTGCACAAGCAACATTTTTAAATTGACCTGTCAGACAAGACAGATCAAATAAAATCACTTCCATGCCTACCCTGACCCTCTCCTAGTGAAGAGAAACAAGTGATACCACTGCAATAAAGGTCAGAAACAGCTCTTTACCAATGTCAAAGCCAAGTTTTTAAAGCTTTTTTTTGAATTCTCAGGGAGCTTCTCAAAAACAGAATATTTCCTACTAGATGCTAGAGAGGAAATGGAGAGTTTCTTGTCCATGCTCAGACTTTTCAGTTGGAGGACCTAAGCATCACTTAATCCAGATGGCAGTTAAAGACTAGTTAAAAAGATGCTGCACCATGATTTGTCCTCTGTCTGCTTTCCTTGCCAACTTGTCCTGCCTCAACTCTGACAAGGCTGTAATGTTGTTATGGTTACCAATTGTTCTGGGTTTTTTGATTTTTTTTTTGCCAGCAATACACAGCCATAGACTTGAATATGCCACAGACTTGAATAGGAAACATAAATGAATGAGATGATAATTTTTTGTTTCAGTTATGAGACACCTCCTTTCATTTTTTATTTTGGGGGGGGGCCATGAATAAGACAAAAATAGGCTCATTTGCTGTGTTTTTTACCATTTGTTTTAAATAAATGCACATTCTTAGAATATCTCTGAATGGAGTTGAGGATGTTAATGGAATGTCATTGATGGCTTCTTCTTCTGCACACTTCGAATATTATTTTCAGGTCATGTATAAAATGTTGTTTTCTTGCTCTCTTTTGAATATCTACTTTTTACAACAGTTGCTGTTCAAAGATTTATATCGTTTGCCCTGCAGAGCATGAAAGGAATTTGAGTGAATCAACCTCTCTTGAATAAAGATAAGAAAGAGTGATAAGAGTAAATTTAAAAAAAGAAAACTGAGGGAGTAAAGGAAGAGAATCCAAAAGCAGTGAATGATGGATGTCTTTTCAAGTGCTGTGTTTTCTCCGGCTTCATTTGCACCCCCACAAAATATCTGCTACTGGAAAGTAATCAACACAGAAATATGGGAATAAGCATTCTGGTATTGTGTTAGGCAGTGATTAGTCCTGTTTAGAGATAGATGCATTAAAAGAATATAATGAAAGACAAACAAAAAATTGTTAGCTCATCCCCCCCCCCCCCCCCCCCACACACACACACACTCACATACATATATAGCAAGGGCAAAATACTTCTACTTCAACTCTTGTAAAGATCAACCAACAACTTTTCCTTTCAGTTTTGAAAGTTATGCATTATTGTATAGCCTGAGAACGTTTTGGCATTGGGCAACAACTACACTGTTAGTTATGGATTTTCTGCTTCCAATATTCCCAAGACATTGTCACATTTTGACACATGCAAGCAAGAATAACAGATGACTAAAAGATGACTAAAGCTAATAGGCCACAGTTGCTGATTTACCCCTATTTCTGAAGAAAATATCAGAAAAGCAACATATCTTATTGACTAGGTGATCATGTCAGTTCCTGTTGTGAACATGTGCTTAGATCATGGACACTGATGTAACATCTAACCCTCTTGATGAATTTGATGTGCATCCGTGCTTGTCCAAAGCATGGCTCTCTGCTGTTTATCCTCTTTGCTAGGCTCTCATATAGAGCCTACATGATTGGCCCCTAGACTCTTATGAAAGGTGCTGCATCAATGCACTTTACACCATAGATCTTATGAGACAGCTGAAGTTCCAGGAATCAAAGTTTAAAACTAGCTGGAGGGAAATGTTTCATTCTCTATTGTTGTTTTGCTTCAGAATTTACAGGAAAAAACACCCATTTCACTCTATCTAATGATTCAAGCCAGGCAGGTAGATGTGTTCCTCCGTAGGTTCATGATTTTATAACATAGACATAGCACTATACTCTGTTTGGAAAACAAAATGATGTTTAATATCAGAAAGTGAACTGAATCTGAACTTGAACCAAAAATAAAACAAATGAAACTTTTTTTTTTTTTTTTGAGGAACCGGAACAGAACCTGAATTATTCTTTGAAAGTTTCTGTTCCACTTGAACTGATATAGACCTGCAGAAAAAAAATCAGGTTACCAGATCAAAAAAAGGGTTAAACTAGATACAAAAACAAAAGAAAACCCTGATGTGAAACTGGATCTAGAACTAGAATGAATCAGAATGAACACATAAAAATAATATCTGGGAGATTTTATATTCTGGCTTTGACTGTGCAGATAAGCAATACAAATTGATTATTGAATGCAAAGAGGATATCTTTCAAACAACATGAAGTCCGATATATGCATATATTTATTTATTTAATACTTTTTTATACTGACATTCATGATACAGATCATATCATATCGGTTTACATGGAACAGGGGTGATATAACATTAATCTTAACATAGACGAAGATGCAAAAGTTACAATGAACAGGGGTAATGGAACTATATATATGTTATATATATATATATATATATATATATATATATATATATATATATATATATATATATACACGTGTATATATATATGATAGCATATGTTCTGCTTACTATATATTAAGTTAAAATTATTTTCACATTTTGATGCCTTCTTTGTTATGTTGCTCTGTTATTTGTTATATGTTATTTGCTATATGTAACGCTCCTAAGCGAATTTTGTTGTTATCATGTAAACTGGTGTGATCTGTATTCGTACAGGAACTTCGGTATAGAAAAATTAAAAATAATAAATAATAAATAAATAACTAGGGAGGAGAGGAAGCCAGAAGTAGAGAGGTAACTCATTAACTATAACAAAGTAATTATAATGTCTGAGATAGCATGTACTGAATAGACGGCCTTAGTATGTAATCTGTGGCATAGCAATGCAATCCTAGGTTAGGGGAAGGCTTGTTGAAACAGCCAGGTTTTAAGTTTTTTCCTGAATGTCAACAGACAAGGTTCCTGTCTGAGATCGGGAGGAATGGCATTCCAGATGACTGGTCCCGCTGTCGAGAAGGCCCGTTCTCTGGTGGTTGTCAGATGGGTGGATTTGGTGGAAGGGGTGTGCAGAGAACCTTTGTAAACTTCTCTGATAGGTCTTGAAGAAGTGTGGAGTTTGAGTGGGAGTTGCAGGTCGATGGGGACCTGGTGGTGAATAGTTTTATGAATGATGGTAAGTGATTTGTGAAGTATTCTAAAGCTTATTGGAAGTTTTATAACCCAAGCATATCAGATACACGCATATTATAAAATACGCGTATGCATGCTCACACGCGAATACATGCCATGCATTGAAAGTACATTCTTTTCCTGCCAACTTAAAAAATAAATGCATGAATATTTTCTGCAAGGAAAAAGTAGGACTTGTTTGCATAAAACCTGATTTACATGTGAAATTTGGTATATTTTAAAACATGCATGCATAACTGAAAATACCAGTTTTCTGATTTCTCCACCCATTCCTTCTCTGTCATTGAAACCCTTCTGGTTCTTTAGCCTGAACTCCCCCCAGATTACCCAGACCTCCCACCCAGCCAACAGTATTCAATAAGCAAGTCTAATATCAGTTACACAAGGTAATTAGCAGGTGTAAAATTAGTAAGTTGCCAAATGTACATGTGTAAGTATCTTGTAAAATAGCAACTAGAACATCCCTAGATCATTCCTTTTTTCATGCACATGAAATATAAAACATGCATGTACTTTTGATGTTTATAAAATGATTACGCAAGTACAAGCTACTTACATGGGTAAGTGCTGATTTTGTGTGTTAAGTGCTTTAAAAATTCACCCCTTAGAATTCATTTTTTACTTCATCTATGCTTCATAATTCCTATGACTGACACCAGCTGCAGACCTATTACCTTGCTCTGCCCCACTTTGCAGATGATTATTAGAATGCGTATTATATTTACATTTTCTTATGCAATCTGGAGCTGAACCAGTTACTGAACCTTTATTGGCCTAAACTGGAACCAGGCAAAAACAGCAATGTGATGAATCCAACCATCAATGAATGTCCGTAAACATAATAAAGGCAGAGTGAAAAACTTTCAAATTTCCACCAAGATTTTAATCACATATAATCATTAATTTATGATTTAGCAAAGGACAATCCAGTTGTTATGTAAGTATATGGTCCCCTGGCACGGAACGTGTTTCGTGAAAAACTGTATCAGAAGGGACCTTACATATGTTATGAAAAACAAAATATAACACTTTTACAAAGGGGCATCGTATAGGCATCGGGGACACAAAACTATATCACATAGACTTAGGGGGTCATTTTCCAAAGCGATCGTACATAAAAAGGGACTTTTCGATTGCGATCACTAAATGGGAGTGGAGTCAAGACCGGAACAGGAGGAATCGGGGCGGCACCAGGGCTGACGCCACAAAGACATCACTGACAGCGAAAAGGTAAGAATGCTTTTCGCTACCAATTTCGCACCCAATAGCACCACCTTTTATGATGGCGCTATTGGGTGTGAAAGCCGGCAGCGATCACACCGCAGAGGTACAATCGCTGCCGGTTTTCACAGGCCTGTCCCCTGCTTTGCTCCCCTGTACCGCGCGATTCAAAGAGCCCAGCGGTATTAGTGAATCTAGGCCTTAGTGACATATAAATTAATGAGACATCCTAATCTTACCAAGGCTTCTAAAGAATTTGTTGAGACAAGGCTAGATAACATCTTTATAGTTTGTTACAAAAATAAAACATATGGCTCTCAAAGTATAGATATGAAATAGCAAAGATTTAGCAAAAATTTACACACAAAAAAAGAGAAATCAATGCTCGTGTGAGGGCTACAAACACAACTTACCAAGTTTCTGACAATTTGCAAATGAGGATGACACATCAAAGCAAAAGCTTCAAGTATCAATGGTCTGGTCTAAACATACAAATAGTGCCAAAACAGAAGTCATGTGGTCACAGCTGTCAATCAATATGAAAGAAGGAGCCTGCCCAAGTCATAACATTATAAATGTATATATATATATTTATTTATTTATTATTTTTATTATACCGAGTTTCATGATAGGAATCACATCAACCCGGTTTACAATTAACAATGTGTGTAAAGGCAGAGAGTAACATAGTAATCAACATTCCCAATTCAACTTCAAATATAGTATGAAACTTAAAAAATATTATAACATTATTTAGGATGTGAGAAAGTTACAAAAAACAAGGAAAAATAACTAGGATCTGGAAGGGGGAGGAAACTGAACAAAGAATATTTACATTTTTTTAACATATATATATATATATATATATATATATATATATATATATATATATATGTTAAATGTACTGTAATCTGTTATGGAAATTCTAAAATAAAGGAAAATCAACAGAAAGCTGACCAGTCAATATTTAAATTTAGATCATGAGGAAAGACAGTGTCCAAGGTATGGATCCACTTTTGTTCATGTTGTATCAGAAAAAAAAAAGAAAAGTTGCCTCCACAGAGGGAGGGATGACAGACATCAATGACAAAAAAAAACATAGATCATCAATTGTATGTTGAGCTTTTTGCCATAGATCTGTGTGTGGATAAAGCAAGAGTTTTTTTCCCACATAAAACAAATGGCAGGGACATTGGATAATATAGACAACCCCTCTAGTGGAGCAGTCAGATGTGAACTTCAGCTGAAAAGATTTCCCAGAAGTGGGATGCGTAAAGGTAGAAATCATTACAATGGCCGCACAGTGCATGGCCTGAAACCAAAGGGTGTAGAGGAGTTTTCCTATTAAATTCCAAAGCCACTAATATGGCCTGCAGGGTCCAACTATGCTTAAATGCAAACTGAAGGTATTTTAAAAATGTTAAGTGAGACTATAGACAGCAGCAGTGTTGATGAATCAATGAACAAATGTGCTGACTTACTGAGGAATATGGGAGGACACAGGTAATTACAGCAGCTTCTACTGAAGATTGTTTAGTGAAAAATAGATCACTAATTACATTAAATCAGGAACATCCCTGAGTGGATACTGCCATTTGAAGAAAGAAGATCAAAGAAAGAAGACCTATGAAGAAGACCTCCGAGACCTGAGCTCCGAGCCTGGGCCAGACCCTGGGGGTCTCTGGTAGGATTGGCAACTGGATCCAGATTTTCAGGACAGGTTGATCCAGTCCTAGTTTTATTCCTCTGCATATAGGTACTTATAGTCCTGCTTTTCTTAGGGAATGCAATAAGGAAATCATAATAAGTGGACCGGGCTGTGGCATTGAGCCTGGGCCTGGCTCTGGTCTAGGCCAAGGCATTGGGACCCAACCTCTGGGTTGGGTCTGGGCGAAGGGTCTGGGTAAGGTCCAAAGTCCATCCATCAGAACCTGGTCTCTGGACCAGGGCACAGCATCCCAGGTCCTGAGCAAGGCCTAGGCCGAGTCCCAAGTATCAGGACTCAGCCTCCAGGCTGGACCCTGGCTTTGTGTCCAGGCCTCAAAGCCTGGGCTTTTCTTAGGGCCTAGGCTGAGGTCATAGCGACCTACTGCACCCTAGGCCTAAGCAACTCTTGTTTTTAGCTTTTTGCCAATATTCAAAAAAAGTGTCGGCGTTTTTGGGAAAGGTTCGGCATTCTTGAAAGAAATTCATTTGAATCTTTGCTATAGTAGTTAGTGAGTCACACTACACATTTATAAAAGAGTTTTTTATTCAGTACATTGTTTTAAATTTCAACACCGTAAATATATACCATCATCACAACCTTGGCCTAAGGCCCTACAAAAGAATCAGACTTTTACCTGGGCCTAGGCCTCGGTGTTGGAGTCCACTTAGACTGGGTAAGTAGGAGGCAGGAAGGATCCTGGCCCTGGCATTTTTTCAGGTGGGAGGGATGGCTGATGGCCGTGGAAGGCCTTGCGAGGCCCCATTTCCTTTTTTGTTTTTTTTTTGGGGAAGTTATTTTAATTTCATTATTTTTTTTACTAAATATACAAAATAAACATTAGCCAAAATGAAATTAATGGAAAATCAACCCTCCCCCCAAAATGAAACAAAAAAAGAAACAAATTTTTTTCTTCTTACCACTCCTAGAAAACAGAATAAATCAACTGAAGAAGAAATAGGGTAAAAAAAATCAATACTAAACAGAAAATATTGTGTATCTACCTTGCACAGAATTTGAGAACAAATGAGACATCTGCAGAGGGTCCTAGGAGGCAGCGAAGAGGATGTAAAGGCAGAGACCATGTAAGATCTACAGTACTGTGAGAGGAAGGGGAAATAAGCAAACCATATGAAATTTATATTATTTGCCTGCCATCCTACTCTATGATTCTGCAAATTTGGGGAGGAAATTACATCATTAATAAATAACCATTCTATGTTGTCTTATGCAGGCTTATCTTGAAAAATAATGCATCCAAACTTTGCATTCAGCTGCATAGAATTTTGTCATGTTATTTTTTTCTTCTCAGAAGTGCATAAAATGGAGCATAACAATATTATACATGAACAGCTGAGCATTTCAATAGAGCTTCTAATTAGCAATGTTAAAACACTTTGCACAAAAATAGTTCTCCATGGTGAGGCTGCAAACTGTAATGGGTAATATCTGCTATACTGGAGAAAGTAACAATCTTAAAAATAAAGCTACAAAAATTATTCTTTGAAGCATGGTTATGGAAATTAACTGGGTCTCAGTAACTAAGGACATCTGATGGCTTAGGAACTTACATTGGCAATTAATTTCTGCAGTGAGGTAGTTATACAGCTTGAAGGAAAAAAACTGAGGGTGGTTAACGAACCCCTTGCGTGTTACTTTACAAAATGCTTGTGTCATCAAATGTGTTTATTATCAGAACATAATGCCCCCATTGGAAAAATGTTGATTTAACTGCAAACGCTATTATGATTGCTTCAGAGAATATTTTAAAAACTAAGGACAAGTTAAGATAGCCCAGCTTTTGCTGTTTTCCATTGCCAAATAATTAAGTGGTAAGGTTCAACATGAAGCACATATTGTGCATCTCATCACTTTGTGGGAAGGTTAGGAGTCTCCTGAGCAGTGACAATATTGTTATTCACTGTGACACAATTTGCCTTATTTACATTATGAAATGCAAATTCCAGAAAATGTTTTGAAAGAAAGATAAATGAATATTGTTGTTTCTACTGTGGAATTAGTGGACTTTTCTCTATGAATTGAACAGTTGCATCATTTAGAATATTTAGATAAATAATGCCACATCTCAGAGATCTTCTCTTGCATTCTATTACATTTTCATGTTTATTTTTCTTTGTATTCTAGATTGGTATAATATACTTAATGTAATGGGAGGAGAATTAGCCTAGTGGTTAGAGCAGTGGACTGTGAACCAGGAGACCAGGGTTCAAGTCCTGCTGTCGCTCCTTGTGACCTTGGGCAAGTCACTTTACCCTCCATTGCCTCAGGTACAAACTTAGATTGTAAGCCCTCTGGGGATAGAGAAATACAGTACCAGTGTGATATCTCAATTGAGATCAAATGTCAGTATATAAAAATAATAAATAAATAAATAATGCTTTCTGTCTAACTCTTGATAATTAGGGCATTGCAATATCTGGGATTAAATCTTCTAACAGGGGTATATTTACTAAAGTATGGCATGCTAACATTTTTAGCACAACTCCCATTATTTCTAATGAGGACTATTCACAAATAACATGCATTAGCATGTGCCACTTCTTAGTACATCAGATATTTGCTTGGATGTACTGGGCCATGATCTAGGAAATTGGGTTAAAGTGACAAAACCTTAATGGGTGGATTTTGAAAGCTCTACATGCACCAAAACCGGGACATATGCAAGTATTTTTGGCCAGCACACCCTCGTGGATTTTAAGAGGCACCCCAGTATGGGGCAGATTTTCAAAGGCTACGCACGTAACCTGAGAAAATCTGCCCCTGCGCGCGCCGAACTTAATTTGCATAGCCCCGGTGGCGCTCGCATGTTCCGGGGGCATGTTCCGGGACCCTCACTCCTGACTTCCCCCATGTCCCAGCTAGTGAATGGCGTGTGGGTAGGGGGGGGGGGGGGGGGAGGATGGTGAAGTCTGAGACAGCTCCCTCCCTGCATTACTAGTGAGAGGCTGGCTTCACAGACAGGGGGGAGCTGCCTGACCCTCACTCCGACTTCCCCCATGTCCCAGCTAGTGAATGGTGTGTGGGTGAGGGGGGGGGGGAGGATGGTGAAGTCTGAGACAGCTCCCTCCCTGCATTACTAGTGAGAGGCTGGCTTCACAGACAGGGGGGAGCTGCCTGACCCTCACTCCTGACTTCCCCCATGTCCCAGCTAGTGAATGGTGTGTGGGTGAGGGGGGGGAGGATGGTGAAGTCTGAGACAGCTCCCTCCCTGCATTACTAGTGAGAGGCTGGCTTCACAGACAGGGGGGAGCTGCCTGACCCTCACTCCTGACTTCCCCCATGTCCCAGCTAGTGAATGGTGTGTGGGGGAGGGGGGGGGGGAGGATGGTGAAGTCTGAGACAGCTCCCTCCCTGCATTACTAGTGAGAGGCTGGCTTCACAGACAGGGGGGAGCTGCCTGACCCTCACTCCTGACTTCCCCCATGTCCCAGTTAGTGAATGGCGTGAGGGGGGGGGGGGGGAGGATGGTGAAGTCTGAGACAGCTCCCTCCCTGCATTACTAGTGAGAGGCTGGCTTCACAGACAGGGGGGAGCTGCCTGACCCTCACTCCTGACTTCCCCCATGTCCCAGCTAGTGAATGGCGTGTGGGTGAGGGGGGGGGGGAGGATGGTGAAGTCTGAGACAGCTCCCTCCCTGCATTACTAGTGAGAGGCTGGCTTCACAGACAGGGGGGAGCTGCCTGACCCTCACTCCTGACTTTCCCCATGTCCCAGCTAGTGAATGGTGTGTGGGTGAGGGGGGGGGGGGGAGAGGATGGTGAAGTCTGAGACAGCTCCCTCCCTGCATTACTGGTGAGAGGCTGGCTTCACAGACAGGGGGGAGCTGCCTGACCCTCACTCCTGACTTCCCCCATGTCCCAGCTAGGGAATGGTGTGTGGGTGAGGGGGGGGGGGAGGATGGTGAAGTCTGAGACAGCTCCCTCCCTGCATTACTAGTGAGAGGCTGGCTTCACAGACAGGGGGGAGCTGCCTGACCCTCACTCCTGACTTTCCCCATGTCCCAGCTAGTGAATGGTGTGTGGGTGAGGGGGGGGGGGGGGAGAGGATGGTGAAGTCTGAGACAGCTCCCTCCCTGCATTACTAGTGAGAGGCTGGCTTCACAGACAGGGGGGAGCTGCCTGACCCTCACTCCTGACTTCCCCCATGTCCCAGCTAGTGAATGGTGTGTGGGTGAGGGGGGGGGGGAGGATGGTGAAGTCTGAGACAGCTCCCTCCCTGCATTACTAGTGAGAGGCTGGCTTCACAGACAGGGGGGAGCTGCCTGACCCTCACTCCTGACTTCCCCCATGTCCCAGCGAGTGAATGGTGTGTGGGTGAGGGGGGGGGGGGGAGGATGGTGAAGTCTGAGACAGCTCCCTCCCTGCATTACTAGTGAGAGGCTGGCTTCACAGACAGGGGGGAGCTGCCTGACCCTCACTCCTGACTTCCCCCATGTCCCAGCTAGTGAATGGTGTGTGGGTGAGGGGGGGGGGGGAGGATGGTGAAGTCTGAGACAGCTCCTTCCCTTCATTACTAGTGAGAGGCTGGCTTCACAGACAGGGGGGAGCTGCCTGATCCTCACTCCTGACTTCCCCCATGTCCCAGCTAGTGAATGGTGTGTGGGGGAGGGGGGGGAGGATGGTGAAGTCTGAGACAGCTCCCTCCCTGCATTACTAGTGAGAGGCTGGCTTCACAGACAGGGGGGAGCTGCCTGACCCTCACTCCTGACTTCCCCCATGTCCCAGCTAGTGAATGGTGTCTGGGTGAGGGGGGGGGGGGGAGGATGGTGAAGTCTGAGACAGCTCCCTCCCTGCATTACTAGTGAGAGGCTGGCTTCACAGACAGGGGGGAGCTGCCTGACCCTCACTCCTGACTTCCCCCATGTCCCAGCTAGTGAATGGTGTGTGGGTGAGGGGGGGGGGGGGAGGATGGTGAAGTCTGAGACAGCTCCCTCCCTGCATTACTAGTGAGAGGCTGGCTTCACAGACAGGGGGGAGCTGCCTGACCCTCACTCCTCCGGGGTATTGTGATCTTCCTGCACACAGTGCCCTATCCCTGATACCAGGGGTGTTGTGATCTTCCTGCATGCAGTGCCCTATCCCTATTAATACCAGGAGTGTTGTGATCTTCCTGCATGCAGTGCCCTATCCCTATTAATACCAGGAGTGTTGTGATCTTCCTGCATGCAGTGCCCTATCCCTATTAATACCAGGAGTGTTGTGATCTTCCTGCACGCAGTGCCCTATCCCTAATACCAGGGGTGTTGTGATCTTCCTGCATGCAGTGCCCTATCCCTGATACCGGGATGTGTGCAAGAAGATCCCAACACCCCCGGTATCAGGAATAGGGCACTGTGTGCAGGAAGATCACAACACTCCTGGTATTAATAGGGATAGGGCACTGTGTGCAGGAAGATCACAACACTCCTGGTATTAATAGGGATAGGGCACTGTGTACATGAAGATCACAACACCCCTGGTGCCAGGGATAGGGCACTGTGTGCAGGAAGATCACAACACTCCTGGTATTAATAGGGATAGGGCACTGTGTACATGAAGATCACAACACCCCTGGTATTAGGGATAGGGCACTGTGTGCAGGAAGATCACAACACTCCTGGTATTAATAGGGATAGGGCACTGTGTACATGAAGATCACAACACCCCTGGTATTAGGGATAGGGCACTGTGTGCAGGAAGATCACAACACTCCTGGTATTAATAGGGATAGGGCACTGTGTACATGAAGATCACAACACCCCTGGTGCCAGGGATAGGGCACTGTGTGCAGGAAGATCACAACACCCCTGGTGTCAGGGTTAGGGCACTGTGTGCAGGAAGATCACAACACTCCTGGTATTAATAGGGATAGGGCACTGTGTGCAGGAAGATCACAACACCCCTGGTGCCAGGGTTAGGGCACTGTGTGCAGGAAGATCACAACACTCCTGGTATTAATAGGGATAGGGCACTGTGTACATGAAGATCACAACACCCCTGGTGCCAGGGATAGGGCACTGTGTGCAGGAAGATCACAACACCCCTGGTGTCAGGGTTAGGGCACTGTGTGCAGAAGGATCACAACACTCCTGGTATTAATAGGGTTAGGGCACTGTGTGCAGGAAGATCACAACACCCCTGGTGCCAGGGTTAGGGCACTGTGTGCAGGAAGATCACAACAATCCTGGTATTAATAGGGATAGGGCACTGTGTGCAGGAAGATCACAACACCCCTGGTGCCAGGGTTAGGGCACTGTGTGCAGGAAGATCACAACACTCCTGGTATTAATAGGGATAGGACACTGTGTGCAGGAAGATCACAACACCCCTGGTGCCAGGGTTAGGGCACTGTGTGCAGGAAGATCACAACACTCCTGGTATTTATAGGGATAGGGCACTGTGTGCAGGAAGATCACAACACCCCTGGTGCCAGGGTTAGGGCACTGTGTGCAGGAAGATCTCAACACTCCTGGTATTAATAGGGATAGGGCACTGTGTGCAGGAAGATCACAACACCCCTGGTGCCAGGGTTAGGGCACTGTGTGCAGGAAGATCACAACACTCCTGGTATTAATAGGGATAGGGCACTGTGTGCAGGAAGATCACAACACTCCTGGTATTAATAGGGATAGGGCACTGTGTGCAGGAAGATCACAACACCCCTGGTGCCAGGGTTAGGGCACTGTGTGCAGGAAGATCACAACACTCCTGGTATTAATAGGGATAGGGCACTGTGTGCAGGAAGATCACAATACCCCTGGTATCAGGGTTAGGGCACAAGTTCTAGTCACATTAACTGATCACATTACTTGTTTTGTCAAGCTACCAACTGTTTCCATTTCCCATCCCCCATATACTGTCAGTGGGAAGCTTGGTAACATGAATAAATAAGAGGGCAGCCAATAGGAATACATATTCATTCCTAAACTAACCTTAACTGACCTGAAAAGTGTCAAATTGTATCATTTTCAGTTAGTGCGCAGTAACTCCCGTTAGTGCGCACTAATCGGAAAAAACAATTTTTAACGATTTTTTAACTAAAAAATCGTGCCTAACACGATTTTCTTGCCCTGCCACACGATTTCTATCGTTAAGACGATATGGAAAACGATTCACATCTCTACTGAATTCAAAAGAATCTGAGGTATTCATCAAAAGACCAGATCTGAGGTATTCATCAAAAGACCAGATCTCCTCTCTTCCAATCCTGGTAAATGGAATAAAGAAACCTGTGAAAACAGTGGCATAGAATTTAGGATTTATTTTTGATTCACATTTACATTTTTCTTCACAATAAAAATCTGTACTTGAATCTTGTTGTTGGTTTTTTTTTTAAGTGACGTATCCTTTATCATATAAGAAATATTCTAGACTGTAAGGATTTTCCCTTACTGGTCCAATCGTTTGTACTGTCTACAATACATTACTGCAGTCACTATACATAGGACTCCCCTCTTCCAGTTTACGTGTATTAGGAATTTTTAAAAATTCAGCTGCATGGTTATTTGAGAGCTCTAAGTAATTTGGGATCATATTAGTCTCCTTTTAAGGGAACAGCATTGGTTATTTCCTCTACAGTGTATTCATTTGAAAATCCTGGTTTTAGTTTTTAAGTCAGTGAAATTGGAGGGTCACACTAATTAGATTGGGCTTTTAGAAAATTATACCCCCTTTAGAACCTTGCAGTCTCAAGAAATGTGCTTATTAGAAATTCCATAAATTAGAATAGCCCATTTAAAGAAAAATAGAAGTTGTGCCTTTTCTATAGTTGGGCTCATGATCTGGAATTCATTGCCTAGTGCATTGTGAGCATTTAATGATCTAAAATTATTTTGCAAGCAGCTGAAAGCCTTCCTATTTACAGAAGTCTTTGGTTAGACCTGGATTTATTAGCACTATTTTTTTTAGTGCTAAGTGCCCTTTATATTTGTTCCTGATGATTTTGGGTAGTTTTATGTTTTTATCGTATTATATGGCCATTTTTTGTGATTGTTTTAATTTTGTACCTATTGTGTTGTAATCTGCTTAGTATGACTGGTTCGTTATAAGCAGGCTATAAATGTTTTTAAATAAATAAATACAGTAGTCATCCATGCCTGACAAGAAACTACTTATCATAAATCATGACAGCAAATTCTCAATTTCTTCAGTGTTGTTAATTTAAAAATGCAGTGTGGCCAATTGCTCCCAACTGAGTCTTCATCATGAGACTTTGATCAAGCATTACTCCAAGAATACCACCCTCCTTTTGTGATGTAAGGGTGATATCAGCTTGTTTAATTTAGTTATCCTTATAGTCATGACAGATTAGTTTATAACCTGTGCTTCAGTCTTGGACAGATTAAGTTTCAGCAACCAATCTTGCAATTTACCAAGACAGTTTACTACTTTATCAGGAGCCATGTCATCAGAAATATCAAAGGAGAAAATGGGGTGATTTTGTATATATGCATCTTTCAAACCTGGATTCAGGGATGGCAACTTTCAAACTGGTGCATGGGTGCACTTTGGCATATGTGAATCGGTGCACGCACAAATATGCGGCTATTTTCTAACTTGTGCTCATGTTAGAAAATAGCCTGGCCATGCACACATGTTCACCCAATTTTAAGTGGGTGCATATCTACAAGTGCAAATCCTGATCTTACCGCATAAATCAGGGTATTTTAAAATGGGATAGCCTGCACACCCTCTAGTTACTCAAGACCCTTTAAATCTGGCAGAAATGGCTAATTTCTTTTATTTTTTGTAACACCTCCTCCATAGGAGATATAAGGTTACAATGGCAGTGGACCAGGGCGTGCGCAGGGCGCATATGTTTTTATGTGCACATCTCTTGGCCATGGCCCCAGACACCCATGCCCCGCCCTCACCCCATCCCTTTTTGAAAACTCTTGAGATGTGCACGCAGCAGGAGATATGCATGCATCTGGAGAGCTTTTAAAATTCGATGGGCACACGTGAACCCGACTTTAAGCCGGGTGCAGTCTTATTTGGAAGCAGTTTCACAAAGATTGATTTATTAATTTTCTTGCATTTTACACCATTTTAACATTTGTATTCCAAAGTGGTTTGCATATGATCAGTTAACATGAAGATGAATTAAAGTACCGGTAAGCACTTATGAAGGACAATAATCATGGCAGAAACAAAATGGCAAAGGAAGACAGAGTGGAAGATTGAATGGTACTAGACAACTAGCAATGATTCAGTCTGCTTGTAGCCTTGAACACCACAAATTTCTGCAGAGCCTAAACCATTTGAATATAGCACAGAAGATACAGTGGAATTGCTTGAGGCAGCATATAAAGCAAAATAAAGACTTGGGGATATATTTTCAAAGAGGCTGCTCTTGTTCTCTGTCCGTAGCAAAACTCTTGATGCCTGAGTGATGGGAGAAATCAGAGAGAGAGGCATGACAGGTAACATTTTGCTGTTTTACTCTGGTTGATATTTGATCATTTTTTTTTAGTTGTCATTTAGTTAAGAAAACCATGTGCCAAATAAACTTAATATTATTAATTCAGTTATATTTGCTTCTAACATTCATTCGAACTCTAGTCTTAGCTGTAATTAAAACTTGGATGAGAGCACATGCTTTTCTCTGTAGATTCACTAAACATAGGCACTTGCATCTTCCCCTCTCTGCTCACCCACTCCAAAAAAATCAGACAACAATTAAACTAATGGTAAAATAGAGCCACATTTCTTTTTCAAATAATATACTGCAGTATTTCTCAGCGTTTTCAAGCCCAAGACACATCAACATTAACACAAATGTTGTGTGGCACATTAAACTCCTCTGAACAAGCAGTGTGTTCATGGAAAGGCCTCATAATGCCATAAAAAGAGCTAGGGAAGCACTAAAACCCCTACCAATCTCTCTTTCAAATTTTAAAATCAAGGGGGAAGGGGGAGACACATGAACGTATCACAGTGGACCAGCTCCTTCTATATACAAGTGCAGGGGAAGGGTGCTGTGGGCAGGCAGCTCCGTTTGTTGCCTTGGCTGCCACATGTGGCGGCCAGAACTCCTTCACTACTGCTGCTCCCAACAGAGAGGCAGATTTTAAAAGCCCTGCGTGTGTAAATCCATGCGGATTTACGTGCACAGGGGACTTGCGGCATAGGCCGCTGGCGCGCGCAAAGCCCCGGGACACGCGTAAGTCCCGGGGCTTCGCTTGGGGGCATGTCGGGGGGCGTGTCGGGGGCGGCGCAGCATTCGGAGGCATTCTGGGGGTGGGGCCATGGGCGTGGACGAGGCCTCCAAACCAGCCCCTGGGCTGGGGAATGGCACGCTGGCAGTTGGCCAGCACGCGCAAGTTACGCCTGCCTTGGGCAGGCATAACTTTCTGAACAAAGGTGGGGGGGATTTAGTTAGGGCTGGGGGGTGGGTTAGGTAGGGGAAGGGAGGGAAAGGTAGGGGGCCAGAAAAAAAGTTCCCTCCGAGGCCGCTCCAATTTCGGTGCGGCCTCGGAGGGAACGGAGGCAGGCTGCTCGGCTCGGCGCGCACAGGTTGCACAATTGTGCACCCCCCTGCGCGCGCCGACCCTGGATTTTATAACATGTGCGCAGCAGGTTGCGCGAACAAATCTACGTCCGCGCATAACTTTAAAAGTCTATCCCAGAGTGAGTCATATCCAGTGCTCAGCACATGCTCTCTCTTTCACAGTCTGGGGATAAGACAGAGGCTGGAAGGTTTCATAAAGGTGGCTCAGGAGGAAGACGATGAGGAGGTGCTGTGTGAAATGTATGTGCTGCACAAAACAAGGCCCAGCTAGCTGTGCTCTGATGCTGCCGATTAATCACTACACTCTGTGACTCATGCTGTAACTAGGAAGAGGAGGCATGCATGATTACACATTTTCTCAGAAAGGCGTTCCTACATATTTAAGAGCCACCACTGGTGTTTCTTGTTGCTGCGAGATGCAGAGAGCAGAGCCCAGGTGCTCGCTTAGATCTGAGCACTAAGCAGTGTTGACCTTTCTATGGCACACCTGATCTGGTCTAAAGGCACTTTATTTATTTATTTATTTGATTTCTATTCCACTATACTTTGGGAAACACTGACATACTATATTACATCAAGTATAAGGTTAACACAAGCTACATACAAAGAGCAACTAATATTCCATAAGATTCCTCTCCAATCCCCCAAAGCAATTCCTCACAGGATCTTCCAATGCATTGAAAGCTTCTAGCTTTAGGGTTACTAGCCCAAATTTAGGGTCCATTACTGAATTCAGCCACCCAACCAGTTGGCTCCAATCTGGTCATAATGAAGTAACTTTACTTTGTGTAACCTCTCCAACTGTGCCCACAACCCATTGTAACACTAGGCTGTAAGCTACCCAAGTCCCTGCTGAGCACTGTTAAGCATCAGAAAGCTCATACAGCCTTGATTCCCCTGGGGCCCTGCTTTGTAAAAATGAGGGACTTGCATTTAGGCCAATACCTAACTGTGAAGTCATAAATCCCACCATAAGTGAGGACAGTGACTTACTTGTCCTTGCTCACTGGTCACTGTTCACCAACTTCAGCCTCACCCTACCACTTTTAAAACCCAACCCCAAAATGTCCTGGATGGTACTCAAAAAAATATCTGAATCCCATCAGACCAGTCAACTGAAATCAGTTCATGAGATACTCCATAACCCCCAACTAGAACCATAAATTTTGACATTTCCCATGTAACCATTCTACAAATCTTAACCTGGGCATTCCTCATACCTTTCTAGGAATAATAAATGACCATGTCTATTAAACATAAGGAAATTCACAACAAATCAACAGAAAGATGTTTTTCATCATGCAAATAATGTCCACTTTTTTCTGCCTGCAGATATCATTACCTCCCAAATGAATCAGGAAGATACTGGGAGCGTAACATAAATGTTTAGCATATAAAATCTTAGGAAGCAGCTGAACCCAAAGGATGTTTCTGATTACAAGCCAATAAACTCTAATTCTGCATGCTGCTATGCCAAAATGAACACTAATCTGCAGCTCTTTTGTGTGCCCAAAAAAATGTTGGGATGCCCATACATCTATACACTTCTCTCCTGGGCCAACAAAACTGGAAAATAAAATGTATAAACAAATTGGTCAACAAGCCGAAGCCATTAATAATTGGTAAAATCAACTAATGCACATGGGGGCAGATTTTTAAAGGAGGCAGGCGAAACTTGCGCATACCGGCCAGGTGCTGGCGTGTTGTCCCCCGGCATGGCTGCTGTGCCAGAGGACTCAGGACCGCCCCCGGATTGCCGCCCCACCCCCTTCCCACCCCTTTTTCAAAGCCCTGGGACATACACATGTCCCGGGGCTTGAGCGCGCAGGAGGGTTTTTAAAGGGTTACGCGCGTAACCCTTTGAAAATCTACCCCATAACTATTAAATCTATCAGAATGCCAGTGCCCCAAATGCTTGATACCTGCTCTGGAAAATCCTTATGAAGTAAAAAAAGAGGCTGCAGCAAACAAGAATAGATGTATACAAAGCACCTCAGATTACAATACTCAGCAGCTATACTTTTCTTTAGTACCACTATGAACTGGAATTTTATGAGAAACATTTTCATGAACCAGTCAAAACATGCTTCCAGGAGGGCTGCAAACTATGGAAAGCCCATTCACAAGACATGCCTGACATCTGATGCAATGTTAATCAACCGCCTTTTCCCAACTGACCCATTTTGGAGCGCCAAATATGCAAATAAGCCATTCGGGCTGACAAAGAACAATAAACTTGCAACAATCCTGTAGATGCCAAGTCTTCCTTTGATGGAGACCCCAACTTGCTGATTTTCAAAGCATCAAAACAAGGACAAAGAAAAAACTGAACAAAACAGATTCACTTCATAGCCTCCAGAAAAAAAAAATGCCAACTACATATCATGTAAAATAGGAAGTCAAACTTTTTGACAGGAAAATCTGGTTCAAAAGCACAAAATCATTCAGTAGTTTCTTCTTGTGACTTGGTAGCATCCCCAGAACTATGTAATTGAGAGAAAAAAGCCAGACTAGCTAAAGATTTAGACAAAGGATGCCCCCCAAATTCCAACTTTTTAACATATAAAATAAATTCTACTAAATGGTCACTTATAATTTAATTAAATTTATTAATGTATAGTTTGCCTTCTGGGGCTTTGTAGCCTCTCCAAACTAGCTCACACACAAATAATATATCAAACATAATACAATAAAAAAAATCAAGTGATAACATAAAATCCTATCAATCCTTCAAATCCAAATATAACATTTACTTAAAATAACACAGTAAAATGCAATAAAATGCTTCACCTTCAGAATGAATCTAACTCACTATCACTCCCAGATTAGAGTCCCACTATTAATTATTACTGCTTAGCTTAAAAATCCAAGTGCACCCTCTTACCTATTGCATCAAAACCTTGGCCCTATTCCATATCTCATCTCATCAAAAAAGCACCCTTCAAAAACTTAGAAGATGATTAAGGATTCAATAAATAAATAAAATAACCAGGTTTTCAACTGCCTCTGAAACAAGCCATTGTAGCAGGTTCCAAAATGAAAGGGCGCTGTGAACTATGAAAATCCATGAATTGCTGCCATCCTGCGTCATAAGCCTGCCAAGTATTCTCTGAAAGAGAATGCCTCAGTAACTTCATTAAACAGGATTGATGCCCGGACGCCATCCAGCATCAGGTTGGTATCTGTCCAGTTCAGGCACAAGCAACCAAAAACAGGACCATTGAAAATGAGATAAAGCATTAGCAATCTCTTTAGCCTCACCCAGAATATGCCTAGCAAAAAGTGTGACATTCAAATGAAAACAATGTAACAGTAAAGCTTGCAGAACCTCAACTATCAAAGGGCATCTTTTTGTCTGGTGAGTAATCACTTCAACTAACCCCATAAAGTTACCTTTCTGCTGATCGTCATACCACCTCAAACTATAGAAATGCTAAATACTGAAAAAAGCTCCAACAAAGGTATATAACTGGTCTATCCTCTTGTGTGCTAGCTCTGTGGCCAAGCTTCAGCGTTCAAGCCCCTTTAAAATATACTCCAAATATACTACTCCACCTGATGCATCTGAAAATAATTCCAAATCTCAGTTTGACACCACCAGAGCTTGCCACACACTGATTCCATTATAGCCCTGCATGAAAGCACACCAAATGCCCAAATCAACTTTGATCTGTTGAGGTATCCTAATAAAATGATGCTCCCTAATCACGTCCTTAATCAAACCTGCTAAATGTCTTATGAAAACCCTTTCCAATAAGATCACTCTACATGAAAAATTAAATTCCCCGATCAATTACTGTATTTGGCATAAGCATTTTCATTGCCACAACCGCCATGCCTAAGAAGTCTGTACCAACTTCTCAATTTTTTTCTTTCAGCAATCTTGACTGCATTAACTGTGATCAAGCTCAGCCCCTAAAATGTTAAGCACAGTACAAGAGCCAGCAGACTTATAACTGCTAAGGAAATTCCCATTTCTAAAGCTAGCCATTCAAAAGTATCAAATAAATTTGCAAAAAACTCTGTAGCCTCTGGCCCAAAAAATACAAAATCTCTCAGAAATGAATTCTATTATCACAGCCTACTGCTTTCATAAACATCCAATGGAAAAAGATAGTAAAAGCTTTGAAAGAAGTATGCACCACTGAGCACCCCTTAGGCACATATTCTTCAAAAAGGTACTTTGAGTCAAATATAAATCCAAATAAATGAAAAAGAATCTGGATGAATTGGGAATAACCTGAAAGCAGCTTCAATATTAGTCAAGAAAGCTACTGGATCACAACATCTGAGCAGTGAAACGGCCTGACCTAAGCAGGCATACAAGCCAGGTCAGCAAAGTCATTCATACTCATGCCCAAAGGATAAGATAAATTATGAATAAGACTAAATTTACCAGTCTCTTTCTTAGGCTCTATACCCAAAGAAAAAAATCACAAACCCTTCTACTGGAGGGACAGGAAAAGGGCAAGCAATTCTCCCCAAAGCTGATTCTTTATCTAATTTCTCTTTCATAATATCCTTACTAACACAGGCTTTGCAAATTGTGCTGCAAAATTTGAGGGCAGCAGACCAGCTGCTTCCTAGAGTAGTGGTTCTCAACCTTTTTCCCATCGTGACACACCTGAAGGACAACGCTCAAATGTGCGACACACTACTCATTACAATCCATGGCAGAAATAAAAAATAAAGGCCCAGTATTATTTTTATTGTTAAGAACAACACAAGGGAAAGATAAGTCCTCTGTCTGAACAGAAATTACATAAATAGTAAACCTCCCACACCAGAACAGCACTAACTTCCAGCACTCAAACAATAACCACCTTACCTAAGAAAAGGAAATGCTGAAAATATTACGCCAGGTCTTAAAACACCAATATACCTCCTATTAGGAAAATGGAACAAGACAGACTGCTATAGAGTCCTACACAGAAACTACATGCCAGCAGAATACCTCACCTCAGTCACATGCGCAGACCCTCACCTAACAAAGAATAAAGAGACCATAAAGCATAAATAGAAACATGCAGACAAAAACTGAACTGGAAACCACAACAAGCCAGAGTATCTGTATGCAGTGCAACAAAGGAAAAAGGAAGCTCGCCAGTCCTCATAAAATAAAGCAAGAAATATGAATCAATAGCAGTAAAACCATACTAATAAAAAGAACAGATTAATTCAGAACAGCTGATGAATGGAATAGCCAATAATTAAAAACTCATAAAAAATTTCTAGACACCAATAAAATAGTTCAAAACATCAGACACAAAGACCAAATAATTAAACATAAAAAGGATAAAATAATGCTTTTCTTTTAATTGCACGGCCACTGTTTGTGCTTTCTCTATAATAAGGATCATTAAGTCCAGTGAGCATTTATTAAGGATTTTATTCCAATTTTGGACAAACTCTATCTTCTCCATATAACAGGGGTTCTTTTTGAATTCTGAATCCACGTGGCATGCTGTGGGTTCCTGTTGCAGGTGCGGTCACATCTCCCATGATCCAAGGGCTCACGGGAGATGGGAGCCCTTGGATCACCACGCCACTCAGGGAGGAGCCCTGAGAGCACAGTGAGAGGTGAGCCGATGCAAGCATGGGCAGTCAAGGAACAGAACAAGGCTGGAGGGAAGACAAGAAGGTCTGACCCTCTACCCGACCTGCATGCCCCAAGAAGACCAGCAATGCAATATTGGTCAATGAACAGTCCTCCGACCGTTCTAAGCCCTTTCGGACCTGCCGCTGGGTAACAGCAATAGGCGGCAGGCCGGACAGAGGACAAGGGCAGACAGAGGCCTTGGAACATGGAAGACTCTTAGACAAAGACATAGGCAAAGACTCATGGGCAAAGACATAGGCGAAGACTCAGGCAAAAACTTTTGGATGAAGGTTCAGGAGCAAGGTACTGCAGGCAAAAGTATACAGGAGCAAGATCAAGTACTGAGTTGAGACTGCGACGCAGCGCGCCCTACACAGCCCACCCGCAGGACTGGTTGCGAACCACACTGGGCTTGAAGCAGGCTCTAGGCGAGATGTGGAGTAGATGAGACTGGAACATGGCGAAGATCCTGAAGAGGCCTGCACCAGGGCGCGCCCTATACAGCCACCCATGGCTGGTCGCGGACCACGCTGAAGCGGAGCAGGTTCAAACAGAGTCTTAGACATGGACGGCCGCAAAGCAAGGAGCTCCGAAGACAAGGAGAGGACACAAGCTCAGGATACAAGATACAGGTTTCTCTGACAACTTGGGATTCAAGAGACATGGGACAAGCAGAAGTCTTCCAGAGGCTAGCACTGCAGAGGAAGATGGCAATGTGCCATGAGGCGCCCTACACAGCCCGCCCGTGGGCTGGTCATGGACCATGACAATGGCACGCCGGGAAAATGGAAATCCAGGAACCAAGGAACTGGAGGCAGAGGCGAAGACAAAGGCATCAGTAAGGAACATCGGACATCAGGAGGCACAGACGAAGGACATCAGGAACATGAAGACGAAGGCGTCAAAGCAGGAGAAGACCACTGAGGACCTGGACCAAAGAGAAAGACACAGATGACTGTGAAACCCGATCCGAAGGCCCTGACTGAAGGCAGGCAGGACCCTTTTATAGGGCTGAAGCAGGAAGTAGTCATCAGGTGGGGCCCGGGGCATATCCGGCCACAGGCCCTTTAAATAACTTGAAGAGATGTGCTCCGGCGCCTAGGAAGAGGCCCTGAAGAAAAGCTGGGCCATGGACAGCGGCACTCTTCCTGCATGCCGATGCCAAAAGAGCAGGCAGGCCCCGACGGCGGCACCAGGCCATGAAAAGGACATCGCAGCAGGAGCGGCCTCCCCCCGCCACCCAGGGGAGATCCCAGCAGCGGCTCCATGCCCGGAGAGGCAGTCAGAGGTAGGGACAGCTCGGTGGCAGCGTCCATGCTGCGAGGGACAGGCAGGGGCGGCACTAAGCTGCAGAACAGGGCCTCAGTGATGGCGGCTCCCTGCCACTGAAGACAGCCGACTCTTGTGGCTTCCCGCCGTGAGGGATAATGAAGCTGGGAGCGGCCTTCTGGCTGCCTAGGAAGTTGGAGGTGCAGCGGTCCTGGCCATGGGAGCAGCAGCGTGACCCAAAGAAAGGTGAGAAGCCTGCTCTCGGGGAATAGCTCCACGGGCAGGAATCGTAACAGTTCCATTGGTGCAAGCTGGCATATATATGTGTACGTGTTTGCCCTATGATAGCTGTTTGAAAGTTACCATCCCCTGACCATGGACAGTCTCTCAAATGGTTTTCTGTACAGCACTGCATACCTTGAGTATAGGATTGCCAAATCGTCCCTATTTTTTCTGGACTGTAAAGAATTCTGAGGTAATGTACTGAAAAAGAGGGAGGGCTAAAATATTTGGAAATGGACTGCTTCTATGGCCACGTTCAAAAGCAAAGAACATCAAGCAGCATTGCCTGAATTTTCAAGAAGGCTCGTCTTCCAGTAAAAATGTTGCTTTGTTAATAAATAAGGCTTGGGGTTAACCTGCATGGAGCGGCAGTTATTACCCTTAACAGAAACATGAGGGTAACCTGCACAAAGTGGAAGTTGCTACCATAGGAAACTTGCTGGCCAGACTAGAAGGACCATTTGGTCTTTTTCTGTTGTCAATACTATGTTACTATGTCCTGAATTTATCCCTCCAGCTGCAGGTTAGCATTTGAGCCTTCCTTGTGATTATATGATACAATGTGGGGTAGATTTTAAGACGTGCGCGCGGACGTACATGTGCTCCCGATTTTAGAACCTGCGCACGCAGGTTATAAAATCAGGGGTCGGCGCACACAGGGGGGCTGCAGAATTGTGCTCCTTGCACACGCCGAACCCCCATCAAGCCCACGCCAAGCCGCGCTGCTTTCCCCTTTCCCTCCCAGGCCGCTCCGAAATCAGAGCGGCCTGGGAGGGAACTTCCCTATCCCCACCTCCCCCTCCCTTTCCCCCCTCCCTTTTTCTCTTTTTAACTTCTGTTTCAAAACTTCAGTTGCACATGCCAGCCAACAGCGGCAAATGGCCGCTGTGTCGGAGGCTTCTGACCCCACCCCGTCCCCGGACCACCCCTTTAGTAAAGCCCCGGGACTTACACGCGTCCCGGAGCTTTACACGCGTCGCCGGGCCTTTTGAAAATAGGCCCGGCGACGCGTAACCTTTTGAAAATCCAGCCATGTGTGCTTTGGAGCTATGCTATATTCTTATTCAGTATGCCTTGGATCCATTTATTTTATGTCACTTGCATAGACTTCAGTTCATGATTTAATTTACAGAACTATAATTTAGACCCTGGACTGGTAAAATCAAACCGTTTTCAGAATTAAATTTGAGAACATTAATAAACTATTATAGGATAACGTTCAAACAAGTGCATGCAGTGGCATATACAAGTGTATATGGCCATGCATACTTTTGCCATAATATTTTATAACTTGCGCATACAATAAATGTGCATTTTATAAAATACATGGATTTTGACCACTCAACAATGCGCATATGTAGACTTATGTGCGAATGCATGCGATGCAGTGAAACCATGTATTTCAATGCATTGAAAGTACATACTTTACTCACCTATTTAAAAAAATATATGTACGAATATTATTTAAAACTTTATAGACCAGGGGTTCCTGACCTTTTAGAACATAATATAAGAACATAAGATATGCCTTACTAGGTCAGACCAAGGGTCCATCAAGCCCAGTATCCTGTTTCCAATAGTGGCCAATCCAAGTCACAAGTATCTGGCAAATAACCAAACATTAGATAGATCACAAGCTACTATTGCTTATTAATTACCATCATAACAGTTTATGGATTTAACTTCTAGGAACTTATCCAAACCTTTTTTAAACCCAGTTAAACTAACTGCTGTAACCATATCCTCTGGCAATGAATTCCAGAGCTTAACTATGTGCTGAGTGAAAAAGAATTTTCTTCGATTTGCTTTAAATGAGCTGCTTGCTAACTTCATGGAGTGCTCCTTGGTCCTTCTATTATCTGAGAGAGTAAATAAATGATTTACATTAACTTGTTCAAGTCCTTTCATGATTTTGAAGACTTCTATCATATTCCCCCTCAGTCATCTCTTCTCCAAACTGAACAGCCCTAACTTCTTTAGCCTTTCCTCATAAGGCAGCCGTTCCATGCCCCTTATTTTGGTCACCCTTCTCTGCACTTTCTCCAGTGCAGCTATATCCTTTTTGAGATGCAGTGACCAGAACTGTACACAGTATTCAAGGTGCGGTCTCATCATAGAGTGATAAATCGGTGGGCCTGAGCCTCCTGGCCAGAGCCTGAGCTTCCTGGCAGGAGCCCACCCCATAACGTACGCGCCACTCCCTGCAGGGAGGACGGCGGCCCGATGGTGGGGGGGGGGGGCATGTGAGGAGTGAAGAGGAGCACGCATCATCGGAGGTGACAAGGCGCTAACCGATGACGCCGCCAGCCTTGACCGCGCGTCATCGGAGGCGACAGAGGCGCCGGCTGATGATGTCGCCGGACATTCAAAGGGCCGTGCACAAGGGAAAACCCCCCTTTTTCCGGGAGTCGACGCAGAGGAAACCCACCCACCTGCCCTAAGGAAAGGGCAAGGGAGAATGATCTGTTCAGGGAGTTGGGAATAATGGTAGTACAACAATGTTTAAAAATGAATACTGTCAACAGTTAGGATACTTTTGTTAGTAAATATAGTAAAAATGTGTGCAATGTTTGGGTTAATGTCGCAGCTGGGAGGGAGGGCGGTTACCCGGGCCGGTTGGACATATTGTAAGTGGTGCCGGTGGCATCAATGGATGGCGTGGTAGTCGGACAGCGCCGGGGGGGAAGCGCAGAATGGTGGGGGCACAGAACACGCTGATGGTTGGGCCCCCCCTGTGTGCGGGGACACGGCAAGGGCCCAAGGCAAGAAAGATGCCTGGCTTGGTTACTACGACGGGCAGTCAGCGACAGCGCATCAGTTTGGGTACCCGGGGAAGTTTATTATATGTTAAAGAAATAAAACTGAGGCCTTTTGATACCAATAACAGTTTCATTGGTTTTCTATTCTGCAGGGTAAAGTGTGTAAGTGTTGATATGTGGGGATGAAGGGGCCCTGAGGACAGGGATGCAGGACACCAAGGGTAAGTGGCAGCTGCTAGCGTTAAGAGGCATTATGACATCTTCCATTTTATTTTCCATTCCCTTCTTAATAATTCCTAACATTCTGTTTGCTTTTTTGATCACCACAGTACACTGGGCTGATGATTTCAGAGTATTATCCACTATGACGCCTAGATCTCTTTCCTGGGTGGTAGCTACTAATATGGAACCTAACATCGTGTAACTACAGTAAGGGTTATTTTACCCTATATGCATCACCTTGCACTTATCCACATTAAATTTCATCTGCCATTTGGAAGCCCAATCTTCCAGTCTCACAAGGTCCTCCTTTTTGCGAGCACGGACCTCTTTTCAACCTCCAAAATTTTCATGGACTCCCACATGCTCCTCTTTAATTTGTACCTGCTGTTGTATGTCATAATTTATGCAGTTATATGTCATTTATAATATATAAAACTTATTTAATAATGCTTACTGATTTAATCTGAATACATATTAATAAGCATAGCCACTGTGTAAGAATGAACTCTTATTGAGTAACGTACATAGTGCAAATACAGGCAGCCACATAGCTGGATATGTCTGATAGGCTGGTATAGACTGGCAGGGATGGATTTGTAAACAGCGAGAGATTGGTTATTTTACCATGTAACTATATTTAGCCATTCAAAAAGAGGGCATTCCTGGAGATGTGGTTTAGTTGGTGGCAGGGAAACAGCCTGCTAAAATTAGCCTGCTAAAATTAGCTTGATGGACTCTCTATCTGGGTAACATCAAGCTAGGTTGAGAGAACACTGCACAAATCTCATCTTTGGGTGAGTTTCCTCACTCCGAAGGTCATCAAATCTTCACAAAAGTGCACTGTTCTGTTCCTACGTCACACTCTGCATGTCAAAGTGGCCCTTAACCCCTACTCTAATACCTAAACCTCACCTCGAGTAGCTAGATGGGCCTCATATAGAGGTATACATACCTACCTAGTATGAGGGTCTTATAGCTAGTCTCTCTCTCTCTCTCTTTCTTTCTTTCTTTCTTTCTTTCTTTCTTTCTTTCTCTCTCTCCCTCCCCCTCTCCCCGCCCCAGCAGCTTAAAACACTATTTGCAAAAACATTGCAAAGTGCGATAAAGCCATATCGCACGGCGTAACACAAATGAAAAAGGTGTAGTTAAAACCATGTGATATAGCTTTGCAATTTGCAAAGCCAGCAATCCCAAACTCCTCCCCATTTCCTAATTTGTATTGCACCATGAGTAATGGTGCTTATGCATGCAGTAAAGGTGCTTTTCTCATGCGAAAACGCCATATAGCACTTTGATAAATGACACCACCCCCTTAGTGCTTCACATAGGTATCACTGCAGAGTGTAATACCACAATTATTGCAGTTCCTACCTGCAACCACTGGGGGGGGGGGGGGGCATTTTGACATTCAGAGTGAGACGTATGAACAGAACAGTGCACACTTGTGAAGATTTGATGTCCTTCGGAGTGAGGAAACTCACACAAAGATGAGATTTGTACAATGTTCTTTCAACTTATAAGCTAAGAGTGTACTGTTCTGTTCATACATCTCATTCTGCATGTCAAAGTTATCCCTAACCCCTACACTACTATCTAAACCTCACCTTGAGTTACAAGGTGGGCCTCCTATAGTAGCATAAATAGCTAACTACTAGACAGGCCTTATAGCTAGTCTCAGTCTCACCTAAATCACAATTTGCATTATGGGCATATTGCACAGCTTAATCCCAATTAAAAAGGTGTAGTTAAAACTGTGCAATATGACTTTGTGAAGCCAGCCCACATTTCCAAAAATCTCACCCCAAACTCCTCCCATTTTAAAAATTAGCATTGCACCATGCATTATGGTGCTTTTTGCATGCATTAAGGTGTTTTTTGCATGCGAAAAGGCCATAACGTGAGTTAGAAAATAACCCCCTTAGACTTCTATCCCTGTGTGAAGGAACAGCAGGCTTAAATCTAGCTAAATAGATTTAGGCCAATTTTCAGTCACAACCTGTTTATTGATAACTGTGATATTTTACCTATCCACAATCAAAAACACTCATAACAGATTACAAGAATCATTCATAATAAATCATAAATGCACACTGGATAATTGTTGTGAATGTAGTATGTATTATTGATTTTACAGTGTTTTTTCTTTTATATATTTATGGATGTGTTTTCATGTATTCTGCACTGTTCAGTATTATGAAAGATGCAGCATATAAGCTGTTCAAATAAATAAATAGATAAATAAATAAATATAATACAAACAAGTCCTGCACACAGCAACTGAACCTTTCCTTCATTAAGAAGCTTCCAGCTCATGGTATCTATTGTGTTGTAGGAAATAGATGGTTTTAATTCCTTCCTGAACTGCTTTAACGCCCTCTTCTGGCATAAATCACCAGGCAGTTTATTCCAAATCTGGGGGACAGCACGGGAAAAAAACATGGGCATTAGCCGTAACATCACTCAATTGCAAGGAAGGATCCTCTAAACAACCTGCAACTTGGAACCAAAGTGACATCCAGATTGATATCTTGTTAACTTATGCATTAAATAGACTAGGCCCAATGAGTTCTGCATCTTAAATGCTAAACCAGCACTTTAAAAAGCACATGCTGGGCAACTGGCAGCCAGTACACATTCTGCAGGATGGGGCTAATATGTTCTCTGAAACCTACCCTCACCAGTATCCTGACCACCAGATATCACATCCTTTGCAAGTAATACTATGGAGTAGGCAAACCTAAATATGAAGAGTTAGCTATAACACAGCCAATTATCTTGCTACTGAGAGGCTTAATAATTATTGACCTTATAGGATTTGGGTTTTATGTGCTTGTTTTGCTTAAAGGGTTGGTACCCAAATCTGAAATGGAATAATTTTTCTTGATGAAAAGTACATTTGTTCTGCAGTTTGTAAGTCTGTGGAAGTGAGCAAGGCCCAGAAATCAATTCTCAGCGAATTGCCGGGGGCAACTTCTTACAGTGACCTTTGCTAGTAACAGTTATGGAATTCAGATCTTCTGCACAAGGAGTTTTTCTTTGTATTTGATACACAGGAAGCTTGAATTTATAGCATACTTTAAAAAAAAAAAAAAAAAAAAAAAGGGTGTGTGCATGGAATTTATTTCCTTTCATTCAACAATGTAGTTCTAAAAGAAGAGAATCTCCAGGAGTTTTCATGGGATTTACTTATTTATATTTGTGCCGATCACATCTCTTCCTAAACTATAAAAAATATATGCTGCTTGCAGAATTATAGAGGCTTTTTGTCAGTCATGTTCTGCTTTAGTTTCATGACTGGCTAGGAAAAGAATGGATACATTACATTTATTCACTACCCTGTAGGTGAAACAATAGCAATATTATTTATATGATTACCTAATGAAATAAATACAGAAAGAAAGCAAGTGAAACTGCTCCTGTAACAAGGAAATGGCCCATAGAAATGTTTTATTTTTCAATTTGGATGCATAATAATAACTTGATATGCTCATTTCTGATATTGTTCAAATTGTTTTTACTGTTGCACAACTGCTAAGAAAATGTATAACTTTCACATTGCTTTTCTGTTACACAATTGCTAAGAAAAATGTATACTTTTGTAAACTGTTGTGATGGCTCTACCGAATGACAGTATATAAAACTCAACAAATAAATAAACAAATACATAAATAAATAAATAAATAAATAAATAAAAAGGGTGATGATTTTCAATCTTATTGGGGGAAGAAAGGAATGCTGATAAATGAAATATATGTTGTCATAGTGCTGTATACACATTCAATGCACAATAACTGTTACCCCCAGCTAGACCAAGTCAAGAAGGAAACAGAAAGTTGGTTCATATAAGAACAATTATTTTTTATAAATGCTGTATCCCATTCTCTGTCAATTAAACTTTACCTTACATTTCAAAATATTTAAAAGAACTATTCCTATAAAGCACAAATAGAAAAGCCACCAGGCTAGACAACCTAAATATGGAATTTTGGAATTACAGAGGATTATCTCAAAGAAAGATTATTGCATTAATGCATTTACTAAATCTTTGTTGGAAGCAATATAACATTTCAATGGAATGATGTGTAGTTTAATATTTTTATTTATAAAAGGAGACTGATGCTTGGAGACCTTTGAGATATTTAAATATCTCTATCATATCTCCCTATCTTGCCTTTCCTCTGGGGTATATACAGTATGTTTAGATCTTTAAGTCTATCCCCACATGCTTTAGAATGAAGACCATTGACCATTTTAGTAGCCACCCTCTGGATCGACTACAACCAGTTTATAGCCCTTTGAAAGTGCAGTCTCCATAACTGTACACAGTATTCCAAATAAGGACTCAACAGGGACCTATATAGGGGTACTATCACCTCCCTTTTTCTGCTGATTGTTCCTCTCCAAATGCAGCCAAGCATTTTTCTGACTTTTGCCATCGCTTTCTCCACCTGTTTGGCCACCTTAAGATCATCAAGTACAATCACCACCAGATCCCGCTCTTCTTTTGTGCTTAGAAGAATTTCATCTCCAATACTGTACCTCTCCCTTGAGGTTTTGCACCGTTAATGCATTACTCTGCACTTTTTAGCATTACAACTTAGCTGCTAGACCCTAGACCATTCCTCATGTTTTCCACAACTTTATGGCTGTTTTCCCTATTGCAGATTTTGGTATAATTGGCATAAAGACAAACCTTTCCCAACAATCCTTCCACCATGTTGCTCACAAAAAGTTTGAAAAGAACCTGCCCAAGGACCGATCCCTGAGGCACACCACAAGTAACACCCTTCTTCAGAGTAAACTCCATTTATCACTACCCTTTGTCACTTCCCACTCAGCCAGTTTCTAACCCAGTCACTTACTCTAGGTCCCATTCCAAGTGCAATCAATTTATTTTTGTCCCCATGCAGAACTGTGTCAAATGCCTTACTGAAATACAAGTACACTACATCAATTCTCTGGTCACCCAATCAAAAATATTGATCAGATTTATCTGACAAGATCTACCTCTGGTAAAACCATGCTGTCTCACATCTTGAAATCCATTGGAATCCAGAAACTGTACTATCCTCTCTTTTATCCACAAAAGAGATTCCACACCAAGTGGACACTTCAATACTACAACAAATACTTGGTGATAATATTTAAATTAGATGTTCACTGAAAATCAATTCAATTTTTTTGTATTTTTTAATTTAATAAAAAATTTTTGTAGGAGATGGGAATGGTTTCATACAATGTATACAGCAACCCCCTTGGTGCCTTTAACTCTTTAATCATAAACGCATCCTCCAACCTCCATTTTTTATTTTATTTTAACAAGTTATATTTTAAAAAAATCTTTAGGAATTAAATTTCAGTGGATGATATCCACTGAAATTTAATTCCTAAAGATTAGGAACGATTCTATTAATTTGCTCTCTAGAGAAGTCGGTCTAACTGGCCTGTAGTTCCCAACCTCTTCTCTAAGACTTTTATGAGTAGGAACCACATCTGTCTGTCTACAATCCTCCAAAACAAAATCTGACTCTAAAGAAGCATCGAGAAGGTCAGTCAGTAAAGTCCAGAGCTTTTCTAAGTTCTCTAAGTATTCTCAGATGTATCCCATCCAGCCCCATTACCTTATCCACTTTAAGTATAGTTAGCTTCCCATGAGCACACTTTTCTGAAAATCAATTGTTTATCTTGCTTCTAATCTTATTTATGTTTGTTAAGCAATTTATCTTTTTCCTCATCAGGCTCTAAATATTCTTCTGTCACCTCTGAGTCTCACAATGCCACTTTTGCAGGAAAGGGGAGATATGATACAGAGATTTAAATATCTCAAAGGTTTCCATGCAGAGGAGGTGAGCCACATTGAATGGAACTGAGGGTCTAGGATAAGAGGGTAGATTTAGGAGTAATCTTAGGAAATATTTCCTTATAGTGAGGGTAGTAAATGAATGGAACATCCTCCCAGTGGAAGTGGTAGGGACAAAAAAGGTATCTGAATTCATGTAAGCATGAGATAAACACAGGAAATCTCTGAGGGAGTGATGAAAATTATAAAGCTAAATTAGTTGGGAGGATGGGTAGATCATATGGTCTTTTCTGCCATAATGTTTATATGTTTCTATAAAAAAGGGTGAATGGGAAGCTGGGTAGGGGATAAGAGAGGATGAGCAATAGAAGAGATGAGTCTGGTATGAAGATGAGTGCTGGGAAGGGGATAAATAAAAAGGTGGAAATGGGGAACTAGAGACTGAGTGAAAAACAGAGGGGCATAGGAGCTAGGGAAAGAGAGTGGGAGTGGGAGATGGAAAGCAGATAGGTAGGTAAAAGGTGACTGTAGGATGGATTTCTGATTTCTCCAATATTAAACTTCTTACAGACTCTGGCTTCTTGGGGTTTCCATTTCTGGTTTTTTTCTGCATGTTTCTGGTTCTATTTTGTATTATGTGAAGGTCTATCCAAGTTCTACATGTGTGACAAAGGTGAGGGAATCTGCTAGCTTGTAGTTCCTATGTAGGGACCTGAAACAGTCCAGTTTGTTCTCTTTTTCAACCTTTCCATCCCAATGGGAAGTATATTTGTGTTCTAGGCCACATTGCAATGTTTTTGTTGTTGCTTTTTTGTAGGCCAATGTTCTGGGTGTTAGTTCTGGTTTGATATGGCAGTTTGCAACATATGTATTAAGAGTGTTTTGTTTCTGCAATAGGAGATATATTGATGTTCTAGGATCTAGTGAAATATTTACAGTACTATCATTTCAAAAGTAGGATTGTTGGAGTCCTTGAAGTTACTGTTGTTACAGCATGATATGTTTGATGTTGGTGCTGAATGTCTTTTTGCTGGGTTTTCTGTTACTTCACAAAGTATTAGGCAGCGGAAGGAGTTTTTGATGATATTGGGAAGGTCTGTGAGCAGTTCTTGCTTCTTACCAGCATGGGTCCTCAGTGGTTCTTGAATACTTGCTATCTAGTCCTCTAGGTCTATGGCTTGGAGGTCCTGCTGGCAGCCATGTTCTATGCTGCCTCACATATAAGCCTGCCTCATGCCCTACTCAATGCCACAGCTTGGTTTCAAATTCTGTTCCTGGTTTTGTCCTGATTTTGGCCTCACATTGTGGTTTGCCTTGCATTATTGTTTCTTGCCCTTGGCCCCATTTGTATTGCCTTATATCTTCGTTCCTTATTTGTCTTTGTTGTGTCTGCCAGAGTATGAGTCTTGGTCTTGGTCCTGTTTTGGTTTGGTCTCTCCTGCACTCTGGTTCTTTTTTTTTTTTAGTTCAAATAAATGTATTGATTTTATAACTGCAAAAACAAGAATCATACATAACAGAAGATAAAAAGTAACAAAGAACTTGTGACAAGACTAGCCAAGCAGTCATGCAAAAAGATAACATATAGAAAATATGTAAGAATTCAAAAATGGCAATGTATTAAAATACAGGATTCCAAATTTAGAAACAACAAAAGCTTAATCAGTTTTGTCAGCTACTTCCATTGTAAATTTATGTGTAAGGCATACAGGGGCTGATTTTAAAAGGCGTTAATGTGTGTCCATGTGCGCATGGCTCCCAGTACACGCACTTGAACACGCCAATTTTATATCATGTGCATGTTGGCGCACGTATGTTATAAAATATGATTTCTGCATGCACATGCGAGACCGATTTTAATATCGGTGCTTGCATGCATGGAAGGGTTGCAACTTGTGCACGCATAGGGGGGGATTTTATAAAGTATGCATGGCGACTCGATTGGGCCTTTGCTCAGTTCCCTCCCAATCCGCTCCAATTAAGGAGTGGACTGGAAGGGAACTTTCCTATACCCCTACCTACCCTTCCTCCCTTTTCCCATCTCCTCCCCGATCCCTAAACTAAACCTATCTATCTCCAGTTTTTTTGTTTACTTACTACTCCTCTGGACCAGAAATAACTTCCGTATGCCAGCAGCCAGCCAGTGCGCGCTTCATCAGGACAGTGTCTAACTGCGCTGTCCCAGCCGGCCCCCGCCCCTTTCCCATCCAGACCCCTCCCCAGCCTTACCCTTTTGTGAACCCCAGCACTTCCTCACGTATCATGGCTGGGCCATTTAAAAAAATACGCTTGGCCTGGCCGCGCACGTATCTATCGATTTTATGCGCCTGTGGTTTTGAAAATTTGGGCGACAGTGTTTTGCCACAACATACATTCAATAATGAACAGCCATTCCAACATCCTACAATACCTTCACATGCCAAAGATAACAAAAATATTCAGCAAATTCTATCAATAGGAGAGAGAATCTTATAAAACATGGTTCCTTTTAGAATTTGACTATATGCAAATCATGTCCAAAAGTTCCTGTCTTTAATATGCCATCTAAAATCCACAAGAGATTAATTGACCCATTGGGTTACACTATTGTATCAGGGAGAGACTCGCTCTTTGAGTCTCTATCCTGTTTCATTGATTATTTTTTGGCTCCTTTTATTCCACTTTTGCCATCATACATCAGAGACTCACAAGATATGATTATATTTCTGGATCAGCTACACATTGACATGTCTGGTTTACTTCTAGTCACACTCGATGTTGAAGTGCTCTATATCAATATTCCTTACAAGTTATTCTAATAGTTGAGGAGGTTTTGAAACATCGCCCACATCCTCAAAGTAGAAAAGCCACTGATTTTCTTATATATCTGTTGGAGATTGCACTCACTAAAATATTTTTGCTTTTGACCAATGCTATTATCAGAAAATTTGTGGCACTGCCATGAGGGCCACCATGGCTCCTGATCTGGCAAATTTATGTATGGGTGCTTTTGAAGCACAGTGGCTTAATACTCTCATCAAACACATGTAGCTACATGGAAATGGTACATAGATGTTATATTCATATTATGGAAGGGCACAAGATCTGTTTTGATGATTTTTTATTTGGTTGAATTCTCATACTTGTCATTTGAAACTCACTGCTAATTTCCAAGAAAATCAAATCTCCTTTTTAGACAGTATGATTTGGAAAATTGAGATGGGTTTGCAACTTCGTTGTATTGAAAACCTGTGACTTCTAATACCTTTTTGCATTTCATCAGTGCCCATCCATAGGCTTTGAAAGAGAGTTTACTGACAAGTCAATTTTTCTGACTTTAAAGGCTTTGCTCCTCTGTCATTGAATATCAGACTCAGGCAAAAGCATTATAAATAGATTCCTTGCTCGAGGATATCTGAAGTCATGTGTTAGGAAAGCATACCTGTGTGCCAAGTACAGCCATCAACAATGGCTATTTCTCCTTTGGTCTACATGATGTTCGTCAAGCATGTATTATCTGTATTCTTCCATTCTCTGTGGGTGTCCGTGCTATTTGAACTTCAAATCTAAATGATTAGCATATTTTACAACTACATCCAGTTTTTAAAGAATCCCTGTGGTTCACGTACATACGTGATGAGGGATTCCTTAGTTTAGTCTAATTTTATCAAACAACTGTCTTCTGGTGGTTCTGCCAACATTATTGGCTTTCATCAACCATGCGGTAATTGCACAGGATGTAATGTCTCTATGCAAACTTCCACTATTCATGTGGCATCGGCTAATCAGAATATATCTTTGAAATATCACACCTGTTGTTCATCTATAGGGTTTGATTTACCTCATACAATGCCCTTATGGTAAATGTTATTTATATTGGCAAGACTAAAAAAGGATGATCAGGACTAGGATGACTGAATTTCATTCAAATATCTCCTTATATTGCTCAAATGCCCCACTAGCAGCACACTGTGACAAACTGATCCATTATTTTCAGGATCTCAGATTTTGTGTGCTTGATCAACCCAGACCAAATTGGAGAGGAGGTAATTTGGATATGACGTTGTTTCATTTGGAACAGCGATGGATTTACAAACTGAACACTGTTGCACCACACGTTCTAAATTTAGACTAGGATTTTAGTGTATTTTTGGGTTGAATTGATTGGTTTTTTTTATGTTGTCCTTTGTTATTACAGGCAACTTTGGTAGCTGATCCTATGTTGATGAGTACTTTTGTTATTGTTTGGGATAGTTGTGGGTGGATCCTTGGGCCGGTGGCAGATGACCACGCCACCGGGGGAAGATCCCGAGAGGGACCACCGGTCAGGCTTAGAGTTTGGAGACAGACACACACTAGTTCTTTTATTAAACAGTATATTGAGCCACCAGCGGTGGCAGTAGTGAGCTGGAAGTGCCCGGCTGGGCTGTAGTCCCTCAGATACTGGAACAGCGATCCCAGGATGGCAGAGCTGTAGAGAAACTAAGTATAGTGAGTAGGCAGGGTATGCAGAGTTCAGGAATAGAACCTTGATGGAAACATTCACACAATAGTCTCTTGAAGCAGCCCAGGAGCTGGAATGGATTAGGCCCTCGAGGAGCGAGTACCTAGTTCCAGGGAAAGCTCTGAGAGAAAGATGGTAACTCACTGGTGTTGTAGGCAGCAATGACTTCCTGGCAGAAGTGGTATTCAGAAGCAGGTCCGAGAACATGGGCCCTCGAGGACCAAGTACCAGTTCCAGACTGCAACCTGAAAGGCTCCATCACTGCTCTCTACATTCATGGTGGGGCTCCATCACTGCTCTCTACATTCATGGTGGGGGTGGAAGAGAAATAGAACCAAAGAGCTAAGAGAAACAGATAAGTATGAGAAAAAAATGTGAAGCTTGCTGGGCAGACTGGATGGGCCGTTTGGTCTTCTTCTGCCGTCATTTCTATGTTTCTATGTTTCTATGTTTCTATAAAAGAGAAACGAGGTCCCCGAGGAGCTGGTACCCCTGGTAAGTCTGAGGAGGCAGAGTAGCTAGGGGAGTAAGAAAACCTTTCCTTGCTAACTCGATTAGTTAGCGAATTCAGAGACCTTAAATATCTGGTGTGGATGACGTCATCTCAGGGGGACACCCCTGAGGTTCGCGCCACTGCAGGTACTTGAGTCGGGGCTGCGCCGCGCGCCCTTAGGCTTCTGGGAAACATGGCGGAGTGTAGCATTTTGCTGTTCCGGGCACGCCGGAGGAGGGCGGTAAGATGATGCCGTGGCAGCCAAACATCCAACAAGCAAAGAGGGAGTCGCCACAGAGGTAAGGTGGGCGGAGTGGAGACGTCGGGCAGCGATGGTCAGAAAAGTATCCCCCTTCAAAGGGCGATCTCTTCTTCAGGTACCAGGCTTGGGTTTTGAAGGTTGCGCAATGTGGAACTGACGAAGCATCTCTTGTCCAGGATATTGGTCTGAGGCTTCCAAGAGTTTTCTTCAGGGCCAAAACCTTTCCATTTAGAAGGTATTCAAAAGTATTGCCTCTTTTACGAACATCCAGAATCTCTTCAACTTTGAATTCTAAGTCGTCTTCTGCATTGATGACAGGTGGATCTTGAGATTTGGAAGAGAATTCGCTGAGTATGAGCGGTTTCAGAACTGAAACGTAGAAAGCATTATGAATATCAGCAGCAGTGGATTGAGCTGCTGGGGACATCACCGAGCTTCAGTGGAAGTGGTGGTGCTGGGGAACGTCCAAAACCCACTTCAAATGGTGACTCAGTAGTGGATCTATTAATTTGATGAGGGGACTCCTTCAGTCTTCCACTAGATGTCTGAGAATAAAGTTGCCTCCTGCCCCTGAGTCCACTAGGGCAGGAGTCTGAACCGTGACCGGTCCGTAGGTCAAGGAGACTGGGAGAGAGAGCAGAGGAGAGGGCGCAGTATGGCCTAAGAACAGTCCTCCTGCAGGACTTAGGCCCGTCCGTTTTCCGGACAAATGGAGCATGTAGAGACATCATGTCCGGGCTGACCACAGTACATGCAAAGGCCACGCTTCTTCCGAAGTCTTCTCTCTTTGGAAGTCAAACATCCATGACCAAGTTGCATCGGTTTATCTTTATCAGCAGCAATGATTACTGGAACCATCCGAGGTGCAGATGCAGCACTAGCCTGTTTCAACCCAGATAACACCTTAGGCTGGAGTTCCTTCACTTTGTCCCGGAGCCAGTGATCAATTCGAGTGGCCAAGGCTACTAAATCGTCCAGCGAGTCAGGTGTTTCGCGAGCAGCCAGCTCGTCCTTTAAACGGGTACCCAGGCCTCTACAAAAGAGAGTCTTGAGACATTTGGGGTCCCAGCAGAGTTCCGCTGCAAGAATTTTGAACTCTATGTCACATTCAGCCAAAGATATGTTGCCTTGCTTCAATTCAACCAAAGCAGAACTGGCTACAGAAGTTCAAGCAGGGTCTTCGAACACGGATTTAAACAAGTCCATAAATCCTTCTATGTCCTGCAAAATGGGATCCTTGCGTTCCCACAAGGTAGATGCCCAAGACAAGGCCCTACCATTCAGGTATGAAAAGATGTAGGTAGTCTTGGAGAGAGCCGTAGGAAACAATGATGGCTGTAAGGCAAAATGCATGCAGCACTGGTTTAAAAAGCCCCGGGTCTTCTGGATTTCTCCGGAAAAGCGGATTGGAGCTGCCAGTGGTACAGCAGTCTTTAAAGTTACCTCCGGTAACTGACCTTCATGGCTGGAAGCTGTTCCTTGAACCTTCTGTGTGTGTAGCTGATGAAACACTGAAGTAAGTTTCTCCAAGGCGTCTTGCTGCTCCACAATGCGCTGGGCCAGGTCCGGTATGGCCTGCAATGCATTGAGTTGTGCCGGATCCATGGAGTTAGCAATCTGTTATTGTTTGGGATAGTTGTGGGTGGATCCTTGGGCCAGTGGCAGATGACCACGCCCCCGGGGGAAGATCCCGAGGCTTAGAGTTTGGAGACAGACACACACTAGTTCTTTTATTAAACAGTATACTGAACCACCAGAGGTGGCAGTAGTGAGCTGGAAGTGCCCGGCTGGGCTGTAGTCCCTCAGATACTGGAACAGCGATCCCAGGATGGCAGAGCTGTAGAGAAACTAAGTATAGTGAGTAGGCAGGGTATGCAGAGTTCAGGAATAGAACCTTGATGGTAACATTCACACAATAGTCTCTTGAAGCAGCCCAGGAGCTGGAATGGATTAGGCCCTCGAGGAGCGAGTACCTAGTTCCAGGGAAAGCTCTGAGAGAAAGATGGTAACTCACTGGTGTTGTAGGCAGCGATGACTTCCTGGCAGAAGTGGTATTCAGAAGCAGGTCCGAGAACATAGGCCCTCGAGGAGCGAGTACCAGTTCCAGACTGCAACCTGAAAGGCAAAAGAGAAATGAGGCCCCCGAGGAGTGGGTACCCCTGGTAAGTCCAAGGAGGCAGAGTAGCTAGGGGTGTAAGAAAACCTTTCCTTGCTAACTCGATTAGTTAGCAAATTCAGAGACCTTAAATATGCGATGCGGATGACGTCATCTCACGGGGACGCCCAACTGCTGGTACTTGAGTCGGGGCCGCACCACACGTGCACCCTTAAGCATCTGGGAAACATGGTGGAGTGCAGCTTCTTGCCAGTTCGGGGACGCCGGAGGAGGGCGGCAAGATGATGCTGCGCAGCCAAACATCCAACAAGCAAGAAGGAGTCGCCACAGAGGTAAGGTGGGTGGAGTGGAGACGTCGGGCAGCGACTGTCGCAACAACCTTGATGTCTTCACAACAGTTCCCTGTCATCAGAGATGAATTTTTGACATTTCATAATGCTTTGATGAATGTCACAGATGTTATTACATCAGCTGACTTTCTCTCAATATATAAAAAAGTGGTTTTGACTTCTTTTGGTTCTCTTCTTTGAAGCTCTTAGGGGCTCATTTTCCAAAGTTATTGCAGGCTTGCGCTGTTAGCACAAGCCTGCGATAGCTAGCGAAAGTAGCGCAGGCCTGCGCTACTGAAATCAGGGCAGAGTTGGCCCCGGAAGAGGAGGAGTCGGGGGCATCACCGGGGCCGACTCCGCGAGGACGGCGCGCACAGCGGAAAGGTAAGGCCCTTTTCGCTGGCTATTTTGCGCCCAATAACGACACCTTCTATGGTGTCGTTATTGGGCGCGATGCCGGCAGCGATCGCATCGCGGAGGTGCGATCGCTGCCGGACCGCCCCCCTGCTTCGGCCCCCGCCCACCCGTTAGCGCAATTTTCTAAAGTATCGCAGGCCTGCGATACTTTAGAAAATGAGGCCCTTAGAGACTTACACATCCAACTTAAAAAGTGGCATTGGTTTGCTTCAGATTTTTATTTGTTGTCCTATACATAACTAGTGTTATGTTTTGGTCTTTATAGACAGGAGTCTACTGATTTTGAAATTGTTTAAGAGTTATAATGAAGTAGCTCCTGAAGAAGTGTTGCTCCCAAAACCATGGCTGTTGTTGGGCTCTATAATAATTTTGATTCAGACTGTTGGCTACCATCTAATTGTATTTGCTTTGGAAAACACTTTAAAAAAATAAAAATTCTTCAATAGATCATCCCTGTGAGCCCCTGGTGAATGAATGATAAGACCAGGTGGCTCATATACAATAGGGCACACTGACTGGCTTGCTGATGCTTCAGGCTCACTGCCTTTGCTTGAATTCTCTTTTTATCTAGCAAAACCTTGCATTTTTTATTTATGTTGTAGATTCCCATTTTTTTGTCTGATCGCCTTTTAGAATTATAACATCTTAGATAAGTGGAATATGAAGACACAAAATCTTACAGTAAATATCTCCCATCAACAGTAAATAACTCCCCATCAACTTTCAATGATGTTTTAAGCAATCCACAATTGTGATGCCTTAAGCCTCCCATCCTTCTCCCCTCTTCTCTTCTCCGCATACCTACCCCTTCCTCCTTCCATTGCCTACCCCATCCCCCCCTTTTTTCCTTCTTTTCCCATTCATACTTTCTTGTATTCAGAGCACGAGTTTGTATATACCTTCCTCGTTTTTCGTTTCTATTTTCATTTTCGTTATTTGACTTAAGTTATTTTTAGTTATTTCCTGTTACAACCTAATCCATATGCTATTTGCATATACTTTTGATTCTCAAATTGTTCTATGTTTCATTGTTTCGTTTCAATGTAAACCGGGGTGAAGGCATGTGCTAAACCTCGGTATATAAAAGCTTCAAATAAATAAATAAATAAATAAACATCAGAATCTTGTATAAATCTCTGACCATCATACACAAAACCATCCACCATAATTACACACTCCAGCTCAAAATCCCGTTTAACCTTCACTCCTCCACGAGACCGATCAGATCTGCCTATAAAGGATCCCTTCATACACCCCACGCCAAATCCACACTACACCCCTCCATACGGAAACATGCATTCTCCACAGCCGGACCAGCTCAATGGAATTCATTACCACCAGAGCTTCGCCAGGAACAATGTCAATTCACCTTTAGAAAAAAACTGAAGACTTGGCTATTCAAAGAAGCCTACCCATAATCAGCCAAGCCTCAAATAACACCAAGCCACTAATACTGACTCTTAATGCTATTTGATACAGTCATCTACTGAGATCCTCAAGATTTGATTACATTTCCGTATCACATATTCTCGATAAGTTACTTGATGTTAATCATTATTAATGCTAAATTTATTTCAATTTAAGTTACTCTCACTTTCATCTAGCCCTATGTTAAAATAAGTTTACATTTCCGATTTGTTCCAAGTTCTTCTCCCCTGTTATATGTAACTTTTCCTCCGCACGTTTAGATGGTTTTCCCTTGTTTGATGTAAACCGGTACGATAAGACTTGTCTTGAATATCGGTTTAGTAAAATTAGTAAATAAACATCCCATATATTATACCAGAAGGGCTGGATACTGGGGCAGTAAAAAGAAGGTAGTCTAATGTTCCAATGGAAGATGTGCAAAACCAGCATGTCTGAAAGGAAGAAACTGGACTGCGTCAAACATGTTGGTAAGGAGCAACAAATTACCTGTGTCCAAAAAAAGTTCCATTGGATAGGAGACAAGGTAACTGTTAATTCTCACTCTCACACTAACTCAACCCCTCTGCATCTTGAGGGAAAGGCTTGCAACAAAAGTTTATAAAACCCAGCAGCCACATGCCCACTTTCAAGTAAGGTGGAGAAAATAGTTGATAAAATTGGGGTATCACCAAAATCAATTAAATCAATTCACCAAGAGGATATACAGTGTCATAATTGGAAGCAATGGAAAGAATAAGATAAAGGGAGGTCATATTGAGATCCCTGAAGGACAGGATCCCTTATGTAAAATATGTTGCAGAGACCAATTACCTCTTGAGGATTAATGAAACCAGTGAATACAATGCTGATTAATTTTGAATTTGGGATTGTACCACAAGGGAAAATATAGAGAACATTCCCATTTACATTCCATTTGCTTTTCAAATGCCTGAGAGGTGGAGTGTAAAATAGTGTTCCCTTCCAGTAAGGCAGGTAGCGAACATACTGAAAGATATCTAAATTGTAAAGGTGCAACCAGATATTTCTAATCTAAGCCATGGGGTAATATTACTAGTAGAATCATACATCAACCAATGAGACCCTTGTTGCAGTAAAAAGGCTACATGATAATGAAGGAAATTAGGAACAACTCCATGCAACTTTGGGAGTTTTAATTTCTATAAGGCTATGTGTGGGCTTCATCCTTTCCATAGAAAGTCTGTCAGCACTTTATCTAAGGAGGAGTAGAATCCAGGAGAAAGCAGGACTGGAAACATCCTAAAAGTGTACAAAATTAAAGGCACAATAACCATTTTAATAGATTCAAATCTAATCCACCAGGAAAAAAATAGGGGAGAGCAGCGAGCACAAATATTTCAAACTTTGGAGAGAATAAAATCAGAATTTGCTGACATAGAGGAATCCAAATCTGAGCAAAACCTTACATCCAAATATTTGATTTCACTAGAATTCCAACAAAAGGAAAAAGTAGTAAATAGGGCTCCAGTACAATGAACATTCAAAGGTATTGTTATGGTTTTGAGGTGTTCGAGTGGATTCTTGGGTACTGCAGTGATGGTCACTCCCACGGGGAGGAGCCCCCGTGAGGAACCGCAATACTAAGCTAGACTCGAGATCCTCAAACACAGAAGATTTGTCTTTATTATACAGCAGAATGATACCACCAGAGGTAGCAGTAATGAGGTGATCCAGTAGTAGCAGTCCAGGGGCCCTCGGCAGAGGAGACCCATCTCACAATGGTAGATGTTAGCAACACACGGTAGTATAGGGAGTTCCGGATGCAGATTCCCAGTGCTGAGCTGTAGATGAGACAGACTGATAAAGGTTAGATTACTCACTAAGTTGTTAGCTGTATTGATGGAGATTCCAGCAGGCAGAAGTAGTTGGATTTCAGGAACCGAGGCAGGGAGAGCAGGCCCTCGAGGAGCGAGTACCTTGTATCCCAAATAGGCACCTGAAAGAAAGCAAAGGGCCCCCAAGGAGCGGGTACCCAGGTTAGTTGAATTACCCTGAAGGGCAGAGAGAGCTTCCAGTGGCAGAATGGAAGCGGAAGAGTAGTTCAGACCAGAGGCAATCCAATCCTTGCTAACTCGAATAGTTAGCAAACGAAGGGCGGGCTAAATACCCGAATGCTGTGATGTCACTCGAGGGGGACGCCCCGAGGTTCCCGCCACGACGTGGATAAAGACATGGGTAGTGCGTGTGCGCACCCTAGGAGGCCCTCAGGAGAAACATGGCAGATAGCCTTGCCATTACCGTTCCAGGGATGCTGGAGAGAGCGGCATGAAGACGCAACAGCAGCCATCTTCCCAAGGCTAGCAGAGAGAACAGGAAGAAAGGTGAGGCACAGAGGTTGAAGTCATCAGAGAGTGATGGACACAACAGTACCCCCCTTCAAAGGGCCCCCTCCAGACCCCCTACCTGGTCTTGGTTTTTGAGGATGCGATCAGTGGAACTGACGAAGCATCTCTTTGTCCATGATATTAGCCAAAGGTTCCCAAGAGTTTTCTTCAGGTCTGTAACCCTCCCATGACAGGAGGTATTCCCAAACTCCTCCTCTCTTTCTTACATCAAGGATAGCATCAAACTTTTACTCGATGTCTTCTTCTGCATCAACAGGAGTAGGTTCAGGTATCTTGGTGGAAAACTCGCTAAGAACAAGCGGTTTCAGCAGCGAAACACGGAACACATTATGAATCTTCTTTGCTGGAGGGAGTTTCCGACTGTAAGTGAGTGTACCCAATCATCGGAGGATAGGAAAGGGTCCGACAAAGCGCGGAGCAAATCAAGATGATGGTAGCTTGAGTCTCAGATGTTTGGTAGACAGCCAGACCTTGTCACCAGACTGGAATTCAGGAGCCTTGCTATGGTAAGCGTCATAGCCCTTCTTAGCTCTTAGTCAAGATTTTTGGAGTATCTCTTTAGTCTTTCTCCAGAGTTGTTAGATATCTTTAGCAGTAGATTGAGCTGCTGGGGATGACATTGAAAGTGGAAGTGGTAAAGGTGATAAGGGTTGTCGTCCATAGACCACTTCAAAAGGTGTAGATCCAGTAGAAGATGCTGGATGTGAGTTGATGGTGAATTCAGCCCAGGGCAACAGTTCAGCCCAGTCATTCTGACAAGAACCAACATAGGCACGTAAGAACTGCTTGAGAGTTCTATTCATTCTCTTAGTTTGGCCATTTGACTGAGGATGGTACGCAGAGGAGAAGTCAAGTGTGATGTTGAACTTCTTACACAAAGCCTTCCTGAACTTTGCTATAAATTGGGCTCCTCTGTCAGAGATGATGTGTTTAGGCATGCCGTGTAGGTGAAAGATGTGGCTGATGAATAGTTTAGCAATCTCCATGGCTGAAGTCAAGCCAGGGAGAGCCACGAAATGAGCCATCTTCGAGAATCGATCCACTGTAACCCAGATGGTATTGTTACCTCCAGAAAGTGGTACGTCCATGACAAAGTCTGTAGCAATGTGGGTCCAGGGCTCATCTGGTACTGGTAAGGGATGAAGCAGGCCCCAAGGACATCCGGGAGGAAGTTTTTGTCTGGCACAATTGGAATAAGAAGCTACATACGCAAAAGTGTCTTCCTTCAAGGTGGGCCACCAGTAGTACTTCTGTAGCTTAGCCTGAGTTCTTCATTGACCAGGATGTCCAGCCAGCTTCGAATCGTGAGCCCATGCTAACAGCTTCTTTCTTAGGTTGCAGTGTACAATGGTCTTGCCCGGAGGCACCAGATGTGTAGTTGTCAGAATAACTCTCTTCGGGTCAATAATATGCTGAGGTTCATCAGGTATGTCTTCAGAGAGAAAAGAGTGAGATAATTCATCTGCTCTAATGTTCTTATCTCCAGGCGATATTTCAGCACAAAGTCAAATCTGTTGAAGAACAGGGACCACGTCGCCTGTCTGTGGTTAAGGCGCTGGGCATGACGGAGGTACTCCAGATTTTTGTGATCAGTGTAAACAGTGATCTGATATTGTGCATCTTCAAGCCAGGGGCGCCACTCTTCAAACACCATCTTTATTGCCAGTAGTTCTTTATCCCCATTGCCGTAGTTCTTCTCTGCTGGTGAGAAACATCAGGAGAAAAAAGAACATGGATGCAAGATTTTAGAGTCACTGGTCTGGCTTAGCATGGCTCCTACGCCTACATCCGAGGCATCGACTTCCACAATGAAGGGTCGTGCAGGGTCCAGATGGCGGAGGCATGGCTTACTTGAGAAGATGTCTTTTAACTTCTGAAATGCTATCATAGCTTCCGTAGACCAATTGGCGACATTGGCAATTTTCTTAGTCATCGCTGTTAATGGAACTGTTAGTGAAGAGTAATTCTTGATGAAGGTCCTGTAGTAGTTGGTAAATACCAGAAATCATCTAAGAGCTTTCAGACCCGTAGGTTGTGTCCATTTTTGAATACTCTCAAGCTTCTGGGGGTCCATCTGGAAACCTTTGTTCGAAACAATGTACCCTAAGAACGGCACAGATTCCTTGTGGAATTCGATTTAGACAACTTGGTGTATAAGCGATTTTTGCAAAGTCTCTGCAGCACTCTTTTGATATCTTCCAGATGGGTATTCAGGACTTGGGAAAATATCAAGATGTCGTCTAAGTACACAACGAATCAAAGACACATTGGTAGAGTAGATCATGCAGAATGTCGTTCATCATGTTTTGGAAGACAGCCGGGGCATTGCACAGGCCGAAGGGCATCACCAGGTATTCAAAGTGCCCATCCCGGATATTAAAAGCCGTCTTCCATTCATCACCAGAACGGATGTGAACTAGATTATAGGCTCCTTTGAGATCAAGCTTGGAAAATATCTTGGCTCCTGTAGTCTATCGAATAGCTCTGAGATGAGTAGTAAGGGATAGCGATCCTTTACAGTAATCTCGTTTAGACCTTTGTAGTCAATGCATGGACGTAATATTCCGTCCTTCTTTCCCACAAAGAAGAAGCCTGCGCTGGCAGGAGACTTGGATGGTCTTATGAAGCCTTTCTGAAGATTCTCCTGGATGTACTCTGACATCGCTTTATTTTCTACTACGGAGAGAGGGTAAACCCTTCCTTTGGGTGGTTCTGTGTTAGGCTTCAAATTGATGGTGCAGTCGTATGATCTGTGTGGAGGCAATACATCAGCAGCTTCTTTGGAAAATACATCTTGAAAAGATGCATATTGAGGCGGCAACCTAGGCAACAGCAGGGTATTGGAGAAACTTCCATCAAGCATTTGCCATGGCAATCTGGACCCCAACGTGAAAGCTCCAAAGTGGCCCAGTTGAATTGTGGCATATGTTTCTGCAGCCACGGTAGCCCAAGTACTAAGGGGTGCATGGCCTTCTCTAGCACAAAGAAGGAAATAGTCTCTGTATGAAGAGCACCGGTACGTAAGCTCACTGGTTCCGTGAGCAGGGTTACTTCACCTGTAAGGGATCCCCATGGATAGAAGACAAAAGTAGCGGAGATGTCATGGTAGTGGTGGGGATCCACAAATGTTCCATGAGACATTTCAAAATAAAATTTCCCCCTGCCCCAGAATCCACTAAGGCAAGGGTATGATATTCTAGAGGTCCGCAGATTAAGGATACAGGAAGAGAGAGTGTAGGAGAGGGTGCAGTTAGACCTAAGAAGAGTCCTCCCACAGGACTTAGGTCTGCCAGTTTCCCAGACAGATAGGGCATGTTTGTAAAGCATGACCAGCTTGTCCACAATACATGCATAGTCCCAACCTCTTTCGTGTTCTTCTCTCTTTAGAAGTCAAATGACTGCGGCTTAATTGCATTGGTTCTTCTTCGCCAGCAACAGGACCTGAGGGTATAGGCCAGGGTAAAGACTTGATTCGAGTCTCTCCCTGAAGTGATCTTCTCGGACTCTTGACCTCTTGAACCTTGTCACGAAGTCGGTGATCAATACTTGTTGCCAACTTCATTAGTTCAGCTAAGGTCTCAGGCATCTCTCGAGCCACCAGCTCATCTTTTAACCGGGAGCTCAGGCCTTCAAAGGGTCTTCAGGCATCTAGGGTCCCAATGTAATTCTGAAGCCAACATCTTGAATTCTATGGCGAAGTCTGGCAAAGGTTTATTACCTTGTTTTAGATGAACCAACGTAGATCTTGCTGTTGTGTACTGGGCAGGGTCATCGAATACCGATCGGAACAGTTCAAGGAACCTGGCAAGATCATTCAGGATAGGGTCATTGCACTCCCACAGGGGAGAGGCCCAAGCCAACGCTCTTCCATCCAGATAAAACAGGATATAAGTGGTCTTGGCATAAGCTGTAGGGAAATGATTAGATTGCAGAGAAAAGTGCATGCAACTGATTGATAAATCCTCTACATTTCCAAACTTCACCTGAGAAGCGGGTTGGAGCAGATAGAGGTACAGTAGTCTTGACCGTCACTTCTGGTGGTATAACTTTTTTACATGTGGTGGTCGGTGTATTCATCTGTGCGTGCAACTCGTTAAAGGCAGTAGTCAAGTTATCCAGCGCGTTCTGATGATCAGAGATTCGCTGGGCCAGACCTGGAATGGCCTGCAATGCGGTGAGCTGAGCCAAATCCATTGAGTTAGCAATCTGTTATGGTTTTGAGGTGTTGGAGTGGATTCTTGGGTACTGCGGTGATGGCCACTCCCACGGGGAGGAACCTCGTAAGGAACAGCAGTTCTAGGCTAAACCCGAGACACGCAAACACAGAAGATTTGTCTTTATTATACAGCAGAATGATACCACCAGAGGTGGCAGTAGTGAGGTGATCCAGTAGTAGCAGTCCAGGGGCCCTCGGCAGAGAAGACCCGTCTCACAATGGTAGATGATAGCAGCACACGGTAGTATAGGGAGTTCCAGATGCAGGTTCCCAGTGCTGAGATGTAGATGAGACAGACTGATAAAGGTTAGATTACTCACTAAGTTGGTAGCTGTATTGATGGAGATTCTATCAGGCAGAAGTAGTTGGATTACAGGCACCGAGGCAGGGAGAGCAGGCCCTCGAGGAGCGAGTACCTGGTATCCCAGATAGGCACTTGAAAGAAAGCAAAGGGCCCCTGAGGAGCAGGTACCCAGGTTAATTGAATTACCCCAAAGGGCAGAGAGAGCTTCCAGCAGCAGCACGGAAGCGGCAGAGTAGCTCAGACTGGAGGCAATCCAATCCTTGCTAACTCGAATTGTTAGCAAGCGAAGGGCAGGCTAAATACCCAGATGGCGTGATGACACTCGAGGGGGATGCCCCCGAGGTTCCCGCCATGACGTGGATAAAGACATGGGTGATGTGCGCAACCCTAGGAGGCCCTCAGGAGAAACATGGCAAATAGCCTTGCCATTGCCATTCTGGGGACGCCGGACAGAGTGGCATGAAGACGCTTCAGCAGCCATCTTCCCAAGGCTAGCAGAGAGAGCAGAAAGAAAGGTGAGGCACAAAGGTCGAAGCCGTCTGAGACCAACGGATGCAACAGTTATTACTTCAGACTTTGTCAAGTTGATATTATACCCAGAAAAACTCACAAAAGGAGTGATTAAGGATATTAACAGCGATATTTAAAGAAGGAGATGGTAAGTACAGAAGCATATCAGCTGCAAAAATAGAAATTTAATATTCATATATATCCAAAGAGAAACATACAATTTGGGGTGATTGCTGAATGATACTAGCTAGGGACTCAAGGTGATATTGAAAAGGAGAGGTTACTCTGCACCAGCAAGAAACAAGAAGAGAGAAGGCCATTAACTAATATGCAAGCAGTTGGACAACTATATAACATTTTCCCCATCTGAATGAATTGAAGATCAAACCCAAACCACAAAGAAGATATGACCATTCAATCTGATCAAAAGTCTTCTCGTAATCAGGGTAGATTAGAAATGTTGAGAATTCAACCGGTTTTGGTTTTATATCATATATATCATCAAAGACGAATGTTAGAGGAATGCCTACCTCTCATAAATCCAGTCTGGTCATAATGGATTAAATCATCTAGCATTCTAGAAAGTCAAGTAGCCAGAGCTTTGGCATATAGTTTACAATCCAAGTTTATCAGGGAGATAGGTCTGGAACACTTGAGGGCTCAACCCTAGTGGAAGGAGATTGGTACAGATAGAAATTATCTGATTCTTGTCCTGCTTCAGCCAGCCTCACCAGTGTCCAGACCCACTCCTATCCCAGGGGTCATAATACCAGCAGTTCACCATGACATCAAGCTATGGTCAAGAGGATTCCACAGAGCATAGCCTCAGTTCCTGCACAAGGGACTCCATTCCAGATGCTCCAGATGCTCCTTTGATGATTCCAGGTCCTGTTCTTGTCCTGGCTCCAAAACATCCAGGCTCCTAAACTGGCCCTTTTGAAAATTTAAGGTAATTATTTTAATATCAATAGCTATGTGTTACCTTGAATAAAATAAAATGAAAAGTAAGCTACTGAGTACCATAACAAAAATTATCGCAGCAGATAATAATTAGAGCAATATGTGTACCCAAACTATTTCCTTCCTGACACAATATCATGAGTTCCAATTCATTATTTTTATGGAAAACCACTCTCTTTAATAAACATGAACTACCCACCCCTACTCTCCCATCGCAAACAGTATCAGTATTAGAGAAACCATCAGTGAAAGGCATAAGTCAACCATATACCATAATCAGAAGTAACAGTAGTGAAAAAGTATTTCAAACAGCAGATGTCAACATTTCCAGATAACAGTTATCCAGTAAAGATATGAACATATGTCAAAACTCCCAGCATAAGCACAAAAACCTAAAACTTCCTGTTACCTAACCCAAACCCCAGCACTCTATCACCCTGCAAAGCAAACTGTCCAGAGTCTAAGCACCAAAAAAGAAACTTTTCAGCCAACTAGGAGAGTGCATTGTTAGGGAATCCCACCCCTCTTGACTGCTGTTCCAAGCATGCAAACTTTCCAAGCCCAGAATGTGCATAAAAAAGCTAAATTATAAAAGAGAGAAAAATAAAAGGAAGAAAAAATCCCACCAAGACCAACATTCCCATATTGTGCAATACAGAAAAATAATTATACTGCCTCTATCATCATTCAGAAACAAATTTAGATGTATCATAGTTCTAAACTGGTTGACAAGTAGTGGCAATTTGAATGACAGGATTGATTTAGGAAATGAATATAACAAATTAGAAGGTTCGATTCACCTCGAACACCAATGACTTAAGAAAATACAAGTTTACTCAAGGCAGAAAAATATGAAATACGTGCAGAAATAACAATCCATAGACAGATGGAACAAATACAAGTAAATGAGGATCAAAAAGAAAAATAAAAAATACCCAAAAAATACCCCCAATCAGGAGCAATGAGAAATTCAGGTATACTGCAAAGCACTGTCCCTCTGTGATGCACCCAGCCCTAAATAAAGAAAACTCGCTGACTGTAAGGGTGTCATTACAGTAGAATTAGCTTCCAAGAAATTACTGGCTTCTTCAGGTGAATTAAATGGTTTCACGTTTCCATCTTGTATCACCTAGAGTTTAGCTAGATATACCATCGCATATGAAAAGTACTCCTTATGAAGCTGACACTTAATTTCCAAATAACTCTGGTGTCATTTTGTACCATTTGAGAAAAATCTGTGAAGATAAAAATCTTCTTCTCCTGATAGAATAATTCTCTACATAGATGTGCTGCTTCTAAGACACGTTGCTTAGCTCAGAAGTTGCATAAATGGAGAATGATGGCTCGGGACCTATCATTTTTAAACTGCTGCGGCGCTAAGGCCCAATGATCTTGATCAATTTTAAAGTGCATCATTCTCTACCATGCGACCTAGCAGCTTGGGCATGAATCCAATAGATTCCCGACCTTCCACCTGGTCAAGGAGACCCAGTATTTGTTATTTCTGATAGAGTAAAAGAAGAAAGCTTATTCTGTTCAGCTTGGAGAAGAGACGGCTGAGGGGGGATGTGATAGAGGTCTTTAAGATCATGAGAGGACTTGAAAGAGTAGATGTGTCTCGGTTATTTACACTTTCAAATAATAGAAGGACTAGGAGGCATTCCATGAAGTTAGCAAGTAGCACATTTAAGACTAATCGGAGAAAATTCTTTTTCACTCAACGCAAAATAAAGCTCTGGAATTTGTTGCCAGAGGATGTGGTTAGTGCAGTTAGTGCAGTTAGTGGAGCTGGGTTCAAAAAAGGTTTGGATAAGTTATTGGAGGAGAAGTCCATTAACGGCTATTAATCAAGTTTACTTAGGGAATAGCCACTGCTATTAATTGCATCAGTAGCATGGGATCTTCTTAGTGTTTGGATAATTGCCAGGTTCTTGTGGCCTGGTTTGGCCTCTGTTGGAAACAGGATGCTGGGCTTGATGGACCCTTGGTCTGACCCAGCATGGCAATTTCTTATGTTCTAACTGCTTTAACTATTTTTCCCAGAGCATAAAAGATTTTATAGTGTCAAAATCATTTGTTTAGAAATTAATGAAATCTGTTTAACTGCAGCATTGCTCAATTCCAGAATTACTCCTGGCCTCTGGTTGGTGTAAATAGGTTTGGGTGTGAGGGCTGCCAGAGGCGAATAAAAGGAACAAATGTTAATGGTTGAATAAGTGTTTATAAACCTTTCTGTCAGTGGAGAGAAGGGTACTATTGGAGTTCCTTTGGTGTTGTTTTTAAGTGCTCTTTCTGAATATATTTTTTGGATCCTGGAAGAATATATTCTCTTTGTTGGTGATTATCTCTGAATAACTGCTTTTACGATTGTTTCTATTTGGGTTTCTGAATCTATTAAATCTCCAGGGGACCAAAATAACATGAATGAATGAAGATAATTATCTATATTTCCACGTCTCTCTATATAATGGACTAATAGGCTACATAGTGGGTTTCCATATAACATAATATATCTATGGTGAATGTATTATAAACGATAGCATGCAAAAACAAATATGGTATTTCTAAACATGTGTTGGCTTTATAAATGAACTAACAGTCTTGGCTTCCCTTAGATATGCTTTAGTAATTTGGATTACTGCTTTGGTGCTGATCATAAGCAACCTCAGAAAGCTGATTCAGATATCTATGTAGCATTACATACAGTATATTAAAATTTACTCTCAAACTTTATGCTGCATTTGCTATATTTTTATGATAAATAATCTAAAGTTTGAACCTAATGGTAGGTTGATGCTATACATTTATTCTCATTGCACTTATAATGGAGGTAGGAGATACATAATTCACTCAAAAATCTGCTGCTATTGAATTATGGGCCCACCATTCAGATCTGAATAGTGAAAATATATGATCCCTGTGCTCACTTTCTAATGCTGCATATGTAGCATGATGAGATATATGGGCTGTAGTGACAGATAAGGAAATATTTCCATCGGGGGGTTCCCAGTGATATCATAAACCACAAGAGTGAAGGTAAAGTGGTTTAAAATGTCACTGGCACCCGAAGATGGAAATGTTTCCATTTACACCCGCAGCTTCAACCTATTGCTTCAAATAATGAATGGATCAGAAAAACCCCTAGTGCCTCCTTTCAAAGCTTCTTGTCCAGCCATAGTAAAGACAGAAAAGCTAAAATATCCAAGCTACTAGTCATTCTTTCCATTTATGCTTGCTGAGAAGCAGCCAGCACATTTAGCACTGCTATGGGGTTGTTGGTCCCTGATTTGCCTAAACTGAAGCTGGCCCATAGCAAGAGTTTTTTATGTGCTATTTTGCATGTATTTATTAGTGCAAAAATATGTTCTCTTCATTTAGCAAATATTTTCTCAAATATTTGCTAAACTGTGCATATTAGATCAAAATATTTACTTTTAATGGGCAAGTTTGAACAGGAAAACACTGAACTAGTGATTTTTGCAGGTTCTACTAGTTATCATATGCATTTTTAAATGTCATTGTCAATTTCATTTTATTTTTTATATAGCCCAACTTCAAGTCATTTGCTGCAGTGTTACAATACATATGAATAAAATAAATCTAAAAAAACAATAAAATTATAGTTAACTCAACATTTAAACCAGAGGACAGTAACAAGTCAATGATAACCTTACAAACATATGAAATAAACAATTACGCTGGACAAAGGTCAGCACAATCACTTGCAATGGACATGTTGAAGCACAGGGACCACATATTAATAGTCAATTATGACTAAAACCAGTAATATGAAAAACTAAATTAAAAAAAAACAAGCTTTCAATTGGCACCTAAAATAAAGATAATCCAAATCTAGAAGTTGCCTTGAAATGGAATTCTACAAAATAGGGCCCCATACAGGAGATCATGCCCTGCATGCCCTAGCTTAGGAATAAGGTTAATTCCCGCAAGGTGTGTGCAAAATAAACCAATTTGGTGACACTGCCCCTCCACCCCTGACTTCCTAGACCTATCTAACTTAAGCTCTGCATGAGCAGAAAGAGTTAGGTAGGCATTGTTGGCTGAATGAAGGACACGACTAAGCACATACCAATCAATTTTTGAAGAAAGGAATCAAAAACAGAGGCCTCTTAAGGCACAATACAGAAGTGTTAAAATTTGAAATTTGCAATAATATTTTATTGGAAGCCAATAATGTTTTCTAAGAGTGAGTTAGATCTGCAGGATCCCATGACTATTCTTGCTGCAGAGTTTTGGACCCATTGTAATTGTTTAATAATAAGTCAGGTAAACTCTGATATAAGGAAACAGAGTTGTTCATATCAGAGCCAACCAAAGCCTACATAACTATTCTGTGATCCTCCTATTTTAAGTAAGGACATAGCTGGCAGAGTACATGAAGCTTAGCAAAGGTATTCCTAGAGATTTTCATAATTTAAATGTTAAACTTTAACTCTACTACAGGATGGCCCATGGAAAAGTAGCCTGCCCCCAGTGTACTGGTATTGGAGGTGGGCTACTTTTCCATGGGCCATCCTGTATAATGCCCAGATTATGAACCATCACATTGATAGCTAAGATTTGTCCTTCTAATACTGGAGTCACTGGTAATACTCAGCAGAAGTTGGTTTTCCCAGGATTTAACAATAACGAGTTCTCATGCATCCAAGAAGAAATTGTTGATAAAACATGGATTCAATTTGCATATAACCTCATTTGGGTCAAAGCCCATTAGAATAAATATCTGAGGGAGTATTTTTAAATCTAGCAAAAAATTGAAAAATAATTTTTCACATTATGTGATTTTTTAAAATCAAAATTGATGTAAAATAAAATGTACAGAAGTAGAAATATAGAGTTCTAGTAGTTGTATTGATTCACTCTTTGCAGATGGTCAGCAGGAAAATAGAAGTGACATTGCTCTGTATTGGTCCCTGATGATACTTCATTTGAAGCACCGTGTACAATTCTGGAGGCCACACCTTCAAAAGGATATAAACTGGTTAGTGTCGGTCCAAAGAGTGACTACTAAAATGATCAGTAGACTTTGTTCTAAAGCATATGGTGATACATTTAAAGATCTAAACATGTGTTCTATAGAAGAAAGGTGAGATAGGGAAATATGATAAAGACATTCAAAGGTTTCCATGCGCAGTAGGCTAGCATCTTTCAATGGAAAGGAGGCACTAGAAAGAAGGGTCATGGGATAAGGGTGAAAGGTGTAGACTCAGGAGTGGTCTTAGAATATATTTCTTTACAGAGAGAGTATTGGATGCTTGGAACAGCCTCCCAGTGAAGGTGGTGAAGACAAAAATGGTATCTGAATTCAAGAAAGCAAGGGATAAATACAGGGAATCTTTGTGGCAGTGATGGCAATTTTAAGGCAATATAAATTGGATGGATGGGCAGACCAGATGAGCCATATGGCATTTTTCTGCCATCAAGTTTCTATGGTACAAAGTTTCTATTTCACAAGAACAGCCAAGTTAGAAAGGAAGATGAAAAGGTTACAGACACAAAATATTTCAGAAAAGATTGTGCAAAAAAATTAGAACAAGCATTAGATCAAACAATGAGAAGCAGGTTGTGGTATACCATAGTATTGATGGTATATGCTCCAAACCCTGTCATAATGTTCACTTTTTAAATCATAGCTTAATTTTTCAGTATCCACTATGTCTTGAACTTGGGCTTTCTAATAGTCCATACATGGGTTGAATTTCCAGAAAGTCTCAATGGTGAACCTGGCCGCAAGCAAAAGCTGACCGATAAGCTTCCAGTTCTTCACCAGAACCAATGTTTCCTTCGATCTATGAAAAAGGTCTAACAATGGCAAGATATGTACAGCAATATCCTTTGTAAATTGCAACCAAAATACCCTTGCAGTCCCACCACATGTGCATATAAGTTCCCATTTTGCTGCATCTCCTCCAACAGATAGAACTAGAATCTGGGTATAGCTTAAAATTTAAAAAAAACTGGTGTATAATTTGACCTATAAGAACATAAGAACATAAGAAATTGCCATGATGGGTCAGACCAAGGGTCCATCAAGCCCAGCATCCTGTTTCCAACAGAGGCCAAACCAGGCCACAAGAACCTGGCAATTACCCAAACACTAAGAAGATCCCATGCTACTGATGCAATCAATAGCAGTGGCTATTCCCTAAGTAAAATTGATTAATAGCCATTAATGGGCTTCTCCTCCAAGAACTTATCCAAACCTTTTTTGAACCAAGCTACACTAACTGCACTAATCACATCCTCTGGCAACAAATTCCAGAGCTTTATTGTGCATTGAGTGAAAAAGAATTTTCTCCGATTAGTCTTAAATGTGCTACTTGCTAACTTCATGGAATGTCCCCTAGTCCTCCTATTATTCGAAAGTGAAAATAACCGAGTCACATCCACTCGTTCAAGACCTCTCATGATCTTAAAGACCTCTATCATATCCTCCCTCAGCCGTCTCTTCTCCAAGCTGAACAGCCCTAACCTCTTCAGCCTTTCCTCATAGGGAAGCTGTTCCTCCCCTTTATCATTTTGGTTGCCCTTCTCTGTTCCTTCTCTATCGCAACTATATCTTTTTTAAGATGCGGTGACCAGAATTGTACACAGTATTCAAGGTGTGGTCTCACCATGGAGCGATATAGAGGCATTATGACCTATGAAACAGCTTAACTTTAAGCTCTGTCCACTTGGTGAATATGATAACATGGTGCACTGAAATTCAAATATTCATCCATACCTTACAATCAAAGGCAACACCCAAATCCTCATTCCACATATCAATTGGAGATTGTGGGGTCCTATTCCCATACTTACCAGCTAATATACCTCTATATTTCACTGTTATACCTTTTACTGAAGCCTCCAGATTGCTGAGATAATCCTTCATGTCATTCAAGAGTCTCATAAGCTTAGTCAAGTAAAAATGGCTTCCCAAGGCTTCTTGGAGGAGAAGTCCATTACCTGCTATTAAGTTCACTTAGAGAATAGCCACTGCCATTAGCAATGGTTACATGGAATAGACTTAGTTTTTGGGTACTTGCCAGGTTCTTATGGCCTGGATTGGCCACTGTTGGAAACAGGATGCTGGGCTTGATGGACCCTTGGTCTGACCCAGTATGGCATTTTCTTATGTTCTTATGTTCTTATTTTTAATTGAAAATGAGAGCAAGAACCTGGACTCAAGCCTTAATCTTGATTAAGCATATGAAAATCCTGATACCCAGTTTCCTCCCAGAGCTGAGTAAAAAAAACAAGACCTTTGTCCCACCACTCCCTAAAAGTGGAGGAAAGGGTGCAAGCAAATATTTACAAGATTTGGTTTTATCAGAGAAATAGGAGAATGTGAAGGAGTGGCTCTACTTCCCCTCCTTACTCTGTGCTAGACCAGGCATCTAGCCTGGTCCACCTTAAATCCTACAGGAAAGAGATCTCTGTGGCGGGGACCTTGCTGGGTCAGGATAAGAATCTGAGCTCAGCTGGGATCAGGGGACCCCACCATCTCTAGGAAAGGAGCTCTTGTATACAGTTCTGCATGAAGATATTGTGAGAGTACTCTGCTAGACGAAGGTAGGCAGTCTACTAAATATGTGTTTGTACATGTTCCAAAGAAAAAGTGCACAAAGTGGGACACATGCACAAGAAGGAGTGCTCATAGGCTACAGTGAGTCACAAAAGAGTTACAGAATTCTGTACAGAGATACCAGCAAGGTAACAATTAGTAGGAGTATACTACCGTCCACCTGGCCAAGATGGTGAGATGGACAGTGAAATGCTAAGAGAAATTAGGGAAGCTAACCAAATTGGTAGTGCAGTAATAATGGGAGATTTCAATTACCCCAGTATTGACTGGGTAAATGTAACATTGGGACATGCTAGAGAGATAAAGTTTCAGGACGGAATAAATGACAGTTTTATGGAGCAATTGGTTCAGGAACCGATGAGGGAGGGAGCAATTTTAGATCTAATTCTCAGTGGAGCACAGAATTTGGTGAGAGAAGTAACAGTGGTGAGGGCCGCTTGGCAATAGTGATCATAATATGATCAAATTTGAATTAATGACTGGAAGGAGGACAGTAAGCAAATCCATGGTTCTAATGCTAAACTTTCAAAAGGGAAACTTTGATAAAATGAGAAAAATAGTTAGAAAAAAACTGAAAGGAGCAGCTACAAAGGTAAAACATTTGCAAGAGGCGTGGACATTGTTAAAAAATATCCTAGAAGCAAAGTCCAGATGTATTCCACATATTAAGAAAGGTGGAAGGAAGGCAAAACGATTACCGGCATGGTTAAAAGGTGAGGTGAAAGAGGCTATTTTAGCCAAAAGATCTTCATTCAAAAATTGGAAGAAGGATCTAACAAAAGAAAATGGGATAAAGCATAAGTGTTGGCAAGTTAAATGTAAGACATTGATAAGACAGGCTAAGAGAGAATTTGAAAAGAAGTTTGCTGTAGAGGCAAAAACGCACAGTAAAAATCTTTTAAAATATATCCAAAGCATAAAGCCTGCAAGGGAGTCAGTTAGATCGTTAGATGATCGAGGGGTTAAAGGTGCACTTAGAGAAGATAAAGCCATCGCAGAAAGTTTAAATGATTTCTTTGCTTCGGTGTTTACTGAAGAGGATGTTGGGGAAGATACCTGTTCCGGCGAAGGTTTTCATGGGTAATGATTCAGATTGACTGAACCAAATAACGGTAAACCTAGAAGATGTGGTAGGCCTGATTGACAAACTGAAGAGTAGTAAATCACCTGGACCAGATGGTATATATCTCAGGGTTCTGATGGAACTAAAAAATGAAATTTCAGATCTATTAGTAAAAATTTGTAACCTATCATTAAAATCACCCATTGTACCTGAAGGCTGGAGGATGGCTAATGTAACCCAATATTTAAATAAGGGCTCCAGGAGCAATCTGGGAAACTACAGACCACTTAGCCTGACTTTGGTGCCAGGAAAAATAGTGGAAAGTGTTCTAAAGATCAAAATCACAGAACATATAGAAAGGCATGGTTTAATGGAACAAAGTCAGCATGGCTTTACCCAAGCCAAGTCTTGCCTCACAAATCTGCTTCATTTTTGAAGGGGTTAATAAACATGTAGATAAAGGTTAACCAGTAGATGTAGTGTATTTGGACTTTCAGAAGGCATTAGACAAAGTTCCTCATGAGAGGCTTCTAGGAAAAGTTAAAAGTCATGGGATAGGTGGTGATGTCCATTCGTGGTTTACAAACTGGTTAAAAGACAGGAAACAGAGAGTAGGATTAAATAAACAATTTTCTCAGTGGAGGGGGCTGGGCAGTGGAGTGCCTCAGGGACCTGTACTGGGACCCGTGCTTTTCAATATATTTATAAAAGACCTGGAAAGGAATACGACAAGTGAGGTAATCAAATTTGCAGATGATACAAAATTTTTCAGAGTAGTTAAATCACAAGTGGATTGTGATAAATTGCAGGATGAAAATGTGAGACTAGAAAATTGGGCATCCAAATGGCAGATGAATTTTAATGTGAATAAGTGCAAGTGGTGCATATAGGGAAAAATAACCATGCTATAGTTTCACGATGTTAGGTTCCATATTAGGAACTACCATCCAGGAACGAGATCTAGGTGTCATAGTGAATAATTCATTGAAATTGTCGGCTCAGTGTGCTGTGGCAGTCAAAAAAGCAAACAGAATGTTAGACATTATTAGGAAGGGAATGGTGAATAAAACGGAAAATGTATAATGTCTCTAATTCGCTTCATGGTGAGACCACATCTTGAATACTGTATACGATTCTGATCACCACATCTCAAAAAAGATATAGTTGTGATGGCGAAGGTACAGAGAAGGGCAACCAAAATGATAAAGGGGATGGAACAGCTCCCCTATGAGGAAAGACTATAGGGCTTAGTACTGTTCAGCTTGGAGAAGAGACGGCTGAAGAGGGATATGATAGAGGTATTTAAAATCATGAGAGGTCTGGAACAGGTAAATGTGAATTGGTTATTTACTCTTTTGGATAATAGAAGGACTAGGGGGCACTCCATGAAGTTAGCTGTAGCACATTTAAAATAATCGGAGAAAGTTCAATTTCACTCAACGCACAATTAAGCTCTGGAATTTGTTGCCTGGTAATATGCTAAGTGCAGATAGAGTAGCTAGGTTTAAAAAAGGCTTGGCTAAGTTCTTGGAGGAGATGTCCATTACCTGTTATTAATCAAGTTGACTTAGAAAATAGCCACTGCTATTACTAGCATCAGTAGCATAGGATAGATTTAGTTTTTGGGTACTTGCCAGGTACTTATAGCCTGGATTGGCCACTGTTGGAAACAGGATGCTGGGCTTGATGGACCCTTGGTCTGACCCAGTATGGCATGTTCTTATGTTCATAAAGATTTTTTCTAAAAAATATGGGGAAGTTTATGATGCTATTTTTGCACCATTGGCTAAGGAAAGTATTTTCAGAACTGTCATTGCTATAACTGCCTTGAGAAATATGGAAGTGAGACATTGACATTAAACTGCTTTTCTCAATGATGATATTGAAGAGGAGCTGTATATAGTACAACCTGAAGGTTATATTAAAAAGAAAAAAGAACATCTTGTCTGCAAACTACAAAAACCTCTCTATGGTTTTAAGTAATCAGCTAGAGCATGGAAATGCAAAATAAACAAAGTTTCACTAGAACATGGGTGCATGCAAACCAAAGTTGATCCAATCCTATACTCTTAATTTTGAGAATGAAAAATGAATGTATCTATTGCTATATGGAGATGATTTGATTATTGTCCACAAAGAAAGCATAAAAATTTCAAAACTAAGCAAAGTTCTTAACCTGCACTTCAATACTAAGGATCTAGGAGAAGTGACTTACTATCTAGGAATCCATATTCAATGACAAGAAGATGGGAGTTTTCTTCTAAATCAGTCTGCTAAAATCAGTGCAATTCTCAACCAATTTGGATGTCTCAAGCTAAGGGTGTAGCAATACCAATGGATGCATATTATCTGAAGTTGGAAATTGAGGATGATCTCTTACCAAGTAATAGGGATGTGAATCATTTTTTGATGATTTAAAATATCGTCCGATATTTTTTAAATCATCATTAATCGTTAAAGAGTGCGATACAATAGAAATTCCACCAATTTATCGTGAAAAATCGTTAATCGGGTTAGTGCACACTAACGGGAGTTAGGACACAACCTAAAAACCCACCCCGACCCTTTAAAACCGCTCCCTTAGCCTCCACCACCCTCCCGACCCCCCCCCCCCCCCAAAATGTTTTAAAATTACCTGGTGGTCCAGTGGGCCCCAGGAGCGATCTTCCGCTCTCGGGCTGTTGGCTGCCACTAATAAAAATGGCGCCAATGGCCCTTTGCCCTTACCATGTGACAGGGTAATCGTGCCATTGGCCGGCCCCTGTCACATGGTAGGAGCACTGGACTGCCGGCGCCATTTTTAAAGATGGCGCCAGCCGTCCACTGGATGGCCCGCGCCATTTTTATAGATGGTGCCGGCCGTCCACTGGATGATGGTGATGCTAAGCGGCCTGTAATTTCCAGCCTCCTCTCTGCTACCACTTTTGTGAAGTGAGACTACCACCGCTCTTCTCCAATTTTGGGGTACCACTCCCATTTCCAGGGATCTATAGAATAAGACTTTCAAGGGAACTACCAGCACATCTCTAAGCTCGCTCAGTATCTTAAGATGTGCCTCATCCAGCCCCATGGCCTTGTCCACTTTTAGTTTTCCTATCTCTTCTCATACATTCTCTTCTGTAAATGGGGTTGCATTTACCCCACTGACATCCATGGTTTTGTCAAACAGCAATGGTCCATCTCCAATTGCTTCCCATATTTCATTCAAGTTCAAAACTTCAGATGTATCCAGACCACCAGGCTTTTCAGTATTGATGCCCTAGGATATCTTCCCAGCATCTTCCTTCTATTGGTTCACTCAATTTTCTCTCCCAAACAATTCTTCATACACAGCCTTGCCTCCTTTAACTGCTGTAGTTCAACCTCCTTACACCCAGCAATTTCAGATCCTTCTACCCTTTGATAATATCCATTGGTGCCTGTGTTGGAGTTTCTCTTCTTGTTCCTTCTCAGGCAGGAACCGGAATGGTCCCACATCTCCATGTCCAAATCCAGGGGTTCCTTCATTAAAGAAGTAGCTTGGGTCACCCCAAGAATGATCCCCAGAGACCATTGGTGAGGGAGCTCTACGTATGCATCCATTGGGCCCAGAGAAGCCACTGCTCCAGAGACTACAGAGCAGACCCCAGGCTCCCCCTTCTGCTTAACCGTCAGGTCAATGAAGGTGGATCTACCAGCACACAGATCATTCACTGCGATGCATCCACCATCTTGGGCATGCCTCAGACTGCATATTTAATTTTAAGAAACTTCTCAAGACCTTTTTATTTCAACAGGCATTTTCAGATTGCTTATCATCATGAGGTGACTGTAGCTGATTGGGTAGGTATTGTTTGGCAATATTTTATGTGTTATTTTCTTATCTGTTATTTATTGTTTTATATGGATTGTCATTTTTAGTCTATTTATTGTTTTATATGGAATGTTATGATATGTTATCTTATGAATGTCTAAATAAATAAATAAATAAATAGATCATACTACTATATGACAATTTTGATCACAGTGACTGTGATTTGGTTCAATTATCAGGGGGGAAGGGGGAGAGATCAAATTATAATTGTGGCCTGAAGGCCGCTTCAAAGAGCCAAGTTTTCAGTAGCTTCCTGAAAACTAAGAGACCGAGAGGTAGCTAGCTTGATGTTGGTGGTACAGTGCTCCAAAGGATTGAGACTGAGCCTGAGAAAGATTTGTTTCTGGTGCTGGTGAGGCACATATCCTTGGGGGATGACACAACAGTCTATTTACCAGTTGCAACCAGAACGGAGGCAACAGAAAAACAAATTTAATATAAACAATATATTAGCAATTTATAGTACTTAATTGTAAAAACAAATACAACATTCTTTCTGAAATATATTAAACAGGCTGACTTGAAAGATTACAAGTCTATAGGAGAAGGGGTAACTAATGTGGCATGTAGACATAAACCTATAATACTTTTAAGATGAATTTATAGCTGTGTGTACACAATTAATGCAAGTCATAAACAAATATTGGCTGTTTGTCAAAGCAAATTTGGTCCATCTCTGTATATTTTATACAACTTATCCAAGGTGAGAATAACAGGATTTCTTTCTTTTTTTTTTTTATTCTTTATTTATCAATTTTTAAAACTAATACATACAAGTATCACTTGCGTAAGAATTACAGAGTATTGTATAAAGCAAATGAATTCAGTAAACATCAACATAGCTATGAATCGTTTACAATAATCTGTATATCATGAAGAAAAGTAAGAAAAGCATTGTATTTATTCTGAGTGGTTCAAATGTAATATACTATTGAAATATAAGGCTTCTCCCCATTTTATTTACTTACTGCCTGGTCCTCATTCCCCAACAGTGTTCTAAGATAGCAGGTAATGGACTTCTCCTCCAAGAACTTATCCAATCCTTTTTTAAACACAGCTATACTAACTGCACGAACCACATTCTCTGGCAACAAATTCCAGAGTTTAATTGTGCGTTGAGTAAAAAAGAACTTTCTCCGATTAGTTTTAAATGTGCCCCATGCTAACTTCATGGAGTGCCCCCTAGTCTTTCTACTATCCGAAAGAGTAAATAACCGATTCACATCTACCCGTTCTAGACCTCTCATGATTTTAAACACCTCTATCATATCCCCCCTCAGTCGTCTCTTCTCCAAGCTGAAAAGTCCTAACCTCTTTAGTCTTTCCTCATAGGGGAGTTGATCCATTCCCCTTATCATTTTGGTAGCCCTTCTCTGTACCTTCTCCATCGCAATTATATCTTTTTTGAGATGCAGCGACCAGAATTGTACACAGTATTCAAGGTGCGGTCTCACCATGGAGCGATACAGAGGCATTATGACATTTTCCGTTTTATTCACCATTCCTTTTCTAATAATTCCCAACATTCTGTTTGCTTTTTTGACTGCCACAGCACACTGTACCGACGATTTCAATGTGTTATCCACTATGACACCTAGATCTCTTTCTTGGGTTGTAGCACCTAATATGGAACCCAACATTGTGTAATTATAGCATGGGTTATTTTTCCCTATATGCATCACCTTGCACTTATCCACATTAAATTTCATCTACAATTTGGATGCCCAATTTTCCAGTCTCACAAGGTCTTCCTGCAATTTATCACAATCTGCTTGTGATTTAACTACTCTGAACAATTTTGTGTCATCTGCAAATTTGATTATCTCACTCGTCGTATTTCTTTCCAGATCATTTATAAATATATTGAACAGTAAGGGTCCCAATACAGATCCCTGAGGCACTCCACTGTCCACTTCCTTCCACTGAGAAAATTGCCCATTTAATCCTACTCTCTGTTTCCTGTCTTTTAGCCAGTTTGCAATCCACGAAAGGACATCGTCACCTATCCCATGACTTTTTACTTTTCCTAGAAGCCTCTCATTAGGAACTTTGTCAAACGCCTTCTGAAAATCCAAGTATACTATATCTACTGGTTCACCTTTATCCACATGTTTATTAACTCCTTCAAAAAAGTGAAGCAGATTTGTGAGGCAAGACTTGCCCTGGGTAAAGCCATGCTGACTTTGCTCCATTAAACCATGTCTTTCTATATGTTCTGTGATTTTGATGTTTAGAACACTTTCCACTATTTTTCCTGGCACAGAAGTCAGTCTAACCGGTCTGTAGTTTCCCGGATCGCCCCTGGAGCCCTTTTTAAATATTGGGGTTACATTTGCTATCCTCCAGTCTTCAGGTACAATGGATGATTTTAATGATAAGTTACAAATTTTTACTAATAGGTCTGAAATTTCATTTTTTAGCTCCTTCAGAACTCTGGGGTGTATACCATCCGGTCCAGGTGATTTACTACTCTTCAGTTTGTCAATCAGGCCTATCACATCTTCTAGGTTCACCGTGATTTGATTCAGTCCATCTGAATCATTACCCATGAAAACCTTCTCCATTACGGGTACCTCCCCAACATCCTCTTCAGTAAACATCAAAGCAAAGAAATCATTTAATCTTTCCGCGATGGCCTTATCTTCTCTAAGTGCCCCTTTAACCCCTCGATCATCTAACGGTCCAACTGACTCCCTCACAGGCTTTCTGCTTCGGATATATTTAAAAACGTTTTTACTGTGAGTTTTTGCCTCTACAGCCAACTAGAGATGGTCCTTCTCCAGGGTCCTCCTTCATGAACACAGAACAGAAGTATTCGTTTAATATTTCTGCCATTTCTTCATCTCTCTCCACACATTGATCCTTTCCACCTTTCAATTTCACTATATACATTGAATGAATGTATATCAATGCATTGCATGCACAAATTTTTCTTACCTATTGTAAAAATATATGCACATATATTTTACTTGTGAAATGAAGTAGGACTTACTTGCATATATTGGGATTTACACATGTAAGTCAGTGTATTTTAAAATATATGTCTATCAAGGAAATTACCAGTTTTACCACATAGTCCACCAGTACACCCAGTCCTTCTCCAGGTCATCAAGGCCCTCCTGGTTCTTCAGCCTGAATTCCTCTCAGTTCATCCAGACCTCCCACCAGCCAATAGTAAACAACAGAGCTTAATTTGTGGGGAAATGGCAAGGAACACAGTTCTGGCACTTCTTTTCAGGCTTAAAAGGCAGAGATGTAATGGTGTTCTTCTCCAGCCCCTCCCCTCCAGGCAGCCAATAGGAAAAAGAGAAGGTGATGAGCCTGGAGCACACAGAGAACAATCACTCTCCTCCCTAATCCATCCCCTCCCCTCTTGTTCCTCCTCCTCTCCACTTCTCCTTCTGTATTGCAGGGCACAGAAGGGGAAGGGGTAATACTGAAGCTGATACTGCAAAAAAAAAAAAACAGACACAAAAAGTGTTTGAATTAGCATAAGATTGAAACTTGTGAGCAGTAGTGCTAATTGCCAAGGCTTCAACCCTGGCCTGGATGAATGGCACTACTAATCACAATTTTCAACCTTGTGCTAATTCAACCCCTTTTTGGGTCCATTACTGAGGGCTTAATTTCTGGCAGAACAATTCAGAACAGCGTTCTGCCATGTTTTTCCTGCGACTTGAGAAAGCATAACAGAGCTGGCAAGTCTATCCCCCCCCCCCTGAGGAAACAGAACAGAACCAGTTACAGGGATTATTTATGACCTCCCAGCCTTTCGAGGAAACAAAGAAGAAAAGAGAATGTTGAAGCTGCTTACCCTGAGACAAGGGCAGCCACACGGCTTTGATTTTTGTGCAATTTCCCAATACAATTTAGGAAGCAATGAGGGACAACAGCCAAGGTAAAAAGAAGAAGCGAGATGAATACCTGTCTGTGAATCCTGGGTGTATTGGCTTCCTGTTTATCACGCCATCATCCCAATCCCTGCTGCCTCTGCTGACTGGTGAGAGTGAAAAAGCCAAGACCGTGAATGGCGAGATGTGGGGGGAGCAAGTGAAGGGATTGGAGTGGGGAGAAGGAGAGTGACTGATGGGATGTGGGAGGACAAAAGTGAGTGAAGGAACCAGAGAGGCTCTGGTTTGTGTGGGGGAGAAGAGGAAAAATTGAGTCAAGGGATAAAATGTACTGCAGAATGTCAGTGAGGGGATTGGAGGAACTATGAAATGTGAGTGAGATGATCAGAGTGGGGTGCAGTCTGTGAATGAAGTGATCGGAGGGGGTGGAGAAAACGTGAAGAAGGGGAGGAAATAGGATTAGGTGGAGGAGGAGGGAGAGAGAAGAAAGTGAGTGAGGAGAGCATGTGGCATGGCTCCCTTCCTTCCACTGCCAATGAAGCAAAGAGCAAGCCATGCTTTTGAATTTCAGGCCCCACGCCCCTGTTCAAGGAGATTGAAGACAGCAGACAGTGCACACCATCCTGCTGCCACCACCCACAACAGAGGTGAGCCAGTTGATTCTGGCTTGAAGAGGAGGCCTGCACTCTACTGGCTGAAGAGGGAGAAAAGTAGAGTTGCTGGAGAAGGTGATTCTCCAGGCGGAGGGGGACAAGGAGCATTGGGGAGAGGTGAGACAAGAACCACTGGGGAATTTATGGGGGTGGGGGTAGGGAACTAGGGATAGAGTATCAGGAACAGTAGGGCAGAGAGGAGGAGAGGGTTAGAGATAAAAAGTCCCATTCTCTCTGTCTGCCTTCTACCCCTTTCTCCAGTGATCTTGCATCCTGAATCCCCAGCCATCCTTCACTTACCAGTGCTCATCAAGCAAGTTAAGAGTGTGAAGAATGTGTTTGGGTGAGAGAGAGAGAGTTCACACCTGGGCCTGGCCCTGGCCCCGCCCATCTCACCCCCTCCACAGTTCCACTTCCTTTTTGTCTACAAATTAAGCCCTGATACACAGTAAACATGTTTAATATCATTTATACTAGATTATTAGCAAGTGTAAAATTATGGGAGTAAATCTATGTACATAAGTGCCTTTTAAACTAGCAACTTATGGGGCAGATTTTTAAAATTACGCGCAGGGGGTACATTTGTGCGCATTACCCGGCACGCACAAATGTATACCGGCTTTTATAATATGTACACACTACCGCGCGCATGTTATGAAATCTAGGGTCGGCGCACGCATGAGGGTGCACACATGTGCACCTTGCGCGCGCCGAGCCCTAGGGGAGGCCCGATGGCCTGATGGCTTTCCCCGTTCCCTCCAAGGCCGCTCCAAAATCGGAGCCGCCTTGGAGGGAACTTTCCCCCCCCCCCCCACCTTTCCCTCCCTTCCCCTATCCAACCCACCCCACAGCCCTACCTAAATCCCCCCCTACCTAATTTTGTTGAGTTAAGGCAGGCGTAACTTGCGCGTGCCAGCTATCTGCCGGTGCAGCAGGCCCCAACACAGGCCGCTGTGTCGGGGCACTCGGCCACGCCCCCGGGCCACCCCCGGACCGCCGCCGCGCCCCGGACATGCCCCCGGACCTCGGCCACGCCTATGCCCATGCCCACATCCCCCCATTTTTGCAAGCCCCGGGACATACGCGCGTCTCGGGGCTTGCACGCGCAGGGGGGGTTTTTAAGGGTTACACGTGTAACCCTTTTAAAATCCGCCCCTATGTGCGCAAATGTTGGCCCTGCCCCTGAATGCCCCTAACATGCCCCTTTTTTACAGGCATACATTTGCACGCGAAAGTGAAAATATGTGCACATTTTTTACTTTTATATAATACAGAATATACGAGAAGAGACTACTTTTGTGCATATATGCTATGTTTTGAAAATTCACCCCTTTATACTCAAATATTTTTAAAAAATGAAATGCGCTTAGCAGATTTGATTTCCCTGTTTTTGGATCATGTCTGCCAATAGAAAGAGAACAAAGCATCTGCTCTACAATATAAATAATATGAGAATGGGTTGAATAAGCAAGTTATTAATTTTCACTCTTGCAAATGACCGCACATAAAAGAATTCTACTTTCCCACTCACATGTGGCCATTTCTCACTTGTCAAAATAACTTGCCAATTCCTCCTCTTTCTTCCCCCTCATGTTATTGAAACGACATCTGTATATAGCCGTCTTTGCTTCTTTACTGAAACACCACATGCTATGACATCCCAAATAGTTCTTTACACTTACTTTCCATCTGTGTTTTAATTAACCCTGGGAGAGAATTTTAATGGTACTAAGAAATGTTGCTTAATACTTTTCTCTCTGAAATTATACATGATTATTATTAAAGAAACCCTGCATGGTCTAGATTGTGTTTACCTATTCCTAAGTTTAAGATGTCCACATAAGTTACTGTCTTTTCCTTGTTCATTTGGATGACTCTCTGATTTCATACAAAAGATAAACAAGAACCCTGACTTCCTTTGTTAAGGTACCTCTTATCTAACACCTAAAAAGAAATAAAGCATCCACAAAATTGTGATCTTTGCCAATTTTAAGATTTGTTTTCAGTCTCTTCTGCATCTGAGGGCATAAATTAGATTTTCTTTCACAACTGAAGGCCTTCTTTTGTTAATATTGCATCTTTTCATAAAATGCAATCAGAAATCACATAGCAAGTCCCTCAAGCAGAGTGCATTAAGGTTGACAGAACAAAGATCTCACTGAGACCTCATCAAGCACATACAATATGCACCATTAATTCAGTGTCCATCTTGATTCTTCACACTCAGATAGGAAATCGGCTTGAGTGACAACTTTATTTAGTAAATTATGAGCTGTTGAAAATTTTATGAAATGATGCAACTTACATGCAATGTAAAGTAGCTTTTTATTAGCAGCCCTGATGAGATACAGTGAAAACTGTGAATAATTCTCATTAGATATCAGTTAATAAAGGGCATGAAATATAAATTAGCTGCTAGCCTGATCTGCATAAATCTGGCTTTGTGTTTGCAGTGGTAACCTTATCACTATGCCTTTATTAATAAGGATTTCATTCACTCTATAGCCTACTATCTTTTACACTGGTTATCAAATAATAGTTCATTATGCTCATTTAACTTCATTTAAAGCTAGCACACTGTGTATAGACTATCAGTTTTGTATTTTTTATATCAGCTCTAATTACAGCTTCTTTTCTTATCAAAGGTTGTATTCCCAGATAAGGACTTTAATTTTTAACCAGAAGTCTGAAAAATAATTCCTAAATAATAGAAGATACAATGGTAGTTAAATTAGATGGCCTTAGCTCAGTCATGATTTTAAAACTTAGAATAATAAGGAATTTGAAGATCCCATGTCATTCTCTTCCATCCTAAGAGACATGATAATTTTGTCTATGCACAAGATATTCATAAGTCATAGCTACAACAGTAGGATATTAGAGCAAAGCATATGAAATAATCTTTTTGAATAACAAACCAAATCATTTCCCCTAATATAGTGTATTTATTTCAAATAAATACTGTGAAAGTCTACATGCAGCCCTGCTAATGAATGCCCTCTCCATTTTAGCTATAAACCTAGTATGTTGATGGCATGGGGTTTATACCCTGCACGAGAACATAAGAACAAGTGTGACCCAAATAGGAAACACAGTGAACTACGATTACCACCCTCACTCCGAATTCAAAGTGTCTTCCATGTGTCTCTCCTGAAACCAGCAGTCTTATCCTGGCCTTCAAGGAAACTTATACAAACTACAACTGAGGTGGTGGAGGAAGATTCACAATACGAGGTAGAGGAGATTTTGGACTGCAGAAGAAAGGGGCAATCTTTTCAATACTTAATCTCGTGGAAAAACTATGGCCCAGAAGAAAATTCTTGGGAGCCACTCAAGAATATTCAGGCACTACAATTGCTACGTGACTTCCATCGACGATTTCCCTCCAAGCCCAAACCTAAAAAGCAGAGGAGAGGACCTTGCGGAGGGGATACTGTTCTGATGCACCTCTGGTCCGGGGGCCACCCCCCCTACTTCACAAGGCTTCCCTCCGTCGTCAGCACAGCCGCACAGTGTTACGCACAGTTCAAGACACCCGAAAGCTCTGATGGGCCGATGGGCCGGCACAGAGCGCAGGAAAATGGGCATTTAAACCCAGACTCTCCGCACAGCAAGTGCCTCGGCTACAGGCTTGCTTATGCTGGTGTGTTCTTGGTTGCTGTCTCTTGTTCTGAACCCGGACTGTTATTGGATCTGCTGTCTTGCCTTGCTGCCTGCCCCGAACCTGGACTGTTATTGGATCTGCTGTCTTGCTGCCTGCCCCGAACCCGGACTGGTCCTGAACCTGCTGTGTCGGTGCCTGCTCCCAGTCGGAACTGCCATGGAGTTTTGTCTCATCACTGACTCTGGATTTGGACAACCCTTGGGGTTCATTCTTCACTGCCACTCCACTCAAGGTAGGCAGTTACTCTACCACTAGGGTCCAAACTATTGTCAGAGATCTAACACAAGAAACAAGAACTGGTGGCAACTAATATAGCCCAAACCTACGACCATTAAGCAAAAGATATTTAATCAGTAGTTACTTCAGCAAGGTGTGTCAATGACCCAAAGACTGTCCTTTAACTTATGTTATTATCCTTCTTCTTATTATTATTATTGTATCATACTGTAACAGCATTGTGTAAAAAAATCCACATGATTGTAATGTTTCTATCTTGAAGAACAGAAAGCACAGAGGGTTTGATTCACCTAAAATAAATTCGACCTGTGGAGAACAATTATCAGAAAAATAATGGATTGCAACTTTCATAAAATCAGATATCTGGGAGACATTCATTAAAAAAGAGAGAAAATTGGAATGGCCCTAACAAATAGGATGATGCATTAAGCTGTGTTAGTGCTCTAATGAAAGTTATATTCCATATATCATATGATATTACCGTGATATTGCATGATGCATGCAAGATATTTCATCTCCCTGCCCAGATTTCCTCCCCTATAACAATGACCTTTTTTGCATGTGATTTGCATGCATGAATGATGCATATTTACACAAAGAAAGTCATTACTCATTAATCTGATGAAAATATTTTATCGCAGCCGACCAAGCAGGTAGTCAGCCACAATAAAATAACTACACCTATTTGAAATGCATTAAAAGTTTAGCAGGAGTCCCAGGACCCTAACATGGGGCCTGAGGATTTCACCACACATTTAAAGTGACAGGAAAAAAAATTGCTGTCACTTGGAGGTGGGAATAATGGGCTCAGGCTGTCACTCTGGAGTGGGGGAGGGAGGGGTTACCATTGCTGTCAATTGGGGGGTGGGAGGGTGCAATCAGAATATCACTTGGGGGGTGGGAGGCCATTGCTGTCAGGGGTGGGCGGATCAGGATGTCACTTGGGGATTTGGGGTTATTGGGATTGAAGACTAGGGCCACATTTGACTTTTGTGCTTTGGGGATGGGAAAGGGGGAACCGGGCCTGTTACCGCATGGTTCTTTTTAAAATTATTTACATTTTGCGGCATCGAGGCTGCTTTGACTGGTGGCCCTGGGTTGAGATGGGGGATCAACTCTGACCTCTGCTCAACCTCCCCTCCTTGCTGCAATTTTTTATTTTTAGGCCAGCAGCCCTTTAAGGTGATGGCAGTCCCATGAAATTGGGGGAACCATTGCATTAAAGGGCCACTGGGTGCATTGTTTTGGCCCAAGGTGTTTGGCAAAAAGAATGCATCACAGAGTCACGAAATTTGTTTGGAGAAGGGGCTCCACTATTGCAGTGACACCCCCCCCCCCCTTCCTCCCCGTGATAGTGGAATCACTCCTGCAAAAAAATACTGCGGCTTGATGCAACTTGGGGGAAGACATTTGAAACATGCAGAAGGAAGAACCATCATAAATGCTTCACTATTGTTCTTCAATTCACCCACAGAATTACCTACAAAGATTGATTCGCCTTACCTCCAAGAGTCCCCCAGGGCTGTCACAGCTACATAGCACCCATTCATATATATGCAAGTGATTTAGACATTATACCAATTCTTTTCATGCTGTTGAAAAATGCTAAATTTTTTTATAAATCCCAAAAAAAATGAAAACACTTCTAGTTATTTTCCTGTCACAAAAGATGCTTTTAAAGCATCAGTGCCAATTATCAAACTGAACTAGTAGCCTTTCAGAAAGCATGTTTAGCTTCCCTAATTCTAAAGCATCCTATACATAATTCAAATTATTTCTTAGACTAATATTTACTCCCTCCCTCCATCTCTCCCTCTCTCACTCTTACATTCTCAGTCATACCTGATATATACACTTGTATTGTACACACTTTGTACGGGGATGCAAATTCTTATTCACATCAATTCATGATCCCATGGGATTATACATCCACAACACTGTATGCATATCAAAAGACACATATACCACTGTAATAGAGCACAGCTATTAACATGCATGATGCCACCATATTGAAGCATGACTCGGAGCACCAGGTAGCCTTCTCCAATCATTTATAATTCTAGCATGCAAGCTGTGACATATATATCATTCATGTCCTCTATAATATCACATATATGCCCCTGAGAGCTCATCTAGAATTTGGAATAAAGTCATGGCCAGTGCAAGGGGTTTAGGTGCCCTAGGCACCTTCTGCCTTGCACCACCCTCACCCTTCCGGCCACGCCTACACCCCCTGCCCCGCAACTGGTCACAGTCCTAACTCCTACCTCTAGGGGCAGGGACCACATGCTGCTGCTCTCCCATCCCCTGCGCCGCCCCCTTCCCCCAAATTTAGATAAAATAACCGCTCCACCCTCCCGACCCTCCCAAAACTCATGAAAACCCCTGGTGGGAGGAACAATGGACAGCCCAAACCATTTTTTAAATGCCCCTACCATGTGACTCAGCCCATACCATTTTTAAAATGGCCCTACCTTGTGACTCGTGCCGGCCAATGGTACCGGGAGCCCCTGTCACATGGTAAGGGCTAAAGGCCACAGGGCTATTTGGGTTAGTGGCAGTTGACAGCCCGAGAGTGGCAGATCGCTCCTGGCCCCCTGTATCATCTTTGTTCAATGTCCTCCCTACAATGCCTTTTTCGAAACATCCAAGTTTCTTCTTCAGGGGAGATAATGATACAATGTTCCTCCTTCAAATATTTTCTTGCACTGCGATGGTGTAAGGGCCTCGTAGGGAGGACATGGAACAGAGATGATACAGCACTAAGTTAAGTAAATGACGGGAAACAAATTTAAGAAGTTTAACTAAGCATTTGCTAGACTGAAATAAAGTTAAAAGAAATATATGGGATTTTTAGGTTTTTGAATAAAAAAGAGGATGGTAGGGTGGAATGTCAATGATTACAATATACAATTTGGACCAACATTAACTTAATGGATTTGAAGTTAATCGAGTGAGTCATTGAATGAGACATGCACCTCCATTTTTAAAAATTTTTTTAGAAAAATAATAAAATCACGAAGTGGTGGGGTAAACATAATGAAACACACAGTAAAAAAGAAAAAAATCAGGATCTCATAGAAGTACATTTGTGTGAACAAATTGAGATATAGGGGGTTGAATGGATATTTTGTATGTCTACTGCCCAACATGTGCACATATGTTTGGTTACACATAAATACCTGTAATGATTGAAAGCATGTAGCTTTACTGCCCATTTTATAAATATATATACGCATATATTTTACATGCAAAAAAAATAATATAACTTGCTTACATAGAACCCTGAATTATACATGGAAGTTGGTATATTTTAAAACAAGCGCACGTAATTAATATCACCAGTTTACTGATACCTCAACTAGCTTACCCAGTCCTCTTCCAGGTCATCCAGGGTCTCCTGGTTCTTCATCTTGATTCCCGCATGTTATCCAGATCTCCCACATCATCAATAGTAGACAACAGGCCAGTCTGATATCAATTTCACTAGCGAGAACGGTAAGAATTGCTAATGAACAAGAAAAAGAACTTATACACAGGCCGCTGTGCCTGGAGGCTCCGGCCCTGCCCCAGGACCGCCCCACCCCGCCCATGGCCTGCCCCGGGACATACGCGCATCCCGGGGCTTTTGCGTGTTGCCGGACCTATGAAAATAGTCTCGGCGCACGCAGGAGCGGGTTTTCGCGGTTACGCACGTAATATACGCACGTAACCCTTTTAAAATCCGCCCCAATATGTTCTTTTACATACCATACAATAGCATCTCTCTAATAACACATTTTGTCTAACCAGTAAACACCCCCAAAACGGTTCGCATATATACTAATTTTAGTCTCATAATGCTTTTGAAAATTCACCAGTGTGTATTTGTTTATTGATCATTTTATACTCTATGCATTTGTGTAACAATGTGCACATTAATTAGCATTAATTATTATACAAATATGTTTTAAGTCCTTAATATTAATATTCATATTCTTTTCACATTCTCCAAATCCTTGTAAATATTGCCAAATTATTACTAAATAATGCCATATCTCTGCAATTTTTCTTAAAACCATTAGATTGGGCATGCATGTTCCTAGTCTTGTATATTTTCATTGCTTTTATTAAGGATATGCATTCATTTTTAAAACTGAAAATAGATTTCCCCCAAAATATCCAGACCTGGGGCCTACTTGGCTGGGCTGAGTCAAGCCCAGCTAGGGCCTCACCTGCCCCCACTTTCCCTTCCATGTGGGTCTGCAGCAAAGAAAAGGGCAGGATCATCTTTGTGGTTAGGAGTGTAGGCAAGCAATCTTGATTTCCTGCTATAACATCAGCATTTGCATGTACAAAGTGAGTAACAAAGTGAGCATAAGGGTAACATTTTTATGTAGAGATAGGTGAACTGATTTGGATTAAGCCTGTTTTGGGAGGGTCTGGACAATCTAAGTTTCTAATTGGGACTAGTCACACAGATTGGATAAATCCAAGTAGTTTGTGACCAACTTGGATAAAGGCAAATCATTCACACCTCTTCACATTTTCCTGGTTCAGATCTTCATGATCCAGTGAAGATTCAAGTATATGGACTTCAATGACAAGTAATTAGATAATCCAATAGTTCAAATCTGTAGTTACTCACATACATCCAAATCAATCCAAGCAAATCTACTTTAAAAAATTTTCAATTGTCAAAATTGACTTATTATCCAAGTAAATTTGAATCAAATGTTTGCAGATCCAAACCAGGATTTGAATTAATTATAGGTTTTTTTATTTCCAGTTTTCAATACCATTAGTAAGTGTAAAAATAATTTCATGGAAATCCCAAATTCTTTTATGATCCACTCTTCATTGACACACCAGAAAAGTAAGATACTGTAGTTAAAGCAAAGATATAAAAATAATTTTCCTGGCTCACTCTGGTAGCACACAAGTAACTATGAGTAATGCTCCTATACTGCTACTGAGCAGGACACTTAATAAACTCCCAAACAACTGTCACACATAGGTTATAAGGTCATTTCTCACTCGTAAGATAAAGTGGAAATCCATTCAAAGGATAGAATCTAAAAAAAAGGTTATGAAGTTTACTGGAAAATAAAAAATGAGTTTCACATTTGCTTTTATTTCCCAAGGGCACTTTGATCAGCATAGCACACATTTATTGTTTGTGCATATGTAGGTTCAGTAACGTTGTAGGAAAGGCTAGGCCAGAGAAAAACCGAACACAGCACAGGATGGCGTAATGATGGAACAGTACAGTACATTCAGCTGTACAACTAATGTTGCCATTGTGGCTGGAGGGCATCCATGTTAACCATGATAAATTTATGCTGTCTGTGCCAAGTGCCAAGCTCCAAGAGTAAGAACTACAAGTAGATCATTATCCTTAGACCCTTGTCAGTTAAAAGCTTGGATTCTGCCAAGAAGCAATACCCTGGAAGAATTTCCTAATTGTGAGAAACAAAGTTGTGAATTGGATCCTGACGAAGAACCCAACAGCAATCAGTGGTCTCTTACGTTGGGAATCGGAGGTTGGATAAACTGTACCTTATTATCAAGATTTGGATTCTAATTGGACAATTCAAATAACAACTGTAATGTGAATTTTCTTCTTTGAATGTATTAGCTACAAGGATCCTAAAAAATCCTGGATATATAGAGTGTGAAGTGCCAAAGGTCATTTTAGGTCTATTTTAGACCCCATCTATCTTTGGCTAGTCTGGTTAATAGCTGATTATGCTTTTTCACTACATTATAATGGAATAGATAGTAGTTAATTTCTATTTTGGTTTGTGAAATTTGTGATATGTAAAAGTTAATTTAAATTAGTTATATTCAAATGTATTTATTAAGCTTATTTTATAAACTTCTTAAGAAAAACTATTCCTGATGAACACTGTAACTGATTTTATGAAGCTTTTACAAAACAAGATTACTTTCAACCTTGGTAAACAAAGAATGATCTTGTGTGTGTGTTTTAATAATTTTGAGCTGAATATCTCCAATAGTCACCCTAATGCTGGTAATAAATAAATCTATCATATACCTCCAAAGATTTGAGCACATCTTATTTTGTGATATTGATTTAAAAAAAATAGAAAATGAATGTAATAGATCTTTTGGTTTCATTACCATTAGTGGCCCTAGTTAGCTATCTTTGCTAATGCAGTGCAGGTTAAGTAAGTGGGGAGCCCCATTCATATGCAACCCCTCCCTTTGAGGGTGCTGGAATGGCCATCATCTTTGAGAGGATTTATAAGCAGCTCTCTCCTGAGAGCTCTGGGGGAAGTGATTTGAGTTGGAATTAGGTAGCAGTCAAGCAAGCTTTTCCAAAATTGAATTTTGGGCCTGCTTGGAGGATCCAGGCAAACCCTGCCTGGGGATCCTGAGCAAGGTCGGAGGCTGCACTACCAGTCCAATTACTGGCTGTTAGGACTTACCTCTGGGTTGTTTTGTCAGGTTTTTGTGCCTTTTTCGTGGTAGGAAGCCTTGTGAGACCCCTGGGGGTTACCTGGTTTTAGGGCATGGGGAAATCTGTCTCTAGGGGGCCCAGGGTGAGGAAAACCTGCCCCTCTATAACCTCTTCAGGGACCAGAGGTATGGTAGTGACCTGATTCCAGGACCTTCCGGTGTTTTGGACTCTGTTCAGGGAAGAGATTTTGTTAGATGAACCAGGAGGAAGATTTTTGCTGCCCCTTCCTACCTGAAGAGGAATATTGAGGTCTATATGTTCCTGAAGGGATCCCTTCCAGCTTGGGATTCGATACAAGAGAAAAGATAGGGAGAATGAGAAAGAGACTACTAACTGTGAGTAATAACTTCTGAATACTACTGAGGACACCCACTTGGAGTTTTCAGCCATTGTGGCCTCCATGGCGACTCTTTTGATCTGTATATAAAAACATTAATGAAAATAAAACCAGCGCCTAACAAGGATAGTTTAACCAGAAATTAGCTCTAAGCTGCTAGATTTGAGGTTGCAATATTAGAAAATTTCTTTTCCGGTGTGTTGCTTTTGCCACATCAGGAAGAACATGGATTTTGGAATTCAAAGAAAATAATTTTTATAATGAAGAAAAAGGCTTCATGGCCTAATCCCTATCAGGCTGAAAGACAAATTTAACAATCAAAGTTGATCTTATATTCATTTCTCCTTTTTCCTCCTTTTCCAGAGTAGCAGAAACATCCAGAAAATCATAAGAAAGTTGTGGGATCTCAACTTGACTCTTAACAGCTTCCTTCATTACAAAATGGGGAAGATTGTAAGCTCTAGAAAATGGAATTTTCAAAACTTCAATGAAACAATTTTTTAGAAGAGCCAGAGAAGGGAATGTAGTCACTCTAGGAAAACTGATGAAATGCTAAAGTCCGGCTCTTAAGCACATTTTTCAGGCATGGTAATTTATTATGGATCACCAAGTTGCGTTTCACTAAAGACTGTTCATTATCTTGAATTTTTATAAATTGAATTCCAATATTTCTACTCCCTTTTTCTATTCCTATCTCTAATTTTACCCTGAAAATTCTTAAAACTGTTGGGAAAGAGTCTACATATGGACAAGCAGAGATTTCTCCATGGAGGCAAATGCATCCCAAATCCCTTCTAGACTGATAACTTTAGGTCTTTCCAGCCCAGATGATACATGTTTAGATACATTAAAAGTTCTCAATTCTATCACCTCTCTCAAATGTTCTTCCCAGTCTCCATTCACCAACTGATTGGCTGTATTAGACACCCTCTGACTCCCATCTGGTGCTGCTCTAATGTTGAATCTGCTGTAATGATTGAACATCTGACATCATCAGTTAGTGCTGTCATCCAGGTCCCATCAGTCACTGCACCCTGGCCTGCATGGATGGAGTTATGCATGTCTCCAAGCTCAGTGTGGTCTCCAAAATCTGTGAAGTTCACCAGCACCCAGCAACATTTGCAAAGACAAACCAGTAAACCAACTCTGAAAACACGAGCATTGGGCCAGAGGGCAAGACTGCTCTCAGAGCTGCAGGGAAAACCCAGGACTTCTCCTTCCCCTTCACCATTGGTAAGCAGATCTTAGGTCACCCTGGACACCGAGTAGAACATTATTGTCTTGCTTATGCCACCTTGGACATTCCACTCAGGATATAAGATTTCAAATCGTATTACATCTGTCCCTTGAATGTATCACTATTTGATTGTATATAATTTCTCTTGTTATAGTCAAGTTGAAAGGGAGAAAGGGGGATTAAAGGAAGTGTGGTTGATAAAAAAAAAATGTAGATCTGAATAGGTTTTCAGAGGTCTTGGACCTCACCTTTGAGATTCATCAAAATGCACCAGTACAAGACTTACCGGTAGATGAGTTCTGGAATAAAGAATTAAAGTCTGCATTGAATGCGACTGACCTGATGAAAATGATTCAGGTAGACCTAAGTAAATGATTATTTGAGAGAGTGGAAATGAATAGTCAGAAGTCTGGTGAGACAATAGTGAGGAGGGTAATCTATCATTTAACATTTACTTTGGTTTGGTTTCTTTGCCAAACCAAAAAATGCATTAAACGAGAAAACAAATCAAAGCAAAACAAAATAAAATGGACAGATTAAAAATAAAACAGAAATGGGCCTCTGGCAGCACTGGTTAAGTCTCCCTGGCCAAAAGTTGCCTGGTGCCAGGGCCTAGTGCTGAGACAGGCCTGGCACCAAGGACCAGGCCTAGGCCTTAGTGCCGAGGTCTAGACCTTAATGCTGGGCTCTGTCTAGGCCTGGCCCAGGCATAGTCCTCAAATCTTCCAGTTTTAGATAAAATATGAGCAAAGTTAGTAGCTGTTCAGGTGGTGGATTTTATGCATGATGCTTTACTTCCAAATGTGTTTCAGTCTGGTTTCCAAAAAAACTGAAGTACAAAGACAGGCTTGGTGTCGCTATTAAATGATATTTATAGAGAGCTCGACAGAGGGCACAATGTTGTAATGATCATTTTAGACCTCACTGCAGCATTTTATACTATTAACCACAAACTTTAGTTGTCCTGACAGAATGTGCTTTGTTTCTTACAAATCACTTTCAGCGGGTGATCATCAGAAAGTCACAATCACCACCTTGAATATTAGATTGTGGAATACCTCAAGGGTCTATTTTTTTTTTAAATTTAGCAATTTTCACATATAAATCAAGAATAAACCTTGAATTAGAAAAAAACCCATCAATATCCTAAAGGAAAAAATACACACAAAGTTACACATAAAATATCCAATCATGGTGTATATCAGTCCACAATTTATTAGGGACATGCTGTCATATCATGCTAGAAGAAACAGGTAAGAAAAGAGAAATATCAAACAGTGAAGAGACACTAATACTGTGTATAGCAAGAGTCCAACTACTAGTAATTAAGCTCCTATTGATCTAATAGAGCAGGCAAGGAAGTTAAAATAGAATATCCTACTAATCCTGACCTACAACTCAACAAAGGAGTAAACTGTGAAGGTTCATAAAATATATATCTTAAATATTGATATCTAATAAGATATCTACATGGATAATTTAAGAAAAATTAGCACTAACTTGTAACACCTGAGGCATTTTCGTTGAGTGGATCTAGCAACATCAGGATAAACACAAACATTAGAATTAATGAATAATATATTTTAAAATTGAAAACATTTCATAACCCACTCTTTGTCTAGTTCTAGTACAAATTTAACAATAACAGTAGCTTAATAGTTCCTTCTTACTCTTTTTCCAATACTTAAAGATCAAAAGAGATCTGAGGAGACAATATTTGGCCCCCAAAATCCCTTTTACTTGCAGGAAGATAAAAATAATATGCTCTATATATGGGAGGACAAGAGTTTTCTGGAATCTTCAAAATCTCAACCAAATATTTCTTTAACAGTACTAAAATAGGAGAACTAGACATCTTGGGAAAATTAAGAAAACATAGCAACATCCAATTTCTAACCATATTCTCTGAACGTTCTATCTTGTTGTGAATCAAAATATTATCCTTCACCAAAAATTATCCTTAACCCTCTCAATTTTGCTCTCAATAGTGTCTAGCATTTGCTTCTGATCAGTAATTTCACCTTCTCAACAATATCATGAATCTGAACTGAAAGAATTTGTATCTGAGGTAACAAGGCCTGAGAGTTTTCATGTGGTGATAAACACAGTTAGAAATTGGATTTTGCCACAGTGGTACAGAATCTGGAATTATGGTTGGGTTAAAATTTATCATTTTAGTCATATATTTAGCTATGATGAAAGAGCTTTTTGGGAACCTTCAGTTGATTTGCCAATTAAGAGCTTTTTTTTTTTCTTCTGTTGAGAACCTAGCAACTGTTATCCATGCCCCAATTTCATCATCACTAGCTATTGTTATGCAGTCTATGTGGGGTTACCTCAAATAGCTGTAAAAAGGCTACAATTAGTTCAGAGTACAGCAGCCAAAATTCAGAGAGCATGTTACCCCATTATTGCATACTTTGCACTGGCTGCCAGATGAATATCGAGTATGATTTAAAATCCTTGTATTAACCTTTAAAGCCTTGAATGAACTGAGCCATGAATATTTAAAGCCATACTTATTCAGTTATGCTCCCTCTCGAGGGTTATGGTCCTCCCAAAAAGAGCTTTTGTGTGTCCCCTCAGCAAACGATGCTTGTCTTTAATAAAAAAGAGGGAGGTCCGTTTGTTGTGTTTGTGGCATTGTGGACCCTTAGTCACTGTGGAGATGACTCCGCCCATGGGGAGTTCTGCCACTTTTCTGCCCATCTTGCACCTCCTTCTCTGCCTCATTCTTGATTACATTGGAGTGTTTTGGCCTCAAAAACAAAAAAGAAAAAATAAGAAAAATATTCTACCCCCCCCATCCCACTTCTCTCCTGGCTCAGGGTCATGCTGTGTTCTGCCTCTTTTACTGCTCAGCCTGGTCCTGCCCCTCTCATGGTGCCTTAGCAAAATCTTGCCACTTCTGGTATAGCTTTGCTCCTCTCTCGGTTCCTTGGGATGTTCAAGCCAATGAGGTTGGTATTCTTTGCCCCCTTTTTTTAGTATTTTGGGATGTTCTCACCATTGATGATGCCCTTTGTCCTTCTTGTGATGCCTTGGGGTGTTCTTGCCACTCTTGATGGTACCCTTTACTCCGCTCACAGTGCCTTTGCAGTGTTCATGCCAGTATTGATGGTGCCATTTGCCCCTCTTGTGCCTTGAGATGTTACATAAGAACATAACATTTGTGATATTGGATCAGAATAAGGGTCAGTCAAGTCTATTATCCTGTTTCCAACAGTGGCCAAGCAAGATCACTTGTACCTGGCAGGGTCCCAGAAGGTTGATGGATTCCATGCTGCCTATCCCAGAGATAAGCAGTAGATTTCCCCATGTTCATTTTAATAAAGAGTTTATAGACTTTTTCTTCTAGGAGCTTGTCCAAACCTTTTTAAAACTCAGCTACACCAACCCAGCTTTTACCACATCCTCCATCAATGAATTCCAGAGTTTAATTATGCATTGAGTATGAAAAAAAAATCCTCCTATTTTTCTTAAATATATTATCTAGTGTGAGGGAGAGGCAAATAAAAGCCCCTTACCTCCCTGACGGGCAGATGTAGTAAAGTGCACTCAGGCCGAGCGCACCGGTTGGACGCGCATTTTCGATGCACTATTTTTACCCCTTATACAGTAAGGGGTAATAGAGTGTGGAAAATGTGCGGCCAAACCCTCCGAAACTCATAGCGCCCGCAACATGCAAATGCATGTTGATGGGCCTATGAATTATTCCCGCGCGATACCGAAAGTTAAATGTGCAGCGAAGCCGCACATTTTACTTTCAGAAATTAACGCCTGCCCAAAGGGAGGAATTAATTTCAGCCAGCACCAGGAAAGTGTACAGAAAAGCAGAAAAACTGCTTTTCTGTACACCCTCTGACTTAATATCATAGCAATATTAAGTCGAAGGCCCCAAAAGTAAAAAAAAACAATTAAAAAAATTAAAAATCTACCTGCCGCCTGCGGGTTGGAAGACGGATCCTCAATTTTGCCTGCGTCCGTTTTCTGAACCCGTGGCTGTCAGCGGGTTCGAGAACCGATGCCAGTAAAATTGAGCGTCGGCTGTCAAACCCGCTGAAGCCACTGCTTCTGTCAAAAAGGAGGTGCTAGGGACGCGCTAGTATCCCTAGCGCCTCCTTTTACCGCGGGCCCTCATTAGCATATTTTTTTTACTGAATCGCATGCCCAGGAGAGTGGCCTGGGCGCATGTTGGGAGAGCGGGCGCTCGCTGGCTCTCCCGCAGGTTTTTCTGTATCGGCCCGCTAGAAAACAAGAAACCTTTCAGCCAGGGTAGAGCCCAGTACAGGCTCAGAGCCCCTAGGACAGGGAGGGACAGGGAAGAGACTACATTTCCCAGGTTACCAGAGCTGGGAAAAGTCCAGAAGAACTTGGGAAAGAGGTTTTCTGAATACAGGAAAAACAGGAGCTGGCAGGGCCTAATGAACAAACCTGAGGGGGAAGCAGCAACAATGTCAGCAGAAATAGAAGGCCCACACTCTGTTAAAACCCAGCCTGATATTACAGAGGAGGAGGGAATGGAAGTGGAGGGGCCAGACTCAGGGGAGCCTGTGGACATGGAAATCAACGGAAGGCCCTGTATCTGGAGCCATTCTTAGAGAACATATGAGGATTGTTTTGAGCAGAGCCTGCAGAGACCCTTTGAATACAGGGCAAGGCGAGCAGTAATTTATTTTTCTTTTGGTTTTGGGTTTTTTTTTTATTGTTTGTTGCTGGAATGTTTCTTTCACTTGCAAGCAAGGGACAGGGCTGCAGCTTTGGCCCAACAGTGGGGTGAAGGAGAGAATAAGTGTGCCTCAGTCCCAACGCTTGAATGTCAGCTGGAACTCTTGTGCTGAACATACGGTAGCAAGAAAGAACATTGCTTTTGCTTATATTTCTTTCCTTCCTTTTGGGAGATTGAGGCTGTTCCTGTTTTAGGATTTTTTGTTTTCTCTGCACACCAAGCTTGCCTTTTCCGTAAGCAAGCTTGCTCCCTGGTTGTGTCCCAGAGCTCACTGAATATTTTCCCCATCCAAAACCACTACTCTGGGAACTAAAAGGAACACTTACTGCAGTGGAGAACTGCCAGCAGAAGCCTGAGTTGTGTTTGGAGTGTTACCAACCAAGGAAGCTCGACAGGACACTAGTTACTTCAATTCATGTCACCTGGTCTTTGTACTTTTTGAGAGTAAACAACCGATTCGTATTTACCTGTTCCACTCCACCCATTACTTTATAGACCTCTATCATATCTCCTTTCAGCTCTCTCTTTTCCAAGCTGAAAAGCCCTAATTTCTTTGGCCTTTCCTCATAGGGGAATCGTTCCATCCTCGTTATCATTTTGGTCACTCTTCTCTGTACCTTTTCTAATTCTGCTATATCATTTTTAAGATGCGGTTATCAGAATTGAACACAGTACTAAAGGTGAAGTCACAGCATGGAGCATTATGATATTCTCTGTTTTATTCTCCATTCCTTTCCTAACAATTCCTGGCATTCTGTTTGCTTGCTTGGCCGCTGCCACACACTGAGCAGAGGATTTCAACGTACTATCCACAATGACACCTAGTTCTTTTTCCTGGGTGGTGACTCCCAGTGTGGAGCTTTGGTTGTGTAGCTTTTCCCTAGGTGCATCACTTTGCACTTATTCACATTAAATGCCATCTGCCATTTGGATGCCCAGTCTCTCAAGGTCCTCTTTCAATTTCTCAGTTTCCTTGAAGTTAATATTCAAAAGCCATTTAGACAGATAACTCAGACGTTATCCATCTAAATGGCAAAGATTAGACTGGATTTTAGCCAGATAAATCGTTATTCAACTAATATTTAGCTGGATAAAAAACAGGCATTCTGGGGGCATTTGGGAAGGAATAAAGTTATCCGGCTAACAGTTGATTTTCAGCTCTATGTGGGTAAGAAAACTAGATAACTTTACACCTGTATTAGAGCAGGTGTAAATTTATCAGACCTTGTATGGCCGAATAACTTACTACTTAACCAGTTATCCTCAAAAGATATCTGGGTAGGTAAGCACCTGTCAAAATTTTATAAAGAAAAAAATTGAAAATACAGCAGCCCTATCCCCTTCCTTTCTCCCCAAATCATCCTAAATGGGCCAGTCGGACCATGAACCCTGCACCCCTCAAACCCCTCTTGCTCATGTTAAAATCCCTGTAGTCTTCAGGTCAGATCCCCCCTTCCCCATTTCAAATAAATGATGTACTTACTTAAAGGCACCTGGGCTGCTTCACTATTGCAACCTCTCTATCAGGATGCCTAACTTCCCTGTTTTGGTGGAATCTTTCAAGGATACAGCAATCCAAACCATGTGATTCTGGGTGACTAACTGACTATTGGCTTTCCCCCAAGCAGCAGAGAAGATCTGGATAATGTTTTTGAGAAAAGATTTGAGGTTATCTTTTTTTCTACAAAAGAATTTATCATTACCACCCAGCACCTGGTTAATGCTAGTTGTTTAGAGGACTACCCTTCCATCCAGGTGAAGGTATTTTTGAGGTAGTTGCACGAACAGAAGAGTTACATTACATGAAAGAGGCAAAGGCCAGTTGGGGACATTTTGAAAGATGATGTTGACCGGCCCAGAGCTAGGGGACGCTCTGGGCCCCACTAGACACCAGGGATCTCATCTAAAGTTATAGAGAAGTCTGGGGGTGAGCTAGGGTGGCCATTAGACACCAGGGACCTAATCAAAGGAAGAGGGGTCCGGGGGGTGAAGGGGCACCCGACATCAGGAACTTGTGATAAAGTATGGGGAGGTCTGGAGGGGCCCTGGGGTGTAGAATGTAGGATGTCCTTAGGGGAGGTTAGAACCAGAGGAATATTTTTTGAAAGGGGAGGGGGTTTTAGAAAGGGGATTGGGCATTACCATGCAGCATTGACTTTTTTTTTTAACTGCAAGGCAATCTTGACAGATGGGATTTGCACAGACCTCCATGGGGGGTTTTAACATGTTGGGAGTGTATTTTCGGCTGTATGGCCCTTTAATTTTAGCGTTGGAGCATCAGGATGTCCATTAACCTCCCAATCCTTCCTCCGAAAAGTTATCTACACCTCCTGAATTATAGCTACATTTTTGGCAAATAACACAGCTGTGGCAAGCCTTACTGTTTTATTAGCATACGATTACCTATGATTGAGTTGCTTGCAAGCATCAGTACATTTTATGCATGCAAAGCAGCTAATTTCAATAGGGATGGAATTTTTTTAACAAAATATCAAATGATATCACTACAACAAGAGTATATCACACAATAAATGCTATTTTTCATGCGTTATAGCCTAATCACAACTTAGTAAATCTCCCTATTAGATTGTGAGCCCTCATTTTGAGCCCTCTGGGACAGGGAAATATACCTACAGAACCTGAATGTAATCTCCTTTGAAATGTCTGAAAGGCAGAATAGAAATCAAATAAAAAATAAATTCTGCTATGCTCTGACATATTATGTAGCAAGCCTTTGTCTGTTTTCCTCAGGTCATCATTGTCATCCTGTTATTAACAAAAATACAACCTCTGATCAATAACAAAAATAAAATCAGTTGTTGCTTAACAGTATATTGCTATTATTCTAAAAAAAACAAAGTTTAAAAACTTACCTTTTCATCTGAAGAAAGGTTTTTGGATTAGTACGCACTAACCCAAAATTTCGGGTCCCACGAAAAACAAAAGCCCAAACCATGGGAAAAATGAAATTTCCCGCAGTTGCCGAAAACGAAGCCCGAACAGGTTGAATGCAAACCTATGAATATTATAGGGAAGATTTATTAGCTGAATTTGATTGCTGTAATAAATATATAAATTATTCTAGAAGAAAAATCATTAGCTTTCAAAAATAGGGTTTTCTAAAATAAAGATTATAATAATAATGATTCACTGTATTTTCTTTTTTTTTTTTTTTTTTTTTTTTTTTAAGAAAAATAAGGCTAAGAGCATAAGAAATACCATGCTGGATCACACCAAGATGCACTGAGTCAGCATCCTGTCTCTGACAGTGGCCAATTTGGATCACAAGTATCTGGTAGATCCTAAAAAGTAGATCTGTTTCCTGTAACTCACTCCCAGGAGTGGCTTTCCCAAGTGTTCTGAAAACTCCTTGTACTTACACCTCCCATTCTGCATCATCTCACACCCTCCTTATTCATACAACTCTCATCCCGACCACCTCCACCCACCCCTAGTGGCATTATCAATACCCTTAGACCTTCATAAGCACCCTTTGCCATTAAGTTCCCAGACCTCTTCAAGGCCATCACCCAAATGGGTAGAGTCCTCCTTCCACCCTTGAAGAATTAATCTTTACTATTATGGAGGTTTCCACGTCTTCGCTGGGAGAAGGGATGTGAAAGACTTCTTTGCTGGCTTAAGCATCTGACTGCCTGCAGGGATATTTGCACAGGCTAACCACAGCAGACTTCAGTTAACTAATAACACAGGGTACCCCATCCATTGAAATTTTCTCATACACACACACACACACACACTCTCTCTGGCTCCCTCGCATACACACACCCAGGCAAGCTCCCATTAACTCTCACATCGCTTCCCCCCACTCTCCAGGCATGCACACATTCATTCTCACACACCCACCCTCCCAGGCACCCATTCTCACACAGACAGACCCCAGGAAGGCACCCATTCATTCACCCACCCACACCCACACACCTGCTCAAACACCCCCCCTCACTGACGCACACAGGCCCGATCCCCTCAGTGTCAACCCTGGGTAACAGGATTCACCTTTTTCCTGATGTCATCTCCTGCTGCTGTGAGGCCTGTGGCAGCAGGAGATATTCGGGGAAAAATGCGACTCCTGCTGCCCGGGGTTGCCACTGAGCGGATTGGTTTATCCCTGCCCAATTCGATGTTTGACTTTGGAGGCAGGGTGAGGCGGCAGCTGTGGTAGTGGTGTTTTGGAGGGGCACTTTTTGCCACTCCAAAATTCTGCCGCCTGCCGCCTCACCCTGCCTCATGATAAAACCGCCCCTGCTGCTCCTCCCTCCCCATCCAGTCTCCCTCGTCCTCCTCCCCCAGCCTCAGAACCCCCACCCCCCCCAGGTAATTTCCAGCCTATGACCCCCTCCACAGCCAATTTCCAGCCTTGAACACTTCCTCTTCACCCTTCAGTCTCAGACCTTTCCTTCCTTCTTTTCTTCCCACCCTCTTTAACCTTAGACCTTTCCTTCCATCCCTTCCCAGCCTCGGAGCCTTCCCTCCATCTCTCTCCAGCCAGCCAAAAGTCTTGGAACCCATACCTCCTGCAGCTCACCCCGTGGTGTGCAATATTTCTTTCTGTACCCGAAGTGCTCACTGCCTGCCGAACACCGCACGGCTCTCTGCATGTTTGCGCTGCAAGAAATGCAGATGCACCAGCACCAGCTCGCAAAATCTCAGGCCAAGAGAGGGCCAGCTCGTCCGGAGTTTCAGAGAAGCAGTGGTCCACAGGACTCGGGACTAGGGAGAACCCCCCCTAGTCCCCAAACCCTGCACACCTGTGACGTCTGCCCAAACAGCACGCGGTTCCTTGCCCTGTCGGCCTCGCGAGTTTAAAACATACACACATTAGTTCTGGATGTGATGGAAAACGATGGCGCATCTTAACAGCTGAGTGAGGAGTGAAAACTGGCACCAAGCCCTTACCTTCATTTTTTTTTTTTCCTGTCGGAGACTGCGAGAGCTCTGTGTCCTCCTGGGAACAACCCCGGTGCGGCGCTCTCCAGTAGTAACAACAGCGGCACCACAAACCTTTCCACCACCTCTGAGCATGTGGCAAGACAAGAGGACCGTCGCACCTTAGCTTCAGCCCTGACGTGAAGCTGTGCAGCATGAGGCAAAACAAAATGGTGAGCCTCCGCGCCGCGGTGACACGTCATGCCGCTCTAGTAAAGTTAGGCATTGAGTCAGATGAAACAGACGCTGCGGGGCATTTTTTTTTTTGGGGGGGAGGCATTTTTTGCCGCCTCTAAATTCTGCAGTCTGAAGCGGCCGCCTCACCCTGTCTCATAGAACTGCCTCTGATTGTACTACATCCGTGATGATATGGTCAACAAAGAACTTCAGTGAAAATGTCTTGAGGCTGTTTTCTCCTCTTCTGTGTCTATGTGGTAAGGGGATGCAATGCTAATAGCCATTGTGTACTGTGGTAAAAGCAAATCACAGTAATAGATAAATGTTTAGAAAACAGAGTTGCCAGTAAAGTACTCCTAATAAGAAGCTTGGGTTGCTTTTATCTTGACAAGAAACAGTTTATTTATACTTGTTCTTTGCTGACCTGTATAATGTGTGAGGGACAAACTCATCTCTTTGTTCCAGAAAAAGCATAAACCCGCCTCCAGCTCTGAGAAGTTACATATTTCTAACTCACCGACCACTGTGCACGCTGCCTTACTTTACCAACAGCTTTGTGATGTTGGCCACAGTTGCTTGGTTAGATGGGCTCTTGCATTACTGAAGTGCACAGTCCAAAGTTTTAAAATGAAATAAAGAACTTGAAAACTTAATGGATATTTATGGAGGGGCAATTTTCAAAAAGGATTGACATGTATAAAACACAATTTTATGCACATGAATGGGCTTTTTGAAAATGACAACAGCGCTGTATGCATAAAAGTAGGCATGGAAGTGATTTGGGGTGTACTTTTATGTGTATTGCAAAGAAGTGCTCCCAGGGGCAGAGCTGGGGTGGAAAAAATCATTTCTGCACATACTTCTGATTTTTGAAAGTGTACCCATAAATGTTCACATGCGCCTTTACACCTGCTCTCTAAAAGGTGGAAATGTGAACACCTATGCAAGGTACACCCAGTCCTGCAAACTTTCAAGGTGGATTTAGGCGCGTAAATCTACTTTTAAACTTAGGGCTGAATTCTGCATGTACTTTGCACATGCAGACTTCATTCTTAAGCATGCCATTATAAAATTGGGCTCCCAAAGTTTACAGTAAGTAAGATTGCTCAGACTAAAGAATTTATATAATGTTTATTGACATTTATGATGATATATAAAGCATAATTTTTAAACCATATCTGCAGGTAGAACATTGCTTTACCTGCAGAAATGGGCTTTTGCAAAATTGCCTGCCAAATATGAACATAGAAGTGTGTGATTAGGGCCTGTATACCTGTATGTTGACCTGCAGTGTGAAAAGGAATTTTTGTGGATGACGTTAGGACAAGGTTTGGAATTCTGTGCATACTTTTCCATTTTCAAATATATGTGCGTATTTTTCCTCAAAAAAACTATGCGCACAAATTAGCAAGTGTAAATGTGTGCAGGTATTATATGTGGGATAACGTTCAAAGGGAAAGTACGCATGGGACTTTGCACAAATGCATGCAGTTACAAAATTACCCCCAAAATGTGTATTGATGAATGATTGATTCTATTATATAGTATAAGCATTTCTACCAATTAAAAGAAGTTCATGCATTTCCTATTATTGATAGCTATCATTAAATACATTTACAGAAAAATACTCATGCATAAATAATGATACAGTGTACAATAATTTTATAATTCTCACATCAAATACAAAGGGTGAATTGGCAAAATAACAGGGTCATTCTTTAAACTGCGATCTGCAGTTATCGCATGCGTTAGGCTCTTATCACATGCAATACCAGCTGCATCACAGAGGTAAAATTTAAAACAGGGGAAGGGGAGGAGTGTGGGTGCGGTTTGGGCGGGGTTATGGCCCAGCAGTGCTTAGGCAATAATGTTTCCCACATTATCGCCGGCAGTACCGCGGGAAATAACAACACCTTTTCCCATGGCGCTATGGGAGCAAAAGTGTGCGGCCCGGCCGCAACCACAGCAAGGGAAAATGTACCACCGCGATATGGCTGGCTGCATACTTTCGCCCTCCCGCCCCTTTTCTTCCCACAGTCCATCATTCCACAATATTTATAGCGGAACAATGAATCCCGAGGTCAACTTGGGACACCCCAAGAAGAAAGATTATTTTAGCATTTTCTCACTTCCTTGATATGCATTACTCTTCAAAATGGTTTTGAAACAAAATTTTACAAAAACATTTTTTTGATAATAAATTGCAGAGTACAAAACTGATGCTCAGGTTTGCTATGCTATTAAATTTTTGGCACTGTGATTATGTGTCGCTTATTCCTACCTTTGACCCTACAATGTATTGTCCCTACTTATCAAACTCTAATGTACTGATGTCCTCATACCCTCCTCATCAAGCTATGGAATTCTTATTGCTATCTTGTTATAACTATGCGCCTATGTAATTACAGTTTACTGATGCAATGTTATCGTAGTCCTGTATTTGCACTATAAATGTAATCCTTCAAATCCTGTAACATGCTATGAACTCTTTGGAAGAACATGAAACAAATGATAAAGAAAAAATGAACTTGTAAGATTTCACTAAGAAAAGACTAGCCTTACCCAAATTGCGTGTCTCACATCACAAATAACACTACTGTGCTTGCCTAACTTGATTTGAATGGAATGTTGCATATCCATTGCTGCTTGATAATGAAAATTATGGGAGCATACTCAGAAGTGCCTTATTTTAAGAAAGGACAAAGTTACTTTGAAAGAGTGGTAAGGAAATGTATTTCACCTTTCAGATTAATTATTACAAGTGGAAACCCATAAAAATTGTGTGCCTCATTTAAAATAAAATTCACATGCACTCACCCTTTCTCCTTCCAGGGCCCAAGAAGAGGATCCCCAGTTCCGAGCTGACCACATGATAAAGGAAGGAACCTGATGGCATTGTGAATGGTCCATTTTTATAGCAGTTGCTGTAACAGCACATCACCATTATTTTTTTTTTAATTTGTATTTTTTTTTAGATCCTTTATCTCTTCCCCCACCCCCTTAAAAACATTATTACCTGAGCCTGGGCAGAGATTGTGCTCTTCTCAGGGTGTGTACCTTGATATCCCTTCTCTAAAAATACTTGTCTTGTCTCTCCATGAAACAGAGCAGATTTATTGACCCCCAAATTGTTTGAATAGTCTGCCAATGGAAATAAGGATCTGCCAGGATTACTGCAGATCTGAAAGACAGTGAAAGTATAGTTTCTTAAAACAGCTTTTATTTAATTTTATTTGCTATACATGCATGTGATTTGTTTATTATTATGTTGTTCTTCAATCAGGGATTCTGCATTAATATTGAGTGAGTTATAAATTTAAATAAATACATACTTGTTCAGTAAAGTGGTAAGCAAGTCCAGTCCTGGAATGCCACAAATAGGTCTGATTTTCAAGATATTCACAGAGAACATACATGAGGCAAATTTGCATACAATGGAGGCAGAGCATTCAAATATACCTCGAGCATATATGTTGCAGTAATTGTGAAAACCAGACCTCTTTGAGGCACTCTAGGACCAGAGTTGCCTATCCCTGGTTTAGCAAAACTATTTTTTTTCTCTTTTCATAAACTTCTCAACCATGTATCAAAACTGAGCATTGAAAAATGCCCTAATTAAGCATCTACATAAATGGTGAGTTCATTTTTAGTCTATAGATGAAGATTCCCCAGAAGTGACATGCCTAAATAAATACATATGCAAAAAGTATAATTTTCAAATGGTAAATATTTTAAGGACAACTTTGCAATATTCACGAATGTGTGCATGTTTTCACTCTGGGTTCAATTCATCCATTTGGAGACCAGAAAAAAAGGCTGTGGTAATAGTTATCAGGAGGGTCAATTCAATAACTTATATGTTACCCTGAGTTTGATACCTGGCTCTTCTGGAGCCTGAATAGTAGCAAATAAGCCATTAATAAGCATATATAATGAAGAATTTTACTCAAACTACTCTCTGAGGCATGGATTGCATCTGTCTCATTACAATATACATGAGATTCAGTATTCCTTCTTGGACAACTAAGCCATTTTAGTGACTAGAGATGTGCAAGCTTGAAAAATAAGTCTAAGCACTCCTTTGATGAATTCATAGGACGTTTGTGAGTTTGTCACTACTAGATAAACTTTTTTTAAAAACAATAAATCTTATGGAAATCCCTCATACTGACTGCTCTGCAGTTTGAGCAAATGCACCCAAATCGAAGGGCATGCAGCAGACAGAGCAAATCCTTGCAAATTGATAAACCCATGGCAATTGGCAAATCTGGTTGGATTTCCTGATTCTTTACTGGAGAAATGTTAGCACATTTCCCTAGTGAATCGAGAAAGTCCAAAAATTCCATCAGACTAGAAGAGGTTGAAATTTGCCTGACTGAAGTTCAGCCTCTAATTTTCTGCTCAGCTCTATTCAACAATTTGAGGTCAATAAATCTGCTCTGTTTCATGGAGAGACAAGACAAGTGTCTTTTAGAGAAGGGATATCAAGGTACACACCCTGAGAAGAGCACAATCTCTGCCCAGGCTCAGGTAATAATGTTTTTAAGAGGATGGGGGAAGAGATAAAGGATCTAAAAAAAAAATACAAATTAAAAAAAAATAATGGTGATGTGCTGACTGTTACAGCAACTGCTATAAAAATGGACCATTCACAGTGCCATCAGGTTCCTTCCTTTATCATGTGGTCAGCTCAGAACTGGGGCTCCTCTTCTTGGGCCCTGGAAGGAGAAAGGGTGAGTGCATGTGAATTTTATTTTAAATGAGGTACACAATTTTTATGGGTTTCCACTTGTAATAATTAATCTGAAAGGTGAAATACATTTCCTTACCACTCTTTCAAAGTAACTTTGTCCTTTCTTAAAATAAGGCACTTCTGAGTATGCTCCCATAAGTTTCATTATCAAGCAGCAATGGATATGCAACATTCCATTCAAATCAAGTTAGGCAAGCACAGTAGTGTTATTTGTGATGTGAGACACGCAATTTGGGTAAGGCTAGTCTTTTCTTAATGAAATCTTACAAGTTCATTTTTTCATTATCATTTGTTTCATGCTCTTCCAAAGAGTTCAAAGCATATAGGGAAAAATAACCCATGCGATAGTTACACAATGTTAGGTTCCATATTAGGAGCTACCACCCAAGAAAGAGATCTAGGCATCATAGTGGATAACACATTGAAATCATCGGTTCAGTGTGCTGTGGCAGTCAAAAAATCAAACAGAATGTTAGGAATTATGGGGTAGATTTTAAAGAAGCGCGATCAGCCTACTTTTGCTTGCGCATCAGACTCAAGCAAAAGTACGCTGGATTTTAGTAGATACGCGCGGAGCCTCGCATATCCACTAAAATCCTGGATCGGCGCGCGCAAGGCTATCGATTTTGTATAGCCTGCGCGCGCCGAGCCGCGCTGCCTCCCCCCGTTCCCTCCAAGGCCGCTCCGAAATCGGAGCGGCCTCGGAGGGAACTTTCCTTTGCCCTCCCCTCACCTTACCCTCCCTTCCCCTACCTAACCCACCCACCCGGCCCTGTCTACACCCCCCCCTTACCTTTGTCGGGGGATTTACGCCTCCCGGAGGGAGACGTAAATCCCCGCGCGCCAGCGGGCCTGCTGCGCGCCGGGCCGCGACCTGGGGGCGGGTACGGAGGGCGCGGCCACGCCCCCGGGCCGTAGCCACGCCCCCGTACCCGCCCCCAAAACGCTGCCGACACGCCCCCGGAACGCCGCGACGACCGGGCCCGCCCCCCGACACGCCCCCGACACGCCCCCCTCCGAGAACCCCGGGACTTACGCGAGTCCCGGGGCTCTGCGCGCGCCGGGAGGCCTATGTAAAATAGGCTTCCCGGCGCGCAGGGCCCTGCTCGCGTAAATCCGCCCGGTTTTGGGCGGATTTACGCGAACAGGGCTCTGAAAATCCGCCCCTATTAGAAAGGGAATGGTAAATAAAACGGAAAATGTCATAATGCCTCTGTATCCCTCCATGGTGAGACCACACCTTGAATACTGTGTACAATTCTGGTCTCTACATCTCAATAAAGATATAGTTGTGAAGGAGAAGGTACAGAGAAGGGCAACCAAAATGATAAAGGGAATGGAACAGCTCTGCTATCAGGAAAGACTAAAGAGGTTAGGACTTTTCAGCCTGGAGAAGAGACAGCTGAGGGGGGATATGATAGAGGTGTTTAAAATCATGAGAGGTCTAGAACGGGTAAATGTGAATCAGTTATTTACTCTTTCGGATAATAGAAAGACTAGGGGGCACTCCATGAAGTTAGCATGTGGCACATTTAAAACTAATTGGAGAAAGTTCTTTTTCACTCAACATACAATTAAACTCTGGAATTTGTTGCTAGAGGATGTGGTTAGTGCAGTTAGTGTAGCTGTGTTTAAAAAAGGATTGGATAAGTTCTTGGAGAAGTCCATTACCTGCTATTTATTAAATTGACTTAGAAAATAGCCACTGTTATTACTAGCAACAGTAACATGGAATAGACTTAGGTTTTGGGTACTTGCCAGGTTCTTATGGCCTGGATTGGCCATTGTTGGAAACAGGATGCTGGGCTTGATGGACCGTTGGTCTGACCCAGTTTGGCATGTTCTTATGTTCTATGTGTGCCCTTTGTCACCTGTCGCAAAAAGTAAAATAAATGCTTGCTCAAATACTGATATCAGATATGTTTGCCCACACATCTCAACATTTGTGTATGCACTGGAACGTTAGCATAGTTAGGCTCTGTTATTATAAAGGGAAAAAACAGCAACCGGGCACGTATAGAAAATGTCAGATTAGGGTCCCAAAAAATCTCTGCTCAGCAAAGTACAAAGCAGGTGAGGCATGGAAGGTCAACATATATGTAAATGTTATGAAACACCTTTTCCCATCTATGCCATCCATTTTCTGCATCATTGATGGGCATCTGACCTGTCCATTAATCTACAGCTTTGATACTTCAGCTGCCAAAACAGGCCTTTTCCTTATTCAGATCATCTAATTGTTAACTCTTGTGCTGCTATTATGACTACGCAGCCCACAACAAAATCAATACAAGAGAGCAAGGGAAGATCCTCATTTCTACAAAATGTATCCTGCTTTGCTGAAAGGAAATCCTACCTACAGTGTCATATTATATCATTCCTTAGGAAAACTGCATTGAGATTTGCCAGAAATGCAAGCAAAATTTATATGGATCCGATTTGAGCTAGATTGGGCTATTTGCAAATTGTCATAGACTGGCAATTTTACCATTTCATGGAAGTTCAAAATGGTGTGGTAAATAGATTTACCTGGACGTTAACGTTCAAATGGGTGCATGGGCACATATCCTCACATGTGCGTCGGTGCGCCCAGAGATGCTGCTATTTTATAACTTGAGCGCACATACGCACACACATTATAAAATGACCTAGGCATGTGTACCTGTGAGCCGAATTTTAAGTTTGTGTGCACCCAGCAGCGTAAGTCGGCATATGGACACGGAACTGCCTGTATTTGAAAATAGAAGTGCATCCATCCGAGGACCATTTTCTCCAGTTTGTCCACCAGTTTTCCCAGTGTTTAATTGGGTCCTCCCAACCTGACCTCTCAAATCCCTCACAGATGGCTGTAATTTACACTTCCCCCCTAGCAGAAGTAAAGTTACGTGGCTCTGGCCCTGGGTGTGTGCCCAGGCACGTAGGTACTTGTGTGCCCATCTCCTGGCCCTGCACACCCACGCTCCTTTTTTATACAATGGGAGATATTCACACATCAGCACTTGTGTGCATATTTGCCCTGCTTTATAAAATTGGTTGGCCATGCGGTAGTCCTAGATGCACACCTATCTCCTGATTTTGGTGCGTCCAGCTTTTAAAATTCACCTTAAAATTTGTAAATCCTGCTTTACCTTTGCAAACTTTAAACTGTCCACTTGACTCATAATTAGTGAGAAAGCCGCTCTCAGCCCCCACCATCTTCTGAAAAGCCTCATCATGATATAAAATCCTTGGCTCTGGCTTTGTATTGCTGTGTCATGAGAGTGTGGGCAGCACTACATAAAAAGGCTGTCAAGCTCTAGGATTTCTTGCTGGTGAAAAACGCATGTAAACTGATGTTATATGTCTGTTTGATATACGCATGCTATGTTAAAAAAAAATTGGGATGGTAACTTTCAAACCAGCCCACAGGCACTCTTTGGTGCATGTATGCCAGTGCGCACCCAGATATGTGACACTTTTATAACTTGCACGCACATATGTGCATACGCTATAAAATAGCCTGGGTGCACGCACATGTGCGCATAATTTTAAGTGTGCCTGTGTTAAGGTGCATAAATCGGGTTTCTACCGCATAAGTCAGGGTATTTTCAAACCGGCGTGTGTCCATGCCATAACCAGTTTCACCAGTTCGCCCACCAGTTTGTCCAGTGTTGAGCTAGATCCTCCAAGCTCCCCTGGTTTAATAGCCTACACTCCCCCCAGTGACCGTAGACCCATTAAACACCCTCCAGAATGTTTTTGTTTTTTTTTTTATTTTTACAGATACACCTCCTCCATAGCAGAAGTTGTTGCGTCCGTCGGTGCTAGATGGCTTCGCCCCATTTGCCTCACCTTATTCATGGCTCCTCCTGCTTACCTAGGAAAGATGGCTACCGCTGCATCTTCAAGCCGACCTCTCCAGCATCCCCGGAATGGCTATGGTGCAGCCTTCCGTCATGCTCCTCCCAGGTACCTACTAGGGTGCGCACATGTGCCACCCACGTCTTTATTCCAACCTTGGCGTGAACCTTGGGGGCGTTCCCCCTTCTGACGTCACGCCATCCGGGTATATAAACTATTCTAATTTGCTAGCTCGTTGAGTTAGCAAGGACTCGAATCCATTCCTGTCTATGCTACTCTGCCGCTTCTGTGCTGCCACAGGAAGCTCTCTCTCTGCCCTTCGGGGTAACTGATAACCTGGGTACTTGTTCCTCGGGGGCCCTCTGCTTTATTTCAGGTGCCTTACAGGGAACAGGTACTTGCTCCTCGAGGGCCTGCTCTCCCTGCCTCAGTGCCTGTACTTCCTTCTACAACCTGGTGGAATCGCTATCTACAGCAAACACCTAGTGAGTACTCTAATCTCTCAGTCTATCTCATCTACAGTATTTCCTTGCTGGGAAACCTGTTTTGGAACCTCCTATGACCAACGGGGTGAGAAGGGCTCCCTCTGTCGAGGTCCCTGAGACTGCAACTACCAGACTGCCTCACTACTACCACCTCTGGTGGTACTCTTCAAGCTGTATAATAAAGAACTAACTGTGTTTGTGCATCCTGAGTCTAGCCTAGTACTGTGGCTCCTCACGGGGCTCCTCCCCATGGGGGTGGTCATCTATCACAGTACCCAAACACCACTCAGCCATAACAGTACCCAAACACCACTCAGCCATAACAGAAGTAAAGTTATGCATCAGAAGACCTGGGCACAATCTAGGACATGGAAGTATTTATGAGCACATCTCTTGACCACACCCTGAAACTTCCACACTCCTCTCAGGCCACACCCACGCCACACCCCTTTTTTAAATCGAGTGAGATGTGCATGCAGTGGGAGATTTGTACACATCTGGGCAGCTTTTAAAATTTGGTCGTTATGCGCAAGCCCAACTTGTGTGCACATCTCCTCATTGATGTGTGTGATGGACTTTTAAAATCTACCTCATATTGTTTTACTCCAGGTTAGTTGTCTCAGGTAATCTATTTTCAAATCATGATTTTCACTTGTACTTACTGGATTTACATTTTAATATTCTGACTCCATGCATAAAGATGAGACCAGAGAAGAGATCTATGTGTCTTGAAAGCTCATGTACAACAATCTTTAGTTAATTGTTATGTTTCTCCAGTAAATGGTATCACAACCTTAAAAGAGTCCAGTAGACCTGAAGCTGTTTGAATGACAACCTTCTCATAGAATATTCTGACGGATAAGAATCACTTGGTCCATTTAGCCTGCTTTGTGCCTACCTAGTACTGACAGACCACCTCACCTATGCCAGGTATGTTGCTCTGTACAACTAAGCACTATCCAATATAATGTCTAAATAAGGAATACCCAGAAAAGAGGACTCTAAATTAGTAAGATATTATTTTATGAAATAAGCATTTTGATATTAAATTTGTATAGCTTTTTCCATCTATTTATTTATTTATTGTGATTTTTATACCACTTTACAAGGCAAAAGACCATTCAAAGCAATTTGCAACAAACATCTATTTCTTTCTTTATTTATTTAAAAGCTTTTATTTTGCCCAATCCTGACCAGTTGTTCAGGGCTGATTACATAACACATAATAAAAACAATAATCATAACAGTATAAAACAAGTTTCAGCTTTCTAATTATTTATCCCCACCGGCCCTCAGTTCTTAAACACTTGAGCAAACAACCATCTCTTTAGATTTTTCCAAAATTTACAGTAGCCCTGTACCAATCACAATTCTTGTGGGAGTGCATTCCACAAACCAGGACCAAGCAAGGAAAATTCCCTAGAATGGATAACTTGAAGTCATAAGTCCTTTACTGTAGAAATTACCAACTAACTTGTTTCTGCAGAATGGAGTGGATGATAAACTGACAATAGGCTCTTCTCCTCTAATGGTTCTATACACAAGGGTCAAGATTTTAAACTTCACTTTCTGAATCACTGGCAACCAGTGTAGTTCTTTCAAGACTGGAGAAATATGCGCACAAATTGAGCATCCCAAAATAAGCCTAGTGGCTGCATCGAACAAAATCTACCACCTTAATATAAATGCTTACACAGGCTAAAGTTCCATCCAACAAGTCTTCCACTGGAACCACTAAATGTTGGTCACTCTCATTCATAAATCTTATAATAAACATAATGCAACATCCTAAAAACACAATAAAATAACATATCCAAGTAAAATTCAGACATTTGCTTATATGAATAGTACACCAGCAATCATCCCACAGAGCCATTTAAAACTCTTAACTATAGATCATAACCTACTACAGCAGCATCTTCTATTTTTTACAACTGTCAAAAACAGTCAGGTCTTAAGTTTTTCCTAAAAGTCAATAATTTAGATTCCAACCTGATTTCCAGTGGAAGGTTGTTCACAATTATGGGACATAAGAACATAAGAAATTGCCATGCTGGGTCAGACCAAGGGTCCATCAAGCCCAGCATCCTGTTTCTAACATCCTCTGGCAACAAATTCTAGAGCTTTATTGTGCGTTGAGTGAAAAATAATTTTCTCCGATTAGTCTTAAATGTGCTCTATCCAAAAATAACTGGAAAACTGTGAACCAGAGATTGGAACTATTATGATACAAAAACAAGTATGCATTTTTTGTATTAAATATTTCATGTACAGATTGTAATCCCCATAAAAAAATCCATTATAAACACATTAGAATTCTGGAACAAATGCCTGACTGAAATCAAACTCCTCCTCAACAGTCTTAACCTTATTCTAAATGCCTCAAAAACAGAATTCCTCATTATAGCACCCGAAAACAACAACATCACCACAAACCTACCAGCCAACCTGCAAACCTCGCACGTAAGAGACCTAGGAGCAATCATCGATAACCGCCTAAACCTTAAATCATTCATAAACCAAACAACCAAGGACTGTTTTCACAAGTTATACATCCTCAAAAGAATCAGACCACTGTTCCACTCACAAGACTTTAGAACAATTCTACAAGCAATAATCTTCTCAAAGCTGGATTATTGTAATTCTATTCTACTAGGTCTCCCTGCCGCTCATACAAAACCCCTTCAGATGGTGCAGAATACAGCCGCCAGAATTCTGACCAACTCCAGAAAATTCGACCACATCACCCCCATCTTGAAAACCCTTCATTGGCTTCCCATTCACTACAGAATCATGTACAAATCTATTACCATCATTTTCAAAGTCATACATCAACTCGCACCATTAAATCTACAAATACCACTCAAGAAACACACCTCTGTCAGACCAACTAGAGAACACTACAAAGAATCACTTCATGTTCCAAAAGCCAAAACATTCCAACACAAATCTTTCGAAGACAGAGCTCTATCCACAGCAGGACCGCGCCTATGGAACTCCATCCCTCCAGAGCTTCGCCAGGAACCATGCCTACCTACTTTTAGGAAAAGACTAAAAACCTGGCTTTTCAAAAAAGCCTACCAGAGTTCAGATTGATCCAGGTTCCCTTTCAACCACCAATTGTCACCCCTAACCTCCTTCTTCCCTCTATCCTAGTGTAAACCCCACCAGCCCATACCCCACCCCTTCCTTGACTTCATTTAGCCCTCGACATCCTCTTGACACAGACCCTTTATTGCATACTATGTAAATATTCACTGTAAATGCGTTTTACTATGTAAATATTCCTGTCCCTTTTCTCTTTTTTCCTCCTATCCCAGTTGGTAATTTCCTTGTTCATTGTAACTATTATTTTCTGCACCAGTTCAATTACCCTAGTTCTATGTTTATTACACGACTTGTTAAATGTAAACCGACTTGATGCAACCTTTGGTCGTGAAAGCCGGTATAGAAATAAATAAATAAATAAATAAATAAATAAAATGTAATGTGCATTCTGAAGAATATTTTTATCTCTTGATATATGGATATATAAAAGTTGTGAACTATCTCTTTTGCAAAGTTTGATACAGTTTTCATGATCTATATCCTTGACAATAATGGACCTTCAAAGAATAGCAAACTGCTGATTCACAAAACTTCATTTTGTGTCTGTTGAGAAATGTTGGTGTTTGTAGTGGCACTGAAAAATTAAACCCCTGGGAATCAATCTCATTTATGATGGACTCTTCAACCACCAGCAAATAAATCCTAACAGTCATTCCACCTTTAAACTTCCTTTTTCTTGCAAGCAGCTGCTTCTACCTTTAGCATGTTCAAAATAGAAGCCTTGTCTTTTTATAACTACTACACACAGGGGGAAAAGAAAGAAATAACTTTGTAACTGTATCATGAGTTATTTGGCCAGTTTCCTTCTGAAAATTAATCTCTTGGCCATGAAAGAAAGATGTACATCTGTGTTCTTCTTTGTTGTGGATAAACACATTTATCTATTCCAATATTAACACATGCGTGGCTTGGAATAATCAATATCTAGACAGTAGCAGTTGGGTAATGTTTCATGTTAAAACACACCATGAAAATAAGACGTTCAGAACAAGATATCTCTTTCAATTATCATTGCTATGTGCCATAGGTATTACAACAAGAATGGTATCTGAAAGCATCTATGGTCCTGTCTGAAAATGAAAGAAAACAGCATTAAAAAAACGAGTGCATTTTTGCAAGGTTATCTGACTGTCCAACAAAGTTGCAAACATACATGAGAAATAAAGTCATTAAATGTTATAGCACATTGTTTAGTATGATTGACTCATCCACATTATTTTGCAATAATGTGGCTAAAGCTTATCTGTTATATTCCTGTGTATCTGAACACATGCTGATAAAATCATTCAACTTTTTCCACTGGATAAGGGTACATATTTCTTATGAAAAACTATAACAATTTTAACAGGCAAGTCTTGGATACAAATATAAAATCCAGTCTGTTTCTTGTACACTCTCTTGGAGAGAAAGGATTGAATATTTCTTATGATTATTCAACTACATTTAAATTAAATATTTGCACATATTAACTGGATTCAAACTAGGAGGGAAGAGTTTCATCTAACAATAGAATGGTTCATCATTATAATGAATACATTAGGTGTCAGTTGCTGAAGCTATATGACATTTATTGTTTTTATTATTGTATGGGCATGTATTGTACCATATTGTTTGATGTTCATGACTGTACACTGCTTTGGTGTTATTTTTGTTGCAAAAGATGGTTTGTTAATAATACTAATACTAATAATAATAACGTGATACCTGTTAGCTTTCACTATACAGTGCTATATCTTAATATTGTGAAATTTCTAGCAATGGGAGGTCTAGGGAAGTGTGAGTTAAGGGAGAGATGATGAATAAAAGGATCCTTCCCCTAAAACGGATGGGTTTTGGAGGTGATATAAAATATGGTTCCATGAGTCATAGGGAGGAGTTATTGAGAGGATTTCTGAAGTGTTAAAATCTGAAAATGGTCCTGAGTTGTCCAGGGCTACTATGTTGGAAATATTTGATATGCTGGGGAGAGTGGAAGTGACTCTCTTTTGGTAAGGGCTAAAGACTATCTGGGAGGAGTGGAACCTCTAATCCAGGAGAACATCATCCATTCTAGGGAAGTCTGTAGCCAGTACAGTAGTAGGGTTAAAAGAGACGTTTCCTATTCTCCACTGCCTGTACCAGGACTCTCTCTGACTGCTCTTTAAAGGACACTCACTTAAGCCCTGCCAGCCCCTAGAACCCAAAGGCTCAACCTGCAGGGAATGGGAATGGTACAGGTGAAGTTCTAGTTCTGGTCCCACTAAGGGCATGTCTACCAGCTGTCAGCATGGGCCTAGTACAGGCTTGGGAACCACTGGCTTAGGGTAAAAAAGTAAACCAAAACAACTAGATACACAGACCTCAAATAATATGCTATTATTCATGTTCCTTCCGAAATCTTATTTTATTCTATTTGTAAATGACAATAAAATTTGACCAAAATCACTCATTATCTCTCCCTTTTCTGGTACAAAGTAGTAGTTTATCCTACAGATGACTAGTGATTTATTGTAATCTATGATCTTAATTTGTTTGCCGATCATCTTTAATAGACTTATTTCTTTCAATTTTGGTCAGGGTTAATTTTTCACTTATTTGTCTAAAGTTACTATTTGATACTTTTATACACAATTATTTTTCCAAACTCCCTTTTAGTTTATAAGATGTGTTTTTCTATCTATCTAGTGTGTACTCTATAAAGAATCCTGTTGCTTGATGACTAGAAATCAGACATAATAAATGTGATTATCTGAAGGATTTACAATGATATTACTAACTATGCTCCCCCTGAACTGTAGTTAAATGTTCTGTTTTCACAAATAATTAAATGTATCTAAATCAATTCCTTACGTTTCTCTGGCAACCATATTGTTTTGTGTAATTCAATCCCCACAGACTCAAATTTTAATTCTAATTTTAACTAGAACTACCGTAGTTTGCCAAAATAATGAATTCACATACAAGTAGATTTTAAAAGGCCCGCGTGTGTAAAATCTGGGATTTTCACACGTGGCCGGGACCTGCGCGTGCCAAGTGCATATTAGAAAGGGCCCGGCCACACACAACCCCCCGTACGTGCAGAAATTCCGGGCCTGAAGAAAGGGGCTGGCTGGGGGCAGGCTCTGTACTGGAGAAGCATGCGCCGGCAGCCAGCTGGTATGCACAACATACATCTGCTAGTTAGAGCTTGTAAGTATTAAAAAAAAAATTAGAGAAGTTAGGGTAGGTTTAGGGGTTGGGGAAAAGGTAGGAAGGATAAGTAGGGGTGTAGGGAATTCCCTCTCAGTCCGCTCCTTAATTGGAATGGATTGCGAGGGAACTGGAAAATGCCGACTTGCGTTGCCAAAAGTTTGTTTAGAAAATTCCCCCCCACCCCCTGTATGTGCTAGTCCTGTCTCGCCCGCACATGTGCATGCAGATTTTAAAATCCAGTGCACATGTGTACGTGGGAACCATATTTTATAACATGCATGCGCCAAGGTGCGCATGTTATCCATTAGCCACGTCCATGTGCATGCACCGGGAATCGTGCACACATGAACGCATGCACACACTTTATAAAATTGACCCCATAGTATGCAGATTCAGTTATACAGGGAAAGCAGAGCAATACTCCTCATTTTGTTTCATTATCTAGCAGCACAGATATTATGTGCATATTAATGTAGTACTATTCTTTTTGCCCCAGAAGTTTCCTACTGTTCCATCAGGCTTCTACGTCTATCAGAACCAGTCTAATGGCTATGGTGTCTTCATTCACAACTATCTAAGGGTTTTTTTTCCTCACTTTATAAACTTCTATAGTCCATCTAACCCAGTTAATGAAGTGACAATCCTAAACCAGGTCCCACATAAGAACATAAGAACATAAGATCATAAGAACATGCCATACTGGGTCAGACCTCGGGTCCATCAAACCCAGCATCCTGTCTCTAACAGTGCCCAATCCAGGCTATAAGAACCTGGCAAGTATCCTAAAACTAAGTCTATCCCATGATACTGATGCTAGTAATAGCAGTGGCTATTTTCTAAGGGGTAGATTTTCAAATAGCGTGAATTGGCCTACTTTTGCTGGCGCATCAGGCGCAAGCAAAAGTACGCTGGATTTTAGTAGATACGCGCGGAGCCGCGCGTATCTGCTAAAAACCTGGATCGGCGCGCGCAAGGCTATTGATTTTTATAGCCGGCACGCGCCGAGCCGCACAGCCTACCCCCGTTCCCTCCGAGGCCGCTCCGAAATCGGAGCGGCCTCGGAGGGAACTTCCTTTTGCCCTCCCCTCACCTTCCCCTCCCTAACCCACCCACCCGGCCCCCCCTTACCTTTGTCGGGGGATTTACGCCTCCCAGAGGGAGGCGTAAATCCCCGCGCACCAGCGGGCCTCTTGCGCGCCGGGACGCGACCTGGGGGCGGGTACGGAGGGCGCGGCCACGCCCCCGGACCACCCCGGGCCGTAGCCACGCCCCCGTACCTGCCCCCAAAACGCTGCCGACATGCCCCCTAAACGCCGCGACGACCGGGCCCGCCCCCCGACACGCCCCCGACACGCCCCCCTCGGAGAACCCCGGGACTTACGCGAGTCCCGGGGCTCTGCGCGCGCCGGTAGGCCTATGTAAAATAGGCTCACCGGCGCGCAGGGCCCTGCTCGCCTAAATCCGCCCAGATTTGGGTGGATTTAGGCGAGCAGGGCTCTGAAAATCCGCCCCTAAGTCAACTTGATTAATAGCAGGTAATGGACTTCTCCTCCAAGAACTTATCCGGACCTTTTTTAAACCCAGCTACACTAACTGCACTAAACACATCCCCTGGCAACAAATTCCAGAGTTTAATTGTGTGTTGAATGAAAAAGAACTTTCTACAATTAGTTTTAAATGTGCTACATGCTAACTTCATGGTGTGCCCCCAGTTCCTTCTATTATCCGAAAGAGTAAATAACTGATTCACATTTACCCGTTCTAGACATCTCATGATTTTAAACACCTCTATCGTATCCCCCCTCAGCTGTCTCGTCTCCCAGCTGAACAGTCTTAACCTCTTTAGTCTTTCCTCATAGAGGAGCTGTTCCATCCCCATTATCATTTTGGTTGCCCTTCTCTGTACCTTCTCCATTGCAACTGTATCTTTTCTGAGATGCGGCAACCAGAATTGTACAAAGTATTCAAGGTGTGGTCTCACCATGGAGAAATACAGAGGCATTATGACATTTTCCATTTTATTCACCATTCCCTTCCTAATAATTCCCAACATTCTATTTGCTTTTTTGACTGCCGCAGCACACTGAGCTGACAATTTCAGTGTATTATCCACTATGACACCTAGATCTCTTTCCTCCTAATATGGAACCTAACATCATGTAACTGCAGCATGGGTTATTTTTCCCTATATGCATCACCTTGCACTTATGCACATTAAATTTCATCTGCCATTTGGATGCCCAATTTTCCAGTCTCACAGGGTCCTCCTGCAATTTATCGTAATCTGCTTGTGATTTATTACTTTGAATAATTTTGTTATCATCTGCAAATCTGATTACTTCACTCGTCATATTCCTTTCCAGGTCATTTATATATATATTGAAAAGCACAGGTTCCAGTACAGATCCCTGAGGCACTCCACTGCCCACCCCCTCCACTGAGAAAATTGTCCATTTAATCCTGCTCTCTGTTTCCTGTCTTTTAGCCAGTTTGTAATCCACGAAAGGACCTCGCCACCTATCCCATGACTTTTTACTTTTCCTAGAAGCCTCTCAAGAGGAACTTTGTCAAATGCCTTCTGAAAGTCCAAATACACTACATCTACTGGTTCACCTTTATCTACATGTTTATTAACTCCTTCAAAAAAGTGAAGCAGATTTGTGAGGCAAGACTTGCCCTGGGTAAAGCCATGCTGACTTTGTTCCATTAAACCATGTCTTTCTATATGTTCTGTGATTTTGATCTTTAGAACACTTTCCACTATTTTTCCTGGCACTGATGTCAGGCTAACTGGCCTGTAGTTTCCAGGCTCGCCCCTTGGAGCCCTGGTGCATCTATTCTCAGAACCCAGCATATATGCACCCTGAATCTGGCCACATATTTTCCATTAGGGATGTGCAGAGCAAAATTTTATGTTCATATTTTTTATGTCCGAAAGGGGGTCCCACTTGCGGCCAATATGGACATAAAAAAAATCCAATGAGTTGGGTATATGTACATATGTGCAAAAAAAAAATTTAAACCCCCTCACCCTCCTTAATCCCCCCCCCAGACTTACCACAACTCCCTGGTGATCGAGCGAGGAGTGAGGACGTCATTTCTGCAATCCTTGGCGAGAAGCATGTGACGTTGGTGGCACGTCGAGTGACGCGGCATCACGTGATTCCCGGCGAGTTCGCGCCGGACGGCTCGTTCGGCCCAAAAAGAACTTTTGGCCAGCTTGGGGGGGCCTCCTGACCCCCCCAAGCTGGCCAAAAGTTCTTTTTGGGCCGAACGAGCCGTCCGGCGCGAACGAGCCGGGAATCACGTGACGCCGACGTCACGTGATTCCCGGCAAGTTCGCGCCGGACGGCTCGTTCGGCCCAAAAAGAACTTTTGGCCAGCTTGGGGGGGCCTCCTGACCCCCTCAAGCTGGCCAAAAGTTCTTTTTGGGCCGAACGAGCCGTCCGGCGCGAACTTGCCGGGAATCACGTGACGTCGCGTCTGAGTGACGCGGCGCCACGTGATTCCCGGCTCGTTCACGCCGGACGGCTCGTTCGGCCCAAAAAGAACTTTTGGCCAGCTTGGGGGGGCCTCCTGACCCCCCCAAGCTGGCCAAAAGTTCTTTTTGGGCCGAACGAGCCGTCCGGCGCGAACGAGCCGGGAATCACGTGACGCCGGCGTCACTCGACGTGCCGCCGACGTCACATGCTTCTCGCCAAGGATTGCAGAAATGGCGTCCTCACTCCTCGCTCCATCACCAGGGAGTTGTGGTAAGTCGGGGGGGGGGGGGATTAAGGAGGGTGAGGGGGTTTATATTTTTATTTTGGCTCAACAATCGCGATTTCCCACATATCGAACATATCTATGTTCGATATGTGGGAAATCCGATCGTTTATGTCGAATCAATTTTTTAAGTAAAAAAAAAATATGAGTTGCGTTTTACTAATGCGGTCAATCCGAATGCACACCCCTATTTTCCATTACACAACACCTGAGCTTCCATCTCCTCAGGGGCTATGTATTCTACCTACTCAGCCTCCCCGGCCACTTGGAGGAGCAGTACTGGCTCTGAGCCACCAGACAGCTCAGGCAGTACTCTTTAATATATTGATAGGAAGACATGTTTGACCTTTTAACATTTTCATTTTCAAATGTTTTACAGATTAATAGAATGAGAAAAGAACCGATAAATGACATTTTTTCCTAACACCAAAAAGTATATTTTTTTCCTGTGCAGAATCTGGAATAGATTCTTATTCCTTAAAAGTTAATTGGCACAAGATCAATGCAGCACATCCTTTGCTTCTGCTGCTATCAGTTCTTCTCCAGAGCGACCCCCTGACTTGGAATCCCAACGGGGAGTGTAGGAGAAAGGTAAAGGCATAATGAAAGAGATCTGAAGATAAGTACAATGTAATTCTACAATTCTCTGCTGCAGAAATCACTAAGATGGCCTCAGGGGCAAAGTTCCTAGTAGCCTGTGCCACATGTGGAAAGCATGATACAGCAACAAGGAAAAGTGCACAGCACCAACACTAGTTACAGCAACTTTAAAGGAAAATATGGAAATCATAAAATACATTCTCATATTTGCTGGAGATTGTTCAAGACTTTCAAAGAAGCATTTATGAGGCTCAGTGTATCTTAAGGTAAACTAAAACCAAGGAAGGTCAGGCACTCAGAAAATAATAACATTTTAGAAGGCAGTGAAAAGATCAAGACAAGTACTATAACTTCCTTTATTTAGAAACTATGCCATTATATCAGTTATCTCCAAGAGGCTCAATATAAATCTTTGCACAGAAATTCAACAGATTGTGAACATTTGAAAATTATCCACAGAAGTCACTCAGAAAGGCATCCTGAGACAGTGCTTGTAGCAGATCAGGATAGGGATTAAAGAAGAAATTGCTAGGAAGAAAACCTCTAAGCTTTGTTGTCTTTGGTATGGCATGATGAAAGCTTTCATATTTCCTCCAACCTGGCATGCAAATCTGGAGGTCGATATTCAACAGTGGAGCAGTTAGTTAAGTTAGACCGATATAGCTATCCGGCTAACTTAATGGGGATATTCAGTGGCACGGCTGCACTGCTGAATATACCCGACTGTCTTATAGGTAGCCAGAGAAGGTTATCTGGCTAACTTTAGCACAGCCCTATAGCGCAACCAGATTTTGATGCAGGCCAGCCCCGAAATGACTTCCGCCTGCCCCCAAACCGCCCCTGACTTATGCAGCTAAATTCTTTCCACATAAGTAATTATGTGGCTAGAATTCAGCCACATACGACTTTAAATATAGCTATTTTCAGTTATCCATCTAAATGGCTTTTGAATATCAACCTCATAGTTGATTTCTACTTATGTCTGTCATGACAAAGAGCTCAGAGTGGCTCTTGTGAAAACACAGCTGTCCACGTTAGTCTCTAATCCAAAAGGAAGCATAAAGCCAGTAGGGAAGTATTGCGCTGGAGGTGGACCCTTGGCCTGGCGCAGGATTGGTACAGCCCTCTGTGGGATCCCAGAGGGTGCTTGTTGCTAGGAGGCAGAGCACACAAGGAGACAGAGGCTAGCTGGAGCTTCAGCAATAACGGCCCTGGGGCTCTGCGGGTTGATCCCTTGGATTCCCGGGCTGCCTGGGCTTAGGTGGGCCTCTGGAGGTCTTCCGGAGAGATGGAAGAGCGGTGTGCCCACAAGGAGTAGAGGTGCGCGGCTGATGGTGAACAGACGAGCTAGACCAGAACAGAGAGTACCGGAGACCACGGGTACAAGGCAGGAACTGAAGGTCCTCCGGGCAGGGTAGGCAGTGCCTAGTGGTCTAGCTCAAGGAAGGCTGCAGACAGCATCAAGGCAGGTGGGCCTGGTGGTCTCAGGAGAAGTAAAGAGAGTGTCCGAATGGAGTGCAAGGGTCAAAACCAGGGTATCCATCCGAGGATGGTCAGCCAAAGCAAGGGTCAGATCCAGGTATCAGTCCAAGCGTGGTCAGAGGCAAACAGAGATCAGTTCCAGGTATCAGTCCAAGCGTGGTCAGAGGCAAGCAGAGGTCAGTATCGAGTATCAGTCTGAGAAGGTACAACCTGGGTTGCATAATGTGGAACAAACTCAGGAACAAAGGAACACAGGAACAGGCACTGGAACACAGGAAGGACCACGGGAACACAGGAGCAATGCAGGAACACTAGAATGAAAACAGGAACACAGGAACAGACGCGAGAACACTGGAAGAAGCACAGGAACTCAGGAGCACTGGAAGAAGCACAAGAACATGGGAACACTGGAACAAGCACAGGAACTCAGGAACGAGGACGGCAACTAGCTCACACAATGTGATGACCCATTTGCCAAGGCAAGGAATGGAGGGCTGAGCCTTGCCTTTTATGCAGGGCTCAGGTGATGTCTTCAGTGTGACAGAGGTCTCATTAGATCTTGCCTGCCTATGGTGTCAATGTAGTGTCAGCATGCTAAGGAGGAGGATCACTCCTGTCTGGGAGGGGTGATATGAGAGAATAAAAGCTTTGCTCCACATGAAGTAGGAAGCTTGTGAGGAAAGAATTCTAAGATTTGGAGACCTGCTGGTGTTTGGAGCTATCTCTTCACAGAGTGGTACTACAGGGCCTGTCTCTCCACAGAGAGGGTCCAGAGAAGTTTGAGGGAGAGGATTCTAGAAGAGAGATTCCTGGAAGCCCAAATGTTGAAGAAGAGAGTCCTGAAGCTGGGGACATGTTTCATAGGAGGTGCCAGAGGAAGGATAGCCTTCCTGGGAAAATTCACCAGAGGTCAGAGAATGATTCAGCAACAATCAGCCGAAGACTAAAAGAGAGAAAAGTTAAAAGAAAGAGACAAGCACATTGAAAGAAAAGATTAATATTCGCAGGACCCAGGGTAGAAGGGGTATCCATCCCAATGAGCTTACCTGTGGGCCAGAAGTATGAGAAGAAAAGGAAAAGGGACTGTGTTTATTTTTTAATTTTTGAAGCACTTTAGAAGTGTATACTTTTTGGACTTTGAATATATATAAAGAACAGCTCTGGTGTGGACATGGACTTTTTGGAGTGCTGGACTGGTGAGCAGAAAGAGCATCTGAGTGAACAAAACTCTAGGGCCTTAATAAGATTCTGCTTTTCCCCCATGTACAGAAACCATGGGAGGTCATGGGGCTTTGGGCGGTTCATGCCCTTCCCCATGGGTCACATGTACAAGAGCAGACTGGGACAAGGGCTACACACATACAGTCAGGCTGTTGTCATGGGCTGCATTGAGCTGAGGGGTCATGGCACAGGAGAGGGCTCCATCGGAGGCAGGAACAGCAGTAATGTGCAGTAGGAAATCTAAATGATACCAAGGCAGGCCATGTTATTGGGAGGAGGACCACACCGATGGCAGTAGTGTTGACTCGCACAGAGATAAGCCACATCTGATTTGCTGGCAGTGGAAGTGGAGGACTTGGTGCAGTAGTGGCAGTGGAAAGCATGGTTTCATGGCAACAGCAGTGGTCACAATATTGACTTCATTGAGCTTTGAGTCCAGTTTGGGGCCACAACAAGGGTGCTGCATAGGATTTGACATATACCCTGGTATGGTGCTGGGCAGCAGAAGGAGTCATTGGAGAAGATGAGAGAGGAAATCGGTGGTAGTTGATGAATATGAAAGAAGGAATCAGCTAGGAGGAGGTGATCAGTTGGGAATAGGGTGAGTGGGGGGAATCAGGGTGAGAGGGGGGGAATCGGGGTGATAGTTTAATGACCTCAAAACTGGGAGACTGGACATGCAAATGGAAAATGAGATTTAATGTGGACAAGTGCAAAGTAATGCACTTAGGGAAGAGTAACCCAAATTATAATTACACAATGCAATGTTCCACATTAGGAGTCTCCATTCAGGAAAAATATCTAGGCGTTATCGTTGTTAATACATTGAAATTTTCTGCTCAGTATGAAGCAGCAGCCAAGAAAGCAAATGGAATGCTCGGAATTATTAGGAAAAGAATGGAGAATAAAATAGAGAATATCATAATGTCTCTATATCACTCCATGGTGCAACCTCATCTTGAGTATTGTATGCAGTTCTGGTCACCATATCGCAAAAGAAATATAGCAGAATTAGAAAAGGTACAGAGAAGGGTGACCAAAATGATAAAGGGGATGGAACAATTTCTCTATGAAGTAAGGCTAAAGAGGTTAGGACTCTTTAGCTTGGAGAAGCGATGACTAAGGAGACATATGATAGAGATCTCTAAAATAATGAGTAGAATGGAACAAGTAAATGTTAATCAGTTATTTACTCTTTCAAAAAGTACAAAGACCATGGACACAAAATGAAGTTACTAGGTAATACATTTAAAGCTAATAAGAGAAATATTTTTTTACTCAATGCATAATTAAGTTCTGAAATTCATTTGCTTAAAATGGCGCCGCCCATATTGCCGTACAGCAAAATGGCGCCGGCCGTATGGCAACACGATTCGAGTGCAGGAGGTCGTTCCCGGACCCCTGCTGGACTTTTGGCAAGTCTTGGGGGGGGGGGGTCAGGAGGCCCCCCCAAGCTGGCCAAAAGTCCCTGGGGGTCCAGCAGGGGTCCGGGAGCGATCTCCTACGCTCGTGACGTCGGGGAACAGAAACCAAAATGGCGTATGACAGGGCAAAGGTAGTGCCGGCGCCATTTTCTATCAATGCGCCCGACGCCCGAGAGTGGAAGATCACAACGGGACCCCCCCACTGGATCCCAGGTAATTTAAGACATTTTGGGGGGGTTCGGGAGGGTGGGGGATTTATTTTAAAGGGTCGGGGTGGGTTTTAGGGATGTTTTAGTGTGCCGGTTTTCCCGCCCTCCCCCTTCCCCTCCCCCTTCCCCCGATTTACGATTTTTGACGATAAATCGGGGGAATTCCTATTAAATATCGCCTCTAACGATTTTTGACGATTTAAAATATATCGGACGATATTTTAAATCGTCAAAAAACGATTCACATCCCTACTGCTCAAATCTCAGGTTTGTCGGGCTCCCCGAGTCACTGGAGGAACGAGATCTCCCCAAAATCCTGGAAGAATGGCTGACTCGGGAGCTGAATATCTCCATGACGCGGGGCCCGCTACAGGTTGAGAGAGCTCATACGTTAGGCCCAAAGCATGTGCAGCAGGATTGGCCCCGAGTGATCACTGTGAAATTGCTAAATTATGCACACAAAGCGGACATTTTACAGACAGAAAGGGGAGGGAAAGCCTTAATGTTTGAAGGTCAGAGGATTTTAATTGTCCAAGATTTCTCAGCGGTGCTCTCCGCCCAGCATCGGGCACTCTCCCCCATCTGTGTTCAATTGCACAACTGGGACAACGGGCTGTAATTATCTACCCGGCTAAGGTGCGAGTTACTACCCCTAGTGGGCCTCGCTGGTTTTCGGAGGCTGAAGAACTCCGTGTTTACATTGCCACACTGGACAAGCCGTCGACAGACGTCACGGCAGTGCCTTGATCTTACTTACTGTGGCACAGCTAAGTTTTGTTTTCACTCCTGCTTGTTGCAGGCAGTTACTGCATGGGAAAGTGATTTTTTGTTTAATTCTTGGAATCCTCTGTCCGCGTGGCCAGATGATTGGCTCACTTATTCTGGTTTTTCTTCTTTCCTGCTTTCTCGAGCAACATCAGGGCTGTTGGTTGTTCCTGATCATTCTCTCTGCACTTGACTGCTTATGCCTGCTGGACTTTCAATCAGTGTCCTTCATGGTACACTGGAATTGAACAGTATGACTTCCTATCAGTCTTGTTTACCTTTTGTAATGGGGTTTTAACGTTAATTGAGCATTATGTTGAAGTGCTGTTTCCTGATCTAATCCCTGCATTTCATTATCTATTTGAAAATTGTCTTCTGTCCTACTTTGAAGGGGGGATGGGGCTGGGTGGGAGGCGGGAATGCCATTAGTATCCAGAGTGATCTCACTGGAGGGGATTAGATGTGGAAGGTATGGGGGATGGGAGGTTGGGGGGGTCAGGCAGGGGGACATCAAGGGGGAAGAGTGGGGACAGCTCACGGGGTTGGGAAAGGGGGCTGGGGGGAGGGGGGAGGGAGGGTTTGGTCCAGGTGCTGTCTCAATTTTTTGCTCCAAAAAGCTAAGCGAGACCTGATCGCTTCTCACTCCCAGCTTCAAAGGGAATCCTATATGTCTCTGCAAACCACGCTTAATTCCCTCCTTCACCAGAGGGCAAAGAAGAGTCATTTATATTATCAATTCCAATTATATCGGTATGGGAAAATGCTGGCCAACTTGCTTAAGTCGGCCAGGGGGTCTCGCCATATTCCAGCCATTCAGACGTCTAGGGGTCAGGTAATAAATGAAACGCCAGACATTTTGGACACCTTTCAGGAATATTATTCCACTCTCTATGCATCTGAGGGCTGGAGCTTGGTTAACTGGGATGATTTCTGTGTGCGCTTCAATCTCCCTTCCATCACTATTGCCCAATGCAGGAGTTTGAACTACCACATAATGGAAGAGGCGGTACGCCTAGCTATTCAGAAAGCTCAGAAATTTAAGGCCCCGGGCCCAGATGGCTACAGTTTGGAGTTTTATAAGTGTCTGGTCGACCCTCTTGCCAAACTTCTCCCTTTAGTGTTTAATTCTCTGGTCAATGTGGGGGAACTCCCAGCTCATGGCAATCTGGCATACATGACTCTGATCCCCAAGCTGGGGAAAGATCCTTTATAGCCTGCTTTGTATCGTCCCATTTCTTTGTTAACTATGGACCATAAACTTATGGCAAAAATTTTAGCGGATAGGCTGGGGGAGATAATGCCACATTTGATTAAACCAGGCCAGGTGGGCTTTGTTAAGAAATGGTATGCCCTCATGAACATCTGGCGGGTGACGGCGGCCATGGCGCTATGTCATAGAACTGATATTCCATATCACATTGCCAGTCTAGACGCCAAAAAGGCCTTCGATCGGGTGGAATAGGGTTTTCTGTTTCACTTGCTTCAATTAATGGGGTTTGGGGGGTTTTTCTATCAGGCCATTCAGTTACTTTATTACTGTCCGGCGGCCTCTATATTGGTCCCCACCATTTCAGGTGTTGCGAGGCACACACCAGGGTTGCCCATTGTCCCTTTGTTGTTCCTTCTCACTTTAGAGCCTATGTTATTAGATATACAAGAATCCCCTACCATACGGGGTCTACAGTTTCATCATGAGGGGCAGAGGGAGATCTTTAAGTACGCTGCCTTTGCTGATGGCGTATTAGTATTTCTGACAGATCCCCAGAAATCTCTGCCAGCTCTGCTGGATCTGTTTTCCATTTTTGGTATGATCTCCAGTTTACGAATCAACTGGGTTAAGTCAGAGGTCCTGGCCTTTCCAAATACTGTCAAAGAATGCTGGTGGGGTACTTTCCCCCTTCAGTGGGTGGGGAACTCAATTAAATACCTTGGGATTTACGTGTCTACTGATTTGTCCGCCATGTATGTTCTTAACATTTCAGGGTTGTTGAAAGTCACTCAGAATAAACTGTGCACTTGGCAGGACCTATCTGTATCTTTGGGGGGCTGTATTAACTTGTTCAAACTGGTTCTCTTGCCTAAATGCTATTTGTGCTGCAAAATCTCCCACTTTTGCTCAAGTGCCGGGATTTTTGGAAGGTCGATAGGATGATATGCATCTTCTTTTGGCGGGGGAAAAAGGCTCGTGTTCCCCTTGCCTGGTTAAAATTGAAGTGGGGGTTCAGGGGTATGGGAGCCCCGGACCTCTTCAGGTATAATGTGGCGGCTAATTTACTGTTGGTCCAAGATTGGCTTCTAGGGGAATCAGTATTTGTCAATATCATGGCAGAGCACACTCTGGTAGGCCCCTTAGACCTTAAATTTGTTCTCATGGGCTCACGGGCAGCTCTGTCCTCTGTACTGGCACAGGACCCCTTAATTATGCCCCTCCGGAAAGCTTGGAATTTTCTCACTAACCATCTTGGATTATCCAGAGTCTGCTCATATCTTTTGCCCATAAGGGGGAACCTAGAGTTTTGCCTGGCTCTCACTACACTGGCCTGCAAGGATGGGGGCAAAAGGACATTACACATCTGGGTCATCTTCTGGATGCTGAGGGCAACATATTATCCTTCGACACGTTGAAAGAAATATATAGGCTGACAGGTGTACACTTATTTGGCTATTTGCAAATTCAGCACTATATTCATTCCCTGGCACCCACCACCAAGCAACCTTCTCATTTTCTAGCCCTGGATACTTTCTTTCAACTTGAAGGTCGGCGACCTCCCTACTTATCGGTGTATTACAAAGGGTTACTACAGGGTAATTATAAGGCCACGTATCTTACATCTGTGGAGCATTGGGGGCATGATGGGGACTTTTCTGTGCCTCTAGCGGTTTTTTCAGCCTGTATGTGGAACATGACTAAGGTCACTGGTAATATGTACTTTAGGGAAATGCAATTTAAATTTTTGCGGAGAGCTTATGTTTCCCCAAAATTGCCTATCATGCCCAGCTGGCTTCCACTGTGCTGTCTCCATGCTGCCACCTATCGGCCGGGTCTTTGTCTCATGTTTTTTGGGCATGCCCTCTCCTTCAAAAATATTGGGTGAAGATTGTGGATTACTTGCAGGACATTAGCTATCCGCCTCCCCGTCTCTCCGTACATGCTTTTATTTGATTGCATTCCCCGGCCACTTATTCGGGGGGTGGGCCATTGTCTATTTCTTAGGAAAGCCTATGCGATGGGGAAAAAGGTTATTTTACTATATTGGAGGAAGACGGACCCGCCCTCTTTCTGGACTTGGCGAATCCATCTTCACTGGATGATGCAGCTGGACAATTTGGCCTCGAGATCCTCGCCACATCGCTGAAACTTCTTACGAACTTGAGAGGACTATTTGCTGGCATTGCCACATCGCTCCCGAAGCTGTTTCTGGTGGACTTGACAACAGCGGGAAATGGTTACTAATGAATCAAGTGGGGGGAAGTGGGGGGGGGGGGGTTGGCTGCTGAACGAGGAAGAGGGTGGGGTGGGATGAGGAAGTTGGGTGGCATAAAGTACGAGAGTGTTGGGCGGGTTGGGAATGCAAGCTGTATGCTTTGTTATAACTGAGAACCGGGGATGTATAAGAAAACACACATCTCAGGTTCCATGTTGTCTGTCAACTCATTTCTCTTTAATAAAACAGTTTTTCACTAAACTCTCCTGTGAAGTGACTCTCGCCTTAAGAAAAGGAGCATGAAGCATGTTACTTTTAAATTTATGCTGGCTTGTTTGCTCTCTGTCTCTCCGTGCTCCTCAAATGCCTGACACTGAACAGCGTTTCAGAGGATGCTGCTGCCTATCTCAGGGGCTCAAGAGTGTCGTTGTCGGAGTGAAAGTAATTTCAAATAATACAAAAACAAAAATTACAAAAAATGAACATTGATTAAAGAATAAAAATTGAGGGAATACAGCCCAGTGAGTAAGTATTAAAGTTATTCTCGCTGTCTATCTCCCACCGAACAAACCTTAGCCAACGAGGTTCTCAGGATGCTCATGTTTGTCATTTGTAATAGCATTCATTATTAGAGGACCTTTAGGGGTTTCTGTGTTTGTAGTTAATACTGTTGGAAATGATTTGAGTCAAATATAAAGTGTTCGTTTTTTTTAGAAAGAAAGATATTTTACAGTTATGATTGCTATTTAACAGTCTTCATATTTGGTCCAACATCCATTCGGAGGTGAGTTTGGAGGAGTGTCCATAATCCAGCAGCAGCTGCTGAAAGATTAGAATAAAAATAAACAAGGAGATGAAGGTGGAGGATGACATGGCAATAAATTGCAAGTTAATTAACACTGAACATGCAGGCTTTACAAAAATCATGCATATCATTAGGAAGTAGATAAGAATGTCAAAGCCATGTCTGACAGTTATCAGAGGATCTGAGGGCTGCAACTAGATGGGGTGGGGGAAGACAAGTGAGAGTTTGCAGCCCTTAGATAGTGACATGTTTTCCCTCAAGACCAGAGACCTTTTCCAGTTTCTGCCCATAGAAAGATCTTTTATAAACCATTGGAATTAGAACGCTCTGAAAAGGAAATGAGAGGGACTTTGTAATTCCAAACAGGGTCACCAGTATGACCAGATAGAGTGCAACTCTACCAGTCTACAAGGCCCAGAACAGCTAGTTGGCAGATAATCCAATAGTCTTTAATGGGGCATTTTTCAAACTGCCCGAACTGGGATAAAGATTGCATGTAATTTGTACTCACAGGCTTTGCACTAATTCTTAAAGCAAAAGTACACATCTGCTTTCACTTTGAATCATGGTGCTGGTACAAAATAAGCATGGTGACTTGCACCTGCTTTTCCTATGGGTAGATATTTCCTGGAATAAATAAGCACTTAAATAGAGTTGAAAATACAATCTGTGCCCTATCTAAATGCCCCCGCCCCCCACTCCCGTGATCACCATCTCTCCATGTGGTGCTGTGGAATCATGCACAGACTTTTGAGGAAAAGCAAATTTCAGACAGCCCATTAATGAGGGTAAGATGCATTTTACCTGAGTAAATCACTGTACAATTGGTTTCCCAATGTGCAGTCATCCCCAGATGATAATCAATGATGATCCTAAATGGCGGACCTAATGGCTAAATGGACAAGCAATGGAATGCCCAATGGTTCTTGATGTGGAAATTATGCAATATTTATGTCTACATGTAACATTATTATTTGTAATGTCATTTGTTGTAAGAAAACTGCTGCTCTATTTTATTTCCACAAATAGTTCTCCTAAGTTAATGGGAAAATGGGATGGGAGAGGTCACGGTGAGAGGACATAAAAGGAGGGTTCAGTTATGATAAAGTCCTAAATGGTAAGGGATATGTAGCCTGTTCCTGCCTTTGTTGTGCCTTGAGGGAAATATTAATTAGATGTTGACATTTTGTATGAAAGGTTTGTAAAAAAAAATTATGACAATTTATGCAAGGGTAAACAATATTCATTTTCATTATATATTTTAAAAAAGCAGAAAGTATACTTCTAGATAATCTCTTTGCTATTTGTGCTCAAATGTGATGCAAATGGCATGAACGTGATAACTGTATAGATCAAATCTGAATCTACATGATACAAAATAACAAAAGGAAATATATTGTTGGTTAATTATTCTGATTTGCAATGCCCAGTTCAATAAAGTGCAGCCAAAGAGACAGAACTGTCTGCAGATGGTGCAGGTAGTAAAGCAGATGCACGGTGTTTACCATTGGCAACTCTTCTCAAAATCATTTTTCATGGATTCCTCAGCCCATCTTCAGATATTTCAGCATATTTCTAGCAAGGGAGCCAAGGCCTTGCTATACAGAAAACAGAATCAGTTGCCAGATCTCGCACATTTCAGCTACAAAGACTACTAGTCCCACAATATATTTTGTAATAATTACTTTGCAACAGTGTAAGCTGTGAAAAAATGTTGTGCTGGACTGTTAAAATGGATAAACAATTCCATACTAAAAGGAATAATTACTAATATGCCACAGAGTGCAGAAGTACTTATTAAATAAGAACTTGTTTCAAAAAGGACTTTTTAAAAAGGTCAATTTAAAAATGAGCACGTGTGCCCTTACATGCGTGTATTGACAAGCGAGCAAATATATGCTAGAATTTTAAATTGTGCGTGTATATGTTTTAAAATACACCAATTTTAAGAGGTTACTTGAGCACAGCTAGCGCACGTGTTGTCCATAGGACTTTGTCAGTGTTTATGCATGTGTATAAGCAGATTTTAAACATGCTCGCACGAGGGACAACCCAGTTTTTACAATTAGTCCACCAGTTTGCACAGTTAATATTGAGGTCTTCTAGACCCCTCTGGTTCTTCATCCTACATGTCCTCTAGTTGACCCAGATTTCTTTAAGAATAGTGAAACACTCACATCACTTAATCAATTTGGTACCATATCTTCCTCTAATAAAGCATTAATAATTTGCAACACATAACCAGCTGGACAGGGATCTAACAAAGACTAGGTGGCATGTTTTTGAGTAAGAAGCTGTTTACATTTTATCAAACAGAGCTTTTCAAATTCCAACAACTTATCTAATACAGGTTCCTTCCCCTGATACGGTAACAATTTGTCTATATTCCCAATCCTGAACATAAATCATCAGATTTCTTAATATAATAAGTCCTAAAATCCTCACTAACTGGAATCACACTATCCAAACAATAGTTCACTATCCCCTGTCCCAAACTGGGAAAACAGTATTTTAGAATTATCCAAATCAGTCAAAATCAACTTGGAAAATCATTTCTTTTTGGCATTTACCATGGATCTATGTCACTTACGTCTCATAGCTGGTATACTGTTTCCACCATTTTCTCTCTATACATCACATTTCTTTTTCCAAATTATGTAGCTCTTCCATGATCCAGACTTTCTTTGAACCTCTGTAAACTTCTGAATTTTCCAAGGTGCACTATTATCCAATACACTAGTGACCCCTTCATACCACTGATCTGTTAACACTGCAGTAGGCCCCTCTGGTAAACTTCTAACCATTTCCTGTACACTATACATAAAAATCTCTCTAGCTATTTTACCCTTCGCCAGCTGTGCTTCCTGTACCTTCTCCTCTTTCAACGCCTTATTTATCAAAAAAGAGAACGTCAATACCCCATGATCACGCCAAGGGTGCTTTTGTAAACTCAAAATAATGCATTCCAATTTTGTAAACATTGGTTCGGAGCCTAAAACCAGATCTAACATGACCTCCTTTATGTATGTGTGGGTCCTGTAACCAGCAGAGATAAAGCAATGTCATGTAATGTATTTTAAAAATTTCTTGCAAATTGACAGTCTAAATAATCAATATGAAGGTTCAAATCCTTGCTACCAATAAATACATTGACTCTACTGCTACCAATGCAATTAAGTCATGTAGTGGAACATATACATCTTGTATCATATGTGGAGGACAATGTACTAAAAATATATTAAATTGATAAGGTTTAAAAAATGCCAAATATAGCACCTCACATTGTGGTGAAGCTTATAAATCTATCTTTTGAGCAACCCAGTATTTTTAAAATAGTACCACCACCTCTCCTCCCTTCCTTGTCTTTCATGAGGCAAATTCCATACAATTTCCCCAGGACACAATTGAGATACAAAAACACCCTTTTCTTTTTTTGCACGCCCCGTACACACTCGGCCTGTTCATGGACCTGCTCACCTTTCCAACTCCACTGCAAGTCCAGGGTCGGCCTCCCCGGCAGCTGCTGCAAGCTCCTCTAGGCCTTGGCGTCCTGCGGCGGCGGTCACCAGGCCTTCCTCAGTGCACCAGGCCTCACGGCGGTGCTTGGCATCCTCCATGGCATCGGCCCCACCCCTAGGCGCGCGCAGACTGCCTGGTCCCTTATAGGGCCAGGGGCGGGTCCAAGCTCTGCAGCACGTCCTGATTGAACGTACTACTAAAGGAAGTGCCTGCCTGCACTTCCTTGCCTTGGCAATCGAGTCAACACCAATGTGTACTGAGTTTGCCTCCATGTCTCATAGTCTTGTTCCAGTCTTATCCAGTCTTGTTCCAGCCTTGTTCCAGCATCCTCATGTTCCAGCGTCCTCGTGTTCCAGCGTCTGTCTGTTCCTGCGTTCCCACAGGTAGTACCTCTTGGACTGACTCTCTGGTACTGACATTTGCCTGTCTCCTTGACCACGCTGATCACTGCCCGGATTCTGACCTTTGCCTGCCTCCTTGACCACATCTGACCTCTGGAACCTGACCCCTGCTTTGGCTGACTACTCTCGGTCTGATCCTTGGAACTTGACCCCTGCTCCTTGGAACTCAACCTCGGTTATCCTTGACCACGCCTCCTTGATTCTGGCCCTGCTCCTAGTCTTGTCATCGCAGACACTGTACTGGCCTTCCTTGATTCCTCAGGCCTTCAGTCACAACATCAACCGCACACCCTTGATCCTGGTGGGCACACCTTTATACTTCCTATCAGGGAGACCCTGTGAGGCCCACTTAAGTCCAAATGGCCCAGGTCCCCAAGGGCTCCACCCGGGGGGACTGCGGGCTTCCAGTGATGAAGCTCCAGCTAGCCTCTGTCTCCTCCTGTGCTCTGCCACCTGGTGGCAGATGCTTCCTGGGTCCGACCAGGGAGCCGTTCTTCACTGTTCCAGGACAAGGGTCCACCTCCAAGCGCAACACTTTTGGCAACCAAGTCTCAGCAATGAACACTAAATTTTTCTTACACTTTTCAACCAGGTCATGTATCATCAATGATTTCTCATTAATGGAATGTGCATTAAACAACAGAGCAGAACCCTCTTCAAGTGCTTTATCATTAACCACACTATTACTTTTCACTGATATCGATACCTCGCCATTTCTAATTTCCATTGCTTGAAAATCTGTTCCCCACAATACTTTGGAAAGTAGAATCGGCCTTTTTAAAATAACACATATTTGCAAAAACTCAAACACAAATTTCATGAGAATCTCAACAGTTCTCAGGACCTCCCCTCAGGGTCCCCCAAAGGAGCACCCTAAGAGATGTGAGCTGCCTCACATCGGCTCAATGTCCTTTCTTAAACAAGCTGGAGAAGGAGTCAATGGGTGTGGCTAGAATGCATTGATGATGTCAGCAAGAGGGAAAGGCTTTTAAGTCTGGCTGTTGGCTCTCACTGGGGCAGTTTTTATTAGGGATGTGAATCGTTTTTTGACGATTTAAAATATCGTCCGATATATTTTAAATCGTCAAAAATCGTTAGGGCCATGATACAATACCAATTCCCCCCGATTTATCGTCAAAAAATCATAAATCGGGGGAAGGGGGAGGGCAGGAAAACCGGCACATTAAAACACCCTAAAACCCACCCCCGACCCTTTAAATTAAATCCCCCACCCTCCCGAACCCCCCCCCAAATGCCTTAAATTACCTGGGGGTCCAGCGGCGGTCCGGAACGGCCTCCTGCAATTGAATCGTGTTGTCTTCAGCCGGCGCCATTCTGCGCCGCCATTTTGCAAAATGGCGGCGCAAAATGGCGGCGGTCATAGACCAACACGATTCGACTGCAGGAGGTCATTCCGGACCCCCGCTGGACTTTTGGCAAGTCTTGTGGGGGTCAGAAGGCCCCCCCAAGCTGGCCAAAAGTCCCTGGGGGTCCAGCGGGGGTCCGGGAGCGATCTCCTGCCGCAAATCGTTTTCCGTACGGAAAATGGCGCCGGCTGAACCCCCGCTGAACGACCTCCTGCAGTCGATCTCCTGCCGGCGCCATTTTCCGTACGGAAAACGATTCGCGGCAGGAAATCGCTCCCGGACCCCCGCTGGACCCCCAGGGACTTTTGGCCAGCTTGGGGGGGCCTCCTGACCCCCACAAGACTTGCCAAAAGTCCAGCGGGGGTCCGGAATGACCTCCTGCAGTCGAATCGTGTTGGTCTATGGCCGCCGCCATTTTGTGCCGCCATTTTGCAAAATGGCGGCGCAGAATGGCGCCGGCTGAAGACAACACGATTCAATTGCAGGAGGCCATTCCGGACCGCCGCTGGACCCCCAGGTAATTTAAGGCATTTGGGGGGGGGGGGTCGGGAGGGTGGGGGATTTAATTTAAAGGGTCGGGGGTGGGTTTTAGGGTGTTTTAGTGTGCCGGTTTTCCTGCCCTCCCCCTTCCCCCGATTTAGCTACAGACCGCCGCTGGACCCCCAGGTAATTTAAGGCATTTGGGGGGGTTCGGGAGGGTGGGGGATTGAATTTAAAGGGTCGGGGTGGGTTTTAGGGGGTTTTAGTGTGCCGGTTCACGATTTTAACGATTTTCACGATACTCTAAACACCCAAATGGCGACGATACGATTCCCTCCCCCGCCCAGCCGAAATCGATCGTTAAGACGATCGAGGACACGATTCACATCTCTAGTTTTTATATCACTGGCTCTGTTGCTGATGACAAAAATGGTAGAGCATAAGACTCTCATACTTCCCTCGTCAGTAGGTTAATCAGAAATCTCATGGCAGCTTGATTGTTCTTTTTTAAACAAGCTGGAGAAGATGTTCATGGGCATGGCTGCCATTTAATGTCATTGCTCTGGCGCAGCTCCTGGGCCTTCTTCTTCTGGTCCTCAATCTTTTCAGAGAAATAGGAATACAAAGTTGAGAGTGCACTCTAGATATTACTGTGACCTCCATACCGGTATGTATTTATTTTTTCTACTGACATCTGAAGTTAGTAGCATGGCTCTTTCCACTCCTTTAATGTACCTAGAAGTGATATACTGCTACCTGGGCCAAAAGTAGCCTAAAATAGGTACTCTCCGTGTTCTTCTATGGTACCCCTTTTCATGAGGGAGCAAGCTGGGCAGTCCAGTCAGTGCACATCTTTGAGGAGTAACAGGAACCGCGTGATAAAGCCAAATCTCTCCCTTCTGAAAGGAGGTCATAGATTTTCAATGCTATTGGGGGTCATCATTAAATCTGTTAAATATCCCTGAGGAAGTTCTAGTTCATAATTGCACTTTTATTGTACTAGTGATTATTGATTTAAGTCATCCCTTGTCATTCCTGCCTATAACTTTACTCTTGCATTATATTGCTTCAGCAACACATGTACACTGATCATGCTGATAATGGAATGTACATCTGTTACTTTATCCAGACATACCTACTGACTTTTGCCCTATTTGTAGGCCACAATAGTGCCCCTCTAGTGACCTCCCATACACACTTTAACATTCACTCCCCACATATTCCTATAGTCTCCAGTGACCTCCTGTGCACACTCTTACATGTCCCCACCCCATCCCACCCCCTCACCTCATAACCTCAATAGTGACCTCATGCACAGCCTAACTTGCCCCCATCCCCACTACCCACATTCTACTTATCCCATGTGGGTAGGAAGCTCCCTAATTAAACAGTCTTTGGACCAATTGCCAGTCCTTCTTATTCTGGCACAGGTTTATTCTCATTCCACCAGGGATGCCAGGTAGGCAACATCCCTGGTAGTGAGGTTTGGCTGCCGAACACGTAGTGGCATCTCAGAATAAGCCTTCCCCGGAAGAACTGGAAGTTGTGCATACCAAACTGACTAACCGATCTAGTCCACGAGCTTCTCTCAAAAATATGAAACAATCAAAAAAGCTTTTAGAAATGTAAACTAAAAGGTGTACCAGTTGATCAGCCAATCTGAAAATACAAATCTGTTTAATTTAAACCCTTGCATGCCTCAGACTGTAAATGAAAGATCCATTTTTGTTCCAAACACCTCAATATTCTGTTACAATCTCTTCATGGGAGATTAAATTTAACAAAATTAATGGCACCGAAACACAAGATTCAAAAAAAGTCAGGAAGGAGGGGCTGGGGAAACCTTGTCAACTCAACATCCCTTCTGGGCTATCAGGGAGGGAGGGAAGGGGAATCCTGCTGTCATGGGATGGTTTTTTTTGATGATTAAAGACAAGGAAGGGAAGAATTCCCATCACTATAAGGTGATTTTTTTTTCTCATTTTTACTGTAGGGAGGGGGAAGAGAAGGATGGGGTCCTCCACCATGGGACTTTGTTTTGCTTTTGCGTGTCAGCAGGGAGGTTGGCAGGCTAGATTTAGAACAGTTATTAAACTTCCTAGATTAGGACTACAGCTGGAAAACAGTGCTAGCCACCTGACTTTCTACCTCTGACCTAACTCTGCCCCCAGACCAGCCCAAAGTCTGACCACTAAAATTAGCTGATAAGTGAAAATTAGGTGGCTAAATTTAGATGATTAGTATGGTCAGTTTTTAAAAACTTTGATCTAGCCAGCTCAGTCCTTACATAGCCAGTTAGACCCCTTTGAATATTGACCTCTATTGCTGAGGACAATTTTTTAAGCAATTTATACATGCATTGTAAATAGCAATTTATATGCTTAATTTGGCTATTTAAAAATTGCCCTCCCTCTGTACAGATAAAAGTCCATGTGCTGTTCCTCAACATGCATACTTTTAGCCACATGAAGAGAAAGCATTCTCAGAGCCATGTTTAGATTGGGAGAAGAAAATTACATGCCTGAACTGCATTTTCAAACCTTTGCACATACTTTTTGAACAAAAATCTACCCACAGAAAAAGCAAGTGCCAGTGACCATGCAACCTTTGTACCCACGGCAAGCTCCAAAACTGGTAGATAAAAAGTAGGTGAAATCTTCTACCCAATGTGGACAGTTTGAAACTTGCCTCTACCATGCTTACATACCAGTATAATGTTATTGTTTAGTAGCTATAAGACAAGGAGTATGCGTTGTAAATTGTCTGTGTTTTGAGGTTCTAGTAATACTAATTTTGCTATCATCATCAAGTGCTGTTTGCGATATGAAAATGGTCAACTATGGTGCACCAATTCTCTTTGCTCAGTTTTCCTGTTTTTCTGTGCCCGCATGTCCTGATCTTTACCATTTTTGATGTGATCGCTCCAGATTGTTCTCTGTTTCCCCTCCATTTCTTTTGCCCTCTGTCATTTCCTCCAGCGCTAAATTATCCTACATCCAGAAGTACATGACCAGCAAATCCTATTTTCCTTTAGACTAGATCTACTAGGGATCTTACTAAAACTTAATATTATGAGGTAATTTTCACAGTAAATGTAGCAAATTATTGTAGCAGTTTTCAGAAGCCCATTTACCCATGTTAAACGCACTTAATGGGGGTAAAACCTATTGACAATTCAATGGCATAGATTTTAGTAATTTTCAAGAACCCATTACATGTGTAAAGTGCATTCACATGTGTAAAACCCAGTTTTAAGCACATAAATCCTTTTGAAAATTATCTATTATATGTGCATAACGTTCAGTAGTTCTGTTCACTTGATCGCTTGACTTCAGCACAAGCATAAAGCTCAACTGATTTAGCAGACAAGTAGTCATTGAATATCGCAATGAAATCTTGAAACAGCATGTATTACACAATTCCAATCAAGATCCCAAAGGAATTGAGGACACAATGAAGGAAAAGGCTTGACAGCTAGCATAAATAAAAACTTAGAATTAACATATTAGGAAGAAAAACAAAGTTAAATTTCCCCATGAAACCTGAGATTAAAGGAACACACACTGGGCAGTTTTACTTTATTCTGTTTTATTTTGCTTTATATCCAAAACAAATGTACAAGGAACATTGTAAAGATAAAATCAAATCATTATTTGCACAGCAGCTCACAGAGGCATTAATGATTCTTTTAAGTAACATTCATCCCTTCTGTGCAAATAATGTAATTAACATAAAAGCATTTAACAATTAAAAGGCCTTATCTATCTTATGACCTCTGATCCTAATTATCTTTAGTTGATTTGCATTAGTTGAGGTTGCATATATAATAATGCTTTTTTTTGTTTTAATAGTACAAAACCAAAAAATATTTATAAAATGTTTACCTTCTGATGTAAAATCAGTAAATAAAATCTCTTAAAGATAGTTTTAACTCTATAAAACTAGTTGAAAAGCCTGTCATTAAATGATGGGAAACAACGTCCCCCTACACACCTCCCCCACTTAAAGCTGCTCCTTCTCTTTCTGCTCCCCTCTCCAACCATTGCCTTCCACTCTACTGCTCTTTCCATATCATTCTTCTTCCGCTCCTTCTGGTTTCTGTACTTTCTCAACCATCCTAGCCCATTCACTCCCTCCCCCCTCCCCAGGTGCCTCTATCCTTTGGAGTCTGAGCTCTTCGCCAGCTCAGTTCACTCAGTTCCGGTATTGCTGCCTTGTCTCTTGCTGGTGATTCCTGGATTCCCTGCCATTTGCACCACTTGGTTGCCTTTGAACCATTGAGGTGCACTGCCAATGTACAGATCCCACAGGGAGGCTGAATCCTCTCTGGCTGGACTGCACCAGTCCACCCACAACTGGGCTTGCTCCAGCAGCACTACTGAGAAACACCGTGCAAACACACCATCTTTTATACATAAGTGGGATGGGCAGAGCAGAATTTCAAATAAATGCAAAACATTTTGGAGCATAACAGCTATCTTCCTTTAAATTTAAGAATGTTCACAGTACGGTCAGAAAAGCCTCGGCTATGTTATGAAATGACCACTGCTCCTTCATTTTCATGTATGATACATTTTAATAATTAGATGATAAGGACAGCAATTTTCCTGATTGACCAGGCTGAAAATTACCCTCCTCGAACATGTATAATAATATGTGCACATGCCATGGAGTGAGGCACATACTTCCATGGCATTAAAAAGGGGAAGACCCATGGGTGTACTTAGGTTAGAGGAGGAAAACAGCACACACACAATTGATTTTCAAATACATGTAGCTCTGAGTAATAATTTTTTCTATATTGCATTTTAAAGTCAATAATTACTCAAAGATAGTGATGATATTGTACTTTTGTGAGAAATAGATATGTAGAATTTTGTTGCGTCGGAGGTGGACCCTTGGGCTGAGGTCCAGGGCTGGAGAGAAGTTGAAGAGTAGTCAGGCCTAGCAGAGGTCCGGGGCTGGAGAGAAGCTGAAGAGTAGTCAGGAGTAGTGGAGGTCCGGGGCAGGAGAGAAGCTGAAGAGTAGTCAGGCGTGGCGGAGGTCCGGGGCTGGAGAGAAGCTAAAGAGTAGTCAGGCATAGCGAAGGTCAAGTCCAAAGAGTCAATCCAACACATAGACGAACAGGAACTAGGAGAACAGGAATCAGGAACCACAGGAAGACAGGAACACACGATGAGATGATTCTAGGAACAGCAACGAGTACTCGTAGTATGAGGAGGCCTGTTGCAAAGGCAACGCTATGGAGCAAGGCCTGAACTGTTATACACTGAAGAGTCTGATGTCAGCATCTGGGTCCGTGGCCAGGTTCCCGCCACGTGCCCTTTAAAAGAATCAGTGATGGGACACGGCGCTGGTGGTGGCGTCTCTCTGCAGTCCACGCGGCGAAGCCCGATGAACAGGGACATCTTGGCTAGCAACACTGGCTTCTGGTTCTCATCTTGAATTCCTAAGGAAAAAGACAGAATTTTATGCAGAAAGTCAATTATGTGCAAATTCTGTGTTATGTAGTTGTATGGAATTTTCCTGAGAGTAAATTATGGTAAGGTACAGGGACAAATATTATAGCAATCTATGGGCCTGATTCACAAAGGCTTGTCTCCCATTCTGGGTCTAAGGGAAAAATATTTAGTAAATGAGGCCCTATAATACTGAAGGGTCATACTGGTATGGAATTAAATCTAGAAGTCTAAATCAGTTTATCAACTGAATGAAACTATAAAAATAGGTGTGAATGGATATTTTGGCAGGTTATTCATGCACAGTATTACAATGAGAGATGACAATCTAATTCCTCTTCTCTTAAGTAATCAGGGTTTTGGCTTGATATAGAGACATATTTTGATAACTGAATAATATCAGACTTAGGCCTAAATTCATCATTCTGCTATAAATATAGCAGAAATAGCACATGTGATTAAAAAAAAAAAAAAAAAAGGGGTGTGGTTAGGGCAACTTTCCAGGTACCGCATAGCTATTTTAGCTCAATGTGTGTTAAATTTATTGTACCTATTTTTGGCTGTGAGTGAGTGAGAGAAAGAGAAAGAGCCTCTATGGACGCTCACAAATAAGTTAATTATTTATACCACTGTAAGAGAGGGCACTAGTAACTTGGGGTGATGTTTGTGGGGTGGGTTCTGGGAGGTAATTTCACATGCACAGTCATACGTACAAATAGCACAGTTACCATCAGTGAAGAAATCTACTCTTCTTTCAATTTTCATCCTTCAAATCACATTAAATCTTCACTGATGGTAACTGTGCTGTTGTACTTATGATTGTGCATGTAAAATTGCCCCCCAGAAACACCCCCCCCCCCCCCACAAACCTCACCTCGAGTTACTAGTGCCCCTGTTTCAGTGGTATAAAAAGTTCAAAATCAGTGGGTCTCCACAGAGGTGCTCTCCCTCTCCCAAAAGGGGATTTGTGATAAATCCTATTTTGGCTGTAACATACAGCTATTGCAGGCATAACACCCAGACAGTGTGTGTGTTATATTATTGCATGCACTGTTAACCAGTCCTCATTTCCATTTACTCCTCCCTCTTGAATAACTCTTTCAAATTTGCATATGCATTTCATGATGCAGTGTTTATTGCATGCATTACAACATTTTCACGAGCTATGGGCCCTAATGCCCACAATAATGTCCTAATGCATTTTGATAAATGACCCCCTCAGTACATAAGTAGTGTGTTATATATTAAGATAAACAAAAACAAAAAATCAGACTATAGCCATTTCTTTCTCATGAAATTCTTTTTTGACACTCTGATCTTTTTTATTTTAGTTGTGCCATATAATACAGGTCAAAATGGAAAGCAGTTTTTATTTGTGGGGAAAAAACCCCCCATCAGAAATCAATATACTGTAGATGGATAAGGCTGTTGACTTTTAATTTGCTGTATATTGAAATGAAGGATTTAATATTTGTATTATTAAATCTTTGATACTACAAGCAAAGCTATTCTAGATTTTTTCACTCGTTTTCCAAATTAATTTGGATCTGATTCAAATAATTGAGGCTGACACATGTCTCCTGCACACAGGGGAGCTGCATGCTGTAAAAATCCATACACGCAAGCTACTTCCCATACAGATAAGAAGAGGTTGGAGGGAACATTGTTCAGGCAGTCATGAGATATACTGAAAGGCGTATCTGTTGGTTCATGCACCACTGGGCACTGGCTGACATAAAGACTAGAATGTAAGAGGAAAATTCAAGGAAAGGGAAAATTAATCTTTTTCCGCACCCTTTTCTTAATAAGTAGAGTTTTAAAGTCAGAATCTTTAAAACACCAGCAGGTCTATAATTTGTTACTTCCTTGCTGTTTTTATGTCTTTCAGTTTGACTAAACCTATTTTATTTTTATGGAATTATTAATATTTCTTTTTATAATGCCTTCAATAAAGTGCTTTACAAATTCAGTACATATCTAACATAAATGGACAATGGAAAGACAGGTGATACATATTGCAGTACTAAAACTGATTGTTGGAGAAAAGAAAAGGAATGAATATGAACAAAAGAAGCTTGTTGGTGCCATGAGATCTGGATGAAAAGATGGGTTTTAAGGGCTTTTAAGAAAGGCTTAGGTAAGTAGCCTAAAACACAACCAAAGATTCTACATTAGAAGAGCAGTGAAAGAAAGGAACAATATCAATAGGAAGGAATGCATGAGAGAACAAGAACAGCATGAACAGAGTGAAAATCAACAGTAGGGGAGTAGAACTGATTAGCAGGGAGAAAATAAGCTGGAGCTGAGCCAGTGATGATAGAGTAGACAAACCTAAAGCCTGTTCTTGCAGGAATTAATAGTCAATAAAAGCAGACAATGAGAGATTTTACATAGGGACTGAATGCATAAAATCACTTCAGCTGAATTCCAGAGCATACACAGAATCTTAGGAACAGATTCAATGATACCAGTAAAAATAGTGTGCAAGAAAACCGTCAGAGAAATAACAGATGTGTGAATGAGAAACTTGGCAGCAGAAAAGGAGAAAAGATGATGGATTTTAGCAAGGTTTAGGAGGTGATAATGGCATGTTTTAACAACCAGAATTATGTGTGCAATATATGTGCTCTTGAGATCAAAGAATACACCTCAACAGTGAAATTATTTAATGAAAACAAGGAATACCTCATCAAATAGAGTAAAGTTAGCAAGAGCACCTTGATCAAAAATTTCTTAGCAGCCAGGTCATGAATGCCAGCAGAAAGTTAAATAATTTAGTCATGCATTTTAATAGAAAGACAGGGTAGGGACTCAAGGGAAGAAAACCATGAGAATGGAAAAACTCATTCTTTGAAAGGTTAAGTTGTAGAAAATGTTTAGACATGTAAAACTAAATGGACTAAAGACTGTGAGAGATTTGATCAAATATGTCTGGAGAAAGTTGGGGCATTAAAATCAGATTTTGAGCGTCATGTACATAACGCCAATAATTAAATCTCAGGGAGGAAATGAAAACACCAAGAAAATGACAAATGAGGGAGAAAAGTCATGAACCAAGAGTAGACCTCTGAGTAATGTCTTGAGTAACAAACAATTCATTTATTTCTAAAATAAAAGAATGGTTGACATACTAGAAGATGGGGGGAAAAAAACAAACTAGTAAAACCTGGTGTAGCTACAGAAAGATGCAGAGACACAAGTGTTAAAAAGTAAAGAACAAATTGTGGGATAAATTCACAAAACATAATACAAATAGAAGGAGTCAGTAGCAAAGTAATAAAAAATCTGATAACATGAAGCCCATTACAGAACTTTTGAAAGAAAAGATAAAATAAAAATAGGACATAGTTCAGAGAAGACGAGATATCCATCCAAGGATAACTTTAGAAGCAAAAGAGATCGCATCAAAGCTGAGAGAAGACAAAAGTTGATTAAATGAACAATCATGGAGATTAAGGGGAAACCAGAGATTAGATTAGTAGGGAAATGAACAAAAAAGAGAAGAGACAAGTTTACATGATATTATAAAAGAAAAACATCTCCCTCTGAAAGGAAATGAAAAGTAGAATGAAAATTTGGGGAAAAGAAAGAAGAACGAGTGGAGAAAATTGAGGTGGAGAGGGCACAATTATGAATATAGAACATAAGAACATAAGAAATTGCCATGCTGGGTCAGACCAAGGGTCCATCAAGCCCAGCATCCTGTTTCTAACAGAGGCCAAACCAGACATGAAAAGAATACTTAAAGGATATGGGAAGAAAGCTCAAAGAAGAAAAGTTAGAAAACATCTACTTTGGTAGGGGAACATTAGAAAAAATGAGATATAAAGATAATGAGAGTTCGTAATAATAAAAAAATGTGCAGAGCTAAGGAAAGATTTAAAAGTATAAGAATCATTAGAAATCTATTTTTTTTTCTACTTGGTTATTGTGTAGTCTGTGAGGATTAAGGAAGCTGAGTCATAGATATGGAGGTGCTGGTGGTAGACAATACACAATATTAGGAAGAACACAGGGAATCATAGTAAATGACAGGGAGGATGAAATGCAATCAGGCTCAGATCACTGAAGAAGATTAGGAAATGACGAGATACTTCTCAAGGAAGAAGAAATAACAAATAGGAAGAATAAATGATCAGGTAGAGTAGACAAGATCCTAGAATAATCAAATAGAGGAGCAGGAGAAAGAGAGAGGAGAAAGGTTAACAGAATGATTGGTATTTTAAAATAAGAATAAAGTTGGAAGAATCACACGTAAAAAGAAGCTGAGTGGGAGGGCTGTTCACTAGGAATTCTAAAGTCTTAAAGAACTGAGGAACAAGAGACAGAAAAAATGATACTGCCAAGAATCAAAATCTTCCAAGAAAGAAGGAGGAGGAAAATAGACAACTGTGATATTTATTTGAACATGAAGAATAGAACTACTATGAGATTCTAAAGATAGAAATATGAGAGAAGGTGACTAAAACAGAACCAATCCAGATTATAGGGAAAGGAAGGTGACACTTCTGATAGCATAAGACAATGTGAAACAGGAGGTAGAGATTAGAGGAGAGGCCTAATCATCTGAGCAAAGCCACATTTCTGTAAGAGCTAGAATAGACAGAGGGAGACATTATAATCAAGAACACAGTTTTTACAGGTGGATCAGGTTCTTAAAAAAATTAAATACAGTAGGAGATATGAAGAATAAAAAAAAGGTTGACTTTGGGGTAAACTGAATGAGATTGTCAATTTTGCTAATCGGGAAAGATTGTAGTTTAAATAGAGGAGGACCATGGATCCTAGCCCAGGAGCATTACTGTAATGGCTGGACTAAGTGGGAATTGGGATTATAAAAATGGGGATGGGGGCACATGTGCAAAACTAGGGTATTTGCAAATGAAGGTTCATTTTAATTTAATGTAATTTATTGATTTATAAACTGTAGGCCACTTTGATTCAACTGGAAACTCAAATGAGCCGGAGGGGGGTCAAAATACAATAAAAAAATATAATAATGTAAGAGAGCTAGTCATATAAGTAAAGGAAAATGATTGAAAAGATAATGAAAGATAGAGGTAGGTTAAGAAAAAGAAAAAAGTTAAATACTGGTGACATGCAGGAAACAAAGTTTTAAGTAACTACAGTGAAGAGCTCCAGAGGCCTATCAAAAACAGAATAATAATAAGAAAACAGGGCAGAATCCCTAACCTGGAATCACTGCTACTAAGTTGAGTGGACGACCCTGCCAGCAACTTTTCATATAGCAACATTTAGCAAACTGTTTGACGTGGTAGAACTACTGACAAATATGCAGTACCCCCTGATGCAGTCTATGATGAGACACGGCTCTGTATCGGGATGATGTTCAAGATCTGAGATAAGTACTTTTTTCTTTGATTTTAGGAGTCTTTAAGTTCTACACAAAATTTGTCACACAGCACTTTTCTTTTAAATGCATTGGATTAAAAAATATATATAAAAGAAATTATATCATTACTGCACCTTAAGGAAATAATGCAGCCTTAATTTATTATCTGGTTGCTCTTACAACAGTCCCACAAATTTGTATTTCCACAATTTTTTGAAGTTTACCGGGAAATTGTAGTTCCGACCTAAACGTTTAGCATGTATACTAATGTAGAGAGCTCTACCAAGTCTCTACTAAAAGGAACATACCAACTAACAATAGGTTAAGTTGGGTTATAACTCCCTCATGTGTGAGAACTTAATGGTGGAGTCCTTGCCTTAAAAAGCCAAGGCACCATGTTGTAGGTGTGGAATTTGAATTTATCCTTTCCAGAGGCAACATGCTCTCATGCTTGCTTCTCACTTTTGTTTGTTTTTGGGAAGAGGACTTTTCAATTTTATAGAAAGAAACTTGGGAAATGGACTAGAAGAAAATGTGCCTGTCTCCCATTTTAAAAATGCCAGCTTTTTATCCTTTTGTTAAGAGGAACAAATTCTGTCCACCCTTCTTTTCTCATTTTGAATCTGGTTTATTTTTTGTCTCTGCTTTAGCTCCCAAGGATCCAGGGACTCTGCTACCATCTAAAAGGAGAGTAGGAGCCTTTTACTCTGAGAGACCCATCAGCCTTTGTAGATCACTGAAGGAATGAATCCTCATTCATTCCTGGCAGAAGAATGAGGTGCTTTCCGAGTTATGCACTCGGAAAGAATATAGTGCTTTCTATGGGGTAGATTTTATAAAAGTACGCCCGCGCATACTTTTGTTCGTGCACCAGGCGCGCACGCATGTTATAAAATCGGACATAGATTTGTACGCGCCGGGTTGTGCGCACAAATCTACGCCAGCGCGTAACTCTTAATATCCGGTCCATTGGTTTTAAAATACTCTTCATACACATCTGCAGCCTTCATATATATATATATATACCTTCCGAAGGAAACTTAAGACGTGGCTTTTCCTCCAAGCCTTCCCCTAACACAAATTAACTCATCATACCCAGATCAAGGAACCGAATGTCTACCAATTTCATACCATATTATATGATAATTAACTAGTTAATTTCTATCGCTCCTACTCCATCTTCACTTATTCCTAGCTACTCTAGCTCCCAAGTTTTAATACCCCTGTTTTATTGTAACTTTGATTGTTTCGACCTTTCTTATTTATAGTTACTTGGTTTTTTCCCTTGTTTCATGTAAACCGGCCTGATATGAATCCCATTCATGAAGGCCGGTATAGAAATATTTTTAAATAAATAAATAAATATATATAACAACCACCAACACTCATTATCGAGTGGAGTACAAGCACAATTATTTTTTGTTAACTTTATTTGATTTTTTATACCAACAATTGTGACGGTTATAACAAATTATAACAATGATAAAATGACACACCTAATCTTTATCGTACTAAAATCACCATCCATTCATACTCAACCACACCTCTCTCACTTTTTGTGCAACATTTGCAAAATAGAACTTACATGATGTTCACTTAAAATATTACAATGACAAACATTAATGTAATTTTATACAACTTGATATAACTCATCTTAATATTAACACGTGTCATCAATATACATGTTACCAAATTAACCCTTAAACTACTGTAAGTGATAACGAAGTGCTTGACACTGATGTTGTTCTTATCGGTTTCTGTCTATCCCAACCGGGCCCTGGTTTCGCCTTCCGGCTTCTTCAGGGGAATATATATATTATTCGACCAGTGCTTAATCTCTCACAACACTTCCATATATGCTCTACCATTCCATAAGGGTACTTATGTTCTTCATTACATCTGTAACTTTATATTGTGTATATATGTTGTATATCTGTATTAAAAACATTTTTGTCTCATGTCAATATATAGTTAATACAAATACTGAAAATACTTATTGAAATTACTATTTCTCAATAAAGAATGTTTGTTAAATCTGTATCTCTGTACGAAAATTTACCTGTGTCAATTTTCATAACCCGCTGTCATCACTATCAATGAAATCCATCTTTTAAATGATCATATCTCGCAGATCTCGTCCTAAATACAAATTACCAATACATTCATCTGTTACAACTTCATTTACTGAGGGACCCGTATCGGTTCCTCAACTTCACCGGACTATTATCTCACTGCAGTACTATCATGAACTCCTCCCCACACTACCAATAACCCCACACTTCAATCTTTGCAAATTATTCCTCCCCTACTATTTATCCCATTCCCACACAAACAAAACATAACTGTATACTATACAAATGTTTTTCAAACTCCCATACTTGTATACCACACTATTATGCCAGATATTATTTGACCTCACCCCTTCAAAATCCTCTTCTTACCCTACTCGCCTTTAACAAAACATTAATAGAACCAGAGGAGCTTCCCCGTTCAGTTCAAAAACCGGTATTTAACCAACAGGACTTGCCCTTTCTAAATTTGGCTCTTCTTGATATTTCAATAGCGCGACACAAGCTGCGTATACATACTGCAACATCAAAAATTGCATATAAGAACACCTACTAACACACTCTACCTCCAAATACCCATACTCCCCAGAAATTCGAAGTCTCCAAACTTACTTTTACCAATGCCTCTAACGTTGCTCCTCCAAGCTCAAAGACGCGGTAAACACTCATTGCCACCCACTCCTTAAATTTAAACCACCTTCTTCAAATCCAACCAATCCCTCTTACGTTAAAGTACGTTTTCCACACCCCTCTTCTCTACCAATCCACTACTATCTGTGCGAAAACAAACCCTTGCTCAAACTAATAACATGCCTCCCACTCAATTTTTGAGTTAACCCACGGGGAATAAGAGCATCCCATTGAAAAATTAGTCTTTGCTCTTGTTGTCATAATAGCAAGGAAACATTGCCTTCCTGGGGGCAAAATAATTGTTTAAGCACAGTAAATCTTATTTGTTTGATGGTGTGTGCTGCCTCCGCCCAATGACGTACCAAAGGTGCTTCCATTTTACCGGTACGTATGCAGCTCCTGTGCTGGATGATCCGAGTTCTAATCAGTAGAATGGTGTGTCCAATATACAATTTTGCACACGGACATTGAACCGCATACACCACTTGACTGGAACCACAGTCAAAACTACCTCTTAATTCGAATGGATACGGGATAGAGTCATGTGAAAATACTGTGCCCTCCATAACATATGAACACACTGAACACCGGGTACAACTCTTCTGGCCTTGATATACTTGGAATTAGTTATTTTGAACATCCGAGGACACCAATATATCCTTTAAATTCCGGCCCCTAGTTTTGGCAAATATGGGTTTCACTTGTAAAACCAGATGTAAAGAGAGAATAGACCAATGCCTAAGAATAATCTTCTGAATGTGATGTGTTCTAGCCGAAAATGGTAGCACACATACCACTGTGCTCAACTCCGATTTTGGTTTCGGTTGAAGTAATAATTTCCGATTTGCATAAAGACCCCGTTTAAAAGCGTGGGGGAGGCTAAGGGGGGTCGATTTAAAGGGTCGGGTGGGTTTTTTTTTTTATCGGGCCATCGGCGCCATTTTAATTAGTGGCAGCCAAAATGGCACCGATGGCCCAAGAGCGGGAGATTGCGCCGGGACCCCCCCCCCCCCCCCCACTGGACCACCAGGTAATTTAACATTTTTTGGGGGGGGGGTTTCGGGAGGGTGGGGGAGGGTAAGGAATTGGTTTTAAAGGGTCGGGGTGGGTTTAGGGGTTGTTTTGATGTGCCGGTTTTCCCGCCCTCCCCCAAATAATTCCCGTGCCCTATTTAACGATACAATACAAATGCCCCTGACGATAAATCGGGGCCATTTGTATTGTATCGTGCACTCTAACGATTTAGGACGATTTTAAAATTATCTGACCATAATTTTAATCGTTCAAAAACGATTCACATCCCTAATGACCATAGGCTGAAATTCAGGGAAAGAAACTCAAATTCTGAACAATTAGCATAATAAGAAAAATATGAAAAGAAGCAAGTAATAGAGCTCCCTGTTTTTCTTCAAATATGTCTAAATCTTGTTTCCTCAACCAAAAATCAACTCTATATCCTTTCAAAAATAAATGAATATTTCAGTGCTATTGCCTTATACCATATCAAACTATTTGTAGTGCTTCAAAAGTACTCGTGGAGTTTTCCCAGCATGTTGCTTTGTCATTAAAAATTTGCCTGAAGATTTGAGTCTTAACAGCAATGACAGAGTTTCTTAAACATATCATATTTCCTCTGGTTTTCATGAAAAATTATTGTCGCTGTGGCAAACTTTAATAGCAGTTATCTGTGATATTTTAAACTAATGTGCAATCTTAGAAGAAAATAACAGACATGATAGACAAAGCATGAGCTAGAGAGATAAGTTCAAAAGGTTTCCTGTAAATGCATGACAACATACAGAGTTTTTTGAATCAAAATAAAGGGGAAAAGACTTGCACTGAATGCCAAAAGTTTACTTTGATAACCATCATTAATGTCTCTTTATTTCTGCTACAGCATATATAGTTAAATGCATAGATGCTATAGTTTTTAAGGATATTTATACAAATGTAATTTATTTAATGTATTGTTTTCCTAACTAAAATACACAAAACTAGCCAGAGTCTTACCTAATAGCTCATATTGGGGTAGACTTTAAAAGGGTTACGCGCACAAGTTATGCATGTAACCCTTTCAAACCCCCCTACACGCGCCGAGCCTATTTTGCATAGGCTCGGCGGTGCGTGCAAGCCCCGGGATGCGCGTAAGTCCTGGGGCTTTCCTGGGGGGGGGCGTGTTGGGGGCGTGTCATGGTGGCGTGTCATTCAGGGGCGTTCCAGGGGCGTGGCCACAGGCATGGTTCCGGCCCGGGGGCATTTTGGGGGCATGGCCAAGGCCTCCGAAATTGTTCCCGGGCTGGGGAAATGCGCGGCAGCAGCCTGCCAGCACGTGCAAGTTACGCCTGCCCCAGGCAGGCGTAATTTTCGCAATAAAGGTAGGGGGGTGTAGATAGGGCTCGGGGGGTGGGGAAGGGAGGGGAAGGTGGGGGGAGGCTGAAGGAAAGTTCCCTCTGAGGCCGCTCCAATTTCGGAGCGGCCTCGGAGGGAACAGGCAGCGCGCGCAGGGCTCGGTGCACACAAGGTGCACAAATGTGCATCCCCTTGCGCGCGCTGACCCCGGATTTTATAAGATACGCGCGGCTACGCACATATCTTATAAAATCCGGCGTACTTTTGTTTGTGCCTGGTGTGCGAACAAAAGTACGCGTGGGCGTAGTTTTATAAAATCTACCCCATTATTTGCATAGCTAGTTTTTAAAACACATCATATACGTCCTCTACAAAATTAAGTGCTACCACCCTCCCCACACCAAGTATCTAGGCCCCTCACAAAGGAACCAGATTTTCCCTCATGGAAATCACCCTGAATTCTTACCATTCTTGCTACTCACCCATCTTCACCTGCAGCAGGGATGTCAAGGCCCTGCTTCCAGCAACATTGAAGCTTCTGATTGATGACTTTTGGAGGACATCACTTAAGGTGCTGGTGGGGAAGGGGGATTGTGATGGTCCAGGAATTTCATGGTGGATAGGATGTAGGGTTGAAAATGATGTCATCAGTGTTTTGGATATGCAAGGTAGGAGGTTAATGATGTAAGGGAGGTGGTATATTCGACTATTCATTTGATGGTTGGGGGAGGGGGGAATTCCGATTTTGATGGGATTAAATTCCTATTGCAATCAGCCTTTTCATATAATGTTAGTTAGTACAGTAAATTTCAAGAGGAGGCAATTGTGGCTATAACACTTTTTGTATTAACATCCACACTAGTAATGTCTTCATTCTGATAAGGTGTGGGAATGAGTGGTGATTCCCATAGGCCTGGAGACATGTACTAGTCTGACTCCAGCCTCTCTTAAAACATAATCTTTATTCACAGCTTCAGTCATATACACAACAGTAGACTGCCTTTACCTTCAGACAGTGTATCTCTCTACTCACAGTTTGTACTGCTTCGTCTCAACTCAGTTTTTGGACAGCATTACATTACAGGAGCTGCCTTCCCCCTGGAGACCTGGGCCTGGTCTGGTTATCCCCACCAGCTCTTATTCCCCAGTTTCTGCTTATGCCCTCTGAGCTCCATCTGCCCCACAGGATCCCACCCTTAGTGAATTTAGGGTGGACCAGGCATCTAGCCTTGTCCTGCACAGGTAAATAGGGGAACACAAGATGCACTATCTCATATAAGGGTCATTTTTAGCATGCTCTTAGTAAACTTTATTGAATAGCATGATAAGTCACATGCTGAAACTTCTTTACCATGTTTTATTACATTGGTTTCTCTTGCTGCAATACTTTAATTCATTAGGACATGTAATTTTACTAAACTTAGCACCCTTTCATACATATATATACTTATAATTAAATGCTGAGGGATAAATTTTAAAAGTGTTGCTTTGTTAAAAGTTCCATATATGCAAGTATATGGGCCACGTGTGAGCAATGCATATTTTAAAAGCTGCAAATTATGCACATATACTCGCATGTGGGATTTTAAAATAAGACTCGGAGTTGGGGTGTGTCAGAGGCATTCCAGGGCAGGCCCAAAATTTACAAGCGTAAATCAAAAATTTAAATCTGTGGCTGCGGCATGTAGCAATCTATTAGCTGTGCATATTTACTTCTGCTCTTGATGAGGTTTAAGTCTTCATAAATCTCTGTTTAGGCCTAAAATGACAGGGTGAGGAGTCAAGTTGGGGGGAATACAGCCTGAAGAACCAGAGGGGTCTGGATGACCTCAAGACAGACTGGGCAAACTGGTGGATAATGGGTAAAACTGGGAATGTCCTTCACATGAGCATGTTTTTAAATCCTTTGACTTCAATGCATTAAAGCTGACAAACTCCTAAGTAAGATACATGACATATATTTGCTTGGGTAATCGCTTAAAATAGGGAGCACACATATGTGCAGTAGGCGTATTTTAAATCATACATGCACAACAGCTCACTTGATTTAAAATTCCAGAATATGTGCACCCATTCACTCATATATGGGCACCCCATGCTTGTTTTAACATTACTGTCTCTCTTTCTTAATAGGACATTTTTGACACTTTATTTTGTTTTATTCAGATCTGAATGTAAAACAAATTTCTGAATCAAAAAGAGCAGAAATTTTGTGCTTCAATTGAAGTCATATCATTTATTTATTTAAAGTTTTTCTAGACCGACATTCATTGGGAACATCACATCAGTTTACATGGAACAAGAAATACAGCTCTAGGCTTTACAACTGATTTTAACATAACAATAATGTAGGGCAGATTGATTAAATAATGGGAGATTAACTGTGTAAATAATATAGGTAATATAAGTATAAATCTATATAAATAAAAATGTTAAATAGTTTGTATGTCGTCGGTAATCTTGCCAACCGCTTAACCGAATGTGTTCAAATTTGCACACAACATTCACTTCCCATACGGGAAGGATCTTATACACTTACATTACATATAGGTCACACCTGTGACAGGTAATACAAGTTTAAAAATTGCTTACACAAAACAGCGACATCTGGTGGCCATCAGCGCAAGCGCAACCTCTTACACCTTTCACACACACTCACACACCACCCCACACCCCCACACAGGGATATTGTCTTTCATTCACACTCCCTCATAACACACAGAAATCCACACTCATCACACCACACCCCCCCACCCACACACCTGCCAAAGTCACTTACTTCACCCACCCTCCCAAAACACACCAAAACACGAATTCCTGGCTGCTACATTGGGAAGCCACACATTTCACACACCCTCCGAATTTAAATTAAAGTACCCTCTTCCACCCACCCACGCACTGCACTCTGATCACACACTACACCTGATACAAGTCCGTGCTTCTCCGCCGACACCACAGGAACGGTCCGGGACACATCGCATTCAGTAGGGCCATCGGATGCCAGCAACAAAAATGGCGCCGGCGGACCTTGCCCTTACTATGCTACACGGAGACAACAATGACGTCGGTATACCATGTGACATAGTAAGGGCAACAGCCCGTCGGCGCCATATCCTCAGCGGACATTTTCCCTTACTAGGTCAGGAATCATGACGCACCACTTTCATTGGTGAAGTTTTGCGACATGGCAGCCGACGGAACAAACCCTAGCACACACCCTCGCCACCGGCTGGCAGTTTACACATGTAGCCGGGGAGGAGCAGGTGGGGGACCGTTCTTATTTTGCGCCGCGCGTTTTTCACAGGGGGGGGCACTGATTCTCCACATCTCCCGAGAGGGGGGCTGTAGCGTGGGTTGCTCTATTTCGCTGGGTTGGGAGGGGGGGGGGCCAGGAAGGCGTGCTTGCATATTTAAACTATTCGTTGCTGGTGCTGTTCATTTGGGGTAAAAAAAAAAAACCCACAAACTGTAACCTTTACTGCTCTGTTCTGTTTTTTCAACTTAACCAGGCTCAGCTACTGCACCAATTGCTTTCAAATTTGGACACAACCTTGCTTTCACTTTCGGCAAGGTTCTTCTCTGTCTAGATTACATAGATGTCACACGGTTACAGAAAAAAACATGTTTTTACATGTGTGTGGGGAAAACAGCGACATCTGTTGGACAGACATGCAACACATGCTATCTACCTTGGGAAATGAAGCTGCTGTACTGCGCATGCGTGGGCAGGAGCGCACGTCGGGCACAGTGGGACCAACATGGTGCTGGGAGGGGCAGCAGCGGTGCACGTCTCGCACAGTGGGATCAACATGGCGCTGGGAGGAGCAGCAGCGGCGGACCGGCAGCAATATTGGGCGTGGTGGTGTCGGCCGGCTGAAATTCGAAACCTGGGAGGAGCTGCGGTGGCGATCTGGTACGGCTCACGTGTACGACAGGGAGGGATCCTCGCTGACCTCGCGCCTTCGGGAGCGGGCCATGCAGAACCACACAAGAGGGAGAGGGACGGGGGGGGGGGGGGAGCTGGGAGGGCATTGCGAGCTGGAGGGGATCAGAATCAGGGAAGGAGATTGAGAGAGGGTGCGGTGACACTGACAAAAGGATAGGGAGTAGGCGGGGAGAGGTGACAATGAGGGGAGGGTGAATGAAGGGGGCAGTGAGTGTCAGTGGAGAGACACAAAGGGGAGAGGTGAGTGTGAGGGGTGAGAGTTGGATTGGGGACAGGGGAGTGAAGGGGGGGTTAGTGACCGAAGGGGGAGGGGTGAGTGTGAGGGGAGAGAGCTGGAGTGGGGACAGGGGAGGAAAGAGGGGGTGAGTGAACAAGGAGGAAGACGATGTGTGACTGAGGTATATGAGCAAGGGGAAGGGGGGGGGGGAAGAACCTGACTCTGCCACTGCAACGCGTGGCCGGGCACAGCTAGTATAAAATATAATATATAAAATGAAGATAAGAGATTTACATGGTGATAAGAAGAGAGTAGAGAGCTGAATAAGGATAGATTGCGGTTGTAGTTGAATTAAAATATGCATTATAAGGGGGAGGGGAAAGTGAAAAGGGGGAAGGCAGATGGGGGCATCAAAATGAGAAAGTGTGGCAAGGTAGTAGAGAAGTAGTATTATTGCGGGGAGAGCGTGTAAGAGAGGGTGGATCAAGTAAATGCCTGTTTGAATAGCCAAGTTTTCAGTTTTTGTTTGAATTTTTGTGCACAGTGCTCTTGGCATAGGTTGGTGGGCATGGTATTTCAGATTGCAGGCCCTGCAATGGATAGGGCCTGCTCTTTCATGGAGGTAAGATGTGTAAGTTTAGGAGAGGATGTGGGTAGGGTTGCCATATAGTGTGATCTAGTGGGTCTATTAGGGGTGCAGAAATGTAGGGAGTCATTAAGCCAATGCATGTTTTGGTTGTGTAAGGTTTTGTGTATGATGGAAAGAGTCTTATAGCAGATTCGAGATGAGATTGGGAGCCACTGTAGTTCTTTGAGAATTGGGGTGATATGTTCATTTTTGCGAGTGCTAGTGAGAATACAGGTGGCAGCATTCTGTAGCATTTGGAGTGGGGAGATGGTATTTTTGGAAAGGCCTAGAAGGAAGGCGTTGCAGTAGTCGATTTTCGAGAAGATAGTGAACTGGAGTACTGTGTGGAAGTCGTTGAAGTGGAGGAGGGGTCTTAGTTTTTTAGAGGGTGAAGTTTGAAATAGCATTCTTTCATTGTGGAGTTAATACATTTTTTTAGGTTAAGTTGATTGTCAATGATGATGCCTAGGTCTCGTACGTGTTGTGAAATGAAGATTATAGGAGGAAGGGTGTTAGGATGAGAGAGGGTGAAGGTGTTGTGTTGGGGTGAAATGATCATGATTTCTGTTTTGCATGTATTGAGTGCGAGGTTGAGGTTAGTGAGGAGATTGTTGATTGCAGAGAGAGCGGTTTCCCAGGTTTTGAGGGATTTGGGTAAGGAATATGTAATAGGGTTGAGGATTTGTACTTCGTCCGCATATGTGAAGTGCGTAAGACCAAGCTCAGAGAGGAGGTGGCAGCGTGGCAGAAGGTAGATGTTAAAAAGTGTAGAGGATAAGGAAGAGCCTTGTGGAACACCTTGTGATAAGTCGATTGCTTTGGATTCACTGTTACCTATTCTAACTTTGTATTGTCTGAAATTTAGGTAGGATTCGCACCAGCGAAGCGGGATTCCTGAAATGCCAATTTCAGTGAGCCAGTCGAGTAGGATGTTGTGGCCTATGGTGTCAAAGGCAGTGGATATATCTAGCAATGCAAAGATGTAAGAGTGGCCTTTGTCCATTCTTTTGAGGAGGTAATGTGTGAGGGAGATAAGGAGGGTTTCCGTACTGAAGTACTTACGGAAGCCAAATTGCAGTGGGAAGAGAATATTATGTTTTTCTAGATAGTCAGTTGGAGGTTTACTACTTTTTCCAGAATTTTTGATAGGAATGGTAAGTTAGAGATTGGGTGATAGTCAGTTCTGTAGGGTCAAGCTTCGGTTTCTTTAGTATAGGTTTTGTTACGAGCGCGCGCGGGTGTGGTCGTCTCGGGCGGGTGGTGAGCCCTTGGGCCACGGCAGGACTCAAGGAGGAGCCCCAAGCCACACCGTGGGAGGTGAGCTGAGCAGGCATGGTGAGCCAGGCAGGCAGGAACAGAAGCAGGGAGTCCGACCCTCAGCCGGACCTGCATGCCCATGGTAGCCAACACGGGGAAGTTGACTAATGAACGGTCCTCCGACTGTTCCCGGCCCTTTCGGACCCACCGCAGGGAACGGCAATGGGCAGCAGGCCGGACAGAGGCGAGGGCAGACAGAGTCCTTATACAGAAGACGTCAGACGGGGGCTGAAGCAGACATCCAAGACAGGCTGAAGCAAGACACTGAAGACATCAGGGCAAGGGCTGAAGCAAGAAGGAAAGGTCCAGGCGAGCAGGAACTCCGATGCTGGGATACTCACATCCGAAGCCCCTTCGGCTGGCAGAAGCTCAAGAGCCCGTGGGACGAATCCCTCCTGTTGGCCACTCCAGGGCCCAACAGGACAGAAGGCTCAGGAACCAGACGAGGACGAAGGTCAAGGCAGAGACACGAAGACATCAGGAACATCAGGCAGAGACAGGACAAGGCGCCATCAAGACATGGAGGACCTGGATCAGCTAGGTTACAGACGACTGTAATGCTCAGATCCAAGGCAGAGACACAAAGACATCAGGAACATCAGGCAGAGACAGGACAAGGCACCATCAAGACATGGAGGACCTGGATCAGCTAGGTTACAGGCGACTGTAATGCTCAGATCCAAGGCCGTTTGCAAGTGAACAGAAAGTCCTTAAATACTGGAGGTAGAAGGCAACTCCCTGGGAGGAGCTTGCCAGGACTGCCCACCGCTGGTCCTATAACTGGGGTAGAGAGCTGCGGGCCAGCCCCTAGGGAAACGGGCGTGGCTGGAAACCAGGAAGTCCAAACGCAGAGGCAAGCAAGCCACAGGCACAGCTAGGCCTCTCAGGCCCTGGAGCAAGTCCCGGATGGAACGTAGGCGAGGCCCAGGCTTCAGAGCGGCCTCTGGAGGAAGGTAAGAGACCTCCTGTAGCGCAGCAGCAGGGGGGATCGCAACAGGTTTGACTATAGCTTGTTTTAGTGGGGTTGGAACATTTCCAAGAGTGATTGAACAGTTGATGATGTTGGCTAGGAGTTGGGATATTATATTAAGGATGGACAGGAGGTATTTAGTAGGAATCGTGTCAGATGGGTGTGATGAGGGTTTCATTTTCTTTAAGAGTGATTCTATTTCAGTGGAGGCAGTGGTCTCAAAAGAGTTTAAGGAGGCATGTGGGTTTTTTGGAAGGGCTTTTGTGGGTAAGGTGGCTGTTGGAAAACGTGTCATGAGTTTAGATATTTTGTCATGGAAAGATTGTGCTAGGTCTTCACATTTTGTTTTGGCATCCTCATCTGTTATGGGTGAGGGGGAAGTTTTGGTTAGATCTGAGACATATGCGAATAGGGCTTTGGAACTGAATTGTAAGTTATGGATTCACTGAGCATAGAAGTCTCGCTTGGTTTTAAGGTTGGTCTCACAGTAGTTGTGTAGGGAAGATTTGTATTTTGCAAGTTGTGTAAGAGAGGGATCTTTGCCCCATTTCTTTTCCTGGCTTCTTAGGTGGTGCTTCATCATTTTTAATTCTGGAGTGTACCAGGGTTTTTTTGTGTTGTGTGAGGGGTTTAGTTCTTTAGTATGAAATGGGCAGATAGGTGATTCCAGGATGAAAGTGCAGAATCGGCATCAGTTATATCAAGTTTATCAAGATCATTGGTAAAAGTTGTGATTAGGTCGTCTCTAGTACAGGGCTTTCTGAAATGGATGGTGTTATTTTTTGTGCTTGTGAGAGTGGCTATGTTTTTTATTCAGAAATTTGCTCTGAGGGAGTGGTCAGACCAGGGTATGGGGGTGCAGGAGGGAGAGTCAGGGAGGAATAGAGGATAAAGATTAAATCTAGGAAGATAAAGATTAAATCTAGGGAGTGACCTGCTTTATGTGTGGAACTTGTTATTATTTGCTTAAAGCCCATCGCATTGAGTGAGACCAGGAGTGCATCACAAGTGGGTGAAAGTGGTATGGAGTCTACATGGAGATTGAAATCTCTGAGAATGATAGCAGTGTTGTGCTTGTGGCATTGTGGACCCTTGGTCGCAATGGAAATTACTCCACCCATGGGGAGGGGCCCCGTGGGGAACCACTGTGATAGGCTGAACTCAGATAGCAGACACAGTATGGATAGAGGCTTTATTGTACTGCTGTAGATAGATGGTGATAGCAGAAAGGTAAGACACTTATCCAAGAAGTGCCAGTATGTTCAATAGGCTCAGATGTGAAGTCTCACCCAGATGTTACGATAGGTGGAAGCCAGCAGAGCGGATTACGTTGCGGCTGGTGGGTGGAGCTGGAGCACCGGATCGTAGAGGTACTCACAGGAATGATGGCATCTTCCTGATGGTGGAAAGTTGGGACCGAAGGACCGTGCTGCAGGATATAATGGCTGGTAGGCCCTCGAGGAGCGAGTACCCGATGATCCGATATCCTGAAAAGTAGAAGAGAGAGAAAGACCCCCGAGGAGCGGTTGTCTTAGTTAGAGATGGCCCCAAAGGAAGTTGGAAGAGAGAGACCCCCGAGGAGCGGGTATCTAAAGCTTCTACAGGAGTGAGGCCCTTGGAGTGGAAGCAGTATCTAAGTGAGCAGCTTAGAGCGGTCAGAGTAGCTAAAACTGAAGTCCTTGCTAACTCAAGGTGGTAGCGGAAGCGGAGGCTAGATATACCTGGAGGTACGGACGTCATGCGGTGGGGCCGCCCCCGAGGTTCCCGCCATGACGTGTATTTGAGCATAGGAGATGTGCGCGCTCGTGCCTTAGAAGGCCATGGGAGTGAGCATGGCGGATGGGGATGCCCATGCTGGGTTGGAAATGCCGAGACCCTCAGCACTTTGCACCGGAGGCAGCCATCTTGCCCAAAGAGAGTGAAAGAGGAGAAAAAGAGGTAAGGCAGAGCAATCACAGCCATCTGTGACCAATGGATGCAACAAAAAGGAGTGTCCATTGCTATATTCTCAGCTATATATTCAGTGAGGGGGGATGAGTTTCTGTCAAGGAGACCTGGGGAGGTGTAGACTAGGCATATTTGTAGTTGCAGTGATTTAAAGAGACCAATTTCGAATTTGGGTGCAGTGCAGTTTGGGATACCAGTTTGAGGTCTTTTTGGCTGCAAGTAGGAGACCTCCGCCTCTTTTTTGGGTCTAGGTATGGAGAAGATGTCATAGGTGTGAATAGGGAGTTGGTTTAACAGTACAATATCGGTTTCTTTGAGCCATGTCTCAGTTATGGCACAGATGTCGGGTTTGTCATCCAGAAGGATGTCGTTGAGAATGGGGTTTTTTTTAGACAATGGATTAGGAATTGAAGAGAATGAGGATGAAAGCAGTGAGGCCAATGAATTGTGGAAGCGGGGTTAACATGATTGGTAGGAAAGATCTGGGGTGGGCCCTAGAGTGGGAAAAGTGGGGTATGTTGCATTTGAAATAGTAGTGTTTGAGTGTAGGTATTGGGTGTACCAGCATGTTTTGCTTAAAGGAGGCGTGTTTATAGGATGGTTATTGAAAGTGGGTGTATAATGCTAGAGTGGGATACTTGAAAGGGGGGGCAACAGATAGTGGGATGTGATGTGTGAAGATAATTGGGGGGGATGGTAGTAAGTGTGAAGGGCGTGAGGCCCAGAAATTGTGAGAGGAGGAAAACTGAATGATGAACAGACAAGAAAAATGATGAGATTTAAGGGTGTAGGAGGGGAAGGTGGGGGGAGTTGCGTGGTTTCAGGGGTGGTGATAAGGGGCGACGCTAAGGGGTGTGCCAAGGGGCTTGCTCCTTGGTTGCGCTCCTTAGGCACAAGACACCTGGAGGAGGGCCGAACTTTAAAGGGCCGTCGGGTCGCCGGTCGTGACATCGCGGTGTGGGCAGTCCTCGGATGCAGTCGCCGAAGGAGGGTGGTTGCGGTGGCTCAAGGCGACTCCTGACCCCGATGGGTCTTACACCGGCCGCGTGGAGAGTCGCTGGGCCTCGGTGGGGCAGGCAGGTAAGAAGGGTTTGCTGGAGGAGGGCAGAACTTTAAAGGGCTGTCGGGTCGCCAGTCGTGACGTCGCGGTGTGGGCGGGCCTCGGATGCGGTCGCCGAAGGAAAGTGGTTGCAGTGGCTCGAGGAGGCTCCTGACCCCGATGGGTCTTGGCCGCGTGGAGCATCGGTGGGCCTTGGTGGGGCAGGCAGGTAAAAATCAGGGGCCTATGCACTAAAACTCTTGCAAAAACATTTTTCCGCATGTATGTCACTGAAAATTTATGAGGTAATTTTGTAACATTGCACATAAGTTAGCCAGCAAATGTTCTCATAAATTACTCCAGTTTTCGAAGCATACTTACACGCATAAGGCCTCTTTGGTAATTATTCACCAAATCTACCTGCACACAATTATACCTGCTACAACTTCTACACAAATTTACTGAAAAAATGTATGTGTCTATTTTTGAAAATCTAAAAGTATGCACATAAGTGCAAACACTTCCCCAAGCCTGGCCTGGAAATACCTCAGTTCAGTCGGGTAACCTCATAAGCATCTCTCCTAATTCCCAGTCAATGTCTTATGAGAGGAATTTACAGCTCTACTGCTTCTTTGTCTCTGCTGCAACACTTATCTTGAAGACTACAGGTACTATCTGAGACCATGTAAGACATAGAACACATAGGGGTAGATTTTCAGAGGTATGCGCGGGCGTACATGTGAGCATGCTACCCAGCGCGCACACATGTACGCCCGATTTTATAATATGCGTGCGCAATTGTGCACCTTCTGCACGCCGAGCTGCGCTGCCTTCCCCCGTTCCCTCCCAGGCCGCTCCGATTTCGGACCGGCCTCGGAGGGAACTTCCTTACCCCCCCACCCCACCTTCCCTTCCCTTCTCCTACCTCCCCCGCCCTTTCCCCCTTACCTTTTTCTTTTGTTTTCTTTTATTTCAAAACTTACTTTAGCCCTGGGGCTGAAGTAAGTTGCGCGCGCTGGCCCAGCAGCAAATGGCCGCTGTGCCGGGAGCCTCTGACCCTGCCCCACCCCCTCCCCGCACCTTTTTTCAAGCCCCGAGACTTACATACGTCCCGGGGCTTTATGCGCGTCACCGGGCCTTTTGAAAATAGGCCCGGTGCGCGTAACCTTTTGAAAATCCGGCCCATATAGTGCAACATTTCAGCACAATCATGAAATTTGATTTGAACTCATGGTATGAACCTTTATTTGCAAAAATAGTTAAATAATTTGTTTTATCACTGTGCAAAGTACAATAATGATTGAAAAACAATTGTCATTGGTGAACCTTTGCTTTGAAAATATGTTTCTTGCCTGCATAAAGTGGAATTGTTTTTTTAAGTGCTGATGTGTATTGATGTCTCTTCTCTCTGGTTTCCTCCTTTCTCTGCCTCATTCTTTCTCTCCTCTGTTTCTCTCCTGTCCTCTACTCCACACCACCCACAAAACCTTCTGCTCTTACAACCCCCATCTCCTCTAACCTCTAGTACATCCTATTAACTTAGCCCTTAAAATGGCATGGTAAGAAACATTACCACATGATCCAAGGCAGGTGTTAGTGCAGAGTAGGCAAATATTTTTTCTAAGGGCCACATTAATTATCCTGCTTGGATCAGGGTCTATAGAAGGTCCAAAGAAGGAGAATTCCCAATGAGGAGTGGAGATGGGGAGTGGCATTCAAGCCAAAAAGTAATGGCTTACCCTCAGGATGCAGTAGAGGTTTGCATCTGGCCCACAGTGGCAATATTACTTCTGGCCTACAGATGTCACTTCTGTGTGGAAGTAATATATTATCATTCCCAAAGGCAGGACCCACCCTACTGCCGCATGACAGACAGAAGGTTCCCATGAAATAGATGTGATCCACAGGACATAGCATGACCTCCTCTTTCCTAGTAAGTGTGAGTTCAATAGGTTATAGAGGGGAGTTTGCACCTACTATAGAAGTATGCACCTACTATATTAGTTTGCACCTACTATAGCCTCATTTGCTTATGATGTTCCTTCATTTCTATTCAAGCACATGCTAATTTTAGCATGTACATGCTAATGTCTTTGCATACTGGTTTAGCTAAGCCATTACTACAAAAAATATAATTTTTAGCAGCATATATCCTATTCACAAGAATTAGTGTCATTTTCAGGTACATTTTTAAAGATGTTCATAGTAACATAGTAAATGTCAGTAAAAAAAGAACCAAGTGGTCCATCCAGTCTGCATAGCAATTAATTTTTTAAAGGTAGTAACTACTGCTCCATGCAGGTTTCCCCTATGCTGTCTGTTATGGGTAGTAACATGCCTTCTGCTGTGGATAGCAGAGCTGTAGCTTGCCTATGGCCAGTATGGCCATGGCCATAGGTGCTGCTACTGAAGGGCACCATAGCATCACTGCTGCCATGTGTCAGTGAGAGTAGTGTGGCTGGTGGGGCCTCAGTAAGAAAATAAGCTGCATAGCCCTGCTGAAATTGACAACATGGTCAGTGGGACCCCACCAGGCCATGCTGTTGATTCTGGCAGGGCCAGGCTGCTTTTCCATTTACTAAGGCCCCACTGACCATGCTGCCAATTTTGGTGGGTCCACACTGCTTTGGAGGAGGAGGAGGATCATGCTCTGCCCTATCCTGCTGAAAGAAATCCAAGGCTAGAGCTGGGTCAGCCCCCGCAGCCAGAAATTGTTCCCTTGGCCAAGGGGGCTGAAGAAGGAGACTGCTGCTGCCTGCTTCTTCAAGGGGGGAATGAGAGAGAACATGTGTGTGGGAGACTGAGAGAGAGAGAGTATGTGTGTATGTGTGTGTGAGAGACAGTGTGTGACTATATGAGAGTGAGAGAACATATGTATGTATGCTTGTGAGAGTTATATGAGAAAGCATGTGTGTATGTGTGTGGGAGAGTGAGAGAGAGTGTGTGGGTATGTGAAAGTAAGGGAAAGCATATGTGTGTGTGTGGCAGAAAGATAGCATATGGGTACATGTGAGAGAGAGAGCATGTGGATATGTATATAGGAAAAAGAGAAAACATATGTGTGTTAGAAACAGAGAGCATGTGTGTGTGTGTGTGTGTGTGTGTGTGTGTGTGTGTGTGGAGAGAGAGAGAGAGAGCATGTGTATATATGAAAGTGAAAGCATGTGTGTATGTGAGAGAGAGAGAGAGCATGTCTGAGAGTGCATGATTGTATGTGTGAGAGAGTGCATGTATATGTGAAAGAGAGGGGGAGCATGTGTGTATGAGACGGAGCATGTGTATGCACAACAACCCCACTTCTTCTCTGCCTGCTAATCCATGACGATTTCAGGCCATCTAGAAATCAAAAGTTCCCAGATATGGATAACGGGGAATGTTTTAAAATCCTTAATATTTTTAATTGTTGGGTGTTATTTGTTGTGTCTGTTTTTAAATATTTTATTGGTGTTTGGAAAATTTTTATATGAGTTTTTAATTATTGAATGTTATTCTATTTATTAGCTTTGAATGATTTAATTTATTAGTATGTTTTTACTAATTTTATTGTTTCATAAGGAATGATATTGCTTCTGTTTTTTCATTGTAGTGCATTCAGAATTTCACTTCTAGTTTCCAGTTCAGTTTTTGTCGTATTCTGTATTTGAGGTTCTATCTGTGTTTTGCATGTGTGACTGAGGTGAGGTATTTCAGCAGTTTGTAGTTTCAATATATGAATCTATTGCAGCTTGGCTTGTTCTGTTTTCCTAATAGGGGGTGTATTACTGTTTTAGACCTGGTGTATTATTTGCAGTGTTAACTTTCACAACTGTCTCAGGTGCAGATGACTGCCTCCTCTTGCCTACCCATTAATTTACCACTTCCCCCATCAAATAATCCTCAAGAATTTGTATGAGACACTGTGTCACACAAGTGTTCACAAAGAAAATCTTTATTGGATGGATATGGCTGCAGTATAGGTCAATACATACAACTCAATTGTATACAATCATTCAATCACACAACAGCAATTACTAATAGCTAACATTCTCAATCTCTAGTGTGACCACACCCTTACCAGCTAAATTTCAATTTGCAAAATACTCCATTGGCTCATGTTACAGCAATGTAATGCTGTCCTGAGCACAAGGCCATCGAAGCCTCACCCAAATTTGACATATACGCCATACAATCATGCTACAGCAGTGTAGCACCATTAAAGACGCAGGGCCATCGAAGCCTTGCCCCTCAGGTTATCCTGCACTTCGATCATTGATCAGTGATGAATTTTTCTGCGATGCAATGAGGTCCTGGTACATAAAAGATTAGGGTTTGTCATTTAGCATGCCAACATAATTTAGGGTAGTCTACAGGCCAATCCTGGCCATCAACGCTGAAGACTTGATATGCAACTCATCTCACTCCCACCCACCGATGTAACGTATAAGCAGAATATCACATTGCCTGCTATTCTCTGCCTTGTCGTCTTTCAAAAATTGCACATGCCGTGCACCAGAGGACTTGGTCAAACCTGCCCCCTATGCCATGCCTGTTTGGCGATCCTTCACTCCCACTGACTCCATGAAACTTTAAAGCTGTCCCCCAAATGGGCATGTTGGGTGGGAAAATTGCCAAAGAAGAGGCTGTTGGGTGGGCCAACACTCCTTTAAATCATGTTTGCCAGCCCGCCCCCAGCCTCTGCCCCCTCCCTTGCCCCAGAGGCGGAGCACCTCGCTTGTTGTGGCCTCCCCCCTCCGAATTGAGGTGGGCTGGCTCCTTAAGCAGAGATTTGCTGTTTGAGTGTTGACAGTGTGTTGCTTTGATATAGAAAGTTTATTGCATTATAATTCTGTTTTATCGTGGCTGTTTGAGGGTCATGCTCATGCCCAAGATGCATTATAGTAGGACTAATACCATGTGGGTTCCAAGTGTCTCTTGTTTTTTTGGAGGGTTTTCTGATTGGCACCAGAGCAGTGCATGTAAATATAATATATATATTGTAAGTGATATTTTTACCTCAGAAGACTGTGCTTTGAATGTACTTTGTCATGTAAAATCTGTTCATTATAAATGCATAATTTTTAATTATGTATGGAGGGTGTAATGGGGTGGAGGTTGCAAAACTGAAATGTTTTCCTAGGACACCTAATACCCTTGCATTGGCCATGGGCTTTGCTATACAAACATTTAATAGAAGTCTCCCAACTCATGGTTTCATGTGTTATGTAATGGGTGAAGGCACATTTTTTCACTTGGCCATAGATGCCAGATTGCTTGGCTACGGCTCTGATGGATAGTAACATTCATGGCGATTGTACATGTAAAATAGGCATATACCAATGTAAGTAGCCTATGAACATGGTAAGCGAAGGAAGAAAGTAAATGCAAACTGTCAATGTTGCACAGAAAAGTAGGTGTGTATAAAGAGAGCATTTTGAAGTAGCACTAAGAAGTACATGCACATTTCTGTATTTTATAGTTGGGATACATGTTTTACATCATCAAACATACACTCATGCTTTTACACATGCTAATCAAGTCATGGAAATTAAGTCCAACTTTTCTTTAATCTGCAATTTTTAGATAGAGGGTCTGGAGCAAGAGGTAGAGGCTGTGGGTGAACTGGTGGAGGGGGTGGGTAAACCGACTAAGGTTTGGCTCAACTGGTAAAGATGTCAGCAAAGTGGTGCATGGAAATACATGCATAAGTATGTATTTTCATAAGTGAGATATGTGTGTATATCAGTCAACTTTGTAAAATCCCTGCCTCCGTGTATAAAATGAGGCTTACATTTCAATTATTGTGTGCGGAAATTATGGGGTAGATTTTCAAAGGGCTATGCAAGTAAGACATGCGTGTAACCCCCAAAAACCTACCCCTGCGCGTGCCAAGCCTATTTTGCATAGGCTCGGCGGCGCGCGCAAGCCCCGGGATGCACGTATGTCCCGGGGCTTTCAAAAATGAGCGGGCTGGGGCAGGGCTGGGGGCATGGCGGCAGTCTTGGGGCAGGGCCGGGGGCATGGCGGCAGTCTGGGGGTGGTCCCGCGGCGGTCCCGAGTCCTCCAGCACAGCGGCCTGTACCGGGGGATGGTGCACCGGCAGCCGAGGCAGGCGTAACTTCTGCAACAAAGGTAGGGGGGATTTAGTTAGGGCTGGGGGGTGGGTTAGATAGGGGAAGAGAGGGGAAGTGGGGGGGGAGCAGTAGAAAACTTCCTTCCGAGGCCGCTCCGATTTCGGAGCGGCATTGAAGGGAATGGGGAAAGCCATTGGGGCACCCCTTGGGCTCGGCACGCGCAAGGTGCACCAGTGTGCACCCCCTTGTGCGCGCCAACCCCGGATTTTATAACATGTGCGTGGTAGCGCATGCATGTTATAAAATCGGGTGTACATTTGTGCACGGCGGGTAGCGCGCACAAATGTACCCCACGCGCTTAAAATTTAAAATTGGCCCCTATATGCATATACTTCAATAAAGTATTTGCAGAAACTATTACATCACTGTTACATAAGCACAATCTTTTGGGATGGAGATTATACAATATTTTATAAACTATGTGGATCCCATCACACAGTTTATAAAAAACAAGCACATCTTTAAATGCACTGACTTATACTTATATATGCTAAATTATGCACACTGTTGAAAATTAGCTCTTTAATGTCAGTCGCAAAATGCCACTCAAATACAATGCAAGGAATTAATTAGTTAACTCAAACCTTTGTATCTTTTTGTTCACCTTCTCTATAACTAAAGCACTGTGGACAAAAAAATTAATTGAATGGAAAAAAAATAAATTAGATGAGGTGAACATAGAAGGTGGGAAGTTAATAAACTAAGACATGAGAAGCAAGAATAACAGGATAGAAAAAAATGATTGTTTCATACAGTATTTGTTAAGGTGTCTCTGATAAAGTACTTACATGAAAATAAGGCTCTGAATCAATTTCATAAATGTGTTGCCTACAGTCTTTAATATGATGATTCTTCATTCTTGATACAACTGTCAATACATGATGAATAGAAAGATGCTGTGAAGATTGTAGTTTTGTTTCTTCAAACTTGTGATGTTATTTATGTTGGGTACTCAGAGAAATTTAAATTATTTTGTGCAATATACACAGACAAAAGCAATAGAGATGTGTGTAAGGCAGGAAACAGGTGCCCATGTGGTTGTGAAATGATCATAAATTCATTTACACAGAAGGAAGTACTATTACAACTGAAATTAGATAAGCAATGGAACTTGAAGGGATGCTCCCAAGGAAGTGCTGATTTTACCATTCATATCTCGTTTATCTTGTCATTGGAATAAGGGAAGGTTTCAAGGTGCTGGAAAGGAGCCTATGTAGCCCAGCTGCACAAAAGTGAAAACAAGCAAGAACTAGGTAACTACAGACATGCCAGTCTAACTATGGAATTAAACAAAATTATAGAAACAACAATAAAGAAAACAATAAGGGGTAGATTTTCAAACCGCGCGAATTGGCGTACTTTTGCTGGCGCATCAGGCGCCAGCAAAAGTATGCGGGATTTTAGTAGATAAACGCGTAGCCGCGCGTATCCGCTAAAATCCTGGATCGGCGCGCGCAAGGCTATCGATTCTGTATAGCCGGCGCGCACCGAGCCGCGCAGCCTACCCCCATTCCCTCCGAGGCCGCTCCAAAATCAGAGCGGCCTCGGAGGGAACTTTCTTTTGCCCTCCCCTCACCTTCCCCTCTCTTCCCCTACCTAACCCACCCGCCCGGCCCTGTCTAAACCCCCCCCCCCCCCCCGTACCTTTGTCGGGGGATTTACGCCTCCCGGAGGGAGACGTAAATCACCGCGCGCCAGCGGGCCACTAGCGTGCCGGGACGCAACCTGGGGGCAGGTACGGAGGGCGCAGCCACGCCCCCGGACCGCCCCAGGCCGTAACCACGCGGATTGCGTATTCATTCAAAACGAATGCACATCCCTACTGGCAGCTAAGATGTAATGCCAAAAAATGCAGAATATGCATTTAGGATTGCAAAAACCCAAGGGAAAGTTACAGTATTGGAGGTGAAATTCTTCTAAGCACAAATGAAGAGCAGGATCTAGGGTTAGTTGTGTGTGATGATCTTTAGGTGGATAAAGCAATGGTAAAAGCCAAAAAAAAGCTTGGCTGCATAGGGAAAGGAATGGTCAGCAGAAAAAGGGAGTTGATATTGCCCCAGTATAGGTCCCTGGTGAGACCTCATTAGGAATACTTAGTATAATTCTGGAGACCACACATTCAAAAGAATATAAACAGGATGTAGTCAGTCCAAAGGGTGATACCAAAATGGTCAATGGGCTTTGTTCTAAAGCATATGAGGATAGACTTAAAGAACTAAATATGTATATCCTAGAGGAAAGGCAAGATAGGGGAGCGATGATAGAGACATTCAAAAATCTCAAAGGTTTCCATGCACAGAAGGTGAGCTTTTTTCAATGGAAAGGAGTCTCTAGAATGAGGGCTCATGCAATGAGTTTGAAAGGGGGTAGACTCAGGAATAATCTTAGAAAATATTTCTTTACAGAGAGGGTGGTGGACATGTGGAATAGCCTCCCAGTGGAGATGGTAGAGACAAAAAAAATGCTATTTGAATTAAAGAAAGCATGGGATAAATACAATGGATCTCTAAAGAAGCAATGAGAATTATATAATGCTAAATTAATTGGATGGATGGGCAAACTGGATGGGCTATACTTTTTTTTTTTTTTTGCAGTCATGTTTCTAGGTTTCTATGTTTTTTTAAATTTGGTTGGTTAGGGGAGGTGGGGGTAGGGATCAGGCACTAGCCTGCATTTATTCCAATTTATTTTTTGGAGTGGAGGGCTGTGGAATCATGTCGGAAGGCCCACAAACTTTTATATTTGCTTTCATATTTTGTATCCAAACAACCCGCCATATGTTGAATATTTCCGGTTAAGGCTAAAGATATCCAAGTTCATGTACCCAGATAGCATTACACCTGCTTTTACTATGACAGGACTTAATTGGCTAAACATAGCCAGATAGCACTGATATTCAATGATGTCCAGCTAAGTTTAAGTCCCACCCCCATAACACCTCTTATTTATCCAAATAAGTTTTAGCACGATAATGACTTATCCAGCTAAAAATGATCTGGACAGGGGGGAAAATATTAAATCTACAGATTTTACTGGCTAAGTCCCAAACTCAGCCAGACCTATCCTTTTCCATTATTGACCTGTGCCTTCAGCATTATCTCTTGCGCGCCTTTGTCTTCCTCCAACACAGTGTGTCCAGAGAACCCAAAAATTGTGGGAAATGTAGCTTCCGCCTACAGATGAGTCAGTTTCTAAGGTATCTTTAAAATGTTTTATGTTTAGAATGCTTTTGTTTATTAAAATATGCATAAATTATTTTTCTTTGTATGATTTTATTATTTTAGCTTCACAGGGTCACTTTCATTATTATTTTTGGTCTTTGGGTGCTCATCTTTTGACACCACTCTTCTTCTACACTACTTTGTTCCCTACTGTGGTGCGGTTCACCTGCTAGACCCCTATATTCCATGTAATGGTTTGATTTGAACTGGCTCCTTTCATGAAACAGCAAATATCTAATCCTTACATAATTATCTCATTCAGTCTTTGTTTTGCTAAAGAAAAGTGAATTTCCTTTGTCAATATGCTGTATTGTTGGATGTTTAGGTGTAATCTCCATGTTCTTCTTTATCACCTGAAAATGTTACGTTTTCAATAGGCAAAACCTATGATTGCTGATAGTAAAGGTGCAATACTTCATACAGAAGAATATTGATTGTCTTCAGTTAAGTCCTTTGTATATTCACTTTAATGCATCCAGAATCAGTTACTTTGGAATAAGAGTTCATCCTTGAAAAAGGCTGTGTGCTTGCTCATTGTACTTCCTTTCTTCTTTTCTGTGAAGAAAACCTTGCAAGGGCACTTAGAGGCAAATGAGCTCTTTGTGTGGTTAATCACTTGTGCAAGTGCAAGGTGTGGGATGGGAGATAGGATTCGCATGTTGCAAACAGCAGTGAGGCTAAGTAAATGTGTGCGCTGAGTGATATTAATTTGCATTGAGTACACAAGTCCAGGAGAATAGGCTTAGCTAATTAAATGATCCTTTTCCCTCTCTCTCTCCCACTAAGATGAATTCAAAATAGGTTTAGTTTAGCATTAAAATAAGCTTAACCCTGCCTTCCACAAGGGGTATATTAAGGCAATTAATTCAGTATTAGAAAAGTAAAGATATGGATAACACAGTGCTTGCATATATGAAAGCGGGGTGACTTTGCTAATACATTTAAACAAAGTAAAGTGTCTCCACAGTGTTTATCTGTCTCAGTAGGTAAACATATCAGTGCACTGCAGAAATATAAAAAAAAGATACATTTGAGAATAGATATAGTCCTACTGGTAATGGGTTTTTTTCCAGAATGATTACTATGTATTGAATATATAACTGAGCATCCGAGTCGTGTGTACACAAGTAAAGAATCAGATGCTGCTTAGCATACGATTACTCTTAATAGCACCACCAAAAGTTCTTTTCTTATCCATGCTAGAATTGTTGTAGCTTACAGTACGATACTTCATCAATGAAAAGGAAGTTACAGTACATGAGCTTTCAAGACTACATATGTCCATTCTTCCGATATATATTATATACCAGTTTTCTCCAGAACTATGTACTTACTACTCATTCAAGCTACTAACCAAAGAGCTTTGTGGCAAATACTAAGGGGACAATGTCTAAGGTGCGATAATCTTATTAGGATGTTGCTTATAAAATTATGCTGTACATCATAAACACGGCCATTAAACAAAATGAGACTGGCCTGCCTAGGGATTGGGTTTGTTTAGAAGCTGGAAGGGCAGGAAGATCTGGGGTCGCTCCAGTCCTTTCTTTGGGGAAGACCTTCCCACACAGACACACACACACACACACACACACACACACACACACATGCACACACAGACACTGAAGGGATAAGTAGGTGCTGGGAAGGTCCCCACTCTTGGCTCATTTGTGGGAAGTGGAAGGAGGGGGTTGTAAGGGGGAGCGCTAGGAAGATTTCGAGAGATCCCGGGACTTCAGGAAGTGGCAGTGAGCGCTGGGGAGACCACTTTAAAAAAAAAAATAATGTTTAGTGGAAAGAAACTGAAAATACCTAAAGTTCTGGGGTATTTTCAGGAAAGTCTATTTTTGGTTCATTCCATTCAAAATGAACTAAAATAGACTTTGTCATGCCAAAAAAAAAAAAAATCATTCATTTTCAAACAAATGCACATCCCTAGTGTTTCTTCTGTAGCAGTGATCACTCCAACAGCCACATGAAGAGATCCCGAGAGACTGCAATAACAACAAAAATGATCACTGGATTTGGGACCGGCGTCGGAGGCTCAGTGGGTAGGCATGCACCTTTCCTTTTCCCTATCTTGCTAAAAAGAAAAATAGCCAGGGAACAGAAGATGTTAAAAATGAGAGAGCAAAACAAATAAAATAAAAAGAAACACAAAATAACACAAAATAAAAGTTGGGATTGGATTGGGGCTTTGCCCCCCCCCCCCCTTCTCTTTTCTACAAACATATAAAATTTTAAATCCCAGGCTCTGCTTCACCTCTACCCCATCTCTCCAATCTCCTCCAGTCTCCCCCCACCCAGTACTCTACCTCATCCAAATCAGGCAAGAACAATTCCCAGCCATTCCTTTCCAACTGCTATTTTTCAAAATGGCATCAGAGAGCTAAGGCTGGAGCCATTTTGCCATACACAATTTCAAAAAAAAAAAATAAATAAATTCTTGTTTCATTTCCAACAAAAGCACATCCTTAACATTCTTCACCCAAGGCTGAGAAAGGTATGCCTTCTTAATACTGACTGAAAGTAATTATTAAAAAGAACTTTACAGAAGAATAAGTAAAAGAGAAACCGAATTTCATACGTTAATAATATGCCAGCTCTAAAATCTATTCATCCAAGGATTCTTAATGAAGTAATGTTCTTGCAGCATCAACATATTTAGGGCAGGGGTGGCCAACTCCAGTCCTCAAGAATATGCATAAGACAGATCTGCATACAATGGCAGTAGTGCATGCAAATCTATCTCATGCATATTCATTGGTAATAACGCTAGACGCGTACTCTGTCAGCGTAAATGTATGCTCCTAGCGTTATTATCAAAGTAATGCTGGAAGTGGCTGGAATGGCGTTGCACTGCTATCTCAGCATACAAACAGAGGACCCTGATTTATGTTCTGGGTGGGTCAGGGGGCTTCTGGGGAGGGAGCTACTATGGAGGGGAGATGTTTGGGAGTGGAGAAGTTGTGATTTTATCAGAACATAAGAACATGCCATACTGAGTCAGACCAAGGGTCCATCAAGCCCAGCATCCTGTTTCCAACAGTGGCCAATCCAGGCCATAAGAACCTGGCAAGAACCCAAAAACTAAGTCTATTTCCTATTACCGTTGCTAGTAATAGCAGTGGCTATTTTCTAAGTCAACTTAATCAATAGGTAATGGACTTCTCCTCCAAGAAATTATCCAATCCTTTTTTAAACACAGCTATACTAACTGCACTAACACATCCTCTGGCAACAAATGCCAGAGTTAAATTGTGCATTGAATGAAGAAGAACTTTCTCCAATTAGTTTTAAATGTGCTACATGCTAACTTCATGGAGTGCCCCCTAGTCTTTCTATAATCTGAAAGACTAAATAACCGATTCACATCTACCCATTCTAGACCTCTCATAATTTAAATACCTCTTTCATATCCCCCCCCCCCCCTCAGCCGTCTCTTCTCCAAGCTGAAAAGTCCTAACCTCTTTAGTCTTTCCTCATACGGAAGCTGTTCCATTCCCCTTATCATTTTGGTCGCCCTTCTCTGTACCTTCTCCATCGCAATTATATCTTTTTGGAGATGTGGTGACCAGAATTTTACACAGTATTCAAGGTGGGGTCTCACCATGGAGCGATACAGAGGCATTAAGACATTTTCCGTTTTATTCAGCATTCTCTTCCTAATAATTCCCAACATTCTGTTTGCTTTTTTGACTGCCGCAGCACACTGAACCGACGATTTCAATGTGTTATCCACTATGACGCCTAGATCTCTTTCTTGGGTGATAGCACCTAATATGGAACCTAACATTGTATAACTATAGCATGGGTTATTTTTCCCTATATGCATCACCTTGCACTTATCCACAATAAATTTCATCTGCCATTTCGATGGCCAATTTTCCAGTCTCACAAGGTCTTCCTGCAATTTATCACAATCTGCTTGTGATTTAACTACTCTGAACAATTTTGTATCATCTGCAAATTTGATTATCTCAATCTTTTTATTTCTTTCCAGATCATTTATAAATATATTGAAAAGTAAGAGTCCCAATACAGATCCCTGGGCACTCCACTGCCCACTCCCTTCCACTGAGAAAATTGTCCATTTAATCCTACTCTCTGTTTCCTGTCTTTTAGCCAGTTTGTAATCCACGAAAGGACATCGCCACCTATACCATGACTTTTTACTTTTCCTAGAAGCCTCTCATGAGCAACTTTATCAAACGCCTTCTGAAAATCAAAACACTACATCTACCAGTTCATCTTTATCCATATGTTTGTTAACTCCTTCAAAAAAGTGAAGCAGATTTGTGAGGCAAGACTTGCCTTGGGTAAAGCCATGCTGACTTTGTTCCATTAAACCATGTCTTTCTATATGTTCTGTGATTTTGATGTTTAGAACACTTTCCACTATTTTTCCTGGCACTGAAGTCAGGCTAACCGGTCTGTAGTTTCCCGGATCGCCCCTGGAGCCCTTTTTAAATATTGGGGTTACATTAGCTATCCTCCAGTCTTCAGGTACAATGGATGATTTTACTAATAGGTCTGAAATTTCATTTTTTGTTCCTTTAGAACTCTGGGGTGTATACCATCCGGTCCAGGTGATTTACTACTCTTCAGTTTATCAATCAGGCCTACCACATCTTCTAGGTTTACCATGATTTGGTTCAGTCCATCTGAATCATTACCCATGAAAACCTTCTCCGGAGCGGGTATCTCCCCAACATACTCTTTAGTAAACACCGAAGCAAAGAAATCATTTAATCTTTCCTTGATAGCCTTATCTTCTCTAAGTGCCGCTTTAACCCCTTGATCACAACGGTCCAACTGACTCCCTTATAGGCTTTCTGCTTCGGATATATTTTAAAAAGTTTTGATTGTGAGTTTTTGCCTCTACGGCCAACTTCAGAATGCAGCACTTGTCTGGTCTACAAGTGTGTTTGATAAAAATAAAACATACACTCCTATAGAGTTATATATGAAATTAAATCTGTGAAACATAGAAAAGGAAAATATTTCTAACACTTTACAAATAGCCTTTATTACTAAACTATATTACCGGACTCTAATGACACTTCCTATAGATAGTATTATACATTTTCCAAAAATATATATATGTGCCTCATTGTAAACCATTGGTATACTACTTAACGACGGTATAGAAAAGATTTTAAATAAATAAATAAAATAAATTATCTCTTAGCCTGTCTTATCAATATCTTACATTTAACTTGCCAATGCTTATGCATTATCATATTTTCTTCTGTTGGATCCTTCTTCCAATTTTGAATGAAGATCTTTTGGCTGAAATAGCTTCTTTCACCTCCCCTTTTAACCATGCCGGTAATCGTTTTGCCTTCTTTCCACCTTTTTTAATGTGTGGAATTCATCTGGACTGTGCTTCTAGGATGGTATTTTTTAACAATGACCATGCATCTTGCACACTTTTTACCTTTGTAGCTGCTCCTTTCAGTTTTATTCTTACAATTTTTCTCATTTTATCAAAGTTTCCCTTTTGAAAGTTTAGCACAAGAGCCATGGATTTGCTTACTGTCCCCCTTCCAGTCATTAATTCAAATTTGATCATATTATGATCACTATTGCCAAGCGGCCCCACCACCATTACCTCTCTCACCAAATCCTGTCCTCCACTGAGAATTAGATCTAAAATTGCTCCCTCTCTTGTCAGTTCCTGGACCAATTGCTCCATAAAAATGTCATTTATTCCTTCCAGGAACTTTATCGGGTGGATTTTAAATGCCCTGCTCACGTAAATCCGCCCGGATTTATGCGAGCAGGGACCTCGTGCGCCGGCGCACCTATTGTGCATAGGCTGCTGGCGCGCGCAGAGCCCCGGGACACGCGTAAGTCTCGGGGTTTTTTTTAAGGGGGCATGTCGGGGGGCGGGGCCGAATGATGCGGCATTTCAAGGGCGGGACCGGGGGCGTGGTGCCGGCCCAGGGGCGTGGTCGAGGCCTCCGGACCAGCCCCCGGGTCAAATGACGGCGTGCCAGCAGTCCGCTGGCGCGCGTAGATTTACGTCTGCTTCTCTCGGAGGGAACGGAGGCAGGCTGCGCGGCTCGGCACGCGCAGGCTGCCCAAAATCGGCAACCTTGCGCGCGCCGATCCAGGATTTGATAAGATACGCACGGCTATGCACGTATCTTATAAAATCCAGCGTACTTTTGTTTGCGCCTGCTGCGCGAACAAAAGTACGTGATCGCGCTCTTTTTTAAAATCTACCCCTCTATCTCTAGCATGTACCGATGATACATTTACCCAGTCAATATTGGGGTAATTGAAGTCTCCCATTATTACTGCACTACCAATTTGGTTGGCTTCCCTAATTTCTCTTAGCATTTCACTATCAGTCTCACCATCTTGACCAGGTGGATGGTAGTATACTCCTATCACTATAGTCTTCCCCGACACACAAGGGATTTCTACCCATAATGATTCAATTATGCATTTAGTCTCATGCAGGATGTTTATCCTGTTGGACTCTATGCCATCCCGGACATAAAGTACCACACTGTCTCCCGGGTGCTCCTCTCTGTCATTGCGATATAATTTGTACCCCGGTATAGCACTGTCCCATTGGTTGTCCTCCTTCTACCATGTCTCTGAGATGCCAATTAAGTCTATGACATCATTCACTGCTATACATTCTAATTCTCCCATCTTACTTCTTAGACTTCTGGAATTAGCATACAAACATTTCAAAGTTTGTTTTTTGTTTGTATTTTCATTCTGCTTTTTAATTGATAGGGATAAGTTAGAATTTTTTAGCTTAGCTGAGTTTTTAGTTACAGGCACTTGGACTACTTTTCTTATAAATGGAACCTCACTGTCGAGATGCCCTAATTCTAATGCATCATTAGTATCCTTTGAAGATACCTCTCTTCAAACCATGCGCTGCTGAGCGACTGTCGGGTTTCCCTTTGGCCTAGTTTAAAAGCTGCTCTGTCTCCTTTTTAAAAGTTAGCGCCAGCAGTCTGGTTCCACCCTGGTTAAGCTGGAGCCCATCCCTTTGGAAGAGACTCCACCTTCCCCAAAAAGTTCCCCAGTTCCTAACAAAACTGAATCGCTCTTCTTTGCACCATCGTCTCATCCATGCAATGAGATTCCGGAGCTCTGCCTGCCTCTGGTGACCTGCGCATGGAACAGGGAGCATTTCAGAGAATGCTACCCTGGAGGTTCTGGATTTAAGCTTTCTACCTAAGAGTCTAAATTTGGCTTCCAGAACCTCCCTCCCACATTTTCCTATGTCGTTGGTGCCCACATGTACCACGACAGCCGGCTCCTCCCCAGCACTGTCTAAAATCCTATCTAGGTGACGCGTGAGGTCCGCCACCTTCGCACCAGGTAGGCATGTTACCAGACAGTCCTCACATCCACCAGCCACCCTGCTATCTACATTTCTAATAATCGAATCACCAACTATGACGGCCGACCTAACCCTTCCCTCCTGGGCAGTAGGTCTTGGGGAGATATCCTTGGTGCGAAAGGACAATGCATCACCTGGACAGCAGGTACTTGCTACAGGATCCCTTCCTGCTGCATCAGGTTGATGCTCTCCAATCATGAGAACTTCTTCCTCCAAGGCAGCACCAGGGCTGCCAGTCTGAAGCTGGGACTTGGCTACTATGTCCCGAAGGTCTCATCTATATACCTCTCTGTCTACCTCAGCTCCTCCAGGTCTGCCATTCTAGCCGCAGAGATCGGACTTGTTCTCTGAGAGCCAGGAGTTCTTTGCATCGCATGCAGATGTACAATTTCTCACCGGCAGATAAAAAATCATACATGTGACACTCGATGCAAAAGACTGGGAAGCCCCCCTCTTGCTGCTGGACTGCTGCCTTCAGCAGGGAGGGCTGGAGGGCCAGGCCCGGAGGTGCTGATATCTGTTTATTGTTAACATTTGAAGGGGTTGTGGGGAGGTCCTGGCCAATGGGTGTCATGATATTTTTGTGGTGGAGAGGAGTAGGAATTGGACCAGAAGGCCCATGACAGTTTTTGGCTTTTTTTTAAGAAGACCTACTTACCCGCACATCTTTTGAAGATATCCGGATAATTAGCACGTTATCCAGCCACACAAGGTCAGATAACTTAAGGCCTAACCAGCTATATTAAAAAATGACTGGTTAGAGTTAAGTTATCTGGCTATATGTAGTCAGATAAGTTTAGGATTATATATTCAGCAGGATGTTTAACCAGATAAGTTTAGCCAGCTAACTTGTCCACTAACCACCCTTCTAAATAAACTAGCCCTCTATATGGATGTGCTGGAGTGTCGGGCACATTCCTGACTGAGAATGTTGAAAGATGAAGTGGAGCAGGATTCCTTGTGAACAGCAGCTGAACATGGTTTTGAGATAGGCAAGCGCCATATGGAAGGGATGGGTAATAGCCTCCGTTGCCCTTAGCCATTTGAAAGGGAGTCAGGTTCAGATCCCTAAACCCTTAGTGGCAGAAACAGGCAAGGCATCCAGGAAAGTAAAACAACTGATGCTGGAGAAGCTAGCAGGAGCCACCGGGAGAGAGTTCTCTTTTCTTTGTGAAGGGCAGGGTGTTCTGAAATGGGTTTACTATGAGAGAAAGGCCTGAGCCTTGGAAAGCATTAAGGTTCTGATGATGTTTGGTGAGTTCTTGCTGGTCCTTGAAGATCCAGGGGAGAACATTAAATCTCTGGGCCAGGCCTCACCCATAATCGCAGCAGGTCTCCAAGGTGAACAGCTTCTGACATGGTAAAACAATGTAAGTAAGGGAAGTCAGCAAATCAGTTCTGTAACTTCAGGATAAGGATTGGCTTTAAAGGCTGGGTCACTCGGGCAGGGCTGTGATGTGGGACTGGGTACACGCTACAGCTAAATGAAGTACCGCCCACCCCTGAGAAGGTGGCTACTCTGGACATTCCTGTGGATTGCCCCATTTGTTTCACGATGTGTTTCACGAATGTCGGTAAATAAAAGTTAATAAATAAATAAATAAATAAATTTGCAGTGGGGGGTCTCTCCCCACCCCGTCTATGAGTGACTGGCACAGTGATTGAGACTGGTGCAGCACAGACTAAATTAGAAGCAGTCAAAAAGTTTTTCTCTAAACTCAGTGAGAGCTCCAAAATACTACATCCCTCTCAGAGCAAGCCCAGAGAAGACATGCAGTGCTTCTTTTACATGCATAGAGCAACAAAACACCCTAAGGCACCAAGACTGATTTGACGCAGTGGCGGCAGCAGTGGCGCTGGTGATTGAAAACTGAAATGGTAGGAAAAGAGCAATGCAGCAAGAAGAGTAGCTGTAAAATCCCTGTACTTCAAGGGCTCAGGTGGTGGATGAATCATATGAAAAGCCCAAGAAATGGTGCAGCAGGCAGGCAAAAGCAATGGATAGCCAGTGCAAGAGAAGATCAAGAGTCACCGTAGGGGAAGGGGAATTGGAAGGAACCTAGACAGATGATGTGGGGGATGTCTGGCCCAGTCAGATGGAGTGGGGGATGCCTGGCCCAGTCAGAGCTCTGGATACCTGGTTGATCTACCTGTAGATCTTGCTTCTATGAAACAATAGGAGTTGAGCAGTACCTGGAGTGGCATGAAGGGCCTGAGGAGAGCTGCAGCAAGCATGGAAACCAACATATAGCTAGGGTAAGAACAAGAGACAGCAAGTACCACAGAGAAAGAATGCTATCAAAAGCCCGAGGAATGGAGCAGCAAGAGTGCAAAGTAACTAATGGATGATGAGGGCAACACCAAAATGCAGCAAGTACCTCATGGGAAGGGGATTTGGAAGGAACCTCAAAGATAGCCCCTATCTGGGGTGTGACAGGCAGGCAGGCAGAATAGTCACAGTCAGGTCCCTGTGATGGTATATCTGGTGCATGGAAGATAGGCAGAGAGGAAACAGTTAGACCCCACGTTGTGGTATATCTGGAGCATGAAAGGCAGGCAGAGAGGTCAGGTGGCCCCTGTGGTGGTATAACTGGAACATGAGAGGCAGACAGAGAGGTCAGTTAGGCCCCTGTGGTGGTATATCTGGGGCATGGCAGGGAGGCAGAGTGATAATACCGAGGCCCCCATGATGGAATATCTGGAGCATAGTAGGCAGGCAGAGAAGTAACAGCTAGGCGCAAAAGTACAAAGTGCAATCCCTCTTTACTGAAAAGATTTTCTTCATGGAATATTACACTATGATCCAGGAATCTAAAGTCTTGTCATTGATACCATTCACTCAGCTAAATGTTCAAACGCAGGATGTGTCAGTCCTTTGCCATGCCTTTGCCCTTACCAGAAAATACAGATGAGACAATCCCTTGTGCCCCTGCCTCTTTCCCCAATATTCCTCAGCATCATACCTTATTGGTGCCTGCATCAATTTATAGCATCAGATAATGTTCAGAGGGCCTGACATGTTTCAGCGACCTTTCTGTTATATCTCAGATCTGAGTTCCTGGCAGGCAGCACAACTCCTTATACAGCATGTCTAGTTGGCAGATGGATTCCTCCATTTCACACAAAAGAGAGTCATTAAGAACAGCGGCGAATACCCTGGAGTGGAATAGATGGACTTTTTAGAACATAAGAACATAAGAAATTGCCATGCTGGGTCAAACCAAGGGTCCATCAAGCCCAGCATCCTGTTTCCAACAGAGGCCAAACCAGGCCACAAGAACCTGGCAATTACCCAAACACCTAGAAGATCCCATGCTACTGATGCAATTAATAGCAGTGACTATTCCCTAAGTAAACTTGATTAATAGCAGTTAATGGACTTCTCTTCCAAGAACTTATCCAAACCTTTTTTGAACCCAGCTACACTAACTGCACTAACCACATCCTCTGGCAACAAATTCCAGAGATTTATTGTGCGTTGAGTGAAAAAGAATTTTCTCCGATTAGTCTTAAATGTGCTACTTGCTAACTTCATGGAATGCCCCCTAGTCCTTCTATTATTCGAAAGTGTAAATAACCGAGTCACATCTACTCGTTCAAGACCTCTCATGATCTTAAAGACCTCTATGATATCCCCCCTCAGCCGTCTCTTCTCCAAGCTGAACAGCCCTAACCTCTTCAGCCTTTCCTCATAGGGGAGCTGTTCCATCCCCTTTATCATTTTGGTTGCCCTTCTCTGTACCTTCTCCATTGCAACTATATCTTTTTTGAGATACGGCGACCAGAATTGTACACAGTATTCAAGGTGTGGTCTCACCATGGAGCGATATAGAGGCATTATGACATTTTCCGTTTTATTAACCATTCCCTTCCTAATAATTCCTAACATTTTATTTGCTTTTTTGATACGTAGCTGCATGTGGTTCCTTCAGTCTTGCTTACCATTTCCTGGGATATGTTTTACTTTGTGTTACTGGTCTATGGAGCAGTATATCTCATTTGACTTTTTTCCCTCTCAGCCATAACATGACTTTTTTTTTTTTGTTCCAGCGGGAAGACCAGCCAAAGGAAGGCCAGCACTAGAGGAGGAAAGGAAGAAGATCTTCCACGAAGTGCAAGACACACAGAGCCCAATTTTCAAACCTGACCGCGGTACAGTATTCGCGTGCATTAAGTGGATGTGGACAGATTATTGATAAGTATTTTATAAACTGTGTGGAGGGAGCTGCCCAGTTTATATTTTACTTTATATTTCTGCTCTGAAAGTCTACACTGCAGGAAAATGCATACTTTCTTTGCCCATCTTACAAACATATGTGCTTATATTTTAAGTGTGAAATAATGGTGACACTGCATGAATAAACACCAAGAATTAAAATGCAGAGGCATGTATTTTATAAAATATGCACACATACCTGAGTATGTACTTGGAATCGCCAGTCTGCCGATACCTCCACCAGTTTACCTGGTGCTTTCCCTGTTCATCTAGACCCTCTAGCATTTTACCCTGAGCCCCCACCAGTTTACCTAGGCATCCTATCCGAAAATAGCAGACAACCAAGGAGTCTGATTTCACCTGAGCGCAAAAATATACAAATAAATCTGGCAATGCATACACATATTTCTCTTAGAAAATAGCAACTACTGTGCTTTCTTATAAACCCCACCTCAGAATGCCCCTACACTGTCCCGTTCCCCCCCCCCCCCCGATTAAAATGTAAGCATCAAACTAAAAATAAGTGCATGCTCTCAATGTTTATAAAATAGCGAATATGCACACATGCTACTTATGCATGCATATGCTATTTTTATTTGTGGCACCTCTTTGAAAATTCCCAGGTGTCACGTGATGAGCTAATTGAGCGCAGATGTGCAGGCTTGGAGCTCCTCACCTCCCTAAATATTATCCTTCCTAATCCTAGATTAAAGTGCACAAAATAGACCCAAGATGCAGGAAGACTTGACAAAGAAATCTTTATCTGCCTTACGGGCAGACCAGACAGGCAAGGCACAGAAACTGAGCAAGTAATTTGCCTCTGGAAAATAGGAATGGCCTATAACTTCCATGCCATATGATACAACCAAAATGCTGCAGAAGATGTTCGAACAGCTATCAGATAAACTCACCACCAATATTGATGGGAAACTGTAGAGAAGGTAGCCCAGCTGGTAGCCTCCATTCAGGAGAACTCCTCCAGGATAGACGTTACAATTAATTGGGTGGAGGAGTTAGAAATTTTATTCACTGGGGCCCATAGCAAGGCGGAGATGCTGAAGTGAAAATTAAAGGATGTAGCACGATGACATTGAAAACAGGGGAAGAAGAAAAACATCAGAATAGTGAGACTTCCTGAAGGGATGTAATCCTAATGCATTCTTCTCAAAGTAGGTACCAGAGATTCTTGGCCTAGCAGAAAATGGAGTCTCGCTGAAAACTGAGCAAGCACTTAGAACTCTCGCACCTCCCTCGAGCCCAGGAGGCTGCCTGCAAACTGTGATCTTGCAGCTGCATTATTATGGCAACAAGGTACATGTATTGAAGAAGGCTCGCTCCCTGAAAAATGATACTTACCAGCAGCACCGGATCGTGTTTTTCCCAGACTTCTCTGTTGCACTCCAAAAAAATAATGGGCAGGATATATCACTGTGAAGAGAGCATTGCAGCACAGAGGCCTGAGCTATGCACTGCTCTACCTGGTGAGACTAAAGGTCTTCAACAGCAACAAAGAAAGAATCTTTGACACTCCTATAGAAATACAAAGATACTTCAATCAGGCTGGAGAGGTTACTGCAGTGAGAAAACCAGACTCTTAAGAAAAGAAAATGACAAAAGATACTCTGCACGGGGGGGGGGGGGGGGGGGGGGGAGCGTCTCTCATAGCCTAACCATGTGGTGGAGCTTAAACTGTAAATGACCTCCAGGGGAAGCTTTCATTTTAAAAAGTTGCTGATGTTTCTATGCTTCTTTACGTTTTATGACATAGTTTTTGGTCAGGACAGGTGGGGAGGTGGGAGGGGTTGGTTAAGTTGGTAGGGGAGATAAGGAAAACAATAATTATGCTTAATGTTGTGCGCAGAACATTTTAATTTGATTTATTTTTACAGCAGATGGTGGACCCTCATGGAGGCCATGTTCCTCATGGAAAGCCAGCACATGAAGGACCCAGATGTATGCTGGCTAAATATATCACCAGCTCATTGGCCTGCAAAAAGGAGAAGACAGGTTGGTGATTTGTCCTATGGCGCTCTCGATGCTATGAACTATTTTTATTTGGACATTGGCAAATTCTTGTTCGGAGCATTTATCTCTGTGCTGGAGGATTCATATTTTTAAGACTTCTAAACGTCAGTGTTTGGCAACACTTTATGCAGGGACACGACTCTGGGTGGAGAGTTTTCTTCACTTCATTGATTGCAACACAACATGGCGCGCGCATGTTATAAAATATGTGGGCCACACGCACATGTGCGCCGGATTTTATAATTCCGCGCGCGTATGTGTGGGCAGCGCACGCAAGGGGGGGACTTCTGCAATTTCCGCAAGGCGACACATTCTGGCCTTCCCCTGTTCCCTCCCAGTCCACTCCAATTAAAGAGCAGACTGGGAGGGAACTTCCCTACCCCCTAATCTAACCTCCCTTCCCCTTCCCCTCTCCTCTCCTCTCCTCTCCTCCCCACCCCTTAAACCCTACCTTTTTCTTTTTTTTTTTTTTCTTTGTTGCACAACTTACTTCAGCTCCCGAGCTGAAGTAAGTTGTGCGCGCCAGCAGCTGGGTCTTCGGGTCAGCGAACAATGGCGCTGTCCTGACCCACCCCCTCCCTCTGGCCCACCCCTTCGAAGAAGCCCAGCATTTGTGCACGTACCAGGCTTTATGCACGCGGCTGGGCCCCTTCGAAAATTAGCTCGGCACTCGCAAGGCCCAGCCACGCATATAAAACCCGTATTTTACGTGCGCAGGGTGTTTAAAATCTGGGCTTTAGGTTGCAGAGGGAGGATTGGAGCATTGGAGAGGGGGTCATCATGAGGAAGGGAAGAGAAAGGTGGGAAAGGGAAATTTCTTGGTATCTGGCAGTATTTTTGCTGAGGGATCTCCTATGCAGATAATCTGCCTCTATTTGAAGGGTGGGTAATGGATGTGTTTTTGAAGGGTAAAAGTGGTGGGAGGGGGTGGGTTCAAGGTACTCAATGCAGCCCCTTCCAGGCGTGCTAGAAGAAGATTTAGTTGGGGACTGATGAGAAGTGGGGGTTGGGGTAGGTTAGGAAAGTTTAATATAGTTAAATGGCAGATAATATTTGGCAATTCATGAGCTCAATTTTCTCTACCTTGTTGATGAAATTTTCAGAGATAGCTGCTTCATCTAACTGCATCCAGATAAATGACTCATGATTGGTACATCTGTAAACTTTGTTACATTTAATGTTCGTGATATATTCTCCCCTATAAAAAGGAAAAAGATCCTGCAATTAAGAGTAATAAAGGCCATGTGGCCCTGCAGCAAGAGACACAACTTCCAGATAAAGAACATGAAAAGCTTAAACAGGGCTTGGTCGGGAAAGTTTATTATGCTTTGTATATGTCTAAGAGCAGAGGGTTATGCATCTTGTTTAAAAAGGTATTGCCTCTGAAGGTCCTCCAAGTTAGAAGCGATCCGGAGAGAAGGTTTGTAATGTTGAACGGGATGCTATTTGACAGATATTACAGAGGCCTACTGAAGGAGATGACTAACTTTACCTCACTTCCTATTGTAATGATAGAGGACTGGAATATCTGCCTTGATCTGAAGCTGGACAGGACCTCCCGTGGTCCAGGTAATCCAGAACAAAACAGAGGATTGTAACTGCTCTTGGAGGGATTGGATCTGATCGATGTTTGGCAGGCTAAATTTCCTCATAGCACATTCTTCTCCCAAGTGCATGGATCATACAGCAGATTAGACTTCTGTTTCTGCTCCATAGTGCTATCCTGGAAGATGAGCTCTGTTAATATCATTCTGGCCATATTTCCAATCATAACCCGCTTTTTTTAAATCTTTGGACATTAGTCATGCTCTGACTGAAGGTAGGACTTGGAGACTAAATTTATCCCTGTTAGGGAGGGCAGAGTTCTCTGACCTGGTCACTCAGACAATCAGGGAGGTCTCTGGGGTGATGCTGAAGCTGAATATAACCCTGTTGTACTTTGGGAGACACGAAGTCAGTTCTGAGGGGCAAACTCATTACTTATACCAGTCATCTGCATAAGGTAAAGCTCAAAAAGGAGAGGAAGCTGGACAGGGAGATTCTATGCCTAGAAAAGCAACACAAAGCTTGCTGTTCTAGAGCTGTCTAGAACCAGCTTCAGAGAAGCAAGAAGGAGCTGGATGTGCTCAAGATGGAGCAAATCGCGCATTCTCTAATATACTCACACCAGAAGGTCTATGAACATGGCAATAAAACGGGGTCTTTGTTAGCCAGACTTCATAAAAAAAAAGGAGGCAGGAGACCCATATCGGCAGTATACTGATGAGACGTGGTGGGATAACCTCTGACCTTAAAGATATGAATTCGTCTTTTCTTTCCTTTTATTCTGATCTGTACTTGGATGGAAGAAAACATGATCCACAGTCCCTCATTACATACCTGCAACGAGCTAACCTTCCTCAGTTAACGGAGGCAGAAAATGAAATACTTACCACTCCAATAACACTGATTAAACTGCAAAAAGAAATTGCGGGCCTGCCTAATAACAAGAGCTTGGGCTCCGATGGTTTTCATTTAGATTTTTATAAGAAGTTCTTTTCAGAAATTACCCCCCAGCTACTTAAAGTGCTGTATTTCTTACTTGAACACCCTGAATGTTCTCATAGACTAACAAACGCACCCATTGTGCTAATTCATAAAAAAAGATAGGATGACAAAGACCTGAGCTCATACAGACTCATATCTCTCCTAAATGCTGACATGAAAATCTTGGCCAAAATCCTACAGCTCCATTTAGAGAATATTATGAGCTCCCTGGTGCAAGATGATCAAATCGGATTTATAAAAGGGAGATTGTACATAGCTAATACACGAAGGGTATTTATTATTATTGCTCTGGTTAAAAAGCATAGGACCTTTGGGATTATCCTCGCATTAGATATGGAGAAACCCTTTGACAGGCTCAAATGGCCCTTCCTGTTTACAGTTCTACAAGCTTACGGATTTAATGGGCATTTTCTGGATTGGATTCTGGCTCTATATTCTCACCCCACAACCAGAATCTTAACTAACGGCTTTCTCTTGGATCCATTCTATATTCACTATGGGACTAGACAGGGCTGTCCACTAATGCCCCTTTTGTTCAGTCTTGCTGTTGAAGTATTTGCACAGTTAATCAGGCAAAAATCCAGGGCTTCCACTTCAAACGAAAAGCCCATAAAATCTCTTTATATGCAGATAATGTCCTATTATTTCTAACTAATTTGAAAGTAACGGAATCTCAGCTGCTGGTTGTTCTAGCAGAATACAGTGACATGTCTGAATATAAAATAAATTATCAGAAATCAGAACTTTTTCCTCAGGGGGGAGACATGGAATATCAGCTCCTCAGTGCCTAAATCCATTTCAGAAAATTCAACAAAGGCTTCAAATACCTGGAAATTTGTATTCCCTGTAAGCAGGGCTGGCAGAAGCACTAGGTGAGCTAGGCCTGGGCCTAGGGCACTGACCATTAGGGGGTGCAAACGGCAGTGGCAAAGAGGAGTGGGGATTGGAATCTCCACTCCTCTTTGCCGCCGCTGCCTCTCGCGAGCCATGTAGGGCCGAGAGTGGTGGCGGCAAAGAAAAGTGAAGATTTGAATCTCCACTCCTCTTTGCCATCACCACTTGCAAGAGGTAGAAGTCGGGGCTGTGACCGGGGGGGGGGGGGGCGACTGGGGGAGGGGTCGGCACAAGGCAGAAGGTACCTAGGGTGCCTAATCCCCTTGCACCGGCCCTGCCTGTAAGTTATCCAACTTCTATAAACACAACTATGCCCCATGGTGCAGAGAATACTGAGCAATCTCAGGGGCTGGAATGTTTGTGTCCTGGGCAGGAAGAATTAGGATCCTTATAATGAATATTCTGCCACAACTAATATACCTGTTTCAGCATGTGCCTCATACGTTCCTCCAAATTATTCTCTAATATTAACAGGGACATTTCTAGATTTGTTTGGAAAGGTAAAAAAACAAGAATTAAGCTTGTATTCTGGAGATCAAAACTGAATGGGAGGATGGCACTCCTGAATCTACGTGGCTATTATTGGGCATCTCGATTAGCATGTGTGAAATATTGGTTTGAATAGGGACAATAAATTATATTGGTTGTCTTTGGAGGCTGGCTTGCCAGAGGGGATGGAACTGTCTCACCTTCTAACCGCATCATCCTTATTTTCAATGTGTGGAGGGTGATGCAGGCAAACCCAGAGGTTGCTCACATGGTAAAAACCTGGTGGACCCTCTGTAAAAATGTGGGGATCCCCTTTGGATCTCTCTCCCCCATATCTCTGATCAAAGATAGCCCCAGTACATCAGCATGCACATTTAATGTAGAGCTCAAAGATTGGTGGCAGATTTAAGATTTCTGGGGCAACTGTGGGATGAAAATGGCTGCTACCTGTTTGAGTCATTAAGGGCCAAGTTTGGACTTTGTCTGCCTCTAGGAATATTTATATCAAGATATGGGAAGCTATAGCAGGGCCAAGAGTAAAGGCTAGAACAGAAGGATGCCCTCTAGGTTAAAAAGGTGCTTATGCTGGTGGAAGAGAGTTGTAAAATTATATTTTCCTTGTATAAACCTATCATCCAAATATATGAGGGTAAATAACCCCTCATGGCCTTGATTTCTCAATGGATTTTAGATGGGCTCGATCTACAAGAGGGGAGACTAGAAGAAAATATGGAAATCAGCACAAAAGGTTGCTAGTTGCAGTCACAGAACTGAACTGATGTACAAACTGCTGCACAGAACATAACGGTTTCCATTCTACTATGCTAGGTTCTCACCTACTTCCTCAAGGTTATGTTGGAGAAATTGTGGAGAAATGGATATATATTTCCACTTGTGGTGGGCATGCCACTGTATAAAGATCTTCTGGAACAATAGTAGCATCAAGATGGGCGCCATCTTAGGGATCTCATTAACCTTTTCTCCGAAATTGTACCTTTTGGGGATGTGGGATACCAACAGCATAAGCTATGTGGGCAGATAGTTCTTGCAGCACAGTTCACAGTTGCTACATTCTGGAAGACCCTGGGCATCTCAGGTGCATGACTTTGGTGGCCCTGATTGAAAAACGTAACCTATTCACTGTGCAATCAAAGTTCCCTTTATGACAAGATATCGGGATGTTATTGGCAAACTTTGCATCAGTGAGTTTTGTCTTTCTGCTGGGGGGTGTAGGCTGACCCTTGTGCCCTAGGCAGACCAATGTAACACAGTCCCCCCCCCCCCACCCCCCCACACACACACTCAAAACCCATCCTGTCTTGAAAGGGGCCCCTCATATAGTGGGAGAAATAGCTTGTCAGATGGGCCTTTTAAAAGTCTCCTTCTACCATAAAGTTACCTGCATAACTTGATTCACACTGCCATGGTCAACCCTGCAAAATTCACAGGTTACAGGCATATTCTTGGCTCCACCCTGGAATGCCCCTTTTCCGCCTCTTTATTCTTAACACATGCACATAATTCCCGGCTTCTTAAGTGTATGGGGGCCGTTTTGTACGCGAGCAATGCTTTTAAAATCTACCTGAAAGATTCCTAACTTGGGTATTTTAATTTTCTTTGAATTCAGTGTTTTTCATTCCTAGTAGTCTTGGTCTTTTCAGTATATTTTCAGCAAATGTATCTAAGATGAATAACACAAATTAAGAAACAAAGTCAGTTTCAGGAAAAGGAAATGTTACTTAGCTTTACTAGGCACTATCTAGAGCAGACAGAAAGAATTAAAAGCCATTGTTTCTTTTTGAAATGTTGTCTCCAAAGAAAAATACACTTTAAAATCTCTTGTCATTCTTCTTTCCAACAGAGCAATTAATCTAAAGAATTCAGGCAACAACATCCAAGTAGACCGGGAAACAGTTCAATGTGCTGGTCGCATAATAAAAAACTGACAATAAAGAAAATGAACATCTGTTATCTGCTTCCTATTCAATAAACTTTTTGTAGTGTTTTGCAATAGGCAATGAAATTGGAATTTACAAAACTAACTTGGAATAGATAGAATGCCATAAAAGATGCAATATCCCTTTTGAAATTAGTCATTACCAGCAGTTTTTTGCTACGGACCATTAGAAATCTAACTAGCAAATCATTAATAGTAGTAACAACCAATTCTTAGAGGATTATTGCTAAAATAAACCATATTTAATGGTTTGAAAGCTTTCCTAAAATTTGTACATTTTTCTGTTCTGTGTATGGAGCACTTCACAGTGAGTATGCAGGCACTGAGAATGAGACTTCTTGTATGCTATTCTATCTTTCATGCTCATATGTAGATTGTGGGTGTGAAGCATATATCCTGGGCACAGATTTATCTTTAAAAAAAAGATACATTTAAAAAAATGCTGTTTGTAATAGCTTTTCAAATTAGCATGCATTTTATATCTGAATTTCTAAAGATCTGGTTTTCAAAAGTAGTTTAATAAAGATGTAAAAGTGAGCTTAACATCTACTGTATCAATGCTTGTTTATGTGGTGCATGTATGCCTGCATCAGTCACGGGAACTGAAAGTCTTTAGTAGGGGTGTGCATTCGTTTTCGCCGTATTGGCGATCCGCAACGTATATTGCACTATTCGTAGTATTTGTGGGGAAGCGAAACGTATTGCGATTCCCCACGAATACACGAATCTTCGCCGACTTATACGGCCACCTAAATAAAAATTTAAACAAACCCCCCACCCTCCTGAACCCCCCCAAGACTTACCAAAACTCCCTGGTGGTCCAGCGGGGGATCCAGAAGCCATCACCTGCACTCACACCCTTGGTGCCGGTTTCATCATGGCGCCGATAGCCTTTGTCACAGGGGCTACCGGTGCCATTGGTCAGCCCCTGTCACATGGCCATGTGACAGGGGCTGACCAATGGCACCGGTAGCCCCTGTGACATAGTATGGGCAAAGGCTATCGGCGCCATTTTGAGTACTGGCATCGGATGGCTGGAGTGCAGGAGGTCGCTCCGGGACCCCCGTTGGACCCCCAGGGACTTTTGGCCAGCTTGGGGGGGCTTCCTGACCCCCACAAGACTTGCCAAAAGTCCAGCGGGGGTCCAGGAGCGACCTCCTGCACACCGGCCGTCCGATGCCAGTACTCAAAATGGCGCCGATCGCCTTTGCCCTCACTATGTCACAGGTACCATGGCACCGGTAGCCCCTGTGACAAAGGCTATCGGCACCATGATGAAACCGGTACCGAGGGTGTGAGAGTGCAGGGGATGGTTCCTGGACTCCCCACTGGACCACCAGGGAGTTTTGGTAAGTCTTGGGGGGGTCAGGAGGGTGGGGGTTGTAGTTAATTTTAATTTTAGCTGGGACACGAATAGAAATTGCCGTATTAACGCATCGGGGCGCCATACGGCCGAATGCAACGTCTCTGCTCCCCGATGAATCCGAATAATGAATGCAACGTATGGCGGCCCTCTGCACATCCCTAGTCTTTAGTACGTTTATTTAAAACCAATTTATCAGAAGCTTTTAATTCAGCTTAAAGTGTTGCGGTCCTGGCCGCGAGCACCGCGGCCAGGCCCTTACCTCCTTGTTCCCGGACCTGCTTCCGCCTCCAGAGCCCTGGCTTGCGGCCTGTTTGGCGGCGTCCCCGCTAGGGCTGCGCCACTGCGAAGGTACCTGAGGACGCCCTGTTCCTAGGTGCACGCGCGCGCCACTTGGGCGCCTTTCTAGGCCGTTTCCTGCCAGTGGTGACTCCGCCCAGTTCCTGACGTCAGACGCCGCGGCCATCCAGTCCTCGCCTTGCAACGGGTTAGCTTCCCAGTTTCCTGTTGCGCTGTGCCCCGGAGTGACTCGCTTGGTTTCGTCGCTCCATTCTTGCTACAGTTCCTGCTTGGTTCCTGTCTGCTTGCTACAGTTCCTGCCTGGTTCCAGAACCCGAACCCAGTTACAGTATTGCTACTGTCCTAGTCTGGTTCCAGTTACCTGGCCTGATCCACAACCCGCCTAAGTCCCAGCGGCCGGGCCCCTATGGGCTCCTCCCAGGGGACTTCGACTTCCAAGGGTGAAGCCACCTAAGTCCCAGCGGTTGGGCTCCTACGGGCTCCTCCCGGGGGAGTACCAGCTTCCAGGGTGAAGAGCATCTACGTCCCGCCTGAACATCTGCCTCCCGGCCTGCTATTCATTAGAGACATTGACCATCTATTCCTAGTCTCCAGCAGGTTGGCCCAAGGGTCCACTAAACTGAGACTCCCTCAACATAAAGACCCAGTTTGTCTATGCTACATAAATATCAAGTACATGCAGGGCTGGTGCAACAATTGCTTTGGGTGATGTTTTAAATCCTGAAAGCAATACATAAAATATTATTAAATAAATAAATTATAGTGCTGCACCCTCTTTGTTCTGTTTCTTTAATGCTTAATTATTATTGTTTTCTCCAAAAACCAATGCACAATAGAAACAGACTGTCTCAGTCTCTCTCTTTCTCTCTGTCAGTCTCTCTCACAGCCTCACAAAATTTCACACTCTGTCTCTCTCACACACACTATCACATAGGCATAGTTTTGGGGAGAAATGGGGGAGTTAGTGCCCCACCTAACACCCCAGGCTAATGCTGAGTTGGCCCCCTCTTTCCCTCTCCCCACCAGTATGACCTCTCTAATCCTTGCCCCACCCCTAAACTTAGCAGACAAACTATTCTCATACTCTCTTTCACTCTTAGGGCTGGATTTTCAAAAGGCCCGGTGACACGCGTAAAGCCCTAGGACATGTGTAAGTCCCGGGGCTTGCAAAAAGGGGGGGTCAGGGGGCAGGACAGGGGCAGGGCCAGAGGTTCCCGGCACAGCGGCCATTTGCCGCTGTGCCGGGGATTGCGTGCTGGCAGTCGGTCGGCACGCACAACTTACCTCAGCCTCAGGGCTGAAGTAAGTTTTGAAATAAAAGAGAAAACAAGAAAAAGGTAGGGGGGGAAAGGGCGGGGGAGGTAGGGGAAGGGAAGGGAAGGTGGGGGGGCTAGGGAAGTTCCCTCCGAGGCCAATCCGATTTCGGAGCGGCCTGGGAGGGAACGGGGGAAGGCAGTGTGGCTCGGTGCTGGTTCGGCACTCGCAAGGTGCACAATTGTGCACCCCCTTTCACGCACCGACCCCCTGATTTTCTAACATGCGCGCACATGTTATAAAATCGAGCGTACATGTGTGCGTGCCGAGTAGCGCGCGCACATTTTCGCCCGCACGTACCTCTTTAAATCTGCCCCTTAGTCTCAGTCTGCGACCCGGTCCCCCCCTTTCCCACTGGACCTCTCACTCTCCAAATCTCCCTCTGTTCTACTGTCACTGCCACTCCACTCTCCAAGTGTGCCTTCCCTACAATTGCACAGTTTGAACACCCAGTAATGCCCGGCCTGAGTACATGTAACTAAAAACTGGAATTTCTCTTTCGCGTTCTCTTTTTGGTAAATGCTGATTTTCTTTACAAGGATGCCTCCTTAGTACAGGCAGGTGTTTTAACAAGGAAGATTGAGCTGAGTCAGAGAATGTATAAAAGGAGTATACATAAGACAGCCCCAGAACACCTTAAGAGACCAGCTCCAGGTAACTGGCCCAGTCCACCTGAAAACATACACCAGCAGAAAATCCTAGTTCCAGGGCATTTCCTTTAATAGGGGGATAACTAGCTAGGCCCAGGAGGAAAGAGAGAGGCCCCAGAGAGGTATAGACTGCAGGGACCACATCAAAACTGTATTTGAGTAATCTGCTTTCACTTGTGGTTCATTACTGCTGAGGTAAGCAGTCTTTTCTCTGTTACCAAACCAGGCCACAAGAACCTGGCAATTACCCAAAAATCAAAACATATTATTTCAAGATATTAGAAATACCCATAGTATATATTTAATAAATGAAGCTTTGAGTCATATAACTGTTTCTGTTAACATAGGGCCATGTTGATCTGAAATGTATAAAGGAATATATAAAGAATTGTCAACTTCCAGCTTCCAACTAGAAATAAATTCACTCCAAAAACCCTAAAGAGCTTCCAGCTTCCAGCAAGAAATAATCTTGCTCCAAATTCCAAAGACTTCCAACATCAGACAGATATTAATTTCACTCCAAATCCCTTTCACTCCGAATCATGACAAGGGCCCAAGTTTTGCCTCATATACGAGGCTGCTTCAGGGGAACAACTATATATATTAAGCCTTCAAATTCCTACCTGATGCTCACATAGGTATCACTGTTGGCACCAAAAACTCCTACTCAAAACTCGCATCAACATCAGCTGTCGGCTCCAAAACGCCATAAACTTAAAGGAAAAAAATCTCTTATAGGGTATTTTTCCAATAGCAAAATGCTGTACAATTGGATTTCACTTTCAGCACACAAAGAATGTTTTCTGTGCATAAACATGATTTATGTTCACAAAAAGTGTTTTCTCGCTAAAAGCATTGTTGTGCTCATAAACCATATTTTATGCAAACAAAATAAGTATAAATCATGTTTTTTATATGCTCAAAACATGATTTTATGAACATAAATCCTGTCTGAGAAACTCACAGCCATATGAGTTAAAATGTGCTGAGCACACATTTTAACTTGGGTTTGCGCGTACACATTTTGATTTTGTGACATTTCTAACACCTGTTGCTCACTGCAGCAGGAGTAAGACTTTTTTTTTTTTTTTTAGCACACAGTCTTATCACAGAGCTTATTACATCAACCCCCTGTGTTTGACTGGTAACTGAACAGATGATTTTTTTCTTGGGCAGTGAGGTTAACTTGGAAAAAGATTGGTTATCAAGAAAAAAAATTAGATTTTTTAATGAAGGTAATCTAAATTCAGTCGAGGCTTTGGCTGTTTATATATAGAAAGAAATTTAGTGAAGGAATCTTTAGATAACATTTGGTTTATTTTATTTGTAGTTAGTGGAACTGTAAAATAGGTGCACACTTTTTATGTCAAACTACATTTATAGGGATTTAAGAAAAGAACTGTTGCAAGTAGTGAGGAGCAGAGAGAAATTCCTTTTTATTGTTAGAATATGCTGAATTCCTACAAGAGACATGCTGAGCTTGTCAGTCCACATTAAAGACCAGATTGTAGGCTCATCATCCAGGGATTGCATGAGATTCATTTAAGTATTCAGCAAACACATGATTTTGAACTGAGCAATCACATACATAATTTCTGCTCAGATTTTCACTGGGGATTTAAGAGGGCATATTGGGCACTTTATAGAGCACATTGATAACTAAAAGAGAGGCAGTAGTTTTCTTTCTTTTTTTTTTTAACAGAAAGCTAATTTTTTTTTTTTTTTGCTGTCTAGGTGTTTTGGGGTTGAATGGGGGATATATGTCTGGGGGCTGCATTTGCAGGGGGTGTCTCAGAGTGTGGGTGTTTATGCAAGGGGTGTATGGGGAAGTGTATATGTTGTGTGTATGGGAGAAGAGGGTATAGTGTGTAGAGAGGGATGTGTGAAGGTGTGTGGGCTGTTTTGGATGTTCTTTGTTTCAAGGGTGTTTGGGGCAAGGTAACCTGCTTGTAGTGGCTACTACTACCATGAGCAACTTGCTGGGCAGAATGAATGAACCCTTTGCTCTTTATTTGCCATCATTACTTTGTAATTAGGTGGGGTGAGGAGGTCGCCTCAGGGCAATATTTTGTGGCAGCGGCAATTGCCCCCTAAAACACCCCTGCAGCAGCCGCCTCACTACCTTATGGACCTCATTAAAACATCAATGGCAGAAATTAAATAAAAAGCTGGCAGGGTTCCCACACCCTGCCAGCAAGAAGAGGCCCTGCATGGCAGCACCCTTTAGTGACGTGCGGGCCAGGGTTTCACAGTCTACCAGAAAGAAGAGACTTTGCATGGCAGCGTCCTTTAGTGATTATGATGGTGGGGTTCCCACACCCTACCAGCAAGAAGAGAATCCGCGTGGCAGCACTCATTGATGAGTTACCGAATAAGTTCAATGGAGGACCCGATGGTGACCTACCGACAGGCTTCCTGCACCAGACTAGAAGGAAGAAAAAGATGAAGACAACCCAAGTGTGGAGTAAGTCAAATAGCAGGGTGTGACTGAGAAGAAAAGAAGGTGAGTAGGAGGGAGTGAGGGAGAGAAGGGAATGAGTGGGGAGTGAGAATAAGTAGACGTGAGGGGGTGAGTGACTGAGAGGGAAGGGAAGTAGATGGGAGGGAGGGGGTAAGTGACTGAGAGGGAAGGGAAGGGGATGGTAGGAAAAAAGTGGGTGACTGTGAGGGAAGGAAAGTAGATGGGAGGGAGGGGATGAGAAAACTGGGTGGGAAGGGAAGGACAATGGGAGAGTGAAGGGAGGAAGGAAGTGACTTGGAGGGAAGGGAATTGGGAGCTTGGGAAGAGGGGGAGAGATGGGCGTTACTGAGAGAGAAGGGAAGAGAATGAAGGAGTGACAGAGAAAGAAAGGGAATGGGGGAGTGACTGAGAATGAAAGAAAGAGGGATGAGGGAGTGGAAGGAAGCAGGTAGTGACTGAGAGGGAAGGTAAGGGGATGGTGTGTAGGGGAAATGTCTGAGAGGGGAGAGAAAATAATGGGGAATGGGAGGGAGAGGGGAGTGACTGAAAGGGAATTGGATAAGGGAGGGAGGGAAGTGAAGGGCTGAAGGGAATGAGAAGAAGAGATGGGTAAAAGGTGCCTATTTTTGAGATTGAGTGATCATGAATGTGTGTGTGTGTGTGTGTGTGTGTGTGTGTGTGTGTTACCTCTTCACCCCCTCCACCCCAATCAACAACAATCTTAGGGTAACTGGAAATCAGAAGTTCCCAGGTATAGAAAGCAAGAAATTTTTTATCCTTATTAGTTTTATTTATTGGATGTTATTTGATATTTCTGCTGGTTTTAAATATATAATTAATTTTTGAAAAAATGTTAGTTATTTTTATCCTTATTCTTCTTAGTTAGTAGCTGTTATTCTGTTCATCGGCTGTTTTGAACTATTCTTTTATTAGTAGGGTTTACTATTATGATTGATTTATAATTCTTGCTTTTGTTTTATAAGAAATTGGGAAGTTTCTGTTTTTGCATTATTGTATTGCATATAAGTCTGGCTTTTAGTGGTTTCCAGTTCCGTTTTCATGTGCATATTTCTATTTATATTTTATGATCTATTTATTCTGTATTTGGTGAGGGTCTATCTGTGTTCTGCATTTGTGACCGAGATGAGGTATTCTGCTAGTGTGTGATTTCTGTGTAGGAAATTATAGCAGCCTGGCTTGTTCTGTTTTCATAATAGGAGGTGTATTGGGGATTTAGGACCTGGTGCAATATTTTCAGTGCTGCATTTTAATAGGTAGGGTTGTTACTATTTGAGTGGTGGCAGTTAGTGCTGTTTTGGTATGGGAGGTTTACTATATTGTAATTGTAATTCAGTTTACTCATAGCTTTCTGTGAGCTAAGACCACACCCAACATGTGTTACAACAGATCTAATAACATATGAATTCCAAGTGCCTTTTTTGTTTTTTTTATTTTTTTGCTGGGTTTTCTGGTTGGCATCACATCAGTGCATGTAAATATAATCTCCAAGTTTTTCTTTAATTAATTATTTGAATTTGACAAACCATTTCATTGGTAGATTAAAGTAAGTTACATTCAGTACAGTATTTCTCTGCCCTAAGAGGGCTAACAATCTCAGGGACCTGTTTAATAAGAAGTTATTTAGCACCACTTAGCCGGATAAGTTGGACTTATCCAGTTAAGCGTCAGAATCTGAACATCCGTCCACTATTTAGCTGGATAACTATCCGGCTAAATAGTTATCCGGCTAAGTGGTAGGCAGGACTGGGGTATAATGGGGAGGAGGTACTTATCCAGCTGATTTAGCCAGAGAAGTGGCAATATTTATTCAACATGTCCTATCTTCATTGGTCCCAAGTAGAAATGGGTCAGCAGGCATCAGCGGTAAGCTGATTATATTAGCAAAGTTTAAACTGACAAGCTAAAGGAGAAAGGCCCTGTAGTCAATAAATTCAAAGGCTATGGACTGATGTGCATGTGAGCCATTCCATTGTTATTCCATTCTTCTTCTCAGACCCAAACTGAGATCTGAGCCACAATGGGAATGAAATCCCACTGGGTCTTGTAAATCCAAGGTAGAAGGCTTGGGAACTGAGGGTAAAAACAAAGGAAGAACTTAAAGCCATGGCATGGCCCACAAACATAAGAAATTGCCATACTGGGTCAGACCAAGGGTCCATCAAGCCCAGCATCCTGTTTCCAACAGTGGCCAATCCAGGCTACAAGTATCTGGCAAGTACCCAAAAACTAAGTATATCCCATGCTACTGATGCTAGTAATAGCAGTGGCTATTACCTAAGTCATTCATTAATAGCAATTAATGGACATCTCCTCGAGGAACTTATCCAAACCTTTTATAAAACCAGCTACATTAATCTCTAACCACATCCTCTGGCAACAAATTCCAGAGCTGAATTGTGCATTGAGTGAAAAAGAATTTTCTCAGATTAGTTGTAAATGTACTATTTGCTAACTTCATGGAGTGCCCTCTAGTCTTCTATAATCTGAAAGAGTAAATAACTGAATCACATTTGCCCATTCTAGTCCTCTCATAATTTTATAGACCTCTATCATACACCCTCTCAACCATCTCTTCTCCAAGCTGAACAGCCCTAACCTCTTTATCCTTTCCTTATCCATGCCCTTTATCATTTTGGTTGCCCTTCTCTCTACCTTCTCCAGTGCAACTATATATTTTTTGAGATGAGGAGACCAGAATTGTACACAGTACGCTAGATGCGGTCTCACCATGGAGCGATAAAGAGACATTATGACATTCTCTGTTTTATTCACCATTCCCTTCCTAATAATTCCTAATATTCTGTTTGCTTTTTTGACTGCTGCAGCACACTGAGCTGAAGATTTTAAAGTATTATCCACTATGATGCCTAGATCTTTTTCCTGGGTGGTAGCTCCTAAAATGGAACCTAACATCGTGTAACTACAGCAAGGGTTATTTTTCCCTATATGCAACACCTTGCACTTGTCCACATTAAATTTCATCTGCCATTTGGATGCCCAATCTTCCAGTCTTGCAAGGTCCTCCTACAATTTATCACAATCCGCATGTGATTTAACTACACTCTGAATAATTTTGTATCATCCGCAAATTTGATCACCTCACTTGTCCTATCCCTTTCCAGATCATTTACATAGAACTGACTGAACTGACGGCAGAAGAAGACCAACCGGTCCATCCAGTCTGCCCAGCAAGCTTCACACATTTGTTCTCATACTTAACTGTTTCTCTTGGCTCTTAGTAACCTTATGTTCTAATTCCCTTTTCACCCCCACCATTAATGTAGAGAGCAGTGCTGGAGCTGCTTCCAAGTGAAATATTAAGTTTGATTAGTTGGGTAAGCGGCAGCATAGCTCTCTGCCATGAAGCAGAGGGCAATGCTGGAAATGTGTGAAGTATCAGTTTTTCTTTTCCCCTGTCATTGAAGCAAGGAGTCATGCCGGACATGCACCGAAAGTGAAGAATGCCTTGAAAGTCACATTAACTATCATCAAATATTGAAAAGCCTAATAATTGGTAATACCTATAAGCCCATGAACCCATCCCTGTTTTTTTTTCTTTTTTTTCTTTTCTTTTTTTAATTGGGAGATGGATGCCCTTCATCCTTCTACTCTGTGAAGGTGGACACCTACCACCGGCCACTGGCATCCCGCTCCGTTAATGCCTCTGTGGCTACTGCCGCTCCATGCAGTGTTTTACTACCTGCTCTTTATATGCGTCCTCTAGAACTGATGGATCCCATCCCTGGGTTTTTTTATTATTTATTTAATTGGGAGATGACAGCCCTCCATCCTTCCGCTCCGTGAAGGTGGACACCTACCACTGGCCACTGGCATCCCGCTCCGTGAATGCCTCTGTGGCTACTGCCGCTCTGTGCAGTATTTTACTACCTGCTCTTTATATGGACACCTACCACTGGCCACTGGCATCCCGCTCCGTGAATGCCTCTGTGGCTACTGCCGCTCCGTGCAGTATTTTACTACCTGCTCTTTATATGTGTCCTCTAGACCTGATGGATCCCATCCCTGTTTTGTTTTTTGTTTTTGTTTTTTATTTAATTGGGAGATGACAGCCCTACATCCTTCCGCTCCATGAAGGTGGACACCTACCACTGGCCACTGGCATCCCGCTCCGTGAATGCCTCTGTGGCTACTGCCGCTCCGTGCAGTATTTTACTACCTGCTCTTTATATGCGTCCTCTGGACCTGATGGATCCACAATATTTATCCCATGCCCCTTTGAAGTGCTTCACAGTTTTGGACTTCACCACTTCCTCCGGAAGGGCATTCCAGGCATCCACCACTCTCTCCGTGAAGAAATTCTTCCTGACATTGGTTCTTAGTCTTCCTCCTTGGAGCCTCAGCTCGTGACCTCTGGTTCTGCTGATTTTTTTCTGTTGGAAAAGGTTTGTCATTGTCTTTGGATCGTTAAAGTTTTTCAAGTATCTGAAAGTTTGAATCATATCACCCCTGCTCCTCCTTTCCTCCAGGGTGTACATATTAGATTCTTCAATCTCTCCTCGTATGTCAACCGATGAAGACCCTCCACCTTCCTGGTCGCCCTTCTCTGTACCGCCTCCAACTTGTCCTTGTCTCTTTGTAGATACGGTCCTCCAGAACTGAACACAGTACTCCAGGTGAGGCCTCACCAAGGACCTGTACAAGGGGATTATCACTTCCCTTTTCTTACTCGATATTCCTCTCTCTATGCATCCCAGCATTCTTCTGGCTTTTGCAATCGCCTTGTCGCATTGTTTCGCCGACTTCATATCATTAGACACTATCACCCCAAGGTCTCTCTCCTGCTCCGTGCACATCAGCCTTTCCCCCCCCATCGAATACAGTTCATTCGGATTTCCACTCCCCAAATGCATGACTTTGCACTTCTTGGCATTGAATTTCAGCTGCCATATCTTCGACCACTCTTCCAGCTTCCTTAAATCCCGTCTCATTCTCTCCACTCCTTCCGGCGTGTCCACTCTGTTGCAGATCTTAGTGTCGTCCGCAAAAAGACAAACCTTACCTTCTATCCCGTCCGCAATGTCGCTCACAAAGATATTGAACAGGACCGGTCCCAACACCGATCCTTGCGGTACACCACTTAAAACCGCTCTCTCTTCAGAGAAAGTTCCATAAATATATTGAAAAAAACTGGTTCAAGAACAGATCACTGAGGCACTTCACTTTTTATCTTTTCCACTGAGAAAACAGACCATTTAATCCTACTCTCTGTTTCCTGTCTTTTATCTTGTTTGCACTCCACGAAAAGACATTACTTTTATCCACATGTTTAGTAACCCCTTCAAAAAATGTAGAAGGTTTGTAAAGCAAGCATTCTCTTGCTGGCTGTGTTCCATTAAACCATCTCTTCTTCTTTGTTCTGAGATTTTGTTCTTTAGAATAATTTCCATTTTTTACAGCACTGTAGTCAGGCTCACCAGACTATAGTTTTCTGGATCAGCCCTGGAGCTCTTTTTAAATATCCGGGTTGCATTGGCCACCCTCCTGTCTTCAGGTACAATGGATTATTTTATTGATAGGTCCCAAATGCTTACTAATAAAACTGAAATTTTATTTTTGAGTACTTTCAGAACCCGTGAGGTTATACCATCTGGTCTAGGTGATTTCCTTCTCTTTAGTTTGTCAATCTGGCATACTACATCTTCCAGATTCACTGTGATTTAATTCAGTTCATCTGAATCATCACCATTGAAAACCATCTCCAGAATTGGTATGTTCCCAGCATCCTCAGTAAACAGAGAAGCAAAGAATTCATTTAGACTTTCCCTAAGAGTTCCTTTAACCCCTTGATCTTCTAATGGTCCAACCAACTCCGTTACTTGTTTCTTGCTTTGGATATATTTTAAAAGGTTTTTATTATGAGTTTTTGCCTCCATGGCTAACGTCATTTCAAATTTTTTCTTAGTCTGTCTTATCAATGTTTTACTTTTAATTTAACAATGCTTATGCTTTTTCATGTTTTCTTCAGATGGATTCTTCTTCCAATTTTTGAAGGACATTGTTTTGGCTAAAATAGCCTCTTTCACCTCGACTTTTAACCATGCTGGCAATCATTTGGCCTTCTTTCCAACTTTCTTAATGGGTGGTCTGAGCTTCTACGATGGTATTTTTAAATAATGCCCACGCTTGTTGTACACTCTTAACATTTGCAGCTGCACCTTTCAGTTTTTTTCTGTTTTCCTCATTTTATTAAAGATTCCCTTTTGAAAGTTTAATGTTAGAGCTGTAGATTTACATATTATCCCCCTTCCAGTCATTAGTTCAAATTTGATCATGTCATGATCATGATTGCCAAGTAGCCCCAGCACTGTTACTTCTCTCCCAAATCCTGCTTTCCACTAAGAATTAGATCTAAAATAGCTCCCTCTTTCGTGGTTCCTGAACCAATTGCTTTAAGAAGCAGTCGTTTATTCCGTCCAGGAACGTTGTGTCTCCAGTATGTCCTGATGTTACATTTATCCAGTCAATACTGGGGTAATTGAAATCACTCATTATTACTGCACTGCCAAATTGGTTAGCTTCCCTGATTTCTCTTAGCATTTCTCTTAGCATTTCATCATTTTAGTGTTGCTGATCATAATGTGTTAAAATCTCATCCCACCTCCCATTCCTTGGATGTTTTTCCCTAAACACATTTTCCCTTTTGTTTGGAAGCTTCTCACAAGGCTGATATCACCAAGCTGATAAAGGTCGCATGGCACAAAGCTGCTTAATGGTATCAGAGTACATTCCCTCCAAATAACAACTCTTTACCTTAGAAACATGGCAGAGGGGCCAGAAGAATTTTCCAGGCTAGGCCTAGCTTGGCCAACAGTGGGCTCAGTTGGGAGGGGATGGAAATGCACGTCTGCCTAGTGAATTCATGGCAGGCAGTTCATCATACCCACATACCCCATTGGCTCAAGGACAATGTTGTTGTTTATTTCTTTGAATAAAGCTGCAGCCTCAGTTTCTACAACAAGCAAAGTGTTTTTATTGAGTATAGCAGGAAGGCGGCTTGGGGGGAGGAAAGGGGAGTGATAGATGGTCACAGCTGCCTATGTTATAATACAATCCCACTAATCTGTATATAGTACCTATTCAAGTGCAATTACTGTTCCAATCTGTTTATGACTAAACCCTCTGCATATGAAATGATACAATAGCATACATCCTAATAAAGAAAAATGTATTAGCACTGACACGATTATTAGTTTTGTTTCAATTATTAAAATAATTATTATAATTAGTACCATTTTATTGATATTGTATTCTTTTCTTCAGTTCTTTGGTGCATATAAATATAACGGGCCTGTTTGCTGTCTAAAAAAGTGCAAAGGGAGTAGGCCGTAATAAAATATATTCCTCTCTCTACAGAATTACCACTACAGAAGGTATGGTTGCTATTCTTATAAATTCTGTGCTTTACTTAGAGATACTGTCCATTCGCAATGAGATAGTGTATACATTTTAATGTGCAGTAACTTTTCTTTCCTTGTGCTTTCACATGCTCAGCTAAAAAAAAACCAACAAAAAAAAAAACAATCAAATCTTCAATCCTTTCCTCTCCACATTGATGTTCTCAGTTAATGACTTCTTCATAAGGTCTTATTTTCATACTGTGTCACAGTGCCTTTTGACTCCATTGATTAAAGGCAATATACAACTGGGTTTACCAGTAAGTAAGTTTGTGAGGAAAAAATAATTGATCTATTTTCAAAGGATAATATAATTTGACAGAATTTGAATGGAGGCAGGCGGATTTCTGTAGTGGTTGCTGGTTAGGAGTGCCTGACATTTCAATTTGTTACCAGGCCACTCATAACTGGGGTAATCATTAAACTCGCCCCTTAATGAGGTTTCTCCTATGCATGCAGCACACAGCTGCAAAGACTCATTTATTACAGGGAAAAGAAATAAAGCACAGCACTTCATTGTGAGGCAGGCAAGTAGTCAGTAAGAAGTACAGCCTAATGTCTTCTTACTGGCTAAAAGACAGAAACAGAGAAGTACAGCCTAATGTCTTCGTGCTGGCTAAAAGACAGAAACAGAGAGGAGGGCTGAATGGTCATTTCTCTCAATGGAGAATGGTAAGTAGAGGAGTGCCTAAATGATCTGTACTGAGACCAGTGCTTTTCAATATATTTATTTAATTATAAGGGAATAACGAGTGAAGCGATCAAATTTGCAGATGGCACAAAATTATTCAATGTAGTTAAATCACAAGCTGATTGTGAGGCATTGCAAGAGGACCTTGTGAGAGTGGGGAACTGGTCATCTAAATGGAAGATGAAATTTAATGTGGACAAGTGCAAAGTGATACATATAGGAAAGAAAATATAAACTATAGGCACATGCTGCTGGATTTCCTATTAGGTGTCACCACCCAGGAAAAGGATCATGGAGTCACTGTGGACTAGGGATGCGCATTAGTTTGAAATGATTGGGTAAAATGCAACAGATCAGACCATTTTTGTTTCATTTGTAGACCTCTAAAATGAATGAAGGGTGTCTACAAATGAAACAAAAAATTAGTTTTATTTGGTTATGTTTTCCTTTCAAGTCTATGGTCTATTGAAAAGTACACCAGTGAGACTAAGTATAGCAACTAAGAAATTCCTGAATGAAGTAGTAGCCAGAACAGAGTTGAGTCAGGAGAAGAGAGCAATAAAACAGGACAGAGGAATAATCATGGTGAAGCTGTCCTGATGATTCACCTTTGGATGTAATACATTTCTGGAATCTAGGCTTGGATTCCCTTATTAGTTGGGGGGGGCAGCCTCAGAGGGAACGGGGAAAGCCATCGGGGCTCCCCTAGGGCTTGGCGCACAAGGTGCACAAGTGTGCACCCCCTTGCACGCGCTGACCCCGGATTTTATAACGTGCGCGCGGCTCCGCACGCACGTTATAAAATCAGGCGTAGATTTGTTTGTGCCGGGTTGCGCAAACAAATCTACGCCCTCATGCTGTTTTTAAAATCTGGCCCATTAAGTATAAATTCTAGGAATCTAATAAATATTTAGATATTTGGTTGCTGATTGGTTGAAAGCTTGTTATCAATGTTTCTGAATCATAAATTACAGTGTTAATTTCATCTGTGACGCTCAGAACTCGCTGGGTTTGGTCATTGATTGTAACCTGTTTATTGTTTATTTACATGCAAAATTGATAAAAGAGGAGCTTAAACTGGCCTCAAATGATTGCATGGTTTTAGAAATTTTTAATTAAATTTTTAATGTAGATTTCAACTAAGGTATTCAAAGCCAATGTAGAGGCCTCCAGGAAATTCCTTGAGGGTCTTTCCCTTGGGATTTTCCACAGGGGTCTTGCTGCCATACTCTAGAGTCTACACCTTAGGGGTCTTGTTGCCACTCTGCCTTGATCCTATATCCCATATGCTATAATTGGGGTCTTACTGTCACTCTTCTTTGCTGTTGTACATCTTATGCTACTCCTTGGAGTTCTTGCTGCCACTCTACCTAGATACATGCCCGAGATGTACCTCCTTGGGGGTCTTGCTGCTGTTCTGCATGAGAGAAGATATTATTAGAACCCACCTTGGGGTCTTTTTGCTATTAAGCCTAGGTTACATGTCCCAAATATTCCACCTTGGAGGGTCTTGCTGCTGCTCTGCCTAGCTTTCATGCCCCAGATGTACCATCTTGGGGTCTTGCTGACACTATGCCTAGCTGCCATGCCCCAGATGCTATACTTTGAGGGTTTTGATAAAATGTCTCCTTCCACACCATAATTTTTCTAGTTCTCACACACAGTAACACAGAGACATAGTAAATGTCAGAACAAAGACCCATATGGTCCATCTAGTGTGCTCATCAAGTTTATTTTTACTTGATTTTTCTTACACTTAGCAGTCTATGAGTTTTTACTGTAGAACGCTGCACTCCCTTCCAGCTCCGAACCCTGAATACCCTCCGGGGAAGACCTCCCCATGAGTGATTTACAGACTGCCACATTCAATCTGCATCCTTGTCTGCTCCCTCTGACACTGGAACAGATCTGTGTTAGAAGATGTGGCAAGTCGCCATGCCTGGCCTATCTCTGATGCTGCATCTGCTACAGGTTCTCCCTAAGGGCGCACACATGCTGATGTCGACTCTCTTAAAGGGCCCACAGCAGGAAAGTACCTGAGGTACCCAATGATAACGTCACCCACAGAGGCCTATAAGAGGCCAATTCAGCCACAGCTCCCTGCTTCAGCAATAGGTCATCTCCTTCAAGAAGTGTATTGCCTTAGAATTCCTGGTTCCTGATGTCTGTTCCTAATTCCTGCTGTGTTCCTGAGTTCCTGTGTCATTCCCAGTTCCTTTGGCAGTCTGGTAAGTCTTGAGTTCTTCTCTTCCTCGTCAGTCTTCCTCATCTGTCTTCAGTGTCCCTCCTTGCTCCTGTGGTCCCTTGTCCTTCTCTTCATTCCTTGTCTCTTTGGATTTGACTTCTGGCTTGACCTCGGATTGGACCTTGATGCTGCGTGATCTCTGCCTGCCACTGACCACTGCCTGTTTTCTATGTTTGACTGAACTCCACCTGGAATGACTTCTGCCTGAACCTTGATTCTGAGAGATCTCTGCACACCTTGACCTCAGCCTAAACCTGATTCTGATTGCTTACCACCTGCCATGACTGCTGCTTGACCTGTCTCTGCTTTCCTCTACTGTGCTGGCCTGCTACATATTCCACATGACCGATCTTCACCTTCACTGAGGCCCGCACCTAAGTCCAGCTGGCCTGAGTACTCAAGGACTCAATCTAAGGGGAACAAGGGCTGGTATTGGTAAAACACCATTTGGGCCTCTACTTCAGCCACTTCTGCATGCCGATGGTGAGAACCTGCAGGCTTCCTCCCTGCAGGTTGCACCAACTCCCCCTTGGCCCAAGGGTCTACTTCTGCAACAAATTTATTTTGTATAGTTTTTTATTCCTTAGGGTAATAACTGCCACTCTGTGCAATTAACAAGGGTTATCCTTTACTTTCTTCTCTATCCTTTAGTCTGACAACCCATCTGACCTGACATGGGTTGTCATTTAGCATTCTGAAGATACTGGAGATTCTTGTGGTCTGTAGAAATGGTAAATGGTTATATGCACTGTCCACTAGATATGAAACCAGAGAGTGAAAACTATTTTTGTGATGAAAAGTTGGTACTAACTAATAACTTGCAAATACACCAACATACATCCGCACTACAACATTCACTGATGCTGATAATGTGACACAACAATTTCTTGATTAAGAGTTGGTGACCATTATAATAGGCTTCATCAATATAGCATGACACTTTAGTACTCTGCCTTATATATAATCATAAATCACTTATTGCTGATTATTATGTGCAACAATATTTTTTCAAACTCTTTTTATATGCAACAATTAAAAAGTCCATCCGTGAACTACTTAGCTTTTCTCAAATGAACTAGTCATTCCATTGAAGCTTTTTTTCAGACGGTCAAATATCTCCACATTGTCATTTGCAATTTGATCTTCTGGATCTGTTTAGTACTGGCTGTTCTCACCACTGTACTTTGCTAAGTTCAAATTTACCTTAACATAAAATGTGCTAGCCAATGCCCTCTCTAGGTCCTTTGACCCTGCTGTCAATTGTTTTGTTGATTTATTGATCTTATCAAGCTAAACACATATTTTTGTTCAGTTCTAGCCCTGATGAAACAAGAAAATGAAACGCTGGCCAACGTCAGCTTGACTTGCTCAAAGGTTCAACGGCTTGTTGGGGAGGTGGCAAGCAATCAGAATCAGGTTTAGGCTGAGGTCAAGGTGGGCAGAGATCTCTCAGAATCAAGGTTCAGGCAAAGGTCATTCCAGGCGGAGTTCAGTCAAACATAGAAAACCTTAGTTGCCCGCACTATGTAGTTCCTTTCTCTCAAGCTCCCCATTAGAGCTGTCTTTCTATTGTTTTGTTATCCCCCCTCCCCCATCCCTGTTTATTGTATTTTCTACCTTTTTGTTACAATGTAAACCGATATGATGTGTATTTTAATGTCGGTATAGAAAAGCTGTTAAATAAATAAATACATTTTAAATCATTGACTTGATTTCAGGTTATGTCAACCAGCTCATCTCATTTGCTAAGTCTTCCACACTCTCTGGAATTTAAAAAGATGAGTGCTAATGTGTATTCTTGCCTTATGAGTATTATGAGAATTTAAAGCTTAGATTCCAATAACTATACCAGTTTTTCATCTCATTTGGAAAGCTATCCACCAGTATTTTGATACTTAAAGTGGGGATTCTAAAAAATAAGTGCTAATGTGAAGTTTTGCTTTATCAACATTATGAGAATTTAAAATCTAGATTCCAATGACTATATCAGTTTTTCAAATGTGTGGTCTTTAGCATACAGTATGTTTTTTGGAGATTTGGCAAATTATGAACTTTGGTTTTGTATGCATGTATCTTTTTTAAACAACAGAATTTAGATTCTATAGTAATAAGAATTTTGCTACAATTTTCAATTAAAAAAATATTTAAATTGTACAAGTAAACATTTTTCTTACCAATAAAGAAAATTTCACAGATAAAATAAGATAAACAATAGAGGAGGTGGGGGTTTTGGACCAATGATTATATCAGTCAGTATGCCTAAAGTGTATTCTTATGTACTTACTTAACATCTGAGGTCTTGTGGACTTTGGCTTTGGATACATGGATTTTTTTAAACAAACAGAATTTAGATTCTTTAGTAAGAAAGATACAACATAAGAATTTTTTTACAATTAATACATTTTTAAAAATAATAAATATTAGAATTAAACAAATACATTTTCATAGCAATAAAGATTATTTCACAGATAAAATAAATAATGGAGCAAGTGGGATGTTGGACCGATGGTTACATCAGTCAGTATGCTTATAGTGTAGTCTTAAGCATACTTAAGGTCTGAGGTCTTTTCCACTTTAGTAATTAATTAATCTGTACATTCAAAAAATGTATTGATCACCATATGTAGTATAACACATAAGCTTTCAAGGCTTTTCTCAGAGCTTTTTATTTACAGTACTTCAAATCATCAATATTTCACAGAGACCTTTCATAACTGTAAACATTTAACACTTACTTTTCTGGGGCTCCCTCTGCTCTCTACTCACATTTACTGTCTTCTTTTCAAATTCCTGATCCTCTCTCCTGCTCCTATGGTTGCCAACTGGCTCCATATTTTCAGAACAGATTGATCCAGTCCTGCTTTTGCTCATCTGCATGCAAGTACGTATAGTCTTGCTTTTCTTTGGGAATGCAATAGAGAAATCAGAATAAATCCCAATATGCAATGGAGTAAAACCAGGATTGAAAATCTGGAGCCAGTTGGCAACCCTACCTGCTCTCTTTTGAGTCTACATTATTTATTTATTTAAAGGTTTTTCTATACCGGCATTCATGATGCAATCATATCATGCCGGTTTACAGATAACAGGGGGTGCAATAACCGAGAACTATTAACCAGTGCCGAGGAAGTAAAAAGTTACAATATAACAAGGTAGTTGAAACTGGGGGAGGAAGGAGACAGGAATAGACAAGAATTATATAAACTTTACAGAGCTAGATTATTTACATTGTGCAGTAATGTCTCTTTAAGTCAATGTGTGATTTACCATCACACATTGACTTCTGTCCGTCAACCAGTTTGCAATCCAGGTCACCACCTTGGCACTCACTCCTAAGCTTCTTATTTTATTCACCAGTCTCCTGTGCGGAACCGTATCAAAAGCTTTGCTGAAATCCAAGTAGATGACATCGAGCGCTCTTCCTTGATCCAATTCTTTGGTTACCCAGTCAAAAAAGTCTATCAGATTTGCCTGACAGGATCTTCCCCTGGTGAATCTATGCTGCCTCTGGTCCAGCAATTCTTCCGACTGTAGAAAGCTCACTATTCCTTCTTTTAACAGCGACTACATTACTTTTCCCACCACCAAGGTGAGGCTAACCGTCTGTAATTACCAGCCTCTTCTCTGTTTCCACTCTTGTGAAGCGGGATCCCCACCACTCTTCTCCAGTCACTCGGCACCACTCCCGTTTCTAGGGATCTATTGAACAGGTCACACAGCGGACCCGCCAGCACATCTCTGAGCTCCCTCAGTATCCTGGGATGAACCTCATCAGGCCCCATGGCTTTGTCCACTTTCAGTTTCCTCAGCTCTTCCCATACATTCTCTACTGTAAATGGAGTTACATCTACTCCATTCCCCTCTAGTTTGTTAACTAGCAACGGTCCTTCTCCAGGGTCTTCTTTAGTGAACACAGAACTGAAGTATTTATTTAATATTTCTGCCATTTCTTCGTCTCTCTCCACACATTGATCCTTTTCACCTTTCAATTTCACTATACCACTTTGAACTTTTCTCTTTTCACTGAAGGAGGACCTCGCTTGGACACGCGGATAGCGGCACACTGGGCATGCCCTCCGTGCCAGGCTCCATCGGACGATGCCACCCACACGTGAGGACCACCATCCTGCTTGTCCTAGGAGAAATGTTAAAATTTATGGACCGAGCTTGGGGCTGCTGCACTTTATATGCAAGTTTTTCCACACATTTTCTCTGAAAATCTGCCCCTAAAAAGCGAGTGGCTGTAGAAGCAGAATTAGTGTAGGATAGGGAAGGGGAAATGCAAGGTCCTTAGCACGGGGTTTCAGTAGTAGTCTCCTGGAGACACATCTAGCCAGTTGGGATTTCAGGATTATCACAAGGAATATGCATGAGAGACTTGCATATGCCGAGGTCTCCAATGTAGTTATGTGCTGTCAATCTCTCTCAGTGCTTCCCAACCTTTTGTTTGTTTTGTGGCACACTGGCACAGGGCTCACTTCACTGTGGCACACCACCAGCTTCATCATTGCTTTCTTCTCTTTCCACCCCTTGGTACCATCACCTTCTCTTCTCTTGTCCTCCAGCCCACTAGCATCATCATCATCATCATCTTCTTCCCTTCTCTCTCCCTCCACCCCCTGGCATGATCTCCTCTCTCTTCCCTTTCCTCTCCCTCCACCCCCCGGCATGATCTCCTCTCTCTTCCCTTTCCTCTCCCTCCACCCCCTTGCATAATTTACCTTCCCTCTCCCAGCATCATCACCATCACCTTCTCTCTCTCTCTCTCTCTACACCTGGCATCACCACCTTCCTTTCCCACATCTAGTGGCACATTCAGCTCTCTCCCCACCCCATCACCTTCTCTCTCCCTCCATTCTCTGCCATTATTTTCTGGATTTAAAAAAGGTTTGGCTAAGTTCCTGCTATTAATCCATACGGAACACCACTGCTTGTTGCCGGCATAATGCTCTGTCTTAAGGTGGACTGGGACCAGACAGCTGGGACCACTCCTTTACAGAATTCTGAGGGCTTTTCATGTATTCTTCTCCACCGAAGGGTTTTGGGCCCAAGAAGTAATCTTGGGAACCTGCAATGAACCTCAATGGTCCCCTTCTAGTCTGTAAATTCCATCACCTCTTCCCTCACAAACCCAGTAGTAGGGGCCATGGGAAGGTGCTTAAAGAACTGCAAGATACCATCAGCCATGGATCTCTACTCCCAAAAGGGCACAAAGTGTGTCAGGTTTCTGGCTCCAGTCTTGATTTCTGGAAACTTGTGAGATTTCTAGCACAGTTTCTGGCATAGTTTCTTTGTTTGGTTGCTTGCTAATTGGCTTTAGCCTCTTTTTGCTTCCTGGTTTTATGGGCCCAGCACTCTATGGCTTGCCCTGATTATGTCATCACTCTTCCTGCATATAACCTTGCTCATTCTGATAAGTGATGCCTGAGCAACAGGTTCTACAATCACATGTCCAACGTCTTTGAGCTTTGAATTTGTGCCTTGCTTGTCACCTGCCTTGACCTTTGCCTGTTTGCTGGACCTTGCCTTGCCTGCCACCTGTCTTAACTTTTGCCTGTTTACCAGATGTCACCTTCCCTGCTCCTTGCTTTGACCTCAGCCTGATGCTGGACCTTGCTTTCCCTGCTGCCTGACTCTACCCCTGCCTGTTCATTGGACTGCCCCCTCTGGCCTGGTAGTGACCCAGCACCTGTCAGCTGACTGATGCCAGTCTGTTTGCAGACTGGACCTTCTCCTCCCGTCATCAGCCTCAAGGGTTCACATATCTACCTCTGACCAGTCCGATAGGTCTCAAGGAACAGCCAGAAGGCTGCCTCTTACAGCAATTATGTATCTGTAGTTTACTCCTCTGATCCACACATTCTCCAAAAATACTTTAAAACTAGGTGGTTATATTTTAGGGATGTGCATGACTAAAAACTTTGGTTTTGTTTTTGTTTATTGCTGGGGGGGGTTCGTATTCTGTTATTGGGTCTTTTTTTTTTTCATTTTTCAATTTTTATTCAGTCTCAGCAAAGCATTGCAAATAGTGTGAACTATTTGCAATACTTTGCTGAAAATGAATGAAAAGTACATTTTCATTTTTGGGGGGGCCAAATTTGTTTCATTTGATATGAAATAAAAATGGGCTCATTCATCCTATTTGCATTTTTTTTTTCAAATGAATGCACATTCCAACTATATTCAGCTGTCGAGCATGGGCCAATTTTCAATTGGAAAGAATAAGGCAGCTTACCCATTAGTTAGCCGGCTAGATCTTGTTGAAATGTGTCTTCAGTATATACAGATCTAGAGATCCTAATCTTGCATGTAGGCATTAAGTCTGATTCCACATAGAGGAATTTAAGTTGCACTCTAATGTTGATATATTGCTTTATTTTAAACCAGGTGCTCAAAATGTTGCAGAAAGGACATTATCATGCAAATATTCAGTATCAGTGAAATATAAGGCTGGCTATTTTAGGCTATTTAATCTATATCACATTTTCAATAGGGTTTCTCATTTTTCAAGAAGCTCAATGCCCAGTACAGTAATGCAATACTTATTTGGACTGAGCTGCATGCAAATACATTTTTTAGCATTGCCTTATACATAGGGAGGGGGTAATTTTATAACAATTGGTAGGGATAGAGTCTGCATGTACGTTTTACACTTTGCCCTAAATTTTCAAAGTAAACTTATGCGCATGTTTGCTCTGAAAATTTGCACAAGTGCCCTGATACATGCACAAACTGACTTGCAAAAAGGTAAACTGCTTTCCTAGCAGTTTAAAGACTATAGTGTCCCAGATGAATATGGTTAAGGTTTGTAGGGACCGAAGATGTTTCCTCCGAGGGGTTTCACCTGAAAGCCTTCTTTCCTGCTGGTGTAGTATAAAGAGGTATAGACAGGTAAAACTCACCCAGTCAGTCTCCCAGGGGTAGGGAAGGAAAGCAGGGTAAAAGATTAGGAATGTCCTATGTACAGATAGAATCTTGAAACCTCTGCAATGAATGACTCTGAGCTAGATTGTTCAGAAATGTATTGCACTGGAGTTATTAAAACCAACTGGCAGTCAGCAATATAATAAATGATTTAAGTTTTCCAATAAATGTTATGAAATCACATCTTATGAAAGGCCTTTCCTAATAAAATCTTTTAAAAATAAACATTTAAAACTTTGGTAGCAAACAGCAAAGTTCTTTAAAATAATAATAACAATTTTGTTTATTTTTTTCTGTATTTCTGTTTTGTTTTGTTTTTCTTTGTCTCAGTCCCTCTTTCCTTGCCGGCTCTGCTATTGTGTACTCAGGGAGGGTAACTTTCAAACAGCTGTTTGCACTCATATAGTCTTGTATATGGACACGTGAAAATCTACTCCTGTATTTTATAATTGGCATGTATATGATATACGCAGGTTATAAAATGCACGCAAATGTACCTTGCAAAATGTGCACGCATCTAAATATAGGTATAAAGAGAATTCAGAACCTTGAGAAGAAGCCAAACGAGTCCTGAGAAGAAGGAAGGAGCTTTGAGATGTTGAGGTATGAGACAGTAAAAGCAGCAAGACAGAGGCCAGTCACAGCACTCTGCGTGGCTACAAGGGACTGTCAGAAGCTAGAAACACAGTGAATGGGTGAAGTAGCTTGAAGAGAGAGAGAGAGTCAGCATCAATCTGGCACAGCAGAGCATGTGTTTTCTCACCTCTCTGGCAAAGAAGAGAGAAGCCATGATTACGCTGAGGTTTGGAAACCAAAAGAATGAAGACAGTGGCAAGCAACTCAGACTCGGGAGAGAACTGTGTCAGGCAGAAGAAAAGAAGGCCCTGAAGGTTATATACATGTGTAATTTAGAAGCTTCAAGAGAGAGCTACAGGAAGAAGACACTAAAAAGACATGGAGATTTCCCAAATCAGCAACAAGAGAGAGAGAGAGACCTATGTTGGTGTTGATAATTGGGCTGTTGTTGGTTGTCAGGACACTGGGTCAAGCAACTGTAGGCAACACCAGGCCAGACTGCACTACTGGTGACAAAAAGGGGCATTACAGTAGCACAGGGATAACCTCTGTCACTGTTGCCCCGTCTCTCAGGCTCAGCGTCTGTACCCTGCCTCACTTCTCCTCCTTTCCTCAACATCTGACAATAGTGCTTCTCCTCCCTCCCTCAACATAAGAACATAAGTTTTGCCATACTGGGTCAGACCAAGTCCAGTATCCTATTTCCAGCAGTGGCCAACCCAAGTCACAAGTACCTAGCAAGAATCCAAACATTAAATAGATTCCATGATACTAATGCTGGTAACAAGCAGTGGCTATTCCCTATTGATTAATAGCAGTTTATGGACTTCTCCTCCAGGAACTTCTCCAATCCTTTTTAAACCCAGCTACTCTAACTGCCTTAATCATATCCTTTGGCAATGAATTCCAGGGCTTAATTGTGCGTTGTGTGAAAAAGAATTTTCTCTGATTTGTTTTAAATGTGCTACTTGCTAACTTCATGGAGTGCCCCCTAGTCCTTGCATTATATGAGAGTAAATAACTGATTCACATTTACCCGTTCAAGTTATTTCATGATTTTGTAGACCTCTATCATATTCCCCCTCAGCCATCTCTTCTCCAAGCTGAACAGCCCTAACCTCTTTAGCCTTTCTTCATAGGGGAGCTGTTCCCTGTCCTTTATCATTTTGGTCACCCTTCTATGTAATTTTTTCAGTGCAACTATATCTTTTTTTACATGCGGCAACCAGAATTGTACACAATATTCGAGGTGTGGTCTTACCATGGAGCGATTCATCGGCATTATGACATCCTCTGTTTTATTTGCCATTCTCTTTCTAATAATTCCTAACCTTCTATTTCCTTTTTTTACCACCACAGCACACTGAGCTGACGATTTCAATGTAATATTAACTGTGATGCTCAGATCCTGGTGGTAGCTCCTAATATGCAACCTAACAACGTGTAACTATAGCATGAGTTATTTTTCCCTATATGCATCACCTTGCACTTGTCCACTTTAAATTTCATCTGCCATTTGGATGCCCAATCTTCCATTCTCACAAGGTCCTCCTGCAATTTATCCTGCAATTTTTGTGCGCCCCTTCGTGCAGCACCGTAGTGCTACCGCAGCTCCTATCTTGCTGCAGTCACAATTTCTCACAAAGGCATTCGCTTCAGACCTCCTCAGACCAATGACTATCTCTTCAGCCTCCACTGCCAGCAGTCAACCAACCAACCTCAGCTTTAGCTCATTCTTGCTTTTATCTACCTTGTTCGAGCACTCATATACACCAAATAAATCAAACCGGTTCCAGCATTCATCCTGCAGTCTATCGGATCCAACATTCATCCTATACTCAACTTGACCCAGCACTCATCCTGCATTCAAACTGATCCAGCACTCATCCTGCAGTCAATCTGATCCAGCATTCATCCTGCATTCAACTTGCATTCATCTTGCATTCATCGGAATTTAATTTCTGGCATGGGTATTCCGTTTTAACTGATCAATCACAGCTTCACTTACTTGCTGATCATGATGTTCTACTGCATTTATGCACCGTAACATAGAAACATAGAAACATAGAAATGACGGCAGAAGAAGACCAACAGGTCCATCCAGTCTGCCCAGCAAGCCTTACACTTATTTTTTCTCATACTTAACTGTTTCTCTTGGCTCTTAGTAACCTTATGTTCTAATTCCCTTTTCACCCCCACTATTAATGTAGAGAGCAGTGATGGAGCTGCTTCCAAGTGAAATATTAAGTTTGATTAGTTGGGTAAGCGGCAGCATAGCTCTCTGCCATGAAGCAGAGGGCAATGCTGGAAATGTGTGAAGTATCAGTTTTTCTTTTCCCCTGTCATTGAAGCAGGGAGTCATGCCGGACATGCACCGAAAGTGAAGCATGCCTTGAAAGTCACATTAACTATCATCAAATATTGAAAAGCCTAATAATTGGTAATACCTATAGCCCATGAACCCATCCCTGTTTTTTCTTTTTTTTTTTTTAATTGGGAGATGGATGCCCTTCATCCTTCTACTCTGTGAAGGTGGACACCTACCACCGGCCACTGGCATCCCGCTCCGTTAATGCCTCTGTGGCTACTGCCGCTCCATGCAGTGTTTTACTACCTGCTCTTTATATGCGTCCTCTAGAACTGATGGATCCCATCCCTGGTTTTTTTTTTATTATTTATTTAATTGGGAGATGACAGCCCTCCATCCTTCCGCTCCGTGAAGGTGGACACCTACCACTGGCCACTGGCATCCCGCTCCGTGAATGCCTCTGTGGCTACTGCCGCTCTGTGCAGTATTTTACTACCTGCTCTTTATATGGACACCTACCACTGGCCACTGGCATCCCGCTCCATGAATGCCTCTGTGGCTACTGCCGCTCCGTGCAGTATTTTACTACCTGCTCTTTATATGTGTCCTCTAGACCTGATGGATCCCATCCCTGTTTTGTTTTTTGTTTATTTAATTGGGAGATGACAGCCCTACATCCTTCCGCTCCATGAAGGTGGACACCTACCACTGGCCACTGGCATCCCGCTCCGTGAATGCCTCTGTGGCTACTGCTGCTCCGTGCAGTATTTTACTACCTGCTCTTTATATGCATCCTCTAGACCTGATGGATCCCATCCCTGTTTTGTTTTTTGTTTTTTTTTTATTTAATTGGGAGATGACAGCCCTCCATCCTTCCGCTCCGTGAAGGTGGAACACCTACCACTGGCCACTGGCATCCCGCTCCATGAATGCCTCTGTGGCTACTGCCGCTCCGTGCAGTGTTTTGCTACCTGCTCTTTTATACGTGTCCTCTGGACCTGATGGATCCACAATGTTTATCCCATGCCCCTTTGAAGTGCTTCACAGTTTTGGACTTCACCACTTCCTCCGGAAGGGCATTCCAGGCATCCACCACTCTCTCCGTGAAGAAATTCTTCCTGACATTGGTTCTTAGTGGGACAGTTTCTCATATATTTTTCCTCGTGCAGCCTCTTAGTGCAACCTTGAACTCTATTCTTCAATTTGAGGCTGATCATTCAGGCACAGTCCGGCTCGACCCCTGCCCCCACTGGCCATCGCCTGCTCCGCCCCTTCTCCTTACCAGCTCCTTTTGCCCAATCAACACCTCTCTCTTTCTCCAGGATGCGCTCCTTCGCTATCCCCATAATCTGCAATCACTTGGCCAGTCGGCCTAAATCCTTTGCTCTTCCTTCCAGCCGATAACAGAGGCTTATTCCCATCATGATCTCACCGGTCACACAAATATTCAGCCTCTCACTATTCTCACTAACTCTATTCAACGCCCAATCCATCACCAAGAAAACTCACATACTTAACGACTACCTGTTAGAAACCAAACCAGACATCTGTGCAATCACAGAAACCTGGCTGAAACCCACAGACACAGTGTTAATAAATCAGCTCCCCACTCAAACATACGACCTCCTCTCAATTCACAGACTCAAAAAAAGAGGAGGAGGGCTGCTCTTAGCTGCAAAAAAAGGGCTAGGCCTAACTCTGCATCTCTCAAATGCTACAACCAATCTGGAATTAGCCTTCTTTAAATCAAAGTTTCTTCAAATCGGTTTAATTTACGCACCTCCAGGAATACTAGAATCCGACCCTTTTCCTGTTATCGAATTCATCGCAAAACACTTCAATGTGGACAAACCAGCCATCCTGATGGGAGACTTTAACCTGCACGTGGACGCCCCGCCATATTCCACGAACTATGAAACTCTACTCGCCGCACTCAGCCATATGGGATTCAGACAAATTGTTAACAGTCCGACCCACAAAGCGGGCCACACTTTAGACCACATTTTTATAAACGAGGGCATCTCACTGCCAACCCAATATGCTCTCTAGTCCCCTGGTCGGACCACCAGATCATCTCCACGGTCCTAGATATTAAGGAACACCCTCCCCATGCCTTCCCTAAAACCTCTGTAACATTCAGGAAACCCTGTTCCATAGAACTCCTTAGCACGCAGCTCTCCAATGAACTAGTTCAACTCGACCTCTCTGATGCCAACACAGCGACCTCATCCTGGATCGACATCACCAGCAAAGTAGCCGAACAAACCTGCCCAACAATCACTAAAACACTACATCCTGCTCGGGACAACAGGAAACCATGGTTCACACCTGAATTGAAGTCCCTCAAGCAAGACCTAAGAAGTAAAGAACACAGATGGCATAAAAACCCCTCCACCATAACCCTAGCTGCCTACAAATCCCTCCTAAATGCCTACAGGAACGCCATCCACAGAACAAAGAAAGATTTCTTCTCAAAAAAGATCCATCACTTCATTTTTTACTCCACAGCTCTGTTCTCTTACATATCAGCCCTCACCAAACCATCCACACCTCTCATTCCAGATGACCAAGCCACCAATAAAGCCAAGGAATTGGCCAACTACTTTGAGAAAAAAATTGCTATCCTTATCGCACCCCTCACGGCGCCCATTCCTCAGCCCCCTCCCACACTCACCACCTGTCCTCAACGAAATGCATCACTAGATTCCTTTGAGTCTACGTCTTCACTAGAAATAGAAAACATTCTCAAGAAACTTAAACCCTCTTCACACCCATCAGACCACATACCGTCCAACCTGCTCTTCACCATTCCGAATATCATTGCTAAGCCTATAGCAGACGTCATAAACTGCTCCCTTGCTCAAGGGCTTGTTCCAGACCAACTAAAGCTTGCAATGCTTAAACCACTATTAAAAAAAACCCAACCTATCACCATCGGACCCAGCCAACTTCCGCCCATAGCGAATTTTCCGATGATCGCCAAACTCATGGAAAAAATTGTAAACAAACAACTTTCTGAATACCTGGAAGAAAATGATATTCTTGCCCCAACACAGTTTAGCCTCCGCAAGGCGCTAAACACAGAATCACTACTAACTTCTCTCTCGGACACCATCCTCCTAAATTTGGAAAAAGGACAGCCATATTTACTCGCTCTTCTGGATCTATCCGTGGCCTTCGACACTGTGAACCACACTATCTTATTACAGCGACTTGCAGACATTGGCATCAAGGGAACGGCACTCAATTGGTTCAAATCCTTCCTTGAAAACAGGTTCTTCAAGGTGAGGATCAACAATAAAGAATCGCACCCAGTCAGATCCAACCTGGGAGTCCCCCAGGGATCATCTCTCTCACCCACTCTATTCAACATCTACCTCCTCCCACTCTGCCATTTACTCTCTAACCTAAAGTTAACTCACTAACTCTATGCGGACGACATCCAGATTCTCATCCCTATCACAGAGTCTCTTCACAAAACTTGGTCCCATTGGAATAGCAGCCTTCAATCAATCAACCTACTTCTTACCAGCCTCAACCTCGTCCTCAATACCAACAAGATGGAGATCCTTCTAATAGCTCATAACAACAACAACGTTCTTCTCAACTCCCCAAGTTCTTCCCAACTAGCCAAAACATCAGTTAATCACTCACCACATGTGAGAGACCTAGGTGTTCTGCTTGACAACCAGCTTAACCTAAAAAAATTTGTAAATAACACCACCAAAGAATGCTTTTTCAAACTGCAGGTACTAAGAAAACTGAAACCACTCCTACACCTCCGAGACTTCCGCTTGGTGCGCCAATCCATCATCCCGTCTAAAATTGACTACTGCAACTCCCTTCTTCTGGGTCTACCCGCTAACACCACCAAACCTCTACAGATGGTCCAGAACGCGACTGCCAGGATTCTCACCAATGCTAATAGAAGAGAACACATCACCCCCATCATTCAGAACCTTCACTGGTTACCAATAAAATACAGGATTCTCTTTAAAGCTCTCATGATGATCCACAAGGCCTTGCATAATATCTCCCCCCTCAAGCTAAGCTTCCAACTACGGCCGCACATCTCGAACAGACCAATCAGAAGAGCATACAAAGACACTTTGTATACCCCACCTGCTAAAACCTCATTAAGGAAGCATGCCCTTTCCACAGCTGGTCTTCCCCTTTGGAACTCGATCCCTCCGGACCTCCGCCAAGAACCCTGCCCTCTGGTTTTCAAAAAGAAACTGAAGACATGGCTTTTCAGCCAGGCCTTTTCGGAGAGATAATCTCTCACTGAGGCCCCCATGGTCCTCCAAAGGACCACTCTAAAGTTCTCCTCACCCCCTCTAGTCCAATTGCATCATGCCCAATTACAGACTAGCTTATTGACTCTGATCCCTTTTAACTAAAACTACTTTCCAGATATCCCCTAGCACTTTAACTACCCCGTGAGCCAGAGGCTACATTAATACCGTAAGCTAGCTGCTGCTCAACACGCAGCTAGAAGTCACTTAGTCCCTTAATGAACCTGTAAGTTAGTCCCTTAATGAACCTGTAAGTTAGACGTTCTTAATGCATTATTTTTTCTTTCCTTTTAACTTGCCCGCTAGATTGAGTTAGTTCTACCCGTTATCCATCAGTTACTCCAGTTTTCCCGTAATTATTACGTTCACCAAAAGTTTATTTGAAGTGATATCATGTATAGCCCAATGTTTTTATTATACTATATTATAATTCAATTGTACTACATGTTCCTTGTACCCGCCCCATGGCGACAGTTCTGTTCCTATGTAAACCGGTGCGATATGTATCCTATACAGGAACATTGTATATGAAAGTTAAAAATAAATTAATTAATTAAATAAATCACACTCCTCATGTGATTTAACTACTCTGCATAATTTTGTATCATCTGCAAATTTAAGCACCTCACTTGTCGTACCTCTTTCCAGATCATTTATCAATATATTAAAAAGCACTGGTTCAAGTACAGATCTCTGAGGCACTCTACTGTTTACCTTTTTCTACTCTGAAAACAGACCATTTAATCCTACTCTCTGTTTTCTGTCTTTTGACAAGTTTGCAATCCACAAAAGGACATCACCTCCTATCCCATGACTTTCTAGTTTTCTTAGATGCCTCTCATGAGGGCCTTTATCAGACACCTTCTGAAAATCCACATACACCACATCTACCAATTCACCTTTATCCACATGTTTATTCACCCATTCAAAAAAAATGTAACAGACTTGTGAGGCAACACTTCCCTTGGGTAAACCCATGCTGGCTGTATCTCATTAAATCATGTCTATATATATGTTCTATGACTTTATTCTTTATAATAGTTTCCACAAATGTTCCTGCTACTGAAGTCAGGCTCATTGGTCTCAAGTGCTTCTCTTCCGTACTTTAGGACAACTGTGTGACAAAAGCCTCTGCTAATGTTCCCTACTGCTCGGTGCTGGCTCTGCAAGCATGTTCTAACTTGGTCTGGCACTTCCCAGTGCTGATCTTGTGATGTGATGCATGAGATCAGCAGCTAGAAGTGCTAGTGTGTGAATTTTGATTATGCTCACAGGGCTGGCAAAGAGTAGTCATGATGGTGGGGAGCAGCAGAAGCTCCCATTGCTCCAGTTACTCTATGTCTTCAGCCGGAGGGGCTGGGGGATCCCCGCTAGCTATGCTGTTTTAGCCTGTGACTCCCCCTGCAATTCTTTGGCTGGCAGCTCTGATGCAGCAATTATTCTGTCCCCTCAAATGTTGGTGCCATAGGCGACCACATAGTTCATCTAATGGTAGAGCTGGCTTTGGAAAGGAAGGAGAGAGGAAGGGACATTGAGGCATGATATTATTGTTTTGCATTGGATCAGATAGACTTGAGTATTTCCAGGTTAACTTTAAGTCTGCTATTTGCCCAATCAGTGTTAACTGAGTAACTTTGGCTAGCAATCAGAGCTGACCACCCAAGGTTTAATTCTGCCCCTGGAATGCCATCACAGCTGCCTTTTATCCAGCTAAATTGTGTGTGGTCTGTAATTTGTCCAGTATAAAGTTTTGCCCAGCTCCCAAAGGGGGTTATTTTCTAAAGCTATTGCACGCGAAAAGTCCCTTTTGTGTGCGATAGCTTGCCGGGGGCGGGGTCAGGGCGGAGTCGGGGCAGAGTCAGGAGGAGTCGGGGCGGCGAGGAGGCGGATGCGGTGCTATGTTTGCTGGCGGCGATAAGGTAAGACACGTTATCGCCGCCAGTAACGCGCCCAATAGCACCACCTTTCACGGTGGCATTATTGGGTGCGAAAGCTGGCAGCGATAACACAGGCCCACACACACCCCCTTCGCCCCCCATCCCCCATTACCGCCAGGATTCACCATTCTCTGCAAGAATGGAAAATCTGCCAAAGTTAGGTGGCTAAACCTTTAGAATATTGACCTCATAGAATTTAAAAATATGATCAAGAATCATGCCAAAAAGGAATTTTTTTTATACAGGACTAATGTAATGTCTTCAAAATAGCAAAAGTAGCAATCCTTCATTAGTATTTTAATGATATTGAAACAGTTGCACTGGGTATAATGAACTTTGTGTTGCGATCCCCCCTGCTGCTGCGCTGCAGGAGGTCTCTTACCTTCCTCCAGAGGCCGCTCTGAAGCCAGGGCCTCGCCTGCGCATCATCCAGGACTTGCTCCAGGGCCTGAAAGGCCTAGCTGTGCCGGTGGCTTGCAGCCTCAGTGTTTGGACTTCCTGTTGGGCGACGCCCTTCCCTAGGGGCTGGCCCGCAGCTCTCTACCCTAGTTATAGGACCAGCGGTGGGCGGTCCTGGCAAGCTCCTCCCAGGGAGTTGCCTTCTACCTCCAGTATTTAAGGACTTTCTGTTCACTGTGTCTTTGCCTTCGGATTGGGTTACACAGTTGCCTGTGGCCTCTCCCGATCCAGGTCCTCCGTGACTACGACTCCTGCTTGTCGTCAGCCTGCATTGACTCCGGTCCGTGACTCCGACTCCTGCTTGTCTTCAGCCTGCCTTGACTCCGGTCCGTGACTCTGACTCCTGCTTGTCTTCAGCCTGCCTTGACTCCGGTCCGTGACTCCGACTCCTGCTTGTCTTCGGCCTTCGGATTGGGTTACACAGTTGCCTGTGGCCTCTCCCGATCCAGGTCCTCCGTGACTACGACTCCTGCTTGTCTTCAGCCTGCCTTGACTCCGGTCTGTGACTCCGACTCCTGCTTGTCTTCAGCCTGCCTTGACTCCGGTCCGTGACTCTGACTCCTGCTTGTCTTCAGCCTGCCTTGACTCCGGTCCGTGACTCCGACTCCTGTTTGTCTTCAGCCTTCGGATTGGGTTACACAGTTGCCTGTGGCCTCTCCCGATCCAGGTCCTTCGTGACTATGACTCCTGCTTGTCTTCAGCCTGCCTTGACTCCGGTCCGTGACTCCGACTCCTGCTTGTCTTCAGCCTGCCTTGACTCCGGTCCGTAACTCCGACTCCTGCTTGTCTTCAGCCTGCCTTGACTCCGGTCCGTGACTCCGACTCCTGCTTGTCTTCAGCCTGCCTTGTCTCCGGTCCGTGACTCTGACTCCTGCTTGTCTTCAGCCTGCCTTGACTCCGGTCCGTGACTCCGACTCCTGCTTGTCTTCGGCCTTCGATCAGGCCTTACAGTTGGCTGTAACCGTGCTGATCCAGGTTTTCCATGGTTCCTAGTCCAGTGTCTTTGCCTGATGTCTGCTCCTGTTTCTGCCAGCCGAGGGGGCTTCGGATGTGAGTATCCCAGCATCGGAGTTCCTGTTCGCCTGGGTCTTCCCCGCACCCTCCTTCTCAGCGTGGTCCGCGACCAGCCTTCCTGGGCTGTGTAGGGCGCGTCTGGGACAGGGTGGTCCGCGACTCAGTCCCACGGGTGGGCTGAGTAGGGCGCCCTGATGGACAGTGCAATGTTTCCTTCCAGCCTTGTCTTCAGTGTCTGCTTCAGCCCTTGTCCGGATGTCTACCTGTCTCTGCCTTGACCTGGTTCCTGAGTCTTCTGTCCTGTTGGGCCCTGGAGTGGCCAACAGGAGGGATTCGTCCCACGGGCTCTTGAGCTTCTGCCAGCCGAGGGGGCTTCGGATGTGAGTATCCCAGCATCGGAGTTCCTGCTCGCCTGGGCCTTTCCTGTGTCTCGCTTCAGCCCTTGACCTGATGTCTCCGTCTTGCTTCTGCCCCGTCTGATGTCTTCTGCTAAGGACTCTGTCTGCCCTCGCCTCTGTCCGGCCTGCTGCCCATTGCCGTTCCCTGCGGCAGGTCCGAAAGGGCCGGGAACAGTCGGAGGACCGTTCACTAGTCAACTTCCCCGTGTTGGCTACCATGGGCATGCAGGTCCAGCTGAGGGCCGGACTCCCTGCTTCTGTTCCTGCCTGCCGGGCTCACCATGCCTGCTCAGCTCACCTCCCACGGTGTGGCCTTGGGCTCCTCCTGGGGTCCTGCCGTGGCCCAAGGGCTCACCACCCGCCCGAGACGACCGCGCCCGCGCGTGCTCGTAACACTTTGCATCTTTCAGGGTAATGAGAATGATAATAAACTTATCATGATGCAACAGACCCTGATTTTTCAAAACACAATTTCAAAAAACAAGTATGTGAACAGCAGGGCAGTGTAAAGAAATTGTATTTTTCCATTCCTTTAAGCTAGTCAATCATGTTTGGCTTTGTTTTCAACAAACCAAAAAGTTTCTTGAGTTCTTTGGGGTAGATTTTCAAAAAACGCGAATAGGTGTACTTTTGCTGGCGCATCAGGCGCCAGCAAAAGTACGCTGGATTTTAGTAGATACGCGCGGAGCCGCGCGTATCCACTAAGGGGCGGATTTTCAGAGCCCTGCTCGCGTAAATCCGCCCAAAACCGGGCGGATTTACGCGAGCAGGGCCCTGCGCGCCGGGAAGCCTATTTTACATAGGCCTCCCGGCGCGCGCAGAGCCCCGGGACTCGCGTAAGTCCCGGGGTTCTCCGAGGGGGGCGTGTCGGGGGGCGGGCCCGGTCGTCGAGGCGTTTCGGGGGCGTGTCGGCAGCGTTTTGGGGGCGGGTACGGGGGCATGGCTACGGCCCGGGGCGGTCCGGGGGCGTGGCCACGCCCTCCGTACCCGCCCCCAGGTCGCGTCCCGGTGCGCAGGAGGCCCGCTCGCGCGCGGGGATTTACTTCTCCCTCCGGGAGGCGTAAATCCCCGGAGAAAGGTAAGGGGGGGTGTAGACAGGGCCGGGGGGGGGGGGTTAGGTAGAGGAAGGGAGGGGAAGGTGAGGGGAGGGCGTTAGAGGATTCCCTCCAAGGCCGCTCTGATTTCGGAGCGGCCTTGGAGGGAACAGGGGTAGGCTGCGCGGCTCGGCGCGCGCCGGCTATACAAAATCGATAGCCTTGCGCTCGCCGATCCAGGTTTTTAGCAGATACGCGCGGCTCCGCGCGTATCTACTAAAATCCAGTGTACTTTTGTTTGCGCCTGGAGCGCAAACAAAAGTAGGCTATTCGCGCGCCTTTTAAAATCCGCCCCTAAAATCCTGGATCGGCGCGCGCAAGGCTATGAATTCTGTATAGCCGGCGCGTGCCGAGCCGCGCAGCCTACCCCCGTTCCCTCCAAGGCCGCTCCGAAATCGGAGCGGCCTTGGAGGGAATCCTCTAACGCCCTCCCCTCACCTTCCCCTCCCTTCCTCTACCTAACCCACCCGCCCGGCCCTGTCTACCCCCCCCCCCCTTACCTTTCTCCGGGGATTTACGCCTCCCGGAGGGAGAAGTAAATCCCCGCGTGTCAGCGGGCCTGTTGCGCGCCGGGACGCGACCTGGGGGCGGGTACGGAGGGCGCGGCCACGCCCCCGGACCGCCCCGGGCCGTAGCCACGCCACCGTAGCCGCCCCCAAAACGCTGCCGACACGCCCCCTAAACGCCGCGACGACCGGGCCCGCCCCCGACACGCCCCCGACACGCTCCCCTCGGAGAACCCCGGGACTTACACGAGTCCCGGGGATCTGCGCGCGCCGGTAGGCCTATGTAAAATAGGCTCACCGGCGCGCAGGGCCCTGCTCGCCTAAATCCGCCCGGTTTTGGGCGGATTTAGGCGAGCAGGGCTCTGAAAATCCGCCCCAATGTCTCTAACTACATTTTTTTACAAGAATGTATTAATAAAACTTGTTGCATCATTTCTTTTCTCCCTGCATATAATTAGGAATACAAAAACTAGAAAGAATTATATTTTCTTGACATTAAATAAACATCTCTAACATCAACACTTCTCTTTGGCTATGCTCATGAATACACAAAAATGAAGATGTTTATCTGATAAAGGTAAGATCACAAATCCATTATGAGGGTAACTTTGTAATATTGGGGCTAACTTATATGACAGCTATCCATATACGTTACCCCCAATATTACAAAATATGCATAAGTTCGCTTTGAAAATTAGGCAAAAATGCTCACAGAAACTCACCCACACAATGCTAAACCTGCTGTTTGCAACATGTAACTTGTGTATGTGTGTGTATATGTGAATTTACGCATATACGTTTAAAATCAAAAGTATGCGGGTAAATCCATAATTCACCTCAACTCTGCCCCCAATATGCCTCGTTTGTGTGCATATAAAAGTAGGTATGAAATCAGGTAAATATTAGTAAGTATAACTGTCTCAAAGGGAAAGTACAGTATGCTTTCAATTTGAAAATCTATGTAAAGACTGCTGGTAAAAAGTACCTGTAAACTTTACAGCAATACAGGAATTTAGCAAAATTATCCCCAAAGAGGGCAATTTTGATACTGCCCGCTTCGTCTGTACCCATGGACCTGCAAGCTTATTTTGAAAGGGAAACTCCCCAGAGCACCCATTTAGATTCCCCTGTCAGGCCATCAAATTATCCAACTCCAATCATGGTGTAAGAGTGTTTTCTTCTCATCATTGTTTAGGGGAGGAATGTGGGCAGCCTTAAGCCATGTTATCTGCCCACTTTTTTACGTGAGTAAAAGTAAGCATGCTGCATTTTTTATGCATTAGTAAAATTAACAGTTGTAAGGTATGGAAAATGTATCCTTTGCATTAAATCTATTTTAACACATTATTTTCTTTCTTTAATTGTTTAGCTAGAACTTTCACATTCTGTACAAACAGTGAAAGGTGTAAGTTAGGGCTGCCAACTGGCTCCAGATTTTCCAGACAGGTTGATCCAATCCTGGTTTTACCCCATTGCATGCTTGGATTTATTCTGATTTCCCTAAGAAAAGCAAGATTATATGTACCTGCATGCAGGTGAGTAAAAGTAGGACTGGATCAACCTGTCCAGAAAATCTGGAGCCAGTTTATAGGGATGTGCACTGTTTTGTTTTTTTGTGTCATTTTCGTTTCGGGTCGTTATCTGTTAGATTTTGTTTTTAAAATGGTTCTGGATGTTAGTGCGCACTAACTGAAAATGTTACCAGTCAGTTAAAAAGTGTCAATCTGGGAGGAATTCGTTAGCTAAAGGTATGATTCTGCATTCCATTGGCTGCCTCCTTAGTTACTGGTACTTGTTTGTGTTGCTATGATTGCAAGGTGGTTTTTATAGGGGTAACTAGTGTAAACAAACAAGTGATGTAATTTTATAGCATCAAGTTATAGTCAGAAAGCATGTAACACAAATGCATATTTAGAATTCATCAATTCTTTTGTATTTTAGGAAAGGGGCCCTGGCATTTTGAGTTATGCATACTTTGAATCCCCCTGGTGTGAGTCTGTGTGTTTGGGTGGGGGGGAGGGGGTGACTGGTGAGAGGGAAAGTGACTTGGGCGAATATATGGAATGAAAGGTAGAGAGTCTGGTCGGGGTGGTGACTGGAGAGAGAGAGGCAGCTTGGTGTGTGTGTGTGTGTGTGGGGGGGGTAACCTGTCACCCCATACAGTTACCCCAGTCACCCCTCCCCCCCCCCCACACACACACACACATACCAGGCTGTCTCTCTTTCCCACATGTCACCCAATACTGCCACCCCAGTTACTTCTCCTCTCACTAGTCCCACTCCATACACAACAGGCTGTCTTTCTCTCACCAGTCACTACCCCATGAAGTCTCTCTCTCACCTTTCATCCCCATACAATTACCCAGTTACTCACTCTCTTGCTAGTCACCCCCCACATACCAAGCTGACTCTCTCTTAACAGTCACCATCTCAACCAGTTTCTCTCCCCATCACCCCAAACAGTCACCCCAGTCACTCCCTCTCTCAAAAGTCACCCCCACATACCAGGCTGCTTCTCTCTCACCAGTCACTACCTCAAGCAGTCTCTCTCCTCCAGCTGACACATCATACAGTCACCCCAGTCACTCTCCCTCTCACCAGTCACACCCCACATACCAGGCTACCTCTCTTTCACCAGTCACCACCCCAACCAATCTTGCTCCTATCTGTCACCCCATACAGTCATCTCATTCACCCCATCTCACCACTCACCACTCCAGTTTCTCTCCAACCTGTCATCCCATATAGCCACCCCAGTCACTCCCCCTCTCACCAGTCACCGCCCCACCCCCCCACACACCAGGCTGCCTCTCTCTCACCAGTCACCACCCCAACCATTCTCTCTCATATCTGTCACTCCATTCACCCTCTCTCACCACTCACCTCTCCAGTCTCTCTCCCACCTGTCACCCCATATAGCCAACCCAGTCACTCCCTCTTTCACCAGTCACCCCCACATACTAGGCTGCCTCTCTCTCACCAGTCACCACCCCAACCAGACTTTCTCCTACCCGGCACCCCATAAATTCACCCCAGTCATGTCCCTTCTCACCAGTCATCCCTCCACACATCAGGCTGCCTCTCTTTCTCCACTCACCTCCCCAACCAATCTCTCTCATATCTGTCACCCCATAGTTACCCCACTCATCCCACTCACCACATATCACTCTAATCAGTCTCTCTCCCACTTTTCGCCCCAATTTGCCACCCCAGTCACTCCCCCTCTCACCAGTTTCACACACACACACACACCAGGTTGCCTCTCTCTCACCAGTCACCACCCCAACAGACTCTCTTCTACCTCAGTCACTTCCCCTCTCACCAGTTACCACCTCCCTACCCCACCCAAACACACAGACAGACACCAGGGGAATTAAAAGTATGCATGTACCAAAATGCCAGGGACCCTTTCCTAAAATACAAAGTGATTGGCAAATTCAAAATATTCATTTGCAATACATGCTTTTGCATTTGCTGACTAGAAACTTGATGATATAAAATATTTGTTATATCAACTATTTGCTTATGTTTGTTACCAGGCACTGGCCATCCTCCCACAAATACCACCTTGCAACCTTGGCAATACAACAAGTAACTATGGGAATGCATAACCATAACTCTAGCTAACAAACTGCTCCCCCAATTGACACTCTAACTGATTGCTAACATTTTCTGTTAGTGTGCACTAACACAAAATACTAAGTTTTGCGACATTTCGTCTTTTTTTTTTTTGTTTCATGGCGCTTCTGAAAAGAGACAAACTAGACAATTTTGTTGCCATTATCTATTTCGTTTAAAATGAATGCACATTTCTAGTTGGCAACCCTAGTGTAAATTCAGACCTGCAGTACACACATTGCACAGTATCCTGAGATATGCTGTTCAATGGCTGTTAATGACTATGAAAGAAAATATAGTTTTCTACTATGCGCACAAAGATAACGTGCCTTTTCATAATATAACTCAAACAAGCAGTGGTCAAACCACTTGAGGAGGGGTTTGACTACTCAAACAAGCATTGGTCAAACCCCTCCTCAAGAAGCCATCCCTAGATCCAAAAGACCCTGCAAACGTTCGTCCCATATCAAACCTTCCTTTCATCGCCAAGATAATGGAAAGAGTTGTTAACTCGCAGCTGATGGACTATTTAGAAAACCACGACATTCTCCATGCTTCACAATTTGGTTTCCGAAAACATCTTAACACCGAGTCCCTTCTGCTCACCCTTACAGACCACATCCTCATAGGAATGGATAAGGGTAGCAGCTACCTCCTCGCCCTCCGGGACATTTCCGCAGCTTTTGATACCATGTGTCACAACCACCTTCTAGCCCGTTTAGAAGCCATTGGCATTTCAGGCTTAGCGATTGCTTGGCTCAGGTCTTACTTATCTAATAGAAAATTCTCCGTTAAAATTGGCAATGCTATTTCAGCCCCCACCCCCTGCAACAAGGTGTCCCACAAGGTTCCTCCCTTTTGTCTACCCTCTTTAATATCTACCTCACCCCATTATGCCATCTCTTAGCCGAGCTCAAACTTAAGTTCTACCTATATGCAGATGATATTCAAATCATAATCCCCATCCACAATTCCATCCCTGATGCTCTGAAGCACTGGGAAACCTGCCTTGTTCCCATAAATGCTCTTCTCACGAACCTCCACCTTGCTCTGAACACAATCGAACTCCTCCTTATTTCCCCCCATCCCCATTCTAAACCCCCCCTATCTTCCAACTCAACTAGTTCCCACCCTATTGCCTGACGCAACTTGCAAATCCAGCATAAATCAATCCTGTGTAAGAGATCTTGGAGTCCTCCTGGATCCACAAATGAACATGAAAAAATATGTGAGCTCCATTCTCAAAGATGGATTCTATAAATTTAATGTCTTAAAAAAACTTAAGCCCCTGCTACACTCTCAAGACCTTCGCACCGTGATTCAAACCGCTCTCCTATCCAAACTTGACTATTGTAATTCCCTTTCTAGGACTTTCCTATGTGATGACAAAACTGCTCCAAATGTTGCAAAATGCAACTGCCAGAATCATAACTAATACCCGTAAAACAGACCACATCACCCCCATTCTGAAAGACCTGCACTGGTTCCCCATCCCATTCAGAATAACTTATAAAAACACTAACCACCATACACAAATCCATTCACTCTCACAATTCCTTGTGGCTGGATATACCATTCAGTGCTGTGCAACAGAACCGACCCACAAGAACAGTTCACAAAGGAACTCTGCACGTTCCTTCTCTAAAAATAGCACACCTCTCATCTACTAGGGAACGAGCTCTTTCTATCGCCAGCCCCACACGTTGGAATTCCATGCCCATGATGCTATGCTTAGAATCCTGCCCAAATAAATTAAAAACTTGGTTGTTTCAACAGGCCTACCCAGATTAGTCTCCTTGCTTTCCCTGCCTCCTGGCCCATCTTCCAGGCTCTTATTGACATGTTCTTCCTGCTTATTGGTACCCCATTTCCTTTTCCTTGAGGCTTTTACCCCCCGCATACTGTACTTCTTGATCCAAGCTTCTACATTGTGAACCCGTGCTCTCTCCTTTTAGTTCCCCCTTTTAATATCATCATCTTCTCTAATCTGTTGCAATTATCATGTTGAATGGTTTAATTTCAGTTTTGAATTTTCTATTTGATTGTGTTTTTTTATTCTTTTTCAAACCTGTACTTTCGTTGCCCAGTTGGCATTGATTCCCCACCCTTGCTGTAGTTACACGATGTTAGGTTCTATATTAGGAGCTACCACCCAGGAAAAAGATCTAGGCATCATAGTGGATAATACTTTAAAATCGTCGGCTCAGTGTGCTGCAGCAGTCAAAAAAAGCAAACAGAATGTTAGGAATTATTAGGAAGGGAATGGTTAATAAAACGGAAAATGTCATAATGCCTCTATATCGCTCCATGGTGAGACCACACCTTGCATAGTGTGTACAATTCTGGTCGCCACATCTCAAAAAAGATATAGTTGTGATGGAGAAGGTTCAGAGAAGGGCAACCAAAATGATAAAGGATATGGAACAGCTTCCCTATGAGGAAAGGCTGAAGAGGTTAGGGCTGTTCAGCTTGGAGAAGAGACAGCTGAGGTGGGGTATGATATTTATTTATTTATTTAAGGGTTTTTATATACCGCAGTACGTAAAGAAATACATCACCGCGGTTTACATTTAACAATAACTTAGCAACAGGCTTTACATTGACATTATTAATAGGTATTACATATACTAAAATCGATATAACAGTTTTGACGGAAAACAGGCTGGACAGACTGTGGACCATCCAATAATGTATAACATGCAATTAAAATATTGATGTAATTATTAAACCTTAACAAACCAACACAAAAACTAAATAGTATCTAATACAATACAGGTTCTGAGAGTGGATACAATTTCTATATTGTACCGAGGATATTTCTGTTATTTAAAGCTAATTATTATAGATAATATGATAGAGGTTTTTAAGATCATGAGAGGTCTTGAACGAGTAGATGTGACTCGGTTATTTACACTTTCGAATAATAGAAGGATTAGGGGGCATTCCATGAAGTTAGCAAGTAGTACATTTAAGACTAATTGGAGAAAATTCTTTTTCACTCAATGCACAATAAAGCTCTGGAATTTGTTGCCAGAGGATGTGGTTAGTGCAGTTAGTGTAGCTGGGTTCAAAAAAGGTTTGGATAAGTTCTTGGAGGAGAAGTCCATTAACGGCTATTAATCAAGTTTACTTAGGGAATAGCCACTGTTATTAATTGCATCAGTAGCATGGGATCTTCTTAGTGTTTGGGTAATTGCTAGGTTCGTGTGGCCTGGTTTGGCCTCTGTTGGAAACAGGATGCTGGGCTTGATGGACCCTTGGTCTGACCCAGCATGGCAATTTCTTATGTTCTTATGTTTCTTATTAGAGCCAAGAAAGCAGTCTGTAATTATGTTATCTTCTGCCCACAAATTCATTTTATGCACATCAGATGTGGTAGGCAAGGGGGAAGGGAGAGTACATCAGATCATGCAGGATCATTTTGTTGAACTCAAGAGATATATGGGGAGTCAAGCCACAGAGGCCCTTCTAGCACTTAGGAGGTGGGAGGGATTCAGACCATAGAGGCCTTTATTGTTGCACTCAGGAGAATGAGGGAGTTGGGCCATGGAAGCCTTTCTTGTTGCATTTGGTTGGTGAAGGAGTCATCAGACCGCTGAGGCCCATCTTGTTGCACTTGGTGAGCTGCAAAGGCCCTGGTTCCATTCAGGGAATGGGAGGGTCATGAATGTTCTTCTTGTTACACTTGGGGTGAGAGGACCTGACCAATGGGGTCTTTCTTGTTGTACTCAGGTCAGGGGGAATTAGAAGGGTAGCATTGATATTTTCCAGTGTGGCTAAAACACTTAATTACATTTCTCTGAGTACAACAAGAAAGGCCTCTGTGATTTGAACCCCCTCCTACCCCCAAGTACAAGAGGAGCCTCCATGGCCTGACTCTCCCATCTCTTTGACATCAACATTTTTCAAAGTATTTTTCAACAATGGGAAATTCCTAAGGTGGATCTGTATGTGGTTTATTTCAACCAGACTTCCAATATAGTGTTCAAAAACACCGGACCATAAGGCTTTGGCTTCAGATAGTTTTACAATCTCTCTTGGTCATAGGGTCTAATCCATGTATCTACAATCCAATGAGTTGCAGGAACCAAGACCTCAACCTCCATACAGATGCCAACCCCAGTACACCAAGCTGCGAAACCCTACTAGATATGCTCTCAAGCTTAAACTTCACCCTTCAAGTAAACAACCCCACACATAAAGCAGGTCACACGCTTGACCTAATTTTCACCAATTATTTCTTCACAGACACCTCCATTTCACACACCTCAGGCCCCTGGTCAGATCATCATCTCCTACTATGCAAGTCTCATCTGAACTACAACATCCCTTCAAATAATAATAATACACAAAAATACTTTAAATACCGTCCTCCTTTTCTAACTAATCCCCTCCTTCAAGAGCTGGGACATCAACTAACAAATCTTGACTTATCAAACATCAACAACGCTATCCAATCTTGGTCTCTTATCACCAAAAATACCGCCAACATCATTAATCCAGAGAAATTCAAACGTCTGAAGAACAAAAAAGAAAATCAAAACCCTTGGTATAACACCTCTCTAAAAAATATGAAAACAGCCCTCAGGAAAACGGAGAAAGAATGGAAAAAAAACCAAGCTGCCTGCAATACAACAGAAATACCGCACACAACTAGCAGACTACAAAAATCAATCCAAAATACTAAACGAGGCTACTATGGTAAAAAAATTATAAACTCCACGAACAAATCGAAATCCTTGTTCAACATAGTAAATAACCTCATTACAGATAATTGCAATTCCATCGTTTCTGTCACCAAAAAAAACTTAAGTCAAGACTTAGCTATCTTCTTTAAGGATAAAATCACCAAAATAACAGACTCCTTCAACACCACATCAAGCTGCCAAATACTAACTTCTACAAATAGCAACGCCCCTTGGCCCAACTTCAGACCTATATCCATAACGGAAACAGAAAAAATTATTAAAAAAATCAACCCTGCTCGCCATGTCTTAGACTCCATTCCCACTAGAGTCCTTAAGGCAGAGCTTTCCAAAGTGTCGCAACACTTTAGTGTGTCGCCTGCAGTGTGCCGGTGTGTCGCGCAAGCCCGGTGCACGTGTCACACCGGCAAGTGGGAGCCAATGCGGCCGCCGGTGGACCTCATCCCAAGGGCGGCTGAGTAGTAAAGTATCGCTGTGCTGTGTGCCGGAGACGCACAGCAGGAAGATCGGCGGGGCTGTGGTGGAGCTTACGTCACCACGGCCCGAAGAAAAATGTCACGCAGGTGCTCCTCCTCCTTCCTGCCCACGCGGCCCCGGAAGAAAAATGTTGCTAGAGCCGCGCGGGCAGAAAGCAGGAAGAGCAGGTGCTCTGCCTCCTTTCTGCCTGCGCGGCCCCGGAAGAAAAATGTTGCCGGAGCCATACGGGCAGGAAGGAGGTGGCGCATCAGCCACGTGCAGAAGAGGAGCAGGCCAGGTAGCAGGGTCTCCACCGCGGATCGGCCCGAGAAGATCAGAGTCGCCGCGATCGGCTGGAGAAGATCAGGGCCACTGCAGAGCCCATCCTGCAGCAACCCGTGAAGAGGAGGCCCAGAGGTAAGAGAGAGGCTGAGGGCCTGATGAGTTGTGTGCGTGTATGAGGTGCATTGAGAGATTGGGTGCGTGTATGAGGTGAGTTGAGAGATTGGGTGCCTGTATGAGGTGAGTTGAGAAATTGGGTGCCTGTATGAGGTAAATTGAGAGATTGGGTGTGGGAGTGAGGACCTGAATGTTTGCAGAGACAGCATGTGAGAGTGTGTGTGTGTGTGTGTGTATGTGTGTGTGAGAAAGACAGCATGTGGGAGTGAGAGTCTGTGCTTGAGCACGACAGCATGTGGGAGTGAGAGAGAGCCTGGGTGTGTGAGAGTCAGACAGCATGTGCAAGAGAGAGACTTGTGTATGAATGATTGTATGAGAGAGAGCATGTGACAGTGAGAGCCTGTGCTTGAGCAAGACAGCATGTGGGAGTGAGAGAGAGCCTGGGTGTGTGAGTCAGACAGCATGTGCAAGAGAGAGACTTGTGTATGAATGATTGTATGAGAGAGAGCATGTGACAGTGAGAGCCTGTGCTTGAGCAAGACAGCATGTGGGAGTGAGAGAGAGCCTGGGTGTGTGAGAGTCAGACAGCATGTGCAAGAGAGAGACTGTATGAATGATTGTATGAGAGAGAGCATGTGAGAGCCTGTGTGTGTGTGTGAGAGAGAGAGAACGCATGTGAGAATGAGAACCTGACTGAATGTATGAGGGAAGAAGATAGATGGAGAGAAAAGAAATAGAAAAAAAAGACAATATGAAAGGAATTGGCAAAAAAATAAGAAAGGGGAGGTGGAACAAAAAAAACCTGTGACAAAACCAATTAGAAAACTAAGATCAGACAGCAAAGGTAAAAAAAAAGAAATAAATTACTTTTTACTGATTGGCACATGTAATCTTTGGTAATGTGCAAGAGTGGCATTTTCTCCATGCGGATCTCACAATGTACGAGATCAACATGGAGGAAGTGGAAGCCCACGGGGCCTGCACAGAGGAGGCAGCAGAATGGGCTTCAGTGCCAATAGCAGCAATCAGCGCCTCCCAAATAGCCATGTGGCAGCAGTGACAGTGGCAGCAGAGGAATGAGAGAGGCTCCGAGGTTGCTGGCAAAAGAAAGGGAGGGGGTCTGCCTTTAGTGTGTGCATGTGTATGAATGGGAGTCTGCCTGGGGGTGTATGTGTGTGAATGCATGGGTGCCTGCCTGAGGGTGTGTCAGTGCATGATAATGTATGGGTGTCTTCCTGGGGTTTGTATGTGTGAGAATAGATGCCGGCCTGTGTGTGGTGTATGTGTGTGTGTATGTGAGAATGAATGTGTGCATGCCTGGGGGATGGTGAGGGAGTGGTGTGAAAATGAATGGGAGCCTGCCTGGGGGTCAGTTTCAGTGTGTGAGAATGACTGGGAGCTTGCCTGGGTGTGTGTGTTTGTGTGAGAATGATTGGGAACTTGCCTGGGTGTGTGTGTATGTGAGGGAGCCAGAGCGAGTGTGTATGAGAAAATCCAGGGGAGTAAGAGTTTGTGTGTGGAGGGGGAGAGAGTGTCTTAGAGCCTAAGAGTGTGTCAGTGTCTGTGAGAGCGAGAGGTTATGGTGGGTATAAGAGCATGAATGTGTATGTATGTGACAGTGTATGTGTGAGAGAGAATGGACATGTGAGTCTGTGTGAGAGAGGATAACCTCCTAATCCTGGACAATATCAGGGTGACGGGAAATCAAGAACTCCCACGTATGGACAGCAGGGGCTTTTTAAAATCCTTATTAGTTTTAATTATTGGCTGTTATTTGATATATGTGCTGTTTTGAAATATTTTATTGGTGTTTGGGAAATTGTAAAAAATGTATATGATTTTAATTAATAGAAATTCTATTTATCAGTAGTTTTAAAATATTCTTTTATTAGTATGGTTTTACTATTATAACTGATGCTTTGTTTTTTTATTTTATTTGTTTTATGAGGAATGGTGGTTCTGTTTTTCCATTGTTAATACACAGAGTCTGGCTTCTTGGGGTTTCCATTTCAGTTTTTGTTTAATTTGTGCTCCTTTATTTTGTATTCTGTATTTGGTGAGGGTCTGTCTCTGCTCTGTGTGTGTGTGACCATGATGAGAGATTCTGCTAGCATAGGGATCTATAGCAATCGGGTTTGTTTTGTTTCCTCAGTAGGTGGTGTATTTGTATTCTAGGACCCAGTGTAATATTTATCTTTGCATTTTCACAGGTAGGGGTATTGTTGTTTGAGTCCTTGGTGTTATTACTGTTATGTTACAATGGGATTGCAGAATAGATTTTGAGTGTCTTTTTTGCGAGGTTTTATTTTAGTTCACAATGTGCCTGGCAGAGGAAGGTGTTTGTGCTGCTGTTACTGTGAGGTGACACCAGCATTTGAAAATATCTTTTAGTATGATGAGCTGTAAGGGAAACATCCAAGCTCCATTGTTTGGGGGAATTTCAGTGGATGCACAGAGTTACAGAACTGGAGGTGCAGGATTTATATTGACATTCTGTCCCTTCCTATAAATTCCAGACTTCACTCTCATAGCCAAATAGAATTAGTTGAATGAGGCTATCAAATAATTATATAGTGTGAAACTGGCCAGCTTTTTAAAATTATGCAGAAGACCCTTTGGACTTTCTTATTAACACCAAATATTCAAATCTGTGTTCATCCCATCAAGCTCATATATCTCATTAAAGAGGTAAATTGAATAGCACAATAACTTTGTTTTATTATTGTTACTCATAAATTAGAACAATAACATTAATCTTGGAATATTATATAGTTTTAATATAAATGAAAGGTTTTCACAAGATAGGTTGTGTCGTGAAACATTTTATTATGTATATATTTAAGGAAACATACATAAATTGTCGAAATACATTTCATTCGTTTAACCTTTAACCTCCGGTTTGCTAGTAGACTGAATTACTGTGTCCCGAAATTATGTTTGTCTAAAAAGTGTGTCACCAACATGAAAAGTTTGGAAAGCTCTGCCTTAAGGAAATTGCTTATCCACTAGCCCCAACAATTGCAGCAATTGTCAACAAATCTCTAGAGGAAGGCGAACTACCTCCCATGCTAAAAATTGCTACAATCACACCTTTGTTAAAGAAAAAAAACCTCAACCCAGATGACCTAAACAATTACCGCCCAATTTCTAACCTACCCTTCTTTGCCAAATTGACAGAGAAAGCCGTGCTGAAACAACTCAACGATCATTTAGATGATAATAAAATACTTTATCCCACCCAATTTGGTTTCAGGAAAAACTTCAGTACCGAAACCCTCTTACTCAACCTTTCCAATACCATATTAAGAAGACTTGACAACAAAAAAGGATACTTACTGATTCTTCTGGACCTCTCTGCAGCATTCGACACTGTGGACCACAAATTGCTTATTTCTAGTCTTGAATCCATCGGGCTCACTGGAAAAACACTCAGCTGGTTTTCATCCTTCCTCAAAAATAGATATTTCAAGGTCGCCTACAACAACATATTATCAAACGCCATCCCCCTCGAAACAGGTGTACCGCAAGGATCGGCACTTTCACCCATCTTATTCAACATTTACCTTACTCCTCTTTGCCATTTTTTATCCAGTCTTGGCATATCATATTACATGTACGCCGATGATATACAAATTCTTATTCCAATTTCCTCCTTATTAGAAGATACAATGTCTAGAGCAGCCTCTCTCCTGGACACAATCAGAAACAGATTAATCCAACTTAAATTATGTTTAAATATGAACAAAACTGAATGCATACTCATCGCCAGAAAAAACTCCGAATCTAAAACTATTCCACCCTTCCAATTTGACAATTCCATCATCCAACTTAAAGACAATATTAAAGATTTAGGCATCTGGGTGGACAATGATCTAAATTATAAAAAACACATCTCTACAAGAACAAAAGAAGGATTCCACAAACTTCAGGTAATCAAACACCTAAAACCACTGCTTCACCCCCATGATTTCAAAACTGTCCTTCAAGCCCTAATATTCTCCTGTTTGGACTACTGCAATTCTCTTCTGATTGGCCTACCCAAGTCATCCCTAAGACCTTTACAGCTTCTTCAGAATGCCGCTGCCAGAGTCTTGACGGGGAAAAGAAAATCTGAACACATCACTCCTGTTCTCAACCAACTACAATGGCTCACAATTGAGAAAAGAATCAAATTCAAAGTCCTCTCAATACTGCAGAAAGCAATTTACAAAGCAGACTACACTGCTCTTGATGACGTCATACATATCCACCACTCCCTATGCACTACAAGAACAACTAGTAAACTACAACTTGTGATTCCATCTCTTCCTCACGCCAAACTCTCTTCCACCAGAAATAGAGCCATTTCTATCATCGGCCCAAAGTTATGGAACTCACTACCTCAGTACCTCGCTGGTCAAGAAAACCCTAAATCTTTTAAAAAAAGACCTAAAATCCTGGCTACTAAGCAAATCTCATACTGACAGCTCGGACTATTGATCTCATAATTATCAGTCTTCTGATTAGACAATTTATCCTGCTTCCTAACTACAGATATCTCCTTTTATCTATGAACCCTGTTCTTTCAGTATACCTAACTTTTGGTATATCTTGTTTTGTTTGGATTAATTTTATATGTCAGTTCTCAGTCTGTTTAATGTAATTTTTTTTTTTTTTCAAAATTTCAATGTAACAGGTTGTTATAATGTAAACCAGAGTGAAGGCAACTCTGCTATACCTCGGTATATAAAAAACGCTAAATAAATAAATAATTAAATAATTAAATAAATAAATAAACATAGCTTTACCAAAGGAAGGTCATATCTAATGAATCAGATTGATTTTTTTATTCAGTGACTAGATTATTGAATCAAAAAAGAACACTCTATGTGGTTTACTTGGATTTCAGTAAAGCTTTTGAATAAAATGATAAACCTAGAAGTGGGTCTCAAAATGGTAGAATGGATTTCAAACTGGTTGATTGACAGATGAGAGCATGTAATGGTAAATGGAACCTACTCTGGAGAGAGAGCAGTGTTTGGTAGAATGCCTCAAGGGCTGGTTTTGATACAAGTCCAATTCAATATCTTTGTGAGTGATATAGTAGAGGGGTTAGAAGATAAAGTTTGCCTTTTTGAGCAAGGCACTAAGATCTGCAACAGAGTGGATGCACCTGAAGGAACTGAGAAAACTCAGGGAGTGATTGAAGGTTTGGCAGCTACCCAATGCCAAGAAGTACAGAGTAGGGATGTGAATCGTTTTTTGATGATTTAAAATATCGTCCGATATATTTTAAATCGTCAAAAATCGTTAGGGCCACGATACAATACCAATTCCCCCGATTTATCGTCAAAAAATCGTAAATCGGGGGAAGGGGGAGGGCAGGAAAACCGGCACACTAAAACCCCCTAAAACCCACCCCTGACCCTTTAAATTAAATCCCCCACCCTCCCGAACCCCCCCCCAAATGCCTTAAATTACCTGGGGGTCCAGCGGCACACTAAAACACGGCACACTAAAACCCCCTAAAACCCACCCCGACCCTTTAAATTAAAGGGGGGGGGGGGGTTCGGGAGGGTGGGGGATTTAATGTAAAGGGTCGGGGTGGGTTTTAGTGTGCCGTGTTTTAGTGTGCCGCTGGACCCCCAGGTAATTTAAGGCATTTGGGGGGGTTCGGGAGGGTGGGGGATTTAATTTAAAGGGTCGGGGGTGGGTTTTAGGGGGTTTTAGTGTGCCGGCTCACGATTTTAACGATTTTCACGATACTTTACACACCCAAACGGCAACAATACGATTCCCTCCCCCTCCCAGCCGAAATCGATCGTTAAGACAATCGAGGACACGATTCACATCTCTAGTACAGAGTGCAGTAATCCAAAGGAGCTGTGGATGATATGAGGCAAAAGGCTGATGTGCACGGACAGGGAGAGAGAGATATTGGGGCGTCTGATGACCTGAAGGCAGCAAAGCGATGTGACAAGGTATTGATTAAGATTAATGAGAAAGCTGGGCTGCATAGAGAGAAGCATAACTAGAAGGAAAAAGGAGGTAATAATGACCCTCCCTATACAGGCCTTTAGTGAGGCCTCACCTGAAGTACTATTTTCAGTTCTAGAGACTGTTTTTAAAAAAGGACAGAGACAGGATGGAAGTAGTCCAGAGAAAGGCAACCAAAATAGTGTTGGATCTGCAGCAAAAAAACCATATTTATTTATTTATTTATTTATTTATTTATTTATTAATAAATAAATAAGAATATATATCCCGCACCTTTCAATTCATTCAGTTCAGGGAGGGTTACAATGAAACATACATAATAAGTATATTATAGGACTGGAGGACCTAAATATGTATACCCTGGAGGAGAGACACAGGGAAGATATGATACAGATATTAAATACCTGAAAGATATAAATGATGCACAAGAATACATTTATTTTCAATAAAAAATAAGCTGTAGAACTCCAAGGGGTAGACTCAGCAACAATATAAGGAAATATTTATTTATAGAAAGGGTAGTGGATGCATGGCATGAGCTCCTGAGAGAGATGTTGAAGACAAGAATGGCAATGGAATTCAAAAGGACATGGGATAAACTCAAAGGATCCCCATAGCTAAAGGATGTGTTGTTTCCAGCAGTCTGTGGGCTGCTCCCATGAACTGCTGTCCTTACCTTCATGCTGAGCCAGCCACACTACCACCTGGTGTGGTGGATCACTGCTGACTCTCTCCCTGACAAGACACCACAAGATACCATGCGGCAGGACACTGCCAGCTCCTTGGGTGTGTGCACGGCCCACATCGGGCTATCTAAAGGGTTCGTGGCAGGAAAGTCCCCATGGCACCTACTGAAGATGTCATCCATATTGCCCAATATAAGGGCCATTCTCCTGATGCACCTTGTAACAGATCCAGCTTTTCCTAGAGGTGCGTGTTGCTTCTCAGCATTCCGGTCTTCATCCAACTTGTCTTTAGGCTTCATCCAACTTGTCTTCAGTCTTCCCTACAGCCTGTTCCATCCTCTGTTGCCCCCTTGTTCCAGCACTTGCCTGCCTGCCCCAGCCTATCCATCCCTCTTCTTAAGACAGATAGCCGGTTCTGACTATTGCCTGGACCTTGGATATGCCTGATCTCCACCTGCCTCTGACCATTGCCTGGATCTTGAATAAGCCTGACTTCCATCTGCCCCTGACCACTGCCTGGTTCCTGGATACACCTGACCGCCGCCTGCCAAAGACCCTAGTTACTACCTACCTTCTCTTCTTCATCAGCAAAGACCCCACCTAAGTCCTGCCAGCTCCGGCACCCAAAGACTCAACCCGAGGGGAACGAGAGCTGGTATAGGTAAAGGTCCTGACCGGTCTCTGCTTCACCTGGCTCCACTTGCCAATGGTGAGATACTACCTGCAGGGCTCCTCCCTGCAGGTAGTATCAATCTTGCCTCGGCCCAATGGTCCACAGATACAACAGGATGGAAATGAAAAAATGGGGTAACCTGCATTAACTTCAGTGTAACATTCTGCACGAGGGTAACCTGCATGGAGCAACAGGTACTACTCTTAAAAGAAGATATAGTGTAAACTGCACAAAATGGCAGTTATTCTCATAAAATACTTGCTGAGCAGACTGGATGGACCATTTGAGTCTTTATCTGCTGCCATTTCCTATGTTGCTATGATGCAACTAAAATACTGCATCCCTTGGGTTGTAGTTCAGTTTTTGCAATCCCAGGGAGTTAGCAAAAATTGTGTTACTCCACATGATTTGCATTAACTCATATTAATAATTAATGAGATGCTTAGCCAAATTTGCATGCTACGCTGCTCATTACCATTTTCTGTGAATTAGGATGCTTTAAGCCAGCATTAATATTAACATGGACTATTACATACTACCATACAAATTTGCATTTTGCAATGCAAATGGTTAGTGTGCGTTAACACACTGGCATTTATCACACATTAAACACTAACATAAGCTTTAATGCACATAGACCAGTTAGAGCTACATTACTCAATTTACCTCACCAAATCCAAAGAAAAACAAACAGCAAGCATTTGCATTACAAAACGTAAAATGCTTTTTGAGATCTGCTGAGAAAATGTTCCATCATTTATAAATCATCTTCATTTTTCTTTATTTAGAGAAACAGTACCATCTGAGTAATAAAGATCCAAGTCTAGAAAATATCAAACCATGTTGTTTTCAGAGATTCCTTGATTGGAGATATCCAAAGTTGTTCAATCAAATGCAGCATAAATGGAAGGCTAGATTTATGGTATTTGCTTTCAAATAATAAAAACAGGAGGGTGAAGGCACAAAAAGTCAATGCAAATTATACATTCAAGTGTGTATCTAAGACGCCAATAATACCAATGCTATACCCATAATACCTATGGTATTTCAATATATTCATTATGCTCTGGACTCTAATATATGCATAGATTAGATTGTTGCATTCTTTTTCTCCAGTGTCCACTTGTAATGTATTGTGATCCAGTTTTCCTTGCCAAGAAGAATACAATCACTTGTATTCAAGTCCTAACCCATATTTTTCATTCTCATTGCAAGGCCATTAAATGCTCAATTTCTGGTGTAGGAAAAGGAACAAGCTGTGAAGGAGACAAAATGAGATTGCTGAACCCTGAAAACTAAACTCAGATTTATGTTTCAATTTCAAAAATATTGTTCTTCGTTTCAAGAGATGCATTGTCCGCAAATAGTTTTTGAACTGTTTTCCCAATTAGCCTTACCAGGATCTGATTTTAAAAGGCAATTCCTATCTTCAGCACTCTCACAAAAGGAACATATCACTTTTCCATGATCCCATAGCTCCGGGCCAGAGTTTCTTACAGGGACACTCTTGCCCCATTTTTTAATTCTTACAGAATGATTTATTTTTTCTTTCTTCAGAAATATATGTTTAACAACACCTGGTTCTAGCTATAAACTCAAATGTAAATAGAGATATCAGTCATCAGGAGACACAAGTAAATAAATGTGTCTAGCTGAAAAATTTTCAAAAGCAGCAGGTCACTTATTAGAAGGGCCTGCCAATGTCACTTCTCCCATGTGTTCTCCTGGACACCTGCATTTTCTTGCATTCTACTATTTATTTAGAAATAAAAGTTCTCTATTACCCAAATAATATCAGCTATGAAACTGATACATTTCTTTGTCATGACTACAGTGCTGAGAATAATTATTGTGTACCTTTGGGAAAAATATTTCTCATTTCATGTCATTCATTCATTCTTCATTCTCATTTTTCTGTGCAAACAGTGTTATAGCAAAGTGAGTAGATGTTGAAGAGATTTGAAATCTTGTGCCCAGTTTCCAATACCTTTGGATAGTAATCATATATCTCATGAAATAAGTATCTTATAATCATTAGGTTTATGTTTCATATGCTATGATCTGATAATTGTGCTATAGTGGTTCTCTTTCTGATAAAATATACTCCTATGTTACTATGATGCAACCAAAATACTGCATCTCTTAGGTTGTAGTTCAGTTTTTGAATAGTAAATAGGTTTTTGAGTATCTGGGATATGAGGGAGAGGGTTCTATAAGATAAAATCATGTCTTTAAACAATCTCCTCTTTTCTTTCCATCAAAATAGTAGAGATGTTCCACAATGTAAAGAAAATGTTTTAACCACTACAGGCATTTTAAAACTAATAGGGAAAAGAGATAATCATCACTTTCTTGTGACACTTCTCTTTTCAAGATCTCATTGTTACGCTTTGTGGTTTGCAGGCCACTCCTGCAGACCATCACTCTCATGTCCAGGCGGGTCAAGTCAGGGATGCTGCGTTTTGATGCACTGGGGATTCCCAGTCACCGTTCGCAGCAAGAGCATGCTGCCTAGCTGAAATGCCGCCATTAATGTCTCTACATGGCACGCACGCCCCTTTTCAAGATTTAAAGAGCCAGTGGCGGGATCGGCCTGACGGTGCCCTCCGATGACATCATAGCTTGGCCCTATATAAGGCTGCTCCAGACGTTCCTCTAGTCTCTTGGCAATAGATCAACTCCTGGAGAAATGCATTGCCTGCATTCCCGTTCCTGCATCCTGGTTCCTGTCTCTGCATTCTGGTTGCAGTCTTTGCTGTGGTGTTCTTGTGTCTGTGTCTTCCATTTTCTGGCAATCTGGTTTTCCGGAGTGCATTGTCTGTGGTCAGTCTTCCTCTCGTCTGTGTTCAGCATCTCCTCATGTTCCTGTGATCCCTTGACTTCCTCCTCTTCATCATCTTCCTTGGATAGATCTTCTGGCTTTGACCCTGGCCTGGACCCAAACACTGCCCAAACTCTCCTGCCACTGACCATAGCTTGTACCCAGGGGCGGATTGGCCTATCGGGGGATTGGGCTTCCCCCGGTGGGCCGGTCTAGCTGGTCACGTGGTTTCGACCGCATGGCTCTTCCTCAGCCCAGCCTCAGCGCCTCCCAGCCAGTGGGGGCCGAAGAAATAAAAATCGAGGCCAGCGGAGGCCGAAGAAAAGAAGATTAGTCAGCCCCTGCGGGAGCCGAAGAAATGAAGATGGCAGCCTCCCAGCCAGCCCCTGCAGGAGACGAAGCCGGAGGGGGCCGAATAAATTAAAATTGAGGCCGGCGGCGGCCAAAGAAAAGAAGATGGGCGCCGCCCAGCCAGCCCCCGCTTGAGGCTGGGCGGCGCCGGCCTCCGCCGGCCTCAATTTTAATTTCTTCAGCCCCCACCAGAGACCAAGCCGGGGGGCCGAAGAAATTAAAATCGAGGCCCCTGCTGAACAGCTGGTCTCCGCCGGCCTCGATTTTAATTTCTTCGGCCCCCGCCGGAGACCAAGCCGGGGGGGCCAAAGAAATTAAAATCGAGGCCGGCGGGGACCGAAGAAATTAAAATCGAGGCCCCTGCTGAACAGCTGGTCTCCGCCAGCCTTGATTTTAATTTCTTCAGCCCCCGCCGGCCTCGATTTTAATTTCTTCAGCCCCCGCCGGAGACCAAGCCGGGGGGGCCAAAGAAATTAAAATCGAGGCCGGCGGGGACCGAAGAAATTAAAATTGAGGCCCCCGCTGAACAGCTGGTCTCCGCCAGCCTTGATTTTAATTTCTTCAGCCCCCGCCGGCCTCGATTTTAATTTCTTCAGCCCCTGCCAGAGACCAAGCCGGGGGGCCGAAGAAATTAAAATCGAGGCCCCTGCTGAACAGCTGGTCTCCGCCAGCCTCGATTTTAATTTCTTCGGCCCCCGCCGGAGACCAAGCCGGGGGGGCCAAAGAAATTAAAATCGAGGCCGGCGGGGACCGAAGAAATTAAAATCGAGGCCCCTGCTGAACAGCTGGTCTCCACCAGCCTCGATTTTAATTTCTTCAGCCCCCGCCGGAGATCAAGCCGGGGGGTCAAAGAAATTAAAATCAAGGCCGGTGGAGACCAGCTGTTCAGCGGGGACCTCGATTTTAATTTCTTCGGTCCCCGCCGGAGACCAAGCCGGACGGCCAAAGAAATTAAAACCGAGGCCGGCGGGGGTCAAAGAAATTAAAATCGAGGCCGGCAGCGGCCGAAGAAGTGAATACCGCTGCTGCGAACCGCCACCGGAGACCAGCTGTTCAGCGGGAGCCTTGAATCAGAAGGGTGCTTCTGTGTGAATGTGAGAAAGGAATGGTGCATGTGTGTGTGTGTGTGTGTGTGTGTGTTGTGTGTATGTGAGAAAGGAATCTGCCAGTTTAAAAAAAAAAGAAATATGATAATACATATACCTCAACTTGTGCTGGTAGCGCAACTTTTGAAAAGTTGGATGAAAGAGGAAATTACTGAATTTTAAGCATCCCTCTTCTGGAAAATAAAATTTAGCAAAGTGGGTAGAGACATACTAAAGCAAAAAAAAAAAAAAATTAAACTATTTAAAATGTTCATCTCAGCAAAATCACAAATTTAAGATACTGATGCCAGGTAGGGTTTGGGGTTGTTTTTTTTAAGCATAATTTAAGCATGAAGCCTAGAATATTTCCAATCTGAAACGGTTTTGCTATTTTTTTTAAGCCTTTAGAAAATGTATATTTTTAAATGACTAAGACTGGAATCTTCCCATTTAAAAGGGAAGTTGACTAAGGATGTCTTTCAGTTCCATATCTCCCACATGAATAATCATATGACTGATAGTTTGAAGAAAGACACTTGCTTTATTGCCTGAAAGCGTAAAACAAGAGAAGCTGTACGGTGTGGGTGGCTCTCCCTTGGGAGGACAGAACCTGAAGGAAGGGTGTCATTTCACCTTCTGATAGGAATGTGGTTTTCTTATTTAATGGTTGGGATCATCACTTTTACTTTTAGTAAAAGCGAAAAATGCTGCAAGTCTGAAAGCAAGGTGCTTCTGTGAGAGTATAATGTGTATGTGAGACAGGGAGGGTGCTTCTGTGTGTCAATGTGTGTGTGCAAGAGAGATGGAGCATGTTTATGGCTGGCTTGTGGCTGTGAGAGAGGGCATGTGTGCGATTGAGCCTGTTTGTGAGATAGAACATGTGTGTGATTGAGAGCTTGTGTGTAAGTGAAATAGAGAGAGCATGTGTGTGATTGAAATCCTGTGTGTAAGAGGGAGCGAGAGCATTGTGTGATTGAGAGAGACTGGCCAGAGAGGTGACATGTGTATGTGTGAGACAGATCAGGGAGATGACTGCTTTGTGTGTGCTTGTGTATGCGTGTGTGTGTGTGTGTGTGTGTGTGTGTGTGTGTAGAAACTGGTCTTGAGGGTATGACTGGTGTGTGTGAGACAGATCAGGGAGATGACTGCTTTGTGTGTGCTTGTGTATGCGTGTGTGTGTGTGTGTGTGTGTGTGTGTGTGTAGAAACTGGTCTTGAGGGTATGACTGGTGTGTGTGAGAGAGAGAGAGAGAAGAGATTGGTTGTGGTCCCTAAGGAAGAGGACCGTGAGGACAGCTTCAGCAGCTACTGCTGCTTCTGGTGTGGCCTGCAAGAGAAAGGAGTAGGAGAACTGCTAGAGAGGGTAAGTAAAGGTGGCTTTTTAAATTCATTTTTCTTGATTGACTACCATTTTAATTATTGGGTAGTATGTAATGTGTCTGCTGTTTGAAATATTTTATTGGTGTTTGGTAAAGGTTTCAAAATTTACTTGAGTCTTTAATTATTGGATATTCTATTCATCAGCTGTTTTGAAATTATTTTATTAGTATGATTTTATAATTATGATTCATAATTTACATATCTTGATTTTATTGTTTCATGAGGAATGGTGACATTTTTGTTTTTCCATTGTTGCACTGTATAGAGTCTGGCATGATACGTTTTACAGTTTAGTTTTTGTCTGCACATTTCTATTTATACTTTATGTGGCTTTATTCTGTATTTGGTGAGAGTTTGTGTTCTGCATGCAAAGACTGAGATGAAGCATTCTTTTAGCATGTGGTTTCTCTGTAGGGATCTGTAGTAGCTTGGCCTGTTCTGTTTTCCTGATAGGAGGTGTATTGATATTTTAGATTCTGGTGTAATATTTGTGGTATTCTTTTTTAGGGATGTGAATCGTTTTTGAATGATTAAAATTATCATCAGATAATTTTAAAATCATCCTAAATCATCAGAGTGCACGATACAATACAAATGCCCCCGATTTATCGTCATAAATCATCCTAAATCGTTAAATAGGGCACGGGAATTATTTGGGGGAGGGCGGGAAAACCGGCACACCAAAACAACCCCTAAACCCACCCCGACCCTTTAAAACCAATTCCTTACCCTCCCCCACCCTCCCGAACCCCCCCCAAAATGTTAAATTACCTGCTGGTCCAGTGTGGGGGGGGGTCCTGGCGCGATCTCCAGCTCTCGGGCCATCGGCACCATTTTGGCTGCCACTAATTAAAATGGCGCCGATGGCCCAATAAAAAAAAAAACCCACCCGACCCTTTAAATCGATCCCCCTTAGCCTCCCCCACCCTCACGACCCCCCCAAAACCTTTTAAAATTACCTGGTGGTCCAGGGGGGCCTCGGGGAGCGATTTCCCGTTCCGAGGCATCAGCTGCGCTAAAGAAAAATGGTGCCGATGCCCCTTTGCCCTTACCATGTGACAGGATATCCGTGCCATTGGCCGGCCCCTGTCACATGGTAGGAGCACTAGATGGCCGGCGCCATCTTTAAAGATGGCGCCGACCATCTTTACTCATCAGCCCCTATTATACTATACTCTAATAGGGGCTGATGAGTAAAGATGGCGCCGGCCATCCAGTGCTCCTACCATGTGACAGGGGCCGGCCAATGGCACGGATACCCTGTCACATGGTAAGGGCAAAGGGGCATCGGCACCATTTTTTTTTAGTGCAGCTGATGCCTGGGAACGGGAAATCGCTCCCCGAGGCCCCCCTGGACCACCAGGTAATTTTAAAAGGTTTGGGGGGGGGGGTCGGGAGGGTGGGAGAGGCTAAGGGGGGTCGATTTAAAGGGTTGGGTGGGGTTTTTTTTTAGCAGCGCGGGCCTCCCTAAAAAAAAATTAGCGATGTGAATTGGAATCGGAAACGATTCCATTTCACATATCTTATCGATCAGATTTTTCTCCCCCCCCAGCCTAACCTGATCGTTAAGACGATCTGGCACACGATTCACATCTCTAGATTACAGACATACATATAAACAGATTTGCAATTGCTGAGCTCAACAAATGATACCAATAGCACCCTCCACTGACATCCACTGACATCCTAGGAATAGATTAACACATCATCTTCCAGTCTTCTGCTTCTTCTTACTTAATACTGCCTGCCTGGGCCTGTGATTTACCCCTAAGAAACAAAATCCTCTCTTTTGCTTGGGCAGGGGAGTACTGCCTTCCATTCCAACAGAGGCTCTGAACTAACTTGTTTTTCTTGTTTTCTTTTTGTTTTTCTGCTTCTCTGCTCCCTCCCAACAGGTTTTCCAATGCCAGCTGTCTCGAGCCCTTCCCGGTGACCGAGCTGTGACGTGACTGACGTCACCTGAGAGCACCAAGGATAAAAGCACGCCAAGAACCTGGAGGTGCCATGCGCAGGCGACGCGCGTCGAAGGGGCATGCCCCTTTGTACACCCCTTCGTACACCCCAGGAAAAAGCAAACAATCTAAGATTACCACTCTCTAAGCTGCACAACCATGACAACGAACGAAAAACCCACACTCCCAATCCAAGTATGCACCGGAAATGGTAAGTACGGATTTAACACTAAGACAAAAAAACATAAACACCATTATTTTGCAAAAGAAACTAGCGAAATAAATACAAATAACCTCATACAGATAAAATGAACCAACAATATTGGACTGAACAGTCTACTAATGATCACTTTCTTACTAGTTAACGCCGAATCAGTGACAAAAAAATTCCCCATCATCACGGACCTGCAATATGATACAAAACCTAATTTTATAGCAATAACAGAATCCTGGCTAAAAAATCAGATTCAGTACTAAAAAAACCAGTTACCAAACAAAAACTATGAAGTCTTTTCAATTCCTAGACTAAATAAAAGAGGAGGTGGTTTAACATTAATCACTGAAAAGAAATTCAACACTAAACTACTCTCAATCACAACACCAGCGAATCATGAAATTGCCTTTTTCGACACTAACCTTTTCCAAATTTGCCTGATATACTGCCCACCTAGTCTCCTCAAACTAAACATTTCCCCACTAATAGAATTTTTTACATCACATCTAAACCCATCTCAGCCCACCATTATTTTAGGTAATTTTAACCTCCACATGGACGTTCACCCACTATCAAATACCTGCCAAACACTAATTGACATAATGACTGCGCTAGGTTTCAAACTAATTACGGATAAATCAACACACAAAGCAGGGCACTCATTAGACCTGACCTTCATTAACAGTCACCTCCTAGAAAACATAAAAACAGAATACACACAAATTCCATGGTCAGACCATTTCCTTATTAAATCCCAGGTCAAACACACTGGTCCAATAAAGATACAAAACACAGCACCAGCGGAATTCAAATACCGCCCTCCCTTTGATATAGATATACTAAAAGAAAAATTACATGAAGAACTAACTCACTGCAAGCATACAAACATCCACACTGCAACGACCGATTGGATAAATAGAATCACGGAACTGGCAAACAAAATAAACCCCCCAAAAATGGCCTGCATTAAAGAATCAAAACAAATAAACCCATGGCATAACGAACAAATCAAAGAAATGAAGCAAACCCTCAGAAAGAAAGAAAAGGAATGGAAAAGGAATAAAACAATCGAGTACTTAACAAAATACAGAAAACAACTAGCTTACTACAAAAAAGTAATTCTTGAAACCAAAAAGAAATATTACAGCACAAAAATAGAAAAGTTTGCAAACAATGCCAGAACCCTATTTAACATAGTAAAAAACCTCACCAGTGACAATACAAACAATCACCAGACCTTACAAGAGAATCAATGCAATGAAGTAGCTAAGTTTTTTAAAGACAAAATTGAAAAATTAAGAAATAAAATCCCGAACACAACCAAACAAGAGATTAAGATGCTACAAGGAATGTCAATTTATGGTCAGAGTTCGAAGAGATATCACAAAATGAAGTTGAGAACATGATAAAAATACTGAACCCGGCTCCTCACTCAATTAACACCATATCCATAACAGAATTTTAAAAACTAGCCAATAAAGTCGCTCCAACACTAGCTAATATTATCAACCTCTCCCTAGAAGAAGAATCCATGCCAGACATACTAAAAGGGGCCATAATCTCCTCTCTTCTTCCCAGCACGCTGGTTCTTCGGATGCCTCTTCTCCCTCAGCTCACCAGCCAATCAGGAGCTGGGCGCTTTTGGGACATCACAAACTGGCGACCACAGGGGATTTAAAATCCCTGCTGTCCTCCCAGTGCCCTTTCTGCAAGGGACCGGACCCACTGACGGACGCAGACGGCCGGAGAGGGAAGCAGTGCTTTGGCCTGCGTGGTCGGCGCTGAAAGCCCGTCGGGGTAAGGCCATTTAAATCAGCGCTTACCTCCAACGGGCACCCCGCCGACCTCGAGGCGAATCCTCTCCTCTCTTCTTCCCAGCACACCGGTTCTTCGGACGCCTCTTCTCCCTCAGTTCACCAGCCAATTAGGAGCTGGGCGCTTTCGAGACGTCACAGCCACCCATGGGTTGGTCACGGACCATGATGATGGCATGGCAGGAAAGGTGGACGAGCAGGAAACCTGGAAGCAGGACGAAGAGCCAGAGACAGGAACATCAGGACCAGGACTGGAACATCAGGAACATAGAACATCAGGACACTGAAGAGAAGACGAAGGAGCTCCAATGAAGAACAGGACCAGGAACATTCACAGGAGACCAGGAACATTGAACAGGAAGACCATCAAGACAGGTGGAGACCATGGAGAACCTTGCATGGCAAAGGAAGCACAGATAACTGTGAGGATCCATGTGAAGGCCCCAAGGAGAATAAGCTGAGCCCTTTTATACGGCTATAGGAGCAACAAGGTGATGACATCATCAGTTGGGGCAGTGGGGCTTTTCCCACCGCTGGCCTTTTAAATGAAGTAGAGAGGCACGTGCATACGTGCCTAGAGGAGCCAGGAGGTGAAGGAGTAAGTTGGTGTTGGTGGTCCCCCCACCGCAAAGGAGTGAAGCACAGTGACAGGGGCACCAGGGCCACGAAGAGGAGTGTGCCAGGAGCAGTCCATGCCACGAAGAGGTGGAGGCAGTGGCTTCCATGCCACGAAAAAGCTAGAGACTACGGTGGCGGCCCTTCTACTGTGAAGAGGGAAAGAGCGACAGCCCTACCCGCCGGATAGCAGCGTTGGAGGCAGCTCCTCAGCCTCGGAGAGAAGCGGCAATCGGGCGCTGGCCAAAGCTGCATGGCACAGGCAGCGAGGTGAGAGGCTGCTCACGGGCCCGACCACAAGCAGCATCATAACACTACATACAGTATACAGAGTTTATACACTTTCCCACTCCAAGATGAAAGTCAGAGAAGCAAACATTTAAGCCTGGCTCCTTTGTTCTAGTTCTTAGTCAGCACATAGACACTACAATACACTTCTGTAGTTTAAAAATCTCTGTGTCAGTGCCCTGACTTTTACCTCCTACAGAAACTCACACTGAGTTTTCTTTCTGCTCTACTTTTGCAGTGTTACAGTTTCACTGTTGGTAACTGTGTGCTTCATCCCTGTAAACCACAACAGATTTTTAATACAGAGTAAAATAGCACATGTCTGAGAAAAGGAAATAGCAGAGCTAGGGCACATCTCACTTTTCGTTTCTCCTACTCCCAGTATTTCCTCAATTTTTCTTCTGCTCTCTGAGCTCAAATTCCAGCCACCTTCTCTCTTCCCACCCAGAAACAAATGAGCTCACATTGCTGCTTCCTACCTGATTTAACTTTCAGTCTAAGTGAAAAAGAACTCACTGTCAATCCATGCAGGTGTCAGCTAGAATAGGCTGGTTAAAAAAAATGTTTCACCTTGATTGGTCTTGTTTCCTGGACTTCTTCTACTGTCTTTCTGCCCCAGATTAGGGTTAAGTGTGATATCCATGGTTTTTAGCTGCCTTTAGAAGAAAAAAACAACACTGAAGTTTTGCATGTCCCTTGGCAAGCAAAATGAAAACAAATGTAAACAGAAATGTTAATATTTAGGGCACTGGCTAATCATTCTTTTTCATTTTCCATGAACTGAAATGAATCAGTCTATGATCTGTAACAGTAAAAAATCATGTGGAATTTGTTGTAGAAAGCTGTGGCTGAATTTTGCAAAACAATAGCTGTATGCCTGAATTAACGTGAGCCAGCATTACTAGGGGACTGATTTTATAAAATGACATTTTCCTAGATAAACTGAGGAGGGGGGTGTAATAAGTACTACAGATTTCTATACCTGCACAATCCTACATTTTTTTTTTTTACATAGTAACCCTGATGTTTCTCAAACCCTCTGTCATGGGGTGCTGGGCTAGACTCAGGATACACAAGTGTGGTACAGACTGCAAGACTGGAGTAAGGCTGGTCTTCTGTCTAGCTAACCCCCTTCCCCACAGGCTGAAACTTTGGCTTCTGGTGGCTAATAAGTCTTGGCTGTGACAGCAGTACATCATTGTAAATAAGGTAAAGCTTGGACAGGCTGGATGAGGCAAGGCGTAGAAAGGCTGGACGAGGCAAAGCTTGGACAAGCTGGATGAGTCAAGGCAGGCACTGTGGACGAGACAGGCTGGAGCCGGGAAGACTGGATACTGGAGCTGGACTCAAAACAAGGACTGGGGCCGAGTACAGACAAGGCCATGTACTGACAAGAAAAGGGTTGAATATCAGGAATAGGACTGGGCTGGGCATGGCAAAACCAAACAGAGACAGGACAGGACAAGATGGGCTAGGACAGAACCATACAAGGACTAGGCAAAACAACACAGAACAAAGAACATAGAATCCCAAAGGCAGCAAGGCTGGAGGCCCATAGGCCACTAGGCTAAGGACCGGAGGCCATTAAGCAAGGAAAGACCTAGATAGGCACAGAGCAGGGAGTAAGGAACAAGAAGGCCAGGAGGCAAGAAGGCAAGGTAAGGCCCAGATAGGCCACAAGGCAAGAAGTAAGGAACAAGAAGACCTGGAGATCACAAGACAAGGTACCAGAGTGGCAGGGTCAGAGAGCCAAGATGACCATGAAAAGGCATCTTGGGTTTGGCAAGGCAGGGTTAAATGGGTCTGGAACGTGGGTGTGGTGCAAACAGTGAGGAGGAGCTTGGCAGGGCTGGAGGTTAGCTCTCTGAGGATCCCTAGTAAAGCAGAGTCTGTACAACAGGCTGGATCAGGCGACCAGTGAGGTGATGGCTCGAGAAACTAGGAGCAGAGCTCACCGGAGGCCTCTGATGGTGGGGAGGTATAGTAAAAAGAATCAGGGCACGGTGAGGCTGCACGGCAGATGAGACTGTGACACCCTCTGACTAAATGAGAAAAAAGGATAAGGAAGCATTAACATAAAAAAAAAAAAACTGTCAGAAATAACTAGGACTGACATGTAGGTTTTCAGCTTTATTAATTACTTAAATGTAATTATGTTGTGTTCTACTTTACTAAAGGAATAGATCAACTTATACTAATGAATTTTAACAGTTGAGAACATTTTGTAGTTCTGTTAATAACAATGGAAGCAGATGTGTAAGTGAATATATAGAAATATTGTACTGCATGAACATATAATCAAGATAAATATTGAAATGAAGTCATCATTTCTCATGAAAGGAAGCAATTCTAATCACCGTTTAGATCTACATATTCTAATAAATTGTCAAGCCAGACGTCTGGCCATAGAGGGGCCCCCATCTATTTTCAATTAGCTCCTGTCAATGGTACACACACATGCTCGGTGTTATTTGTAATAGCATCCATAAACATCAGCAGGTTATTCTCCATTCCCTATCTAATAATCATTTATAAGCATTAAAAATAATAACCATGGCAATGCTGATTCTTTTGGCAGAGCGCTTCTTTCATCTTTATCGGACATTCGTTATCATGCTATTGAATAGAATTCAGTGAAGCAAAGAGTGAAACATGTTTCGTACCATACCCTATGACATTGGCAGATGATAAAAATGAAACCACATGCATTTTCTTTTTCTTTTAGACCACTACACTGATCCCATAGGTGCTTCCTGCCCTCTTACATTGGATAAAACCCTTTCTCATAATTTTTGACAAACTGGAAGTATACATCCAACTTGACTACAAATGAATTCCAATAAAATGTCTTAAAAAAATTACAAATATAAGAATTTCCTGTTGATGTATTTAGGATGGAGAAACACAGCTCAGTTGTTCAAAAGAACAATTTAGGATAATTCTAATTTTATTTCATCCTCAATGAATTCTTGTTCAATGATGAGAAAAATTAAGTCTGCACATATTAGAATGAATTAGATTGTACAGCAAGAGATCATTTTATGAGGATGAAAGAGGGTAACTCAGGAGTAATGTGAAAATTTCTTCACAGTTAACCCATCCAATGCCAATATAGGCAGAATATAAATATTTTAAATGCATAAATAAATGCTGGGAAAAACTTCCAAGCAAAGGTTATAGAAGCAACAATGGTATCAAAATTGAAAATGGCATCGAACAGGAAAAAAGATGCCTAATCCTGGGAAATGTAAGTAGATATGACATGTGATATAAAGCAAGAATGGGAAAAAGTGGTTGGATCTGTTGCTCGTTATCCATCATGAATTCCCATGGACTAGAATTAAGCTTCAGTCAAGAGCAGGGTGAAAGAAAGTCTGCAAACAAGTTTGTATATGTAACCCCTCTTCAGGGACCTCACGGAATGCAGGAGCTCCAGGGCCAGCGAGAGTATTAGGCAGACTAGGTGGTCGTCTGAGGCACTGGACGTGGGTAGGGGCACAGCACAATCTGAAGTCAGGGCAGCTGTTTTGAATGGAGGAAAGGAAGGATGAGACATGGGAAGGAATAGAGATGGGGAGGTTTTTGGTGTGCAATTTGTGGCGCTTGGGTTGGTAGAGAGAGAGACAAAAAGAGACACATGATGATCGCCTGGGGTGGCAGCAGACCCTTCCACGGGCACAGCAGAGCTTATTGTAGTCCTCAGGGCCACTTTTGCTCCCACCTCTCTGTCTCACCTCAGTTCACATTAACACAGTTCAGAGAAGTCCACCGAGGTGGCCAGGGTTAATTCCAGTGAGGAGGAGGATGAAACTCCAGGGCCTTAGGCTCACGTGGGTGGGGACCCTCACACAGTCTCTCACTTTCTTTGACCTCTCTTGGATCAAAGATTTAGTTTATAACAAAAGTTCTTCAATTTTCTTTCCTCAAAATTAAACAGTCCAAAAGTGCTTCTTTCTCAGTTTAATTAACTGAGTCAGCGTCCCTTTGGATGGCAAGCACAAGGCAAAGACCCAACACTCCTGGATGTTAGAGAGTTGGCTCCTAGTAAGGCTGGGATCTCCTTATCTCTTTCTCTAATGGTAAAACTTGGATTTCTGGAGGTAGAAAGTCACAAAAGGTGTTCAAAATCCACAGTCTTCCTCTCCTCAGTGGCAGTAACCTATGGCCAAAGGAATTCCTCCAAAAACTGGAACCAAACTGCAAAAATACTTCTCTGCTTTTCTCTGTCACTACTCTGTCAGGTCACTCCCTGCTTTAGCTGGGTGGAGGGAATCATAGCACCTTTCTGACCTCCCAAGGCAGAGGTAACAGAGCTCTTCAGACAGGAGCAGGATCCCCGAAAAATCAAACTCTCAGGGAAAAATACAAAACAGCTGTTCTCAAAACTCTTTTCAGCTTCTCCTCCATTCTGCACAGAAACCTCCTTCCAGGCAAGGAAAAAATGCATCTTCCTTGGAATTAGACTGGGAGGCCAAAATTGGGGGAAATGACACCATTCCCTTTGTATCTCCAATCTCCAAAATAAAAAAAATCTGACACTTAAGTGCTCTTTTCCCTGGTATCAGGCTGGAGGCCCAATGGACTGCTCTCCAAAACCACTCCAGCAAAAAAAAACAACCCCAGAAAATTAATACCTTAAGCCACATCAACTCGTGCAGAGCTGCCTTTTATAGGAAACTTCTGACCAATCCAGAAAAAAACTCTGTGGAGGTTCCTGCAGTGATGGTCTCCAAACTACAAAATTCCTAGCCTAGGAGATCTAGCTATGGACCAGCTGGACAGTGGAGACTTAGCGGTCTCTGCACATTTTTAAAGTAAATGCTTGTTCAAGGATTTCATTTTCTGGAACATAAGGAAAGAAAAATAAAATAACAGAAAACACTGTGCAAGCAATGACTTCTATAGAAAATACCATTTATTTATATATTTTAAATGATTTGTAACCCGCAGCTCCCGAGGGTTTGGGGCAGGGAGCAATAAAAAAATACATAAATCTATGGCACAGACACAGACAGTAAAACAATAACAATCAATGTTAGACTCTCACTTCAAGGTAAAAAAAAAAAAAAAGGGTTTTGTCCAAAAGTATTACATTTAAGAACTCAGAGCACAATTCCTGCAGCTTCTTTTTCTTTCTTTAATATTTGCTTTCTTTGTAATTGCAGTGCATGGTTGCAGACTGATGTCTGCAGCATGATGTAAATATAACAATAAAAGCAGTATTAAAATATTGGCTGTTCTCTTTGGCACAGATTTTCTTTGTATTGTGAAGCTTTAACATGACCCATTTAACATCTCTTTATTGAAAGTATCTGAAATCAATAATAGAGTCTGAAATTAATAATAGTCAGAAGAACATCAACATGTTAAGAGCAATTCTCTAACCTCAAGAGTTACTGGGCAAACTGGATAATTAGTCTACTACGCTATTGCATGAAAATTACCAGATTCATCCAACAGATCAGATAAGAAGTAAAGACTACAGTCACATGGCAACCTATAAATCAAGATTCAGTACTTAAAGAAATCTAAAACACTTGACAGTAAGATGAGATCTTGAAAGTATTCTTGATTTACTGTCAGTGTTTATAGTAAGAAATTCATTGAAAATTATCTTCTTCACAAGATTTTGAGTTTCGATAGATGTGCCTGCTTAGAAACATTTTCTAACCACTGATTAAAATATTTTTAGAAAGAATATTCTCACTTGAAATTAGATGCTCAGTAATTTAAAATATATCAAAACCTTTGTCTTTAAAATGTATTCAAAGTTATTAATTATTATATAATATAGTGACAAGATGGCTAGTCCCTACACTAGGGGATCTGAACCAGAAGGGATTAAAGCTAAGCAAAGTCTCTGGTACCACAGGCAATGTAATGATAAGAGAAGGACAACTTGGCTCTTGGGAGCAGAGGAGGTAGCTAATTATTATCCATATGAGAAACAACCCCAGAGAAGATTTGATTATTCATGTTGACTGAATAAATCAGTACTGTATTCAGATGGGCTCCTGATATAGAGTTATGGGAAGAGGATAGGTTCAGCACAAACTCAGAACAGCAGATTTTTTGTTCTCCTAGTCAATGGAGCATAAGAGGCACAGCTTGTGGGTTGTTTAGGAAAAGCAGAACTAACTAAAGGTATTTTGTTGCATTCGGCAGTTCACGGGCTAACTCAGTGAACTGCTGCCCTCACCTCTCAGGTCAGGCCCCAGTCACAGCTGGCCTCGTGACAGGAAGCTACTGATTCCTTGTCATGCCCTGCTCTCTGTGGTAGGATGCTGACTCCTTGTCGCTGTTCCTCCCCTAGGCACGTGTTCGGTCGATGCTGCCCAATTTAAAGATCCTGTGGCGGATCCGAAGCAAGAAAACTGTGAGGGAGTCAGTTGGACCATTAGATGACCGAGGGGTTAAAGGGGCTCTTAGGGAAGATAAGGCCATTGCAGAAAGTCTAAATGAATTCTTTGCTTCCGTGTTTACTAATGAGGATGTTGGGGAGATACCAGTTCTGGATATGGTTTTCAAGGCTGATGAGTCAGATGAACTAAACCAAATCACTGTGAACCTGGAAGATGTAGTAGGCCATATTGACAAACTAAAGAGTAGCAAATCACCTGGACCAGATGGTATGCAACCTAGGGTACTAAAGGAACTGAAAAATGAAATTTCTGATCTATTAGTTAAAATTTGTAACCTATCATTAAAATCATCTATTGTACCTGGAGACTGGAGGGTGGCCAATGTAACCCCAATATTTAAAAAGGGCTCCAGGGGTGATCCGGTAACTATAGACCAGTGAGCCTGACATCAGTGCTGGGAAAAATAGTGGAAACAATTCTAAAGATCAAAATCGTAGAGAATATAGAAAGACATGGTTTAATGGAACATAGTCAACATAGATTTACCCAAGGGAAGTCTTGCCTAACAAATCTGCTCCATTTTTTGGAAGGGGGTTAATAATTATGTGGATAAAGGTGAACTGGTAGGTGTAGTGTATTTGGATTTTCAGAAGGCATTTGACAAAGTCCCTCATGAGAGGCTTCTAAGATAACTAAAAAGTCATGGGATGGGGGCAATGTCCTTTTGTGGATTACAAACTGGTTAAAAGACAGGAAACAGAAAGTAGGATTAAATGGTCAATTTTCTCAGTGGAAAAGGGTAAACAGTGGAGTGCTTCAGGGATCTGTACTTGGACCGGTGCTTTTCAATATATACATAAATGATCTGGAAAAGAATACGATGAGTGAGTGTTTTGTGCTGCTCCCCCAGGGGGAGAGGCTAGCACTAATTGATACTTCGTAGGTGGAGTTAATGATCTACTGTGGGTAGTAGATAATAGCGTATTATTAGGGTAAAGAATGAACACTCAGAAAAATGGTGAATCCCTGGGCTGATGGTAGATGACAGTGCCCTCAAGTGGAGATCTTGAGAGGGATCGTCAGCTAGGCTAGAGTATTTAAATAGACACAAATAGTTCTTTAATAGACTGGAAGCTGGCCACTAGAGGTGGCAGCAGTGAATCGCTGTGTCCAGCAAGGCTGAAGTCCTTCTGATACTGGAATATAATCTCTGGGTCGCTGAGCTGTAGAGAGAGACTAGAAGTAGTGAGTAGACAGGGTATACTGGATACAAGATGGTACACTCACAATAGTAGATGTCTACAATGGTCTCTATGCCACAGAGAGTCTTCAGTACATTCAGGAACAGGAGCCGTAGGCGAGCACTGGTTCCCACAAATAGTCTGTAATAAGAACTCACAATTGCTGTATATGAAATGGCTTCTAGAGTAGAAGAGAGTCTGTGTAAGATTCTAGGAACATAGGCCCTCGTGGAGCGAGTACCGGTTACTATCTGTAATCTTGACAATGTAACTCTTGATTTCTATATCTGTGATAACATCTTGGACGGAAGGGAGTCTTCAGTGCAATAGGAATGTAGGCCCTCGTGGAGCGAGTACCGATTTCTATGTAATAGAACTCACTGTGTTCACGCCCGTGATCGCTTCCAGGAATGAGGAGTCTTCCGAGAGTTCTGGCAATCTGAAATCAAGAAGAGAGAGCGGAGCCCTCGTGGAGCGGGTACACCTGGTAAGTTAGAAGCAGAGTAGCTTGACGAATCACAACCAAGAAGAAAGATTTGCGTCCTTGCTAACTCGTTAAAGGTTAGCAAACAAAGACCTTTTAAAGTGCAGATGGATGATGTCACTACGGGAGGATGCCCCCGAGGTTCACACCCTTGCTGGTACAAAGTCTGGAGTGCACGCGCATGCGCCTTTACATCATTGGGAACATGGCGGATCCGCAGCGTCAGGCCAGCCTGGGAACGCTGGAGAAGCGTGGCAGGGAGCTGCCACGGCCGCAAGCAGTCTCTTAAACCCAGAGGGAGTCACCACCGAGGCAGAGAGGGTGGAGCAAGGGGCGAGAAGAAGCACGAACGCAGCAGTGAGGTTATCAAATTTGCGGATGATACAAAATTATTCAGAGTAGTTAAATCACAAGCAGACTGTGATACATTACAGGAGGACCTTGCAAGACTGGAAGATTGGGCATCCAAATGGCAGATGAAATTTAATGTGGACAAGTGCAAGGTGTTGTACATAGGGAAAAATAACCCTTGCTGTAGTTACACGATGTTAGGGTCCATATTAGGAAATACTACCCAGGAAAAAGATCTAGGCATCATAGTGGATAATACTTTAAAATTGTCGGCTCAGTGTGCTGCAGCAGTAAAAAAAGCAAACAGAATGTTAGGAATTATTAGGAAGGGATTGGTGAATAAAACGGAAAATATCATAATGCCTCTGTATCGCTCCATGGTGAGACCGCACCTTGAATACTGTGTACAATTCTGTTCGCCGCATCTCAAAAAAGATATAGTTGCGATGGAGAAGGTACAGAGAAGAGCAACCAAAATGATAAAGGGGATGGAACAGCTCCCCTTTGAGGAAAGGCTGAAGACGTTAGGGCTGTTCAGCTTGGAGAAGAGACGGCTGAGGGGGGATATGATAGAGGTCTGTTAGAAACAGGATGCTGGGCTTGACGGACCCTTGGTCTGACCCAGCATTGCAATTTCTCATGTTCTTATGGCAAAGGTCCCGCAGTGTGCTCTGATGTCATCATGCAGCTAGGACTATAAAAGGCCTTCCAGACCTCCACTTCCTTGCTTCAGAATCAGGTCTCCCTACTTTCTAGTAGTGCATGTTGCTCCAGTGTTCCTTGTCTTCAATTCCTGTAATCCTTGTCTTCGTCCTCCAGTTCCAGTGATCCTTGTCTTCATTCTTCCGTTCTTCAGCTTCAGTTCTCTGCCTTCCTTGCTCCCCACCTGTTCTTCTCCGTGCCTTCCTGTCCTGCCTATCTGTCCCACCTCTCCCTTCAAACGGATACCCAGTATTGACCACAGCTTGACTCCTGGATACGCTTGATTGCCACCTGCCACTGACCACAGCTTGACTCCTGGATATCCTTGACCAAAGCCTGCCATGAACCTCTGCCTGCATCAAAGAAGCCTCATACACCCACTCTGACCTAGCTATCTCAATGGACTCCATCGACATCAGCAGAGGCCCCCACCTAAGACCTGCCAGCTCTGGCACCCAAAAGCTCAACCCGAGGGGAATGTGGGCTAATAAAAGCAAAACTCCAGTTGGGCCTCTGCCTCATCCAGGTCCACCACGCAATCCTGCCTTGGCCCAAGGATCCACAAGCGTAACATATTCTGCACACTGAGGGGGATGTTTCTTTTCCTATAGAGATGACTAATGTTGAAACCTACAGGAAAGGAGAAACCTTGAGGCCTAAATAGTAACGTGCATTAACATTTCCAATAAATGATGCACTTTAATATGTTAGTGTTAGCTCATGCTAACATTAATGTGGACTTAACACATCCTAACGCAAAAACAACTAAAATGAGCTACATAGAATGCAAATGTACACTAAGGAGCTCATGAGTAATAAATGTGGGATAGTCAAATAATGTTTAGCAACATAATTTGCATTAATCACTCTAGTATAGTAAACCCCCCATTATCTGGTATGCATGAGGAATGTTCCATGCTGGTTAACTGAATATGTGGTTTGTCTGAAAGTGCCCTGCTTCTTGCTCTAGGCAGCAGCCTGTAAAGAACATGAGGGGAAAAGGTGATGTTGGAGAGGGCAGATCAAAGAGGAGAGCAGAGAAAAGCTACTCTGGTCCCTAATCTATCCTCTCCCCTCATGTCATTTCACCACTCTTCCTATCTCTTGCAAAGAACAGGAGAGAAGTGGGTGATGCAGGAATGGACAGAGCACATACCAGGGCAGAGAAAAGCTATTTTACTCCCTAGTGTTGATTAGCATTCTGTTTAAACCATCTTCTTGGCAGCAGTAAAACAAATCCCACTGTTAGCTGCAGTTAGTTGAACAGTCTGGATGGTTGAGTGCAAATAATTGAGTTTATACTTTAACTTTCAAACTTAATTATACCTCCTGAACAGCTTGCACAAGCCCTAGTGGGGCCTCTACACTCACCCAATGACCCAATCTCCCTTCTGTGAGCCCCAACTTTATCCCCAGTGACTGCTGCCATTAAGAGCCTCTGATGCATGGATGGGACCTGAGTGGGATCAGGCTATCGGAGATCATTGATGGAAGCAGTCAGGGTGTGGGGGAACCTATGAGGACTGAATCATTGAATATTAAAATGGCCAATAACACTTGTTAAACTTGGCATATTAGCCTGGGTTAATGGCTGATTTTAATGTAGAATATTACATAGGCCCATTTGATTGTTATGTTGTTAACTGTTTTCCCTGAGCCTGGAGATGCATAAGTACTATGAGTGAGAAGCAGCTAGTTTCACTTTATGGTTCAGCCATGACAGAGAACGACAGAAGACAGTATTATCATTCCTCAAGTAAAAGAATAAAGACTATGGTGTTTTCCTGCAGAGAAGGCCTATATATTATTACATTTTCTAATTAAATTGTGCTGTTAAGTATTTAAACCTGAAATGTCAGTTGGACTCCCCTCTTTGCTGTCAGATTAAGCCTAAATAAACATTAAATACTTTTTGTGAATCATTATAAATTTGATTTTTTATTTAATTTTAGAATATAAAGCATTGCTCTGGTACAGAAATTCTGTGATCGAATTAACTATTTCTAACCGATCAGTTGTGGCTCATGTTATAAACTCAGGCTACACCAGTCTCTGGTGGTATATGTATTGATGCATTCTTGGATCAACTACTGCAATTTTCCTTATGTATGACTGCCCAAGAAAAATCTAGAAAAGCTTCAGGCACTATAAAATGCAGCAATGAGATTGATTTTAGGAGAAAAAAAGTCAGCTTATATATTTTTTAACTCTTTATTTAACAACTTTTATCAGCGTACAACAGTATTATAGACTCCAATCAAAATAATCATAAACAGTATGACAATACAAACAAGGTTCCAATTCAAAAATTTAATGATTGGCATTCCATAAATATTGCAGGTAGGGACCCCAAACCTGTTCATATTTAAAACACCTATCTTTAAATCATAACGCAAACGTTCAATATCAGCAATTTCCCATACTTGATTATGCCAATAATCCAGTGTGGGATTTGTTTTCCAAAACGTTCTGATGGTAAATCTAGCAGCCAAGAATACTTGCCCCACTAACACCCTACATTTAACTGGCACTAAGGAGCCAACCCAATGGCCTAGCAAACCAAGCTTTGGCCCAATGTGAACTGTGAAACCCACTATATCAGCAATTTCTTGTGTAACCTGGGACCATAAATATTAAGGAATGGTCCAAGAAAACAAACCGGTAACCGATCCAATATGGCTAGCAGCAAAGAACAACGAGGTGGAATCGGTAAAACATGGACTTTATTGAAACTTGCCCGACTCTGGCCAGGCAAGTTTCAATAAAGTCCATGTTTTACCGATTCCACCTCGTTGTTCTTTGCTGCTAGCCATAAATATTAAGTACTCTGGCAATACCACCATATGTGTATATGTGTACCAAGTTCCCCACAGCCCCGCTAGTAAGTGTTATCAGAGGTGAAAAAAAATTTAGAGTAAAAGACAGAGGTGCAGTCATTCTATGTAATAGTCTCATCATTAGAGCAGTCTGCCATGCTCAAATAGAAATATGACGAGCAGGGAACCAAATGGTTTTTCAGACCCGGCTGATAAATGTTATTCCCAAATCTGAGAACTTTCCACATTCATACTGTTCAACAGGTGTTGTCGCAATTACAAGTATTGATCATGCAAGTTAGGGCTGATTTCAAAGTCCTGCACCAGGAACTGAAAAGCCTGCATACTATTATCCTCCCACAAATGAGCTAAGGTAACCAAACCCTATTCTTTCCATTCTTTAAAGACAGGGAAAAGTTCATCCCGACAACATCGGGTTGCTATATATGGAAGAAATTGATGATATATCTTCCCCTTCCAGCCCAAAAAATCAAATAACCTGCCTCCAAATATGAAGAAGTCAGATTATATTTCACCAGTTTTGGAAAGGTTTCATTGGCTCTGTTTGATACAGGATCAAATTTAAGATCTTGATGTTAATGTTTAAAGCCTTGAATAATAGAGACATGCACATAAAACAAATTTAGTCAATTTATTTCAGTTCATTTGCCTCAAAGATTCATTATTTTTATTTCAAATAGAAAAATGTTTTATTTATTCATGTGATTCTTTCGTTCATTTCCCAATAAAGTCAATAGGGGAAGCAATGTATCCTATTGTGGACTGTAAAATTGGGGTTTTCTTTCCTATTTTAATTAAACCTACAGGTAGGCATCAGCAAAAGAGGCCCCAAATACTCTTTAATTATTAGCTATTCAATATCCTGTGATTCAGGGAATCCAGGACATGATTCTTTCTCTGAATCAGTTTTTGTAAATACTGCTTCCATTACCCAAGAAGCAGTAACCATGGATGAAAATGGTGCTGTTTTGGGTACTGCACTTCTGCTGTCCCTGCCCCCTTGCTGTTGTATAATCAATTGAAAGTTAAATACCTGTCAAGACCAATAAACAGTAAGAACTGTAAGGAAAAGGAATTTGAAGAAAAAGTCTAAGAGGGCATGAAACAATTAAAGGTAACTTGGTAAGGTTAATGTAAGGCATCAGATTTCCATGGCAAGATGAAGAGTTGGCAAGTACAATAAGGGAAGAGCCTTAAAGATAGCCAGAGCAGAGGCAGAACCACCAAATTACCAAGAGAAGCATGGAGCAGAAGCAGCAATAGTAGCACTGACATTTAAATCACAAAAAGTCAATGCAAAGCAAAATACAGGTCTTCCTTGATTTTAAGGGGCCTCCATACCACAGATATCTTCCACAATCTCCTCTCCATTTTTTGATTCCTAGGGGGTGCTGCTACTGGCAGTAGAGTTGAGGTTGAGGGCAGGCTACGAGATAAAAGTCCAGAAGTATCAATCATACTCTCTAAGTGTACTGCCTGCTCTTCCTAGGGGTTGATATTAACCTCAACAGTGTTATCTACTTCCTCTACCTCCTCACTGGAGGCTAAGATACTACTGGCTAAAGATCTCAAATTCTCTTCGGATGCTAAGAGAATCAGAGAAGTTATTCTTCCTCAGAATCAGTTTTTTGAAAATATTGCCTCCTTTACCTCAGAAGCAGTAATCATGGAGGAGCGCACTGCTGGTTTTGAGTGTCACACTTCTACTGCCCCTGTCCATGCCCCTGACCTGCTAATTTCAGCCTCAGATGGCTCTCCCACCTTTTGCTCTTGTTCCAAAGCAAGAGAGCGACAAATAGGTGTCTGTGATACATGATCTGCCAATTTTAATTTCTTATAGCTTGAGCTGAATTCCACTCCTGGCTTTCTGTGGTTAAATAAGACTCTTTTAAGCTTGGGATAGGACTTCCTTTATTTATTTATTTATTTATTTATTTATTTATTTTGCTGCTACTGTTGCTTGTGATTCTGACAGGCTGGGCTGGCTCTGCAGGAATATCCAATCATCTATGCTTCCCTTTTTTCTGCCCACTGACATTTTCTCCTTTCCCCTTTCCTCTCAGTGGCATAATGGAATTGGAAGTGGCTACTGGAATTGTGTATGCTATAATAAAGTTTATTAATGTACTATACCACTCATTAGTAGCACTCTAATTGTAACTGTCTCTCTTGCAAACAATCAATTCAATAGATTAAGTGTACTTCAGTGCTTAGAAAGAACTGCTAAGCAGAGTTAGCAAAGTCAGTGGCACAAACTCTTTACTGTCCGGCTATCCTTCACAGAGTGTGAAAAAATGTTTCTCTCTCTCTCACACACACACACACACAAACACACTGTTTGCATGTGCACTGCTGTCTGACTCCTTTTGCACATATGACCAGGCTTTGCCTGCCACTAATATCTTGCCTTGTATTCATCTAGGGTTTGGGTTTTTTTTAATTTATAGGGTCCGCTCCCTGCTATGTTCCTACCTTTTTGTGGGTTGTGACTCAGGGATATAAATGTCCCCCATATAATGTGATCAGAATCATTGCTTCTCCTCAAAAGGAATGATGAAGAGGGTGAGGAGTTTGTAGTGCTGTTGGTCATTGCCTCTCTCCTAGAAGACTGATCGAAGAGAGTTGGAGATTGTGATAGTAGTGAAGTGTTGGAGTTTTTGGAAGATTTTTCTAAAGTTTTTGGATTGAATCAATTTCCTGACAGAAGAGTAAACCTCTGGTATCTTGAAAGGTATGGTTCTTGATCTTTTGCTTTTGCAGCCAGTCTACAGCAGAGGTTGGAGATTTTGTAGTTTTTGGCGACTTTGAGATTTTTTCAAAGACTGCTGTAGTTATCTATTGGAAAAACAATTATTGAACAAGGGGGTTTTGTCATCTTTCCAGACCTTGTTTCATGCTTGAGGTTATTCTGTCCCCCAAGGGGAAAAAGTCTAGGGATGTACACTAGTTCATTTGGAAGAAGAACAACTAGAGAGTTTACCATGGACAATGAAACTATTACCTTTATAATTATGATTTTTCTGATACTGTTTCTAATTTTTTCCATATTGGCCTGGATTTTTATTTCAAACTATAAGTAAGTTTTGTTGAAAACCTTTCTTTGACTCCATAGATTTTGCTACCTGGAAACCCAGTTGGCATACTTCCCACCTGAGAATACCACTGACCAGTGATCCTGAAGAGTTGGGTGAGTGTGAGTTTTATGACCGTATCCATGAATGCACCAGGAGCCCAAGAGGTTAATCCTCCCACCACTGGATGAACCCCAGTGTCTCTGGGAGCTATTGTAAGGCATTTATGTGAAAAGGAGAGGTCCAGAACATAGAAGAGCAGCCTGAGGAATTTTATGATCCCATAATTTTGATGCATCCCATAAAGAGTGGATTACACATTTGTGCCATCTAGGTAAGATTTTTGAGAGTGCTGGAGAGGAGCTGACTGTCCTGGTATATGTGGATACTAATGACATAGGAAAGTGAAGGAGTGAGGTTCTGGAGGCTAAATTTAGGCTCTTAAGTAAGAAACTGAAATCCAGAACTTCCAGGGTTGCATTCTCAGAAATGCTCCCCCTTGCAATTGCAGGACTCCAGAAACAATATGAGCTCCAGAGTCTCAATGCTTGGATGAGACAATGATGCAGGGAGGAGGGTTTTAAATTAAGAACATAAGAAGTTGCCATACTGGGTCCAACAGAGGGTCCCATCAATCCCAACATCCTGTTTCCAACAGTGACCAATCCAGGTTACAAATACCTGGCAAGTACCCAAACATTAAGTAAATCCCATGCTACTAATGCCAGTAATAGCAGTGGCTATTCTCTAAGTCATCTTAATAGCAATTAATGGACCTCTCCTCTAGGAACATATCCAAACCATTTTTAAACCCAGCTACACTAACTGCCCTGACCACATCCTCTAGCAATAAATTCCATTGCTTAATTGTGCATTGAGTGAAAAAGAATTTTCTCTGATTTGTTTTAAATGTGGTACTTGCTAATTTCATGGAGTGTCTCCTAGTCCTTCTATTATCCAAAAGAGTAAATAACCAATTCACATTTATCCATTCTAGACTTCCCATGATTTTATAGACCTCTATCATATTCCCCATCAACTGTCTCTGCTCCAAGCTGAATAGCCCTAATCTCTTTAGCCTTTCCTTATAGGAGAGCCATTCATCCCCTTTACTATTTTGGTCACCTTTCTCCAGGGCAACTATATCTTTTTGGAGATGCAGTGACCAGAATTGTACATAATACTAAAGGTGCGGTCTCATCATGGAACAATACAGAGGCATTATGACATTTTCCATTTTATTTACCATTCCATTCCCAATAAATCTTAACATTGTTTGCTTTTTTGATTGCTACAGCACACTGAGCAGACAATTTCAATGTATTATCCACTATGATGCCTAGATCTTTTTCCTGGGTGCTAGTTCCTAATATGGAACCTAAAATCATGTAACTACGGCATGGATTATTTTTCCCTATATGCATCACCTTGCACTTGTCCATATTAAATTTCATCTGCCATTTGGATGCTCAATCTTCCAGTCTCACAAGGTAGGGTTGTTACTGTTTGAGTGCTGGCAGTTAGTGCTGCTCTTGTATGGGAGGTTTACTATAATGTAATTGTAATTTAGTTTACTCATGGCTTTCTGAGGGCCAAGCCCACACACAATTCACATTGAATAGGCCTAATATTATAGGAGTTCCAAGTGTCTTTTTTACTTTTTTGCAGGCTTTTCTGGTTGGTTCCACAGCAATGCATGCAAATATAGAATACATTTTGTGATATGTTTACTTCAGAAGAGTTTATTTTGTCCTTTTTTCATGTAAAATCTTATTATAAAGGTATAATATTAATTGTGTGAGTACATGTCTATGCATAGGAACATAAGAAATGCCATACTGGGTCAGACCAAGGGTCCATCAAGCCCAGTATCCTGTTTCCAACAGTGGCCAATCCAAGTCATATGTACCTGGCAAGTACCCAAACATTAGATAGATCACAAGCTATTATTGCTTATTAATTACCATAACAGCAGTTTATGTCTTTAACCGTTTTTAAACCCAGTAACTCTAACTGCTGAAACCACATCCCTTGGCAATGAATTAAAGAGTTTAATTATGCCCTGAGTGAAAAAGAATTTTCTTTGATTTGTTTTAAATGAGCTATTTGCTAACTTCATGGAGTGCCCCCTGGTCCTTCTATTATCTGAGAGAGTAAATAGCCAATTTACATTAACTTGTTTAAGTCCTTTCATGATTTTGTAGACTTCTATCATATCCCCCCACAGTTGTCTCTTCTCAAAACTCAACAGCCCTAACTTCTTTCTCCTTTCCTCATAGGGCAGCCATTCCATGACCCTTATTATTTTTGTCGCCCTTCTCTGCACTTTCTCCAGTACAGCTATATCCTTTTTGAGATGCAGTGACCAGAAATGCCACAGTCTTCAAGGTATGGTCTGACCAAGGAGCAATACAGAGGCATTATGACATCCTCCATTTTATTTTCCATTCCCTTCCTAATAATTCCTAACATTCTGTTTGCTTTTTTGATCGTCACAGCACACTAGGCTGATTTCAATGTATTATCCATTATGACACCTAGATCTCTTTCCTGGGTGGTAACTCCCAAGATAGAGCCTAGCATTATGTAACTACAGCAAGGGTTATTTTTCCCTATATGCATTAGTTTGCACTTGTCTAAGTTAAACTTTATCTGTCATTTGGAAGCCCAGTCTTCCAATCTCACAAGGAACTCCTGCAATTCATTACAATCCACTTGAGATTTAATTACTCTGCATAATTTTGTGTCATCCACAAATTTGATCACCTCACTCATCGTACCCCTTTCCAGATCATTTATAAATATGTTAAAAAGCACCAGTCCAAGTATAGATCCCTGAGGCACTCCACCGTTTACCTTTTTCCACTGTTAAAACAGACCATTTTTAATCCTTCTCTCTCTTTCCTGTCTTTTATTTATTTATTTATTTATTTATTTATTTATTTAGGGCTTTTTTATACCGACATTCATGATACCAATCATATCATATCGGTTTACAAGAAACAATGGTGAAAAAAACATTAACATCAACATGAACAATAGGCGAAGAGAACAAGTGAACGAAAGTTACAACAAAACAGGGGTACATGAACTGGGAGGAGGAAGAGCCAGAGACATGGCTAAATCAGCGCTAAATAGTATCTAGTCTTAATTCAGGATTATAATAAAACATGTACTCAGGAACTGGATTATTTCGAATATATAAATATCGTATACTCAGGGCTGTAGTAATATTAAATGTTCCTGACTAAATAGTGTCAGTTCATAAAGCTCGGGACTGATTAATGTATCGTCAGAAGCCAAATCAGGGATGTGGTATGTCGACTGGAAAACCATGGTGAGTTATTATAGTTGTGGCGGTCATAGATCGGGGAAGGCTTGTAGAAATAACCAAGTCTTGAGTTTCTTTCTGAAAGTCAGTATGCAAGGTTCTTGTCTAAGTTCTGGGGGCATGGAGTTCCAGATGGTTGGAGCCGCAGTCGAGAAGGCTCGAACTTTGGTGGAAGAGAGATGTGTGGATTTGGCTGAGGGGGGGTGAAGCGAGCCCTTGTATGCTTCTCTGATGGGTCTAGAAGAAAAGTGCAACGTGAGGGGGTAGTATAAATCGATGGGTGTTCTGTTGTAAATGGTTTTATGGATGATGGTGATACACTTGTGAAGAATTCTAAAGTTTACTGGGAGCCAATGCAGGTTTTTTAGGATGGGTGTAATGTGGTCTCTTCTGTTGGAGTTTGTTAAAATTCTAGCGGCCAAATTTTGTAGCATCTGAAGCGGTTTGATGGAAGAGGCGGGAAGGCCTAGCAGAATGGAATTGCAGTAGTCTAATTTGGAGAATATAATGGCTTGAAGTACTGATCTGAAGTCTTGAAAGTACAGTAGCGGTTTGAGTCTTTTTAATACCTGAAGTTTGAAGAAGCAGTCTTTGGTTATGTTGGTGATGAACTTTTTTAGATTTAGCTGGTTATCAATTATAACTCCGAGGTCTCTTGCTTGGCTGACCAGGGTGTTTGTGTGACTTGACTGTATGTTATCATTGTGGTTGAGAGATATAAGGAGCATTTCTGTCTTAGACGTGTTAAGAACAAGGTTTAAGGTGGTAAAGAGGTTGTTGATATTTTGGAGGCATTTGTCCCAGAACTTCAGTGTTTTTGTGAGGGATTCGGTTATTGGGATCAGGATTTGGACATCGTCGGCATAGAGATAGTGTTTGAGTTTAAGATTCGTAAGCAGCTGGCAAAGGGGGAGAAGGTATAGATTGAAAAGTGTAGGAGACAAAGAGGAGCCCTGTGGGACACCTCTTGTAGTGTTGATGAGCGGGGATTCCTTGTTGTTGATCTTTACTTTGTATCCTCTGTTCGTGAGAAAGGAGTCGAACCATTTGAAGGCCGTACCTGTTATCCTGATGTCCAAAAGTCTTTTAAGGAGAGTGGAGTGATTCACCGTGTCGAATGCTGCTGAGATGTTGAGGAGTATTAGAAGGAAGGAGTGACCGGAGTCCATGCCCATGATGAGATGATCTGTGAGGGAGATGAGGAGGGATTCGGTGCTTAGAGCTTTGCGAAATCCATATTGTGATGTGTGGAGGATGTTGTGATCTTCCAGGTATTCTGATAATTGGCTGTTGACAATTTTTTCTATGATCTTTGCCAGAAAAGGTAGGTTGGAGATGGGGCGGAAGTTGTTGAGTTCTCTAGGATCTAGATTTGCTTTCTTAAGAAGGGGTTTGTGGGTAGCAATTGTTAGGACATCCGGGAAGATTCCTTGAGGTAGTGAGCAGTTTATGATGTCAGCTAGGTACTTGGAGATGGAGTCTGGCACCAATAGAAGAAGTTTGGTTGGGATTTGGTCGAGAGGGTGGTAGGAGGGTTTCATTTTCTTTATAAGGGATTCGATTTCCAGAGCAGAGGTGAGCTCAAATGAATCCAGTGAGGGTCCGGAATTTGAGAGGGGGGGCTGGAGATGAGAGAGGAAGTAGAATTGACAGGCAGGAGAGTTAGTAAGTTAGATATTTTGTTGTGGAAGAAAATTGCCAGTTCATTTGCTTTTGCTTGCGCTTGTTCGTCTGGGATGCATGGGTTAGCTGTTTTCGTGAGTTCTGAAACATAGGATAATAGGGCCTTAGGATCAAAGACGAGATCATGTATTCTGTGACCGTAGAAATCTTTTTTTGCTCGGTGAGTGGTGTTTCTGTATATGTGAAGGGTTGATTTGTATGCGTTCAGTGTGCTCGGGCACGGGGTCTTGCGTCATTTGTTTTCTCTTTGTCTGAGAATTCGTTTAAGTTCTCTAAGTTCATCAGAGAACCATGGTTGTTTCCTGTTAGGCGTCTCTTTGATTCTTCTGGTTGCCTGAGGGCATACTTTGTTTGCTATTGATTCTGTGATATTAAGCCATGAGCGGAGTGCCGAGTTAGGGTCAGAGACTTCTAGTTTGTGTAGATCCTTTGTTAGATGCTCGCTGAGGACTTCTGAGGAGCAAGATTTTCTGTAGTGAACTGTAGTTTGAGTGGGTTGTGCTTTGGGGTTTTCCTTGCTTGTGAGGGTGGTGGTAATCAGTAAGTGGTCAGACCAGGGAACTGGTGTGCATTCCGGGGGGGTGGAGGGTGAAAAACTGGAGTTGATGAAGATGAGGTCCAGTATATGCCCTGCTTTATGGGTGGGCTTGTTGATAATTTGTGTGAAGCCCATGGCCTTGAGAGAGGTGAGGAATGCTTCGCAGTTAGTAGAGAGTGGGGATGAATCGACATGGAGGTTGAAGTCCCCTAATATCAGAGCGGGGGCATCTAGATTGACATGTTTGGCAATGATTTCAACTACGGGTGAGGCGTCTGTGTCCAGGAGACCAGGAGGGGCGTAGATCAGGAGGATTTGTAAATGGTCGGATTTAAACAGGCCTAATTCTAATTTAGAGGCTGACTTAATTGGTTGAAGAGTAAGCCTGAGTTCCTTTTTGGCCGCAAGGAGCAAGCCGCCACCTCTTTTTTTCTGTCTGGGAAGAGAGAAGATGTCGTATTGTTGAGAGGGTAGTTGGTTTATCAGGGCTGCATCTGTCGGTTTAAGCCAGGTTTCTGTTATGGCGCAGATGTCTGGGTTTGCTTCTAGGAGATAATCATTTAGAATGTGTGATTTTTTTGTGATCGATTGAGCGTTAAAAAGAGATACTGAGAGTAGTGCAAGACTCAGTAGTTGGGTGAGAGGCGAGACCATGATCGGGATAAGAGATCTAGTGGTGCGTGTCCGGAGTAATGTAAGAGCTTTTTCCCTGGTGCTGTGGTGGAGGATGGGGATTGGGAATCCTTGTGTCATGTTCCACTTGTGTTCTGGCTGGTCGTGCTTGGATGAGTGTCTGTTTGTTGGACAAAGGGATTAGGTTGGGAAACCTGTGGAGCTGAAATAGGGAGAGTGAGTAGCTCGGTGTCCTGTTGAGCGTCTGTCTGCTGAGTGAGGGAGGTGAGTGATGGGTGAGTGTCCGTCTGTAGAAATCTGTCAGATTGTCGAGTGAGTCCGTTGCGTGTTCATCTGTTGTGTGGGTCCGCTGGTCGTCCGTCTGTTGTGTGTGTCCACTGGTTGTCCGTCTGTTGTGTGTGTCCACTGGATGTCCACTGGTTGTCCATCTGTTGTGTGTGTCCACTGGATGTCCACTGGTTGTCCGTCTGTTGTGTGGGTCCACTGGTTGTCCACTGGTTGTCCATCTGTTGTGTGGGTCCACTGGTTGTGTGGGTCCACTGGTTGTCCGTCTGTTGTGTGTGTCCACTGGTTGTCCGTCTGTTGTGTGGGTCCATTGGTTGTCCACTGGTTGTCCGTCTGTTGTGTGTGTCCACTGGTTGTCCGTCTGTTGTGTGGGTCCACTGGTTGTCCACTGGTTGTCCGTCTGTTGCGTGTGTCCACTGGTTGTCCGTCTGTTGTGTGGGTCCACTGGTTGTCCGCTGGTTGTCCGTCTGTGTGTGAGACCGCTGCGTGTTGGTCTGTAGAGTGAGTCTGTCGAGTGTTGAATTGCTGAGTGAAGGGTCAAGGATGAATGAGTGCAGAGTATTTGTATGATGAACAGATATGGGGTGGTTGAGTCTGTGGGTGCAAGACTGTGCTGACAGTATGGACGGATGGGAGCCTTGCTTGGTGTTACTCTGGTGCGCACGAAGGGGCGCACAAAGGGGCTGGCCCCTTTGTCGCGCTCCTTAGGCGCGCGACGCAAGGCGTGTGACGCCTAGTGCTGCCGAGCCCTTTAAAAGGCTCTGAGCGCCTGGCTGACGTCAGTTCCGGCGAGGGCGGGCTTAGGGCGAGCAGCTCCGGCGGGCTTACCGCGTTTTTCTTTTTTTTTTTAGTTCGTCTCCTATCCCATGACTTTTTAGTTCGTCTCCTATCCCATGACTTTTTAATTTTCTTAGAAGTCTCTCTTGCGGAACTTTGTCGAATGCCTTCTGGAAATCCAAATATACCACATGCACAGTGGAGATGGGAGTTTCAAGGCTGTAAGCTTTGCCTAGGGTACCTAATACTCTGGTACCAGTCCTGCTGCACCGGCTCCTAGGGATGTGAATAATTTTTCTGATGATTGAAAATATCGTACAATATTTTCAAACTCGTCAGAAATAGAGGGCTCCCCAAAACCGATAGGAAAACCCCACGAAATTGTTTGTGGGGTTCTCTTATCGTTTTGGGGGAGGGCGGGAAAAATGGCACACAAAAACAACCCCTAAACTCACCCCGACCCTTTAAAACACATCCTTTAGCATCCCCCACCCTCCCGACTTCCCCCCCAAAACTTTTTTAAAGTACCTGGTGGTCCAGTGGGGGTCCCGGGAGCAATCTCCCGCTCTCGGGCCGTAGGCTGCCAGTAATCAAAATGGTGCCGATGGCTCTTTGCCCTTACCATGTGACAGGGGCTATCGGTGCCATTGGCTGGCGCATGTCACATGGTAGGAGCAATGGACGGCGGGCGCCATCTTTAAAAATGGCACGGACCATCCATTGCTCCTACCATGTGATAGGGGCCGGCCAATGGTACCAATAGCCCCTGTCATATGGTAAGGGCAAAGGGCCATCGGCGCCATTTTGATTAGTGGCAGCCAACGGCCCAAGAGCGGGAGATCGCTCCCAGGACCCCCACTGGACCACCAGGTACTTTTTAAAAGTTTTTGGGGGGTCAGGAGGGTGGGGGAAGCTAAAGGATGTGTTTTAAAGGGTTGGGGTGGGTTTTTTGTTTATCGGCTCGGGCGTAGCCGATAAAAAAAAACCCGATCGGACCACACGCAAACAATTTCCCGATAGTCCCCGAACCTGGAATCGGAACTGATTCCGATTCCGATTCACATCTCTGCCAACTCCACATTGTGGGAAAGCAGAATTTGCCAAGAAGTGCAGAGTCATGCATATGGGGAGTGGAAATCCGAATGAACTGTATTCGATGGGGGGAGAAAGGCTAATGTGCACGGAGCAGGAGAGAGACCTTGGGGTGATAGTGTCTAATGATCTGAAGTCAGCAAAATAATGTGACAAGGCAATAGCTAAAGCCGGAAGAATGCTGGGCTGCATAGAGAGAGGAATATCGAGTAAGAAAAGGGAAGTGATTATCCCCTTGTACAGGTCCTTGGTGAGGCCTCACCTGGAGTACTGTGTTCAGTTCTGCAGACCGTATCTCCAAAGAGACAGAAACAAGATGGAGGCAGTCCAGAGAAGGGCGACCAAAAAGGTGGAGGGTCTTCATCAAATGACTTATGAGGAGAGATTGAAGAATCTAAATATGTACACCCTGGAGGAAAGGAGGAGCAGAGGTGATATGATACAGACTTTCAGATACTTGAAACGTTTTAATGATCCAAAGACAATGACAAACCTTTTCCGTCGGAAAAAAATCAACAGAACCAGAGGTCATGATTTGAAACTCCAGGGAGGAAGACTCAGAACAAATGTCAAGAAGTATTTCTTCACGGAGAGGGTGGTGGATGCCTGGAATGCCCTTCCGGAGGAAGTGGTGAAGACCAGAACTGTGAAGGATTTCAAAGGGGCATGGGATAAACACGGTGGATCCATAAAGTCTAGAGGACGTGAATGAAGAGTGGGTGGCTCGCAGGAATGACGGCTACTACCTGGAGATAATACCCTTATTCAATAAACATACACACAGTTAATGCGACTCCAACATTGCTCTAAGAGTCCAACATTGCTCTAAGCTTCAACGGCAAGAGGAAATGTGGACAAAAGGATTTGCATTCATAAAATAGTGGGGAGTAGCTTGCTTATTACGGCGGTTACTACCCCAAACCAAATAAGCCTGATACTTCACTTTCAATGCATATCCAGCATAGCTCTCTGCTTCAACGGCAGGGGAGAAAGACCGCTACTTCACGCATATCCAGCATAGCTCTCTGCTTCAATGGCAGGGGAGAAAGACCGCTACTTCACGCATATCCAGCATAGCTCTCTGCCTTTTAAAATCCGCCCCTTAGGGAATAAGCGTGTTGGACAAAATTTGCTGTGGAAATTAACCAGGCAGACTTTAGCCTAGTCTGCTTTAATATAAATATCAGGGATTTGCTGCTGTTTGCATCAAAATATTTGCCACTTTTAACAAAAATGCAACAATTGCAACCAGGGCTGAATTTAAAATGTTGGCATCTTTAGGCAGAGTGCCACTGCAGCACCTCTTTGAAGCTGTGTCAGCACATGGTCCTAATGCAAGCAAAAGCAATTCCCGTTTTAGCCTGGATATTTGGTGCCCTCAAAATCTGGAGACCTAGGCCATTGCTATGCTAAATCCAGGCCTGATTGCTGAAAGATACAACTGCAGCATACTTTTAAAGTATTTTGATTTGTGAGTAAACTTTGCAGAATTTCCCATATTTTTATGTGCAAACCAAATTTTAACATTCCTTTTAAGGGGGTTGATGTAAATCTGAGGAGAGAGGGAGGTATTCGAAAAGGCAAAGTAGGGCTTTGAATTAATTAGAATATATTAGAGTATATTAATGAAATTAAGTTGTCAGTGTTCTCTTGTCAAGTCTAAAGTTCTGTGGCTTCCAGAAGTCACGGTGGGATAGGATTTTATCAGGTACCTGTCGTCTTCACATTTTTTATGCAAAGCAATCAGCAATTCACCATTTTGGTTAGCCCCTTTAGCTTTTTTTTTTTTTTTTTTTTGTTATTTAGCCTTTGCATTTTGTTATCATTGAAATGAATTCTGCTTCATGAAGCTCAAAAAAGAAAAAATACGTCTGATGCTGAATAAAACATAGTAGGGATCATTTTTCTTCTCTAGTCTTGTTGTTAACCAGGGTATTGAATTTCATGCAATGGCAGATATGAGTTGGAAGGCAATAACATACATTTGATTATCAGCGATTTGGCCATACAGTCAATGACCCCTCATTTCCTGCAGGATATTATTCACTGTTTGATGTCAAACCAGAATAATGCTGAGAACTAGAAAAGTTGAATGGCATCAGGCTTTGCAGCAAAATACGTGAAATATCAAATAACATGCAACCTCTTTTGGAAACTGATTACACTCAGGATCATGACTGTATGCATCCATGAAATATGTTATTTATGGTATTTTGCATGCTCCAAATTTGGTATAGATAGGAAGAGCAATGTTAGTTTTATAAAAGGAAGAATATTTTGGTTGGATTGAGGCTGAGTTCTTATTTTACTGCAGTCTTTAATTAGGCCAGTCCAGTGAAAGGGCTTAGGGAACCAAAATTTAGTGTGCAGTATCTCATTTGTGGAAACATCTAGAGCAAAGGTTCCCAAACCTGTCCTGGAGGACCCCAGTCAGTCGGGTTCTCAGGATATCCAAAATGAGTATGCATGAGATACATTTGCATGCGATAGAGGCAGTACCTGAAAATTTATCTCATGAATATTGATTGTGGATATCCTGAAAACCTGACTGGCTGGTGGTCCTCCAGGACAGGTTTGGGAACCACTCATGTAGAGGGAACCTGTGCATTTGTGACTATTCACTGGAAGGCAGGGATTCCCAAACTGTGGGTTGGGATCCAAAATGGGGTCACAAAACCTTCAGCCAGAACCTCAAATAGTAGTGATCTTCAGGAGCTAGCAGCAGCATTAGTATAGAAGACAGTGTGGGGCCTGAGAGCCATCACACCCTCATAGGCCCTGCAGTGGCCCGGCTCTTGCATGAGATTCTGTGGTAACAGGAAGCCCTCCACAAGGAGGTATTGGGGCCACTGCACGGTCTGTGAGCTTGTACTAATGCACAGGCCCCATGCTGACTTCCTCTACTAATTTTTCTCCCACTTGCCATTCACTGTCAGACTTGGGACCAACCAAGAGAGGAAAGAAAGGGCTGAGTATGCATGGACCAGTGAAGATTGTCATTTCTTCTTTCTCCTCATCTATCACTGAATTTAATCCCCAAAAAATGTTGTCCCTTACATCAACCTGCCCTCTCTTTTCACCAGCTGTCATCCACTTTTGGAGTGGGGTCCAAAAGGAAATGATGCCACTGATCTGGACTGGGGGATTTGGAGGAAGAGATTAGATTTAGGAGGGGTTTGAGGTTTAGATCAGATGGAGAGGAATTGGCTGTGGAGGGTGAGAGAGGGGAAATGACAAAAGATCAACTGGAGGATGCATGAGATGCTGGGGGGAAGGGAGAGAAGAGATGAAGGGGAGGAGTTGAGCCTGGGAATTGAGAGGAGATGGGCAGGGACAGATTGCAGGCAAATATCAGCCCAGGGGATTTTTTTCCAAAACTGACCCACAGGGTATCTATAACTCACTTGTGCACTTTCTGTGTAACATGTGCTTCAACAGCTTCCAAACTACACCAAACTATCGTTGAAAGATGCAACTGGAGGCTGGCAGAACTGAGATAAAAAAATCTTCAAATAAAACTTCACATTTTTCCTAATAAACTAAGTAGAGTACATCCTAGACCAGGGGTGAGCAAATTGAGCTGCAGACCCCCTTCCATCCATGCAATCAATTGAGCCCCCTACTAGTTTGGTTACATTTCTTATATATCCTGGATTCCAGGTCTGGTGTTAAGTGTTTAAAATCATGAGAGGTCTAGAATGGGTAGAGGTCTAGAATAGGTAGATATGAATCGGTTATTTAGTCTTTCAGATAATAGAGAGACTAGGGGGCACTCCATGAAGTTAGCATGTGGCACATTTAAAACTAATCGGAAAAGTTCTTCTTCACTCAACCCACAATTAAACTCTGGAATTTGTTGCCAGATGATGTGGTTAGTGCAGTTAGTGTAGCTGTGTTTAAAAAAGGATTGGATAAGTTCTTGGAGGAGAAGTCCATTACCTGCTATTAATTAAGTTGACTTAGAAAATAGCCACTGCTATTACTAGCAACGGTAACATGAAATAGACTTAGTTTTTGGGTTCTTGCCAGGTTCTTATGGCCTGGATTGGCCACTGTTGGAAGGATTGGCCACAGGATGCTGGGCTTGATGGACCCTTGGTCTGACCCAGTATAGCATGTTCTTATGTTCTTATGTCTTTTGTTAAGCAGCTCTTGAACCAGTTGCCAAGTAACTGAAACTGGGGGCGGGTACGGAGGGCGTGGCAACGCCCCCGGACCGCCCTGGGCCATAGCCACGCCCCCGTACCCGCCCCCAAAATGCTGCCGACACGCCCCCGAAACGCCGCGACAACCGGGCCCGCCCCCCAACACGCCCCCGACATGCCCCCCACGGAGAACCCCGGGACTTACACGAGTCCCGGGGCTCTGCGCGCGCCGGGAGGCCTATGTAAAATAGGCTTCCCGGCGAGCAGGGCTCTGAAAATCCGCCCCTAAGCATTGCTACTCAGGGCAAATAAAAATATTTTGTTCTGAGATCCAAGATGGCAACATATTGAGAGATTGTGTTTTTGGAAGTTCCATTAAGATGTGTTTATTTTCTTTCCTATTTTTCTGTTTATTTCTGTTGCCATGGTGAAATGGAAGGGAAAAGTCAGAATGCCCTCCCAGCAACCTGCTTCTGAGAATTCCACTCACTAAACCAAGATTGAAAGGTTTCTAAGGTATGCATGAAGAGAGAGAATTATCTGATTACTGTTATCTCAGTTGTTAGTAGGCTATACAGTTGTTACTGTTACCTCAGTTGTTAGTAGGCTATACTATAATGCTCTCTCCACATCATGTCCTGCCTAAACCAATGCCTTCTCTTTGTTCTACGTATTTTTTACCCATCTGTGCATCACTTCATGCAACCAAAGAAGTGGACTCTGTCATTGAACGCTCATGCTTCAATAAATTGGTTAGTCTACAGTAAAAGGTGCCACCTGACTCCTGTCATTTTTTGCTATACTAGACTAACACGGCTATCCCCCTGAAGATTTTTAACCAAAGCAAAAGGAGAGATGCATGAAAAGTCTGTTGCAGCAGAAGGTGGAGATCAAGCGGCCCCACAGCTGGACGTGAAATTTCTTTGAGTCCAGGCATACTGACCATCCATCTTCCTATGTGCCACGGGGCTGATGGTGGAGAGGTCCTGTCCCTGCAGGAGATGCTGAAAGTTGTGGAAGTGTTAGCTGGGGATGCATTCCTGCTAAGCCCCATGGGAACTGGAAAGCATGGAAATATGAGTAAAAAGAGCTCAGTAATGAAGACCCCCCCCATCTGAGAGGCCAGGGGATCATGTCAGAGCTGGGGCAACACCAGGGAATGATCTGTCCAAGCATCACCACATATAATGACTGTGAATGTGTCTAGGTAAGCACTGCAGAAGAAGGGATTGTTTCCGTGACACTTCCCGGGCTTCCCACCAGGCCTACCCTTGTCAAACCATTCAGTTTTACTATGTATTCAGTGAATGGACAAGTTTAGACTCCCTGAAGCAGACTGTATCCTCTATTGTTGCAAAACCTATAGATATTTACCAGCAGCTACAATAAAGTGAGATTTATTTGAGCATTCAGGTGGAAAAGATGAGATATCTAGAGCAATGCATTACCCGGATATCCATACTCAAATAGGGCTAGTGCAGACGATTTTAAATTGAAAGTTGGAAAACTTGAAATATTATATGAGGCATTTGAATGTGTGCTATAAATTTTCTTGAAATCTCCACCAGTTTCCCTACTGAACTGTTCAGAGGCATTGAAGGTCCAGTCTGAAGCTGTTTCATCCATGAGCATGGCTTACAGTATTTTCTATCACCTGGGAGGCATTCTGGAAGGACAAGGAGTTCCTCAAGAAGGCCACCATATATCGGTTGATAATTTGAGCCTTACTGGCTGTTTGGAAAGGTCAGTAAGGATAAGTTATCCAGAGGAACTCTATCAGGTAAATTTAAAAGGAGTGGGTTTGGGAGGGGGGCAGTGTTACAAGGTCTACAGACCTGTATGCCCTAGCAGACCAATGTAACACTACCCCCCTACAAAACCCACCCTGAGTTGAAAGTGCCCCTTTTACAGTGTATCAGATTGTCTCACTCTCTCTCTCTCCCCCTGGTGTTCAGGATCCTTCTGGCCCAAAATCACCTGACTTGGCCTCATCAGGACCAGTAGTAAAGTTATACAGGTAACACGGCGCATGTTGCAATGTTCAGCATTGCAATAATTTGGGGTTGTGTGCATAAGTGTTGGCCCATCCCTTTTCTGTTTCCTTATTCTTCATGTGTGTACTTTCTGGCTTCTTAAAATTCGTGTTGCTCGCACGTGGCACACATACATGTGTATGGGGCAGTTTTTGTGCCAGCATCACTTTTAAAATCTATTTGTATGGGTCACTTTTATTTTTCTCCAAGATTCTATCATGATACTGTTTTTTCTGCAATATATTAGTTTTATTTCATAGACAAAAATTATGGTTATTCCTAGATATTTCCTGAACTACTCAGGAATGGAAGAAAAGTTTTCAGCAATGCACCAGGAGGCTCTTGCATTTGGTACATTGTTTGTAAATCATTTTCCTTGTAAGTATACTCTGATGTTACAAAATATATAATACATTTATTGAACCACTGAAAATTAGTTTCTTTTTAAACTAAAAAAATTCTGGATGTACCTGGGTAATGAGGAGCAATAGAGCTTGTTGTAAAGAGCAGAGTGGGGTTAGATAAGGGACTATTAGATGTTCTTTATAATTTTTCCTTTTTATGTGACTTTGTAATACCCTTTGCTCAGGGATTTTCTAATAGGTTATTTTGTTTTCTCTTTTTATGGATTTGTAACTGCTTAATGATTTCTGATCCTTTCTTTGTTTTCTGTTCAAGAAATCTTTGAAATTATGTGAAACCTGATAACAAATAAAATATATATATAAATATTGTTCAGGGACGTTCACTTTCTGCTTTTATCTATTTTTTCCAGGAATTTTTCAGTGTTAATTATAAAAACCAAAAATGGGGGAAAAAACAATGGAAAAATGATTCATTTATTTCTACTTGTTGACCCCCATTTTTCCTTGTTATAATAGGCAAAATGGTGATTCAATTATTTGGAATGTAGATAGCTGGGTGGCTGGTGGGCGTGAGGATCGCCTGGTAACATGCCTACCTGGTGTGAAGGTGGAAGACCTCAGGCATTCCACATGAGACCTACGGACAGAACAGTGGTCTCTAGTGCAGATTTGCTGGCCGTCAGAGTGAGGACGCTCACTCCAAGAGGAGATTTGGCCAACGTTCTCTCCACCTAGCATGTTGTTGCCCAGGTAGAGTGTCCATCAAGCTAGGTGGAGAGAACGTTGCCCAAACCACTTCTTGGAGTGAGCGTCCTCACTCCGACGGCCAGCAAATCTGCACTAGAGACCACTGTTCTGTCCGTAGGTCTCATGTGGAATGCGAAAGTGACCCCCGACGCTCATACCTAATCCCCACCCCGAGTTAGTAGGTAGCCCTCCCATAGGGATTCAAATACCTATGTAGGGCATAGGCACTATAGTAAGTCTCTCTCTCTCTCTCTCTCTCTCTCTCTCTCTCCTCTCTCTCTCCTCTCTCTCTCTCTCTCTCTCTCTCTCTCTCTCTCTCTCTCCTCTCTCTCTCTCTCTTCCTCTCTCTCATCTCCCTCTCCGTCCATCGCTCTCCATCTCTCTCTTCTCTCTCTCGTCTCCTCTCCTCTCATCTCTCTCTCGCTCTCCCGTCGTCTCTCTGCTCTCCTCTCTGCTCTCCTCTCATCTCTCTCTCTCTCTCTCTCTTGTGTGAAACTGGAGGATTGGGCACCCAAATGGCAGATTGTTTCTGGTTACCATATCTCAAACAAATATAGTTTCACTGGAGAAAGTACAGAGAAGGGTGTCCAAAACGATAAAGGGTATGGAAGGCTCCCCTTTGAGGAAAGGCTAAAGAGGATAGGGCTGTTCAGCTTGGAGAAGAGATGGCTGAGCAGGGATATGATAGATGTCTACAAAATCATCAAAAATCTTGAACAGATCAATGTGAATTGGTTATTTACACTTTCAGATAATACAAATACTAGGGGGCAACATTGAAGTTAGCTAGTGGCTCATTTAAAATAAATCAGAGAAAATTATTTTTCACACAATGCATAATTCAGCTCTGGAATTCATTGCCAGAGGATGTGGCTATGCACCTTGCACGCTCCGAGCCCTAGGGGAGTCCCGATGGCTTTCCCCATTCCCTCCAAGGCCGCTCCAAAATCGGAGCAACCTTGGAGGGAACTTTTTTTTTGGTCCCCCCCTCTTTCCCTCCCTTCCCCTATCTAACCCACCCCTCAGCCCTACCTAAATCCCCCCATACCTTATTTCATTGAGTTAACTTGCGCACGCCGTCTCGCCATCCCCCAGCACAGGCTGCTGTGCAGGAGGATTCTGGCCAGCCCCCGAACCGCCACTATGCTCCCGGCCCGCCCATTTTTGAAAGGCCCGGGACATACGCGCGTCCTGGGGCTTGCGCACACCGCCGAGCCTTTGCAAAATAGGCTCGGCGCGCGCAGGGGTAGGTTTTCGGGGGTTACATGCATATCTTACGTGCGTAACCCTTTGAAAATCTACCCCTTAATGTAACTGGGTTTAAAAAAGATTTGGATAAGTTCCTAGAGCAGAAGTCCATAAACTGCTATTAATCAATAAGGATTAATAGCTTGGGCTCCATTTGTTTTGCGGTAGATTTGAAAACTTGCATGCGGTTCCCGGCGCGCAGACATGGATGCAGGTATTTTATAACATGCACGCTTTGGCGTGGGCGAGTCGAGACTTGCATGCACAAGGGGGGGGGGGATTTTAAAAGCTACACGCAGCGACCCCAGTAGGGCTTCCCCAATTCCCTCCCAATCCGCTCCAATTAAGGAGTGGACTGAGATGGAAATTCCCTATACCGCTACCTAACCTTCCTACCCTTTCTCATCTCCTCCCTGACCCCTAACCACTTCCTAGCTATTATAATTTTTTTTGTTATTTACCATGCTGCTTCTTCGGAGTAGCAATAGATTCCACACACTGGCTGACTGCCGATGTGTGCTTCCCCGGGACTGCGTCTAATGGCGTTGTCCTGGCCCGCCCCCTGCCCACCCAGACTACACACCACAGTCCGCCCTTTGCAGACTGGCCTGTGCTTAGGCAAATATCGTGGGATATGGGCATGGCTGGGCCTGTTATAAAATGCATTCAGCGTGTAACCCCTAAATTTTACGTGTGCGGCTTTTTTAAAATTGGGGCATTAATATTTAGGTACCTGTCAGGTTCTTGTGACTTGGATTGGCCATTGTTGGACACAGGATACTGGGCTTGATAGACCCTTGGCCTGACACAGTATGGCATTTCTTATGTTCTTATGTTTATGTAAGGGCCCAAGATTTTGTTTTAAATGTAAAAGAAAAACTCTTTCTAGCAAAGCCCATAGAGCTCTTTGCTTGGAACCTTTAGGTGGGTCATATATACTGCATAGTTGTCAGGGAGGGAAGCTTACCTTCAGCTAGTCTCTCTTGAACTGTCCAGTCGGTGGTAGTGAAGTAATTGACGAGGCTACTTAAGCCCAGAACTGTACAAAATAACATGAATTTTCAATTTTATATTGAATAAGTATCAAAACTTTGGTGTCATAGACAAGAATAGGAATTACATCTCCAACCATTCTGATAAAACAGTCTGATAAAATCAGGTCTGAATCAACCTGTCCTTAAATAATTAAGCCAGTTGACAACCTAGTAGGGAGAGAGCAGCAGGATTGCTTTGGAGAACAGTGTGAACACCGGGAAAAAACAAAATATTAGCCCACAGGGAAAGAATGCAAGCATGTATGAGAGCAAAGAAAGAACTGCCAATCACAAGGTTAAATGAGACACCAATAGCTGGGGATAAAGAAGGAGACAGGAATAAATACAGGAAGACAGGTAACTGAGAATGCTGTGGGGGGGTGGGGTGGGGGGAATTGTGAGGTGGAAAAACAGGTCAGCATAGAAAGTTATTGGCTCTGGAGTGGACCAAGATGGCTGACCTGTAAGACGCCGCGGAAGAGCTCTCTTGTATGCGTAGTTCCTTTTGAATATTTCCTGCTGTGTTTACTCAGCGTTTGTATGCTTGGAGGGATGCCGCATACCAAGCGCAAAGCAAAGCTTAAAAATATTCCTTTTGAAAAAGATGATGACTCCCAACAAACGAGAATTGAGAGTTTTTTCGCTTCAACACCCAAACTACCGGAAGCGAGGGCCGCTGAGGGTGAGACCTTGGAGCTTGGGTCCAACCCGTTGGCCGAGATGATCTCGCTGAGCCCGGGGGCTCCGATGACGCCATCCCCGCCCCGGGGACGGAGAGGGACTGAAGGAGAAAATCTGCCGAGCCTTGTAAGGGAAGAAAGGAGGGGGCTCGAACCCACAGACCCGGGTGTTGAAAACGGAGGAAGGCAGTCTGATCAGGGTGAGAGTACTCCTATCGGAGAAATGATCCTCTCTCCCCCTGTACCGCCATTAAGGCTCCACCGGAATCAACCATCGAAGACACACAAGAAGCAGAGGTAAAAATTATTCCTGGAACTGTTTTTGCACTAAGAAAGCCTCAAGTTGTCACTCTGGAATCTGTATGGAGTGCTTTAACATCAATTGAAACTGCTATAACATCTTTAACTAAGGCATTTCTAGAACTCAGTAAGAAAGAAATGAATATCGAGAAGATTACAAATTTACAGCAGGGAAGAATTGAGAAAATTGAAACTAAAGTAATATCTATGGAGAAAATCCAAACCAACTTAATTAAATCTGAAAATTTGATGGAAAAAAAAGTTTGAGTTTGTTGAAAATTCCTTAAGGTTTATGAATTTAAGAGTGGTAAATTTTCCGGTGTTGGAAAAAATTTCACCTGTTGAATCATTTAAGGATTATTTGTTGGAGGCTCTCAAATTTCCTAAAGAATTAATGCCTGTAATTACTAAAGCATTTATTATCTCACGAAAGCCATTAAGAGCTGAAGATATGGATGGACGGGAACAACAGTCTATGAATTTAACCGAAATTATTGAACTTTCATCTCAGACAGAAATTAAAGTAAGAGGAACTTTATTGGTTTCATTTGCCTTTGAGCATGACAGGAATATGGTCCTGAAGTTTTTCTTCAGAAATAGATCAATTAAATATTATGGACAGAATATCTGGATTTATCCTGACATTGTAAAATCCACTCAAGAGCTGTTGTTATAATCTCTTTAATTCTAAATCAATGGATATTGTATTATATTCTGAAAACACAAAATTTAAAATTTAAAAAAAAAAAAAGAAAGTTATTGGCTCTGAAACAAGTCTGGAGTGAAGAGATTTGGCCATGAAAGGAGAACAAGAGGAAGGTCTAGTGTGCTTAGAGTAAATATTCCTCAAATCCACAGGCTTGGGGAAATTCATAGACTTATGGGGTCATTTTCAAAAGGGATCGCACGCGAAAAGTCACTTTTCGCGTGCAATACCTAGATCGAGGCGGGTTCTGGGCAGCATCCGCACCGGAAGGGGAGGAGTCGGGAGGGCACCGGGGTGGATGCCGCGAAGACGTCACTGACGGCAAAAAGGTAAGGGCCCTTTTCGCTGCCAGTTTCGTGCCCAACAGCACCACCTTTTACAATGGCGCTATTGGGTGTGAAAGCTAGCAGCGATCACACCGCGGAGGTACGATCGCTGCCGGCTTTCCCAGGCCCGCCCCCCGTTATCACCGGATTTTCTAAGGTCTGCGACCTTAGAGAATCCGGGCCTTAGTGATATAAAGTGAGATGATTATGCTAAGAGCATCCCAAAAGAAGACAATAAGTCGGAAAGGATAAAGAAATAAAGAAATATTTGTGTCTTTCTGTCTAATCCATTAATGGTTCAATGAAACAGGCATTGGTTTTCAGAAGACAATGAAAATTATTACTATTCAATCTGACAACACAACCTTCAGTGGATAACAATTTACTCAGTCTTAAGCTTAAAGAATTTAACCCCTCCTCCTCTTCCTGCCAATCATGTTTCATCCTTCAGGGCAATAATTTTGCATTGTTACACTTCAGTTAAGATAATATTTCTATACTAATAAACTTTTCATAACACTGGAATCTTTCTCCTCTAATGAAGAGTAGCCTAGTACATGATGGTAGATAATGACCAACTGGCCAGTCTGGTTCTCCAAATTGTTTTCTCTCTGATTTTCTACCACTTTGAGTAAATAAGCATATAAATTCCCATACCTAAACCAACACCTCTCTCTTCTCATGCCTTTTACCTAACCTTGCAGCCCTGTTCTCACTACTGCCTTCTAATAATCCTCTATCCTAATTTTATCTTTTCAAAATGTTAATCTAGTTACTTTCTCAATACCCATCATCTGCACTTTGGAACAAATGTGTTTTTTCACATTTAATCACTTGCAGTCTTTCCCTGAACTAATGCTGTGATTAGGAGCATGCTTCTGCTAAGTAAAGTCAACCAAAGGCATATGCAGAAAATTTAATTTCCTTCACCAGTTGCCCAATTCATTTTTTTCTTCATTTTTATATCCCAATCATCATAAAATATAATCATTCATTATACTACTGTAATACAACATCTGTTTTAACTCCTTAACTGCCAAGGATGTTAGCAATCTTCATGGTCGAAAGAATCTTGTTTAGTTTTTATTTTTTGCAATTTTTTTAACTTTCTGTTTATTATAGGGTTTTTTCCTATAATAACATTGACACCTATTTTACAATTACATCCAAACTATAAAATATGACAATAATAATCATAGTACTCATCAATCAATTGCAGAATGTCCACTCACAGCTTGGAAGGGGATCAAAACTCGTTATTACAGGTAATTCAGATTAACAAAAGAGACAATAAGCAGCATGCTACAAACAAGATTTATTTCTGCTAATAATTGCAAGTTTGACTTTACAGGCTAATCCACTAATAACTAATTGTACAGAACTCATTATGTATATTAATCGTACTTAATTGAAAGCCCTAATAAATTATTAGCAATGTATTCACTCACCGTCTTCTTGGTAAAAATAGGTCCTCTTAAGTTTGGAGATTTTGCTTTCAGGAAAATATTTGCATCATCATATTTCATAAACAATCTTTTCTCACCCATAGGACCCTTACCTAAGCTACATGTAAAATTGACATATCTGCTTCAATTAAAAAAAAACAAAAAACCTCTGTCCACACAGAAGTGCAATTTATATATATTTTTCAGGGGTCTAGCATATTAAAAAAATAGACTCATAAACCCTTAGATAATGTTTCTTTTTAAATTCTTGCATAATTAGTCTTTTATCCAGCACCATCAAAATCCTGGTTTTTTAGAGTTCCCCTAGACTTCCAATTATTTTTAATCTTCTAATAGTAAATTGTCTTTTATGGAGACATTTTTCTCAGTCCAGGAAAATCCTGAAGCTTTAATTTCTAAAGCAGATCTAGATTTAGCAACATTCATGCTAACATTTAATTTAATATCTGATTCACTAAGAAAATGGGGATGTGCATTTATTTTAAAAGAATGGGTAAAACAGTGCAAATAAGCCTATTTTTGTTTCATTTCAAATGAGCCAAAAATGAGAGGGAAAAATAACATTTTCATGTTTTTTTTGTGTTCAGCAAATATTGCATGCTATGTGCCAAAAATGAAAAAAAAAAACACAAAATACAAAAATTAAAAGTCCCCAAAAGCAAAAACCAAAAAACATCCCAAAAAACAAACAAAATGAAAACAGAAAAACTTATGGGTAGATTTTTAAAAAATACACACGTTCCTCCAATTAAGGAGCAGACTGGGAAGGAACTTTCCTACCCCCTTACCTACTCTCCCTCCCTCTTCCCCTCTCTTCCCTGACTCCTTTGAAGGCCCTACCTTTTTGTTTTTTAACTTACGCCAGCTCCTGACTGCTGTGCCGGCGCGCTATCCCCCGGCACAGCGGCAAATGACCACTGTACCGGCAGCCTCCAGCTCCACCCCTTCCCCAGGGTTATGTGTGTGGCCGGGCCTCTTCTAAAATGTGCACAGCATGCGTAAGGCCCAGCTGTGCATGTGACCCCCATTTCCCCCGCATGCAGGGAATTAAAAATCAGGGGACAGATTTTGTAACCTGCGCACTCAAAAAGCGGGGAGTAGCTGGCTTGTTACGGCGGTTACTACCCCAAACCAAATGTGCCTGATACTTCACTTTCCATGCATATCCAGCATGGTTCTCTGCTTCATCGGCATGGGAGAAAGACTGATACATCACGCATTTCCAGAATAGCTCTCTGCTTCAACAGCAGGGGAAAAAAAAAACAAAAACAAAAAACTGATGCTTCACGCATATCCTGCATAGCTTCAACGACAGGGGTGAAGAAAAAAAGGATTCGCTATCACAAAGCGAGGAGTAGCTGGCTTGTTACAGCGGTTACTACCCTAAACCAAATGTGCCTGATACTTCACTTTCAATGCATATCCAGCATAGCTCTCTGCTTCAACGGCAGGGGAGAAAAAAACTGATACTTCACGCATGTCCAGCATAGCTCCCTGCTTCAACAGCAGGGGAGAAGAAAAAAAACCAACAAGGGCTGTACAACATAGTCTAGGTAAAACAAATAAGCATGGGTGTAGCTTGCTTATCGCGGCGGTTACTGCCCCTACTACCCCTAACTAATCAAGCTAGATATTTCACTTGGATGCAGCTCCATCACTGCTCTCTACATTAATGGTGGGGGTGGAAGGGGAATAGAACAAAGAGCTAAGAGAAACAGATAAGTATGAGAGAAAAAATGTGTGAGGCTTGCTGGGCAGACTGGATGGGCCATTCGGTCTTCTTCTGCCGTCATTTCTATGTTTCTATGTTTCTATGTTTCTATTTGTGTGCACTACCTGGCACGCACAAATGTACACCCAATTTTATAACATGCGCGAGCTGCTGCACGCATATTATAAAATCCAGGGTCAGCGCGCGCAAGTGGGTGCATACTTGTGCACCTTGAGCGTGCCGAGCCCTAGGGGAGCCCCAATGGCTTTCCCCGTTCCCTCCGAGGCCGCTCCAAAATCGGAGCAGCCTCGGAAGGAACTTTCCTTCTGCTCCCTCCCACCTTCCCCTCCCTTCCCCTATCTAACCCACCCCCTAGCTCTGTCTAAATCCCCCCCCCCACCTTGTTTTCAATAGTTATGCCTCTGGCAGGCATAACTTGCTTGCGCCGGCCGGCTGCCAGTGCGCCATCCCCCGGCACAGACGCTGTGCCAGAGGCCTGCTCCCACCCCGGACCATCCCCGGACTGGCGCCCCACCCCACCCTCGACCCCACCCCCTTCCCGCCCCTTTTTCAAAGCCCCAGGACATATGCGTGTCCCGGGGCTTGGGCGCATTGCTGAGTCTATGCAAAATATGCTAGGCGCACGCAGGAGCAGGTTTGCGGAGTTACGCGCGTAAGGCCTTTAGTGTGCATATCCCTATAGAATAATGATATATAGAGTGTGTAATTGCTAAAATAAGTATCACAAAATTTTATCGTGCTCACTAGCAGGAAATAATTCAAAATTAAGAATTCTGAATGCTACCATTTTTAGCACCTGCACTGTACAATATTTAATGCAGTGCAGGTGCAGTGCCATTTTTCTCTCTGCTCCTGCTCCTCTGGCCAAAAATATATAAAATGTAAAAATGGAGGATTGCACATTCAGCGCAGTGTGGGCAAAAGAGAGACCAACTGGACCCAGACATCAAGGTATGTATTTAGCTAATAGAGAAGGAGATTTTGCAAATGTTTTGTGTGGAGTGTTTTGAACTTCTTGTTTACAGTGCTGTTTCTCTTCCTATTGTTCTGGCGTTATCTTTTGCTGTCTTTGAGGCTGATGTACTAGCCTGTGGTATTTACTAGGGATGTGCAGACCAAAAGTTTAAGTTCATAAGTCCATAAGTCGAAAGGGGGTCCCATTTGCGGTCAATATGGACATATGGAGAATTCCATAAGTTGAGTCTATGTCCATATGTGCAAATAAAAATTTAAACCCCTCACCCGCCTTAATCCCCCCCCAAAGACTTACCAAAACTCCCTGGTGGTCCAGCGGGGTCAGGAAGCCATTCCTGAACTCCTTTGCAAGGAGCATGTGACCCCGCGTCACTCCGACGTGGCGCCGACGTCACGTGATTCCCCTCGGGTTCGCTCCCGGACCCCTCGTTGCGCCCAAACGGCACTTTTGGCCAGCTTGGGGGGGCCTCCTGGTCCCCCCCAAGCTGGCACTTGGCATCGCGGCACTTGGCACTTGGCATCTTGGCACTTGGCACTTGGCACTTGGCATCGCGGCACTTGGCATCGCGGTCCATCGCGGTTCCGCTCCCGGACCCCTCGTTGGGCCCAAACGGCACTTTTGGCCAGCTTGGGGGGGACCAGGAGGCCCCCCCCCAAGCTGGCCAAAAGTGCCGTTTGGGCCCAACGAGGGGTCCGGGAGCGGAACCGCGATGGACCGCGATGGACCATGTGACGTCGGCGTCACGTCGGAGTGACGCCGACGTCACGTGATTCCCCACGCGTCTGCTCCCGGACCCTCACGGAACTTTTGGCCAGCTTGGGGAGTTTTGGTAAGTCTTGGGGGGGGGGATTAAGGAAGGTGAGGGGTTTAAATTTTTATTTAGATCAACAATCGCGATTTCCAACGTATTCAACATAGCTATGTTGAATAAGTTGGAAATCCGATCGTTTACGCCTCATCATTTTTTTAAGTTAAAAAAAAAAAAAAGTTGCGTTTTCCATTTAAGTTCAAAACGAATGCACACCCCTAGTATTTACCATACTTTAGCGGCAATTTGCAAAGTTTATTTGCTATAGATGCAAATGAGATCATTTGTATCTGTGTCAAACCTTTCTGCATTATGTTCTGCATATTCCCGGCTATGGCAATGCGTAGAACATTTTGCAGGCAGGCAGCCACATCTCGGGCTGCCACGGTTTAAAGGCGTCATGCAGCCTTGAAGAATCCACATAACCTGCATAAGGCCTCCCTAGTGGCCCCCCTCACTCAAAACCTTCCTGCGCTCCGGGGGGAGGAGCAAAAAAGTGTGGTAGCAATGGCCCTTGTAAAAGTCCTACCCCCAAGTCACTCCCTCTTGAGGCCATTTAAAAATATAATTCAAAAATATATACCCCCCCCCCATATACCATCCCTTAAAACCCAAAGTAGAGGCACAGTATAGGAGGTAGACTTTTTCTAAGCATGAAAGAAAAGCTGCATCGGAGGAGTGATCTTATCTGATGATTTTAAAGTGGCCAAACAAGTGAATAAGGTGATGACAAAAGCCAGAAAGATGCTTGAGGGCACAGGGAGAGAAACTGACAGCAGGAAAAAGGAGGTGATATTGCCCTTCTATAAGTTCCAGGTGAGACATCATTTGGAATACTGTACAGAGTTCTGGAGACCACATATTCAAAACAATATAAACCAGTTGGTCCAAAGGGCGGCTACTAAAATGGTCAGTGGTCTTCGTTCCAAAGCATATGGGGACAGACCTAAATATCTAAACATGCATATCCTAGAAGAAAGCTGGGAGGGTGGAGATATGATAGAGAGATTTAAATACCTCTACAGCTTCCTTGCAGAGGAGGCAAAGCCTCTTTTAAAGGAAAAGAGGATCAAGAGCAAGGATTGATGGAATGAGGGTGAAGGGGTAGACTAAGGAGTAATTGAAGGAAATTTCTTTACAGAAAGGGTAGTGAATGCATGGAACAGCCTCCCAATGGAGATGGTGGAGACAAGGACAGCATCCAAATTCAAAAAATCATCAGAGGATCTCTGACGGAATGATAGGCATTATGAAGTTGAATAGATGGTGGGTAGTCTAGATAGGCTGTAACGATATTTTTCAGCAGTCATGTTTCTATGCTAAACAAAAAAATAACATATTTAAAAAACCCAAAACAAAAAAATGAAGTAAAACAAAAATTTTAGACAGAACATCCCTAATTAATATCCTTTTTAGAACAGAATCAATGTAATTGATGGCAAATTTTAGTGTGACCTTGCTAAAATGGGGTGTGTCTGTGGGATCCATGGCAAACTCTGCCAGTCAGTATATCGTGTACATCTGCTAATCCTCTTCCTCGTAGGGAAAGGGTAGTCTAGTGCTCCCCTGCAAAGATGGTTTTTGACACTTTTAGGATGTGTTACTCCTGTCAAGCTGCTCCATGAATGTGGATACTCCTACAAGAGATGCTTCCCACATAAATACTCCCCACTGTGATACTTCCACTTGCCAAGGAGACCCTCCTGTGATTACAGTCCTGGAGATTAGTCCCCTCTATGGCATGGTCACAGATACTTTCCTGACAGGTATCTCTCACATAGATACCACATTCAGGAGCTTTCCCCTTACAAGGGCTCCTATTAACATCCCACTTATGACTGGTGTAACCTTGCCTAGAGTCACCAAGTGGTCTGCTGGACATTTCTGGAGGAGTCCTGCTATCTAAAGGGTCATCTAAAGAACAGAAAGTTCTGCCATTGAAGGACTTGTGCATTTTTGCAAAGATCCTTCCTGTTTAAGGAGAGGGGTAAGGGGGGATTTGAGATTTGTGTTGCAGAGGGCTGATGTAATGGTGTGAGATAAGATGGTAATAGGAGGTACATGCCCTCTAAGGGTGTATGGGTTTGAGGAAAGGTTATTTAAGATGCTTCTCCAGGTATCTTGGTGGGAGTTCTAACAGAGAAGTCTAAGTAGGATTTGAGAGCATAAGGGCTCCTGAGGCTCTGTTGCAATTTTTTTATAAAATTGAAAGGATTCTTACAGCCACCCAGAAGGAAGAACCCTAAAGACAAAGTGTACTGGCCTTATTGGGGAAGCTCCAGGAAAGAAGTTTTTGCACCATGTTACCCGAAAGGCCTTAGGGCTAACTTGGATTTTGTATAATATCCTCTTCAAAGAAAGCTATTTGAAGAACTGAGGTTTCTGCTGATTTTGGATTGTATCCTGTCATTTCATTGAAACTTTTGCCTGTGAAGAAGTGTTTTATATTTGGATTTTCAATAATTATTTCTTATTTGGGACCAATAATTGTTATGGTCATTGGACTTTATTATATTTGGTATGTCATTTCTTTGTATTCCCAGAGACTACTCTGGTTTCCACTGACGATCCCTGGAGGGCCATGGCTGATCCCAGAGCTGCAGCAGGCTAACTCACCACCTTTGCAGCCTCCAAAGGTGACCCCCAAGGAAAAGGGGGTTATACTACTTTTCTAGGAGATTCTCTACCCATTGAACATAAGAACATAAGAATTGCCATACTGGGTCAGACCATTTGGCTTCCAAAACCTCTCTCCCACTATGTCATTGGTGCTCACATGTACCAAGACAGCCAGCTCCTCCACAGCACTGTCTAAAATCCTATCTAGGTGACGCGTGAGGTCCGCCATCTTCACACCAGGTAGGCATGTTACCAGGTGACCCTCACGTCCACCAGCCACCCAGCTGAATGTAGACAGCTGGGTGGCTGTCTACATTCAGCCACCCAGCTGTCACCCATTCAGCCACCCATTCAGCCAATTGAATCACCAACTATGACGGCCGACCTAACTCTTCCCTCCTGGGCAGTAACTCTGGGAGACACATCCTCAGTGTGAGAGGACAATGCACCACCTGGAGAGCAGGTCCTTGCTACAGGATAATTTCCTCCTGCACCTGGTTTATGCTCTCCGATCATGAGATCTTCCTCGTCCAAGGCAGCACCAGGGCTGCCAGACTGGAGTTGGGGCTTAGCTACAATGTCCCTGAAGGTCTAATCTATATACATCTCTGTCTGCCTCATCTCCTCCAGGTCTGCCACTCTAGTCTCCAGAGATCAGACTCATTCTCTGAGAGACAGGAGCTCTTTGCATCGCATGCACATGTACAATTTCTCACCGGTGGGTGAAACATTATACATGTGACACTCGATGCAGAAGACTGGGAGGCCCCCATCTTGCTGCTGAACTGCTGCCTTCATCTTAAATTTGTTTAGTTCCTAGTTAAGTTTTAGGTTGCTATGGTAGTAGTAGGGTCCTTTAAATGTATTAGTGTATTCACTATTTATCTGGTTGTGACCCACAAGGGAATGATTAAACTCTTGATAAGGTGTGGGGATTTTCGGAATTTAATTTAAAAAGCTGATTAATTTTTTTTTTGGTGTGAAAGGGTCAACTGCCTACATATTAAAGGATAAGCTAGGAGTGGGAGTTTTGGGAAATAGAAACCAGTTTTTTTGCTTGCCTTTCTGACTACCTATGTAAGACAAAACCACAAAACTCCTGGTTTTTACCTGCCCTCTGACTAGCTATTCAATACAAACATACAAACACACTAAATAATACAACCCAATAGTTTTACGTCTCCCCAATGCTTTTAAGTTTTAAAATATTCCCCAAGCAGTACTTACTGATTCTTTTCAGCCACCAGCTAGGTGATCCTCTCCTCCCTGCTTTCTCTCTCTCTCTGAATAGGTACCGCTCAGGTACCAGGCACCACTCACCTGAGCTGCAGTGACTAGCATCTTCAGCTCACCTCGCTTCGCAGGCACCTATGTCTTCTGCTCTTCCATCCTCAGGAATGTGCTCCAACCATCCTGTGGTGGATAAGGGACCAAGGTCACACAGGTTTGAAACCTGCTTCATTAGAAATACCCACTGCTATTCATTTTTCTCTCCCCCCCCCCCCTTCCCCCCAGAGCAATGGAGTGAGTCCTACTGGGTCCAATTGTAAAGGCAAGTGCAAGCACAGGGATTTTTGGTGCTCCTTGCTTTCTAGCTCTAGTAGTTCACACACTCGGGTTCCAGTTCGGATAGTTCATGGAGCTCTCTGGTTTTCAGTATCCCCATTAGACTGGCAGAATGAGGGGTCCCTATGAGTGCAGGGATAGAACACGTTCAGTGGGAACCTCAGGCATTGCATTAAGCATCATTACTAAAGGGGCATAGGAAAAGAGGGAAGAGATGGCCAGAAGAAAAAAAAGGGAGCTAAGGGCCAGCAAGCCACCACAATAGGATATAGTTGATTGGGTGCACTCCTTTGCTTGCTTGGCCTCCACAAGTAGCCACACAGACCCTACTCTAGTACAGCTCCTGTGAAGTAATCTGGACTCTATTATGGGTGCATATAGGGAGTACAGTAGATTTCCATAGCTTAATTACGATTGAGGACTCTCGAGAAAGGTTGGCTGGCAGAAATACCTTTAACTTGGAGTGCTCAGGACATTCTGCTTTGCTTAGCAAAAATGACAAACAAACCTCATGCCACTAAGGCCCTTGCTTCATTTTCTTGTCCTTTTTGGAGCTCAGCTACTCCCGAGTGACATTTGCTGGTGTTTCAAAAGACAAGAACAGTAATGGAATTAAAAAATGCGTGGAACAAACACAGAGGATCCCTAGTGGCTAGAGAATGGAAATGAAGAAATGAAGTAACCTCTGCTAAACACAAAGTTTACATTTCTGCATGGGAGTACCTGAATGGAGCAGCTGTTACTACCTTTCATTTAATAGAAGGTATGGGGATAACCTGTACAGAGCAGCAGTCATAAGCCTAAGCTACTTGCTGGATAAACTGGATGAATCATTTTGGTCTTTATCTGCCATTATTAATTATATTAATAATATAATAGTAACACAGTAATTATATTACTGTGTTACTATGAGGTAAATGATCCACCCCAGAATGCCAGTACAAACACGTCTACAGCTAGGCATGTCATCCCATCCCACAATTAAATGTCCTAAGTAGGGCTGGCACGTAGAGAAGAGGGGAGGGGCAAGTGAGACCATCCCTCCAATGCTCACGCCCACCTCAATGATGGCAGAATTTGGTTCTCTGACTATCCAGATATCCTGAGAAAAGAACAGCTGCCACCCTCCTGAGTGGGTTCACAGTGGGCCATTCACAGCAGCTCAGTTTGGCTGCCAGAGGATGGTGGGTCCAGAGGATAGATAGGGGGTGAATGTGAAGGAATCTGCTCTTATCCTTCATATGCAGCAGGGACTGGGAGATCTGTCTGAATCTTTTCATCATCCATCTTGAAGATAATGATGTGGGGAAAATGCAATTTCTGCAGCTGGTAAAGTCAGTCAGGAATAACCTAACCTTCAGGCCGATACAGTAAAGTCCGCGGGAGAGTGGGCGTTCGCCCGCTCTCCCGGCGCGCGCACCAGTCACTCGCCGGTGCACGCGATTCTGTATTTAAATTAGGCCCGGCGGTAAAAATGGGCAAAAGGAGGCGCTAGGGACACTAGCACTTCCCTAGCGCCTCCTTTTTGACAGAAGCGGCGGCTGTCAGTAGGTTTGACAGCCGATGCTCAATTTTGCCGGCGTCGGTTCTCGAGGCCGCTGACAGCCACGGACTCGGAAACCGGACACCGGCAAAATTGAGCGTCCGGTTTTCGGCCTGACAGCCGCGGGCCAAATTCAAAATTTTTTTTTTTTTAACTTTTTTTACTCTTCGGGACCTCCAACTTAATATCGCCATGATATTAAGTCAGAGGGTGCACAGAAAAGCAGTTTTTATTGCTTTTCTGTGCACTTTCCCGGTGCCGGAAGAAATTAGCGCCGACCTTTGGGTTGGCGCTAATTTCTGAAAGTAAAATGTGCGGCTTGGCTGCACATTTTACTTTCTGTATCCCGCACACATACCTAATAGGGCCATCAACATGCATTTGCATGTTGAGGGCGCCATTAGGTGCCGCGGGTTGGATGCGCATTTTCCTCCACTTACTGAATAAGGGGTAAGGGAAAACGCGCGTCCAAGAGGAGGCTAACAGTGCACTCCGTCAGAGCGCACTGTACTGTATCGGCCTGCTTATTAGCTGCTGAATGGCCTGGCAATTGCAGTGGCTGGTCCAACATCATCCGTCAAGATGTGGGGGAGATACCTGGCAAAGTGAACAGGCAGGTTTCAAAACTGTATGTCTCAGGGGAGATCTCCAAATTTGCAAGTGTTATTACCCTGTTCTTTATCATGCCACAGACTGCAACCGTGGGTATGCCTTTACTTGAGAAACCCCATAAGCTATGCCTTATGCTACCATTTTCAGTCCAGATGGAGTACACCTATTGGATATGGGTCAAGACCTATTTTTGTAGTTATTGAGGAGAGCAGTAAGTGTATTTGATGGGCAGGCTTTGGTCTTTTAGATTAGGGAGGGGACCTCTCTGCCCAATTCTGATCCCCCATGGGTGGGGATGGGTGTGCAGGATGGCTTCCTTATGGTTGGGTACTTGAGCATAGTTTTGGGGGGGGGGGGGGTGGAAGAACTGAAGGTCTCAAGCAAAGGTGTGACCAGAATCTCAGCCTTGGATATGGAATGGATAACCTGGGGGTGTAACAGCCGATGAGCCTAGGGATTGGGCCACAAAGAAAACCAGAGGGTCTATTCCAGTGACAACAGGAGAGGATGCCAGCATGGTACCTGTGTTTTGTGGTCTACCTGGTAGGGCCCTCAATCTGTGGCATCATTGATTTGACTAAGGTACTGATGGAATGGGGGTGGGGGTTTGGTGACCGGCAGGAGATGGTCATGAAGAAGCATGATGGCACCTCCCAAAGGCAAGGGTAGGCATAAGCAGACTCAAGCATCCAAAATTTGATTTTCTTGTAAGGAATCTAACAAAAGGCTGCAACCATTAATATCCATGGTCTTTGATTGATTTGTGTGTTATATCTATCAGTATGAATAGAGGGCAACCTAGTCAAAGCCATGCATGTCCCAGTACAACTTGCTGTTTCAGGGTACCCAGCCCTAAACCTGTGATCAGAAGACTGAAAAATCTGTCCAGCAAATAAACATTCTAATCATAGGGACTTTTGAAGAAAAGGAAAAGATCTGTTTCAGAAGTCTCTTATTTGGTTATTTATTCAGATACTTATTTAAGCCCTGAAGTAAAATAGATTCCACCAAGGACAGGTACTTGTGATCTACTGAAAAGCAGTCCAGTGCCTCAGTTTCTAGAGAGACATCTGTTGTAAAAATAACTAGGGTGTGGTAGTCACAAGAACTATGAACTTTGCCAAATGTCATGAACTCCTGTGACTGATGTAGTCTTCTAAAAACATGCATGTACCATTATAGCAGCTATTCACAACCTAGTATTCAAGGCCCACCTCAAAAGTCTGGTTTTCAAGATATTCATACTAAATATACACGAGAGAGTTATCTCTCATGCATCTAATTTATTTATTTTTTGTAATTTATAGCCCATTTTCCCATTGAAATGATTTCTCAGCAGAGATAGCATTGTGTTAACATTAAGAGGCAAAGTTGAAAATCAAAACACTAGTTATTATATAAATCAATCACATAAACCTACAATACATACAAAAGCATAAATAAAACAAAAGAAGGGGAGCAAGATGGCTGCTCATGCTGGATACTAGAGTGAGAACTCTGGGACTAAGTAGTCTATTTTCATCTTTGAAGCTGTTGGTGGTCTGCAGCTTCAGGACAATGATGAGAAAAGCTAAGAGCAAGACCTACCCGACTGAGCCTCCAAAGCTAGTGCAGGGTCCAATAGATAACTTTATTCTATCGGGTCACCATCATCCACAAAATACTGCTGTACAGGATTGAAGCATTGTTTTCATTTCAGAACCTGAGGTCACCCTTAGCTTTGGCAGTAGGACTCCCCCTCTTTCTTTTGGTGTTTATGCTATTGGGGATGGAAAGATGGCCTTTATGCTGGGACTGGAACCAGGGACAGCAGGCAGAAAGGATCCCTTCCCTGAGGAGAGCTGGTTACAGTTGACAACTTCCTTGATAGCTGAAAATGTGGGAGGACAAGAGAGAGAAATCACTACTTTTTCTCCCTCCGGAGAGATGTCACTACCAGCTGTGTTCTTGGTTCCAGTGAAAGTGGCTGCTACGTTGTCCTGTCTTAGGCTTGGCCCTGGGTGGAGTGTCACCCTGGAAGATGTATGGTCTACAATAATGAGAAAGGAAAGTATTTTGTCCACTTCTACTATATGATTATGCAAATTTACTGATAAAATAGTCACAACTAAGACCAATGCCTGGGGGACTTCGAAGGGAAACTGAGCAACATTGGGAGACATGTTTCTGGCCTGCAAACTTCGAATGTGGTCAGAAACAGGCCAGGCAAGATGGAACATCTGGAGAATTCATCAAGGGCAAAAAACTTCTGGTGGATACATTTTCCACAAACTAGGATTTTGGCTCTCCAGAACTCTTTAAAAAATACACGCGGGAACTATTTAAAAATTCAAAAGATCATATACCTGTGATATCCAACATGTTCTGTATGCTGTCTGGCAGGTATAATATTAAACCCGAGCAGGGGGGTTTGCACAGTATAAAATCTGAGAACAGCCTGAAGGTATCAGATTTTTGTGGTAAACTAATTCAAATTTTCCCTGATGTGCAAAGTCTACATAACTCAGGAGGAAAGTTTTTCTCCACTTACAACATTGGTCCAGTGCTGGTGATACTTTTCCCCTTAGATTCCCTTATAAATATCTTGTTTGTTATAAAGGAGATACATGTATTTTATTTGACTCTTTCGAAATGGAAGTGTTTCTTCAGGATAAAGTTGTAGTAACTTAAATGTGTTCTCTCCTCTGCTCTGATGCAAACTAGACCTTAGCAAATTTCTTGTTGTTAGTTATATTGTACTGCAATATTTAATCGTGGAATTTTTCTCTTAGTTATTGTTTTTCTCTAGCTCCCACCTCCCTCTTTTCCCTTTTTCTTTTTGGGTGCACTTGTTATGTTCTATGGTTAGGAAAAGTTTAATTTCTGGAAAAGATTTCATTTGTAATTTTGTACTGTAAGCAAAATGTGTTTGCTTTTGTTTACTGACATATAATGTATTTGAAATGCAAATAAAAAATACAACACGTACATGAGATCTTCTATAAAAGATGTCAAAAAACAACCATCTCAGAAAATGTACTTATGGATGTACTGAAAACTCTGACCGGCTGGGGTGGGCCTTAAGGATCAGGTTGGGAACCACTGTTCTGTAGTTTGCTTGATCCATGAGAAGTAGTATATGTATCCACTCCAGCTTATTAGCCAGCTAAATTCTAGCTGGCTAATAAGTTAGGGGGGTTAGAATTTAACCAGATAAGTTAGGGGTATTCTGGGGGCATAAATGGAAGGGAGTTGAGTTAGCCGGCTAAAAGTCTGGTTGGACCAAAGAGCTGTCCTAAGGTTAGCCAGATAAATTTAGAAGGCTAACCTTGGGACATCCAACTATATTCAATAGTGTAGCTGCACTGAATATGGACCTCAAACAGTATTGAGTCTGGATCAACACTCCTGCAACCTGATGGTAAAGATTTTCTCCCACTTAAATATGATTAGTGGAAGGAATAAAAAATAACCCAGCCACCTTCTTATTAAACAAACATTTTAAATTATTGAATTACCAAATTACATTTGATTACATTTTTTTTGTATAGTCAAAGAAAATATATGCCTTTGCTTGCAAACCTTGTTTTTCTCATTTTTCTCTGTGATACAGCACAAACATATGCAAATTGGAGCAATAGGACTGGCCCAAACTTTGTGAAAAGAAACTAAGCCCATGTGGACTCAGTTTTCATTAGACTTGAGGTTGCACCATAACTGCAAGGTCAGCAATTTCTGTTTTATTATCCTGATACAATATTTTTAACTGTCCTAAATCATTTATAGAATAGGCTCACTTCACTTATTAACTGTCTTTAAGAACAACTTATCAATGCTACCTTTCTGTCTCTCTTTTTCCCTTGTTCCTCCCCCTCCTTACCTCTTTCTCCCTTTCTATCTCCCATCTTTGCCAAGGACTGCTCTGGGTTCCATCCCTCATATTGCTCTGGGCCTCTGAAACTACTGGATTCTCTTATGGTGGTCTTTGCAATTCATTCATCTGTATTACAATAGTCTTGAAAAGCTGTGGTCCCAGCTGTTCATGCATCCCTAATCTGCCATTTTTAGATATTAAATTATAAAGCCACACAGCACCCATAGCTCTTTTATTATATAATCAGTATTCCTTCCTCTGAGTATGTTAAGATCCAGGATGTGGCTGCATTGCCTAGAAGTATGCAATAGCACCACCGGGAGTGGATATGAAGAAAAATGTCAATTTGGGGGCATGAGATAAAGCAGTAACAATAGCATCAGCAGGGGAGAATACTATAGAGGACATGCATCTCTGCAGGATACTATGCAAGTACATATTTAGGTTCTGGAACGTAAAACCCCCTAATTTAGCAAAATGTATCTCAAAGTTAAATGCTTTTTCAGAGCTTCATGGATTTTGATTTTTGAAGTATGTAAAAATGAAGGTCAATAAATGAATTGTAGGTGATACCTTTATATTGAACTAACTTAATACATTTGTAAGTAACTTCCGAGAACTATGCTCCTTTCAGCAAGACGGTGGTCAATTTTGTCTTTAAATATAAATACAATTGACCACTGGGTCTTTTATTCAAAGGCTTAAATGCTTGAAACCCTGATTTGAACATCCTGGTGATAAACCTCATGATTGGTACAGTATTCTGATGCATAAGCACATTACCATATTACAAAAAAAAATGTGTGCCTGCAACATTTCTTAATAAGTGCAATCCAATAACAAGTCATGATAATGAGCAGGAAAGCCAGCAATCTTATAGGCACACACTTAAAAAAAAATGTATCCCTACCAAAAGTGTCCCTTTCCCATATCTACTAAAAAAATATGCAGGCAGAGAATTAGAGACAGCAGCCAACCTGATAGATTTTTAAATTATCACCACTACTTATAGATCTTCCATTTGTCTTGTCAAAAGAGGAACAGGTTTTTTTTTTGGTTTTGTTTATTACAAATAGCTCATAACCATATTAAAAATATAATCAAAATTATACTACCCAAGTGAATTTTAGAAAGCATTTGAATTTCTACACACATGATTTTTGACTTGCCTTATAAATAGCTAAAATGCTTAAAATATGATAAGAAATTCAAAAACCCTTCCAGAACCCAACAATGAAATTACACTAAATATTCTCTGAATCTTATTATCTGAGGCAAACTGAAGAGGAGCAGGTCTATGAATCACTGGCTATGTCTGCCTGCCAGAGAACTTCTAATAATTTATATACTCCATCTGGCAGCAACTTAAAAGACTAATTGCCAGTAATTCAGACTTCAGCTGAATTAATACATGAGCTTCCTTAAAGAATGAGGTTTGCTGCAGCACCTAGTTCAGTATGACCTGAAGTGTCTCAATGGCCTAAAAACAGCGTTAACTCTTGAGTAACTTGCGTATAACAACAGCCGATTGCTCTGAAAACTCACAACGTAAAAGTGTACACAAAGCACTGAATTATTTTGTGCTTGGCTCTAAAATTTCGGCTTCTTTTTATTGTCAATTTCAACAGGAGCAGTATATTTAAGAACAGAAATTTTACTACTTCCTTAGTCAGAATGTAACACCCTCCTAACAGGTTTCTCTTCTGTAAAACATATTTCTTGACCCTAACCAATTCATGGGATAATGGTTCTCATTTTAGAATCCATATCCTTAGACATAAAAAGATAACACAGAGAGATGGGATTTTTTTTTTTTTTAAATCATTTGATAATTTAAAGATTTAGCTGCTGTAAATGCTAATATTCTGTCTTAGGTAACTCTAAGTAGGAGTATTCGTTGCTGTCCAAAATTTACAATTGTAATTAAAATTTCAGCACATGTGACCATGTTCTAACAGTTTTTGTGTTAATCTGTAAACTTTGAAAGATCATAAGATGATGTTCCTGTTCTATAATTGTTTCTGACCTGAGCAGCTTAAAAACCCCACTTCTTTGCTATTAGTAAATTCTTTTTAAGGAAACCATTTACATTTCATGTTTAGTTTGTGCACTCCATGAGAAACCGAGGCCGTGCCATCTACAGAACTGCCAGTCCTTTCCTCTTTGATAGGTCGATCCAGCCCTGCTTTACACTACTCTGGACATGAACCTTTACAGGGTAATTTTCAAATGTGTGAAAAAGCACATGCGAGCATAAGAGAGTAGGGATGTGAATCGTTTTTTGACGATTTAAAATATCGTCCGATATATTTTAAATCGTCAAAAAATCGTTAGGGCCACGATACAATACCAATTCCCCCGATTTATCGTTAAAAAATCGTAAATCGGGGGAAGGGGGAGGGCAGGAAAACCGGCACACTAAAACCCCCTAAAACCCACCACCGACCCTTTAAATTAAATCCCCCACCCTCCCGAACCCCCCCCCCCCCAATGCTTTAAATTACCTGGGGATCCGGCGGTGGTCCAGAACGGCGGCGGTCCGGAACGGCCCCCTCAATAGAATCGTGTTGTCTTCAGCCGGCGCCATTTTTCAAAATGACTGCCGCAAAATGGCGGCGGCCATAGACAAAAACGATTCGACGGAGGAGGTCGTTCCGGACCCCCGCTGGACTTTTGGCAAGTCTTGTGGGGGTCAGGAGGCCCCCCCAAGCTGGCCAAAAGTTTCCTGGGAGTCCAGTGGGGTTCCGGGAGCGATTTCTTGCCGCGAATTGTTTTCGTACGGAAAATGGCGCCGGCAGGAGATCGACTGCAGGAGGTCGTTCAGCGGGGGTTCCGGACCGGCGCTGAACGACCTCCTGCACTCGATCTCCTGCCGGCGCCATTTTCCGTACGAAAACGATTCGCGGCAAGAAATTGCTCCCGGAACCCCGCTGGACTCCCAGGAAACTTTTGGCCAGCTTGGGAGGGCCTCCTGACCCCCACAAGACTTGCCAAAAGTCCAGCGGGGGTCCGGAACGACCTCCTCCGTCGAATCGTTTTTGTCTATGGCCGCCGCCATTTTGCGGCGGCTATTTTGAAAAATGGCGCCGGCTGAAGACAACACGATTCTATTGAGGGGGGCCGTTCCGGACCGCCGCCGTTCTGGACCACCGCCGGATCCCCAGGTAATTTAAAGCATTTGGGGGGGGGGGGGGTTCGGGAGGGTGGGGGATTTAATTTAAAGGGTCGGGGTGGGTTTTAGGGGGGTTTAGTGTGCCGGCTCACGATTTTAATGATTTTTCACGATAGTTTACACACCCAAACGGCAACAATACAATTCCCTCCCCCTCCCAGCCGAAATCGATCGTTAAGACGATCGAGGACACGATTCACATCTCTATAAGAGAGTGCAGGAAAGCTATGTCATTGTTATATAAATTGTACAGTGGGTGCCACATGGTTTTTAAAATACCATGTACCTCCGCTCCAAAAGTACATGCCTATGTTTCAGTCCATGCACATTTTTTTTTAAGTTTAGTAATCTGCATATTTTCTATACATATTTTACATAAGTAAGCAATTAAAGGTGAATTTTCAAAAGTTATGCAAATAATAAATAGCACTTACGCATGCAAAATAGCATGTATGTGAGTATTAGCTATTTTAGAAACCTTGACATACACACGTAAATCGGGGTCCGTGAGTAAAGTGTGAAAAAGGGGCGGGCCAGGGGCATTCTAGGGAGGGGCCAACATTTATGTAAGTGGCTATTTTATAAGCAATTTAAGCATATAAATTTTGCACCTTATAGCATATATTTACTCCTGCTCAATGTCTGGAGTAATTGATCTTTAACATCTTAAAAGTGAAAAAATGACTGGGTGAGGGCGTCTGGGTGAAATGAGGGGCTTAAGGCTGAAGAGCCAGGAGGGTCTTAATGAGCTGCAGATTGCCTGGGCAAACTGGTAGACCGATTGATAAAACTACTTAGTTCATTGCCATGCGAATACTGGATAAATCCCCCAACATACGTGTGTAAAAGCCGACTTACAGGGGGTAAATGTGATATCATTTGCACACACTTATCCAGCTAAATTCTGAGTTATCTGGCTAAGTAACACCTTTGCCACTAAATGGATGGACAAATTCGAACTTATCCAGATAAGTAGCAGCATATATCCAGCTTAATTCTGACATATCCAGCTAAGTAGCAACAGGTACGGCTTAGCTGGATAAATCTGAAAGCGCTACTTAGCTGAATAGGTCTTAAAAAGCAACTTATCTGGCTAAGGGCCTAATTCACTAACCGTTTTTCCCATAGGCACAGCCTTATTGAATTAGGCCTTAAGCTAGCCAGATAAGTCTAAAAGTGCTATATGGACACCCACAAGCCATTTTGAAAGTTCTTCTCCCATATTTTATAAGTGAAATAATCGTAACATTTTTCAGTTTACACATGGAGGCCGATCTTTTATGTCCATTCTCTGTCATGAAAATACTCAGTTGTGCACGTACTTTTAGACAGTAGTTCGCCAGCACCTCCATCAGTTCACCAAGACCTCCACCAGTTCACCCAGACTCCTCACCACTTCCCATCCAAAAACTGCAGACAAAAGACTTGTACGATTTCAATTCCAAGACTCAATTAGCAGGTATAAAAGCGTGCATAAAAGTTTGATAACGTAAAAGGATTTTTTGGGGGGGTATTAGCCAAGGTCTTATGGTCTGGATTGGCCACTGTTGGAGATAGGATGCTGGGCTTGATGGACCCTTGGTCTGACCCAGTATGGAATGTTCTTATGTTCTTATACTCATATAGCACTTATAAAATACAAACTTGTGTGCAAACATTAAACCCTGCCCCCTTTTCTCCCCATTAACATTTATGCACGACACTGCTAGATGCACATACTTCTAGTTTTTGCAAAGTACCATTTTCATGCGGACATGCTACTTACATACACCTCTTCCAATTTTACACACTGAAACCTTCTGAAAATGAACCCCCTTAATTCTGATTTCCTTAAGAAAAGCATGAGTACAAGTCCATTCATGCAGAAAAAAGTAAAATCAAGACTGGATCATCCTGTTCTGAAAAAAATAGAGCCTGATGGCAATCCCACTCATCTGGTGGCAATCCTAATAGTGAGATTACCCATTTATTTTGTTTTAAAATTCCTAGAAAAACAAAAGCTAACCATCAAAATTATACTCACTGATGAAATGACTGAGAACTTACCACTGTGATATATCAAGCACCATGGGACCACACCTTGAAAATCTTTAATGCATTTGTTCCTAACAAATTTTGCATCTTCTGTTTTTATTATGCCCCGCAGGTGCTATGGATGCTGTCACCCCAGCATCCCCCGTCCTGGCTGACCTGGAGAGCAGAAGCATGGCCCAGGAAACAAACCCAGATCTTCTGCATGGCAGAATGTAGCATTTGCCACTACAGCCACCAGGCCAGTCCCTGAAGCCTTCATTTTAAATTCCTGACTGTAAACATCCTAGCTCTGTCTCATGCACCATGTTGATGCCCTAGGAGATTTTTATTGCTGCCTATTTATTACTGCATTAAATTATTTTCTTTTCATGGCTTGCATCATATTTAAATAAATAACAATATGTGCATTTTATTTACAGAGGGAAGAGGTGGGAGTGAGAAATGAAGATCCACAAAATATGGCCCATTAAAAATTACTGGAAGCCAGGTCTTATCCCACGCTTCTCCCCATAGCCATAATTCTTGGAGCTAGAATATTAATGTAAATTTAGAAAATCAGAGGAGGATTATTTTTCAGTCAACCTTTCTTTCTGCTGTTTCCAGTAGTTTATAATCTGAACAGGTAACAGGGTTGCCATGCAGAGATATGCAAGCTGCAGTGCCATGTTTGGTTAGCAGAATTTTTTCTCAAATAGCCCAACAACAGGAATACAGACTTCATTCTGAGTTTTCTTAAATTACTCTTCCTAAATGAACATCCAAGTATATCAGGAAATGCACTGCCTGGCCAATATAGCACACCTCAAAGTGCACCATTCTACATCATTTCACAGGTATTTAATTTAATTTACTTCGCTGCTAAGGTACTGAATTTTTTGCAGATAACGGTACAGACTAAAAGAGAATAAAGAGCATTTATTTATTTACATTTCTTAATTGCTTCTATGAAAACACATGGAGTGATTTACAATAATCATACTAACAAACAATACAATTAATCATCAATGGTATGACCCATACATTTCCCATCAATTACATAAACAAAAGTCCAAAAATCATAAAGCATATAAACAAACCAAAAACTGACCCCCAATCCCACCTACCAACCCCCTGTTCTTCTCACCAACTAAAAATAATAACCCAACAAATAACATAATCTAACCACATAATTCCTAATGCACTCCTCCAAGCCCACCCACCCATCATCCAATACATAGCAAATAAATTAAATCCATCATAAATCACAAAAACAATTCAACCCCTCGACATTCTTGTCCACTTCCCATCCCACCTTCAATTCCTAACAGAAATCATAAACCTTCACAAATATATTACCCAAACAAATAAAACCCAACCCATACAAAATCCTCCCCTCCCCTATCTACCCATCATATAGCCTTTAAAACTATAATAAATACAATCCATAAAATAAACAATAGTTAAACATTTCCTCATTAAAACAAACAGTACAATATTCAAACTGAAAGAAGCTAAACTTCCACAATTTCTGATGCATTGTGGTTTTACAGCAGTCCTGTTGCTTGCATTCTGTGTAAAAGCTGCAAGGGAAGCCCAGGCAAGAAACAAATAATATAGTTTTTGCATGTTTCAGTCAAATATGTCTACAACTCATAGATATGTTAGAGAAGGAAAAAGTTACTCTAGAATAGACCACAAAACTAAACTGGCATTTCAGGCTCAACTCCCTAATGGCTTATCCCATCCACCTGCAGTTGAACTTCCCCCTCGATGCCTGCAAGGTGATTTTTCTCCTTCTTATCTGACTCCAGCCTGACTTTCTGCCATGTCTTCCCTGTCTCTGTGCTGTCAGATTTCTTGTCCAAGAAATCTGACAGCAAAGAAACAGGATACACTTGTTCTGTGCTACACAATGCAACTAGGTAATGGATCTGGAATGTCTTTCAAGGTTTTACAGTCTGAGATCAGCTTCTGTGTGTAACCATTGGCTGATGGGTGGGTTCTAAACCCCCATATGGTTACCAGGTTCTTATGGAAAGTGGTCTAGCACAGTGGTTCTCAACCCTTTTTTGGCCGGGACACACCTGACAGATGGTTCTCACATGCGTGACACACTGAACTTGTGACCATCACGGGGCTAAATGTAAACATGCATTCTGCATCCACAGGAATCCCCTCAACCCCCAGCAATGAGTGCAGGACAGATATAGGGCATTACCTTGTACAACTCGCCATACAAAAAAGATATTCTGGTTCTGATGACATCTCAGTAAAAGTAAAGCAAACTCCTTTTTCTACCTGCCACAATAGCCTTCCTTATGAAAAGACAGTAATTTACCACTAATGCATATCCTATTGAGAAAACACAACAAATAAGACTGATTCAAATGCCTACATGATAGTAAAATACCTCAGCTTGGTCACTCACCAAGAACTGACCTTCACCAAGTACAGAAAAACCACAAATTATAAATATGGAGACAGAAACTGGAATGGAAAACCAGAAAAAGCCACTCTGCATACAATGCGAACCTGGAGAAATGGAAAGAGAAATATAGCACCTAACAGACTCTCAGGATTTGCAATAATGCACACTTACTAACCCGCACAAAGTTATACCTGTATTATGGAACACACTCAAACAGTAACAACCCTATCTAAGAAATACAACTATTAAACCAGGCCCTAAACACTAATACATTTCCTATTGGGAAAACAGAATAAGCCAAGCTGCTATAGAGCACCACACAGAAACAAAGCTATACTAAAAATGTTACAAAACAGCTGCTGTTTTGTAACAAAGTTATACCTGTATTATGGAACACACTCAAACAGTAACAACCCTATCTAAGAAATACAACTATTAAACCAGGCCCTAAACACTAATACATTTCCTATTGGGAAAACAGAATAAGCCAAGCTGCTATAGAGCACCACACAGAAACAAAGCTATACTAAAAAATGTTACAAAACAGCTGCTGAACAGAATAATATCCAACAATTAAAAACTCACAAAAATTATTAAAACATGTCCAAATATCAATAAAATATTTCAAAACAGTAGACATCGCATAATACCCAGTAATTAAAATGGCAGTCAATCAAGAAAAATAAATTTTAAAAGCCTTTACTTACCCTCTCCAGCAACTCTCCTACTCCTTTCCCTTCCAGGCCAATAGCACTCACCAGAAGCAGCAATGGCTGCTGAAGCTCTGTCCTCACAGTCCTCTTCCTTAGCGCCGACAACCAGTCACTCACACACACACACACACACACCCCAATTAGACCCCACGACCAGTCTTGGTCTCTCTCACCTCCCTGACCAGTCTCTCACTCACATACCTCCAATTAGACTCCACGACCAGTCTCGGTCTCTCTCACCTCCCTGACCAGTCTCTCACTCACATTCCTCCAATTAGACTCCACAACCAGTCTCGGTCTCTCTCACCTCCCTGACCAGTCTCTCACTCACATACCTCCAATTAGACTCCATGACCAGTCTCGGTCTTTCTCACCTCCCTGACCAGTTTCTCACTCACATACCTCCAATTAGACCCCACGACCAGTCTCGGTCTCTCTCATTCCAGTCATCTTCCTGACCAGTCTTTCTCTCTCACACCTCTCTCACACCTTTCTCTCTTCTCACCTCCCTGACCAGTCTCTCTCTCAATCACACTCATGGTCTCTTATATTCAAGCTCTCAATCACACACAAATGCTCTCACACCCATTCACACCAGCTCTCGCCCAGGCACTGATTCACACCCACAAGCTCTCACCATTCACACCCACAGACACAAGCTCTCACCCAGGCACCCATTCACACACAGACACACAAGCTCTCACCCAGGCACTCATTCACACCCACAGACACAAGCTCTCACCCATTCACACCTACAGACACAAGCTCTCACCCATGCATCCATTCACACCCACAGGCACAAGCTCTCACCCAAGCACCCATTCACACCTACACACACAAACTCTCACCAAAAACATCTTCTTCCTTCACTGCAGGGATAGGCTCCAGTTTCGCTGTGGCTTTACTCCAGGGGGCCTTATTTTTTCACCGACACAGGAAATGGGCTCCCGTGGTGGCCTTGGTCGGGGTTGGGTTTCCTCTTCGCCACCACGGGGATGGGTTCCCATGGCAGCCTTGCTTGGTCAGGGGTCAGGTTTTCCTCTTCACCGCCACAGGGATGGGCTCCCATGGTGGCCTTGCTTTGTTGGGGTTCAACACTGCCATTCCTCCCACCCCACCCCCGGGCTCTGCGATGCCTGCCTCACCAGCCAATCAAAGGCTTCCTCCTTTCTTCCTACTCCCACTGGCAGGTAGAAGGGAAGAGGCTTCCGATTGGCCTGTGCAGGGGCAGGCAGAATGAAGGAGGCTTTCCATTGGGCAGTGGGGGTAGGAAGAAAGGAGGCTTCCAATTGGCCCATGGGGGCTGGAAAAAGGGAGAAGGAAAGTACAGTGGGGCAGTGGGACACTGGGAGACTTGACACACCTGCCGGCGACAGACTGGTAGAGAAGCGCTGGTCTAGTAGATGTAGTGGACTGGGCCTGAGGTGTCAACTTCAATGGGTAGGGATGGCTATTCCCCTCTAGGGGGAACCTTGTCTTGAATAATCCAGATGCAGATGTACTGGTCAGGAAAAATGCTGACCTATACAGAATCCACATCAACTGGATAATCCACAAGTGAAGTTAGTGCATTACTGCTGTATTCTGGTTCTATGGAAACACTAGGCAGCCACCTAGATTGCCACCAGTTTGGGGCTACAACTGCATAGCCTCTCCTTCTTCCCACCCACGTGGTCAAGAAGCGGTCTAGCGTGAGTCCGCATGGGTGGGAAGAAGGTGAGGACATGCCGTTGCCGTCAGTAGTAGGAGGAACAGTGCATCCCCCACCGCAGGAAGAGGCAGTATTGGCCCTGGGCCGGTGTGGCATTCAAGAGCAGAAGAAGCAGCAGCAGCATGACCCTCGCCTGTACAGGAAATAGCAGCATCGACCCCATTCCTTGGTCAGCAGTAGGAAGAGGAGAAGAGGCCCATACAAGCAGGAGGAACAGCATGGCCACGGCCTTGAAAAGCAGAAAGCAAAGCAGCATCAGCCCCTGTGGTCTGAAGAAAAAGGAAGAGTCCAGTTGGCCTGGGGGCTGAAGGAGAATTCTGTTGCTGCTGCTGGCCTTGTGCTTCTGAGGGAGAGGAGGGAGGGCAAAATCACCTCTTTTTTTCTACTAAAGACAATGGTATGTAATTCTACAAACTTTTCAATAATGGAGACATTAACAATGTAGAGTCCAACTTTAGATATGGTGAGGGAGCTCTCCCAAACCACAGGCTCCATACCACCTTGAGCCAAATCATAATCTGTTACTTCTCATTTCCTTCTTTCCCACCAATACATCACTGATCATAAGAGTATTTTACTTACACAGAATTTCATGTAGAGTGGTTAGTGAGCATTACAAAGAAGAATCAGAATATTGTTCTGCATAATCCTCCTAGTGGCTGTTTAAGGAAGCCAGGACCTAGCATCTGAAAAGCAGATAAAAAGTCTCCGTGTTAGATATACCAGGAGCTCAGAAAAATGGTTGCCAACTCCTCGGCTCCTTCCTGCAGATGCTCACGAAATGTAATAATATTCTAATCCTAGAGATTTCACCACTCACTCACATATCAGAGGCCTCCAGGCTCAAACTGCATGACATACTGTAAGTCTCAAATCCTCAAAATCCACAAAAGCGACTTCATGGCTCTGAGAGAGGGGATAAAGCAGATAGGTGAACAGGTGGTATTCTTTTTAGTCTTCCCAGTCAAGGATAAAGGCTCAGGCAGGGAAGCTCGCATTCTGGAGATGAATGAATTGCTGTGTAGATGATGCCGGTAAGAGCGTTTCGACTTCCTGGACCTTGGGATGATGTTTCAAGAACTACTGAACAGAAATAGGATCCACTTATTGAAGAAGGAGTGCAGTGTCTTGCAGAGCAGACTGGCAAACCTACTAAGGAAGGAGGACTTTAAACAAGGGTTATTGGGGATAGGTGAACAAAGCCCTAAGGTAAATAAAAGTTCTAAGGTAAGTAAATCTATAAACACTTATAGAAAAATGAGGGACTAAGAGCAACATATGGAAAGCTATGTATACTAATGCTCATAGTATGGAAAATAAAGTATCGGATCAAAAGGCAGTCATTTAAGAGCTGACTTGGATGTGTGGCTGTCACAGAAATGTAGTACTTAGAAAACCAGAACAGGGATATAGTTATACCAGGCTACAATCTATTTAGGAAGGACAGAGTTGGAAGAAAGGGGAGAGGAGTGGCATGATATATAAAAAAATAATATTAAAGCAATAGAACTGCAGGGCTTACAAGGTAAGGAGGAGGAGCTGTTAATTAATCTGGAACAAGAGAATCAAAGATCAAGATCTCTTTATATTGGTGTAATATACAGACTTCAATTGAAGGCAGAAAAAAATGGATAGAGATTTAATTGCTATGAAAAGTGAAGTTCTATTGCTGGGTGATTTCAATCTGCCAGATATTGATTGGGACATACTGGCTGCAGTTTTATCTAGAAGCAGGAGGATACCAAATTGTCTGCAAGGAGAACTGTTCCTTCAACTGGTAATAGAACCCACCCAGAGGGGGCAATATTGGACCTGGTGCTTACCAATAGGAGAGTGTTTCTGATGTCATAGTAAATGATAATCCAGGTTACAAGAATCACTGAATGGGGTGGTTCAGTATTAGAATGTAGACTGTGAAGGTTCATTCAAAGGTGAGAAATAGCCGCCAGAACTGCCTGTTGATGAGATGTTGTATGTGTTTACTTGGTGCCAAGTGCACTTGGCTCTCAGAGAACAAGTCAAGTCTTTGGAGGCCAGAATGGCAGACCTGGAGGAGCTGAGGCATAAGAACATAAGACTTGCTATACTGGGTCAGACCAAAGGTCCATCAAGCCCAGTATCCTGTTTCCAACAGTGGCCAATCCAAGTCCAAGTACTTGGCAAGATCCTAAGGGGAAGATAGATTCCAAGCTGCCTACCCCAAGAATAGGCAGTGAATTCCTGCAACTCTTCCTTAATAATGGACTTTTCCTGCAGGAACTTATCCAAATCCTTTTTAAATGCAGCTACACTAATAGCTTTTACCACATACTCTGGCAATGATTCCAGAGCTTAATTATGCATTGAGTAAAAATATTTTTTCTCAATAGTTTTAAGTATATTACCTAGTAACTTCATTGTGTGTCCCCTAGTCTTTGTACTTTTTAAAAGAGTAAACAATTGATTAACATTTACTCATTCCATTCCACTCATTATTTTATAGAACTCTGTCATATCTCCCCCCTCAGCCATCTCTTCTCCAAGCTGAAGAGATATATATATAGAGAGAGGAGACCTTCAGGGACATAGTAGATCGGTCCCAACTCCAGTCAAAAAGTCCTTGCGCTGCTTTGGAGAAGCAATGTCACCTGGCAGGATACCATCACCTTGGTTTGGCTGGAGGTGATCCTGTAGCTAGGACCTGCCTTCCAGGTGATGCCATATTTTCTCGCAACAAGAATATGTCTCCAGGATCATGTGCCCAGGAGGTAAGGGCCATTATAGTGCATAATAAATAAATAAATAAATAAATAATTTGATCATTAGAAATATAGATAGATGAGTGGCTGGTGTGCATGAGAATTGCTTGATATCTTGTCTGCTTGATGCAAAGGTAGTGGATCTAGTGCACCACCTAAAAACGATTTTAAAAATTTTAAATCCCTACAGTACCTGAATGTAATCCACCTTGAAGTATCAAAAAGCAGAATATAAATCAAATAAATAAATAAAGTTTTGCTGGGGAGGAGCCTACTGTCATGGTACATGTGGGTACCATTGACATAGGAAAGAGCAGAAGGGAGGTTCTAGAGGTTAAATTTAGGCTCTTAGGTAGGCAAATGAAATCCAGAACCTCCAGGTTTGCATTCTCAGAAATGCTCCCTGTTCCATTCACAAGACCCCAGAGACAGGCTGGCTGGGCTCCAGAATTTCAATACAGGGATGAGATGATGGTGCAAGGAAGAGGGCTTTAGATTCATTAGGAACTGGGGAACAATCTGGGGAAGGGGAAGCCTATTCTGGTGGGATGGACTTCACCTTAATCAGAGTGGAACCAGCCTGCTGGCACTAAGCTTTAAAAAGGAGATAGAGCGGCTTTTAAACTAATTGATGGGGGAAAGCTGACAGTTGCTCAAAAGTGCATGGTTTGGAATGATGTTCTTTGAAGTATACAAACAAAACAGGATGTTAGGGTGTCCCGATAGAGAGGTTGCAATAAATACTAAAATAGCCCATGCGCCTTTAAGTAAAGAGCAGACAAAGCAGAAGCTTTCCAAATTAACTCATCAATTGATAAGCAGGTTGTTAAGACAAACAAAATAATTACTTTGAAATGTATGTATACCAGTGCTAGAAGTTTAAAAAATAAGATGGGAGAGAATGCATAACACTGAATGAAGATGTAGATATAACTGGCATCTCAGAGACTTGATGGAAGGAAGTTAAAGAATGAGATGCTGTGATATCAGGATACAAATTATATCACAATGATAGGATGAATTAAATAGATGGAGGGGTGTTGCTATATGTTAAAGGCGACATTGAGTCAAACAGGATAAAAGTTCTACAGGCAACAAAATGCACTGTAGAATCTTTATGGATAGAAATTCCATGTGAGAAGGGAGTGGAATAACAATGGGGATGTACTACCGTCCACCTGGCCAAAATGGAAAGACAATGAAATGCTAACAGAAATTAGGGAAGCTTATAAACATAAAGTGATGATGGGGCTATTATGCATGTTAAACAGCATATATCTTGTGAAACACACTTTATATCATGTGATATTCCTGATATTGCACATATTTATTCCCAAATTCCCACTCCTATTAAAATGAGCTGCTTTGCATGCATTTGCATGCATGAATTTTGTAAATCCATGCAAAGCAGCTCATGCATACAAATAATGCGTCTGACTTAGAATTTTATCAGCCACGTTATTTTATCAACACATTTTGTACCATCATTAATCTACCATAGGAGTATCAAGACCCTAACAAGGGTCCCAATGCTCCCACAGTAGATTTGAAGGGCTCTGTGGCCAACATGGCACTACTTACTAGATCCCCCTGCTCACCCCAGGGCAGCCAATTGAGGTGGACTCACATTAAAAAAAAACCTAATAAAATGAAAAGTATCTGACCGACGACATACCCTACAGCCATCCATCTTCCTAATATGTGAAACCCCCCTCCCACAGTCACTCCTCCTACCCTCCTTTCCAATATAGAAATAAGTGATAGGGTCCCAGTCACCCCCCTCCCCTCCACCTCCCCAAAGAACAAAAATAACAGTGGTGACCTACTGGTCCCCCCCCCCCCCACCACCACCACCATACCCCCCAAAGCACATTACCTCAAAACAGGGATAACAGCAATGTCTGAGGGCCTGGAGCACCACCTAACCCCGGACCCAGTCAATGCCATTTTCCTAAATGGCACTGACCAAACCTTGCACCTGTCATGTAACAGGGACAAGGTCTGGGGAAAGGACCAAAGCCATGTGGCCACGATCCATTCCAGGGGCAAGGTCTGGTTGGCACCATTTTGGAAAACATCAATACTGGGAAAAATGGTTGAAACTATTCTAAAGAACAAAATTATTTAACATATAGATAGACATAGGACAAAATTAACATGGATTTAAACAAGGAAAACCTTGCATCACCAATTTGCTACATGTTTTTGAAGGAGTGGTAAGCCACTTGACATAGTGTATTTGGATTTTCAGAAAGTATTTGACAAAGTACCTGATGAGAGACTCTTAAGGAAATTAAAAAGTAATGGGATAGGAGGCAATGTCCTGTTGTGGATTGCAAACTGGTTAAAAGATAGTAATGCTAAATGGTCAGTTTTCTCAATGGAAAAATGTAAAATAGTGGCATACTACGTCCGCTGCTTTTTAACATATTTACATATGAGCAAGAGATAGGAACAACAAGTGAGGTGATCAAATTTGCTGATGATGCAAGATTATTCAAAGTTGTTAAATCACAAGAAGATTATGAAACATTTCAAGAGGACCTTGTAAGACTGGAAGATTGGGCATCCAAATGGCAGATGAAATTTAATGTGGACAAGTGCAAAGTGATGCAAGTAGAGAAAAGCAACCCAAATTATAGCCACACAATGCAAAGTTCCACATTGGGAGTCACCACCCAAGCACAGGAACTAAGCATCATCGTGGATAATATGCTGAAATTTTTTGCTCAGTGTGTGGTGGCAGCCAAGAAAGCAAATAGAATGCTAGGAATTATTAAGAAATGAATAGAGAATAAAACAGAATATCATAATGCCTCTATATTGCTCCATGATACAATTGCACCTTGAGTATTGAGTGCAATTCTGGTCACCACATCTCGAAAAAGATATAGTGAAATTAGAAAAGGTATGAAGAAGGGTGGTCAAAATGATAAAGGGGCTGAAATGATTCCCCTATGAGGAAAGGCTAAAGAGGTCAGGGTACTTCAGCTTGGAGAAGAGATGGCTGAGGGGAGATATGATAGAGGTTTATAAAATAATGAGTGAAGTGGAACAGGTAAATGTGAATTGGCTGTTTACTCTTTCTAAAAGTACAAAGACTAGAGGACATTCAATGAAGTTACTAGCTTATGTATTTATTTAAGACAAATAGGAGAAAATATTATTTTACTCAATGCATAATTTAACTCTGGAATTCATTGCTGGAAGATGTGGTGAAAGCTGTTAGTATACTGGGTTTAAAAAATGTTGGACAAGAGCTTGGAAGAAAAGTCCATAAATCATTATTAAGTGGACTTGGGGAAATCCACTACTTATCACTGGGATAAGCAGCATGGAATTTATCAACCTTTGGTATCCTGCCAGGTATTTGTGACCTGGATTGGCCACTGTTAGAAACAGGATACTGAGCTTGATGGACTTTAGGTCTGACCCAATATAGCAAATCTTACGGTCAGTTTTCTTAGTGGAGAAGGGTAACCAATGGGTTGCCTCAGATATCTATACTGAGATAGGTACTTTTCAGACACATAAATATTTATATATATCCCATCCTACCCCCCACCCCTCTCCCCCCCCCCCCGCCCCCTCTCCCTAGCCACCCTCTAAATGCCACCCCCATCCCTCCCCAGCCCGCTCCTCGGCCCCGTTCCTAGGTGCATGCACGGCCGACGTCGCCCTATTTAAAGGGTCAAGCATAGGAAACTCAAACCTGGCACTCCCTGATGACATCATGCAACCCAGGTACATAAGGCAAGGCCTGTTCCCCTGAACGGTGCCTTGGTAATCGGGTCGTATACTCCGGTGTCTCTAGTTTGCCTGTTCCTGAGTCTCTTGTTCCAGTGTCTCCTGTTCCAGTGTCTCCTTTTCCAGCATCTCCTGTGTCTCCTGTTCCTTCTTCTCTCCATCCCTGGTAGTACCCTTTGGACTGATCTCACGGTACTGACTTTTGCCTTTCACTGGCACTCCTGATTGCTGCCCGGACCTGACCTCTGCCTGTTCACCGACTACTCTTGATCGCTGCCTGGAACCGACCTCTGCCTATCCACTGACTATTCTTGATCGCTGCCTGGAACCTACCTCTGTCTATCCACTGACTACTTGTGATCGCTGCCTGGAACCTGACCTCTGCCTGACCTGACTACTTCCAGATTGACCACAGGTATTGACCCCTGCTTCGGCTGACCACCCTGAACTGTTACTCTGGCCTTGATCCTCGCTATCCACTCGGACACTCTCTTCTGGCCTTCTGCAACCTCCGGACATTCTTGTTCTGACTTCGACCGTGCACCCTTGTTCGTGGTGGGCACTCCTCTACGCTTCCTCTCTAGGAGACCCTGCGAGGCCCACCTAAGACCAGGCAGCCCGGGTAACCAAGGGCTCAACCTGAGGGAACCCCGAGTTGCTATTGGCGAAGCTCCAGCTAGCCTCTGTCTCCTCCTGTGCTCCGTCTCCTGGTGGCAGGCGCTATCTGGATCCGACCGGAGGGTCATACCAACCTGCACCAGGCCAAAGGTCCACCTCCAGCACAACACCCTGGCTGTACTGGCTCCACGTGGGAAAGACGTGTTCCATCTGGAGATGTGCTACTTTGGGTCAGTGGCTCTCCCCAGTCTCATCCAGGTATATATAAATCATGATAACAATCAGAACTAAATGTTCAGTTTCAGAGGGAGGGAAAAAAATTCATTACACCAAGCTATTTTCCTGTAGTATAGTTGCCTCTAGATCCTGCATTCCCCCCATTATTTTATATCTGCATGATTCCTTAAACCAATGATGATCTCCCACCTGCCTTTACAAGTCTTCAAATCAACTGAGGGGAAGGAAGTGCCTAACATGGCTCTGATTGCAAAAATGAAATTCTTTCTGAAAAGCGTGTGGAAACCGACAGATTTATTGGTGTGCTGCTTCATTGATTTTATTTTGATAATACATATTTGAGCTAAGATTAAAGCCAAAAGAAATTCTTAAATCATTGTACACTGGTACAGTTTGATAGTGCACATTTTTTCTCTGACACTTGTACAAAATTCCTTTCACAGGGAGGTATACAAGATTTCCTGTCTTGCACTGCCAATACTGATGGTCAAAGACAAAATCTGAAAGCTTCATGAGAGCTGAAAGAATGAGAGAAAAAGTCTCTTTCGCAGTCTGAAAACTTACATGGTGTTTAGTGGAATTTTGTTAAATCAATATTCCACTATAACTATGGGGGCAGAGAAACCATGAAGACAACTGCAAACTGAGGAAGAAAATGATTTTTTTTTCAAGCCTCTTAATTCGGCTATATGTGGAATCTTTCATTTGAGAAAAGAGAGGCTTCTAAGTCTCCAGAGAGTATAAGGCCCAGTAATTTTCATTACATTTTAACACAACTTTCTGTCTACTATGTTAAAAAATATAATGTTTAAGCTGCACTGACACACCTGCAAATGTATTTAGATTGTAATCTGTGTGTCATAGAGCCCTAATATAAAGATATACTGCAACAGGAAAAATCCACTGTTTTCTCTCCTAATTTGCAGTGGATAGAGTACGAAAGCCCCATATGTATATACAGCACTTTGAGCAAAAATTAATATGCAAGTCTTAAATGCACAATATTTAAGCAAAACAATGGGAGCCTTTAAAATGTGCCCAGACACAGTTTTTGGACATGCTACTTTGGTTATCTTTTGTTCCACGGGTAACTGAGAAATAGAAACCTAGCTGTACCATACCCTCCTGTCTGGTACCTGTTAAAGAATTTGAAAAGCGTACTTAACTGCACTTGCTAAGGACAATAAATCAAAGTCATTAAATTGGGGCCTTCACTTCCTTTGTTGATAATGATAACAAAATTTAATGGAATTAGAGTCTTATCTACCTCTACAGGAGTTTTGTTTTTTTTATCCCCCCTCCCCCAAAAAGAAAGAAAAGGGAGCAAACAAGCTAAGCTGTTCCTGATGTGGTTGTATTTCTTCAGAGTGGCAGCAAAGCGTTTGTGATTCTTCCTAGTTTTACTGCAGCACGGTAAAGCTCCATGTGCGACAATGAAAGAAGCACTATCAATTATTGTCTCCATGTTTTGCTTTCATGCATAATTAAAGTTGGACAAAGACAATATCAGGTACTAACAAGCAGCGTCACAAAGCGGCCAGCAGCCTGGCGCTGATAAACAGGAATTCTAAACAGCTCATAAACACTGAAGGGTTTGTTTTCTTTCCAAAGAGAGGATTTACTATCCCTGTGTTCTTGCTATGCCTGAACAATCACGTGCAAAAAAAATAAATGGTTTGCATAGCTTTTGAATACAGATTGGTGGCAAAACTCAGTATAGCAGTTTTCAATCTTATGTTCACTGTGTGATTTGGCTACTTAAAAATGCTACCTATTGGTTGAAAACTTTATTTTTTGTTTGTTTTTTTTTAATTTCACAAGATACAGTATTTAATTCTCCTGCTTTGCCAATGGTTGCAAGGTAATTGTCCCCAATAAGGACGAAGTGGCAGGACATTAACCCCTCCCCATCACTATACAGGTTCTTAGTCAAAAGGCCAAAAGAGACCATTCTCAGCTCATGGTTAAAACTCTGCCCTTGAATCCCAGCCAAAAGGCAGATTAAAATGAATTAGATTTTTGAGAGGGCAATTTTCAAAGTCATTTAGTTGGGTAAATTGGCTGTCTGAAAATTACCTTCCTTCATTATGTCTAAGAGTACACCCAGTCTTCCATAGTAAACATACTTTTAGCCAGTCTGCGAGGAAGGATTCCCAAAGGCTAGAATTTATAAAGAAAATTATGCCATGATTTTGAACCATTCCAAACATGCATATGTCAGATGAATGTAATTGTTTCATAAGCATTAAGATTCAGGAAGAAAGTAATGTTATTTTTTTTTCATTGCTGTTACTGATTTTATGAGAATTAGGATTAAATTATTGAGTAACTGGAGAATAACTAAAAGTGCAGACCACTAACTAAATAGAATGTGCAGCTTAGAAACTAGGTTTTCTGACCTACTTGATCCACAGTTTTGAGCCACAAGGGTTTAAACATTTCTTTCTTACTTCTTCATCTTCATCTCCATAATAGGAGCCCCCTCAGGCCCAGAACATATGCTGCCCACAAATGCCACAACTGGAAGATCAATGCCTTGAGGGGGTGGGGGAGGGGGAAGTCCATGAGTGCATTAAAAGGAATGGAAGTCAGTCATGTGATAACAGTTTGACTGATTGCCCAAGTACATCTGGTGAGTCTGTGTATGCTCACACTGTGACTGGATAGGTCTGGAGTGTGTGGAAATGCATGTCTATGATGTGACTGAGTGAGACGGGTTGGTGAGGGGGGAGTCTTTCTATGTTGTGACTGACTGAGAAGAGGATGGGTGAGGGGTGAGACTAACTAAGACTATGAAGGTGATTAAGTTTGACTAACTGATAGGGTGGGTAAATAGTGGGTGTATACTGTGGTTCTGTGACTGACAAGACTGTTGTGGGTGAGGGTGGGTATGGGTGATGTGTATGCTATAACCATGAGTAGGGGATGTGAAGATAGCTATATATGTATGCTGTTATTGGTTGAGAGCCCATGGATGGGTATTTATAGGTGTCTATGTATACAATTAAGTAATTAAGTAGTGTGGTTCCCATATTACTCCAGTTCAATGCATAGAAATAAAGGCTGACAAATAAAAAATAATAGACTAACTAAATATATTTCTTTTCAAGATCTTGGTTGTTGACATGCCCTTCCTCAGGTCCAAACAGAATGAGTAAAATATGACATTTTGCCAGAAATTACAAGTTAAATATGAAATACATTATCATGATAGTATGAAAGGGAAAAGGGAGTTGATGTGTTACAGTGAAAAGAAGGTGCCTATAAACCAGGGTGGCAAACCTAAGGCTCAGGAACCCACAGATGGTTCTTTCATGTGCAAATTGTAGCTCTAGTCTTCCTGTCCCCATGGCAACTAAGAACCTCTGCAAGGGACAGGAGGAGAGGCGCTGGAGCAGGGAACACACACAGAGAACAGAGCAGAAAAGAGATATTCTGCTCCCTGTTCCAGCCCCGCTCCTCCTATTGTTGCAGTGCTGATGGTTGCAGTGGAAACAGAAGGAAGAGGCTGGAGTAGGGAGCAGATGCTTTTCTTTGTACATCCCTGCTGTACCCTTCTCTGCTGTCTACAACCAGCAGCAGTGAAGGACAGATAGAGAAAGGCAATACTGGAACTAACAGAACAGCAAAGAGGAGCGAGTCAGTTCCCTGATATAATCCAACAAACCCTTCCTCCACCACTTGCTACTTGGAATAGAGAACTCTTCTCTGTTCTGCTGCCTGGAGGAAAGAGGCTGGAATGAACATTGCTCCAGGCCTAACAGATCCCTGCGATCCCAAGACTTAGGATTCAGCTGACAGCAGAGGGGAGGAGGGAGTCTCCCAGAGCTCCAGTTAAGTCAGAATTATTTGTGGCAAGAAAAAGGTGGTAAATGCTAAAAGGCAGTGAGGAGAGAAGGAGGTGAATGAAGGTTGGTGTATATTTGAGGGGGGTAGTTCATTTTGGAGAGGTAAGTGGTATGAATGCTTGGGGGAGTAGTGCAAGGAAGATGGGGCATTGCAAAAACAGGGGTGAATGCTTCTGGGGGAGTGATGTGAAAATTGGTGAATGGTGGTAGAATTGAGGAGGGAGGTGAAAGCTGGGGGAGGCATATAAAGAACAATGTAATGCTGGAAGGAGGTGAGGAAGGGGTTGAATGCTGGGAATAGCACAAGGAGGAGTTGACTGTTGTGGGGGGAAATGACGAGGGGATAAATGCTGTCTCCCTTCCCATCTCTCTGAAGTCAGCAATGAACATTGGACGGACACCTTATTCCTCCCCCAAGGCCCATGTTGCTATGTGTTCTGCAGCAGATGTGATAAAGCCATGGCTCAGGTAGGGGGAATAGAGGGCCAGGTTAGGGGGTTGCATGAGAGCCGTATTAGTGTGGGGGGGGAGGGGATTTTGTGAAGTAGTGTAGGAGGAGTGAAGGGGGCATGAGAACTGGGAACAAGGTTGCGAGAAAGTCAGAGGGGGAGGTTTTGTATGAAAGAAAGCCAGAGGTAGTGATGAAGGGGGGATGTATATACGGTATATGTATATATATATATATATATATATATACACACACACACACACACATATATATGTGTAAGTGTATGTGTGTGTGTGTGTGTGTGTATGAAAGAATCATAAATTGTGTCAGGATGGGGTGCAATGGTTGGTGAAGTGGGGAGGTGAAGATGGGTGATGTAGAGCCATAGGTAGTGGAGTAAGGAGGGTACAGAGAACCAGAGGTACTAAATGGGGGAAAGGAAGGGTGAAAGAGCCAGAAGTGATGGTGGAGGATGTCTTTGGAAGGGGGATTGGTTTGTGAGAAACATACACAGAGGGATGATGATGGGGTATGTGTGAGAGATCCAGAAGGTGTGATGACAAAAGGAGTATGCAAGAGACCCAAAGAGGGTACTGGAGGGGAGGGAGGGGAGGGAGAGCGAGAGAGAGAAGAATGGGTGGTGTCAGAGATAAAGGAGGATTGGGCAGAGGATTGGGCGATGGTCACCCGTATGACATAGTGAGGGCAAAGGTAGCGCTGGCACCATTTTGAATATTGGCAATACGGCCCACGTGCAGGAGGTCGCTCCCGGACCCCCGCTGGACTTTTGGCAAGTCTTGTGGGGGTCAGGAGGCCCCCCCAAGCTGGCCAAAAGTCCCTGGGGGTCCAGCGGGGGTCCAGGAGCGATCTCCTCCACGCGTGACGTCGAGAGCCAGGAACCAAAATGGCGCCGGCGCTACCTTTGCCCTGTCACATGATAAGGGCAAAGGGCCACCGGCGCCATTTCTCTTAACGCAGCCGTGGCCAGAGAGCGGGAGATCGCGCCGGGACCCCCCCACTGGACCCCAGGTAATTTAAAACATTTTGAGGGGGTTCGGGAGGGTGGGGGATGTGTTTTAAAGGTTCGGGGTGGGTTTTAGGGTTGTTTTGGTGTGCCGGTTTTCCCGCCCTCTCCCGATTTACGATTTTTAATGATTTAAAAAAAAAAAAAAAAAAAAAACACGACGATCAGATTTCCCTCCCCCCCAGCCAAAATCGATCGTTAAGATAATCGATCACACGATTCACACCCCTAATGGATACTGCTTTGAGCACCCCTGATGCAGTGCTGGACGAAACATAACGCTATGCCGGGTGCGGGTGCACACGCTTAAGTGGATGTCCGGTACAGGAGCGTTGAGATGGCAGTGTTTCCAAGCCACACCAGAGATGAAGGTGGCATCCAACTGTGAAGAAGCAGACCAGCAGAAGATTTAGCATCACTTGGGAGTGGCGGCACAGCTCAGCAGGGTTGGCCGTCCCTCCAGGCCGTGCCGGGAGGCAGCATGGCATTGGTGGTCGGCAGAACTTCAAGGCCGTGCTGGAAATCAGCACTGGCCTCGGGAGAAAGGAGGTGAGAGAGCCACTCAAGAGTGGCAATCGCAACAGTCCCCCTTTCCCCATTAATCAAAATTGAAAAAAGTGTAAGACTTCTCCCAATTTCTCAAATTTATATCAGATCCCACCCAATGTGAAATGTCCCAATTACTCAACTGAATGAAGTCTCAATTATCTCCTACCTCTCCAGTAGTCTTTAATATTCTCTTTCCCTCCATCTGGCTTCAAGTATAGTACTGATCTTGTGCCTCTCTTTCTCAATATGTCTCACCTGGAACCATATTGGAAAGTGTTTGAAAAAATTATCTTCACTCCTTCTCAAAAAGCAATGATTGGGAAATCCATTCCTTTTTCATGATGCAGCTATTCCTCATGGTCTTTCTGGGCGAAAGACTATACACCTCTGGATCCAAAATAGTACTGATATTCTGGACCCTGGAGTTCTTAAATAAAACACAGACAAAAACCTTAATGAAAAAGGGGAACCACATGAAAGAAAGGAAGGATGGAAAAACTTCATTCTGCAGAAACAAAAATGTCTCACAACATTTCTGGGCCAAAAATAAGATCAAAGTACTCTGTTCCCACCCTGGTCTCTGTAGAAGAAAACCATCAGAGTCCTTTTCCCTAAAAATGATTAAAAGTGGGGCCGCACAAGCTGGGCTGTCCCATAGTAGGGCAGTAGGGTAGCTGGGGAAAATGAAACAAAGAATCCACAACATACGATGGTGGCAAGGGTTTATAAACTGCTAAAGCACAGTGCACACCATCTGCTGCTCCACATGGGGGGATCAAAACCCCAACCTCTAATCCCTTACCTTCTCTGAATACCCCCAGAATTTGGTTCACTCCTTTTGGTAAGGAAACCAATGGTTCCCCCACACACACACCTCATAGAGCAGACGGAGGGGAAGGGGAAGTCAGGGAGCGGGGATCCTGGGAGTATGGCAGGGTTGCCAACCTCTGAGAAGTATTAATACTGGCATGTTATCAGCCAGACTCCTGTTGCCTCTCTTTCCCTGTATTTCAAATTGTCCAAAAGGCCATATATGCCTTGAAATTTCCTATGGGGCCCTTCCCTTGAAGGTTTTTGGGAGCCCCTGTTTTAGGCAATAAATGGTTATTCGTAGTGAATATATACCATAATCAAAATTGTAAAAATCTTGTTTCTCATACTTTACCTGATCTACTGATGGACCATATAGTCGTTCAGTTTGAACAAAAAAATGACAGATTTTCAGTCCCTTGAAGAAAATGGAGTTCAGTGGTGCTCTAGACCAAAATGTTCTAAACTGCTTTTGCAGCAGTGCTGGATCTAATATTCCAATATTCTGAATACAAAACATATTAAGGAAATATCTAAAGATGGGTAGCTTGTAGTTGTGAGGCCACCTTCTAGCATATCTTAATTTGACCTGAATCATACCTTTAATCCATGCATTTTCATTTCCTAGATACCACAATTAACAGGTTATTTAATGATCTCAAAACATATAAATCCCAGGAAACACATTTCAATTATATAACAAGAAAAACAAAAAAAACGTTTTACTAATGCAAAGCATTACACCAGAGAACCATGACTGTAAAACTAGAGACTTTGACCTTTTAGAATGTAGTCTAGAGGCAGCCAAATTACTATATAACACCTAACTTACTATAGATCACAGCTTATCACCATCTGTCAGTCATAAAGGAGAAGAAAGATTAAGTTATATGTGCCCAAAATGTTTGGAAGGCATGCCACTTATGGTCTTCAGTTACTATAAAAAATGTGTTGACCCTCCAGGCTTTGTTTCAAGTCAATATTACTAGGACTTCCTGGGACAATAAATCTTAATATTAACCATGCTAAGGGTCAATCTCTGGTTAATTTATTCTTTGTAATGCATTTAAAGTAGATATATGTAGCTGGTGAATAATTCATGCCAGCAAACTATTAATGAATATGTCAATATGCCTGCTATATACAGAGAACCCTAACTCCTCACAACTAAAGAAGTACTGCTGAATTACCAATAGGAGGTACTGTGCCCTTGATCTTATTCTCTGCCCTACCTTCTGACCCAATAATCTCACGCAGTGCCCTCTAATCAATCAAATACATAAATATTTTATGGTTACCTGTATTTCAGATTTATGTCAGGACTTGATTATTGTAATTTTATTTTTATAAGATTTTCAATCGTTTATATATTTTAAATTATTGTTTGATTTTATGTAATATTATGTTTTAAATAAATGCCTTGATTTTAATTATCCTTTGTGTAACCTGTTTTCAGTGGATTTGACTGTCATCCGAAGGGCACACAAAAGAATTTCTTCTCTGCCATTTCCCCTACTCTTCTGTCTCCAACGGGTGGATTATTTTCTGTGGGGGAAGGTTAAACTTCTTGGCCCAGGCAGAAGTGATCTCCCATGTGAGTGTATTACCATAGCTCTTTGGGATAGGTACACTTACAAAACAGTCTGGACTGCTCTGGATAGCAATTGATTTCAAAATAATTAATAGGCCCAATAAATAAAGTGTTCAAATACATCCAAGGTTTTAAAATTTACAGGAGACAGGTTTTAAATAATCTCTGTCTATGTGTATGTAACCTTCCAGCCAGGAGTTTGAAACTTGCTTATCCTCCATGAAATGGTATGATAAGTGTCCCAAGTGGGCTGGGGTATCCTAACAATGACTGGGGGTCCCCTACCAGAGTACCTGAAGTCCATGAAGAATTCCGCACTCCAACCTAGCAATGTCCTGTGTTCTAGGGGTGGAAACTCCATTGGGGATCTCCAGATGTCCTTCTTCTCTTCCTTTGACTCAGACCTTCCTGAAGGAAAAGTCAACTACTGAAAGCAGCCCCCTCTACTGAGTAGAAGATGAGGTTGGCACAAAAAGTTTTTTTTGAATATTGCTTAGTTCCAAATGACACTGAGAGTACTAATAAATAATTAAATAAATCTCACACCAGCTTGGTTTCTCCAAAGAGCCAGAAAGTCATCTACTGGAACCATAAACCTTTCTACAGTCTGAAAATTAAGGTCTGACGTTATCATTGTTCACTGGTTCATGATATGATGCCCATATATTGAGGAAGAGAATCTTCTGTAGCTACATGGGCTCAGGATCCAGGAGACAGAGTTCTACTGAGTATATGATGGAACCATTGTAATCTTCAGTGGTGCCAGTGATGTGCTCTTATCTTCTAGCATTGAATGTGTGGTGTGCCGCTTTCTTTTGTGCTTGTAGATGTTAATGGTTACCCTCTTTTGGTCTTCCTCCATTCCTTCTCTGTCTCTGAAAAGTGGTGCAGCCAGACTCATCACTCCATCATGTCTTTGATTAACTGCACTTCTGGGTACCAGAAAAGCCAGTTTCCTCAATAGATCACAGTGGAGGCTTTCTTCCCTTTGTGTCAGTGAAAGTCAGCAAGATGTTTATTATACACTGCATGTTACATGACTTTTATGTTCATTACTAGCTTCCCTGGCTGCAGAGGGTACTTGTGGAGGCAGAAAAGATGAAGGAGGAATGATGCAGAAGGGTTTGAGAGAACTATTTATTTATTTATTTATTTTTCTAGACCGATATTCGATTCGAAATATCACACCGGTTTACATACAACAGGATGTCAAAGGGCGAGCCTTATGGTGACGTGATACAGTATAACAAATTAACCAAGTAAATATAAAGAAAAACTTGCTTTACATAATAACCTTACTAACAGAAAATAAGTTCTGAGTTTAAACTTGCTATGTACAGAGGCAGGGGGTGGGGGAGTTGGCAGTACCAGGGAAGAGGGACAGGGAGCCGGGAGTTAGTTTTCTGTAGGGAATGCTTTTCTAAAGAGCCAAGTTTTGAGACTCTTTCTGAAGGAAGGTGTAGAGGAGTCAGTTCTGAGAGGAGCCAGGAGGTTGTTCCAGATTTGGAGACCTGCTACTGATGCAGCGCGTTCTCTTGTGGAGACTCGATGAACTTCCTTAATGAAGGTAGTTGTAAGTAAACATGTGTTGGATGAGCGGAGGTTCCTTGTCGGGATGCAGGGGTGCAGTGGTTCTTGGAGCCATCTGGTCTTGTCATTGTGACAAACTAAAATAATTTACCAATACTTCTGCTAAGATATATTTTATAGGCATGTGTATGTCTGTGAGAACACATGTGAATCTGTGTGTGTGTCTGTGAGAGCATGAGTCTGTGTATGTGTGTGAATCTAGGAGAGCATAGGTGGGTTTTTGTATGTGTGTGAGGGAAAGCTTGTGTGTGTGTGTGCTGTGTATGTGAGTAAGGAAGGAGGGAAGAAGACAGGAAAAGAGAGAGAAGAAACATAAAGAGGAGACTGAAAAAGGAATTAGGAAAAGAACAACAAGGGGAAAGTGGAAAAAATAAACTGGGAACAACCCATAAAAAAATAAAAAGATCAGACAACAAAGGTAAAAAAAATGTGCATTTTTAGCAATTAAAATATGCCATTTTTTGGGAATATATATTTCTTATATTTTTGTATTTTGCTTTTTATTTAGAGTTCCACTGTTCAGAGTCTGGTTTCTCATGATTTCCATTTCAGTTTTGTCTACATGTTTCTGTTACTAATTTGTAGACTCTTATTACAGTATTAGGTAAGGGTCAGTACGTATTCTGCATGTGTGACTGCGGTGCAGTATGTCTGCTAGCGTGTAGTTTCTCTATAGGGAATTATGGCAGTCTGGCTAGTTCTGTTACCCAATAAGTAGTGTATTGGTGTTCTGGGGCCTAGTGTATTATTTATATTGCAGCCTTTTCATAGATAAGGTTGCTGCTCTTTGAGTATCATATCATATATTTATTTATTTATTTATATACTGTCATTCTGAACATACAGTCATGGTGGTTTACAACAAAACAAGAAAACAATAAAATCAATCAATCATATTAAGAACAATAAAATGTCATCTTCGCAAATAAAATTCATAAAATGCATATTCTCACATCAAAATAATTTCAACAACTCAGCTCTGTTATTCTTTCTCTCAATCAGCATATGCTATACTACATAGCCATGTTTTTAGATCTTTTCTGAAAAGTTTATTATCTTTCTGAATGTGTAAATTTTCTGGCATAGTGCTGATATTATTTGTATGGCAAGGTTCTAGTGTGTCTTTATTTTATTTTTTTGCAGGGGTTTATGTTTGACAGTGGAGGATGTTTGACAAAGGAAGGTGTTTGGTTTTTCTGTTACTGAGAGTATATGTTTGGAAGAGCGGGAGAATTGAGTGAGTGTGAATGTATGTGAGAGTCTGGGAGTGATTGAGAGGAATACATGTGTCTTAGATAATGAGCATTTATGTATGTGAGAGTATGAGAATGAACATGCAATTGTGATAGTGTATGTATGTGAGAAAGTTTGTGTGCATGCTGCTTCTAGTGTAGAGTAAGGGGGAATGACAGAAGATCTACTGGGTAAGGGGAGGGAAGACAGAAGATATACTGGGGGATTTAAGAGGAGGTGGGATGATAGAGCATTGGCTGGTGGGAATGTAAGAGAAGGGTTGCCGTGCAGGAGGTGAGGTTGGGAGGTGAGACAGGATAGGGGAAAAGTGAGGAGAGGATGCAGACAACAGAGGATCAATTGGGGGTTATAAGAAGGGCTTGGGAGCGAGAGAGGCTCTTCTGGGCAGATACAAAAAGGGCTGGAAAGGATGGGCTGGGAAAGTGAGAGGAGCAGAGGTTGAGAAGGGATTCCATTAGAGGAGAGGAGATTACGAGAGAAGGTCCTCTGAAGGGGAAGGAGGGTGAGAGAGGGGATCAGCTAGAGTACGAGGAGGATGAGGAGTGATTGTTGGAGAGGGACTGAACACTTGCTGATTTGTTTTAGTTGTCCTCTGTGGTTTTGTTAATTTTCAAGTGGTAAAATGGTGTCACATTGACTAAACGTTTGGGAAGCCCTGCTCTACATTTATAGCAAGCAGAGATGGGACCTCTATTTTTCACACATATTTGCACCTCATGTAAACTATGTAACATGCTCAATACCCCAAACAACATCTAAGTCAAACACTGCTGCACTGAATTTTCAAAACATAATCCTAGGTTATATTTTGAACTCCTCCTGCCTGACAGCATGGATTGAGGTCCTTATTCATGCAGCTTGCACCACACTATCTAAAAGGGATGGAGGGATAGAGAAGAAGCTATCTGACTTGTAAAAACAAAAATTTCCGATACAGCACAGGGAAACTAAATGAATTGGAGAAGGTAGCCTATTATGGCTTCTTAAAGGTAACTGATGTCAGTCATTCCTCCAGTGACTCTATGAGGTCTGTTTAGTAAATGGTGCTAAAGACTTTGTTGTGTAAAAATGTCAGTATTCATGCAATAAACTTAGAATAATATTCAATAAACCTTATAGGCAACAGTGAAAAAAGAGAGAAAAAAAGCTGAGATAAGATTATCATACTAAAAAGCTGCATTATTAAAAGAAAAGCATGCAAATGAGATTATTTTGTGATTTTTCTGTATATTAATAAGGTAGAATATTGGGTGATATTTAAACTGAATGCAAATAGGAGGTAATGGGCAAATTAAGTATTCTGTTAGTATTCAGTAAAGCAAGATAAGTAGTGAAAGGTTCATCACACACTAATAATACCTGAATATTAACACCAGCTGCAGGCTTGAGGTATAGGCTGATTAACTCTGCTCTATAGAGCTCCTAGGTGGGTATAAGCTCCTTTTTGCCACTATGGAGCTTGTCACTGCTTGGTGGTTATGTCAGATTCGTGGACCCTTGTTGCTATGGTGAGGTTGACTCAACCTACCGGGAAGGCCCTGTAGGTCCTCACCGACAGCTGGCAGACCAATGCTGGGAGAAGACTGGTTGGAAGTTTCACCTATACCAACCCCTTTGCCCTTTCTCACATACATACACTGACACAATCGCATGTTCATTCTCATACTCTCACATACATAAATGCTCATTATCCAAGACATACTCACTCTTATTCCTCTTATTCACTCCTAGATTCTCACATACATTCACACTCACTCAATTCTTTTGCTCTTCTACACATATGCTCATCTCAGTAACAGAAAACCAAACACCTCTCACTGTCAAACACTTTGTGAAGTAACACAAAGCCCTGCAAAAAAATAAAATAAAAAAGACATACTAGAGGCTCCGGGGTCGGCAGATCTCAGGCAAGAGTTTACTAGATATTGGCAAGAGCGCAGGTCCAGAGCCAAGCTAGGGTCAGAGGCAGGCGGCAGGAGTGATATGAATGGTCAGAGTTCAGGCATGGGTCAAATCCAGTAATCAGTCTGAGGGAAGGTGTAGGAGACACAGAGAAAGACTGAGACAGCAGGGTAGAATGGAAAAGGGTGAATGGAAAAGTCCAGGCAGGAGAGACAAAGCAGGCTAGGCTGGAGAGATGAGGCAGGCTGGGCTGGAAAGAATCAGGAGTGGGAATGCTGGAACGAAGCAGCAATTCGCACTACAAGGAGACAGTAAGCGACCCGTTGCTGAGACAGAGTGGAAGCATCAGAAGAACCTTTTTATAGGACAGTCAAAATGATGTCAAGGGGAACCCCAACCCCTTTAAGAAGGTCCAGTTTCAGCGCACATGTACCTAAGGAACTCTGAAGCTGAGTAGTGGTGGTGGCGTCCTGCCACTGAAGAGCATGATCAATAGGTTGGTGGCATCCTACCGAGGAGTTGAGGCCTGGCCGGCATCCGGGGTGAGTGCCACAGCCCATGGGATCTATCCATGAGCCATGGAAACATAACACGTTGCTTGGAAGGAAAGGGCATAGCAGAACTAGAAAGATGTCAGGAGCAAGAGAGGGATAGACAAAAAGGATAGAAGAGGTGTAACAGGTCCTCAACAACTTGAATTGCAGAAGAGAAGGAGAGAACAGTTCCTAGACCTAGACTTTTATGCTTTCTAGGACTAAATGCTATGTAAATTCATAAGCTGTTAAACACTGTTAACACTCCTTGGATTAATTCCATTTAATGAATTTACGCTCTTCAGAGTGCCCTAAGATAGTTCCAGTAGGGGAAACTGGAGGTCCCATCAGTGTGGCATGCATACCTGATAGAGATTTGGAGTGGGCTTTCTCTGTTGCAAGTCCGGAACTGTGGAATTCCCTCCCCGTCCACTTTGTGAAATAACTGGTTCACACATTTTCAAGAAAATGTTAATGAATGTCCTATTTCAGAATGCATTCATCTGTACTAAAGAGCTATCCTTGTTCCCATAGCACAGAATTTACATTCTTTACTACACTTTTGATGCTAGGGTACATTCCATAGTTTCTCCAACACCTTTTATGATTGTTGTCAATATCCTATGTATTTTATATTTTATGTATGTTTCTCTATACCCCATCCAGAACATTTGAAGGTGCAGGTTATAAATCTTTCAAAATAAATAAATAATCAGATTGAGTTCAGCTGATATTCTGATCTTTTATGAAGTCTTATTATTTATCATTATTTTAAAACATTTCTATTCTGCTCATGTCCAAAGTTCCAGGTGGAAAACAATAAAACATACATAATTAATTAAATAAACAATAAACTAAATGCCATGACATAAATAAGGCTGCACAAGCATAATAATGAACTAAAATATAATTCAAAAATTCACTGGTTTTGCTAATACTATCGCAAACAAGAGAAACATCAAAAAATCTTAGAATAAAGGGAGAGAGAGAGTGTGAGTATGAGAGAGAGAGAGAGAGACTCTAGGGAAGCATACATACTAGTCAACTTTTTATACCACTGTAGAAGGGGCAACTAGTAATTCGAGGTGAGTTTTGGTGGGGGCTAGTTTACATGCACAGTCAGATGTACGAAAAGCACAGTACACATCAGTGAAGATTTGATGTGATCTGGAGTGAGAAAAGGTACACAAAGATGAGATTTGTATATTGTACTCTTGATCTAGCTTGAAAGCAGCTAGTTAGAGAGTGCATCAAACTAGGTCCAGAGTACAATGTACAAATATCATCTGATTGTGCATGTAAAACTGCCACTCAAAACCTAGACCACCACCAAAACTTCATTTTGAGATACTAGTTGCCCCTCCTTCAGTGGTATAAATATTTTACTTATATGAGAGTCTGTCTGTTTACTTATAAAGTGTCTGTCTATCTCGCTCTCTCTCTCTACCCCCCCCCTCCCCTCCCCTCCCTCACCCCCCTTCTAGAAACAGTGGAAAAGCCTGTCTGGGCACTTCTAAGCTTGTAATGTCAAAATATCATAGATACAATAAATGTAATGCATATTGCAGTAAAATAACATGTGTTGCGTTAACTTGAAAATTATCCTAACCATGCCCTTTTTTTTTTTTATCATGGGTGCTATTCATGCAGAATTTATAGCAAAATGATGAATCAAGGTCTCTGTTAGCTGCCTGGTCCCCTCAGGAGAATGGAATGGACTACTTTTGTACTCATAACGCACTCTGGACTAGTTTTGTACTCAAAAATGCATTTGTCGCTGCAATGTTTCAAGAGCCCTGCTCTCTGCTTCAGGAACACTGTGATTATTCAGTGACATCCTCCATTCATCTGATAAAAATAAAAATATTGCATAACAATACCAAAACATAGAACCGTGCACTTGTACTCACTGATGACCAACATATGATTTTGTTAGGAAAATGCCAAGTTCAATGTTAATGCATTCAGGCAGGATATTACACAGGACAAGAATCACATACCATTGTGTCACGAGAAATTTCTACATAAAAAGTAAATATGTAATGTAGTACTTACTGAATAATGAATCTTGTAAAAAGAAATCAATCAAGCTGCTTGGAACTTCCTCTGGCAGCCTGATGTTCAGCTATGATTAACGACTGACACGCTCAAACATAGGAAGTGGAGTGGTTTTGAGTGCGCTAGCATGCGAAACTGAGCTGCAATCACAAGGTACAATGTTTATAAAATAATAAAGAGAACCAACTGATGTGGTCATTTAGACCTTCAGGAGCAATAGATTTCAGAGAAATATTCAGAAATGTTTACATCTATTGAGCATGTAGTTGATATCACCACCTCTTGTGGGTATCCACCCCCGTTCTAACACTTGTCAATTTTAAATCAGTAAACTGATGGCCATGTGAGATTCAGTGTTGTACACTCAGAGCCTTCACATCGCAGGTGTTGAAGTGACTCTGATGTTCTATCAGTCTGATTCTGATTGCCCAAGATGTGCGTCCAACACGAACATAAGGACACAGGCATTGCATGAGATACACAACTGCATAAGATTCTCAGCTAGTTCGGCTCCGACCATGAATGATCTTGCCAGTTTGGGGATGTTGCCACAATGTGCCCTGAATGGTTAACAGGCACATGTCTCATGAGCCACAACTATAGTGGCCCAGTGATGGGAGATCAGAATCTAAAGGTTGAGGCAATACCGCATGTACAACTAGATCGTGTATGTTGGGGGCCACGTTTAAAAGAAAAAAAAGGGGTTGTTCCTTAAATAAATGGTGTGGGCTCAGAGCCATGTTGGAATATTTTAGGACACACACAATCCTATCTTCCAAAGGTTTTGTTCTATAATGTAACAGCTGATCTCTGTCAGAAAATCTACTTCTTATAAAAATTTGACGTATTACTTTCTTCTGATAACCCCGTTGTTGAAATCTGTGGGTAAGATCTATAGACTGATGACGAAATCCTCCACATTGGTAAAGATACGACAAAGTCCAAATAATTGACTTAAAGGCAAGCCTAGCTTAAAAAGTTTTGGATGGAAGCTCTGAAATTTAAGTAAATTATTCTTTTCAATTGGTTTGCGAATGCATTTGAGTGCATTAGTCCAGAGTACATTTTGAGTACAACATTAGTCCATTCCATTCTCCCGGGGAGACCGGGCAGCTAACAGAGTTCCATGAAGACTTCACACAGATATGTGTGGGCTTTTTTTTAACTTGATTTTATGAGCATTTAAAAAATATACTTAACAATTGTGCAAAAAGAGACTTTCAATCTAAGTTTCATGAACTGTCTTGACTGTATGATTAGACTCTTTGCACCAGCCGGAATGTCAGATATCTAAGTTTTAGATGCAGTCTTGTGGTGTTACTATGAAGGTCATTCTAAAAAATTGTTTTTATGTTTCTCTTGTTGCAGTCTGATACTGCAGGCGAGGTAGTGGACCCTTGGGCCGGCCCACCTAGGATGACAGGGTAGGCCGGGAGGCGGAGCCACAGGCTGGCGGTGTTCACCCGGGAACCAGGAGCCCCCCAGGAGGAGCCCGTAGGGTCCTGGAACCTTGGGACTTGGGGAATAGGCTCAATGTCCAGTGGCAGGAAAGGCCTAGGCCGGAACTGTAGTATAGGAAGTCCAAAAGTATAAGATAGTCCGAGAACCGGCTGTACAGGCCGAGGGCCAGCTGATGACAGGACAGCGGGCGGCAGCGGGAACTGTAGCTAACTGGATACTGAAGCAGAGTCTGTAGTAAGCTGGAACTGAAGCAGGCTGAAGACTGGAATGGAGTCTGTAGCAGGCTGTGGACTGAAGCAGGCTGTAGGCTGGAATGGAGTCTGTAGCAGGCTGTGGACTGAAGCAGGCTGTAGACTAGAATGGAGTCTGTAGCAGGCTGTGGACTGAAGCAGGCTGTAGACTGGAATGGAGTCTGTAGCAGGCTGTGGACTGAAGCAGGCTGAAGCGAAGTCGGGAACGAACCAAGGTCTGAGGCAGGCGGCAGGCTGAAGCGAAGTCGGGAACGAACCAAGGTCAGAGGCAGGCGGCAGGCTGAAGCGAGTCAAAGGCAGTCCAAAGGTCAAGGCAGGAACGAAGAACAGACGAAGCGCAACTCAGAACTACTAGGCAGTAGTGAACCTCGTTGCAAGGCAAGGAGAAGGAGTCCGGACGCCGGTTATATCGGGCTTAGGGCGTGACATCATCAGCGCAGGCAGGGCCAGACTTCTGGGAGCTGTGCGCACAAAGTGGGCGTCTTCGCGCGCGAGGCAGCAGGGAGACGGGCAAGCAATGGCGGCCGCCACGTGGAGCAGGCAGCGCCGCCGGGGTCCCAGCCACACGGAACGCGGCGTTTCCAGCAGCGGAGGTAGGCACCGTTCAGACCTAGTGAAGGGGAAGCAGCGGAGACCGCAACATCTCTTGTTTGCGAAAGTATTTGCAGGACTTCAGTGAAATTTTAATTATATTTTTGTAGATATTTATTTCACTTTGGGATTCTTTTTCTGCAAGTAAAATTGAACTAGAACATCAAAGGTAAAATAATAAAATAAAAGACATAAAATACATGATTAAACTAATGAAATGACAATAAAAACAAGTCAGAAAAAAACAAACCACTATGCTTACCGTAAAGGAAAATGACTCTACCTGATTTCAAAATGGTTTTCATACCTATGTTCCACCATACACTTGGCCACAGAGAAAAGATTTTACTGCTTTTCCACATGTGGCTCATGCTGATCTTCTAATTTGATAGGGACCATATTGCATAACTTAGGACCTGCCACTGAAAAGGCTCAATAAGAACATAAGAAATTGCCATGCTGGGTCAGACGAGGGGTCCATGAAGCCCAGCATCCTGTTTCCAACAGAGGCCAAACCAGGCCACAAGAACCTGGCAATTACCCAAACACTAAGAAGAACCTATGCTACTGATGCAATTAATAGCAGTGGCTATTCCCTAAGTAAACTTGATTAATAGCCGTTAATGGACTTCTCCTCCAAGAACTTATCCAAACCTTTTTTGAACCCAGCTATATTAACTGCACTAACCAGATCCTCTGGCAACAAATTCCAGAGCTTTATTGTGCGTTGAGTGAAAAAGAATTTTCTCCGATTAGTCTTAAATGTGTTACTTGTTAACTTCATGGAATGCCCCCTAGTCCTTCTATTATTCGAAAGGGTAAATAACCAATTCACATCTACTCGTTCAAGACCTCTCATGATCTTAAAGACCTCTATCATATCCCCCCTCAGCCGTCTCTTCTCCAAGCTGAACAGCCCTAACCTCTTCAGCCTTTCCTCATAGGGGAGCTGTTCCATCCCCTTTATCATTTTGGTTGCCCTTCTCTGTACCTTCTCCATCACAACTAAATCTTTTTTGAGATGCGGCAACCAGAATTGTACACAGTATTCAAAGCCTCATTTAAATGCACCAACTGATAAGAAGGGATTTCCAGCTACCTGGAGCTCAAAGAGCATAAAGATCAAGAAGGGATATAAAAGTGTAATAATTCATTGGCCCATAGTGTGATGTTTATACATAAGCATAAAAACCATGTATTTAAGCTTCGCTTTGACAGGTAGCCAATGCAAGGCTTGTAAAACTGGGATGACATGTTCCCAAGATTAGATTCCAGTTAAAATTCTGGTGGCCAAGTTCTGGACTACCTGCAATACCTTTGGGAGTATTGCAGGGACACTTCAAAATCATGTTTATTTATTTATGTATGTATGTATGTATGTATGTGAAAAGCTTTATTCCCACTCTATCCAACATTCAGAGCAGAGTAGATAACATTCAAAAAAACATTCCAAGAAAGCAGTGCACAATAGAGGTGGGATACCGATGTCAAGCATGTCTCAGCCCACATTTTCCAGATATCTCTGCTAAATGATACATGGCTCTAAAAAGACATGGGACATAGGAATTCTCTAGTGAGAGGACGGATCTCAAAAAGATCCTTCTACAGCATTGCCAGAGTGCATAATATGATGGATACAATTGACTGCACACTTTGGGGTAGATTTTTAAAAATTGCGCGATCGCACCAGGCGCGAACAAAAGTACGCTGGATTTTGTAAGATACATGCATAGCCGCGCGTATCTTATAAAATCCGGGGTCGGCGCACGCAAGGGAGTGCACATTTGTGCAACCTGCGCGCGCCGAGCCCAGCGCGCGCTGCCTGTTCCCTCCAAGGCCGCTCCGATTTCGGAGCGGCCTCGGAGGGAACTTTCCTTCGCCCTCCCCCCACCTTCCCCTCCCTTCCCCTACCTAACCCACCCCCCCCGGCCCTATCTAAACCCCCCCCCCCCTTACCTTTGTTGGCAGATTTACGCCTGCTAAAAGCAGACATAAATCTGCGCGCGCCAGCGGGCTGCTGACGCGTCGTCACCCAACCCAGGGGCTGGTCCGGAGGCCTCGACCACGCCTCTGGGCCGGCGCCACACCCCCGGGCCCGCCCCCAACACGCCGGGGCCTGCCCCCGAAATGCCTCGTCATTTCGGGAACGCTCCCGACACGCCCCCTCCCCGCCCCTTTTACAAAGCCCCGGGACTTACGCGCGTCCCGGGGCTCTGCGTGCGCCGGCAGCCTATGCAAAATAGGCGCGCCGGCGCGCAGGGCATTTAAAATCCGCCCCTTTGCATTCATGCCATCTCATGAAAGGGAGGAAGTATACACAGTAGGAAGTATTATCACTTACTGAATGTGTGGATCATCTATAATGTCAACATGAGAATACTGAAAGTAGTAGCCAGGCTTCCTGAGTTCTGACATGATTCTCATATTTTGCACAACTTATCACTTTACAGACTTTGAGACTGGTAAATGTAGCATAAGATGGATGCTGGGTAAGTAAAACCTTTGTTAACTACACACAAGTTGGCACCTTAGTGGTTTATCTTTTTAAAACTGTCACAAATGACATGAAAGTACATGAACATAAGAACATGCCATACTGGGTCAGACCAAGGGTCCATCAAGCCCAGCATCTTGTTTCCAACAGTGGCTAATCCAGGCTATATGTACTTGGCAAGTACCCAAAAACTAAGTCTATCCCATGCTACTGATGCTAGTAATAGCAGTGGCTATTTTCTAAGTCAACTTGATTAATAGCAGGTAATGGAATTCTCCTTCAAGAACTTATCCAAACCTTTTTTAAACCCAGCTACACTAACTGCACTAACCACATCCCCTGGCAACAAATTCCAGAGTTTAGTTGTGCATTGAGTGAAAAAGAACCTTCTCCGATTAGTTTTAAATGTGCTACATGCTAACTTCACGGAGTGCCCCCTAATCCTTCTATTATCCAAAAGAGTAAATAACCAATTCATGTTTACCCTTTCTAGACCTCTCATGATTTTAAACAATTCTATCATATCCCTCCTCAGCCATCTCTTCTCCAAGCTGAACAGTCCTAACCTCTTTAGTCTTTCCTCATAGGGGAGCTGTTCCATCCCCTTTAACATTTTGGTCACCCTTCTCTGTACCTTCTCCATCGCAACTATATCTTTTTTGAGATGAGACGACCAGAATTGTACACAGTATTCAAGGTGCAGTCTCATCATGTAGTTACTTGTAATCTAACCTAGACTACCACTACTGTGTACAAGTGGCCTGGATCTGATCCCTGTACCTTAGCCCAGTCACATGGCTGGGACAAGGTCAGGTCAGCACCATTTTGGAGAATGGTACCGATTAGGCTGGGTGGAAGGGTGCACCCAGCCCCAACATGAGATTCCATTCTTCAATATAAGGTTCGGGGGGGGGGGGGGGGAGGATGGCTGAAGGGGGAGTGGCCTGAGACCTTATTTTTTATTTTAAACCTTCAGGGAGGGGCCTGGGAAAGGGGGGGGGGGGGCAGGGCATGACTGAGATATAAAGTTGATAGACTGGGGGGAATGGGGGTAGGAGTGGAGGGGGTCCCAGCCTGCCTGAGATTCTGATTGACTAGGGGGTGGGGGAGGGAGTGGGAGTGGGGAGGCTGACTGAGATCTTGATGAACTGGGGGTTAGGAGCAGGAAAAGATTTTATTTGGATGGATTTGGTGGGGGGGGGGGGGGGATGGGGGAGCGGGCCATTGCCATGCTGGCTCTTTTTTGTATTTTTAAACTTTGTGGGGATTCAGGGATGCCTCAAGTGGCAGCGCCAGGTTGAGCTGGAGGTCAGCCCTGACCCCCACTCAACCTCCCCTCTTTGCCATGATTTTATTTTTTTTTATGGTTTGCCACCACTTTAAATGTGTGTAGGAGCCTGGGGACCCACGTTAAGATCCCAGTCCTCCTGCCTCACATTTAATGCTTTTTCATAAAGTGTTGTTATTTTACCGTGGCTGAGTATCTTCTCAGTTGGCCGCGATAAAATATTTGCATAGGATTGCATATACACAACCTTCATTGCATGCATTGACATTATTCATGCATGCAAATCGCATGCAAAGAAGGTCATTGTACTAGATTAGGAAACCTGGGTGGGGAGATGCAAAATATCATATATATTGCAACATATCGCTGCAATAGTGCTCTCTTGTGGCAATATTGCATGATATGCACAATATAATGCGTTTTAGAACACTACTGCAGCTTGATGCATCTCCCAGTTAGATCGTGAGCTCTCTGGTGATAGAGAAAAACCTACAGTACCTGGATGTAATTTGCTTTAAAGTGCCAAAACGTTTAATTAAAATAAATAAACAAGGCCACTGTAAGTTTAGTTGCTGCTACTGTTAGCCTTTATTTGCAGTTTCAAAAATATCACAATTGTCCATTGTGATTGAAGGATACAGGTGGTCGGAATGAAAAAGCTCTAATATTTAAAATGTTGCATGATTGTCTTATTTTTGGTCATGTTCAATAATGTTTGTTTTGTTTTTTTCATTACAAATCAAACTAGGCACTGTTATTATCACCATATATGGTGATGCTTGACTTGCATAGCAGACACTACTCTCTCTCTTTTGCTCTCTCTCTCTCTCAATATCTCTCTCAAATCACACACGAGAAATGACCCCCAGCTCCTCAAAGAACTACATACCCGAAAACAGAAAATGCCTTCCAACTCCATGCCTCAACCACGCCACTATTCATCTCGTCCATTCTTTCAAACCTGCTGTCCTTACCGGCTACTCTGCCGCTCCACCCACTTCCAGTGCCCTAGGTCACCACCTACCCCACCTAATGCTTCCACCAGCCCTGACTGTATTTGCAGTAGGTTGTGGCTTTAAACCTGACAGGAAATAGCAATAGCCAGCAGAAGAAAGGAATATGGATTGACTGGAACAGATACACTAATCAAAGCCTTAATTAGACAGTATGGAGGCTCTCAGACAGATCTACTCTGCCCAAAAACTGTCAAGCACTCACAGACCTCCAAAGCTCTTAGGAAAGCAAGCACCACAGATTGCCAGGGGACAGGAGGGTCCAAGGTGGGAGACCCCAGGCATTCCTAGGAAAGCAGAGATCTCAGAAGCTGCTGGAGATAGGGTGCACAGACTCAGAGCTACTATGAGGGCACAAGAACATAAGAACATGCCATACTGGGTCAGACCAAGGGTCCATCAATCAAGCCCAGCATCCTGTCTCCAACAGTGGCCAATCCAGGCCATAAGAACCTGGCAAGTACCCAAAAACTAAGTCTATCCCATGCTACTGTTGCTAGCAATAGCAGTGGCTATTTTCTAAGTCAACTTAATTAATAGCAGGTAATGGACTTCTCCTCCAAGAACTTATCCAATCCTTTTTTAAACCTAGCTACACTAACTGCACTAACCACATCCCCTGGCAACAAATTCCAGAGTTTAATTGCGCGTTGAGTGAAAAAGAACTTTCTCCAATTAGTTTTAAATGTGCCACATGCTAAATTCATGGAGTACCCCCTAGTCCTTCTTGTTATGAATATCGAGATGTTTGGTGGATTCTTAGGGGCAACAGTGATAGTGTCTCCCACGGGGAGAAGCCCCATAGGGAACTGTAGCACCAGGCTAAACTCAGATGCACAAACACAGAGAATATATCTTTATTCTGCAGCTTGTATGGTTCACCAGAGGTGGCAGTAGAGCGTGGATTAGGTAGCAACGGTCTGTGATCCTCAGCAGAGGAGACCCGTTCCACAATGGTGGTATAGGGCCCGATGTAGATGAACAGACTGGGAGAAGTTGTACTCACTCTCTGTAGCTGATAGGTGGAGTTCCAGCAGGTAGAAGAATTGGTAGCAGGCACCAGGATAGACACACAGGCCCTCGAGGAGCGAGTACCTGGACTCAGGATAGGCACCTGGAAATAAGCAAAGGGCCCCTGAGGAGCAGGTACCCAAGTTAGTAGAACCCCAGAGGGTATGGATAGCTTCCAGCAGCAGCAGAAGCAGGCAGAGCAGCTTCAGACCGGAACAAACCCAATCCGTTGCTAACTCGGCGAGAGTCAGCAAATGGGCAACCTTTTGTAGTAGGAAGCAGTGACGTCACTCGAAGGAGACGCCCCCAAGGTTCTCGCCAACACTGCTACAAGATGTGAGGTGCGCGCACCCTGGGAGACCTCAAGTCAACATGGCGGGACTCCGCACCAAAGCCGCTCCGGGGACGCCGGAGGGTGCGGCAAGGAGATGCTACGGACACCATTCTCCTGAGGCTGGTGGAGAAGGCTGAAATAGAGGTGAGGCATGTCGGGCGAAGCCGTCTGAGACCGACGGACACAACACTTCTATTATCCGAAAGAGAAAATAACCAATTCACATTTACCCATTCTAGACCTCTCATGATTTTAAATACCTCAATCATGTCCCCTCCCCCCCCCCCCTTAGCAGCCTCTTCTCCAATCTGAACAGTCCTAACCTCTTTAGTCTTTTCTCATAGGGGAGCCCTTCTCTGTAACTTCTCCATTGCAACAATATCTTTTTTGAGATGCGGCGACCAGAATTGTACCCAGTATTCAAGGTGCGGTCTCACCATGGAGTGATACAGAGGTTTTATGACATTTTCCATTTTATTCAGAGATTCCTGAAGCTTCTAGGGGCCTGGGATGCAAGGAACCTGGGATGCACAAACTGATCTGCTAGTAAGGAATACCCCTTAAGGAGCCGGGGAAAGCCATAGCTGGGTTTGGGGCAGTGAGAGTAAGCCGCAAAAGGTTTGGCACTTATTGCAAAGAGCTGTGGCTGACCTATATTAGGAATGCCTACGGTACTTATGAATAAGGCGCTGGTACTACAGGGAAGTTGAACCAGACTTTAACTGTGATAGAAAAGAAATAGAAGTCAATACAGAGACCACAAGCATTTGTTTGTGTGGATGTTTTCTGGCTAGTAGAGGTTGTTCGACGTGGTCCACAGACAGCAGCACGTCACAACAACCATAATGCTTAACATAACTAATGGAATACTTGCTTTGCCATGTAGCAAATAAAGAATCATTATTTAGTAGCATTTAACTGATAATGTCAACATCAGAATAGGAAATTTGCAATATAAAGCTGCATGAGTCTTCTGAACAGTATGTTTATTACTGCCTAGTAGGCATATGGTTACATTCTATAAAAATATATACTTTACGTGTAAAGTTTTCTCAATAGAAATACAGCAAATAAAGCTGTCACTTAATTGATATATTCAGTATTTCACATTCTATCTATAAAAAATGGTTGGTAAGAATGCCTCCAGGGAAGACAAAAATGCCTGCTCAAACCATACAGACTAACCCCCTTTTTGGCCTTGGGCATTAATCAAAAAGGTTGATGGGTGTATGGCAGCCTTCTCAATGATGGAGTATTTGTACATGGTCATGGTACGTGGAGGGCACATTATGGAGGAACTCTCTGCAAAACAAACACAGCCTAGGGGAAGGAAAAGTAGCTAGGAATGAAACAGCTACATAAATATTAGGTATTGTTGCAGGAAGAACTTAAATATGTGATAGGTGTGAAAATCTTGTAATACATAAATCTGGGAAATTGTAGTAAATGTAAATATTATGTTGTCATATACGCATACAAATTTAATCACTGTGACTCCATAGCATTTCCATCCACATCTCCAGATACACCCTTTATAGCAGGGGTAGCCAACTCCAGGTCTCAAAGCCACAAACAAGCCTGATTTTCAGGATATGCACAATAACTATGCATGAGATAGATTTGTATATAATTGAGGCTGTGCATGCAAATTTATCTCATGCAGAGTCATTTTGGATATCTTGAAAACCTGGCCTGTTTGTGGCTTTTAAGGACTGGAGTTGGCCACCCCTGCTTTATAGGGATGTGCGCTTGTTGGAAACAAATGGGTACAACACAGCGAATGAATCCATATTTGTCTCATTCCATGGACACCAAAATGAATGTTAGGGACCCTTGAATGAAACAAAAAATATTCATCTCATTTATTTATATTTCCCATTGAAGTCTATGACCCATTGAAATCTACAGCTGTGTACTGCTGAGCAGCAAAACCAATGGTAACTATAGCAACCAACTCTTGCCTTTGTGACCTCACAACCTTGTCAGAGCTGTGACAGGGCTTGAGGCAGCAAGAGCTCTCTCCTGAGAGGGGAAACTACCACTCAGTTTTCTTCACTTCTGCTACCGTTTGCTCCTACTTTTTTGTTGCTTTTTTTCCTTTCCCTAAAGGGAGCAGGCTTTTCTTTTCTGCCTCCTTCCCCCTTCCCCTCCCTTTCTGGTTGCTTGCTGCTATTTTATTTTTCCCCTAGGCTACTCACCAGCCAGAGTCCTGTTGCTGCCCTCTGTTTAGAGGCTCCTTCTGGGGTATTAAGGACTGCTATTTTCTGGACTGAGTAATAAGCTTGTGCCTGAGAGACAGCAGGGTAACGACCAAAAAAGGAAAATTTGTTTTAAGCCCAATGGCTGCTCCCTACCCCAGTGTGGCTCTCCTTCGCAAGCTCTAGCAGTTGTAGCAGCAGCTACTCAGCTTTCTCCACCCAAGCTGGACTGCTGTTTTACTGTCGTGTTTCTGCCAATGCAGCTTTTTTTTTTTTTAATTTCTAGATTTCCATGTGCCTCTGCTAACCTTACACCTGAAGAAGCTGCTTCCCAGGAAGGAAGGATAGGTTTTTCTAGGAGGGTCTTATTTTTGGGGTTTTGCTTCTTTAAGTTTAAACTCGTACCTTAACATGGGCAAGGGAGAGACAAAAAGGGGTGAAGGAGGAAATTCTTAAACCCTCCCTTCAGAGCAACAAAGAGACAGCTCAGGGGCCTGAACCCCCTTCCAATTACTTTGAATTCCCCCTTCCCCTGTCCTCGCAGGCGCTCTCAATGGCTAACCCCAAAGCCAAAGCAGGAAGAGGTAAATCAGCCTTCTATCCCTTCAAGACCGAAGACGGGATAGTTAAGCTGTTTAAAATCCCTGAGAGGCCCAAACAAGAGGCACCACTGGCTAAGACCTTTGATCACCCCCCGCCCTTCCTCATTGGTTAACCTTGGAAGTGTGCAAATTAGAGGGGGGGGGGGACAAGCATCACTGGCCAAAACATACAGCTTTCCTCCCCCTCCCCCTTGGCTAACCCAGGAGGGGACATCACTCGCAAGAAAAGGAAGAAGCATCACCTGCTGGGAAACTTAGCTCCACCTCTCTTCCCCCCTTGGCTAACCTGGGAAAGAGACCAACCAGGGATAGAGGGAATGAAAACCTCTAAACAAAACCCAAACTGGGGGAACTATTGGGCACAGAAAATGACCCCATAGGCCAAGAGCCTGGGAGAAGGGACTTCAAGATTGAATTCAGGAGGCTCCCTACAGCTCCCAAGGATGTAGAGAAGAGATCACGGAAGACATCCCTGACCTGGAGGCACTTTAAACTGAGGGATAACTTTTCCTGCATTTTGATGAGTGCATTCAGTGTAGTAAGGATATCAGTTGAACATTGTAAAAAATCGATACCTGTCTTATTTTATTGTGTTGGAGTCAGATAAGATATTGATTCAATGCTATCTCTGTATTCACAGTTGCATTGTTTGGATATTGGTACAAAAATTGTGGAATTATAATATATAAAAAATGTGGTAAATTTGTATTGTAGCGTGTATTGTCTGAGGGGTTTTATTATTGGGTGTACTAAGTCCTCTGAGGAAGCCAGTCTTGTCAGCGATACTAGGATCCTATTTGCAATTATGGGAATTTTTTAATGTGCATGTTTTAGCACACATGCTTGTTTGTATTTGACGCCTTTTGGAATTTGAATATTTTGATAAAGTTGTATTAATAAATTCTTTAGAGAAATATTGGGGCTCCAGTTATTTGTTTTGTATAGTAAAGGTATGCCAATTAAAACTTTTGCATGGTATCTGCACGTGAATTATTCTCATCTAATATGGTGCTAATAAATTGTGCTACCCTTTTTCTTCCTCTTCTAGCTTCATGTGCCTACACTCCATATTGAACTCTATATGCTTTGTTCTTTCCATATTAAGATAAGATGTCCCTTTCAAATTGTGTTTCCTTTCTTTTCATCTGACTAAGCTGCCAAGTCATGCGGCAAATTACAATATCCTCCATGCTGTAGTGTAGAGTTCTAGCAGCCACAATGGTTCAGAAAAAAATGGATTATTTGCAGGTTATGATACCTTTTATTGGACAAACAGAAGAATCATCCAAAGATGTTGTTGCACATGGGATTTTGAGACCATAGAGGTCCCTTGTTCAAATGACACAACTAGCCCAATATACCTAAGATTGTCAGACTAACATCACTGGGAAAGCAGCTCCTTTAGCTTACTGATAGATTTGGAGCAAGTAGACTGCAACTTCAAATGCTGAGATCTCTGGCTGGAAAAATAGGTTATTATGCTTGACAAGTGTGAAACCCTTATAAATGCATTAATTCAATATGTACTTGGACTCCCACTTGACAGTTTTAGTTTAGTATATTTGGCTTAATCTACCACCTTTCTTCATATCATCAAAGCAGTTAACAAATAAATACAAACAATAAATAATATAAGCAATCAAAAAAAATGATGACAATATGACCTGGTTGCACATTATGTAATGGATTTTTCCCATGATTATTTCAAATAGAAAACAAAGATCTAAGCGCCATTTAGTCAGTTAAGATCAGACTAAATAGGCTAAATAGCATCATTTGACTGTACAGCTGCAGTCAACAGCTAATGTTTTATCCATCTAAAAAGTTAGCTGGCAAAGTGAGGGGCATGGCAGGGGCATTCTGGAGCAACACCACTTATCTAGCTATGTTTGCCAGATGGGATAGGAGTCCTATTCAGATGTATATTCATGATGAGGCCATCCTGCTGAATATCTCAGCAAAGTTAGCTGGATAAGTTTATCTGGATAGTGCCTCATGAGAATACTGATATTTTGAAACAGGCTTCAGTGATAGAACTGCCTGAAAATCCAGTCCTGGTACCCCTGGGAAATGTGAGCGCTGATATAGAAGTTAAAGTAAGCACCACGGTACAACCTTATTACAAATGTATATAATGCTGACCCCCCCCCCCCCCCCCCTTACTAAATTGATGAATATTTCTTTGAGTGAAGGTTATTTACTATATATATTGAAGCAAACTTCAGTACGTCCTTTACTAATGAAACCTCAACCTGATCCTCTATATTTAGCCAATTATCAGCTAATTTGAACGACCTCATTTTTGGCAAAAGTTATTGAAGCAGTGGTGTTGAAATAGCTGCAGGATTTGCTGGACTGATATGATGTTCTTGATCCTTTTTAGTTTGGTTTTAGACCTAAATACAATATGGAAATCTTGATGAGATCCAGTTTGGATGTATTTCTACGAGGTTTGGATTCTAAACAGACTTTATTCTGGTGCTTTTGAACATATCAGCATCATTCGATACAATTGATCATAACATTCTTATTACTCAATTGGCTCAACTTGGTATCTCCGGTACTATGCTTACATGGTTTCATTCATATTTGACTGATCAAATGCAGGAAATAAATTACAGATCAAAATTTTCTGATTGGTAACCTCTACAGGCTGGGATACCTCAAGGATCCTCATTATCTGCTATATTATTATTTTGGAGATATATATATATATCTGAAAGTATTTTGTCTTGCCAGTCAGTCTATCACACATTTGTATCTGTGTTTGACCACTAAGTGGTGCCCAGAACAGTGGAAAGTGCATGGTGCAAAGACAATCTGCTCCATCAGCAAAGCCCTGTCACACATACAAACAGTCACACATACACATGTAAGCACACAATGTCACGGGCTTGGGGGGTAGACCCTGATGATGCTGATTGACAGGCCAAGAAACCATACCAAATTGTAGATGGACAGGCAAGTTCAAGGCAGGCGGAGTTCAAGAGGTCAGGCAAGAGTTTGGGCAGGCAGAAAACAGAAGCAGAGTCATGGTCAGGCAGGATCAAAACCAGGAAACAGCAACTAGAACAACTACTAATGCTGGAACAAGGGAAGAGAATCTGTTGCTCAGGTGCCGGCCAAGAGTCCTGGGATTCCCTTTATGTTGCAGCAGTGATTACATCATCAGACCATGCCACCAAGTGCCAGGGTCACTTGTTCTATAAAACTAGCTAGTTCCTGAAGGGCCTGCTCAGAGCAGCCAGATTCAGTGGAGGGGCAGGATGTTGGGAGCCATGCCGAGGGACCCCAGGATAGGAACTGTTGTGACCATCCAGTAGGCCTCTTCTTCTAGTGACAGGCAGCCCTGTTTGTGTGAGTCTGAGTCCTAAATGAATAGGCTATGGCTAAACTAGGCCCACCCATGACTGCACCACTGTTGTGGATTATGAATTAGTTAAAAGACAGGAAACACAGATGGACTAACTGGTTAGTTCTCTTACTTGAGGATGGCAGATAGTGCACTGCTCCAGAGAGCTTTTTCATCTTCTTCTGCTATTTTAGGCCTCTCTAGAGTTGGGCAATGAGAGCCATTTAATATAGAGAGATTCCCTAAATTTCTATACACTACATGTAAATTCTCAAAATTAAACAATGTTTATTGTTTTCACTTTTGTTCAATTTTAAAATTTATAGCTGTTATGGACCAGACAACCTGAGCAATTCCGGGCACTGTTAGATGTATAAAATTCATTGTAACGTCCCCTTGACCGCTTACCTCATGGGGCGTTCCTGGGTTCAGGACCGACCTTGCAGGAGCTCCCCTAGGGCAGACTCTGTCGGTCCTTATGTTCTTGGTGCCTGGTGCCTCCACCTGGGGAAGAAAGTGTTAGTGAGTGGGATTTCTCTCCCTTCACCCCAGGAAAAACAAATGGGACTGTGAACAAGGCTGGCAGTATGTACAAATATATAAAAGTTTATTAGACTATAAAACCATATACATTTCTACATGACTATGCACATTGCTAATAGGATGTCAAGCAGCCCACTTATATACTCATTCTTAGTAGTCTTGACCTACACAACTATACTCATTTCTACAACATTTAATATTTGACAATTTGGGGTTGTCGGTCCCCATACTATATCACCCTATAGAATAGAGGGGACTCATGCATTCCCACTTACTCAAGCATTATTATCCTCCCCTTTTTTCCCCAGTCTTACCCAAGTGAACCAATGCAACTGGGCTGGTGGACAGTGTTGGCCTGGGGGAGGAGGGGGGTCCATCACCTTCTGCTCTGCTGATAGGTCTGTCCCACAGCTCCAAGGGTCCCCACAACTCCACCTAGCTGCTGCCAGAGTCCCATTGTTCGTAGAGAGACTCAACTCTACCACCCAGCCTACCACTAGATTCCTCAACCCCTTGAGAATCCAGATTCAACTCCCACACTGCCACTGGGGTAGCTTGCTTAAGGGGGTGGGTAGGTAGGGGGAAACCACTTGAGCTTTGCCACTAGCCTTCAGAGCTCCTCCCTTAGTAGGAAAGGATTTCCCAGCTTGGGCTTCCAGATCCACCTCAGGGCTCTCTTGCAGTCTGCAGGTTTGACCTGCTACAGTCCATGACTTCACTGATCTCACTCTGCTTTATTTACTAGGGATGTGAATCATGTCCTCGATCGTCTTAACGATCGATTTCGGCTGGGAGGGGGAGGGAATCGTATTGTTGCCGTTTGGGGGGGTAAAATATCGTGAAAAATCGTTAAAAATCGTTAAAAATCGAAAAATCGAAAAATCGAAAAACCGGCACATTAAAACCCCCTAAAACCCACCCCCGACCCTTTAAATTAAATCCCCCACCCTCCCGAACCCCCCCCAAATAACTTAAATAACCTGCGGGTCCAGCGGCGGTCCGGAACGGCAGCGGTCCGGAACGGGCTCCTGCTCCTGAATCTTGTCGTCTTCAGCCGGCGCCATTTTCCAAAATGGCGCCGAAAAATGGCGGCGGCCATAGACGAAAAAGATTGGATGGCAGGAGGTCCTTCCGGACCCCCGCTGGACTTTTGGCAAGTCTCGTGGGGGTCAGGAGGCCCCCCACAAGCTGGCCAAAGTTCCTGGAGGTCCAGCGGGGGTCAGGGAGCGATTTCCCGCCGCGAATCGTTTTCGTACGGAAAATGGCGCCGGCAGGAGATCGACTGCAGGAGGTCGTTCAGCGAGGCGCCGGAACCCTCGCTGAACGACCTCCTGCAGTCGATCTCCTGCCGGCGCCATTTTCCGTACGAAAACGATTTGCGGCGGGAAATCGCTCCCTGACCCCCGCTGGACCTCCAGGAACTTTTGGCCAGCTTGTGGGGGGCCTCCTGACCCCCACGAGACTTGCCAAAAGTCCAGCGGGGGTCCGGAAGGACCTCCTGCCGTCCAATCTTTTTCGTCTATGGCCGCCGCCATTTTTCGGCGCCATTTTGGAAAATGGCGCCGGCTGAAGACGACAAGATTCAGGAGCAGGAGCCCGTTCCGGACCGCTGCCGTTCCGGACCGCCGCTGGACCCGCAGGTTATTTAAGTTATTGGGGGGGGGGTTCGGGAGGGTGGGGGATTTAATTTAAAGGGTCGGGGGTGGGTTTTAGGGGGTTTTAGTGTGCCGGCTCACGATTCTAACGATTTATAACGATAAATCGTTAGAATCTGTATTGTATTGTGTTCCATAACGGTTTAAGACGATATTAAAATTATCGGACGATAATTTTAATCATCCTAAAACGATTCACATCCCTACTACCTGATACTATATAGTAGGGATGTGAATCGTTTTTGAAAGATTAAAATTATCGTCAGATAATTTTTAAATCGTCCTAAATCGTTAGAGTGCACGATACAATACAAATGCCCCCGATTTATCGTCAGGGGCATTTGTATTGTATCGTTAAATAGGGCACGGGAATTATTTGGGGGAGGGCAGGAAAACCGGCACACCAAAACAACCCCTAAACCCACCCCGACCCTTTAAAACCAATTCCTTACTCTCCCCCACCCTCCCGAACCCCCCCAAAATGTTAAGTTACCTGATGGTCCAGTGGGGGGGGACCCGGCGCGATCTCCCGCTCTCGGGCCATCGGCGCCATTTTGGCTGCCACTAATTAAAATGGCGCCAATGGCCCGATAAAAAAAAAAAACCCACCCGACCCTTTAAATCGACCCCCCTTAGCCTCCCCCACCCTCCTGACCCTTTTTTTAGGGAGGCCCGTGCCGCTTAAAAAAACCCCCCACCGACCCTTTAAATCAACCCCCCCAAAACCTTTTAAAATTACCTGGTGGTCCAGGGGGGCCTCAGGGAGAGGAGAGATCCAGGGGGGCCTCGGGGAGAGATTTCCCGTTCCCAGGCATCAGCTGTTCTAAAAAAAAAAATGGCACCGATGCCCCTTTGCCCTTACCATGTGACGGGGTATCCGTGCCATTGGCCAGCCCCTGTCACATGGTAGGAGCACTGGATGGCCGGCGCCAGATGGCACCGGCCATGATGTGAATTGGAATCAGAAACTATTCCAATTCACATATCTTAACGATCAGATTTCCCCCCCCCCCAGCCGAATCTGATCGTTAAGACAATCTGGCACACGATTCACATCTCTACTATATAGATCACCTCCCAACCAAAGGAACAGAAAACTGGGAAGAACCATAGAAAGTATACCACATGCATAACTTAGCTAACCAACCTGGACAGCAGATCAGAAAACATGCCATATGTATACCCTCACTAACTGCCCTCGGACCTTCACATCCAACATGTCTGAATACCCCTACAATTGGGGTGACAATCTGTCTGCCTCCCAGTACTGTTTTCCAGCACATTTGTCTCACAAATCCCTTCCCCAGTCATAGTTCTGTACTTTAGAAGTTTAAATCCTCTGGATTTTTGGGTTAGTGATATTATCTACAGAATTACCCAGACGTCCAGGGGACAATGACATGTAAATCCCATTCAATGGTCAGTTAAGTATCCTCACAGCAGGACGTCTGGCAACCTTTTCAATCTCCTGAGCTTGTGGCTCAGGTAACAGTTGTATTCTTCTTCTCTTTTTTCTCCTCAGTCTCTTGGGTGGGGATAGGATTCACTCATTTAAGGAGTCCATGACACATGCCTTTTAAATATTATCATAGGCAGGGATCCCCTTCTTCTAATTGCAACCTGTAGATTTAGTCTTCTACAATCAGTGATATTAGCTGAGCTGATTTCTGCTTTATTTACTATCTTACCCTATATAGAACACCTCTTTGCCAAAGAGCAGTAAACCAGACAAGACCATAAAGAACATACCCTCACAAATTTGGACCTTTATCCTTTTTATAAAATTTTTTATTAATAAATACAAAATTTGTACAATCACTATCTGCCTAGGACCTGAACAGAGAAAACCTACCATATGTATGCTTTCTTTAACCTGCCTGGGACCTTCACACCCAACATGTGTGAATACTCCTGCAAATCGGGGTAAAAATCTGTCTGCCTCCCAGTATTTTTTTTCAGCACATTTGTCTCACAAATCCCTTCCCCAGTCATAGTTCTGTAATTTAGAAGTTTATATCCTCTGAATTTTTTGGTTAGTGATATTACCTACAGAATTACCCAGAAGTCCAGGGGACAGTGACATGCAAATCCCATTCAATGGTTAGTTAAGTATCCTCACAGCAGGTCGTCTGGCAACTTTTTCAATCTCCTGGGCTTGCAGCTCAGGTTACATAGTTAAGAACACAAGAACATAAGAAATTGCCATGCTGGGTCAGACCAAGCGTCCATCAAACCCAGCATCCTGTTTCCAAAAGAGGCCAAACCAGGCCACAAGAACCTGGCAATTACCCAAACACTAAGAAGATCCCATGCTACTGATGCAATTAATAGCAGTGGCTATTCCCTAAGTCAACTTGATTAATAGCAGTTAATGGACTTTTCCTCCAAGAACTTATCCGTTGAATCTTCATTCAGTAAAGAAGATGGAAACCACATTGCTGCTCAGCATGATTTTTGCTGCTACAGCTGGGGACATCCTCAGTGCTATTTACAGAAATTGAAGAAAAAGTCTTGGGATTTTGTAAAAGGGCCTGGAAGCTAAGCTCCCCACCAGTGAGCCCTGGAGCTAAGATTTCTAAAGCTGTCCATGGAGGCTGAGAGTAGATCGGGTTCCTCACTCTCAGGGGTGGATTCCCGATGACGATCGGCCCGGGGATTCGGTGCCCAGATACCAAGTGGTCTGCCGAGCGCGGCTCTGTCACAGCCGCACTCGGCAGACCACGAGACTAGAGCGACCGGCCCACCTGTATTGTTCTGTTCTTTTATCTCCTGTAGCTCACTCAAACCTCAGTCTCTTGGGTGGGGGTGGGGATTTATTCATTTAAGGAGTTCATGACACTAGTCTTTTACATATTGTCACAGGCAGGGCTTCCCTTCATCTGTCCAGATAAACAAATTCCAACTCCAAATTTCTTCCCTCTGCTAGAGTATCTAATAAAATCTGAATTCCACTCAAAATGCATAAGTCTCTCAGATATGAGTTCAAATCCAGCCTGAGAGAAAGCAGGAGGAAAATAAAAACAATTATAATGGCAGTTATAATGCAATTATAATGCAGGATTCTGAGTATCTTATAAAGTTTTCCTGTGTCTGTTCTCACAGTCTTTGCTCTGTAGTAAACACAGTTCTTTGAAAGCTGAGTTTTTAAATTAAAAAAAAAAAAAAAACTGAGGCAAACCTCCTCAAAGTAGTGAAGACCTGTATGTCTCTTTTGCATCCACTCTCACATCCACAGGTGAATAATTAAGCCAACTCCTGACACTGCACAACCCAGGTTTTTTTTAAACTTCAGGTGCAGTTCATATTTTACAAAAGAAGAACTCATGGCTCTTGGACATACCCAGATCAGTCCAGACCAGTGGATTATATCCTCCTACCAGCAGATGGAGGCAGAGAACAAACTTCGAGGCCCGGCTATATAACTCTAGTGCCATCTGCAGCTCCTTAGCAGTTCTCTGTCTCCAGCAGTTTGTGGTCATAAATCTTGTAGCTCTGGACTGAGTTTTTGCAGGGCTCCCCCGAGGTGTGAGATGCCGATCGCGGGCCATCCCTTGGGTGGAGCAGGGTAAACGGGGGTGGGGGGTTGAATGGATACTCCCAGCTGTAGAGCCCTTGGATTCTGGGGAGTTGGATAGCCAGGGGATTGGTTCTCTCCACTCCCCGAAGTCCTCTTCCAGCGCCTCCTAAAGGAAAGTACTCATGTGGGGATTTTTTGTTCTTATTTCCTGAGTTGAGAAAAAAAATGTTTTTTTCTTGCCTTCAGTTTTTTTCTCTGCAGGGGCTTTTCTCTGAGGCTTGCCGTTTTTAGGCAGTTCTCTGCTGGGGGAGGAGGAGCATCCTAATTCCCGGAGCCTCCTCGGATGGGGAAGTAGCTCCTGGGAATATTTTGGTCTCAAGGCAGGCATTCTGAGGTCCTGGGCAGTTTAATCGACTGGGCCTGGGCTAGGCTGGGAGCCATTTTGTTTTTTTGTGCTAGAATCAGCCATCAGATTTCTTCCTTCTGGTAACCCAGTGGAGCTGGGAGAAGGACTGCCATGTCTGAAAGTGCCCTGGTGAAGGTTTGTAGGGCCTGTGGCCTGGCTTTAGAGTTGGATGCTCACTCTCTCTGTGCCTCATATGCTGCGGGGGGGGGGGAGCTCTTCTGCCAAGGGTCATAAGCCCAGAAAGCCTAGGAATGTAGCTGCGGAAAGAGCAGGATCAACTGCTATACCCCCGGGGTCGATGGTTACCCAGGGGAAGAAGGCTAAGGAAGTGTCCTCCCCCCCCCCCCCCCCCCCCCCCGCTTTCTCTGCTATCCCCGCTTTCCTCAGCAGTGGTGGAACTGGGGCCAGAGAGACCCGAAGGATACAGCTTTGGATTCCAGTAGCGAGGATATGGGACCCAGTGGTTTCTCCCCAGAGTTTGTGCTACTAATGCATGAGGCCTTCCTGGCTAGGAAGGCTGCAAAGAGGAGGTCTCAGGACAGCGCTGGCGGCTCTGCCAAGCATCTAAACACTCAGGTCCTGCCTTCTCCGGGCCCTCGGGCAACCACGCCCCAGGGTGACTCTGACCCTGACCGGACCCAGAGGCCGGCGGGGACAACCCGTTGTTGCTGGATGCCCCTGGGGGGGGGGGGGTGATGACCCTCGGGTGGTTCGGCTATTTAAGCAGGAGGAATTGCGTCCCTTTATTCCCCAGGTGGTGGAGGAATTAGGGCCTAAACTGTCACAGGAGGATTTGGACAGTGAAGGGGTGAACCCGGTCCTGGATGGGCTGCGAGGACCCCCCTCGGCTTTCCCAATTCCGAAGAAAATACAGAAGCTTATCAGCAGGAATGGGATGCCCCGGTTGCCGACCTCAAGGTTGGACGGGCCATAGCCAAGCTGTATCCGCTGTCAGAGGAGCATTTGCAGTTCTTTCGGATCCCCAAGGTAGATGCGGCGGTCTCTGCCATTATTAAGCAAACTACCATTCCTGTGGCAGGTTCGGTGGCCCTGAAGGATGCCCAGGATCGAAAATTGGATGTCCACCAGAAGTGCCTTTTTGAAGTCTCGGCTTTGAGCCTCAGAGTGGCTGTATGTTACCAGTATGATGCAGCGCGTCTGTCTGTGTTGAATTCAGCAACCACAGGATCCATCAGCCTCGGGGACCATGTCCCAGGCACAGGCAGCACGCCTAGAGGCGGGAGTGGCTAACACGGTGGATGCCCTGTATGACCTCGTAAGGACTTCGGCGCATTCCATGGCCTCTTCAGTAGCGGCCTGACGCTTGCTGTGGCTCCGGAATTGGTCGGCTGACTCTTCTTCTAAAGCACGTTTATGTAACCTTCCCTTCAGGGGGAAGCTCCTGTTTGGAGAGGACTTGGACCAGCTGGTAAAGTCACTGGGAGAATCCAGAGGGAATAGGCTCCCGGAGGATAGAAAGCCTTTTCGGAAAGCCTTTGCCCCAAGGACCCGGGTCAGAGATTCCAGAAGATCTAAGTCAGGAAGAAGGGGTTCCTCCGCTTCCTCTAGATCCAGGCTTTCCTCGGGAAGTCAGCAGTCCTTTCGGGGACCCAAACGGGCTGCGAGAGGAGGTTCCATCCAGGGAACTGCAGCCCACTAAATCTCCCAATGATATCAGGAGTACCCACTCCCCAGAGACGGCAGTAGGGGGAAGGCTGTCCCAATTCTACAAGAAGTGGGCAAGAATTAAGACCGACCAGTGGGTACTGCAGGTGATCTGCGTAGGTTACGCCTTAGAATTTTCTCACCCGCCCAGAGACACCTTCCTGGTGTCATGCTGTTCTTCCCCAGACAAGCGAGCCATGGTGGAAACCACGCTACACCGTCTCATAAGCCTGCAGGCCATCATTACAGTTCCAGAGGCGGAACGAGGGGCAGGACAGTACTCCGTGTACTTTGTGGTGCCAGAAATAGAGGGGATATTTTGGCCCATTCTGGACCTCCAACAGGTGAACCGGAGTCTGAAATCCCCACTTTTTCGAATGGAGACCCTGCGCACGGTGATTACGGCAGTACACAAGGGAGAGTTCCTCTTGGACCTCACAGAGGCCTACCTCCATATCCCAATCCGGAGCGATCATCAGCGGTTCCTGTGGTTCTCGATCCTGGGAGAGTATTTCCAGTTTTGTGCGCTCCCCTTCGGGCTGGCATTGGCACCCCGCACCTTCACCAAGGTTATGGTGGTAGTTGCAGCAGCTCTTCGGCGGGAAGAAGTATTGGTGCACCCATACCTTCACGACTGGCTCCTCCGGGCAAAGTCGGAGGAGGACTGTCAGCGGACTATTCATCATGTGACCCACATGCTGCAGTCATTAGGGTGGGTGATCAACCTTGTGAAGAGTCATCTGGTTCTTTCCCAGCTCCTGGAATACCTAGGGGCTCGCTTCAACACTTGTCTGGGCCAGGTGTTTCTGACAGAAGAACGGATGCGCAAATTGCAATAGCAGGTGATTTGCTTGAGGACAACACAGACTCCTATGGCCTGGGACTATCTTCAGGTACTGAGATCTATGGCCTCAACAATAGATCTTGTCCCATGGGCGTTCACTCATTCGAGGCCATTGCAGCAGGCTCTCTTGTCCCGATGGAGTCCAGTGTCGAAGCAGTATCAGGTTCAGCTGTCCCTCACCTCACAGTCCAGATCCAGCCTGGCATGGTGGCTTGTGGATTCCAATCTCCAAAGAGGAATGCCCCTCAAAACCCCAGACTGGGTAGTAGTGTCCACGGACGCCAGCCTCCGAGGCTGGGGGGGCGATGTGCAACCCTCCCGATGGCGCTCGGCCTAGGCAAAGAAGAGATGAGCTTCTCGGGCCTCAAAGTTTGTTCTCTGCCTCCATCTGCTGGTAGGAGAATATAACCCACTGGTCTGGACTGATCCGTGGTATTACAGGAACGAAAATTAGCAGGTAAGAACCAATTTTCCTATAGAACTCAGTCTATAATTTGTGGTCTCCCTAAACTAAATGGCAGACTGCTAGTTTGCCACCACCCTCTAGGTAACTGAGGAAAACTTATTTTACAAAACCTGAATTACAACCTCCCACAACCAACTTCTTACCTCCAACTTTTTAGGAAGGAGTCTTCTCTCTCAGGTCGCCTCTGTAGTATCCATCCACTCCTCTTCCTCTATGGAATAGCAGGCTTATTTCATCTCCTGTTCTCCAGATACCACTGGGTCTGCGGAGAAAGGGAGATACTCCATCTACTGCTCTGCTGAAACCTCTGTGTCTGGAGAGGAAGTGAGAACTCCTTCTCCTCCTCTTCCTGTGTACACACCCCCTTTCATTTGATTCAGTGTCTCCTCCTTCAACTCCTCTCCTAGTTCCCTACTGCAGGACACCCATATGGGTGACTTTTCCCTCCTGTTTCTCATTTCTGCTTCTTTTTTCCCAGCTTAGCTCCTTTTTATGTCTTATACCTGGAGGAGAGCGATAGGTTGACACATTCTCCAGTCTTATTTCCAATGGGTCAGGGGTCCTGATGGCAAAGGCTTCTGCTGTGTTGGTCAGACTGTCACACTGTCTGTCTGTGTTTGGCCACCAAGCGGTACCCAGAATAGTGGAAGGTGCACATGGCAAAAATAATCTGCTCCATCTGGAAACCTTGCATACACATATGCAGACGCACACATGTGCACAGGCAGGCACAGGCACACACCTAGACAAGCACAGGCAGACACACACATACAGGTTCAAGCACTCACTCAGGTCCCCCCAAACACTTACACACTCACAGACACAGACCCCTACCCACAAAGGCACACACACACACACACACTGCCGTTAAGTCTGTGAAAACAGGTGAGATTTTTGTTACAAATGCCAGCTAAGAGTTGTGTGAAGAAGTCATTACTTTTCTGTTCATCTTAAACCTGTCACCTGATCATTTCAGCAGGTTTAGCAGAATGTGTGTATTATGAGGCACAGTGAACAACAACTACTTTCACCAGGTCTTTCCAGGCTTTATCTGTCTCTGTCATATCTCCCCATCAGTTGTCTGACTGCAGATCCTTTCAAGTGAAGCTGCAGGATATCTGGCAGTACTGCTGAATGCGCGGCACGTCGGTCAGAGCTTATTCGTGGCACGTCGGTGTGTGGGCTGAGTGTATGTTTGGGGGTGAGAATGTTTGTGCAGGTGAGTGTGTGGGGAGTGGGGCTTGTGTATGTGGGGGTGTGGTGGGTGTTTGTGGGGGTGCATACAAGTTTATTGGGGGTGCTTCTGTGGGTGTATATGTTGGGGAGTGCATGTGTGGGATGGGGGGTTTGGGAGAATAGGATGTGTGTACATGGGGGATAGTAGGGAGTTGAGGTGTCAGGATGTGTACTCTTCCCCCTCCACCCTCTCTCCCTTTGCACTCCCCATGCACCCAATGCTCCCTCCTCCAGCTCCCCTCCCCTCTTACTGTCCTGCTGCCCCATCTCCCCAACCCCCTCCCCAACCCCTTCCCCCTCTCATTTTCCCACTGCTCCTCCTCCTCATCTCTCATTCTCCCAATGTTCCTCCTTTCTTCCACAGGTCCTCTCCTGCAGCCCCTTCCCATTCTATCACCCGCTGGTCTGACCCCTGCAACCCCTCTCCCCTCATTCTTCCATTACACTCCTCTTGCACTCACTGCTCCTCACCTGCCCAGCACCCTTCTTTTCCTTATTCTCCCATTCCTCCTCCTCCTCCACCTACTATGGCCCTCTCCTTTCCTCTTACTATCCTCCTTCTTCTAGTCCCTTCCTACATTGGTCTCTGACATCATCTTTGTGCAGATGGTACGGCCTGGGATACTCCAACAGCCCTTCTGCTGCTGGCGAGTCCATGTTTTTGTTTGTTTCCTTTTACTGTGAGGCCCGAGAAACTCCTCAGCTCTTCTACTGCCTGAGCCATGCTCCTCTTTCTTTGTTGTGCTAGTGGAGCCTGGGAAATCTCCACCAGCCTATCTGGTGCCGGTACAACTGCCTATCTGGTGCCGGCACCGCTGCTGCACTCACTGGTCCTGCAGTGCAGACATCTCCCCCCCCCCCCCCCCTCCCAACACCAGATGAGGTCATTACATCACACATGCGCAGACACAACACAATAATGACCCGAGCACTTGAGAGGCACGTCGGTCAGAGCTGTCTCGGCCGCGCAGGTGCGGCACGTTGGGCAGAGCTGCTCTCTACTGCGCATTTGCGGCACGTCGGTCAGGGCTCATTTATATGATTGATAGGCACAGGCAGACACACATTCGCATAGGCTCCCTCACCTCACCCCACCCCACCCCACCCCGCCCCCACACACACACGCAAAGGCACTTCCCATATAGGCACAGGCTCCTCACACACAGGCACACACACATGTGCACACGCACGCACACATATGTGCTGTTATAGACCAGGCTACTCAAGCAACAGCAGGAACTTTTGCTAGTTTTATATTTGAGACCTGTCTATAAATGTATATTATTATTTGTATGCAGATAATATTCAATTTTTTTTCTAGTTACTGCTGATATTCACACTACCACTGACTTTATTTCCATTTTCTTGAGTGCAGTGAAAACTCGGTTAACTAATAACAAGTTGACACTTAATATAGCCAAAACTGAAATGATTAGACTTAGCAGATTTGCATCTTCACCTTTTTCATCAACAGTCATGTTTGAAGGATGTACTATCTCCATTATGAAGGAATTGAGAAATCTGGGTGTAAGTTTTGATTTGGAGCTCTCAAGTGAAAAAAAGTTGCGCAATGATCATCCTTTAAATTACAGATTTTGGAGAAGTTTAAACCTTATTTAGAAGAAAATGATTTTAGGAAAGTGCTTCAAGCCTTGGTGATATCTGGTCAGAACTACTGTAATTCAGTCTACGCTGAAGGCACTGCAAATAGTTCAAAATACTGTGGCACAGGTTCTTACAGGGACATATCACTCCAGTCCTCTATTCCCTGCACTGGTTACTGGTAGAATGGAGGATTCCATATAAGATCATTATGATGGTTTATAAGGCATTAAGCAATGAAGCACCACAGTGTATTAGCTTCTTATTGAAAATTTATCGACCGCAAGGTCTCTCCGATCAGCTGGTAAATGTCCTTTAGATATTCCAGCTGCACAAACTGTCAGGTTAGCAGAGACTAGAGAGGTTATTTATGATGGCAGGACCTATTTTGTGGCATTGGCTCCCTGAGATGTATATAGGAAAGAAATTTGTGTAAAAACTTTTCAGAAACATTTTAAAACATTTTTGTGTAGAGAGGCATTTAATGTTAAGTTATACTGCTGGGTAGGGAATACAAACACTTCTTAAGTGATGAGCAAGATGAAGCTAGGTGGCAGCTGTGTATGGTTAGTATTTTGATAGTATTATTTCTGGGATGTGTTGTTTTTATTGGTTTGGGTATGTTTGTCTATTTAAAAACTATGAATGGAATTTTGTGAGCTGCTTAGGATCTAGGATAATGTGACATAGAAGTACTTTTAAATAACTAAATAAATAGATACATCCAGTCAAGTTAATCCACTATTAGAGAAATGGACCAAGGTGTAAAAAAAAATCAAGAATATATTGTATCTGTTTTAACTCTATTGTAATATATTTTTTTAAAAATCAGTCTCACATTCCTCTTCTCCCATAACTATACTATATAATGTAACTGATGAGTATGCATAAAACTCAAAGGCTTCCATTTAATAAGCCTTTTTTTCCTCATAAAAACAAAATGAAAGAAACCACTCCACGTCTGGCACAAAGAAAAGGATTGAACAGACAGTCCTCTGCCTTATCTACAAAACAGTGAAGTGTTATGTTTAATATACAATCATATTTTATCAAAATGGTGCCAAGATTTTAGCTATTTAAAAACAACCTGTTAAGATTCTGCCCTCTTGGGCAGCCTCTTACCTTCTCTCTGCCTGCCCCGCGGCCTGGAGGCCACAGTCCCCGGTCTTTCTTGCGGCTGGAGCCGCTCCTCAGTCTGCCCTCTGCGGCTTGAGAGCTGCCAACAATGCTGGGCCTGTTTCTCGTCCCCGCCCTGCTCTTCGGTGTTAGCAGCAGCATGGCCGCTGGCTATGGCCCTGCACATCTTCCTGCTTTCTGTTCCTAGGGCGCAGGCCGCACCTCTTCACAAGATTTAAAGGGCCTGCGGCCGGATATGCCCCGGCCCCACTTGATGACTGTTTCCTGTCTCAGCCCTATAAGAGGGCTTCACCTTCAGTTCTGCCTTGCCTTGGAGTTACTTGCTCCTGGAAGTCTCGTCTTCCAGCGCTCCGTCAGGCCTTCATTCTTCGTTGGAGCTCCATGTCTCTTCTGCTTCCGGTGTCTGTGGTTTCCTGATGTTCTATGTCTTCATGTCCTGAGGTTCCAGTTCTTGATGTTCCAAGAGTCCAGATGTTCATCTCCTGTTCCTGATGTCTGTGATGTTCTTCACCTGTTCCTGATGTCCGTGATCCAGTCCAGATGTCCTGTACCCCCGATTCCTCATTGCCACGTTGTGGCACTTCGTGCCACGTCGTGGTCCGCAACCAGTCCTATGGGCAGGCTGTGTAGGGCGCCTCGTGGTGCAATGCCTTCCTCACTTCTGCAGCTCAAGCCTCCGGCAGACTTCTGCTTCTGTTCTTGTCCCTGGTCTACGGAGTTCCTTGTGCCTGCTCCGTCCATGCTAAAGACTCTGCCAGTACCTGTGCCATTCCAGGGTGGTCCGCGACCAGCCACTGGCGGCTGTGTAGGGCGCACCCTGGTGCAGGCCTCGACATTTTCTGAGACATGTTCTTTTCATTATTCCACATCTCGTCTAGAGACTACTTCGAGTCCAGCGTGGTCCGCGACCAGTCCCGTGGGTGGGCTATGTAGGGCGTGCTGCATCGCAGTCTCAACCCAGTACTTTGCTTGAGTCTCCTGAATACCTTGAACCTTGTTCCTGAGTCTTCGTCTGTGCACCCAAGTACCTCGTTCCTGAGTCTTCGTCTGTGCACCCAAGTACCTTGTTCCTGAGTCTTCGTCTGAATCTCCATGTTCTGGTCTTCCCTGCCCTAGTCTACATCTGGCCTGCCACTTCTTGCCGTTACCCAGCGGCAGGTCCGAAAGGGCTTGGAACGGTCGGAGGACTGTTCATAAGACCACCATTGCATTGGTGGCCTTCCCGAAGCGTGCATGTCCGGCAGAGGGTCAGAGCTCATCTATGCTTGGACACATCTCACCAATCCTCTGTGCTGTCTTGGATTCGTCTGGGATCGTGCCGAGATCCAAGGGCACACAATCCCCTCAAGATGGGATCGCTCTCCTAGCGTTCCCTAAACATAACAGAATGCAAGGCCTCTCAAGGCCTCCTAAAATAACACAACCTAGGGAGCAAATTAGGTAATATTTATGTAGATAAGGTAAATGTTACAATGCGTTACAGAATATTGCAGTTTATCGTGTTAAATAAATTTTTTCTATTCTTAACAGAAAATGTAAGGTATTTTCCCCTATCCTTTATAAAATGAATGTCCTATGTCAGAAATAATGTGCTAGAAAAAGTGGTACAAAATCTAATAGACCAATGCAGAAATCATTCTCCCCATAGGCAGATGATTGGCGGAATCGCTTATTATATCTGTTCCAATATTTACTTCAAATGCGTGGTGTTACATATAGTCCTAACAATATTTGATTGGTTTAACTGGTCTATTCTTTATATCATTTTAAATAGCCATATTCAACATCAAAAAGCTATGAGTATATCATTAAATGTAGGTCCCACACTCAGAGTTTGTATATCAATCAAACTCAGAAAACGTTGGTGAAGGGTCACTTTACTTTATTTTAAATATCACTTTTTGTTTTTTTATGTTTTGAATTTTCATTAAAATGCAAAAATTAAGTGAAAGTCCGGAACAAATCATATTAAGAGAATACTCATCTCAAAATGTCCCGAGTTGAATGCAACACAAGTCCCGAGTTGAATGCAACACAAGTCCCGTCTTGACTCCTCTCTCATTTTCATCAGCGATAAACTTTCTATCTTCAAATGGCTAATTTTCCTGTGTTTCTTTCTCCCGCGGTCTGATTTCAAACATGCTCACATAGCTTTTTGATGTTGAATTTGGCTATTTAAAATGATATAAAGAATAGACCAGTTAAACCAATAGAATATTGTTTGTGTTGCAACTTGGAGGTTTTCTGGAATACATATTGGGGCGGATTTTCAGAGCCCTGCTCGCGTAAATCCGCCCAAAACCGGGCGGATTTACGCGAGCAGGGCCCTGCGCGCCGGGAAGCCTATTTTACATAGGCCTCCCGGCGCACGCAGAGCCCCGGGACTCGCATAAGTCCCGGGGGTCTCCGAGGGGGGCGTGTCGGAGGCGTGTCGGGGGGCGGGCCCGGTCGTCGCGGCGTTTCGGGGGCGTGTCGGCAGCGTTTTGGTGGCGGGTACGGGGGCGTGGCTACGGCCCGGGGCGGTCCGGGGGCGTGGCCGCGCCCTCCGTACCCGCCCCCAGGTCGCGGCCCGGCGCGCAGGAGGCCCGCTCGCGCGCGGGGATTTACGCCTCCCTCCGGGAGGCGTAAATCCCCCGACAAAGGTAAGGGGGGGTTTTAGACAGGGCCGGGTGGGTGGGTGGGTTAGGTAGGGGAAGGTGAGGGGAGGGCAAAGGAAAGTTCCCTCCGAGGCCGCTCCGATTTCGGAGCGGCCTTGGAGGGAACGGGGGTAGGCTGCGCGGCTCGGCGCGCGCCGGCTATACAAAATCCATAGCCTTGCGCGCGCCGATCCAGGTTTTTAGCAGATACGCGCGGCTCCGCGCGTATCTACTAAAATCCAGCGTACTTTTGTTTGTGCCTGGAGCGCAAACAAAAGTAGGCTATTCGCGCGCCTTTTAAAATCCGCCCCATTGTTTTGGGCGGTGTTTGTGATTGATACCATACATATAGTACTAAAACATATCCTACCTGTTACTTTCTCCCTCCATCCCTTACTCTAAACATTGGCATCATATTCAATGTGTTCTTCCATTTTTTTTTACCACTGTGCACCTTGTTTCAGAGCTGCTCACTGTTCACATTTGAATACCTTGTTTCTTCCAGGAAAAAGGGCAAAGCAGCAGCCTTCATTCTATGCAATTGTTAAATATTTCCTAGGTCTTCCGGAAAGAAGTGACTTCATGTGTGATTAAAGAACACTGAAATTTTATTACCCAACCTTTCAACTTTTGCTCTGCTTGAAAGATGAGGTCAGTAATCTCCCAGGCAATAGATTTACACATAAGAGCTTAGTGTGAGAGACCCTTCAATGCCCCCTTAATACACTCTGAAGCACATCTCACTGAAATGTTTCAGCAAACATTTCAAAGAAGCAGAAAAAAAATGAAAATATTATTTTACCTTATGCTAGGAACTTCCCATAAATTAGCATATAGCATAGGTTATAAAATTGGTAGCTTGAGATTGTTGACTATAAATATAATCTTTAGTACAAAGGTTCTCAACCCACTCCTCAGGTCACACACCTAGCCAGTCAGGTTTTCAGGATCTCCACAATAAATATACATATGCGCACACATGTCTCATATATATTCATTGTGGAGATCCTGAAAACCTGACTGGCTAGGTGGGTCCTGAGGATTTGGTTGAGAACCCCTGCTTTAGTATATGTTAAAATTATGGTTATCTCCAGCTATGTTCCTATGAAATGTTCATTTTGCTTTGCACTTCCCAGAATTCCTTTTCAGTTAATTAATGGCAGTGACTCATTTATCTAGAAGAGGGGTAAGCAACTCTGGTCCTTGAGTGCCACAAATAGGTTTGGTTTTTCAGGATATTCACAATGAATGTGCATGAGATATATTTGAATACAAAGGAGGCTGTGAATGCAAATAGATCACATGCATATTCATTGTGGATATCCTGAAAAACTAGACCTGTTTGTGGCACTCAAGGACCAGAGTTGCCTACCCCTGATCTAGAAACAAGTAAAAAGAGGATGCTTAGCTAAGCATCATTACTCCAGAACATAAATTAATCAGGACTCAGCATCAAAAGTGATCTGTCTACTAAAGGAAGGTTCAAGATTGTGACCAAATATCAAGAATTATGGGTCTCAAACCAGTAAGCCTTGAAACTCAGAGCACAGACCTTTGAGTTTAGCCACAAGATCAGCTGAGCACAGAGCACCTCAGTAGGAGTCATTTTGGCATGAGCTGCCACACCTCTGGAAGCTCCCAATTGGGCCAGCACAGCATGTGTCCCAGATTGAGGGCTACATGTAAGGATCACTCATCTAACACACCTTTACTAGTTCAGTCTCCTGAGGTCTTGCCTGTAGAAACACTGCTCGACTAGTCTTGACTCCTGATCCATACTGGATTCCTGGTCCACACTTAGGCCTGATACTCTTGGCCAGCCCAGACCTTCAGGAACTCTCTGGTTGTTATGGTTGCCGCTCGTGGGGCCTATCCTGTGAGCAGCCCCTCTCATCTCCTGTAATGCCTGCCATGCTGGTTGGGCCGGCGCCTGACCACCTTTCCTCCAGCTTCGCGGCCACTGCCACAGTGGTTTCTCCTCCGTAGCGTGCAGCCACTGCCGACATCCACGGCAGGAAGGGCTGCCACTGTCTCCTTCCCTTCGCAGCATGGAGCTGCTGCTGGCATGCTCCCCTTTACAGCCCTGCTGCCGCTCACACTGTGCTTTGCTCAGTCCATGCAGCAGGAACACCGCTGACGCTGTTGCTCCGCTCCTGCCTGTCCCCAGACTCCTCTAGGCATGTGCCTCTGCACTGTATTTAAAGGGTCAGAGGTGGGAAAAGCCTCGCAGCCCCAACAGATGATGTCATCAGCCTGTGCCATCTTAGCCCTATAAAAGGGCTCTGCTTCCACTCCTTGGGGCCTTCACATTGGATCTTCACATTTGCCTGTGGTCTCTTCTCTGGTCAAGGTCCTCTGTGCTCTTCTCATATCCAGATGGCTCTTCGTTGGATGTTCATGATGTTCCTGGTCTCCTATGGATGTTCCCAGTCTTGTTCCTCATCAGAGCGCCTTCGTCTCCTGTTCCATATTCCTGATGTTCCTTGTTCCTGATGTACCAGTCCGGGTCCTGATGTTCCACCCTTCGGCTTTTCATCCTCCTTCCAGGTTTCCTTCTTGTCCACTTTTCCTGGCGTGCCACCATCATGGTCCATGACCAGCCCATGGAGGCTATTTAGGGCACTTCATGGCTCAAGGCCTGTCTTCACATCTGCAGCACAAGTCTCCGGAAGGCCCTTGCTTTTAATGCTGAGGTCTGTTCCTGAATCAGAGTTTTGAATCCTGAGTCTTGAATCCTTGAATCATGTTCCTGGTCTTCGGAGTTCCTTGTTCCTACTTCTGTCCTTGCCCTAGTCTCAAGCCAGAGCCTGCTCCGCTTCTGCATGGTCCTCGACCAGCCACGGGCAGCTGTATAGGGCACGCCTCGTGCAGGTCTCTCCTGAATCTTGGTCATGTTTCTAGCCTCAAGTCTTCATCTTCTCTTCTGGAGTCTGCTTCACTTCTAGATTGTCCGTGAGCAGCCATGGGTGGCTGTGTAGGGCCTTCTGCGTAATTTTAAAAAGCTGACCAGTTTCACACTTCTAGTAAAACTACTATAAAATTATTTGATAGCCTCATTCAACTAATTCTATATGGCTATGAGAGTGAAATCTAGAATATATAGGAAGGGACAGAATGTCAATATAAATCCTGCACCTCCAGTTCTCTAACTCTGTGCATCCACTGAAATTCCCCCAAACAATGGAGCTTGGATGTTTCCCTTACAGCTCATCATACTAAAAGATATTTTCAAATTCTGGTGTCACCTCACAGTAACAGCAGCACAAACACCTTCCATTGCCAGGCACATTGTGAATTAACACAAAACCCCGCAAAAAAGACTCTCAAAATCTATACTGCAATCCCATCGTAACATAATAGTAATAACATCAAGGACTCAAACAACAATAACCCTACCTGTGAAAAAGCAAGGGTAAATATTACACTGGGTCCTAGAATACCAATACACCACCTACTGAGGAAACAAAACAAACCCAATTGCTATAGATCCCTATACAGACACTACATGCTAGCAGAATCTCTCATCATGGTCACACACACAGAGCAGAGACAGACCCTCACCAAATACAGAAAACAAAATAAAGGAGCACAAATTAGACAAAAACTGAAATGGAAACTCCAAGAAGCCAGACTCTGTGTATTAACAATGGAAAAACAGAACCACCATTCCTCATAAAACAAATAAAATCAAGAAACATAAAGCATCAGTTATAATAGTAAAACCATAATAAAAGAATATTTTAAAACTACTGATAAATAGAATTTCTATTAATTAAAATCATATACATTTTTTACAATTTCCCAAACACCAATAAAATATTTCAAAACAGCACATATATCAAATAACATCCAATAATTAAAACTAATAAGGATTTTAAAAAGCCCCTTCTGTCCCCTTCTGTGGGAGCTCTTGATTTCCAGTCACCCTGATATTGTCGAGGATTAGGAGGTTATCCTCTCTCTTTCACACATACATTGTCACATACATACACATTCATGCTCTAATATCCACCATATCCTCTCGCTCTCACAGACACTGACACACTCTCAGGCTCTAAGACAATCTCTCCCCCTCCACACACCCCCTCCCACACAAACTCTTACTCCCCTGGATTTTCTCATACACACTCATGCTCTCACACTCACTGGCTCCCTCACATACACACAAACACAAACACCCAGGCAAGCTCCCAGTAATTCTCACACACACACACACACACACACACACACACACACACACTGACCTCCAGGCAGGCTCCCATTCATTTTCACACCACTCCCTCCCCATCTCCCAGGCATGCACACATTCATTCTCACACACACAGACCCCCAGGCAGGCACCCATGCATTCACGCACATACACCCCCAGGCAGAGTCCCATTCATACACACGCACACACTAAAGGCAGACCCCCCTCTCTTTCTTTTGCTAGTAACCTCAGAACCTCTCTCATTCCTCTGCTGCCACTGTCACTACTGCCACATGGCTATTGGGGAGGCGCCGATTGCTGCTACTGGCACTGAAACCCATTCTGCTGCCTCCTCTGTGCAGGCCCCGTGGGCTTCCACTTCCTCCATGCTGATCTTGTACATTGTGAGATCCGCATAGAGAAAGTGCTACTCTTGCACATTCCCAAAGATTACATGTGCCAATCACTAAAAAGTACATTTTTTTTTACCTTTGCTGTCTGATCTTAGTTTTCTAATCAGTTGGACACAGGCTTTTTTTTCCACCTTCCCTTTCTTATTTTTTTTGCCAATTCCTTTTATATTGTCTTTTTTTCTATTTCTTTTCTCGCCATCTTCTTCCCTCAAACACACAGTCAGGTTCTCATTCTCACATACTTTCTCTCTCTCACACACAGGATCTCACTGTCACATGCTCTCTCTCATATAATCATTCATACACACAGTCTCTCACTGGCACATGCTATCTGAGTCTCACACACACAGGCTCTCTCTCACTCCCACATACTGTCTTGCTCAAGCACAGGCTCTCACTGTCACATGCTGTCTCTCTCACACACACAGAGGCTCCTCACATGCTGTCTCTGCAAACATTCAGGTCCTCACTCCCACACACACCCACACACTGTCTCTCAACTCACTCTCACATACAATCTCTCAACTCATCTCATACACGCACACATACACATTCTACAGACACTCAGCCTCTCTCTCACCTCTGGGCCTCCTCTTCACGGGTCTCTGCAGGATGGGCTCTGCAGAGGCCCTGATCTTCTCGGGCCGCCCGCCGCAATGTGGGATCTGCGGCGGCCCTGCTACCGGTCGTCCTCCTCTTCTCGGGCTGCTGTGACTTGGGATTTGCGGCGGCCCGTAAGCGCTGCTACTCTATTGCACGCGCTGATGCTCCTCCTCCTTCCTGCCCGTACGGCTCCAGCAATGTTTTCATCCGGGGCCGTGCAGGGAGGAAGGAGGAGGAGCACCTGCATGTTTAGACGCGATCTTTTTCGTCGGGCTGTGCTCCACCATGGCCCTGCCGATCTTCTTGCTGTGTGTATCCAGCACACAGCACAGCACGCGGCTGATGCTCCTCCTCCTTCCTGCCCGCGCGGCTCCGGCAATGTTTTCTTCCAGGGCCGTGTAGGCAGGAAGGAGGAGGAGCACCTGCACGTTTAAATGTGACTTTTTTCTTCAGGCCGTGGTGGACCGTGGTGACATGAGCTCCACCACGGCCCTGCTATGTGTCGCTGCTCAGCCGCCAGTGGGATGAGGTCCACTGGTGGCCACATGAGCCTCCCTGCGCCCGGGGGCATTGGCTCCCCTCGGGATACCAATGCTCGCGGCACCCCCTAATACTCGGCGCCCTAGGCCCAGGCCTAGTTCGCCTAGCGCTTCCACCAGCCCTGGATGTGAGGAGCCATGAGCTGTGGCTGTGCTGCTCTTGTTTTTTTTTGTTTGTTTTTTTTTTTCAATTCTTTATTTATAGTGTTTTTTTTACAAACAAATACAAGGAATATACCTTGACGGAAATAACAGAAAAATTTAACAAAAGGAAAAATTCAATCCCATCATATATATATATTCATATACAGTGGGTTATTTCACAGCATCATTTGTTTTTAAAATGGTAATGTGGAGGGGGAGGAGAAACAGAAATACAGAGAAGTACCAAAGAAACAAAAACTTTTTACTAAGCTGGCTTAGAACTCTCTTTCATTTTGACCTCGAGCAAATCAACTTATGGCCCCCCATCAAGAAACCTTCTCAGTTGGTCTGGCATGAAAAAGACATATACATTTCCAGAATATTTAATAATACATCTGCAAGGAAAACGGAGGGTGAAGCTAGCCCCTTTAGCCAAGACCTCGGGGCGCATAGCTAAAAACGCCCTCCTTCGCTGTTGGGTGGGACGTGAAAGGTCTGGATAGACCCTCACCGTCCCGCCCATAAACATATTGTTTATATTTTGGAAAAATGCCTTCATCAGGAAACTTTTTTCTGGTTCTGTGTAAAATTGAACAAATAGGGTGAGCCTTTCTGTAACTTCCATCTCAGAGTTCTCCAGGTATTGTGTTAAGTTATTAGATTCATCCCTCTCTCCTCCCGTGGAAATCTGTAAACTCCTTCTAAGAAAGAAGAGTTTTTTCACAGTCGGCACCTTCGCAGCTTCAATCTTGAGGGATTCCACTGCAAATCGCTTGAAAGTTACCAGAACTGGTTCACCTAACACTTTAGGGAAATTGACCAACCTTACATTTGTACAACGCAAATAATTTTCAACAGATTCCAGTCTTCTTTGAGATATTACACAGTCCTTCACTAAGGAGGAGTTAAGTGACTGTGTCTGATTTACCTTAGTTGTTAAATCTTGAATATTGATAGTATGGTCCTGAATCATCTGTAAATGCTCTTTTTCCACAGATTCCATTTTATTTTCAATTTTGCCCAACTGCTGAGATTGAATCTTCTGGGTACGGGCCATGGTAGCCATAAGATCCCATATGGCTTCCAACGTTATTTCTGCAGGTTTTTCAAACTCCAGGGGTCTCAGTCCTCCTACCTCCCCCTGCAATTGTTCTCTTGATGTTCCCAGAGGTTCGTTGCTCTCACTCACCAAACCCCTCACAGGCAACTCACATACCTCCGACAGGGGGGGAGGGTAGACCCAGCTCCGCTCCTGGTAATGGATCCCTCACACTGGTCACCCACAGGCAGCATAGCGTCCGAGAGTGCAGCTCCATTGCTTGGACGGAGGGGAGAGCTACACAGCAGTCCTCGAGGTTCTGGTGGGCTCAGTGATATTTCGCCAGGCGATAGAGTCGCTTCTCTCGGCTCCACCGCAGCAGCGTTCGGAGTTCCCACAACTGGAGAGACCAGCGCGAACTCGGTGATATGCCTCTGCCCCGCCGGGCTAGGTAGGTTTGAGGGATAAACCCTTACCATACCCTTGCGCTTATGAGGCATTTCGGATAATTTTTATCTTTTGCAAGTGAATAATAAAGGAAAAAAGAAGCAGTTGGCAGGGCAGATCGGTTCAGCGTCTGCAAGCCGCGGCCATCTTGGCTCCTCCTCCAACTTCAGTTCTGCTGTGCTGCTCTTGTTACTGCTGAATTTTTTCCTTGAATATGCCTTTTGAAAGAAAGTGAGGGATTTTCCCTCCATGTCTACTCACCTTCTAGGCCAGCCAACTATTACAAACTTCATGCCTCACCTTCCTGCATGAACAGGGGTGCAGCTCCTCTCTGAGAGTCCAGGCAAGAGAGTGTCAGGCTCTCCTGGGGATGAAGTCTCTCTTAGCCCCTGTGAACACATCCTGCTATAGAATGAAAGATGCAATTCCTTTGCTGAACTGGTAGCGTCACTGATGAATGACATCACGGCAGTGACTGTGAGGGAGGGGGGCCAGTTTGGAGTCTGGATTAGCGTTCTCTGGAGATGTTGGCAGACTCCCAGAAAATCTGCATTGCTCAACCCCGCACCTGCCTGATTTTGGTGGGAGAAAGCGGAAAGTGGGAGTCTCCTCATTGAAGATGGTACTGGCAAGTACAGAACTGCCCGGTGGTGAGTCTGCCTTAATTCCTCTGAAGCCAATGGTGATGACTCTGGAGTCATTGTGGGAGTTGGTAGCAGGGTTTGCTAAGTCCCTTAATGTTTGTGTTTCCAAGAGAGACACATTATCATCTCGGTTGGAGCTGGTATTATCAGAACATAGTGGATTACTGGAGCATACTGACTATTACTAGAGCATTTGTAATTTGGAAGCTGAAATTAAAGATATTCATATAGTTGAAGTCACAATGATTTGGGCCCAACATGTTTTGTCAAGGAGATTAGAAACTCTTGAGAACTACTCTATACATTCAAACTTACGTTTCCTTAATTTTCCTATGAGTGAGCTTTTTATTATGATATTGAAAAAATAATTTGTTGATATTTTCTATATTTCATCTTCTGATATACCATCTATTACTAATGTTTATTTTCTATCTAATATTTGGTCTGGAGAACAGAATCAAGACATACAACTTGATGTCCTTTCTTGAATCATGTGATTTTGAAGTACCTGTACCTGAGGCAATGGAGGGTAAAGTGACTTGCCCAAGGTCACAAGGAGCGACAGCGGGAATCGGATGCTGGTCTGTAGCCCACTGCTCTAACCACTAGGCTATTCCTCCTCCCCAGGTACAAACTTAGATTGTAAGCCCTCTGGGGATAGGGAAATACCTACAGTACCTGAATGTAAACCGATGTGATATCTCAGATCAAATGTCAGTATATAAAAAATAATAAACAAACAAACAAATAAATAAATAAATGTGATTTCAAAGTAATTAAATGAGCCAAGTTTTTGGTTTACTTTCTGTCTGAACAAGATCGCAATGTTTTTGTTGGTCAAGGGATGTCCTACAACCAGCTGTACGCATCCCCAACTTCACGCTCGCCCACACTACCAAAGCGGCCAAAGTGCCACCCTATTACTCCAGTCCTGGAGACTCCTAGGTGCCTGCTCATGGCATGGCACAGCATCTTTTAAAGGCTCTGCAGCGGGAAACACTTCAGCCAGCCCTCACTGCTGATGTCATGCAGTTGGGTATTTAAAACCCAGCTACACTATGAGTTGATGCTTCAAGAACAGGTTGTAACATTTGGTTGGTTGCGGGATGGCCCCACAACCATCTGCACTCACTCCGGATGTTGCCAACCTTCCCGGGCACTACCAGGAGCTCGGCGCCGCAGGAACACCACCATCTCCTCTTCCTCCAGCCGCGCCATGCCACTCCCTAGGGTGCACACGCACATAACAGACCAGCATTCATAGGCTCTGTGGTGGTAAATCCTCAGAAGCACCGGGTGATGACATCAGCATGGGCTGGGAATTTAAACCCCAGCTGTGCTAGACTCTACCTCAGCAAAAGATCCGTCTGACTTGCAGTGCATGTAGCTTTGTATCCTGTGCCTTGCCTCCTTGTCTTTTCATTGTGTCCTTGCTCCTTGTAGCTCCTCTGCCTTACCTAGCCTGGTCCTACCTTGTCTTGCCTGTCTGCCCTGCTTGTGACCTGGTCCCCTGTGTCTTGTCTGTCTGTCCTGTCTGCTGCCTGGTACTGACCTCTGCTGTGAACCTGGACTACTTTCATGCCTGCCAGTTGCTACTGACCTCTGATATGGATACCATCTCCTTGTATTCTGCCTGCCCTGACCTCAGCTTGTAGTGGATCCTGTATTCTTGTTGCTAATCCTGATCACTTCCCAAACCTGGACTCTCTCTGACTGCTCCTTACGGGATACGGCATTTACGTTATGTTATTAACCCCATATATCTGTATCCAAGTTCCTGCTACCTGTTCATTGTAAGACATTAACTTGTCAATGTTTCTGTTTAGAATGTAAACCGAATTGATCAGTAACTCTGTTATTGGAAAGTCGGTATATAAAAGTGCTAAATAAATAAATAAATAAAATACTCACTTAAGCCCTGACAGTCCTTGGAACCCAAAGACTTAATCCATGGGGATTGGGGCTGGTACAGGTGAAGCTCTAGCTCCTGTCTCAGTAAGGGTATGTCTGCCAGCTATCGGCATAGGCCTAGCAGGTTCACCTGCTGGGCTGTGTCAACTACGCTACAGCCCAAGGGCTCACATCCGTGACACAAGTTCTCCTGCTCCTGCAGTGCGTGTTGCAATTGCTGTCTTGTACTTACCTTGCCTTGCCTGCCATGCCTTGTTGTCTCTTTTACTTCCCTCTTTGCACCTTGCCCTGCCTTGCCTTATTTGTTCCTGCTGTGTATTGGTCCCTTTGATTTATCTTGTTTGTCTATCTCTGCCTGACCCTTGGTTCTGATCCTGGCCTCTGACCTTGACTGTGCTTCTGGATTGCTGCCTATCCTAACCCCTGCCTGCATCTCAACACTGTCTGATGTCCAACTGGCCTGACCTTGATGTTGCTTGCTCACTACCTGCCTGACCTCAGCCTGCTACTTGACTTCATCTGGCAGCTCCTTACAGGACTCTCACCTAAGCCCTGCTGGCCCCTGGAACCCAAGGAGTCAACATACTGGGAACAGGGCTGGTATAGGTAAAGCTCCACACCCAGTCCTTGTAGGAGTAAGTCCACCTGCTCTCAACATGGGCCTAGTGGGTTTGCTTAATTCTGGTGCCACTGTCTTTTTTATGGACTTTGACTTCGCTCAACAACACCAAGTTCTTATCTGCCAGAAAGTGGTAGGAGTTGTAGTTCAGATAATTGATGGTTCCCAAAACGGGAACCATAGACTTGACCATAGTTTATGGCAATCAAGAACTTATCCGGTTTAATCTTATTCAAGCGTTTAACTTCCCTGTTATTTTGGAGCTACTTTGGTTGGAATAGCATGAGCCCTAAATTTTGTTGAAAACTCAACTGCATACCTTTTCCTCAAGGTACTGACTAAACAATTGGATGCCTAAACCAGGCTGCAAACTCTGATTGGGCAATGTTCTCTCCACCTAGCTTGATGGACCCTCTGGGTAACATCAAGCTAGGTGGAGAGAACATTGCCCAAATCTCATCATGGAGTGAGTTTCCTCACTCCGAAGGTCATCAAATCTTCACAAGAGACCACTGTTCCGTTCGTACGTCTCACTTTGAATGTCAAAGTGGCCCCTAACCCCCTACTCTAATACCTAAACCTCACCTCGAGTTACTAGGTGGGCCTACCATAGGGATACAAATACCTATCTAGGGAGAGGGTACCATGGCTAGGTTCTCTCTCTCTCCCAGTGGTTGCATGCAGGAAATGCAACAGGTCTGGCACCTATAACAAAGTCTGAAAATGTTATCACAATTTGCACTAACTTAGCTCTTTGCACAGGTAATTAGCATTGCATAAACCACACCCCTTTTGCTATCACATGCGGTACTTACCGCATTTTGATAAATCTAGGCCTTAGATGGGATACTCAGTAGCAAGGCAATGCTGATGAATATCGTTGTATATATCGCAATTTAGACGGCCTAGTAGTGCCACTCTGATCTGCCCATTGCCTGCCCACTTTTTTCTACAGGCAAAAGATAGCTGAATAAGTGACTTATCTGGCTATCTAGCAGCCACTGAATATAACCGCTGAATGTGCTTTGAATAATCGAGCTCAGTAGAAATACCAGGATGTCTTTGACAAAGTGTTAGTCAATGTCGTGCCTCCACACAGGTCGTATGCCTGCTCAATTGACCTCAATCTGGGGCAACATTCCATTCAGGCGGATCTACTCTGCCTCTGAACTGGAACTCTGAAAATTGCACTATTCACCTACAGGACAATTTGAAAAAGGGGTTTAGTAGGCCCTCAACTTTGCTGACAAGTGTGCTCATTAAAAAGGATTGGTCTCTTTGCCTCTGCATCTGGCTAACTTAGTACCTGATTCACTAAGGCAGGGATGACTTGGGCTGGTCACATCTGACACATCATCAAGCATAAAATTTGGATCATTTTCTCATCACTGCTAAGTCCCAGATGAACCTGGTGAAAACTGTGAAAGGTGGAAATGCAACATTATTCTCCACTTTATATGTTGAACCTTGGGAAACCCATTTTTTCCTGCAGGCTATATGGCAGTTTCTTCAAGATTGGCTTTACTCCATTGGCAGGGTCTAGATAGCTGAGGCTTGGAAGATATGGGTCAGCTTTAGCTTCCCCAAGTTCCAGTAGTAGATCTCCAGACTCTTGCAGCTTGTGAATGTCTTTGTTTTCAATTTTTGAAAAGTTCTCAGTTCTCTTGTACGTAGCACTCCCAGTTGCTTGTCTGCTACCAGAGCATTGTTCAGGCCTACTTAGGGGTTACGTATGTGCACTGACCTTAGTCTTTTTATACATGCTGAAGGTTTATTTCCCAACTATTTCATCAACAGAGAATAAACAGAAAAAAGGCACGTGGAGACAGGACAGGCACGTTGGTGAGTACTCCAGTCCAAAAGCTCCCCTCAGCAGCTAGACCCAGAGCAGAACACCTATTCATTCAGTCACAACAAACCATTTTGATGTCAATTCAAACTTTAGAAAGAAAGCAAGGAAGAATGGACTCCACATACACTATACAAACATAAACACATATCCAATACACACAGTCACACATAGACGCATGCAGACACAGTCACAGAAATGCATCGGTACAAAGACATAAGCACAGAGTCATCTGACAAGTTGCAACAAGTGGGAAAAAACTGCAACGTAGAATCAAGCATGTAGAGCCTTGACTTTGAAATGCTTTTCAATCTAAGCCATGCCTCAGTCAAGAATTATGTTTTTTCAGGGAAGGAGAGGGATTGTAGGATGTCCCCTTCAAATGCAGATAGATGCCATATCTACCAACATTGCCATGTCTAGCTACCTGAATGTAATCTGCTCTGAAGTGCCAAAAAGCAGAATATAAAAATCAGATAAATAATACATCAGATAAATAGCTGTGAAAAATATATAGCAAACAATCAAATGCCAGCAGGGTCCTTGGCAGGAAGGAGTAGAAACTGTTTCCTTTGTTCTTCATCTGCTCTTCATCCTTTAGTTCTTCATCTGCTCAAGCAAATGCAGCACTCTGAGCAGGAAAAAGAATTACCGTGCAATCCCCTGCAATGAAAGATAACAGACATACAAATCTAGTACAGGATTGTGCATTTACATTTGTTAAACTATTTCTTAAACTGTACATATATGGTAGATTTTTAAAAGGTGCGTGCGGGCGTACATGTGCGTGCGCTACCTGGCATGCACACATGTACACCTAATTTAATAACTTGCACGCGCAGGTGCGCGTAAGTTATAAAATCAGCAGTCGGCACGTGCAAGGGGTGCACAATTGTGCACCTTGCGCATGCCGAGCCATGCTGCCTTCCCTCGTTCCCTTCCTCTTAACCTAACCTTCCCACCCCTTCCCCTAGCCTTTCCCCCCCTAGCCCTACTCTAACCCCCCCCCCCCCCCCGTCCTTTGTCTTATCTTTTGCGCCTGCCCAGAGGCAGGCGCAAGTTGCGCACGCCGGCAGACTGCCAGCATGGGATCCTCCGACACAGCGGCAATAACCACTCTGTCGGAGGCCTCTGGCCCCGCCCCCTCCCCACCCCTTTTGTAAATCCCCGGGACTTACACATGTCCCGGGGCTTTATGCGCATCGCCGGGCCTTTTTAAAATAGGCCCAGTACGCATAAGACAGGTTTTGCGCGTAAAGCAGATTTTCAAAGGGGTACGCGCGTAAGATACGCTCGTACCCCCGAAAACCTGCGCCAAGCTCCCCCTGCGCGCGCCGAGCCTATGTTGAATAGATTTGGTGGGGCGCGCAAGTCCCGTGATGCGCGTAAGTCCCGGGGCTTTCCTGGGGGGGGGCGTGTCGGGGGCGGGTCATCCGGGAGCGGGGCCACAGGCGTGGATCCAGCCCGGGGGCATTTCAGGGGCATGGCCAAGGCCTCCAAAACTGCTCCCGGGCCGGAGAATCGTGTGCCGGCGGTCGACCCAGCGCTCGCAAGTTACGCCTGCCTCGGGCAGGCGTAACTTTTCCAACAAAGGTAGGGGGGGTTTAGATAGGACTGGGGGGGGGTGGGTTAGGTAGGGGAAGGGAGGAGAAGGTGCGGAGGGGTGGAAGGAAACTTCCCTCGGAGGCCGCTCCGATTTCGGAGTGGCCTCAGAGGGAACGGAGGCAGGCTGCACGGCTCGGCGTGCGCAGGCTGCCGATTTTGCTCAGCCTTGCGCGCGCCGACCCCGGATTTTAAAAGATACGCATGGCTATGTGTGAATCTATTAAAATCCGGCATACTTTTGTTTGTGCCGGTCATGCGAACAAAAGTACGCGCGGGCACAGTTTTTTAAAATCTACCCCATAACCTTTTGAAAATCCGGCCCATAATCTTTGTTTCTGACTGCATACATTCTTTAGCCTGCTAGATTCAGATAGTTTGACAGGTTCTCCTGGTGGGCTCTACAGAATATTTCACCAGCCACCACTGACAGAAAACCTGCATTCAAAGTTCTCTCCACAGAAAGTGCATTCTTTGTGTTTTCATCATTCACTGTACAACAGTATTCACTATGCTCCTCTGCAAGATTATTAGGCAAACCTCATAGCCTTGCGCCCCCATGTCACCCTATTTCACCCTTCCCAAACATCATGCATTTATAAAAACAGACTTCAAATGAAAAAGGACATTCAAAATACAGCTTTCTGAGGTAAAAATATCGCTTGGGTTTTCAGACACAAAAATTTCATTTAGTTTTTTTATTTGGGTTTGGGGTCTATTTTTTCCCCTCGGTATCATTTTGTTCAGTGTTTATTTTGCTTCTGTTTCTTTGCTCCCTCACCCTCCCAAAAAAAGCCTCAGGGCTTGGATTCACCTCAGCCCCCACTTATCCCAACCACAGGAGTCCAGGGGGCAGGAGGGATGCCCACTCGTCTCCTGTCCCAAGGTGGTCTGCATGAAAAAGGCCCTGGGTCGGTCAGCACTAAGACCAGGGCCATTATATGATATCAAAATAGCAGCAGCTAATCCAGCACCATAGAGTAACTTCAAAATGGTGCCTTCTAAAGGAAGGCCAGTGCCATTTTCTTGTATGGCCTTACAAATATATGAACAATCAAGAAAAAGGTGCCGGCCGGCACTGAGAGGCCATCATTGTGTTGTCAAACAATGGGGCCAGACTGGTTGGCACCATTTTGATGCCACAAAATGGTGCAGGTTTTAGGGCTAACTGGCACAAAGCTTTTTTCATTGGGATGACCTCAGGGGAGGAAGAGATTGGGCATCTCTTCTGCCCCTCTGGACCCCAGCGGATGGGGTAAGTGGAGGCCGGGGTGATTCCCAGCCCCCAGTGCCTTTTGGGCTGGGAGATATATGAGGGCCTGGTTGGTGAACCCTGGTTGGTGGGTCCTGGGGAGGGCGAGTTGGCCTTAGGACGCCTCAGGGATGTCTCCAGTCTTGCTCGGAGCACTTTTTTTTTTTCCAAAACAAACCTGAATAAAACCAAAAAATTTTCAATGGTTTTCCTTCCAATTCCTTTCAAAAATGTCATGAAATGAAATAGAAAATGTTTGCATTTCCTATTTCATTTCAAATGATTGCACATTCCCACTTACAACATATGTATTATATTTACATGCCCTGTTCTGGTTCCAACCAGAAAACCCAGCAAAAGAGACACTTGTAACCCTTAAGGCATTAGACCTATTATAATGAATGCTAGGCTTGGTCCTCAAAAACCATGAGTAGACTGAATTTCAATTGCAATATAGTTTAACATTCCATTCCAAATCAGCACTATTTGCTAGCACTCAAACAGTAACAACTCTACCTATGAAAAGGCAATACTGCAAACATTACACCAGGCCCTAAAATACCAATACACCTCCTGTAATGAAAACAGAACAAGCCAAACTGCTATAGATTCCTTCACAGAAACTACAGACTAGCAGAATATCCCACCTCAGTTACACATTCTGCTCACAGATCTTCACCAAATACAGAATAAAGACACCATAAAATATAAACAGAAATGTGAAGACAAAAATTGAACTGGAAACCACAAGAAGCCAGACTCTATATGAAGTGCAACAATAGAAAACCAAAATGTTACCATTCCTCATGGAATAACTTCAGAACCTTTATTCAAGAAGAACTCCAAATTCAAATGATACAAAAATAAAGTTATTAAATCCCCTGACAAGGACACTGTGTTTTGCCAACCAAGGCTGCGTCGGGAGGGATAGTGCAGGCAACAAGCTTTGCTTATGATCACATTTTGGCATTGAAGTGTTTTGAGCTTGTTGCCTGCACTATCCCTCCCGACGCAGCCTTGGTTGGCAAAACACAATGTCCATGTCAGGGGATTTAATAACTTTATTTTTGTATCATTTGAATTTGGAGTTCTTCTTGAATAAAGGTTTTGAAGTTATTTCAAAACATTTCTTGGAGTTTCCTGAGGACATTAAACTTCTTTCACGCTCCCTCTGTTAGAATTGATGTTCCTTGAGTGTGTATGTTTCTCCAATTTGCTTGTGACCATTCTTCATGGAACATCAAATAAAATATAAAATATAAATTAACTAATAGTAAAATCATACTAATATAAATGATAAATATTTCAAAATAGCTGATATATAAAATAACCAATAATTAAAAACTCATATAAGAATTTGCTAAACACCAATAAAATATTTCAAAATCATAAACTCATCAAATAATACGCAATAATTAAAACTAATAAGGGTAAAAAAAAAATCCCCTGCTTCCCATTCCTAGGAACTCTTCATTTCCAGATGTCCTGCATTTATTATGGATTAACAGCAGGAGAGGGGATTTGTTGCACCCAAACCTTCTCCTCTTTCTCATATAAATACACACTCAATCATATACATAAACTACCTCTCACAAATACAGAACATGCGTGCTCAATCATACACACATGCTACCTCTTTCACACACAGATACACACTCAATCACACACACACTTTGCCTTTCTCTCACACAAACACATGCACAAATACCCTCTGATTCTCACATAGACACATATGCTCAATTACCCATAAACTGCCTCTCTCACTCACTTTTCCCTCCCTCTGGAAACACAGACAGTAGCAGCAGCTTCCTCCTTCAGTCCCGACCACCAAAAGGATCCTTCTTCCTTCTCCCAGCTGCTTGGGCAACACTGCTCTTCTTTCTCCTGACAGCCCTGAAGCAGCTGCTCCAGTCTGCACATGTTCAGATATCTTGCTACTCCAGCTCCCCATGGGGTGGCCTGTACAGTCCCCCTGCTTCAGCTCCTAACTGCTGCAGGGCCCTGCTTCTGCAGCCTGCTCCTGATCCAGCCATGTAGCTTGCAGCTCCAGCTCCTGACCGGCATGTGGCCTCACTGTTTCAGATTCTGAATGCAATGACCTCAGCGCTGCTCCTGTTTCCCGAGGGCCACCATAGTCCCACTGCTCTTGCTTGCTTACAGAAATCTCCTCCTTCCCATCCCCGCAGGTCCACAGAGCATCACTTCCTCTTCCGAGCTGCAGGGATGGGAAAGAGGAGATGCCATTGCTGCATTGCCCCTAGCACCGTGGCACTCTGGATAGCTGCCTAGTTCAACTGGTGCTTCCCGCAGTCCTGCTCCTCTGAGGGCTGCAATGAGGCCTGGTTTTCAGCATAAACATAACAAGCACATTAACCAGTTTCTTAGATCATATGTATGGAAATATATCTGATGAATTATTCATTGTGGATATACTGAAAACTATAAAAGTTTGCAGCCTTCAAGGACTGGAAGTGAATGAGCCTGCTCTGCAGAGATTTATGTACCTTAATCTAGAGGTTCTCCGTTCCAATGCTTAAGGGACACAAGCCAGTCTGTGTTTTCAGAGTAACTACGCTATGCTTGTTTTATACCATAGGCAAGCAAATACATTCTGATGAATTATCATAATGAATATCCTGAAAACTAGGTTCTTTGGCAACACTCGCTATCAACCCCTATCTTAACTACAGACTACAACTCAATTTTTGTTGAATCTGATTTATACCTTAGAAAAAATAAACACTGTTGAGTAAAGAAACATATATTTGAATTGCCCATTTCAGAAGATTGCTATTATTTTGTTGGGGGCATGGGAGAAAATGGCATATTTTAACATTAGAATTTTTTTTTTCATTTTTCTCCTCTTTCATTTCAGACATGTACATGCATTAATTTAAAAACACATTTAATGACTCCATTACCATAATTATTTTTTATGTGTTCATAGTGCCAGAAATTAACTATAAATGTTAATGCAATCAAGTATAATATCATGCTTTTAATAAGGCATATCAAAGCAATTTCAGTGTCTCTGTATTAGGATATTTAGAATTTCTCAACACATTCTGACACTGTGTTGTATCTTGTGTCAGTGTAATTACATATAAAGGGCACAACTAAAACGTTGAATGATTTATCTGAAAAAATGTACAAAAATCATATCTATCAACATCACTCTTCCTATGCTAATGTGGTATTGTATGAGACCTAAAGTAACTGACTTGGGCCTAGATTTATTAAGCCACAGTATGGTTATAACGCATGTTACACAGCAATATAGCCATATCACATCAATATCGCACAATATTTGGGATACTGCATGATAATTTGGCTTGAAACCCGCCCCCTATTACAATGAGCTGTTTTGCATGAGATTTGCATGGATAAATGTTATCTTCATTTATTAATTGCTTTGTAAATAAAAATTACTGCCCAAAGCGATGTACAGAAATAACACATAAAATTACAATAATTACGTCATAAAATCATAACATAAAACTCAAAAATACCAGGACTTACAAATGCATGCAAAGCAGCTCTTGCATAGTCAAGCCTATGCAAAGAAAATAATGTGACTGAGTTAGAAAAAAGTCACTCATATTATTTTAACTAATTTCGAGAAGGTATAGTTAAAACATTGCAGGGCGTTTGGGACACTAACATGCATCCTGATGCCCCCATGATATTTCTTAAAGGGCCAGACAACCCAAAACTAAACCTCCCCAAAAGTGTCAAAAATACCTCAAGTGGTCTTGTGAGATTCCTGCCCACCCCTACCATCTATCAAGATAGTGCTGAATCCAATCATTTGTTTTTTTTTTAAATGTAATTGTGCAGCAGTGTCCCACCCTATTTCCTAACTCCTTCGCTCAAACAAAGACACCCCTGGAGCAGGCCGCCCTGAATTCAAGAAAGTATAGGACAAGAACATTCTGATTGAATGGTAAGGACTGTAGATCTGAACAATTGATGTAAATGGGCAGGTTAGAGAGGTTTGGTCTTTTTCTGCTATAATGTTTCTATATTAGACAACCTTATTTCTATTGCAATAAGAAGTATCTCAGAGGTGGTCAGATCAGCAGCAGCAGCAATAGTTAAAGATGGTATAGGTTAACCAGTTTTGAAAAAATATAAAACTTTCCAATAAAAATAAGGGCAGCGATATTCTATGATATAAAATTGTTCCGTGCCCCACGACCGGGCCTACTCACCTCCGGCGCCCGGCTCCCAGACCTGGCCCATCCTCACTGGTGGCGGTGGGCAGCTGCTTGTGCTCCCGCACTCCCACTGTCTCCTTGGGTGCTCCCGGTTGCTCTGCAGACCCCTCCATCTCCCAGTGGGTCTCCCCACGTGTGCCGTGGGGAGGCACCACTGTGCAGCATCCTGCCTTCTCCTAGGTACTTGCGCGTGTCCCATCAGCCTTTAAAGGGGCCACGGCAGGAAACTAATCCGCGACCCCGGATGATGACATCATCGGGCCCCGCTATTTAAGGCAGGGCCCGCTACTCACTCCTTGCCTTGGCAACAGGTCTCCACGCTAGTTGTGTGCTCCGTTGTCCGTTCCTGTTCCTGACTTTGTTCTTGGTTCCTGTTCCTGACTCCATTCCTGGTTCCTACCTAGCCTCTCCCTTGGACTGATTACTAGCTTTGACCCTTGCTTTGTTGGACCACGCTCGGGACTGATTTCTAGCTTTGACCCTTGCTCTGCTGTACCTTGCCTAGCACTGCCGCCTACCCTGACTTCAGCCTGTTCCTGACCTCACCTCTGGTATCTCTTCGGACTTTGCCTTGTTAGGCTTCGGCCTTCTACTGCCCAGGTGTCACCTATCCCTGCACTCTGGTCCGTCTTTTCCGCTCGGGCCTCTGGACTCCTGCCTCATCCAGACCTGTCTAGGTCCCTCCGATACCTCTGCTGGTCCCTGGCTGCCTACTTCGAACACCCACTGGGATTCATCTGATGGAGGCCTGCCTAAGATCAGCTGGCCCTGGCACCCAAGGGCTCAATCTGAGGGGAACGAGGGCTGGTACTGGCGAAGCTCCAGTTGGCCTCTGTCTCACGGTCTACACCATCTCCTGACGGTGAGGACCCGTGGGGCTTGCCCTATGGGTATCATCAACCCCACCTCGGACCAAGGATCCACCACCAGCGCGACAAAAATCTCTAAAATTTCATACTTTAATCTTTATATGTTAAACATTTTTATTCTAATAAAAAATGTTTATGATAAAATAACTATCACAAAACTGGTGTATAAATACCATTTTTTTGTTAACGTATTTACAACTGCTTACTTACTATTATCTTGTTACATGTTAAAAAAAATATCAATATACCATCATTATTAAATACTCTGGTATCACACACACAGGACAAACCCAAAATATTTTTTAAATCATCTATTAGCTCAACTACATTTGTACACCCTTAGACGAGTTCACCTTAATGTTAAATATACATAAGCTATTTTCATGAGAGGACTGAAACACTCGCATTCTTAGAACCTTCCTGTTATTTTGAGTGTTTTCCACCACATATCTATCTCTCCATTTTCTCTTTTTCCTTTTTGAACTTAGCATCTTTAAATTTCATAGAATTTCCTATCCCAGTTTTTCTTGACAGCAACTTTACTAATCCCACGATGAATATTTCTATTCCCAGTTTTTTTTATTATTCCCAAGGCGTTTTTTCTATTCTGTTGATTTCTTTTTACTTTCTTCGCCTTGACACTGCAGCGTTTCAGCATAAAATGCCTGCTTCAGGGGACTAAGACATCTCTAAATACAAAATAAAAAATGTATGTGTGAGAATACTTTTATCCTTATCTTGAGAAACACCTAACACTCGGGCTGATACAGCGCACTGTTAACCCACCATTGGACGCGCATTTTTGACGCACTAGCGTTACCCCTTATTCAGTAAGGGGCTGAAAACGCGCGTCCAACCCCCCCGAACCTAATAGCGCCCGCAACATGCAAATGCATGTTGATGGCCCTATTAGGTATTCCCGCGCGATTTAGAAAACAAAATGTGCAGCCAAGCCACACATTTTGCTTTCAGAAATTAGCACCTACCCAAAGGTAGACGCTAATTTCTTCGGGCACCAGGAAAGTGCACAGAAAAGTAGTAAAAACTGCTTTTCTATGCACCCTCCGACTTAATATCATGGCGATATGAAGTCGGAGGTCCCGAAAGTTTCCAAAAGTAAAAAAAAAAAAATTTGAAGTCGGCCCACGGCTGTCGGGTCGAAAACCGGACGCTCAATTTTGCCGGCGTCCGGTTTCCAAGCCCGTGGCTGTCAGCGGACTCAAGAACCGATGCCGGCAAAATTGAGCGTCGGCTGTCAAACCCGCTGACAGCCGCCGCTCCGGTCCAAAAGGAGGTGCTAGGGACACGCTAGTGTCCCTAGCGCCTCCTTTTGCCTGTTTTTACCGCTGGGCCTCATTTGAATAGAGAATCGCACGCACAGGAGAGTGGCCTGTGCGCGCACCGGGAGAGCGGGCGTTCATCCACTCTCCCACGGACTTTACTGTATCGGCCCAACTGAGAGCACTACTTACTTCTAATTGACTCTTTTCTAATATACACCAGGAGTATTCATCTCACATGTGTAATGCCTGTTGGAAAAATGGACCCCTAGGGCCAAGGGATGGATGACGCTGCCTAGTGAGCAAACCCATCAGGTCCACCCCATCAGCTGGCGGAGAAACTCTGTGGTGGGACCAACTGGAGCTTCGCCTATTCCAATCCTGTTCTCCACAGGTTGAACTCTTGGGTTCTAAGGGCCGGCAGGACTTAAGTGGGCACCTAGAGCAATCCAAGAGAAGAACCCAGGCAATCATGGGTCAAGGCAGGTGGCAGACAGCAGAACAGGTAACAAGCCAAAGTCAGGGCAGACAGCAGAAGGATGAAGGCCAGGCCAGAGTCAGGATCCAGGTAGTCAGTCCGAGACAAACAGGAAGACAAGACCAATAGGACAAGCAAGGAAGAGAGCAAACAGGAACTGGAAGGAGAGCAGACAGGCAAGGAACACAGAACAGGAACACAGAACAAGGTACAAGGCAGGAACCAGACAAGGACAGCAACATACAATGGACCACTAGGGCACCAGGCAACCTGTTGCTGAGGTGCTGGCTGGTTGCTGTTGCGACCGTCACTGCTCGATGCCCTCACTCCGCCCTCTTTATCTCTGTGGTGACTCGTTTGATAGTGAGGGCAAACGTAGCACCGGCGCCATTTTGAATATTGGCAATATGGCGCGAGTGCAGGAGGTCGCTCCCGGACCCCCGCTGGACTTTTGGCAAGTCTTGTGGGGGTCAGGAGGCCCCCCCCAAGTTGGCCAAAAGTCCCTGGGGGTCCAGCGGGGGTCCGGGAGCAATCTCCTGCACTTGTGACATCGGGTGACAGGAAGCAAAATGGCGCCGGCGCTACCTTTGCCCTGTCATATGGTAAGGGCAAAGAGCCACCGGCACCATTTCTATTAACACAGCCGTGGCCCGAGAGCGGGAGATCGCGCCGGGACCCCTCCCCCCCCACTGGACCCCAGGTAATTTAAAACATTTTGGGGGGGTTCGGGAGGATGGGGGATTTGTTTTAAAGGGTCGGGGTGGGTTTTAGGGTTGTTTTGGTGTGCCGGTTTTCCCGCCCTCCCCCGATTTACGATTTTTTACAATTTAAAAAAAAAACAAAAACATGACGATCAGATTTCCCTCCCCCCCCAGCCAAAATCGATCGTTAAGACAATCGATCACATGATTCACATCCCTAATCCAAGCTACTCTGCCTCCTCGGACTTACCAGAAGTAACTGCTCCTCGGGGGCCTCGCTCTTTTTCTTTACTTTCAGATAACAGATAGCAACTGGTACTCGCTCCTTGAGGGCCCATGTTCCTGGACACTCTGAAGATTCTCTACTGCCTGGAAGCTATCGCTGCTACAAACAATTGTGACTTACCATCGCTCTCTCAGAGCTTTCCCTGGAACCAGGTACTTGCTCCTCGAGGGCCTAAACCTTTCCAGCTGAGCTTCCTTGAGATCTTACGTGAGTTTTGTCATCTAGTTCTGTTCATGAACTCTGCCTACTCACTTTCTACAGTTTCTCAACAGCTCAGCCATCCTGGATCGCTGTTCCAGTACCTGATGGACTAACATCAGATTCGTAACAGATTGCTACTCCTATCTGATTGCTCCACCCATTAGGCATCAGATCTACAACAGTTGCAAAAGACTTCCTTAAATACTCCTGGAGGATGTGACATCATCAGTCAGCACCACAAGAAGTCCCAGCTAGAGACCTATAAAGGTAGTCAAGAGTTAGAAGAAGTTCTATCCCGGGTCCTTGGAACAGCATGCTGCCAGAGGTTATCCCAGATTTGCTTCGGATCAGAGGTGAGGGGCATAACAGTAAGCATATTAAAGTTGAAGACTCGTCTTAGAAATGCTCCTAACAAAAGATATATATATATAGGATTTATAGTGCTTAGGCCATCCTTTGATAAAATATACATCATGTGACAAGAACAAGCTTTAATTATCAAACCTGACTGCCTTTGAATTTGTCTTTCAAACCTTCATTTCAAAGGTCATCATAGAAGATCTACTGTGCATTCATGTTACACATGTCTTAAATACACTTTTCAACCAAACAAATTCATCACATAGGGCCTCATTTACCAATATCTCATTAAGAGGCGTTTCCCATGCAAATGAGGCTTTTTTCATGCAGTGGGAAAACTTCACATGCCGTGATGTTTTCACCATTTGTGCAGTTTCCCCAGTGCACAATAAACACCCAAAGAAGCATCACAGTTCATGATATGAGTGTGAGAGAGAGAGAGAGAGAGAGAGAGAGAGAGAGAGAGAGACTTGCTATAGTGTCGCTTCCCTAGACAGGTATTTGTATCCCTATGAGAGGCCCACCTAGTAACTCGAGGTGGGGATTAGGTATTAGTGTAGGGGGTTGGAGGCCACTTTCACATTCTACGTGAGACGTATGAACAGAACAGTGGTCTCTTGTGAAGATTTGATGGCCTTCGGAGTGGGGAAACTCACTCCAAGATGAGATTTGGACAATGTTCTCTCCACCTAGCTTGTTGTTGCCCAGGTAGAGTGTCCATCAAGCCAGGTGGAGAGAACATTGCCCAAATCTCATCTTGGAGTGAGTTTCCCCACTCCGAAGGCCATCAAATCTTCACAAGAGACCACTGTTCTGTTCATACGTCTCACGTAGAATGTGAAAGTGGCCTCCAACCCCCTACACTAATACCTAATCCCCACCTCGAGTTACTAGGTGGGTCTCTCATAGGGATACAAATACCTGTCTAGGGAAGAGTCACTATAGCAAGTCTCTCTTTCTCTCACCCAACATAAGCTGTTCAGGACTGTGATAAACCTTTACTGGCCTCTAGTGCACAATGTAACACAAATGAAAGGGTTGTAGCTATTAGCTGCACTAACACTGTGGCTGTTTCCCACTTTACATATGCTCTGCCCCCTGAATACCAAAATCACATTAATGGCTGTTAGTGCAATTTGTGAATGTAACTCCTTGGAAAATGACCAATCAGAATTCTCTCCTATTATACCATCAAGCTGCTTACTAATAAAAAGCTGTCTACTTTATCTCTCTAAGGCTGTAGGGACTTACAGTATTAAATGAAAAATTGTTCTTTTTGTAAAAGAAACTTTGGAACATTCTCACCTCTTATTGTGCTGGTTGTGCTAGAACTACAAATTTCAAATCTTCTAAATTGTGGTTCTTTTCGATGCAATGATCCACTAATGATGCATTTGTCTTTTGTCATCAAATACAACTTAAATGTTCTTGAATCCTAACTTTTAACATGCAAGTAGTCTTTCTTATATATAACAAATCGCATGGGCACCAAATGTCATATACAACCCCTATTGAAGAACACGTAGTATGAGACCGTAACTGATATGGACGTCATCCTGATAATATAAAAGATCTTGGGTAAACACTACACTGTCCACATGCTTAGTGTCCTCTTTGTCCCTCGTCTTCACTTCAACATCTACATTTTTTATAAAAAGAATGTTCCAGGTTATCTTTTAGATTTCTAGCCCTCTTGAGTTCAAATATAGGTAAGTTCTGAAATACTGGATATAACTGTAAAATATTCAAGTGCTTATGATTACCTTGTTGAACTTTCCATGTTGTAGGTGTGAAGAGTAACACACAGACTATTTTTGTGGGCTCTTGTGAATTCTGTGGTAGAAATAATAGATCTTGCTTTGCACACCTTCCTTGTTTATAGTTTTGGACAATTTGTTTGGGGTACCCCTTTCTTGAAACCTATTTTTCATTTCTATGGCCCATCTTTCCTATTGTGCCATCATATCGCACAATTTTCGAAATTAATAAGTGATTGATTAGCACTGATCTACATGCAGGGACATTGGTAGAATACTATAGAGTTGTTTATACACCAACTTTGTGATAAAAAAAAAAAAGGTTTACGGTGAAATCACTGTTAGAATAAAAATTTAACATATAAAAATTAAAGTATGAAGTTTTAGAGATTTTGTATAATAGAATATTGCTGCCCTTATTTTTGTTGGAAAGATGTGGTGTACTTTCAGGGTACACCTTAGCAGTTGTTTTATGCTTATTAAATATAAACCCTATCAAAACCAGAATTGGTTCAGGTGACCAGAGTTCAACTGGGACATGCTAGAAGTTGATTCAGATACATCCAGGCCATTCAAAGCTTGACAGATAAAGCTGAACCCTTTGCAGCTTGACTTCTATCTACATATTTAACCCAGGGTGGATGCAGAGCAATATTTTAAGCTCCTTTTAGCATCTATGACTTTTTATAAGGTGTAATGTTTGGTCAGCTGCAGCAACCATGCTGCGATCTGCCAGCAGACACTTGCATCCTAGATGCATGCGCGCAGTATACGCTGAACTATGAATGGCCCACAATGGGAAACAGGAGTCAGTGCCAGCTGATGACATCAAAGCAGAAATAAACCCCCAGAAATAGGTCCTCCTGCTCTACATTGCATGTTGCTCTCAACTGCCTTGTTTTGCCTGCCGTGCCTTGATCTAGCCTGCCCTGTCCTGCCTGCCTTATCCTCTCTGTCTTGTTCTGGTTTGCCTCTGCCTTGCCTTGTATCCTCCTTGCTTTTCTTTGCTCCTCTGTCCCTCATCCCAGCCATGCCTTCTCCCCCTCGGTTGATCTCTCATGTTTGACCCCAATCTGGACCTTGATCGCTCCTGTCTGCCATTTGCCTCATCCACTGCCTTGACCTCAACCGTGCCTGTCTGCTGCTTGCCTCAACCATTGCCTGGACCTTGACTGTGCCTGTCTGCCGCCTGCTCCTTCACCTTTGTCTGTTTTCTACAAGACCTTGCCTAAGTCCTGCCAGCCTTCAAATCCATGGGCTCAACCTGAGGAGGAAGGGGATGATTAGACAAAGCAGACCTAGTTCTTCTCCTACAAGTCTACCTGTCACCAGAGGGGTAGAGCCAATCTCACATGCCATTACATAAGGTCATAGTATCAATGTGATCATGTGTCCTAACACTATCCCAGTGGATTCAGGATGCTAAAAATTTATTTCAGTGGGAGATATATATATATATATATATATATATATATATACACATATATATTTCTGTTACCAATATTATATATATTACCTATCTGTTCCAAAGATAAAAGGTTTTCATCAGATATGTTTATGATTCAGAAATCTAGGCATGGCAATAGTACATGCATTCAAAGGTCAATTTTCAGTAATAGTTCTCACTGCAAAGTTATGTGTTTTGGCCAAAATAACCCGATTTTCAAACATAATGTTGAATATCAAGTAGTTATGTGGTGAAATCTGTGTTTAACTTTATCTGTTAAAAAAGGAAAAGTAAAGCAAGGCATATAAATGACATACCACTTACACTCATAATTTTTAAAATTAAAGTTAAATACATAAATCATTAACAAGGGTCATTTCTAAAGCCATTTATGCAGATAAAGCAATACTTTACCCACTTAAATGGTTTCTTCTAAAATTGCTCGCCCGATATGCACATAAATTTCCACATATACATAGTGTTATCGCTGGGGTTTAGTGGACCCTTGGGCTGGCCGTGCGGATGAAGTATGGAAGAAGAGAGAGTTCCGCAGTGAGAGGTGGCCGGGAGGTGGCACTGAGCTAGGAGACCAGACAGGAGCTTCACCACCGGAAGCCCGTGGTCCCCCGGGGAGAAGCCCGTGAGGACCTGGGCCACTGGGACTTAGGAGCGGTCTCCCGGAGCAGGCTTGAGCAGATGACGATAGTCCGAGGTCAGGGCTGGCAGCAGACGAGGGAGAACTGAAAACGTACCGGAATCAGAAACCAGAAGGACAGTCCAAAGGTCAGGAAGGCTGGAGTAGGAGCGAAGGCTGGTGCAGGAGCGGAAGCTGGATCAGGAACTCGGAAGCTGGATCAGGAACTCGGAACAAGGAACGACAAGGCAACTAGTAACTCCGAGGAGTGAACCCTGTTGCAAGGCAAAGTCTTCAGTCAGACGCCGGGTTTAAATACCCTGCCGGCATCTGACGTCATCTTGGGGGCCGACCGCCTAAGGGGAGTGGAGCCTGAGATCGGAGCTTGGCGGCATTTCCCTCATGGGGACACTGCCGCAGAGAGGCCTGTCAAGGCCCAGCAAACGCCGGACTTCGTTGCGGGGCTCGGGGTGACCATCATATCTGGGCAATATGTGTTTTGTGAGTACACATCATTGAATGTGCTGCGCACATCTGATCGTTGCCACAATATTTAATCATCAGTCATTTTTTTCAATTTTTAGGTGTTGCAATATTTTGAGTGATTATATCATATATTCACAAGGAATTTCATCACATTCTTATTCACAAAGAGTTTCTTAACTTAGCTTTTAAGGTTGCTTGCTTCACGTAGTCAGCCCAAAGAACTGATTTGTCGAAGTCCAAGATGTGAAAACGTCCGACACGGTACATGTTTCGGAAAGCAGGATTCTTCACGGGGCTAGATACTGATCCGGTGTTATTCCAGCATTGTGAGATTCAACTTATAGACATTTTCGCGTCTTCCGCAATGTTAAGTGGTCACTAAAAATTCTTGTTTATTAACTATGATATGTTCGTTTTCTTTCTTGAGGATAGATCTCTCTTGATCATCATTTTGGTCAGTTCAGGATAAGGCCCTGAGGGCAGAACCTCCTCCCAGTGTTAAATCTTAACATGCCAGCTTTGTGAAGCAGAGCATTTAATCTGACTTTTATCTAAATATTTTAAGAGTTCTCTTTGATTACTATTTCTCTAACATTTTAAAAGAAACTGCATTGTTTAAAAGACACATATACTGGATATCATTTTATGATAATGTTTTTTTTTATTTTACTTTGTAGTAGGTAGGAGAGATATTTTGTTTTTAATTATGACTAATTATTCTATATTTAATTATGAGCTTTAGCTCATCATCTTTATTAAGCATTTTCAATTTTTTTCCAATTTATTTATTGCTATAAATCATTTTACTTCTACGCTGCCTTATTCATTTGTTTGGAAACGTAGATTAGAAATGATAAAGTCTATATTCTAAAAGGTTCGGGCCTTAGCCAGATATGCCTGGGGTTTTAAATATCCCACCCACTGAATGGCTAGGTTTTAGCTAGGTAAGTCATTACCCAGCTAAGCCAGTTAAAAAAGAGGTGGGGGGTGGAATAAGGAAAGCACTTTTCTTAATGTCATACAGGCCGATTTAGAAAAACGTGCGAGAGAGCTGGCGAGCACACAGGCCACTCTCCTGGGCGCGCGATTCAGGAGGGTGGCCTATGCAAATTAGGGCCCGCGGTAAAATTAGGCGCTAGGTACACTAGCGCATCCCTAGCGCCTCCTTTTTGACAACGGGTTTGACAGCCGACACTCAATTTTGCCGGCGTCGGTTCTCAAACCCGCTGACAGCCACAAGTTCGAAAAACAGATGCTGGCATAATTGAGCATCCATCTTCTGCCCGCGGGCCGATTTTTAATTTTTTTTTTAATTTTTACTTTTTTTTTTACTTTGGGGGCCTCCGACTTAATATCACTATGATATTAAGTTGGAGGGTGTACAGAAAAGCAGTTTTTTCTTCCCCGGCGCTGGCAGAAATTAACGCCAGCCTTGGCTGCACATTTTACTTTCTTTATCACGTGGAAATAACTAATAGCAATAACAAACATGCATTTGCATGTTGTGGGCGCTAATAGTTTTGGGGAGGTTGGACATGCGTTTTCGAAGCGCTATTACTCCTTACTGTATAAGGGGTAAAGCTAGCGCGTCAAAAACGCGCGTCCAAACCTGGGCTAATAGTGCGCTCCACCGGAGCTCCACCGGAGCGCACTGTACTGTATCGGCCTGATAGTCAGTGAATCACTGTGTGGCATGTGAAGGGTCTTTGTAAGAGCAAATGATGATTTTCTGTATTTTCATTGTTTTAAATGTCATATTAATTATGTATGTTTTATTGTTCACTGCCTAGGGCCATGATATTGGCAGTATATAACTGTAATAAAGAAATACATTTTGCGGGCATGGCCAAAATTTACCCAGTTAGTACTGATATTCAATAATAGCTGGATAAACTTACCTAACTCTGGTCAGAAATAAACAGACCTAAAGTTAGCCAGGTAAGATTTTAAAAAACAACCTTTCAGGCCTGCATTCGCCTTATCCCACTTTCCCACCCCCAAAATAATGTATAAATTGTAGCAGGACTGGAACAGTCTTCCCTCCTGCAACTCCAAAAAGGACAAAAATTGTAGAGGGGCCAGAGCAGTCTGATCCCCCAACAAGTAAGGGAGCAAACACCCCCCCCCCCCCACCTCCATTGGACCCCCCCCCCAATCTCCAGATCTGGCTGGATACCAAGTCAAAGTAAAAAAAAAAAAAAATAGAGAATGTTGGTTGAAGTTAAATGTTTACTTGCAAGATTTCCTGAACTTTAATCTTCTTTAAAATCAGCTTTGTCTATTGCAGTAACCTTTACAAATAATGCTGTAGACGTAACATGACAGAATACTGCATGTGGAAGAAACAAATTAAACTTCAAATTTCCTTTTCAATCCAGGTGAAAAATATCAGTAGTGTCTTCACTTGTTTGGAAGATAATGATATCGAGACACAATACCGCATATAGTGACTGATTTATCAAAACCTGTTGCAGCACCACTAACTAGCAGATGGCACAAATTGTTTTCAACATATTTATTGATGGGATTTGCATTTATGCCATCACAGTTTAGTATCGCTGCAAATTTTGATTTCCATTTAGCACTGCCTTCTAATCTAGACAGCATAGAAGATATTACACAGTATGCAAGGAACAAAAGAGAGACTGGTTCTACTCCTTGTTGCAAAGATAGATCACATTTATTTATTTATTTTATTTAGTGATTTTTTATATACCGCGGCACGTATATGACTACTCTATCTCCATTGTGATGGTTCTTAATTATGGCATCAATAATTAATCTAGTTGAAAAGAAGATTTTTTTTTTAGGACTGTTACTGTAGAAAGTCATCATTCATGTTGGTATACATGGGACAATTTTACTGCACACCCTCCACATTCAGAAAAAAAAAAAAATATATCACATTTCATTTGTATTCTGACTGTGAAGATGATCCTATCCAGAAAGATACAACACAGCTTTTCTTTAACTTTATTGCAATGCATTTGAAACCAGCTTGAAATATATTCCATGATGACTGAAGACAATTCATTTTGCAGTTTAAGACTGATTAGAAATTGGTTTCCAGACTCACTGGGTAAGAAAGTGATATAAGTTTAAGGCTGGAGGAGCAAGGTCTCTGCAAGCCACCTTAAGATAGCGGGGAGTATGATGCCCACCCCTGGTATGTGCAGCTAGGTGAATTACGGGCAGGGACTTTGCCAGGTAACGGAGGGAAGGGGAGTGATCTCTAAGGTCTGTGAGCCTACCTTGTGATAGTGATCCTACCTTTCTCACTCCCCCCCTCCCCGCAGGTCCTGGTTGTTCCACTCCCACAGAGATGGATATCTTGGGGGAGGGTTCTGTTTGAATTTGAATCTGTACCGTAGTGCTCCCTGCACAGTTTTGTTTTTTCAGCATTTCCCTCCCTCCCACCCATGTATCTTTAGGTTATGCATCACAGTTGTCGATAACTCAAGCCCTGGATACTGAATATGCTTGAACTGTTAAGTCTGTTATACATGCAACCTAGGGACAGTGAGGACACTGACCAGGTTATGGCAGGATCTCTCCTGCCGGAATGTGACAGAAAGGTCTCGGCAGATGGCAGAGTTTGCTGGAGCGATGTCGGAAGTACTCAAGAGCTGAGGACTGTGGCCGCTAAGCTGTGGCAGTGACCACTTGGATGCTAGTTTGGGGGGGGGGGGGGGAGCCTAATGGATATGTGTTAAATCACGGTGTTAGGACACAGATTGTTTAAAGATGTGGTTAATGAACTGTGGCCTTGTTAATTCCATCTCATGTGATACTGTTATATTTAATTGGGAGTTTCTGATCATATTATTTTATATTTTTTAAAGGTGTGGTGGGGGGCCTGGGCCAGAGGTACCGTACTTCTCGCCTGCTCATGTTGGCTCCAGGCAGATCTTAAATTTGAGCTTTTCCAACACCACCTGGGCCACACATGCAATCCGCAACATACGAGAGGCTATTGTGCTGGGTTTTCAGCTGAGTGCAAAACAGCATTTCCTGACAACTATTATTTCTTTCTCCATGAACATTGCCTTTGCTGACAAACAAAATTGTTGCTGGAAGCAAATACAACAGTTGATAGGAAAATGAAAAGAACATTGCATTGGCTAATCTGTTCATTCATTTTTCTATTAGTTTGCTGTAAAGACATAGCATTATTCAAACAAATTAAGCGTATTGAACAGTTGAAACAGGCACTTAATCACATGCTACTACCGTCTACTCATAAACAGATAACAGAAGAACACAGAGAGATATTATTCCCTGTTTGGCAAAAGAAAAAGTTGTTGCTCAGTATTTTCAATGCTTTCAGGGTCCTCCATGCATGGTGTACAGATTACTATCCTAAACATCTTGCCGGGCAGATTGGATGCACCATTTGGGTCTTTATCTTCCGTCATTAACTATGTTACTATGCTACAGTATGTACTATTTCTTTCCAAGCCTTCCAGTACAACCCTGCTGTAACAGGTTAGAAACTAAAACTACTGATACTGAATATTACAGGGAAACAGCAGATGGCTAATCCAGGCAAGAGTCTGCAACTACCCTGCTCCACAGGACAAAGGTCTAGATAGAAAGGCAGCTGATTGCTGGGGAATAAAACACTCCAACTGTAGACATGGCCATAATCACAGTGGGCTTGAAAAGCCTAGCCTGCAGCCCTGATGTGTAATAAGGCAGGAGTAAAAAATGTGCCCTGAACTTCAGCCCACATTTTCTTTACGCACATGCCAAAAAAAAAAGAGCTAATGTTCTTTTCGCCAACAATTTAACTAAGTTCGAATTTGGTTCTTTCTTTAAAACTCTTGTAACCCTTGGGCTGAGGTCCTCACTAAGGAGTCCATGAGCCACTCTCAGTTCATTGATATTTAGCTTCCCATACAGTTCTTAAGTCCCTCTCTCTCTGTGTCTCTGTTGGGAGGAGGGGGTGAGAGACTTCTCTCCCTGAGCATCGTTAAGGAGGTCTTGGTATACAGCAATAATCATCACACTGGAAGCTGACTGTAGTTTCCAACTTAACTTAACTGACAATTCATGGTCTTGTAGTGAAAATGATTATTTACAACTCCTCATGCAATCTGAATCATTTACAGTTTCAATAAATCTGTGACTTTGTAACTCTTATTGCATCTTTTAGTCCATTCCTGATCCTTGACAGTTATAAAGACAGTTTAGCAGCTGCTTTTCAAATTTAAGGATGCATGCATATGTATCTCACTTAATATAATACACCATAAAGTCCCATATTGCCTGCCTTTCTCCAGATGAATAGAGTGTACTTCTTACTTCCCAGGTCAATCTCCTCTCTTCATTATCCAGGTTATAGCATCGGATGTGTGTCACTAGCCTTCTCTAAAGTTCAACTTTTTCTCCTCTCAGGAATAAATGAGGATTCATTCCTTCAGTAACCTTTAAAGGTTTATGGGTCTCTCCAGGACAGAGGCTCCTACTCTCCTTTGAGATGGTAGCACTGAGTCCCTGGGCTCTTGGGAACTCAGGTATAGGGTAAAAATGAACCAGTTTCTAAAATGTAATCTACAGTGAGGAAAGCTGGGTGGATAGAACTTCCTTCTGGAAAAAAAAAAAAAAGCTAATATCAGTGAAACAGCAGAAAGGCATCTTTTCTTCTACTCCATATCACAAGTTTCTTTTATGACACCATTTGTGTTTACACAGCATATACATGTATAGGGGCAAACCCAAACTTTCTCACATAAATAGTACATATACAGGATTCAAAATATGTCAGCACAGTTATTCACCACTTATCATGGAAATATATCATTCTCCTATATCACAATATCATGAAAAAATACAAAACTTTATTATTTCTTATTCACATCCTTACATTGTGGAAGACAATGTTGGTGGTTTTTTTGAAGGATGAATTGACATATCCCCTGAAGAAGCCCATGGTGGGCGAAACAAGGGACCTTGTTAGGATTGATAAAGAGGGAATATGGTGTGAAGGGGTGGGATATGGGATAACAGTGGGAAGCATTGTTTGGATTTTATATGGCATTTTTATTGTGTGGTGAATGAATGATGTATGGGGGTGGATATGAAAATGTGGTATTAACAATACTGTGAGATACATTGTAAAATGTTTGATCTTTTGTAGTTTTTATGTCTTCTTTATTTGAGATGGTGGTATATTCATGTAAAGATGTGAATAAAAAACACGTGCAAATTACGATTTCGGAGAAGCCTCGGAGGGAACGGAGGCAGGCTGTGCGGCTCGGCGCGCACAGGCTGCCGATTTTGGGCAGCCTTGCACGCGCCAACTTCGGATTTAATGGATACACGCGGCTATGTGCATATCTATTAAAATCCCGCGTACTCTTGTTCGCGCCTGATGCGCAAACAAAAGTACGCGTGTGCGCAGATTTATAAAATCTGCCCCAATATTTGCTTCATTAACAAGGGGGACAAAATTCAGCTACTGACTGACTCAGCTAGTTAGCCGGATATCCAGTTAACTAGCAGGGTATATTCAGCAGCGTGGTCATACCACTGAATATACCCAGTGATCTTAAAGTTAACTGGATATCTGGCTAACTTTAGGACAGTGAACACCACTAAGGGAATCATTCACTGGTTAACCATAAAATTCCACTGTTACCAACACTACTAGAAAAAAAATATATTTTTTTATATATATATTCAATAATTATACATTTTTGTATGTATATATTCAATTTTGTAATACATACACTCAACAATTCAATTTGCAAATGTATATAATTTTATTATATTGCACTTTTCCCCACATACCTTACTTTATATATAAATTATCAAACATCTTTATAACATGTATCAATTTAACACACATGAACATATAACAAGCATCAATCAAATACTGTGTTTATATTTGTATTTTTGTATTTTTACCCGGACATGCCTACAACCAACACCTCACTAATAACAAATATATCTACATTCACACATTATACACACCCCTAAAAACACTCTACCCATAAAATACTTAAATGCTCACCCTCTATATATGTATCTCTTCACTTCATCATATCATAAATCCATCCCGTCAATTCATTATATCCACTCCTGAATTCAAAGCTGTAGGACAGGTCAGCAGCATGATCAGAGTTAGCTGCATAAGTTAACCAGCTAACTCCGAATATCGGATATGTTTATCGGAGTTAGCTGGTTAACTTATGCAGCTAACTCTGTACCTCTCTGAAATGCCTTCTCCTGCCCCCACAATGCCCCTGCCTTATGTGGCTAAATTCTTTTCAGTTATCTATCTAAATGGCTTTTGAATATCGGCCTCAAGAAGTGTAGCATGATTTAGTGTTGTTACCTAATAATAAAACAAATCCAAAGACATGTGTAACCCTGAATTCAGTTCCCTTTAAGTTAATTCTTCTGGATTCCCTAACTTAACTTTCAGAAATTAAGCTAACTGCAGTATGAAGAAACCATGATAGCTAAAAACTGGTTGAAGTCAAGTTACTTTTCCCAATGAAATAGTCCCTTATATATGCTTATTTCCATTTGCTGCTTGATCCTGCAGCAGCTGATTGTGTCACTGACTGAACATTCCTTGCCTTCAGTCTGGTTTAAATGAGCTTCAGGACAATAATATCACCATTTTAGACTCTGTCAGGCCAATCTTCAGTAAGTTATTTAGCAGCTTTGGTGCTGCCCTGCTCAGAAGACAGGCGATGCTGTTTTTTTTATTTTCCACAATGGAGTGAAATGCTTTCTGACCCTTGTTTTGAATCTCAGAACTTTGTCTGGCAATGGACTGCAGATAACCAGCCAGATAACTTGTCTGGTATATTTAGCAGTAGGGATGTGAATCGGAACCGGAATCGGTTCCGATTCCGGTTCCGATTCACATCATGAATTTTCCTTCATGCGGTCCGATCGGGGGTTTTTTTTATCGGCTGCGCCTGAGCCGATAAAAAAAAACCCACCCCGACCCTTTAAAACTGCTCCCTTAGCTTCCCCCACCTTCCCGACCCCCCCAAAATGTTTGAAAATTACCTGGTGGTCCAGTGGGGGTCCCGGGAGCGATCTCCCGCTCTTGGGCCGTCGGCTGCCACTAATAAAAATGGCGCCAATGGCCCTTTGTCCTTACCATGTGACAGGGTATCCGTGCCATTGGCCGGCCCCTGTCACATGGTAGGAGTAATGGATGGCCAGCGCCATCTTTAAAAATGGCGCGGGCCATCCAGTGCTCCTACCATGTGACAGGGGCCGGCCAATGGCACGGATACCCTTCATGGGGTTTTCCTATCGGTTTCAGGGAGCCCCCGATTTCTGATGACTTTGAAAATATCGTACGATATTTTCAATCGTCAGAAATACGATTCACATCCCTATTTAGCAGGATAAACATCCTGCTGAATAAACTTCCCTAAAGTTATCCAGCTACATATAGCCAGATAACTGAAAAACCTAACCATCTATTTTCTAATATAGCCGGTTAGGTTTTTAAGTTATCCAGCCTTGTGTGGCCAGATAACTTCCTATTTAATCAGATATCTTTAAAAGATATTTGGTTAAACAGTGCTGTCAACATAAAAAAAAAAAAGAAATAAACATACCAGCTGTTCAATTTCCTCATTCTTTCTCTCCCAAAATGTCATTCATGGCCCTATCAGGCCGTGAGCCCTGCACCTCCCGATCCCTTGTTTCAGATCGGGCCCCTTCTTCTCTGGTTCCCTTAATAGAAGAAAATTGGGCTGGCCCCCTACCCCCTACCCACCCACAATATTGATGTTCTGTGCCAACCCTCCCCCTCCACTGACCCTCCCCATTCCCCTCGATACCTTAAAATGCTCAGCCAGGAGTGACGTAAACACTTTCCTGCTTCCGATGCTTCAAGCGCTGCTCTGTCAGAGTCAGTGCTGGAAGGATAAGCTTATCCTCCTAGCTTACACTTCCAGCGCTGACTCTGACAGAGCAGCGCTTGAAGCGCCGGGAGTTTAACTATATATAAGAAGGGCTTGGGGTGTGCATGGCCCAAAGGGGAGGGAGGGGATCAAGCTGCTGGCACTTTTATTTCTTGGGGGGGTTTTTAGTGCTGACTGCGCTTCTTATCCGGCTATCATTTAAAGATATACAGTTAAGTAGGACGTTATCCAGCCACACAGAATCAGATAACTTTAGACCTGCTCTGAAGCAAGTTATCTGGCTTAACTTAGATAAGTTGTCATGCCCCGGAACATCTCTTTTTTATCTGGCTATAATTTAGCTGGGTAAGTGGCTGAATATCTTAAAACTTGCCATTTAGATGGATAACTTGTGAGTTATCCCTCTGATTGACTTTGAATATTGACCTGTCTGTGTTTAAACTCATGGGATTTCTATCTCAAACACAATTTCTTCCATTTCTACTCTTCCTAAGAGCTACTTTATTTCCCATATTTCTGTTCACTTTTTAAATTAAACATTTATTTTTTCTTAAATTCTAATTCCATATCTTTTCATGAAGGGACTATTTTATTTAAAAATTGTCCTTTTTATTTTTATTTAACTTTTCACCAAAGTAACAAAACTCATTCACTCAAACGCTTATATTTCCACTCAGAACCAGGGACAGCTCCCTGTTTCTGACTCCCTTCTCTCTGCTTTACTCTGACAGGCCGATGCAATATCATACGTGTAAAGATGTATGTCCAAACTGGGTGCCCATTTTTTTCAATGCGTGCACATCCACCTCTACTGGGAGTATGAAGCTACATTTTAATGAACTGCCACATTAAAAGGGACGTGTTTGGATAAATTGCGCATCCCTAGCACTCAAAGGATTGGGTGCCCAGAGGCATGGGTGTGCGCGGTCCTGTAAAATGGGCGCTCAATACAAGTGTCCATTTTATCCCGCTGCAGACAAGTCACATGCACAATGTACATGCACACCTGCAATATGTATATTGTGCACCCAGAAATTTTGTTTTTTTATAATCGAGACCGTACATTTTTACCCTAAATTTAAGTGCTGCAAGCAATAGAGCTTAGTATGGCAATGATACTAAGTCATAGGAACCACAGAGACCAATTTGTTTTGTTTCTTCATGTACTCTCAACTTGCAGTCTGACTAAATGTCAGCTTCGGGGCTGGCGATAAATTTGCCATGTTAAAAAGAGTACTTTGGTTGACCAGCAATTTTTTGTATTGGGGGTAATAGCTAATAGCCTCATCTACATGGTATTTACATGTGATGAGCGCTATTAGCTGCGCATTTATTTGGACTCGCATTTTGGACGCGCTAATCCCCTTATTGCATCGGTTGTTAGTCTAGCACGCCCAACACGTGCGTGCAACAGCAGGATAAACCGCATGCTAGGCTAAGCACACTTTAAAGCATTGGCCCCTGTGTTACTGAGTTTTAGGCAATATCCTTGCTTTCTTTTTTAAACTACAATTTTATATCAAATGGAACAGCTGCACTGTACTGCCTCTGTCCTCTCAGTTTCCCCCAGCAGTGATTTCAACTGTCAAATTACTTTCCCTGGGCTTGAGCCAGCTGGCCTGAAATCCCTTCAGCACTTCTTGAACTGAAAATGTGCCTCAATGAATTATGTTTGTGGCTGGACCTTTGGTCAGCCACTAATTGACCCTAGCTCCCAGCCTTAGGATGTATGTCAGCTTGAGTGGAGACAGTATTCCTGTGTAGGCCCTTCCCTAGAAGCTGCCTATGGATGATGATCTCCCAGGCCACAAGAGGGGGTGAGTCCTTGTGAGAGTGGGGCAATGTAGTTTGATTTCAAGAAGGAAGGACGTGTTTCAGTCTGCTCTCCAGAGTTAGGCACTCAGCTTATCAAAAGAAGGAAGAGACACTGCCCTGCCAGTTCTTGGTGATAGGCTGGAGGGAAACAGAGTGACTTTTTCCTATGCTGAACGTAAGGATTTTTGGCTGGATTTGACCTACACCTCCTGGAAGGCTATAACCCCCTCTTCAGAGGTGCAGGAGGGACCTGTACACCCCTTTGACCCATTAAGAGGAGGGTGCAGTGCCCAGGTCAGTGAAACCCCTTTTAGTTTCTTTTATTTTGTGGGAAGGAAGGTATTTTTGCTGCCCTCCTTCCTTACCCGTGAAAGAGCTATTTTTCAAAGAGGAGTTTGGAGAAGAAGACAAGGAGGAGACCCCCACTGGAGTTTCCACCCTGGGACAGGGGACACAGGCAGGTGAAGATCGGGAGTGCCCTTCTGGAGTCAGGTACTGTTTAGGAAAAGAGACATCCGCTCTGGTTAGGATACCCCAGCCTCTTGAGACAGACATACATTCCACACCATGGATAGATTTCAAGATCCACATTTCAGTAAAACAGGACACTTACACAGAGGGATACATAATTTAAACTTGCACTACATCAAAAGCAAGGAACCTGGATGTGTTTGGACACGTTATCTATACACTTTATACACTTTATACATTTTATCTATATCAGTAAATATTTGTTGGAACACCCATCCAGCAAGTCCTGTCTGTTTTGCCCCGGTACCTGCCCAAAGAGCAAGAGCAACTCACACACACACACAAGTTTTCCCTCCGTCTGAGCCACAAAGTTTATCCTTAAACCCCAAAGAAAGAATCCGCCACCCCCCCCCCCCCCCCACCTCTATTGAGAGAAAGAAGAGTTGGGAAAAAGACAGGAGAGCTAGCCCATGTAAAGAAATTCTTTTATGGTCCTTTGGAATCAGCACTATTCCCCAAAACAGGGTTACATGTTTCTCAGCAGGAACTCCTGGTCCCTGACCTGTTTCTTCCAGGGGCCATTTTAGTGTGGTACACTATCACCCATGGCAGCCCAATGCTTCCAGGACACAGCCAGTTACACTCCAGTCCTCCCCCATCCTGGACCTCTGCAGCAGCGGGGGAAGCTGAGCACGGTACTCCCTGCCTTATGTCCCCCAGCTTCTCTACAGCAGCTGGCTTCAGCGACACCACAACCTAGATATTACTTTCCTGTTCACAGCAGCCCACTGGGTTTGCTGAGCCACATTCTCAGGACACATGTGCCACAGCCTTCTTCTTCAGCAGCAGGAGTCAATTGGCAGTGCGCTGCTTCCACTGTTGTCCTCGCCGCTGACCTGACTCTATTAATTCTGTTATGGGCTCTAGCTGACTGGACCTCAGCAAAGAATAAAAAAGAAAAACAACCCAAACTGTGAGACAGACTCCACTTCCTCCCACTTCAATGTCACAACAGCTCACCTGAAGCCACCGCTTCACCACAGGGCCACCAAAGCATCATACCCATCATGCAAGTAAAAAAAAACAAATTTAAAATGTAGGTTTTCATTTTTCTTGTACCTCTCATATTTATTCATGTTTATGCACACAATATTTGTCTGATAAACTCTTTGTTAATTTGGAAGTAAAGTTAGACACATAAAGACTGCATGTTAACTGTTGCATTTGGCGGTCCGCAGGCTCGCGCACTTACTTCCCCTGCCCGAGCTGACTCACACGCAGCAGGATGCTACTGACAGCATACACCACGCCTCCCCTTAGGCGCACACATGCATCACCTCTTCAGATTTAAAGGGACCGCAGCAGGAATGACCCCCACAGCCCATAAAGATGGCATCATCCACACAGCCCTATATAAGGGCAGGTCCTCAGAAGCAAACCACCTCAGCACCAGGTCCAACTACTTCCTAGTAGTGCGTGTTGCTTCCCAGCATCCCGGTCTTCATTCCAGCCTTGTCTTCAGTCTTCTTCCAGCCTGTCCTCAGTCCTCATCTGACTGTCTTCAATTTGTATTCTCTCTTCATCCTTGTCTGCTTCACCCACGTTGCCTGCCTGTTCTTGACCATGCTTGCCTGCCCTGCCTATCCATCCCTCTTCTCCTCCCTCAGACGAATATCTGGTTTGACCTCAGCCTGGAACCCAGATACGACTGACCATTGCCTGCCTCTGACTATTGCCTGGACCTCAGATATGAATGACTGCCGCCTACCTATCACTTAGCTTACTATGGACCTTCTCTTCTGTTATCAGCGGAGAACCCACCTAAGTCCTGCCTGCCCCTGCACCCAAAGACTGAACCTGAGGGGAATGTGGGCTGGTATAAATGAAGGTCCTAACCATAACCAGTCTCTGCCTTGAATAGATCCACTTGCAGCCAATTTTGCCCTGACCCAAGGGTCCAACAGTTAAAGCTCTGAGTGTACCTTATTACAATAAGGCCTAAGTGAGGGAAATGCTACCAAGATCCTGAATTGCTGTAGATTCTATGCCTCTGAGACCATTGTTAACTGTTTTGCGTTTTTTAGTTCCTTTGTGGCCCTGTTTACTTTGCTTTCAACAAATTGTGTTTTTGCTCTTGTTTATTTTCAGGCAAGAAGCTGTTCCTGCTTGTGTTGCTGCAAAAGAAGCTGAGTTTATTATAGCTCATTTATTTATTTAAGGCTTTTATATACCGACTTTCTTGATACAAATCAAATCAACTCAGTTTACATCGAACTAAGCGGTTAAACATAACCAAATAAGAGACACAAATTGATGAAGCATAAAGTTACATTGTAACAAGGGTGCATAAACTGGGGATAGGAAATAAAGAAGGGAGAACAATGATAGTGTACTATATACAGATGAGGGTGTAGGAGGGAGGCAGAGGAGCCAACCTCATTATGACGTATTTGTGTGACGTAGTGCTTGTTATATACAGAAGTGATGGGAACAATTCTGAATCAAGCTGTTGGACTAGGAACAGGGAAAGGTTCGGCCAAAAAGCCATGTCTTGAGTTTCTTTTTTAAAGTTAGGAGACAGGTTTCCTGCCTGAGGTCTGGGGGCATGGCATTCCAGATGGAGGGACCTATTGTTGAGAATGCCCGGTCTCTGATGTTTGAATGGTGCACCACTTTGATTGGAGGAACATGTAAGCATCCCTTGTAGGCTTCCCTTAAGGGTCTAGCCGTAGAGTGAATTTGAGCGGGTATAGCAGGTCAAGGGGGGTCTGATGGTGAATGTTTTGTGAATAATTGTGATTTATGGAGAATCCTAAAGTTTACTGGAAGCCAGTGAAGATCTTTTAAAATAGGAGTGTTGTGCTCTCTCCGATTAGTATTCGTCAAAATTCTCGCCACTGCATTTTAATTTCAAATAAAGACCAAAACAGTCCATTCAGTTTGCCCAGTGCTTTTTAGGGCTGTAATCACTGCTCTATATGGATTACCACAATGAATTTCTGAAAGCACAAAGCAGTCATACCACTGCTGTTATGGGATGAACAACCATGCATAGAAACATGACCTCCTTTTACCATCATACTAGGAACCCTCATTCTAGAACCTCCATTCCTGTGCATGGAAACCTATGAGATATTTTAACTGCCTCTATTATATCTCCCCCATCTTGCATTTCTTTTAGGGTGTTCATTTTAGATATAAAGCCTATTCCCATATGCTTTAGAACAAAGACCACTGACCATTTTAATAGCCACCCTCTGGATCAACTTCATCCTGTTTATATACTTTTGAAGGTGAAGTGTCCAGAATTGTACACAGTATTCCAAATGAGATCTCACCAGGGTCCTATAGAGATGCAATATCACCTCCCTTTTTCCATTGACCATTTGTCTCTGTTTACAGCCAAGCATCTTTCTGGCTTTTGCCATCACTTTGATCTCCTGTTTGACCACCTTAAGATCATCAGATATAATCACCCCCAGATTCTGTTCTTCCTTCATACTTAGAATTTCACCTCTAATATTGTACATCTCCCTTGAGTTTTTTATTCCTGAATGCATTACTCTGCATATTTTAGCATTAAATCTTAGCTGCCAGATGCTTGAGTGTGTCATCTGGTCATGATTCTTCTTTTTTCTCTTATCTTTATGATCTACTACTCTGAGCTTTAATTAACAAAAAGGGAACTATACTCTGTCACTGAGTATCTTCCTACTACTACTGTGTTCCCTATTGTATTTGTCTTGAAGACTTAGAGGTTGATTTTAAAAGCATTACTCGCACAAAAATGCCCACATATGCTGACATATGTAGGCCTTGCATGAGCAACACAGATTTTAAAAAGCCACGAACTCCATGGATATACACTCATGCGTCATCAAAAACCAAAGGGCAGAAAAGGGGTGGAAGATAGGCGGAGCATGATATTCTGGGGCAGGGCCAACAGTTAAGCGCATAACTCCATATTTTAAAACCAGAATCCGAGGCATGCATTGACATGTTATCCACATAACTTTTCCACTGCTCCAGATGACGAGCAAGTCTGCAAATCTCGAGTTTTAGTACTTACAGGAAAAGGTGAGGAGTCTGGGTTAACTAGGGGGAATGCAGGATGAAGAACCAGAGGAGTCTTGAAGACCTCAATATTAACTGGGCAAAATGGTGGACTAATTTATTTACTTATTTACTTATTTATTTTATACCGGCATTCATGACAGGTCATATCACATCGGTTTACATCAACAGTTAGAAAATTACATTGAACAAGGGGTAATAACTTGGATGGAACAATGGTAAAGACCCTGGTGAACAATCTCAGAAGGAAGGTCCCAAGAGAAAACGAGGGAAAAGAGAAACAAGAGTCATAAAACCAAAATTAACTTATATCATAAGAATCGAATGCTGTGGTATCCAGGGTAGGGGTAACAGGGAAGCCAGGTAGGAAGAGGAGGGTGGGGGGGGGGTACCTGGGAGGAGGAACGATAAAGGGGTGGGAAAGTTGAAAGGGTAGTATGAGCTAGCAGCACTGTGAGCTAGTGACAAAGAGTCAACATCTTTTAGGGAAACGCTTGTATAAAAAGCCAAGTCTTGTTTATTCTTGATGGTCAGCGGGCATTGTTCTTGGCGTAGATCTGGGGGTAAAGCATTCCATTGAGCAAGGCCAGCTATGGAGAAAGCACGTTTCCTGATGAATGCGTGGAGGGAGGACTTGGTGGGAGGAATGTGAAGGGTGTCTTTGTACGCTGTTCTGACCGGTCTGGAGGAGGTGTGGAGGTGAAGAGGGAAGTCTAGCTCAAGAGAAGACTGCTTGTGGATGGACTTGTGTATGAAGGTAAGGCCTTTGTGACTGATTCTGAAGTTGATGGGAAGCCAGTGTAGATTCTTTAGAATGGGTGTGACATGATCTCCTCGGTTGGTATTGGTAAGTATCCTTGCGGCAGCATTCTGGAGCATCTGTAGAGGTCTGGTGGATGTGGCTGAGAGGACTAGTAGGAGGGAGTTGCAATAGTCGATTTTAGAGAATAGAGTAGCTTGGAGAACCATGTGGAAGTCGTGTAGGTGGAGAAGTGGTCTAAGCTTTTTGAGAACTTGTAGTTTGTAAAAGCATTCTTTAGTTGTATTGTTGATGAATTTTTTTTAAGTTCAGATGGTTGTCAAGTGTAACGCCCAGGTCTCTCACTTGGGCCATTGAGATCGATGAGGAGGTGGGGTGGCAGTTTATAGAGGGGTTTTCTTCTTCCAATGAGATGAGAAGGAGTTCAGTTTTGGCCATGTTGAGGACTAGGTTGAGGCTGGAGAGGAGTAGGTTGATGGAGTGTAGGCAGCTGTTCTAAAAAATGAGGGTTTTAGAGATGGATTCTGTAATAGGAATGAGGATCTGTACGTCATCAGCATAGATAAAATGGGTTAGCTTAAGATTGGCGAGGAGTTGGCATAAGGGAAGGAGATAAATGTTAAAGAGCGTAGGGGAGAGGGATGATCCTTGAGGGACTCCAAGTGTTGACCTAATGGGGGGGATTCTTTGTTGCTTATTCTAACCTTGTAGTTTCTGTTGCTGAGGAAGGACTTGAGCCAAGTGAGGGCAGTTCCTGAAATGCAGATGTCTGAAAGAAGGTTGATGAGGATTGAGTGATTCATGGTGTCGAAGGCTGCGTAGATGTTGAGAAGTGCCAGTATAAACAGTTGTCTAAGCCCATAAGTATGCTGTCAGTGAGTGAAATTAAGAGGGATTCAGTGTTTAGAGATTTCGGGGATCCAAACTGAGCGGGGAAGAGAATCTTGTGATCATCTAAGTATTCTGAGAGACGGGTGTTGATGAGTTTCTCCATGAGTTTAGCAATAAATGGGAGGTTGGCAATGGGACGAAAGTTAGCCGGGTTAGTTGGATCCAGATTAGGTTTCTTTAATAGTGGTTTAAGGTAGGGATGTAAATCGTATTTCTGACTATTGAAAATATCGTACGATATTTTCAAAATCGTCAGAAATCGGGGGCTCCCCGAAACCGATAGGAAAACCCCACGAAATTGTTCGTGGGGTTCTCTTATTGTTTTGGGGGAGGGTTGGAAAAACGGCCCACAAAAATAACCCCTAAACCCACCCCGACCCTTTAAAACTAATCCCTTAGCTTCCCCCACCCTCCCAACCCCCCCCCCCCAAAACTTTTTACAGGTAGCTGGTGGTCCAGTGGTGGTCCCAGGAGTGATCTCCCACTCCCGGGCCCGGGCCATCGGCTGCCACTAATCAAAATGGTGCCGATGGCCCTTTGCCCTTACCGTGTGACAGGGTATCCGTGTCATTGGCCGGCCCCTGTCACTTGGAGGGAGCACTGGATGGCCGGCGCCATCTTTAAAAATGGTGCAGGCCATCCAGTGCTCCTACCATGTGACAGGGGATGACCAATGGCACGGATAGCCTGTCACATGGTAAGGGCAAAGGGCCATCGGTGCTATTTTGATTAGTGGCAGCCGATGGCCTGAGAGCAGGAGATCGCTCCTGGGACCTCCACTGGACCCCCAGGTACCTGTAAAAGGTTTTTGGGGGGTGGGGGAAGCTAAGGGATTCGTTTTAAAAGGCCGGGGTGGGTTTTTTGTTTATCAGCTCAGGCGCAGCTGATAAAAAAAAACCCGATCGGGCCGGACGAAAAAAAAATCATGATGTGAATCGGAACCGATTCCGGTTCCGAGTCACATCTCTAGTTTAAGGGTGGCAAGTTTCAGAGAGTCAGGTACTGATCCTTGGGAAACAGAGCAATTTATAATTTCAGCCAGTGATATGGAGATGGTTTTAGGAATTGTGAGGAGTAGTTTAGTGGGGATGGGGTCAGATGGGTTGGAGGAGGGTTTCATGCTTTTGAGGATAGATTCGATTTCAAGGGATGACGTAGGTTCAAATGACTCCAGTTTTGCTTTCTTGTTGTTGAGGATGGAGTACGGGGGAGGGGGCTGGATGTTGGAGGAGATAAGCGGGCCTATGAGGTTAGAGATGTTTTAATTGGAAAAATTGAGTTGTCCTTCACATGAGCATGTTTTAAAGTCTGCCTTCATACGTGCATAAAAGCTGGCAAAGTCCTATGAAAGATACGCAAAGTATGTTTTCTTGAGAAATCTCTTAAGATTAGGCACATACTTACTTATAATATTTTAAAACATATGCATGTATGGGTGCATGTGCACTCATTTTAAAATTAGCCTGTTAGACTGAGTTTCTAGCTAATAAAAATAAAAGGATAATTACACTGGTCTACAGCCAAAAAGCTTCCAAAATGAATGTAGTTAAAGTTTACTAAATCTGGGTCACTGAGAATGAAAATGCTGCTTAAAACTGTTGATTGGCTTTAGTTTTCAAGATATGCTATTATGTCAATATATATGACCTTTGATTTTGGAATTGTGAAGCATAAGAAGGGAAAGGATCTCAAATTAAACCAGAAATGTCTAATATACGTACATCTTTGACTGAATCTATGAATAAATCTTTGACGTAGTTTGGACAGTACTTGCTTTTTGGGTACAACAATGAATGATGCAGCCTTCAATATCCTTGGTGGTAAATTTCCAAGGTTAAATGAAGCTAAGATAAACGATGGTGTCTTTGAGGGCTATAAGATTCATCAACTTCTTTGAGATGATACATTTAACCATGCATTGTGTGGCAAGGAAAAGATGGCATGGAAATCCTTCCAGTTAGGGGTAACACATTTTCTCAGAAACAACAAGGCAGATATCTACTCCTCAAGGCATACAAAAGCCTTGGCTGTAACATGTCACTAAAGATATATGTTTTACACTCTTATCTAGATTTTTTTCAACAAAATTGCAGAGCATTAAGTGATAAACATGGTGAGTAATTTCACCTGGATATTGCAGCAATGGAAAATGGTATCAGAGCAAATTGAGCCCATCAATGCATGCAGACTATTGCTGGACAGTAACAAGAGATGTTCCATTAAATGAATACAAGAGACAAGCCAAGAAGAGCCAAGTAGCTACTGAATAAGAACTAAACTATGTACATATACAGTATATACCTAATAGTTTTTGGCCTTTTGTTTCATAGTAAATTTTATTTCTATAATCCTTTTGCTGATTTAATGTTTAAAGTGTTACATAAATAAAACAGATGAAATATTATGCAACCATAAATACATGAAAAAACCTAAGTTTACAATTTATGATTAAAACTGTACTATCTATGCTCTATTTATACAATAGTCATAAATATCATGGAAACAGTAGCCAATCAGCTGGTTTAATTGTCATATTTGAATTCAGTATCCAAGGGAAAATAGGTGTGCAACTAATAAATTACAGTGTCCAAATTACATTTAAGGAAATGTATCAAAGATCTTTAATTTTTCAAAATGCTGTTTGCAGGATGAAGTACAACATTTGGTCCCCCAATACAGAACCTTGTTTCACATTTGCTGCATCGGGGAGGACCCACATCTACAAACAATGTACAGAGAGAATGCTAGTCACATATAAAATATAATTAACAGTGGACAAGAACTTAAAAATCAACAAAATGGACAGCTTACCCAAAAGCAGCTACAGGGGTTTAAAAGACAGAGAACTTTAAACCTACAGCGAAGGGTCAAACAGATCTTAGAGAAGTGGCAGAGGAATGGCAGATAAGTAACTTAAAAAATGGTGCCGAAAAAGAGTCAGGTGATACAAGGAGCCAATCAGAGACTTCTGAATCATATCACTGAAAAAACATCCAAGGTAATAGGCGAACAAAATACAGATTTACAAAGATGTGATGAACATACAGGGGTACTAAGGAAATCAAATGAATGTTAACAGAATTCATAACAATTATTAACAGGAATCATAAAAATTATTAACAGAATTCATAGTGGAGAGGGGAGATGAAAAGAAGGGGGACGAAAATAGGGGAAGGAGAAGGAGAAATGCAAAAGAAGAACCAGGAATAACAGAAGAAAACCACATACAGTGGCCATATAAACACTGCAGTCATGCAGGCGAAAGTCTGTCAACGAAACATAATGACTTCTTAGCTTTTTACTGCAGTTTAAATATACTTGTGACAAAAATCACTGCAGACATATTGGAAAAGTTAAAGTCCTTGTTTCATAAGATCATAAATAGAAAGCGTATCTTTTCGCTGCAGCTGAAGTCATGCCACGGCTTTGAGAAGGCTGCAAAAACTGAAACCGCCGACACTGGCCAGTGCTTCACGGTAAAGCTGTTTCAGGGCAAATAATGTAGCTCTTTTCTGTAAAACACATAACTAAAGCTGAAAAAGGAGCTAGCACAGAATGGTAATTGGACTACACACTTATACTGAAAATAAAACTTAGATAAAAGAAAAAACAAGGGAGGAAATTGTATCTGTCTTTTGGAATTAATAATAAAGGGCCAATATTGAAAGCACGTTTAGCGCTGGATAGCCGGAGAAGTAGGTCTTATCCATTTATCTAGCGGATCGCTGAAAATCTGCAGCCTGGCGAATTTGTGGGCGGGAAGTGGGTGGATCTGGTCAGTGCTACTTATTCAGTTAACTTAACTGAATAAGCAGTGATATTCGTTCTTATCGGATTAACGGGCCAATACAGTAAAAAACGCGGGAGAGCGAGCGAGCGCCCGCTCTCCCGGCACGCGCACAGGACACTCTCCTGTGCGCGTGATACAGTAAGTTAATTTATTTAAATTAGGCCCGGCGGTAAAAAGAGGTAAAAAGCGGTAAAAAAATTAGGCCCGGCGGTAAAAAGAGGCGCTAGGGACACTAGTGCGTCCCTAGCGCCTCTTTTTGGACAGGAGCGGTGGCTGTCAGCGGGTTTGACAGCCGACGCTCAATTTTGCCAGCGTCGGTTCACGAGCCCACTGACAGCCATGGGCTCGGAAACCGGACGCTGGCAAAATTCTATCTTCGGAACTCGCCAATCTTGACCTTTCAGACGCAGAAACAGCCACCTCGTCATGGCACAACATTACGAACAAGGTGGCAGAAAAACTTTGCCCCCAAAAAAACCAAAGAGATCAACCCAGCCTGCAAAACCAAAAAACCATGGTTCACGCAGGAACTAAAAACCATCAAATTAGAATTGAGAAAAAAAGAACACGCATGGCGGAGGAATCCTTCCAACACTACACTGAATGAGTACAAAACCCTCATGCACAACTACAGAAACAACATCCTTCGCACAAAGAGAGATTTTTATGCCCACAAAATTCACAATTTTTCCTTTGATCCCAAAGCGCTGTTCACATATGTCTCAGAGCTCACAAAACCCACCTCACCAACTATCCCAGATGATCAAGCACAATCAAGATGCACAGAACTTGCTCAATTTTTTGAAAACAAAATTCTCAAGCTAATGGCCCCTCTGGCAACCAGTAACACAGTACCTCCTTCTATCATCACTCCTTCACGCAACCAGAACATAAACCTAGATTCATTCGAACCTATCTCCTCACTTGAAATAGAAATGACTCTCAAAAAGATGAAACCCTCCACTCACCCGACAGATTCCATCCCTTCTAAACTCCTACTCACCATTCCGAACATCATAGCGAAGCCCTTAGCAGAGATAATTAATAGCTCGCTAACCCAAGGACTAGTACCAGACATCCTGAAACTAGCCACCCTCAAACCTCTCCTCAAAAAACCCAACTTGGACCCTACAGACCCAGCTAATTTTCGCCCCATAGCTAACCTTCCATTTGTAGCCAAACTTATGGAGAGGATAGTCAACAAACAGTTATCTGAATACCTAGAAGAGCATAAAATACTCACAACAGCCCAATTCGGATTCCGCAAATCCCTTAGTATGGAATCCCTCCTAACCTCTCTAACTGACAGAGTCCTCGTAGGTCTGGAGAAAAAGACCCCATACCTCCTGATTCTCCTCGACCTATCAGCTGCGTTTGATACCGTAAAACACTCTATCCTGATCGACCGGCTCTCAGACATAGGCATCTCAGGATCAGCCCTGGAATGGTTCAGATCCTTCCTACACAATAGGACTTTCAAGGTCAGAATCAGCAACAAGGATTCCCTCTCGGTCAAATCCTCTTTCGGAGTTCCCCAAGGATCCTCTCTCTCCCCCACCCTCTTTAACATCTATCTTCTCCCCCTATGTCATCTACTCTCAAGTCTTAAGGTCACACACTTCATATACGCAGACGATGTTCAGATTCTGCTGCCAATCACTGACTCCATCTCCAGCACCATCAACTTCTGGAACAATTGTCTACAGTCCATAAACTCACTCCTATCTAGCCTTAACCTAGTACTTAATACGTCAAAAACAGAACTTTTGCTTATCACTCCAGATGAGAACCTTCAGCCTACCAACAACCTAACCTCACCACCAATGATCAATTCCACTCAAGTAAGAGACCTTGGGGTCACCTTAGACAAAAGGCTGAACCTCAAAGAATTTGTCAAGAACACAACGAAAGAATGCTATTATAAACTACATATTCTGAAAAAGCTGAAACCTCTCCTGCATTTTCAGGACTTCAGAACAGTCCTCCAAACAATACTATTTTCCAAAATCGATTACTGCAACTCTCTGCTTATAGACCTTCCAACCATAACCACAAAACCTCTACAAATGTTGCAGAACTCCGCCGCAAGGATTCTTACTAACACCAGCAGAAGTGAACACATAACACCCATACTAAAACACTTACACTGGCTCCCCATCAGATCCAGAATCATTTTCAAAGTGCTAACTATAACACACAAGAACATCCATTCACAAACGTCGCTAGATCTAAGCCTTCCACTTCGCCTACACGAGTCTTCACGACCAATCAGAAACAGATACTTAGGCACCTTACACGTACCTTCAGCCAAGTCCTCACTCAAGAAACGTGCATTCTCGACTGCCAGCCCCCTTCATTGGAATGCCCTCCCCACGGACATTCGCCTCGAAACGTGTACTCGAACATTCAAAAAGAAACTCAAGACCTGGCTCTTTACAAAAGCCTACACTTAAAGGTCTAGCTCAGAACCACATCCCAGAACTTGAATCATTCTCGCTTTTATAATCATATCAAACAACTCCTAATTTTATCCTTGGTCTCACAATTCCAAATCATTAAATATTTGAACATGCTACACCAATACCTCTTAATCCAGATGTAACCTTAGTTTTTGAAGTCTTCACTCCTATAGAAATAACCGCCAGTTCTTATTTACTTGACCCTATTCTGTAGACGTAAACTTTTCATGAAGACTGTAATCTGTAAACACCTGTATTTATTATAAGAACTTGTATTTACTATTTATATTTATTATTTAGCTATTAACATTGTTCTATTACCACTTGGTACTATTTCTCTCCTTCACCTCTAACTCTAAGTTCCTACTAAGTTAGCCATGTTATTTATACCCTATTGTTGGATGTAATTGTATATTTGTTTAATTGTTCAATCTGTTTGATGTAATTTTCTGTTCCTTGTTCCGTGTAAACCGAAGTGGTATGCACTAGTGCATGAACTCCGGTATATAAAAGCCTTTAAATAAATAAATAAATAAATAAAATTGAGCGTCCGGTTTTCGGCCCGACAGCCGTGGGCTGAATTCAAATTTTTTTTTTTTTTAACTTTTTTTACTCTTCGGGACGTCTGACTTAATATCGCCATGATATTAAGTCGGAGGGTGCACAGAAAATCAGTTTTTACTGCTTTTCTGTGCACTTTCCCGGAAGAAAGGTCGGCGCTAATTTCTAAAAGTAAAATGTGCGGCTTGGCTGCACATTTTGCTTTCTGAATCACACGTGCATACCTAATAGGGCCATCAACATGCATTTGCATGTTGAGGGGGCTATTAGGTGCCGCGGGTTGGAAGCGCATTTTCCTCCCCTTACTTAATAAAGGGTAAGGGAAAACGCGCGTCCAAGAGCAGGCTACAGTGCGCTCCGTCGGAGCGCACTGTACTGTATCGGCCTGTAAGTTAATCGGATAAGTTAGATTAGCCATAGAGCTGATGTAACTTAGCCGGCTTACTGGCTAAGTAGCTCCTTGACTGCAAATATTAAACCAGCATAGCCATGTCACTGAACATCCTTGTAAATGAGTCAGATATCTAATTAAGGGGGTCATTTTCTAAGCCTCTTGCATGTGAAAAGGGACTTTTCGCATGTGATAGCTTGCCGGGGGCAGATTCGGGGTGGAATCGGGGTAGGGAGGAGAGGAGTTGGGCCTGCGAGGAGGCAGATGCGGTGTTATCTTCGCTGGCAGTGATAGGACCGTTATCATCGCCAGTAACGCATCCAATAGCGCCACCTTTCACGGTGGTGCTATTGGGTGTGAAATCTGGCAGCGATTACACCGCGGTGGTGTGATCGCTGCGGCTTTCGCAGGCCTGCCCTTCGCCCCCCCACCCCCACCCCCACCCCCGTTACTGCCGGGATTCACCATTCTCTACGAGAATGGAAAATCCAGCCCTTAGGCCTGGATTTTCTAAAATAGCAAGCCTTAGTGAATTGTGTGGTACTGGGGGGTCGGGGAGGCGAAGTGGGGGCCGGGCCTGCAAAAGCCGGCAGCGATCACACCACTGCGATGCAATCACTGCCGGCTTTTGCAAGCCACTAGCGCCACCGTGAAAGGTGGCGCTATTGGGCGCGTTACTGGCGGAGATAAGGGTTCTAACCTTGTCGCCGCCAGTGATGTCTCCGCCGTGTCCGCCGTGGTGCCGCCCCGACTCCTCCCCTTCTGATGCCGACTTCGCCCCGATCTAGGTATCGCCCGCGAAAAGTCCCTTTTCGCGTGCGATCCCGTTAGAAAATGACCCCCTTAGTGACTTAAATGGCCAGCGCTGAATATTTACCTCCTAGAGATTAAAAATGGAGGTTTTTTTGACCCATAATTAGAAGTTGCATCTACCTTTAAAAGCTTTGTTTGAGCCATCGCAATTCTTATTGAGGTCTTTTTCCTCCTTTTAACTTATTACAGTTCTGATTTAAATCTACCAGCACTACTATAATTTAATTGGTGAATTACTCATTGCATTTTGTTTGATTTCTTTCTTTATAATGTCACTAAGATCCATCACTTCCTTTCTGAGCGAACCAACAAAACCCTTATTCACTGTCTCACCACCTTGTTTCACCTCCCATTGAACCATCTATCTTCACTACAGTCTATTCAAAATTCAGCACAATTTATCTTCTTCTAGTGCCATTATGATCGTGTACTATAAACCCCATCTGCTTCCACATACAGTTCAAATTCACCTCTAAGTGCATTCTATTACTGCTACTGCTATTTAATGCTTCTGCAGCGCTACTTGATGTACACAGTGGGGTGGATTTTAAAAGGGTTACGCGTGTAATATATGTGCATAACCCTTTTAAACCCGCTCCTGCGCGCGCTGAGCCTATTTTGCATAGGCCCGGCGAGGCGCACAAGTCCCGGGACGCGTGTATGTCCCGGGGATTGAGAAAAGGGGCAGGGAGGGGGCGGGACTGAGGCTTCCGGCACAGCAGCCATGCCGGGGGATCGCGCACTGGCACTCGGCCGGCGCGCGCAACCTACTCCTGCCCGGAGGCAGGCATAAATAAAAAAATAAAGGTGGGGGAGGATTTAGGTAGGGCTGGGGGGCGGGTTAGATAGGGGAAGGGAGGGGAAGATGGGGGGGTGGAAGGAAAGTTCCCTCCGAGGCCGCTCCGATTTCAGAACGGCCTCAGAGGGAACGGGGAAAGCCATCGGGGCTCCCCTAGGGCTCGGCGCGTGCAAGGTGCACAAGTGTGCACCCCCTTGCACGCGCCAACCCTGGATTTTATAACATGTGTGCAGCTGCGCACGCATGATATAAAATCGGGCGTAGATACGAAAATCTGGCCCAGTGAGGTACAAAAACATATGAGAGTCCCTGCTCAGTAGATCTTACAATCGAATCAAACAAACAGACCAAAAGAGAATTTGGGAATTTCATTTAATAAGAAAATGGTTAAAGATTACGTCTCATTACCTCTCTTATTTCCCCCTAGACCCCACAAATTGTGTTTTTTAAGCAATCTGCTCTTATCTGTGCCCCTCTCCTGCATCACCAATTCCTGATTCCACACTTTCCAGTTTGCTGCACTATATGCCTAGAACAACCTTCCCCCAGTTGAAATGTAATGCTCGCACTGATCATATTCATATCCCACCTAAAAAATCCACCTTTTTGGGGTACTTTAAATCTTAAATCATCATTCTCCCACATCATAACCTTGTTAATTTTAACCATGTTTTCTATAATAAAAACATTTCCTGATGCTTCTTATTTATCTTGTCTGCGTGTTTTGACTAGACTGTGAGCTCTAGTGAGCAGGGACTTCCACTTATGTGTCTCTATATAGTGCTGTATACATTTATTTATTTACATATATTTATATTCCACAATTCATTGCCAAAAAATGTGTGAAGCAGATCACAACATTCTTATACATAACAATCTTATCATCTCATAATAACAAACATATAGAAACATAGAAATGACGGCAGAAGAAGACCAAATGGCCCATCCAGTCTGCACAGCAAGCTATGCACTTTTTTTTTCCTCTTACTTGTTACGCTTGGCTCTTAGTACCTTTTAGTTCTATTTCCCTTCCACCCCACCATTAATGTAGAGAGCAGTGTTGGAACTGCATCTAATTGAATATGTAGCTTAGTTAGGGGTAGTAACCGCCTCAATAAGCAAGCTACACCCATGCTTTTGTTTACTCGACTATGTAATTCAGTCCTTGTTGGTTGTTGTCTATATATAGATCCTCTTTTCTACATTGCCCCTGCCGTTGAAGCAGAGAGCTATGCTGGATATGCATTGAAAGTGAAGTAACAGACTTTCTCCCCTGCCGTTGAAGCAGAGAGCTATGCTGGATATGCGTTGAAAGTGAAGTAACAGACTTTCTCCCCTGCCGTTGAAGCAGAGAGCTATGCTGGCTATGCTTTGAAAGTGAAGTATCAGACTTTCTCCCCTGCCATTGAAGCAGAGAGCTATGCTGGATATGCGTTGAAAGTGAAGTGTCAGACTTTCTCCCCTGCCGTTGAAGCAGAGAGCTATGCTAGATATGCGTTGAAAGTGAAGGATCAGACTTTCTCCCCTGCCGTTGAAGCAGAGAGCTATGCTGGATATGCATTGAAAGTGAAGTAACAGACTTTCTCCCCTGCCGTTGAAGCAGAGAGCTATGCTAGATATGCGTTGAAAGTGAAGGATCAGACTTTCTCCCCTGCCGTTGAAGCAGAGAGCTATGCTGGATATGCATTGAAAGTGAAGTAACAGACTTTCTCCCCTGCCGTTGAAGCAGAGAGCTATGTTGGATATGCATTGAAAGTGAAGTATCAGACTTTCTCCCCTGCCATTGAAGCAGAGAGCTATCCTGGCTATGCGTTGAAAGTGAAGTATCAGACTTTCTCCCTGCCGTTGAAGCAGAGAGCTATGCTAGATATGCATTGAAAGTAAAGTATCAGGCTTATTTGGTTTGGGGGTGGTAACCACCGTAACAAGCAAGCTACACCCCACTTTTTTGTGAATGCAAATCCTTTTTTTTTTCCACATTTCCTCTTATCGTTGAAGCTTAGAGCAATGTTGGAGTCGCATTAACCGTGTGTATGTATATTGAATAAGGGTATTATCTCAAGATAGTAGCCTTCATTCCCGTGAGCCACCCCCTCTTCATTCACGTCCTTTAGACTTGATGGATCCACAGTGTTTATCCCACGCCCCTTTGAAGTCCTTCACAGTTCTGGTCTTCACCACTTCCTCCAGAAGGGCATTCCAGGCATCCATCACCCTCTCCATGAAGAAATACTTCCTGACATTGGTTCTGAGTCTTCCTCCCTGGAGCTTCAGCTCGTGACCCCTGGTTCTGCTGATTTTTTTCTGATGGAAAAGGTTTGTCATTGTCTTTGGATCGTTAAAACCTTTCAAGTATCTGAAAGTTTGAATCATATCACCCCTGCTCCTCCTTTCTTCCAGGGTGTACATATTTAGATTCTTCAATCTCTCCTCATAAGTCATAAGCACTCCTACATTGCAGCTTATCAATCCAAAGTTTTATCCAGGTTGAACCATGTTTAGTCGTTGCTACACAAAAGTATCATATTATGTATTGTTTATGGTGATACCACATTCCCAGTTCAGTTGATCCAAGTTATTCTTCCTTGATCAATGTAATCGCATTCTTACATGCCTGTTAATGTTACAATGTAAACCGAACTGATTTGTAACTTTGCTACATGAACTTCGGCATATAAAAATGCTAAATAAATAAATAAATACATTCGATGAACACCCTCCACCTTTCTGGTCGCCCTTCTCTGTACCGTTTCCATCTTGTCTCTGTCTCTTTGTAGATACTGTCTCCAGAAATGAACACAGTACTCCAGGTAAGGCCTCACCAAGGACCTGTACAAGGGGATAATCACTTCCCTTTTCTTACTAGATATTCCTCTCTCTATGCAGCCCAGCATTCTTCTGGCTTTTGCTATCGCCTTGTCACATTGTTTCACCGACTTCAGGTCATTAGACACTATCACCCCAAGGTCTCTCTCCTGCTCTGTGCACATCAGCCTTCCCCCCCCCCCCCCCAATAGAATACAATTCATTTGGATTTCCACTCCCCATATGCATGACTTTGCACTTCTTGGCATTGAATCTCAGCTGCCATATCTTCGACCACTCTTCCAGCTTCCTTAAATCCCGTCTCATTCTCTCCACTCCTTCCGGCATGTCCACTCTGTTGCAGATCTTAGTGTCGTCCGCAAATAGACAAACCTTACCTTCTATCCCATCCGCAATGTCGCTCACAAAGATATTGAACAGGACTGGTCCCAACACCAATCCTTGCGGTACACCACTTAAAACCGCTCTCTCTTCAGAGAGAGTTCCATTTACCATCACACATTGTCTTCTGTCCATCAACCAGTTTGCAATCCAGGCCACCACCTCGGCACTCACTCCTAAGCTTCTCATATTATTCACCAGTCTCCTGTGCGGAAATAAAACTCATCATCCATAATGTCAAAAGCCATATTAAAAAGAAAGGTTTTCAATATTTTCCTAAAATTTTGATAATCTGAGAGTAGTCGTATTGTAAAGGAATAGAATTCCATAATACTGACGTGATCTGAGAAAAAGCTGTGTGAAGTTTGCTACAAGCGTACCTCCTAGGCCCCTGGAATTGTTAATAGCTGATTATTCACAGAGCATAGAGCTCATTGTGGACAAGACAACTGTACTAATGCCTACAAATATCATGGGCATTTGACATATAAAATGCCCATGATATTTGTACAAGTGTGAAAATTTTACAAGTGAAAATGTACAAGTGTGAAAATTTTAAATCAAATCCATGACTCAACAGGGAGCCAATGTAATTCTTTTAAAACTGGAGAAATAAAACTAATAAAAATGTTAAAACATAAAACTGGAGAAATGTGGGTAGATATAGGGCAGCCAAAAAGCAATCTAGCAGCAATATTCGTCAATAACTGCAATTCATCTAGTAGTACCATAGAAACCACAAATAGTAGTAGTAAGATTATGGAGTATTGTAACAAGCTTCTGAAATAGAGGATGCTTTTCATTTGTGAAATTTGGGAGCTGCTGGTAATTTCACCAAAATTCCTTTCACAGCAATGTGAGTACAGCCACAGCAAGTTTGAGGATTTTTCTGTTTTCAGGTCCCAAAATTTGGGAAAACTATCCATACTGCCATTCTTTTGGACTTCTTTGAAAAACAGGTACATATAATGGACACAGCCTAGCCAGCATCCATACTGCAAACTTCCAAATCCTTTCCGGTCCATAAGTGAAACAACATATCCAATCCTTGGTCAAACAAACATAGAATGGTTTCCAAAATCAGTGTTTTGAATCATTTTGTTTTCGCTGTGTTCACATTTACTCTATCACCAGCTAACCATGCAGTTTTTCCAAGAGCTATCTTGTTTCCGAAAGAAGTTATTAAGCACATTAAAAATGCCCTTTGCCAAAGTATCATCATTGCAAATTAGCATTTCTAACATGCTCTTAGCTCACCAGATGAGGCATCTAAATATCAAACAAGTAGATGCTAAAACTTATCTCTATAAATAACACTGTGACTCTGCAGACATAATTTGAATGGCTCTGTTTTGACAGACTCAATAATGGCATTAGGACAGCGTGGCACTAGAAAACTGTTAATGATGGCAGCTGTCGTCCAACATTCGCTGCCATTTTGCTAAGCAGTGCTGGAATCACTCAGAGTTTCACCGAACAGTGGACATTCTCTGCAGGTGCTAAGAGCAAATTATGTTCCACTAGAAGCCCTCTACTGCATTAGCTTCCTGGCTCCTATCAAACTGAATAGTTACAAAGCTGGCTGCTCAGCTTTGTGCTTTTTATAAATCTTTTGTTGAAGCTGCATTTTGTCTATGCCCAGAACTTCAGACATGACAGGAACTTGACAACTTTCTACATCCTTGTGCTAAACACAGCTATCAGTACAACACATGAAATGCAATACATATTCATCCCCTATAACTGATTTCGTCAGGACTAGATATTTCTTAGAACAGGTATCTTTATAAGCACAAAAGTAGGAAGGAGAAGTTTGGGATGGAATTGTTTTATATCTTTTTCTTTTATAAATAAGAGTATTTTAGAAATACTTTAGGTTAACCTAGTAATAACAGCCTCTTCGATCTACTGCTTTTCCAACTATCTCAGCCTCAGCAAAGCCCCTTATTAATTGCTTACACTGTGATCCTTTAATGTTTCAGTCTTTATGCAAACATTGTAACAGGGGTCAGTTTGGCCACCTAAAGGGTGGAGGATTAGAAGGGATAATAATCAAACGTTTTTATGTGAGTAAACACCTGTTCACTGTTTCACAATTCGCATACTTTTATCCACAAAGAAAAAGGGGAGAGAAGTGGTCGAGGAGGGAAAGTATGTGTGCTGATTTCTTTTCCAAATCCCGGTGCAAACCTCCCAGTGCATTCTTTGCACTGCTTTCAGACATTGGGGTAGATTTTCAGAGGGTTACGCGCGTAACCGCCGAAAACCTACCCCAACCCCACCCCCACCCCTGCGTGCGCCGAGCCTATCTTGCATAGGCTTCCGGCGCGTCATCTGGGGGCGTGTCGGGGGGGACATGATGCGGCTGGCGCGTCATCCGTGGGCATTCCGGGGGTGTGGTCACGGCCTCCGGACCAGCCCCCAGACCGGAACATAGCGTGTGGCAGCCAGCCCGGCACACGCAAAGTTACGCCTTCCTCGAGCAGGCGTAACTTGTTCAACAAAGGTAGGGAGGGTTAGATAGGGCTGGGGGGGGGGTTAGGTAGGGGAAGAGAGGGGAAGGTACAGGGGGGGTGGCCTCGGAGGGAACGGAGGCAGGCTGCGCGCCGATCCCAGATTTTAATGGATACCTTATGCGCGTAACCCTTCTAAAATTCAGCCCTTAGTAATTTGTTTTATTTTGTAGTCCTAGGAAGTTGATTTTAGTATATTTATTGTGCATTATTATTTATTGTTGTGAACCGTTACGATGGAACCCGAGTGACGGTATACAAAAACCAATAAATAAATAACTAAATAAAATAAAAATATAGGGGCAGATTTTCAATCACTACACGCGTAAATCCAGAAGGATTTACGCGTGTAGGGGGGGGTTACGCATGCCGGGCCTATTTTCAAAAGACCCAGCGGCACACATAAAGCCCCGGGACGCATGTAAGTCCCGGGGCTTGAAAAAAGGGGCGGTCTGGGGGTGGGGCGAGGCCAGAGGCTTCTGCAAGGCCGCTGGGCCGGGGGATCGTGCGCCAACAGTTGGCCGGCAAGCACAAGTTACGCTTGCCTCTGGCAGGCGTAACTTGTGAGATAAAGGTACGGGTTTGGGTTTTTTTCGGGCTGGGGCGGGACAGGTAGGGGAAGGGAGGGGAAGGTGGGGGGGGGGGAACGGGGAAAGCCAGCTGGTCTCCCTGACGGCTCGGCGCGCGCAAGGTGCACTAGTGTGCACCCCCTTGCACGTGCCGACCCCTGATTTTATAACATACGTGCAGCTGTGCGTGCATGTTCTAAAATCGGGCGTACATTTGTGCGTGCCGGGTTGAGCCCACAAATGTACGCCACACGCGTACCTTTTAAAATCTTCCCCATATTGTACAATATAGAACAATAAAATACATTTTCAGTGTTAGCCATATGCATCCAATAGGTAAAGATAGTAATTATACTTTTACAGTATCCCCCAAAGAAGAAAGAATGAATGAGAAAACCACGGGCTCCAGTTGCTCTAACTGAATCTACTAGCAGTAGTCCCAGTAGCAATACTTAACCAGGCCATGGCCAGTTCTTTATCCCCGTCTTGTGTGCACTGTTTCTTGCATATGTACTATTAGTGGCCCCTTCCACCGCATCACCATTTTCCACAGATATATACACACAAGCACAAACACCCCAAGCTAGTTTGGGCTGAGACTCTCAAGCACACACTGATTTACCAATTACATGCACTTATCAACAGGGTAAACTAAGTAGAGGACTAACTTGACTAAGTAGGAAGGATGTCATTAAGCCAGTAAAATGAGTCTGCCTCACCAGTGACACAAGCAGGACAACAACTGCAGTGGTTGAATAGATTGCTCATGGGGGAAGAATGTAACAAGGAAGATAATCAGTCATCATCACCCAGCTATGACATGTGGCTGTGCAGTTCTTGGCCAAGCAGTTCCCATCTCAAAAGAGAGCCTGTAAATGGTAATGCAGTCAGCAAGATGGCCACTTCCTCATCCCCCCCCCCCCCCCCCCACTCCCCCTCAAAGTAGGGATGGGAAGGAGGGGACATTTTATTTCATTTTTAAAAAATGACAGGATTCCTGTCACCCACCCGGAAAAATGCCAGGGCCAGGATCCTTCCCAGACTCTACTTACCTGGTCCGTGAGATCTGAAATGAGGCCTAGGCCTCAATCCAAGCTAGAGCTTTGAATGGGGTCTAAGCTGAGGTCACTGTGATCTCAGCCAAGGGCCTTTGCAAGGCCCAGACTTGGAGGCCTGGACCTGACTCCTAGGCCTCGGTCTAGGCCAGGGCCTGTACCCAGACTTCATTCCATGCTCTGGCTCGGAGACCGGGTCCCGATGTCTGGGCCTCAGCCTAAGCCAGGGCCCAAACCCAGGCCCAAGGCCACAGGCCGAGGCCCAGGTGTCAGGACCCAGCCTCCAGGCTGGGCCCTGGCATCAAACCTGGGTCTGGGTTGAGGCCCCAGCATCAGATTTGGTAAGTTTTGGGGGGAGGGTTTGCCATCAGGAAATTTTCTGGGCCTTTGTTCAGGTTTTGGCCCAGGCCCCGTCATCAAGCTAGGGCCTAGGCCGAGACCCTGGCATCAAACTCGAGCAAAGGCCACGTTCACTTCGTCGGGCTGCAGCTTATGTCTAAGCAAGGCCTATGCTTTGAGCCTAGGTTTAGGCTGAGGTGTTAGAGTCATACTCGGATGTAGGCTGGGACCCCTGCTTTGGGTCTCGGCCCACTCCATAGGCAAGGTCCAGGCTTCGGGCCTAAGCCTCGGCCTGACTCACAGCTTTTTTTTTTAAAGAAAAGGTTTTCAAAACAAAATGAGATTCCGATGAAATTTTGTCGGAATTTAACTCATTCCATTTTGAAAACAATACAAAACAAAATAGGAAATTTCATCTCATTTCTTTTTCCATTTATCCTGAATGCCCATCCCTATGAGAGAGTACTGGAGACTTAGAGTTGGGTCCCTAAAATTGAGGTTAAAAAAAGTCATAATTGAACCACATATATGGTTTTCACAGCACCAAGCCTTAATACAGTAATCAACTGATCAGTCTAGTTCAAAACATCCTCTGGACTCTTTTCATTCCTCACCTAAGTCAGGATAGCTCTACCTTTGTAAGCTCCTGATTGCTTCCCAATAGTCCAGCACCTGATTAATTGGATTATTTACTTCTTGTTTCTAGTCAAACTCCTAGCTAGCTGGTAGAAAAAGTTGCCTTGTTGTACCAATTTGTTCCAACTTTTTCAAATTCCTTCCTGTTCCCCTTCCTGTTACTGCTTGTATTTTCTTCCTGTGTATCTGATTCCTGATCTTTACTGCACATCTCTGTGTGCTGTTTTACTGACCTGATTTTAGTCTGGACCGATTTCAGGTCTTTACTTGTCCAGATTTGCTGGACTGTATTATTAGGTTTCAATCCTAATTTTTCTGACCACTGTAAAAATTGTATGCTCTGTTGGTGGCTGCCTTTCACTCATCTAAAGGCCTATAAAATCTAAGTCATATCCAGCAAGTTTTTGGGCCCAATTGTTCCCTATTGAATTGATGCATGTGATGCATTGCATGTGATCTAGTTATGGGTCTACCTTTGAACTATAAAAAGTGAGAGTAGAATAAAATGATTGTTTCAGCCCAATTTCAAGAAATAAATCAGGTAATTAGAATATAACTTAACAAAGAAGTCAAGGAATTCTTTGCAGGTTGTGATACATTTTATTGTATTGACAAAAATGTTGTGCATGAGCTGTTAGTTAGAATGTTAGAACATGCCATACTGGGTCAGACCAAGGGTCCATCAAGCCCAGCATCCTGTTTCCAACAGTGGCCAATCCAGGCCATAAGAACCTGGCAAGTAACCAAAAACTAAGTCTATTCCATGTTACCGTTGCTAGTAATAGCAGTGGCTATTTTCTAAGTCAACTTAATTAATAGCAGGTAATGGACTTCTCCTCCAAGAACTTATCCAATCCTTTTTTAAACACAGCTATACTAACTGCACTAACCACATCCTCTGGCAACAAATTCCAGAGTTTAATTGTGCGTTGAGTAAAAAAGAACTTTCTCCGATTAGTTTTAAATGTGCCACATGCTAACTTCATGGAGTGCCCCCTAGTCTTTCTATTATCCGAAAGAGTAAATAACCGATTCACATCTACCCGTTCTAGACCTCTCATGATTTTAAACACCTCTATCATATCCCCCCCTCAGCCGTCTCTTCTCCAAGCTGACAAGTCCTAGCCTCTTGTCTTTCCTCATAGGGGAGCTGTTCCATTCCCCTTATCATTTTGGTAGCCCTTCTCTGTACCTTCTCCATCGCAATTATATCTTTTTTTAGATGTGGCGACCAGAATTGTACACTATTCAAGGTGCGGTCTCACCATGGAGCGATACAGAGGCATTATGACATTTTCCGTTTTATTCACCATTCCCTTTCTAATAATTCCCAACATTCTGTTTGCTTTTTTGACTGCCGCAGCACACTGAACCGACGATTTCAAGGCCAAAACCACTGCAATTATTTCACCACTGAAGCAGTTTCAATCGAAACACGACATTGTGTCCGGTGATTTCAGGGTGATCTTCAAGAACTTGCTTACCACGTGCTGTTCTGCCGCTTAAGAAAAGGGAAGTAATTTTCCTATTTTTACTTGCAATGCAAAAATTAAAAAAAAATTGAATTATTGCTATGGATCCATGATTAAATATGACCCTTTTGCAACACTGTTGAAAATGTGTGCGTGGGTGATATGACGGTCCACTGCAACCCTATCAGCTGTGTCTTGAATATATAACATTATATCGTACATGTTTGAAATTTGTGGATAGATATAACACTAACAGATATATCATTAAATCAATCAAGCAAACTGAATTTGGACAATAAATCTCTTACTGGTTATAAAAGAAAAGGGTTGACCAATCTAATCAGTGAACTATCTTTCATTGCATTATAGTGTATCCAATAAAAAAAAATGCTATTTACAGGCAGAAGACCAATCCCTCTGGCTACAGACTGACAAATTCATGAATTAACATATGTTGGAAAACCTCTGCTTGCATCTAATTGGTTGTTGCCACTGAGATGACTTACTAATACATTCAGTTAGCAGGAATTCCATGTCTCTTTGTCTTCTGGATAATCAAACTGGAAATACAGTTAAAATAAACTAGAAAATAGAATAAAAGGGAACTGAAAGCACTTTTCTCATTGATGAACCTGTGAATAAAATGAAACAAAAATATATTGGGGCAGATTTTCAAAGGGATACGCGTGTAACCCCTGAAAAGCTGCCCCTGCGTGCGCAAGCTCCAGGACGTGCATATGTCCCAGGGCTTTCAAAAATGGGCGGGCTGGGGCAGGGCTGGGGGCATGGTGGCGGTTCGGGGGTGCGCCAGGGTGGGGCCGGGGATGTGGCGGCGGTTCGGGGGCGGTCCGGGGCGGGGACGAATCCTCCGGCACAGCGGCCTGTGCTGGGGGATGGCAGGTCAGCGAGCACAAGTTACGCCTGCCTCGGGCAGGCATAACTTTTTCAACAAAGGTAGGGGTGGATTTAGTTAGGGCTGGGGGGTGGGTTAGATAGGGGAAGGGAGGGGAAGGTGGGGGGGCCAGAGCATGTAGGTTATAAAATCGGGCGTAGATTTGTTTGCGCCGGGTTGCGCGAACAAATCTACGCCCACGCATAAGTTTAAAAATCTGGCCCATTACTGTGTCAGTTGGGTTTGATACCAGTCTCATCTTCTAATATGTGACTAAACTGGATTTTTGTTTAGGCAATTTCTCTATAAAAACAAGATTTGTCACCAGGCTTTGAAAAATTTGGGACTGAGTAAAGGCTGGAGAGGTATGAGTGATTTAATTTAAAATGTGTTATGCCTGTCGGTCGCAGATGGCTGCGACCGCGAGTACTCACAGCTTGTTCTGCTTTCCTACCCTCCCTGGGTCTCCTCACTGCACGGGCCTCTCTGCATAGCCGTGTTCCGCGGGCCTCCTTGCGGAGGCATGGACGCCATTACTTACGGCTCCGATGTCAGGTCCTCCTAGACGCGCGCGCGTCACAAGTCCCACCTGTGAAGCCACTTTGGCGGGAACCTCGGGGGCGTCCCCTGTTGATGATGTCATCGGATGCCAGTATTTAAGCTCCTGCTTTGCCCCCAGCAAGCCGACTTGGCAACAAGTTCCGTTCAAGTCCTATGCCTGCCTTGTTCCTGAGACACCGCTCCTGCTTGTATCGTGGTCCCTATCTGGCACCCGCTCCTCGGGGGTCAGTGTGCGCTCTACGGGGACCTGTTCCCTGGCCTACCCTGCTCCTTAGGCTGGCCCTGCGCCTCTTGGGTTCCATCTGGTTTCCTGCTCTACCTCAGCTCTCCTTGGGAACTACTGCAGCGACTTATGAGTTCTCAGCCGGCCTTCCCCGCTCCTCAGGGTTGCGCTGTATCCTTCAAAAACTGTTCGCATCTTCCTGCTCCTCAGGCCGCAGTCACCAACTTCAAGACCACCCTGGGCTTCCCCGCTCCTTGGGGCTTGCTCCTTGTGATTCTACAATTGACAGCTGTCCTGCTCCACGGGCCTGTTTCTCCATTTCTCAGCCAGCTACCCTCCGATCTTCAGGTACCTGTCTACGTGAGCTACTGGACTTGGGCTCGGGCTCCCTGCCCTGGGGGGCTTCGCCTACACTCTCCCTCTATGCCCACTGCGCTGTGGCTCTGCCTCTCGGGCTGCACCATCAGAGAAGATCCTGCTTGGCAGTTCGGGCGCCCATCATCCCTTGATCTGCCTGGCGCCCTCTCTCTTCAGTCTTTCCAAGTGCCATCTACAGACTGCTACCCTACGGGGGTCATCTCCTGGTCTCTGGGGCTCTCCCCTCGACTGTGCACAGAGCTTCCCTACACTCCAACACCTCGCCTCCTGATGGTGCGGACCTGTGGGGCTCCTCCCCACAGGCTGTATCAACTTGCACCTCGGGCCAAGGGTCCACATACACACTAATCATAACAAAATATTTCTACTAATGTTTGGTTTTAAGATGGTGTGAAAGGATAGGGTTTAAGGATTATAAAACTCTTTCTATGGGCTTCAGAGATTGGTTTGGTATAAGGAACCCTGCTTGTTGTTTGTTTGTGTCAAATACCAGAAGTTGTTTATCTGGGGATTTTTTCTCCATTCATTTAGTACTCTTACCCTGGAGACTGTTTCCTTATGTTCTTTGTAATACTCTTGTAGTCCCCGACGAGTTGAAGGATGCATTGCTTCTTCATCAGAAAAGTTTACTGTTGCAGCAATATTGCAACTAGCCTTCAGAATGCAGAGCTTAAAGCAAGCAGAGATTTAACTGATTTATGGTCCCAGATCATGTGATATAGGCTGAGTTGGTCTTTGTTTTGCCCCATTGTAATTGTAGTTTCAATTTCTAATAAAACAGCAGGCTTCAACTCAGTGGGTGCTGTAGGACAAACCCAGGGCAAACTCAGCCTATCCCTTGTGACACAGAGCCATCTGGTAACCTTTACTAACACAGTATTTGTCACGTCAGTGAACTTTTTAAAAATTAATCTGAGTGTATTTCTAAAGGTTACTGAAACTACTGCTAATTCAGATTTCATGAGAGTCTGTGACAGGCTGGACTTCTTAAAGGTCTAGAGAAGCCTGGGCTACTTCTAGCTTTTAAGGACTCTAGCCATAATAAAAATTAAAAAAAAAAATGACAACATAAAAAATCAACAAGTACCTAAATTTAAGTCTCCTTTGAGCTTGAGGCCCAAGACAAATTACCTACCTATCCCCAACCCTACCCTCTGATTGGCACTATCGATAAGTACTGGTCTAAAGATTATTTTGCATAGAGCTTAGGAAGGAACCTTTTAACATAGAAATATAACTGACTATTCTTCCCTAGGGGTCTTTTTCTTGCCCAAGATCAAAATAAAGAATTGCCCAAGCATGAGAAATCAGTGAGCCTGACATTGGTATCTGGAAAAATGGTAGATAAAGCTAGATTTAAGCCAAACTATTTTGCTCATTTCTGCCATGGATATAACAAGAGAGACAACATTTATGGCCAGACACAAGACAGATAGTCTTTATATGTTACTAGAAATCACAATAATTTCTTGAAGCTCAAATCTGACATCAGTTCAGTTTACTATTTAAATATCACAATTCTAGCTAACATCAAAGAAGTACACAGTAAAATCATCATATATTATCTACTTATCAAATATAATCCATAATATCACATTATTAAAACAATAATAAAATATAAACTCAAGAAATCAACACACAAATAGCACCTACAAATAATAATAAAACCACTTACAATTAAAATAAACATAAACTATTTTAAACACTTTAAATCATTCTTGATAGGCTAATAATAGATCTAAGCCATATTTTCAATAGTGTTACATAAAACAGACCTAAGACTTTGAGGTCAATATTCAAAGTGCATTCAGTGCTATTTAGCCAGATAAGCCTGACTTATGCAGCTAAGTAGTGGCTGCTGAATATGCATCAATGTTCAGCAGCCACTGTTTAGCCGTATAAGTCCCGATATTTGGAGTTAGCTGTATAAGTGTACATCTAAGTTTAGATGCCCTGTAGAGCAGGTCTATACTTAGCCGGGTTACTTTATCCAGCTAAGAAGGGCACATATACGCATATATTCAGCGGCTTTGTTGTACCACTGAATATACATAGTAACTTAGCCAGAGTAGTCATATCCAGCTAAGGGCTAGATTTTCTATCGTCACGCGGCTCTGTGAATCACGTGGTACCAGGGGCGGGGGGCTGGCCTGCAAAAGCTGGCAGTGATCGCACCACCGCGGTGCTATCGCTGCTGGCTTTCGCAAACCAAGAGCACCACCATGAAAGATGGTGCTATTGGGTGCGTTACTGACGGCGATAAGGCTCCTTACCTTTTCGCTGTCAGCGATGTCTTCGTGGCATCCGCCCCGGTGCTGCCCCGACTCCTCCCCTTCCGGAGTGGACGCCGCCCAGAACCCGCCCCGATCTAGGTATTGCACGCGAAAAGGGACTTTTCGCGTGCAATCCCTTTAGAAAATGAACCCCTAAGTTACTTAAACGGCCAGCACTGAATATCAGGCCCTTCATAAATAACATTTATAAGCAGATTCATCTGAATAGTTAAACCTTATACAAAATAATTATAGAAACCAGTATCATCACTGAGAAAACTGAGCATAACATCCACCATAACATCACCTTTAATAAGGCTTGTTTTATTCATAAAATTGATATGACTTAAATCTTCAGGGGAAAAATCTAAACTCAGCCTGAAACTCCTAACTTTTTTTATTATAAATATAATTAAAACAGACAAAAAGATCAAGTGGTTAAAACAAAAAATGTTGATAATATTATTGCAGTATTGTGGTTTCAGGGAAGAAGAGAGTGGTACTTTAAATATATAGAGGGATTAGATTTTGTATATCTCATCTCTTGTTCTGTGTAGGATAGAAATTAGGAGGTCGAAATTCATTGCCATATGCAGCTAATTCTAGCCACATAACTAGCCTGTTATGGTCGTGGATCCCTGGGCCGAGGGGGAGTTGGTGCTACCTATGGAGAGGTTTTCACCGTCGGCTGGCGAGGCCAGAGAGAGACTGAGACCCCACTGGGGCTTCACCACTACCAGCCCTCTTTCCCCTCAGGTTGAGCTCTTAGGTACCGGGGACAGCTGGACTTACGTGGGGTCTCAGGTACGGAGAGTCTCGTGGTCCTGGTATGGGTCGTGGCACGCGACAATTCTCGTGGTTCAGATGCAAGCGAGTGTCTAGGCAGGCAGCGAATCTCATAGTCCAGGTTCAAGCGTGGGTCAGGCCAGGCAGCGAATCTCATAGTCTAGGGTCAAGCGAGGGTCTCGAAACAAGCAGGTCAGGAATGCAGAATCTTAGAACAGGAACCTCCAGATACAGGAGCGGGAGCCAAAGGAAGCCAAGGCAAGGTCTGGGAGCAGGCCTTGCCTTAATATAGGCCTGGGTCAAGAGGGTGGAGTTGAGGCACCTCCTGCCGAGGTCCCTTTAAATAACATCCGGGGGCGTGCGCACGCATGCGCCTAAGGCAGCCAGGAGACAGGAGGACCCAGGCAAGCTTGGCTGCGTCAGGAGGGCCGCGCTGGCGGCAGAAGTCCAGCACGAGGCCCGCACGGTAGGGCACATCCGCCTCAGCTCCCTTCCGCCACTAGAACCCTTGGTCTGGTGTGGTCGCTGGTACAAGGCCAGCAGGTGGAGGGGGCCGGCCGCGGGCCTCCGTGGTCAGTTCCCATATCATAGCCAAGCCGCAAAGTGGCTGAAAATGGACTCTATTATGTTAATGTTCAAAAGATAAAGAACTTTTACCTAATCTATATTACACGATTATCAATATGATTCGCTCTTCTTCCATGAACTAGTTCTGAAACTTCTTTCTCTATAGAGATTTAATCACATTAAAATGAAAAACAACTCTGTAAAATGAAAAACCTTCCATAGATTAACTCACTTGATACTCTATATTTTCCTTTGACGGTTTTATGATACTATTAAATTTCATACTTTCTTTTCAAAACTCACTGAATATGTATTAGAAAACCAACTGTCATAATTCTAAGCTAGTTGGTTTGATTTGATTTTCTAGGCTCTTAATTCAATTCTACAAACTTCTGCTCCTACCGTTTTATTGGTACTTGTATTCAGTGATGCTTTTGAGTAAAAGCTAATATGGAACAGAATAACTTTTCAAGGTCAGTTGCTGATTTATAGAATCTTAAATGACCTATATGATCTCTAAAGTCCATGTATAACATAATATTTATATAATTGTTATGTTGGTCTAATAAAAATGTGCAAATAATTCAGTTTTCTTCATGACAAAACAGCTGCTAGAACTCTGTATTACATAGTAATTTACAGAAACAGAGTACTTTGGGCTATAGACTGTAAAGCACAGGCAAGTATCCATCCAATTAAATTACTCAGTTGAATGACACACCCTTTGCTTCTAATTTATGGAGTGCTTTATCTTTTGATCTCAGACAGAAGCTTGATTATCTGTCTTTTAGGAAAAAAAGTGAAGGCTTTTTTCTTTCAATAGGCTTTTGGTTAGGTGTTAGTCTCCCTTTTTTTAGATTCTTGATTTGTGTATATATGTTATTATATATTGTTTGGTCTACTTGGTTTTAAATTTGACCTAAATGCTGTATGTTTTGACCTGTGTTTTTATTGTATGTTTTATTGTATGGCTTTATTTATGTTGCAACTTCCTGGTCAGCCTCTAAATGGCTCTTGTTCCCTACCATACAGGCCAATACAGTAAAACCCACGGGAGAGCCGGCACTCCGAGGCGAGCGCCCGCTCTCCCGACACGCGCACAAGCCACTCTCCTGTGCGTGCAATTTAGTATGCAAATGAGGGCCCGCAGTAAAAAGAGGCGCTAGGGACCTAGCGAGTCCCTTGCGCCTCTTTTTTGACAGGAGCGGCAGCTGTCAGCGGGTTTGACAGCAGACACTCAATTTTGCCGGCGTCGGTTCTCAAACCCGCTGGCAGCCACGGGTTCGGAAAACGGACTCCGGCATAATTGAGCATCGGTCTTCCGACCCGTGGACCACGGGCAGATTTTAAAATGTTTTTTTTTAGATTTAAATTTTTTTTTTAATTTTGGGGCCTCCGACTTAATATCGCTATGATATTAAGTCAGAGGGTGTACAGAAAAGCAGTTTTTTCTGCTTTCTGTACACTTCCCCGGCACTGGTAGAAATTAATGCCAGCCTTTGGGCAGGCGTTAATTTTTGAAAGTAAAATGTGCGGCTTCGCTGCACATTTTGCTTTCTGGATTGCGCAGGAATAACTAATTTGCATGTTGCAGACACTATTAGTTTGGGGGGGGGGGTTGGTCACGCGTTTTCGATGCGCTATTACCCCTTACTGTATAAGGGGTAAGCTAGCTCGTCGAAAACGTGCGGCCAGACCCGGGCTAACAGTGCGCTCCACTGGAGCGCACTGTTAGCCCGGGTCTGGCCGCACGTCATAATTCATAATTATCCACCGGAGCGCACTGTACTGTATCAGCCTGATAGGAATTAGTGAGCAAAAAGGAGATACCATTCAACATCGTCCCCAGAGGCTGTTTGAAGTAGGTGGGAGCACTAAAAGGAGAGGATCACCTTGCTGGTGGCTGGAAAAAATCAGAAAGTACTGCTTGGAGAAATGTTTTAAACTTAAAATTATTGGGGAGAAGTAAACTACTGAAGTATATTATTTAGTGCATTTGTATGTTTTGCTTTAAATAGGTAGTCAGAAAGTCAGGCAACAAATAGAAGATAGTGTGTTTGTATTTCCCAACCCTCCCACCCACCCCTAGCTCCTCCTTTAATTTAAAAGCAGGTGTCATTTTTAGCCTTTTAACTTAAACTCAGAAATTCACCACACTTTACCAAGAGTTTGCTCATTCTCTTGTATGTCACTACCAGATATAAAGTGAATACACTAATATATTTAAAGGACCCTAATAGTACGCAATCCTATACCCATAGCAACCTAAAACCTAACTAGGAATTGAACAAATTTAAGATGAAGGCAGCAGTCCAGCAGCAAGAGGCGGGGGGGGGGGGGGGGGGCTCATAATCTTTTGCATCGAGTGTCTCATGTATGATTTTTTAACTGCCAGTGAGAAGTTGTATGTGTGCTTCCGAGGCAAAGGGCTCCTGTCTCTCAGAGAATAAGTCCAATCTCTGGATGCTAGAGTGGCAGACCTGGAGGAGCTGAGGCAAACAGAGAGGTATATAGATGAGACCTTCAGGGACATAGTAGCCAAGACTCAAATCCAGCCTGGCATCCCTGGTGTTGCCTTGGAGGAGGAAGGTCTCATGATCGGAGATCATCAACCTGGTGCAGCAGGAAATGATCCTGCAGCAAGGGCCTTAGTGCGCCCCTTCGTGCAGCCCCGCTGGGCAGCACCAAATCCCTAAGCTCTTCTACCAAGCCATCACCAATCTAGAGCAAAAGAGCTAGCCTTCGACCCTTCACCAGCAGGAAATCACTCTAAAACCAAGCAACCTCTTCAGAACTTCCCTCTCTTCTCACTATAAGGACAACTCCTCAGAGACAGAAGACCCTGCCTGGAATCCTACACCCACAAAAACCCTGCAGGGCAAGGCCCTTCAATCCTTTCACCTCCACGAGGCGCGTCCCTACCATCCTCCACTGCCCTCTACTCGGTCTCTACAACTAGCTATCACATAATCAACAATGCTCAACCTTCCACGCACCTACAAATCCCTCATCCCAATCATGATTTCCCTCACCACACAGTTTTTAGGACTCACTCTATTCACTATCATCCTGTTTAACTCCCAATCGCTCACCAACAAAACATTAATACTCAACGACCTACTGCAGGACTCAACCCCAGACTTTTGCACCATAACAGAAACATGGCTCAAATCTTCGGACGTCGCCCTCATTAACCAATTACCAACACAAACCTATGATTTTTTCTCTATCCCAAGACAAAAAAAAAGAGGAGGGGATATCTTCCTAGCTGCCAAAAAGTCCCTGAGATTTACACACTACCCAATCCACGCAGCTACCAAACTAGAAATAGGATTGTTCAAATCAGAACATCTCCAAATCCTCCTAGTCTATGCCCCTCCAGGCCTGCTAGAGTCCGATGCCTCCCCCATTCTCGAAATTATAGCTTCTCACCTAAACCTAGACTCTCCTGCTATAATCTTGGGAGACTTAAACTTACATGTTGACAAAGTCCCCCCTCTCAACAAACTGCGAAGCTTTCCTCACCGCAATGTCAGCAATGGGTTTCAAACAGCAAATCAACAAACCCTACTCACAAAGCAGGTCATATGCTGGATCTTTTCTTTACAAACATCCGGCATTGCACAAACCAAACACCAGTGTGTAAACAAGTCCCATGGTCAGATCACTCATTAATCTCCACTACCTTCTCTCTGTTACAACCGGGCTCTAATCACTACTCCAGACCATCATCTCTACAGGAACCTTGCGCCTCGGAGCACCTCATCAAGCTCCTAGCCCCGGATCTCTCACACATTGACATCTCCACGCCCAACTCAGCCCTCCAATCCTGGTCCAAAATAACAGAATCAGTAGCAATACACTATGTCCGCTGACAACTAAAAAGCCTACACAAAATGCGTCCAAAAGACAACCCTGGTTTTAATGATGAACTGCGAAAACTCAAACATCTACTTCGTCAGAAAGAAAAGAAAATGGTAAAGCCCCCACTTTCTGATTACAAACGCTCCCTCCATTTATACAAGAGCATTACCCTGAAAACCAAAAGAGACTACTATGCCCTTAAGATTCACCATCTCATCTTGCGACTCTAAAGCTCTTTTCACCTTCGTTTCCAGTCTCACAAAAGCTATCATTCCAGATATCCCAACCGACTTATCCCAGACTAAAGCAGACGAACTGGCTTTTCACTTCAGTTAAAAAAATCTCCGACCTCCGCAATCAGCTGACACCAAACACTTGCACATCCGATAGCACATATCTTCTCCCAAACAAGACATTCAGCTCAACTCCTTCAAAACTCATCACCATCTCAGAGATACAAACGGTGCTGAAGAAAATGAAACCATCTTCACACCCTTTTTGATCAAATACCTTCCAAAATGCTTCTTCTAATCACCTATTATATCAAAAACCCTAGCCGACATCATAAATTGTTCCCTGTCCCAGGGTATCTATCCAGATGACCTTAAAATAGCCTCATCAAACCACTCCTAAAAAAAAAACAAAACTAAATGCCAGCGATCCTAACAATTTCCGCCCTGTTTCCAACCTCCCATTTATAGCTAAAGTTATGGAAAAATTAGTGAACACTCAATACCTAATTACTAGAGGATCACAATATTCTGTCCCCAAACCAATATGGTTTTCGCAAAGCTGCAAGCACTGAAACGCTACTTCTCTCCCTCATGGACTTCCTCTCTCCCGGCATCGATAAAGGTCAAGCGTTCTTATTAATCCTCCTTGACCTTTCGGCTGCCTTCGATACAGTCAACCACCACCTCCTGCTAAAACAGCTGGCAAACATAGGAGTGACAGGCTCAGCACTGAATTGGTTTAAAACTTTCCTGGAGAAACAGAGGATACAAGGTAAAAATTCATAATAAAGAATCCCACTACGTTTCATCCTCCCTAGGGGTTCCGCAGGGTTCCTCTCTTTCACCCACACTTTTTAATGTCTACCTGCTCTCACTCTGCCAACTGCTCACGAAACTAAACCTGAAACACTTCCTCTTTGCAGACAATGTTCAGATCGTGATCCCTGTAAAAGAATCCATTATGAAAACCATTAGAATACTGGGATAGTTGCCTAATAGAAATCAAAACACCTCCTCACCAGCCTAAACCTAATACTCATGCTTCGAAAACGGAATACCTGCTTATACCCAGAAAACAAACAATACCATCCTCAAAGCCACCAGCCCTCCTTCAAACCTCCCACGTAGAGACCTAGGAGCCATCTTAGACAACCGTCTCAACCTTCTTCTATTATCCATGTCTTGGTTCCCCACACCCAAACAATACAATCCGGGGTAATTACAGCATGCCATTTAGATATCAAACAATGTAAACCTTTTTTACTCTCATCAAAAAGGAAGGAAGGAAAGACATTCCAACCATACATGCAAGTATGTACACGCTTGCCACAAACTCTCCAACAAAATGGAGATGAGGAGGAAGAAATTTTATGAAAAAATGGGGATATATATTACGTAACAGACCAATGCATCTGTCCAAATCCAGTGCCATTCCTTTCTATCAACCTAAAGATCCAAATCTCTACACTATTATTCCTCAACAAGAAGAGATGGTTTAGCCTGCAGGCAAGTTTGTGTAATCATCCTATAAATTATAGTGCTCATCTTCTAAGAAGCATCCTCTTCTAAAAAGATAGCTTCACCCAATGAAGAGTTCACTAGCTCCTACCCCACCCAGTCTATATCTATCAATTACTTGGAGCAAGTTGCTATAGTGAGAATGGGATTGATCAGGCACTCCAAATTCAGATTTAAACATATGGAAGAATTAAACAGAGCATTCATCCAACAATTGTTCCATAAATCAGAGCCCAACATCCCACCATGCCTTAGCCTCCAAACTGAATGTATATACTGACAGGGCAGGATTCCACAATAAGGAGAAAGAAGGAATCCTTCCCTAATATTGAGGCTCTTACACTTAAATTTCAAAACGTTGACTGTGCAAGCAATGATGGGGCAGACCTCCTGCCTCCCACAGCCTGAGGGGGACTGACTGTAAGAGTATAGAATAGAGATCCACCTCTCTGGCCATCTTACACTCCAGTGAAAACCCAGGGACCAGCCTGTCTAGGTTTAACCAAGTGCACATATCCACCAGTCTGGCAGTCCAAAAATATGCCTGCAAGTTCAGGAAAGTCAAACCCTTGCCTGCTTTGGCCACCACAAGGTCCACATTTTCATAGGGAAAGGCTATTGTCCCAGAGAAACTTAAGTAGCATACTATTAATATTAGTGAAAAACATTCCAGGACATAGCAGGGGACATGCCCAAAATAAAATAAATGGATAACATGTTAATTTTAGTAACATTAATTCTTCATGCCCAGGAGATAAAATGGCAGAATCCTTTAATTTATATGGTATATTTAATGTTAATTTGGCAATGACTTGCAAAGGGATAATTAATTTAATTGATAAGGGCTAGGTCACTCCCTTATTTTAGATAAATCTGCTAATTGATTTTTGATATGAAAATGTCTCTTGCCTCTTATGTGGGATAAGAGTTTATAAATCAAAGAATGAGATTAGGGGTGGTGGGAGGTAAATAAAGTCACTAAAAGCATTGGTGTTCAGTTTTGGTTTCCACATCTCAAAAAGGATAGAGACAGGATGGAGGTGGTCCAGAGAAGGGCAACCAAAATGTATGGGGGTCTGTATCAGAAGGACTTAGGTACACCCTGGAAGAGGGGAGGTGCGGGGCATATGATACAGATCTTCAGATACCTGAAGATTTTAATGATGCAAAAACTTTGAACGTTTTCCGTTGGAAAGGAAACGGTTAGAAATAGGAGTCACGAAATGAAACTCTAGTGGGACAACTCAGAGCCAACATCAAGAAATATTTCTTTCAGAGAGGGTGGTGATGCCTGGAATGTCCTTCGAAGAGGCGGTGAGGATGAAAACAGTGCAAATTAATTAAAAAAGGCATGGGATAAGCAGAGCACTATGGATCCCTAAAGGTTGGAGGTTGGAAATGAAGAAAAGGGTGCATGGGGGTAACCAGCACGGAGCAGCAGTTACTATCCTTAACAGAAGGCATGGGGATTGCTATCCTTAACCAATCAGCCTTGATGCTTTTGACACAACTGCAACATCGCTTTCTACTTTGACAGCAGGGAAAAAAGGGGAATTGGATTCAGATGACAGTCAACACTGGACCCCAACTTTTATGGTCCCAGAGTACTGATGCACAGCATTAGGGAAAAAAAGCACAATACTGCTTCTACAGCCAAGTCCAAAAGTAAAGCACATTCAAGCAGCATTGTCTGAATTATCAAGAAGGCTGCTCACCCCATAACAATGTGCTAGTAGTAATTTTGCTATGGGTTTGACAGTTGATTGATTTTGATTGTAAATATACTACCCTTAATATAAGGCTTGGGGGTAACAGCACACAGAACAGCAGTTACTACTGTAACTCCTGAGCAGGATGGATCCCTCGGCCTGTACCCAGGCATGCACATAGGAAGAGAAATGGTCCCCTGCTCTCATTTCTCCTTGAATAGCAATAACATCTGAGTTCCAGGGCTTCTTGTCTTAACCTCAAGGCCCCTTTGCATTAGTTCCAATACAAGACCTTTCACCTTCTCTGTAAACAGCAACAAAAATAGTCACAGCATTTTGCATCCATAAGAAGCAAAATACTGAGAAGCAATGTGGTTTCCAACTTCTTTACTGGTAGTTGATTAGGTCAGTGGTTCTCAACCAGTGTGTCGCAGCACACTAGTGTGTTGTGAAGCACCAGCAGGTGTGTCACACACTCGCTGGTCTTCCCCCCCTTTCACCTCATCAAGACAAGCACTGCTGCCGTTCCTGCTCAGGCTATCAGCACATTCAAGCCCCAAGGGAGAACGGCAGCAGTGTTGGTGAAAGCGGCAACAGGAACATGACCTTTTCGTCTTCCCGCCCCTGTGGCCCGGAAGAGGAAGTAATGTTTACCGGGCATGCGGGAAGAAGAAAAGGCCATGCAGCAGCAATCACATCCCAAGGCTCTTCCCGGCCCTGCTACACTCAGCAGTTTGCCTGTGCTTCAATCTTCGCGGCACAGAGCAGTCAGCTGAGAATGTGGCCACCGGGATTTCCTGCCATGCGGCTGTTGGGGAAAGTCATCCATTAGTTGCCCAGACCTGAATATCGGTGCTGGCTTGCCACTTTGCTAGGGGCTGCAGGAGTACAGTGCCGCTGCGCCCCCCCCCCCCCCGTTCTGACCTCCCCTTCTATCGCCAGCACAACATCAGCAAAAAAAACATAAAAAAAATAATCAAACTGCAAAAAAATATAAAAGGCTGGGGTGGGGAGAAGAAAAAACATAAAATTGCATCCTAAGCTGACTGCTCTGTGCCATGATAGCAGCATAAGCAATCAGCTAAGTGCTGCTTTCTTACTACTGCGGGGTGGGGAGGTCATTCCTGCTGCAGTTTCTAGCCTCTCTGGACTCTGCTTTTAATATCAGCATATCGGCTACCTTGTGCTGTAGCTGCCATATGGGGTGTGGGTGAGTGAGTGAGACAGAGAGAGTGAGCCAGCATGTGTGTAAGTATATGAGAGAATGTGTGTGTGTGAAATAAGAGAGAAAACGTGTGAGAGCAAGATACTGCTCAGGAAAGTCACTGGTATGTATGAGAGAAAGAGATTGATCAGAGCCATGACTGGTGTAAGAGAGAAAGAGACATTGGTCAGGGAGGTGACTGGTGTGTGTGAGAGAGAGAGAAAGAGACATTGGTCAGGGAGGTGATGTGTGTGTGTGTGTGAGAGAAAGAGACATTGGTCAGGGAGGTGACTGGTGTGTGTGTGTGAGAGAAACAGATTGGTCAGGGATGTGACTGGTGTGAGAGAAAGAGACATTGGTCAGGGAGGTGACTGGTGTGTGTGTTTGAGGGAGAGAAAGATATTGGTCAGGGAGATGACTGGTATGTGTGTGTGAGAAATAGAATAGTCAAGGAGGTGACGTGTGTGTGAGAGAAAGATTGGCCAGGGAAGTGACTGGTGTGTGTGTGTGTGTGTGTGTGTGTGTGTGTGTGAGAAAGATTGGTCAGGGAGGTGTCTGCCATGTGTGTGTGAGAGAAAGAGACATTGGTCAGGGAGGTGACTGGTGTGTGTGTGTATGTGAGAGAGAAACAGATTGGTCAGGGATGTGATTGGTGTGAGAGAAAGAGACATTGGTCAGGGAGGTGACTGGTGTGTGTGTGTGTGTGTGAGAAAGATTGGTCAGGGAGGTGTCTGGTATGTGTGTGAGAGAGAAAGAGACATTGGTCAGGGAGGTGACTAGTGTGTGTGTGCGTGAGAGAAAGAGACATTGGTCAGGGAGATGACTGGTGTGTGTGAGAGAGAAAGAGAGATTGGTCAAGGATGACTGGTGTTTGAGAGAGAGAAAGGTGGTGTGTGTGTGGTGTGTGTGTGTGTGTGTGTGTGTGTGTGTGTAATAGACTAGTCATGGGCCCTAAGGAAGAAGAGCGTGAGGACAGAGTTTCAGCAGCCCTTCCTGCTTCTGGTATGTGCTATTGACCTACAAGGGAAAGGAGTAGGAGAGTTACTGGAGAAGGTAAGTAAAGGTGGCTTTTTAAGTTTATCTTTCCTGATTGACTGCCATTTTAATTATTGGGTATTATGTGGTGTGTCTGCTTTTAGAAATTTTTATTGGTGTTTGGAGAATTTTTAATAATTTTGAAAATTTTAATGATTGGATGTTATTCCATTTATCAGTGTTTTGAAACATTTATATTCTAGTTTTAGTATTGTTTTATATTTCTCAAGGAATATATAAATAGAAATGTGGAGAGAAAAACTGAACTGGAAACAGCAAGAAGCCAAACTCTGTATGCAGTGCAACAATGCAAAAACAAAAACATGGTCACTTTATTCTGTATTTGGTGAGGCTCTGTCTGTGTTCTACGTGTGTGACCCAGCTAAGGGTGTTCTGCAAGCTTGTAGTTTCTTGGTAGGGATCTATAGCAGCTTGGCTTGTTCTGTTTTCCTAATAGGAGGTGTATTGGTGTTTAGGGCCTGGTGTAATTTTTGCAGTGCTGCCTTTTCATAGGTAGAGTTATTACTGTTTGAGTTCCATAATGCAGGTGTAACTTTGTGCACATTAGTTTGTGTACATTATTGCAGATCCTGGAAGTCTAGGTGCTATATTTCTTTTTTGCACAGAATGCAGAGTGGCTTTTTTGGCTTTCCAGTCCAGTTTCTGTTTCCATATTTGTAATTTGTGGTCTTTCTGTACTTGGTGAAGGTCGATTCTATGTGTGTGACCGAGGTGAAGTATTTTACCAGCATGTAGGCATTTGTATCAATATTATTTGTTGTATTTTCTCAATAGGACATGCTTTGGTGGTAAATTACTGTTTTTTCATAAGGAGGGTTATTGCACCTGGTAGGAGAGAGGGTGTTTATGTTGCTGTTACTGAGACGACACCAGAAATATCTCTTCTGTATGGTAAATTGAACGGGGAATGTCCTAGTTCTGTTCTGAAGCCATTGTTGGGGGGTCAGGGTGGATCCTGTAGGTACAGAGTATATGTTTACATTTAGCCCCATGACAGTCACGTGTTCAGTGTGTCACGCATGTGAGAACCATCTGTCAGGTGTGTCCCGACAGACCACTAGATTAGGTGATGGAAAGAATATTTACAGCACTCAAATCAGAGTCCCAAATAAAGTCAAGAAGTATAAAGTCTGAAGAAATATAATTTGTGACCTCACTCTTCTAGTAAAGTCTTTTAATTTGCTGAAAGCCAATTCCTTAGAATCCGTATCCTATTTGTCAAAGTACTCAGCTTTGAAATTAGCTTACTCTGCCTTCCAACTTCCAATTGTAACCTAGCATCTACCCACTACTGAGTGGTTAGAATAAAGTCCCGATACTTTATCATAAAATAAGTCTCAATTTGCATACTTTCCTTGAAGTGTTCTTAAAAATTTTAGATCTCCTTATGACAGTACCAGTCAGCAATCTCCTCTCAAGTGCAGCACACTTGAGTCAGCAGTGAACACAGTTCTTGATTACTTTCAGCTCCTTCCTGATAGAAAGGGAGAGGATTTCACTTCTTAAATGAAAACCTTCACTCCTCAAGCTTTTCCTAGGTGAAAGATGCCTCTTCCCAAAGAATGGAAATGGATTAATTGGTACCAAGGGCACTCAGCTCCAAGTGGAACAGAAATAGTCTCTTACAAAAAGGGGGAAAACAAACCAGAGACAGGAAGGGTGGAAAAACGTCCTGGCCTCACAAATGAGGAGATAGCACAAAAATAGATCCTTTAAAGTTGAAACTTCTCTGCATCTGATCACTAACAGGTCATCAGAATCTTCCCTACCCTTCATTTCACCATCCACAGGAATACCCCAATCCTCTGTGAACTATCCACTTAAGAGTCTCACAAGGGAAACCTTTAAAATTAATTAAAAGAGCAAAAAGCAATACAAGGTAGGTCAGCTTAACAGTCAGACCCACAAAAGGAAAAATTAGATAGTCCTTCTATAATAGGTTAGAAAAATAAATAATAGGAGACAGAGAGCTCCTGCCACAAGGAAATCCAAACTAAAATCCACATTCCTAAGATGGTGTTTGTTGGTGATAAACACTAGAGCTCATCATCAGAGGCTTCCACATGGGAGAATAAACCCCAAACCTCTTCTTGTTCTAACGCTCTCTTTGAACTTCCCTATGCCAATTAGTACACCCCTTCTGTAAGGAAACCAGAGGTTCCTTACACTACCCTTAATGGAAACATGGGGTAACCTGCACAGAATGGTAGTTATTACCACAAGAACTTGCTGAGCAGAATGGGTGGACCATTTGGTCTTGTTCTGCCATCATTATTTTACTGTGTTAAATAACTATCTTTCCTAATCTTTTTTTAATCAAGGCATACATACACTAAAAGAAATTGCCTACTTTTCTTAACTTTTAATCAAGGGACACCCACTAAAAATTAATTTACTCCACAATTTCACGACTCCACAAACTTTTAATTTTGAACATTACCCAGCAAGCAATAATCAATCCTCTTCCGCCAATATTAATCAACAAGCAATACGTACCAATTCTCTTCAGCCACAGGAATAATCTTCTCCTTCAGGATTGAAAAAAATGTATTCATGCAAAGCAGCTAATTTTGATAGGGACGGATTTTGGGCTTAATCTTTTCTCTTTCGGAACTCTACTTCTCAAGCCTTCCGGACAACTTACATAGCAAAACTCTTTAATCACAAGGGTTATCCCTTTGTCTTTCTCTTTCTTCTATTCCCAAGTTTGATCTCCTTGTTATATGTAACTTTTTACCTCCTCTAATTATTTTACTGTTAAACAGTTGATAAGAATGTTTACCCCTTTGTTCCATGTAAACCGATTTGATATGACACCCGTCATGAAGGTCGGTATATTAAAAAATTAAATAAATAAATAAATTACAAATTATCGCCATGATATACAGCCTTTTTCATGCGATAAACACTGTTTTTGTAGCTGAGTTAAATGAACTCCTAAATTTGTACCTGAGGCAATGGAGGATGAAGTGACTTGCCCCAGTCAAAAGGAACAGCAGCAGGCTTCGAACCCTGTTTTACTTGGTTCACTGCCTGCTGCTCTAACCACTAGGCTACTCCTCCACCCGTTTGCCACTTCCTCCCTCTAATTAGTGAGAATGCCATTTAAAGAGGGCATCCTTTATCTCCAAACCAAGGCGAGTTGTGCATGAAGGCAAAACTGGGAGCAAAGTTAAGCACAGGCAGCTGATTTAACAAAAAGGATAATGTTGAGTCAGACACCGACAAGAAAAACAGCAGATGAGCATCTTAAATTTTAAAAATGGGGTTACAATAAATATTCATACTTACGTTGAAAAATATAAATCTAGTACTTAATCATATATTGGCATTTAAAGATGAATAAGTTAGATGTAAATAGATGTTTGACTTTTTTCATAAAGCTTATGAAATGACAGATATATCCAGAATATTATATCAGCTTTTAGGAGGATAATAATTATACTGTTTGGGTGGACTAGTAATAATGCTCATCTGAATGTAAAAATAAATGAGCAGTAAGTTAGCTTAACTTTTAATACATGTCATTTTATGCTAATTCATTTTTATCATTATGGATGATTTTTAGTAATCAGAGTAAGACTAATTATACTTCAAAATGTAAATTTGCATGTCACAGACAAATAGAAGTACAACAAAGCTCTGTTGCCTAGACCATGGTTCTCAACTCTGTCCTGGAGACATACCTAACCAGTTTAATTGTCAAATATCCACAGAAATATGCAGGACCTATGTTTATATACACAAATGTTTTTCATCCATATTCATTACAGAGAACCCAAAAATCAGATCGTTTAGGTGTGCCTCCAGGACAAGGCTGTGAACCATTTACTTAGACCTACAAATCACTAGGCTGGATTCTGCCGTAATTACACTGGTCATATGGACCATTTTGCTCTATTATAACATCATTGTTGGTGATATAATTGATTTAGTTTTCCAAGGAGAGAATTTTGATTTACAGTAACTGTATAACCTATTCCTGATTATATTTTTTCATACTGTAATTGAATGCATCATCCCTTCAGAAATCACAGATATATGCAGACTTGACTTTCAGATTTACCCTTAAATTAAAAGGCTTATTAGCTAAGGGAAATAAAAGCACTCTGGTTGTCCTACTTTTCACTTTACATTTCAAATCAGGGTCAGGCCCATTGTTCATAAACAGAGAATATCATCTTCTTTTTGTAGTCTATTGACCTTCAGAGAATCAATATGTAAAACAAATAGAGAAAGGTCAATTTCAGGATTGTTCCAACTGTGATTCAAGGGGTTGGGGTGTGATCTGGCTATTACCAATACCCTTTCCTCTATGAGATTACAATCTGCAATTGGATATTACCATCAACCACTCTGTCTCTAAAATACAAATAAATTACATTTTACAGATGATCTTTCTACTATGGCCATTATCTAATAATAAATAACAGCATAACAATAAGCTAAATAGAAGTAATGAATTGGTGCTTCAATGTATACTTTGTGTATCTAGTTAGATTAAAAGAAGACACAAAAATATGGGGAAGACAAAAAATATAGACAATCTGACAAACTTCAGATGCATTATACAAATAGCATGATGGACTTGGGCACTAGAAATGTGTGGTATCAGACACTCAAGGATTTACTATTCCAAGCTGTGTATTTGGTATCTATAACTTATTCCCATATGTGTGTCACTGCGCTTTTTTTTTCTTTAATTTTTAGAGAGCATGAAATTACAAGAACTAGTGTAAACTTCAAGTCAAAATAATGAAGAAAAGACAGATCAAATATTAGGGATGTGAATCGTTTTAGGACGATTAAAATTATCGTCCGATAATTTTAATATCGTCTTAAACCGTTATGGAACACAATACAATAGAGATTCTAACGATTTATCGTTATAAATTGTTAGAATCGTGAGCCGGCACACTAAAACCCCTAAAACCCACCCCCGACCCTTTAAATTAAATCCCCCACCCTCCCGAACCCCCCCCATGAGTTAAATAACCTGCGGGTCCAGCGGCGGTCCGGAACGGCAGCGGTCCGGAACGGGCTCCTGCTCCTGAATCTTGTTGTCTTCAGCCGGCGCCATTTTCCAAAATGGCGCCGAAAAATGGCGGCGGCCATAGACGAACACGATTGGACGGCAGGAGGTCCTTCCGGACCCCCGCTGGACTTTTGGCAAGTCTCGTGGGGGTCAGGAGGCCCCCCACAAGCTGGCCAAAAGTTCCTGGAGGTCCAGCGGGGGTCAGGGAGCGATTTCCCGCCGCAATCGTTTTCGTACGGAAAATGGCGCCGGCAGGAGATCGACTGCAGGAGGTCGTTCAGCGAGGCGAACCCTCGCTGAACGACCTCCTGCAGTCGATCTCCTGCGGCGCCATTTTCCGTACGAAAACGATTCGCGGCGGGAAATCGCTCCCTGACCCCCGCTGGACCTCCAGGAACTTTTGGCCAGCTTGTGGGGGGCCTCCTGACCCCACGAGACTTGCCAAAAGTCCAGCGGGGGTCCGGAAGGACCTCCTGCCGTCCAATCGTGTTCGTCTATGGCCCGCCATTTTTCGGCGCCATTTGGAAAATGGCGCCGGCTGAAGACAACAAGATTCAGGAGCAGGAGCCCGTTCCGGACCGCTGCCGTTCCGGACTGCCGCTGGACCCGCAGGTTATTTAACTCATTTGGGGGGGGTTCGGGAGGGTGGGGGATTTAATTTAAAGGGTCGGGGGTGGGTTTTAGGGGGTTTTAATGTGCCGGTTTTGCGATTTTTAGATTTTTCACGACGATTTTTCACGATATTTTACCCCCCCAAACGGCAACAATACGATTCCCTCCCCCTCCCAGCCGAAATCGATCGTTAAGACGATCGAGGACACGATTCACATCCCTATCAAATATATTAGACAAACAGCTCAATATGTGAAGGTGCAAGCATCTTCCCTACCAAAGCATATTTGTATACCTTGCAATATTTTTAAGTGAAAGACCCAAGTCTCAGGTAACAAAGAAACATCTTTATGGATAATTATAGCAGCAGCACAGCTTCCATTAAACATTCAAATTACATAGAACAGGGGTCGGGAACCCATGGCTCGCGAGCCAGATATGGCTCTTTTGAGGGCTGCATCTGGCTCGCGGACAAGTGTCGCCACACTTCGCGGTTCCCCGCTGACCCAGCTGCTCCCGGTCCTCCGCCGCCCGGGCTTAAAATGCTGTCAGCCCGGGCGGAACGCGGCAGGACAGCTGGAGTCAGCGGCACGGCGTGCTCTCTTCTCTCCCCCCGCGGCCCGGAAGAGGAAGTGGAGAGCATCGGGTGCCTGCGCGGGAAGAAGAGACCACACTAGCATGGTCTCTTCTTCCGCGCAGGCACCCGATGCTGACCACTTCCTCTTCCGGTCCGCGGGGGGGGGGGGGGAGAGAGAGAGTCAGCGGCACGACTGGAGTCAGCCGGGTGCCAGCGCTGGAGTCATCGGGTGCCTGCGCGGGAGTCATCGGGTGTCAGCCGGGTGCCAGCGCTGGAGTCATCGGGTGCCTGCGCGGGAGTCTTCCCCGCGCAGGCCCCGCGCAGGCACCCGATGCTCACCACTTCCTCTTCCGGGCCGCGGGAAGAAGAGAGCACGCCGGTGCGCTCTCTTCTTCCCGCGGCCCGGAAGAGGAAGTGGTAAGCATCGGGTGCCTGCGCGGGAAGAAGAGGCCACACTAATGTCCGACGGGAAGAAACTGCAGCGCGGCTCGGAGGAAAATGAAGAGTTTCAACCGCGACCGATGGGCCTCCGCCTCTAGCGTTGGGAAGAGGCTGCTGCTGCTGCTGCTGCCGCGAGTTCCCGGGGTGGGGGAGAGAGAGAGTGAATGAGCGAGCAAGCATGTGTGTTTGAGATCCTGTGTGTGTGAGTGAGAGATTGCATGTATGTGAATGATTGAGAGCCTGTATATGTGAAAGAGAGTATGTCTGTGATTGAGAGCCTGCCTGTGAGAGAGAGAGCATGAATGTAAGTTTACCATTGGGAACCTGTATGTGTAAGTTTGTGATTGAAAACCTGTTTGTGTGAAAGAGTATGTGTGTATGATTGAGATCCTTTGTGTGTGAGAGAAATCATGTGTATGTATGATTAAGAGCCTGTGTGTATAAGTAAGATAGATATCATGTGTGTCTGTGTCTGATTGACAGCTGGTTTAGGTGATGGAGTATGTGATTGAGAGCCTGTGTTTCAATGAGAGAGAGAGACCATGTGTGTCTGTGTGTGATTGAGAGCTGATTTAGGTGAGGGAGCATGTGAGTATGTGATTGAGAGCCTGTGTGTAAATGAGAGAAAGAGAGGACATGTTTATAAGCATGTGAATGAGAATCTGTGTGTGAGAGAAAAAGACAGCATGTATTTATGTGATTGAAAGCCTGTGTGTGTGTGTAAGCGTGAAAAGATAGACAGCATATGTGTAAATGTGTAATTAAGAGCCTTTATGAGAGAGAAAAAACATGTGTATATGTGAGTACTGAGAGCATGTGTGTATAGGTGTGTATTGAGAGCCAGTGTGAGAGAGAGCACTGGTATGTGACTGAGAGAGGAGAAAGTTCCAAGCAAACCACCCCACCTCCTGCTAATTCAGAACAATCTCAGGACACCTGGATATCAAACGTTCCCAGGTATGCAGAGCAAAAAAATTTTGTATCCTTATTATTTTTCATTACTGGATCTTTGTGTCTGCTATTTTGAAATATTTTGTTGGTATCTGGAAATGTTTTATATGAGTTTTTAATTATTGGATATTCCACTCATCAGCTGTTTCGAAATATGTTCTTTTTGTTAGTACAGTTTTACTGCTGATGATTTTATAATTCTTGATTTGTTTTATAAGGATGGGTGATGTTTCTTTTTTCCTTGTTACACTGCATACAGAGACTCTGGCTTGTTGCAGTTTCCAATTCAGTTTTTTCTGCATGCTTCTTGTTATGCGTTTTGGTCTCTTTATTCTATGTTAGGTGAGGGACAGCACGTGATTCAGGTGAGGTTTTCCTCTGGCGTGTTGTTTCTGTGTAGGACTCTATAGCAGCCTGACTTGGTCCGTTTTCCTAATAGGAGATGTATTGGTGTCTTAAGGCCTGGTGTAATATTTCAGAGACTTATTGTACATTAAAAGTGTGATCTTACATAAAATGCACATATTTACTTGTATTTAGTTTTAAACATATTGTATGGCTCTCATGGAATTACATTTTAAAATATGTGGCGTTTATGGCTCTCTCAGCCAAAAAGGTTCCTGACCCCTGACATAGAACATGAAATATCCATCAAAACATTGCTTTCTGAAATATCGTGAACCTTATAAACTTGTAACTTTGCCTGACTAGCAACGTGCAGGGTGACCAGGCTTACTCTAGTTCAGTGGTGACTTCGTTGCCTCCTAATCTTTATTGATACTCATCTGTTGAAGCCCAAACTGTTGGTGCTACTTAGCACAAGACATGTCTGGGACCCAGTTCTGTAAAAGTCAGGGCCCCGACTTGAACCTGCTGTCGTCACATTTTTTCCCTGCTGTTGAAGCGTGGCGAATTGCCATCGCACTTAATTTACTGTACTCCAATTGCCTTTGGGTTAATTTCCATTGTAGGCTTCCTTTGCTTCACCCATTCTTATCATCTGGCCACCCTCGCCCTGGTCTTCCGGGTGACGACACCTCAGTCGCCGGAGGATTTTCCCCCCCAGCTTGATGCTGCGGCCATCCCTGTCTAATATTGTTTTGAGTGCGCCCTGTAAAACCATAGTTAAAAATGTCGAGGACCTATGTCCGAAAGATGTACACCATCCAGCTAAAATAGGCCCGGGCACTGCTCATCGATCATGTCCGGGTGGTTGTGCTGAAACCCTCCTATGCCAGGTAGAAACAACCCATCAATTTGTTTATCTTTCGCCTGTATCTTGTCTATGGCTTGGTGTGAATGCTCTCCCCTCAAACTTGCCTGGGGATTGATGCCGGACCATACGATACATGCTGTAGGCATTAGTTCAGAAATGGCTATTGCAATCTCTTTGCCTCTTTTGTATCAGCTCCATGCTATGCATTGACATATGGCCATTACGCCCCAAATGCAGAATTATTGGCATGAAGGAGGGGATGTGTTTTTCTCATCTGAATTACTTCCGGAATCAGCAGTCCCACATCATATCCAGGCAGGCCCTTCCACTATCAATTGCCATCCTGAGCACTGCCATACCGAAGCAACACCCCCAATGATCTTGTTATTCCTCCATCTTTATGCCCAACCAACAAAAGAGTGCTCAATGATCCAAATGTGCTGTGATGTTGCCCTGTACCTGGAAATGGAGGCAAGGTTAAGGTTATGCCAAATCAACTTTAAAATATTTCTTTCAGGCATTAGGTGAGTCAGGTATCTTTTTGATTTCCATCTTCCCATCCCCATTATGGCATCCTTAGTTAAACCCAAAGATGAGGCTGGTGGGTGCTGTCCGATTCTAAATGAGTGGGAAGTATGCCCAGTATAGTTCTAAGGCCTTGCTGCTCGCAGAGCCCAGTTGTAATTCACGTGTAAATAATGTTAGAGGCATCCATTTTCGTGGAGCAACAATGGGCCTGCCAAATCTGAGCACCAAGGAATTATCTCAAGTTCCTATTGGGCATGTGCTGTCTCACAGCTCTCGCAATTTTAACTTGGTTGTCCTTTCCCCAATTGATCAGTTTTCGAGTGTTGCATAAGAGAGTCACCTTATTGCTGGCGATCAACATCATCCAATTGGAGACCCTTGCCATCTGCCTTTAGGGCCAACCAGAGACTAGCTCACTGATCCTGAAAGCAGCAAATAAAACCAAGGATAAGGCACAGCTAAATAAGATAGCCTCATAGTGGTTGTAACAAATGTGCCAAACCGCCTGTACTATCTGCTTCAGGCTTTCATAAGTGATAGGTCATCTCTTATCTCGTGGCCTACCTGTTGCTTTTTGCCCAACCTTCATAATTCTCTGTATTGCAAATTGCGCTATCAGGTTTCCATGCCCTAAGGCCTTGGAAAAAAAGGCGATGCCGGCTAAGCAAGACGTTATAGTAGACCACGCTAAGCCCTCACCCTTGCATTGCATAATATACTGTACTAGAGAATTAACATTGATGGGTCAAATAAGAGGCATCCTCTCTTTTGCTAGAAAGATTTGGAAGTCTGAAATAGCAGTGATGTAATTTTTCTTAGTATTGTCCGATAAGAGTCAAGAATCATCCTCCAAACTTCAGGGGACCAAGGCTCTATACCTCTGCAGGGGAAGGGGTGCCAATTAGATCTGCCTCTGCAACCAGGGTCTTGAAAGATGCCCACTTAAGGCAGGAAAGAGAGTCAGAGATGCAATTCTCAATCCCTGGGACATGCGCTGCGCAAAAAGTGATATTGAATTGTAAGCATCTTAGCACATGGTTTCTCAGCAGCGCTATTCCTCCTACAGTTCTGGCTGATAGCCTATTTATGGCTTCTACTACTGACATGTTGTCACATCTGAATATTACACTTGTATTGAGTAACTGCACACCCCAAATGTGTAAGGCAACTACAATGGGGAAAAGCTCTAGGAATGTAATGTCCCTGGTAACCCCAAGCTAATGACATTCTGGAGGCCATTTTTATGCACACCAGGACCCCCCCTGAAGAAAACACCAAATCCCACCCCTCCATCATCTGTGAAAAACTCCAGGTCGCTATTAAACCTGTGGAGTCTGGCCATATTAATACCCCATTGTAATTCTGCACAAATTCTAACCATACCTTAAGATCCTACTAGATTGAGTGACTCGGATGTGGTGTAATTTTTGCAGAACTCCGGAAGTTGCCATTGCCAGTCTCCATATTAATGCCCTGCCCATGGGTATTACTCTGCAGATGAAGTTAAGGAGACCAATAAGGGACTGGACTTGCTCTAAAGTGGTCTTTTTTGCTTGATCCATCTGCAACAATGACTCCTTCAACTTGTCTACTTTCTCCATTGGGTGCCTAGACACCCTTGCTCACAAGTACAGCTCAATACCTAGGAAAATCATTTTTTGTGCCTGGCCTTTATTTTTACTGGTATGGAGTTAGGCCCATCGCCATTTCACTGACATAGCTCTGGTTGTCGCCTGTCCTTGGGAGCTTGGCAGTGAGTAGCCGGATGTGACATTCTGCAGTTGGCACATGCATGTCTAAATCTGCAATGCACCCATGTGTAGTGCCCAGCATTAAACTGTCTGCAAGTGTCACGCCTCCCAAAAGCCGCCCCTGTGATTTTATCTCTTGGTGAGAAATAGCTGGAGGGCCGCTCGGAACTAAAAGGTTTCTGCATCGTCATTTTGTCTAAGCAAAGGTCGACGACTCTTTCATGTCATGATTCTGAGCTATCCTCTGCCATAGCTTTATGGAATTTTTTTATCATAGTTGAGCCAGGTTCAACCACCATAATGCTTATGTGCTCTCATGATGGAATCTAGATACCATATTAGGTATGGTGTTTGTGTTGGCTCCCTTTCTACTATCACACTCATGAAGATGTGAAAAGCTGAAACCTAATTATTGATTGTTTTGGAGACCTTTGGGTTTTTTGTCTTTGTTCTCTATTGAAGAATATTTTTCCTTGTCTTCATTGTGACCCTCCTATTGATCTGGGATAAGGAGTGAGAAAATATGTATGAATTCTCTCTTGCAAATTGTATTTTCATTTTTCTTGATATACCTCTAGCTAGTGTGCTGACCCCACAGAGTTTGTCTTCATGTCTCATTCTCTCCTTTGTGGATTGTGCTGTGGGATTACCATGTGAAAATGATGTTTCAGGCTGCCCTAAGGTACCACCCTGGCCTTTGTAGTCCCATACTCTGGCTAGTGATGTGCCCCTGCTAGCGGCCCTCCTTTTTTTTATTTATTTTTTTTATTTTTTATTTATGCTGTTTCACAAACAAATGCCATCACTTGTTACATAATTCAGATACATGTAAAACATTCTGCTTAATAAATCATACACATTACATATTTAATCTGATAATCAAAAGAAGAAATATTTCAGAAGGATAACTGAAATAATGAGCGGTTCTTATGGAAATAATAGGATAAACACCTGCTTTCTGTAACAACTGAATATTGAGAATACTACTAGCATATACTATTTGCATCAAAATACCAATACAGCAAATTATTGGGTGTGGGAATCAAGGAAAACATGCAATTGAGATAATTCAAAAGCGGCCCTCCTTTTTTGAAGTTTTTTAACACGCTCTGCACTACAGTGGTTAGTGCTAACTCCTCGTCACTATCGCTGGCATCAGACCCCCAACTCAGAGGAAAAGACAAGAGTGGTTGTGTCTATTGTCGACTTACCTGGCTCCAGCTATGAATTCCCAGAGCTCTTATTGACTCTGTTGTTTCTGGAATCAGGATAATCAACATTAATCTTGCAGTTGGCAGATCTTACTGTTGCTTTAGAGTCCTTCTTCTGTAATCTCCTGAAGCTCATAGACATGCGCTGTCTCAGCAACTCTGTCCAATGCTCTTGAGTCTGCTGCAGCAGCTCAGCCATTAAGTTGTCTAATTCCTGCTGATTCTTCATTGCCAAACAAGTGTTTCATTGCAGCCTGTCTGAGGGGCCATGCCTGGATGCTTGCCTGGTCTTTTTGGTGGGAACTTGCTTTTTCCCTGCTTTTGCTTTGCCTTTCCCAGGCACTATGCCCCATTCAATTTTCAGGGTGCCATCTCAGTTGATATGCCAAGCCTGTGGAAACAATGCTCTGGGAGAGACAGCATTAAATATTGTGTGCCTGTTACATTTTTTTTTTTATATAGTAACATAAGAACATAAGAACATGCCATACTGGGTCAGACCAAGGGTCCATCAAGCCCAGCATCCTGTTTCCAACAGTGGCCAATCCAGGCCATAAGAACCTGGCAAGAACCCAAAAACTAAGTCTATTCCATGTTATCATTACTAGTAATAGTGTGGTTTTTATCTAAGCCAACTTAATTAATAGCAGGTAATGGACTTCTCCTTCAAGAACTTATCCAATCCTTTTTTAAACCCAGGTACACTAACTGCACTAACCACATCCTCTGGCAACAAATTCCAGAGTTTAATTGTGCGTTGAGTGAAAAAGAACTTTCTCCGATTAGTTTTAAATGTGCCACATGCTAACTTCATGGAGTGCCCCCTAGTCTTTCTATTATCCAAAAGAGTAAAAAAATGATTCACATCTACACGTTCTAGACCTCTCATGATTTTAAACACCTCTATCATATCCCTCCTCAGCCGTCTCTTCTCCAAGCTGAAAAGTCCTAACCTCTTAAGTCTTTCCTCATAGGGGAGCTGTTCCATTCTCTTTATCATTTTGGTCACCCTTCTCTGCTCCTTCTCCATCGCAACTATATCTTTTTTGAGATGCGGCGACCAGAATTGTACACAGTATTTAAGGTGCGGTCTCACCATGAAGCGATACAGAGGCATTATGACATTTTCCGTTTTATTACAGCAATGCTGCTTGACTCCCTTTTGTAATATATTGATATTGCCTTGTTTTGCAAATCAATCCAGTGCTTCTTGAATTTTCTCACATACTGGTCCTGATGTCTTATAAGCCAGCAAACATGGCCGCTTATTTTTTCATCTCACCATATACAAGATTGCTGCCCCATGTAATGGTATAAATTTCCAACCACAAGATGGCCACCCTCATTCACCACAAAGGCAACCCCTCTACTTGCTTTTAACTTTCCATCCCCAAGATAACTGCTGCCATGTGCTATCCAACCTCCACCTAACAATGGCCTCCATCTTGCAGCATTCAAGTCTTCCCCCATTGAGTTGATTGGAAGGGCACATGCTGATGCCATCAAAACACCACTACCTGCAATTTGACCCAAACTCGTAAACCCCTTTTTGCGGCTCCAGCTGAAGTTCCATCCCCGTTCCCTGCTTCCTCCCATTATTGTTCCCTGCTGCCTATGCCTGAGAATCACCTCTCCCCCTCCTCCCCACAGTGAATGCCATTCTCACCGCACCAGCCCTTGTCCCCTATTCCAGCCTATTTCCGTTCCTGGCTAGCGCCGACACGATCGGCAAATGTAAGATAGTCAGGAAGCAATCCCAAATGAAGCTGCATCTGATGAACCCGCACATCTCTCCTGCAAAGCCCAACCCTCGGTGTGATTTTTTTTTTTTTAATAAAGAAGCATCTTTATGTGGCAATTGGAGAGGGGGACTGGATGGGGTTTTCGTTCCTGTCCACCACCGTTAACCCAGCTAGCTCCTCTCTCTCGGGCGGGTCTTCACCTCTGGAGCCTCTTGCTGTCCGCAGCTTCCCCACACAACTTTTTCCTATTTGTTTATTCATTTTAAATATTCATCCTCTCTTTGAGAATCAAACCCACATTGTGACACCAAATGAACCGGGGACTGTTCACCACATCTACCACTGTGGCAATAATCGTCCGCAAACTGCCATTAAGACACAAACTGCAAAAAGGGGCTTTTTCCGGTATGCTGGTGCTTTAAAGGTCTGGGCTATACTACTACTGCTCCCTTTTGCCCCTCCCTGTGTTCCCTACATCTCCTGCCTACTTCCCTTTCCCCTCACCTTCCCTGATCATCTATTCCCTATCTGATTCTCCCTTACCCATGCCTGCCTCATCTTCTACCTTCTCCTCCCTTGCCCTGCTGTCATCCGCAGCACACACATAGGGGCAGATTTTTAAAAAGTATGCGCGCGCGTACTTTTGTTCACGCACCAGGCGCAAACAAGAGTATGCCGGATTTTAATAGATACGCACATAGCCGCGCGTATCTTTTAAAATCCAGGGTTGGCACACTCAAGGCTGCGCAAAATTGTCAGCCTGCGCACGCCGAGCCGCGCAGCCTGCCTCCATTCCCTCCGAGGCCGCTCCAAAATCAGAGCGGCTCGGAGGGAACTTTCCTTCCGCCTTCCCCCACCTTCCCCTCCCTTCCCCTACCTAACCCACCCCCCAGCCCTATCTAACCCCCCCTACCTTTATTATAAAAGTTACGGCGTGCGATTCCCCGGCCCGGGAGCAGTTTCGGAGGCCTCAGCCATGCCCCCGAAACGCCCCCGGGCCGGAACCATGCCATGGCTCCGCCCCTGGAACACCCCCAGATGACACTCCGGCCACGAAACGCCCCCCCCCCCCCAGGAAAGCCCCGGGACTTAGGCTCGGCGCATGCAGGGGTGGAAGGGGCAGCTTTTCGGGGCTTATGTGCGTATCTTACACGTGTACCCCTTTGAAAATCTGCCCCATATAGTGCCCTGCCCCAGTCATTGGTCTGTGTCACAGAGGACTATGTGTGCTTCTACATACAGCTCAGGAATGATGCTAATGGCGGGAACAAAACAAAACAAAACACAGCTCTGCCTGATGTTTGTAGGGAGAGTTATCTTTTTTTGTATTAACTATCCTGCATAATCCTTTTGGTACAGAGATTTTTGCTTAATTCTGAGTTAATAAGCTGCTTTGCGTGATATTGCATCACAGAATTTTAGTAAACTTTGGCATGTAGCAGACTACATGCAAATGTTTACTATTTGTGAAGGGGAAAGTGTAAAGTGATTTCGTAAAAGGAGGCTTTGTGTGAAAAAATATGCAAAACACCAAACTTTAGTCATTTTTGTGCATTTCAGGGCATTTAGAGCATTTTTAACACATGATGCCCAATTTATTTAAATCATTTTGCACTTTATTACATCTGCCTATTCGATTAGATCACCACTTATTTATATTAGCAGAAGTCATGAGGTCATGCCATATGTTTCATGGGTTTTTAATATGCTTTTGTCTGAGCAAACCTATTATAGAGACCAATGAACTAATGTGCACAGAACTGCATGCACTATTTTGGTTTTAGCACAAATTTTGCTACGGGACTCTTATGCAAATTAGCCTATTTGCAAAATAGTGTATGAAGTTTTTCTATTAATTATTTTGCAAAAAATATGAATACACCTCCTTGAGATGTAATTACATTTTTTGCAGAATTGGGTTTGTAAGGGTTTATCATGTGTAGTTTAACTATGTATTCATAGATAAATTACATTGCATCATTTTGCATCACAGTCGTGAAACAATGAATGTGCAAGAAATTTTGCAAGCATAAAACTATGCTCAAAAGATAGCTATTTGTAAAGTGAATGTTTAAATTTTGCACATTAAAGGGTGAATTTTCAAACAGTTCACAGGATTTTTGCATGTAAAATTGGCAAATACCCATAAGTAGCATTTGTGAACAGTAAGCAAATTTTCAGAAAGTCAGAAATACGCAAGTACTTACCATTTCACATGTACTTGTAGGCGAGCGCAAGAGTGCATTTCATAGGTGTTTCTAGGAAGGGATGTGGAAGTCCGTGTATTCTGTAAGTGGTGTATGTGCTACTCAGATGCCTGCTTTTATACCTGCTATTCAAGTTGTGGAACTCAACTCACACAATCATTTGGGGTCTGGGTGAAGTGATGGAGAATCTGGTGAAGGTCTTGGCGAACTGGAGCTAAAAACTACATGCACAAAATAGTTCTTCATAAGCAAATTGTACGCACACTTCATAAAATACTTGCTTCTGTGCACAAACTGAGGATAATTACATGTACAGGCTTCAGTTATTTTCCTGTAAAATATGTGCCTACTTTCCTAAAAGAGATGCATTAGTTCCCTGCATTAGAAAAATGTGCACATGCTGAAACTATGTGCATACTTTTGCATACTGTTTTGGAGAGGAGGTATGCAGTGCGTTAAAAGTTGTGAGGCGGGAACCACACCATTTATAAAATATAGGAATAACTTTCCTTATACCCACTTTTGTGTGCTGACTTGTGCACACTATTGTCCTTTTACAAAACCAATATGCAGATATGCTGACATGTCATGTATGCACGTAAGTTTACCCGGACTCAGCAGAGGCATTCCAGGGGGTTGGGTTGGAGAAGGATTTAGACTTACATGCATACTTTTGGATTTTAAAAAAGTATGTGCAGAAACATTCAATAAAAATAATTCTGTACATATTTTAGCAGGGCTGTGTACAGGTACATTTGGTGGGATACTTTTCAAAGCAGACTTAATGTGCATAAGACTGCTTTGAAAATTGGGCTAATTTATGCACATATTTATGCACGTCTGCACAAAGCTATAAAATTATCTCCAAAATAGGATAAAGCACCCTCTTTGCCCTTAGGGAGACTACTCTTTCATTTCTGCATATACAGCATTGTTTTACTGTTAGAAGTCCCTTTGAAAATTACCTTCTCTGTGCACATTATTTTCTCTTTCAGCACTTGGAGTGGCCTTTGAACAATGCTGCATACTCTGGTACATCAGTCTCTAAGACAGGAGTGGCCAACCTTTCACACATCGAGAGCCACAAAACCTAGAATTCACAGAGACAGAGAGCTCTGTCATGGACGAGCAAGATATGATATGCTTTGAGGGGGAGGGAGGGAGGGAGGGGATGGGGCAACTTATTTTTTCTTTAATAGATGACAGAACTACTTAGCAGGATAGTGCATTATCCAGCCACACAAAGCCGCATAACTTTAAACCTGCTAAGGTCTAAAGTTATCTGGCTAACCTAGTCAGATATACCCGATATTCGGCTAGGTTAGCCAAATATCCCGGCCCCTGAAACGTTTCTTTTTTTTTCTGACTAAATTATAGGTGGGTAACTTATTAGCAGGCTACAATTTAGCTGGATATGGGCTAAATATAGCCGAGTAAGCCATTTAGATGGATAACTATCACATTATCCATCTAAATGGCTTTTGAATATGGACCTCCTTTTAAGATGTATTAGACACAACAAAAGCATGTTCTTATGCCTCCCTCATGATAAATGTCAGTGTTGTTCTGCCTCCTGTACATGAGGGTTGGTGTGGGTGGGGATGGCTTTAAGGGTTGAAAGTTTGAAAAATTCTCATTGTTTATATATATTCACTGGTCATTCCAGGCGATCTGTAGAGATAACTCATTGTATGGTATGGCTTTCTATACTATGTATTACCTTGAATATGTGTACTCAATACAAATATTTAAACTAAAAGACAAATGCTGACACACTCTCTCTGATTCAAAAATACACACACACTCAGACTCTCTCTCAGATACAAAGACACATATACATTCACACTCTCTCATTTACAAAGACATACACACTCTCAGATACAAATACACAGATACTCACACTCTCTCACATTCAAAGACACATACACTCACTCTTTCGCTCTCTCAGATTCAAAGGCACACACACCCACTCTCATGTACAAAGACACACACATTCATACTCTCAAATAGAAAGACACACATTCACACACTCTCTCAGATATTAAAACACACAAAGACACAAACATACACACTCTCTCTTTCAGAAACAAAGACACATACACACATACACATATTCTGCTGTTGTGCTGCTGCACTGATGTCACAGCCAATGCACAGAGTTCACGAGAAGCCAGTTGGCCATCTCTCTGCTAGCAGAATACCTCAGACATGCAGAACACAAACAAACCCACAACAAATACAGAGCAAAAAAAGAGATAAAGTAGAAATAGAAATGTGCAGACAAAAACTAAACTGGAAACTGCAACAAACGTGATTGTATTACGCAGTGTAACAATGGAAAAAATAACCACCACCATTCCTCATAAAATAACAAATAAAATCAAGAAATATAAAACATCATTCATAACGGTAAAAACATTCTAAGAAAAAGAATAATTTTTTTAAACAGCTGACAAATAGAACAGCCAATAATTAAAAACTCAGATAACTATTTTAATATTTCCCCAGAAACCAATATAATATTTCAAAATAGCAGACACATCAAATAACACCCAAAATTAAATCTAGAAAGGTCAAAAAATCTCCCATTTTCCATACCTGGGATCTTTTGATGATTGGGGATTGGGGAAGAGGGACCACACAAACTTTATATTTTCTCTCACTCATTCTCACACATGTTCATTATTTCAAACATTCCCCACATGCTCTCACACACTCACATATAGGCAGGCACACACACACAGACAGACAGGGAGGTACTCACACATACACACACACACACACACACATGCAGGCACACACACGCACACAGATAGGCACATGCAGAGATAGGCACTCATACACATATGCACACACAGGCAGGCAAGCACTCACACACACACACATGTACAAGTAGGCAGACACACACATGCAGGTAGACGGGTACTCATACACGCATACATTCAGGCAGGCAAGCACTCTGTCACACACATACACGCAGGCAGGCATTCACACACACACACACACACACACATAGCAGACAGGTACTCATGCACGCACACACATGTAGGCAGGCAAGTACTCACACACACATATGCAGGCAGGCAGTCTCACATACATACACAGGCAGGCTCACACACACGCAGACAGGCAGGCACTCTGTCTCACACACACACACAGGCAGGTAGGAAGGCGCACACACATTCTAGCAGGAAAACACTCTCTTAGGGCCTCATTTTCAGCCACCGTGGGATGAGCTCCACATCAGCCTGGGCTGCTTCTTTGGCACAGCCAGACCTGTTTTCTGTTGTCATTTTTTTGCTTGATGGGGGTGGGGGATATGGATGTGAAGTCACATCCACTGTGATCCTCCCTCTTCTGGGGCAGGAGTTGTAAACTTAAAACTTCTGGCTACAAACTGGCTACTGAGAATGGGAAGGACTGCAGTGTTCAGCAGGCAGAGATGGTTGGTTGAGGCCATATTTTTTTTGCGAGCCACAAATTTGTGCTCCAAAAAGCCGCATGTGGCTTGCGAGACATCAGTTGGCCAGCCCTGCTCTAAGACTTATTGAGAGTTTATTTCTATTCATTATTTGGTTAGAGGCTTCTATACAAAAGGTCAACTATAGTTAAAATAAGTAATATGTGAATCTGGAACTTTCCACTCCCTCATACCCTCCCCCTTCACAACTTGCAATCAACAAATTCAGAGAAACAATCATTGGTCTTAAAAGGCCACAACTTTATTTGCAAACTAACCTAAGCTATAATTGTCTAGCAAACATGTAACCAAAGGCTTTTTCCCCTCCACCAACCCACCCAGTGCCTGGGCAGCCTGCTACCACCACCCAGCAGTATTCCACCTTCAATCCATCTGCGGCTTCAAGCACCCACCGGAGGACCCCTGCCATGGACAGTGTCCCCCAACACCACACCCCAGCATTATAGACCCAACCACAAAATGCGCCAGCACTCCTCACCCAGCTTCAGATGCAGCAGCCTCCCCCTCCCCCAAAACTGCTCCTCAGCCCACTTCTACATCAAATGCTAATAATTATCCAACCTGCAATGGCTCAGATTCCCGCCACAGAAAATGGCAGGGCCAAGCCCAGCCGCTGTCTTCCAAACAGAATGCAACCTTCTCTAGATGATGAATATATGCTCCAAAGCTTCTTGCAAAGAATTATTAAACAAATCATTACCAACATCAGACAGATGTACACCATCTGCCCTACAAAATCAATTTGTTTTGCAAAAAAACTAGATTCTGCTAAGGAAGGGTTAGAAGTCAGTATGAGGCACAGTTCCCAGAAAGAAGAACCCTAATAATATGGAAGAAAAGTAATTTATTTTTATTAAAATGATTTAATCTCCTGCTGATACTATGTATATGTCAAAATAGGTCTGCATAAAAGAACACAGCAGTTATGTTGTCAAGTCAATCAGAGGAAGCGTTAATGCTGGAGTGTGTCAGAGAATGCTGCATTAGAAAAGAATGGACTGCCCTGTGACTGCTGCCGCAGCGCTAAGGATAAGCAAAGAACAAAATATCTAGTTCCCAGAAATTCACAGCCTGCAAATTTCTGATATTCATGGATGTATTAGATTTTTAAACAGATACAAATGATCCATGAACTGGGAAAACTTTCAAGAATTCACTAGACCCATGGGGGCGGATTTTAAGAGCCCTGCTCGCCGGTGCGCCTATTTTACATAGGCGCACCGGCACGCGCAGAGCCCCGGGACTCCCGTAAGTCCCGGGGTTTTCCGAGGGGGCGTGTCGGGGGCGTGTCGGGGGCGGGCCCGATCCGCGCGGCGTTTTCGGGGCGGGACGTAGCATTTCGGGGGCGGGTCCGAGGGCGTGGTTACGGCCCGGGGCGGTCCGGGGCGTGGCCGCGCCCTCCGGACCCGCCCCCAGGTCGCGTCCCAGCACGCTAGCGGCCCGCTGGCGCGCAGGGATTTACGTCTCCCTCCGGGAGGCGTAAATCCCCTGACAAAGGTAAGGGGGGGGTTTAGACAGGGCCGGGGGGGTGGGTTAGGTAGGGGAAGGGAGGGGAAGGGAACGGAGGTAGGCTGCGCGGCTCGGCGCGCGCCGGCTATACGGAATCGGTAGCCTTGCGCGCGCCGATCCAGGATTTTAGCGGATACGCGCGGCTACGTGCGTATCTACTAAAATCCAGTGTACTTTTGTTGGCGCCTGATGCGCCAACAAAAGTACGCCAAATCGCGCGTTTTGAAAATCTACCCGTCGGTGCAATTGCCAGGATTCCGAAGTGGGTTTGTGATTAATTTTGCCGTGTCTACCTGTTTCATTAAACATTTTGATATTAAACTCTATGACAAATACATTTGATAAAATTAATTTGTGAGAAAAGCCTGTCTGCCCAGGTAAAAAGACTTTTATAATTCACCTGTTTCCCTACTTTTGCTGCACTTATCCCTGCTTAGCATAACCTGCTTTTGCATAAAACTAACCAGCAGAAGAGAGGTTTTGACGTGCTCAAGTCCATTCAGGGTTTTAGTACAGTTTTTGTGTTCTGTTTCCCTGTTAGAGAGGATTCTATAGTTTATGGCACAGGAGAGCATGCATGGCCTTTAAGCAGTCGTTAACTCATAGTTCTTGTATTTAAGAACAGAAAAATAAATATCAACTGCAATCAACTGCAGTAGAGTATTCCATGGTACTGTTCATATGAGTAACACGAGAGAGAGAGGCTAATTTGTAATTTGCTTCTAAGAATACACAGTGAAAATTCCAGGTATCTTTATAGACAGAATTACATTAAGCCTGCAACAGCGAAAGCTATCTAGAAACTTTATAGCCCTGTACCTGAATCACTACTGGACTCTGCATTCATGCAGTATATGAAAATATTACCAAATCATATTTTTCCTGGATTAAGTGCAGTCCTGATTTTGTGGCATTAACATAAGTACAACTAGCATCCATCAATACATGAATGTAATAAAATACATTTTGACAATATGTCAGAGTAAAAACAATAGCATAGAATCACAAATGCTCATGCTTTTCTTTCCAACAAGTAATATGAAAATGTACTTACAGTGGATTTTTTTTTCTTATGAAAGATTATTCTTTTGGGGCTTATAATGCAAGTTACTTCCTTGCAATTATGCTGCTCAACAATAATTGAATTTCTGGTTCAAATTGAGCTCTAAATTAGCTACTACTTTCATAAAAGCCTATTACAGTGATTTTTTTTTTTACCAGCAGTTTTTCCTGCTATTTGAGCATTTCCATTGGTTAACCAGTTTCAAAGCCCCATCTACTGTGGACTATAACACAGGATCATGAAAGAGCCAATTTAAACGCCTCCTTATTGTAATTAAATATTTGTAGAAAACATTAACCACAGTGCATTACTGTGTCACATAATTAGTTCTCTTGAAATTGTGTAATGTCTGTCTTCCAATTATTTTAGAGCACTGCAGGGTAGGTCCTTAGTTCAGCAGTAGCAGTTAGAAGAGCAGAGTTGTCACCACGTGGTACAGAACTCCCAATTCAATAGGATTCATATTGCTGGGCAGCAGATCAGGTACTCAAACAGAGGTCACTATATAAATCTATATCTATACCTATATCTATCAGTATACTTACTTTCTACATTATATGTACATGCAAGTCTCAAACCTTTTAGCTTGCTCCTGAAACATAACTTTAGAACAGAAGGTAAGCCTGAAATATTTTACCTACTAGAATTTACGTTTGCACATTAAGCATCCCACTTTGACTACACAAGGATGGTAACTTTCAATGCAGCGCACATGTGAGCCTGTGCCCAGAGATGTGACCATTTTATAACAGACGCACATATATGCGCACATATTATAAAATAGCCTGTGCACCTGTGCGCGCGCTATTGCTGTTTCTACTGCATAAGTGAGGGGATTTTAAAAGCCACACGTGCCGACGCCATGGGCCATTTTCTCAGTTTGTTCCCACTCATCCAGTTAAGGGATAGGACTTCCAAACCCCCCTAGTTTATTAGCCAACCTTCTGCCAGTTAACTCCAATCTTTAAAAGCCCACTGATCAGTCTAGTTTTTTTGTTCTCTTAACTTATACATCGTCCATAACAGAGGTAAAGTTACACAGAAGGGGGAAACACTTTTATAAAAAGCAATCGTTTGCTTGGCCTTGCTCATAACTATACAACTTTGCTGAGGTGGCAAGGGAAAATGATAACCAAGTTGCAAAAAAAAATATTTAAAAAATGGAGAGTCTAAAATGGAGAGTCTAAAAATCTTAGAAAAACACCTTTAGATATTGTACATCAATTAATGCTAATTGCTCAACGAACAATAGTGCACAGAACGTGTAGGCAAATAGAATCAGGGGGGAAAAAAAAGCTAAGATAATGAACCATTTAGGTGACAATGTTGGGGGTGAAAGAGCGTGGAGTTCATTCAAGCAGCTGCAGAGGTCTCCAATGAAAGGAACGCAAAAGCATCAGAGGAGACTACAAAGCATAATAATTTACACATAATACAAGAGATTCAGCAGCAGCTGAAAAAGATGCTTTTTCTAAAATGAATGGTGAACAATGGTGAGGCATTGCCTTAGAGCAGCAGAACATTAGAGGAGGAGAGATCTCTAATGGACAGGAAAATTAATACTGGAGTTCAAACCTGTAAGGTAACTTCAAAATGGTTATTCGTGTTTTAAGGAAAGGAAGGCTTCTGGATCTGATCACTTTGGAGTGCAGTAGTGATTGAGGAAACAAAGAGCATTCGTTTTCTAATGACCTCCCATAATCCACTTATATGCTTTTTTCTTTATAAAGCTCACTACACTAGGCCTGAATAAGAAACCCTTTATGATACTGAGAAACAAAAAAGTATATTAAAATATTCCAGAATTTGTTAGAGTTGGGGAATATTTGGGTTAGACAATGAAACAAAAAAGATCTATCTACAAAAGCAGTTCATTAGTATTTCAAGCTACTGTCTTCCATTGCCTTTGGTCAAAATTATAAAAACAACCAATAGATTGAAATGAGGGGGGTTTATAACTGTTTATTTTAGCACTGTTAATATCAGTGTGCTATGACACAAAACATTTGTTTTGGACTGATAACTAACCCCATCTTCTCTGTGCTTCCAGCTCAATCAGAACCTGGCTCTATTGGGTTATGGTGTTATGACCATTCATTCGTAACTACCCAGGGTGTTTTTTTATAGCTCCTACAAGATTCAGCCCAACCACCACCATGGCAGTCCTCAGCCAGGGACCACAAATGGTGACTTCCTCTGGAACTTGGCTGATATGAACCCTAAGGGGCAGATTTTCAAAGGGGTACGCGCGTACCCCCAGAAAACCTGCTCCAAGCTCCCCCTGCACGTGCAGGCTCAGCGGCATGCGCAAGCCCCGGGATGCACGTAAGTCCTGGGGCTTTGCTAGGGGGGCATGTCGGGGGCATCACGACGTTCGGGGGCATGTCGGGGGCATCGCGACGTTTGGGGGCGTTCCGGGGGCGTGTCGGGGGTGCCGGCCCGGGGGCGTTCTGGGGGCATGGCCGAGGCCTCTGGACCAGCCCCCGGGTCGGGTGATGGCGCGCCAGCAGCCCACCGGCGCGCGCGAGTTATGCCTGCCTTGGGCAGGCATAACTTTTCAAACAAAGGTAGGGGGGTTTAGATAGGGCTGGGGGGTGGGTTAGGTAGGGGAAGGGAGGGGAAGGTGCGGGGGGGTGGAAGGCAAGTTCCATCCTAGGCCACTCCAATTTCGGAGCGGCCTGGGAGGGAACGGAGACAGGCTGCGCGACTTGGCGCTCGCAGGCTGCCGATTTTGCGCAGCCTTGCGTGCGCTGACCCCGGATTTTAAAAGCGTGTATCTATTAAAATCCGGCGTACTCTTGTTTGCGCCGGTCTGCCTGTCAGTGGAGTGATGATAGGGGCTCCCTCTATTCTCTCTCCCCCTCCCCCCCCCCCCAAGGGCCTACATCTACATCATCCCCAGTGCCAGCCAGCCTGGGAAGCAGAAACATGACCCAGAAATCAAACCCAAGTCTTTCTCATGACAGAGCACAGCATTTGCTACCAAGCCATTGGGCTAGCTCTACATTATGCATTATTATTAAAAACTAGCTGTACCCAGCCACGAGTTGCCGTGGCTCAGTCTGGTTTAATTTCACAATGTGCATTAGCTCTGCTCCGGCCGTCCCAACTCCCTCCCCCCCCTTCCCCCGGCAGTGGACGGTCTGGCTCGGTGACTCTTTTACCCTTTCCTCCTCCTGTGTGTAACTGTCCGGCAGTCCCTACTCCCTTCCCCCTTCCCCAGCGGTGGACGGACTGGCTCGGCGACTCTTTTACCCTTTCCTCCTCCTGTGTGTAACTGTCCGGCAGTCCCTACTCCCTCCCCCCTTCCCCAGCGGTGGACAGACTGGCTCAGCAACTCTTTTACCCTTTCCTCCTCCTGTGTGTAACTGTCCGGCAGTCCCTACTCCCTTCCCCCTTCCCCAGAGGCAGAGGAACGGGCTGAGCTGTTTCTCGGAGCTCGTTGCCGTGGCTCAGTCTGGTTTAATTTCACAATGCGCATTAGCTCTGCTCCGGCCGTCCCAACTCCCTCCCCCCCTTCCCCGGCAGTGGTCGGTCTGGCTCGGCGACTCTTCTACCCTTTCCTCCTCCTGTGTGTAACTGTCCGGCAATCCCTACGCCCTCCCCCCTTCCCCAGCGGCGGAGGAACGGGCTGAGCCGTTTCTTGGAGCGGCGACTCGTCTGCCCTTTCCTCCTCCCCTCTGTGACACCCAGCATGTAGCGCAAAGCTCAATGGTCCAACATGTGCGGTAGAGCTGCTCTCTACTGCGCATTTGCGGTCCATCGGTCAGAGCCCATTTATATTGTAGATAGCGTGTGTTGCTTTTATGTCCAACAGATGGCGCTGTTCTTCCAAAAAATCATGTTTTTACCTGTCACAGGTGTGACATCTATATAATATAGGTATATAAAAACACACGCGTATTCGAATGCAACGTTGTGTCAAAATTTCAAAGCAATCGGTGAAGAACTTTCGGAGATTTAAGATTTTGAACAAACGAACATTTACATTTTTATTTATATAGATAAGAAAAAACTGTTAAATACACTAGAAAACTCCAGAAGTCAGAAAGAAAAGAGAGTGGTACCTGTTTAAGACAAATCAAATAATAATGGGACATGTGGAAAGCACTAGATAACTTGGGGCCCATGCAATATTGGGCACTGAGCTCAGCATGCTGCTAAACATGCGGTTGGAAGCTCAAGACATATGCCCAATGCAATATCGGGATAAAGCGCATCCAAAACACACATCCATACTGGCGCATAGCTAATAGCACCCATCACATGCAAATGCCATGTTGATGAGGCTATTAGAATAGCTAGTACCCCAATGTAAAAAAATAAAATGTGTGTTTTAACCCTCAAAAATTAACGCCAGCCAGGAGCTGGCGTTATGTTTTGAGGCACCCCAAGCCATGCTCAGAAAAGCAAAAAATACAGCTTTCCAGTGGTTCCTCCTACTTAATATCATTCCGATACTAAGCAGGAGGAACTACAGAAAGCTGCAATATGAAAAAAAAAATCTTGACAGCGGTCAGGTTAGGAAAAGGGAAGCTCAATTTACGAGTGTCCATTTCCCAACCCACGGCTGTGAACACTGAGTTTGGACTCATGTTTTTTGCATGTATGATATTGCATCAGCCCTCTTGTGAGGTTTTAACAATCTTATCAAACATGAGGCTTTAATAATCTTATCAAATGTGCGTCCAGGTTGGACGCACGTTTTTTGGGGTTTTTTTGCACGTATGATATTGCATCAACCTCCTTGTGAAGCTTTAACAATCTTATCAATGTTGATAAAGTGAGTGCCAGCTGTATTTCAGATAAAGTTGATTATGTCATAGAAGAGGTAGAAGCTTGAACAAGCGAAATTTAATATGTTTATAAGACAGTTTTGGCATAGATAGAATACAGTAATCTTGTTCTCCACAAGGTGTATATGGGTTAAAGGGTATCAGAGATACCAGCTGTTGAAGATAAACAGTAACAATGGTATGAGTAGATTTTTATGTGAAAGCCAAATTTTGAAGCCCATCCAAAAAGAGTGGGAGTTTGATTAGAAATGGAGTTCCATGAGCATGATGTTACAGAATACTTGAGCTGCAGATTGTCTAATAGTCATCATGGCTTTATGATTTGAAACAAAGGCAGCAGATAAAGATTTTTCTGAACTTAGAATGTTGAGGTAAATCTACACACAATGAGAACAAATGCATAGGAGTAGACATGCTATTTAATAAGATTCATTTGTAGTTACAAAATCCTAAGACTATTAGTTGAACATAGATTGATATTGGATGTATTTTTGGTTAAAATAGAAAGAGGGAAGTAGTGAATTTTATGTAATCTCCACAGAAACATCTGGTGCTCTCTTTTGAAGCAGATCTTACCAATCTGTTTCCAAGTATTTTGAAAAATAGATCATTTGGTACTTACAAAAAAAAGTATTTGCCTGACTGAAAGAAAATGAGCAATGATCATAAACATGGATAGCTTTTGTCATAATGAAAGATATACTAAAAGCAATCAAGAGCTGGAGATGAAGTTGAGTAATGTACAAGTTTCAAGTTTATTAAAATTTTTTAGTCAAGCTTTCAATGGAGCCATTTCCAGGCAACTTACAGGCCGATACAGTAAGGACGTGGTAGAAAGAGTGCGGTAGTGCCGGGCACACCCTCGTTTGCCGCGCGCACAGTTCAGATCACATACCGCTCGATACAGTATTTAAATGGCATGCAAATGCAACCTGTGTCCAAAGTGCGTCCAAGAAGCGTCCATGAAGCGCAATCCATTTTACTGTATAGAGCGCTATACAGCACCTATACAGTATCCTGGGTGCGCTGGTACCTGTCATTTCAAATGTCATTTCAAATGACATGTACCAGGAAGTGGATGGTTCTCCTATTCTCGGGCATTGGGGATTGCCAGTCCTCTCTCCCCCCCTCCCGAAGCAAGGCGCAGGGCGAAAATCGACTCAACATGTTATTAAGAAAATAGAAATTGTAACTAAAGTAAACTTATTGCATGCTTCCGGCAGCCCCAGTCCTCTCTCCCCTCCTCCCGAGGCGCCCACCGTGGCTCCCCTGCCTCCCGGGGGCAGCCGGCGGTGAAAGCGGCTTCCAGCAGACCCGCCGGCGAAGGTGCATGAACGCACGTCCAATTTGGGCGCTCAAGGCACCTTCCTGGCTTGAGCGCCCAAATGGGACGTACAGGCGGTGCGAGCTCATCATGCCAAAAAAATTGCACCGGCAGGCAACTGGAAGATTGCCAGGGCCGGGGGGGGGGTGCGCGGGAGGGGGCGGGGCGGCGGCTCCCCTACATGCATGTGGGGCAGCTCCGGCTCGCCTGCCTGCCTCCCTCCATTCCGCCGCTCACTGCCTCCCCAGCGCCATCTTGCAACTTGTGACATCACCCCTGACCCTTGAGCGCCCAAACACCGGCGAAGGTGCATGAACGCACGTCCAATATGGGCGCTCAAGCAGCGAAGGAGCATGAGCGCACACCGTGACCTGAGCGCCCGGATGGATTAGCAGGCAGAGAGTAACTGGGGTAGTTGTAAACACACACATGCTCCCCTTCACACACAAACATGCTCTCTGTCACTCCCCCACATACATACACACAAGCACACATGCTCTCTCTCACTTTCCCACACACAAGCACGCATGCTCTCTCACTCTCCCACACACATGCTCTCTCTCCCCCACATATATATTCTCTCACTCTCCAACACACAAGCACACATGCTTTCTCTCTCTTTCCCACACATAAGCACACATGCTCTTTTACTTTCTCACACACATGCACCCATGCTCTTACTCTCCCACACACATGCACCCATGCTCTCTCTCTCTCTCCCACATATATAATCTCTCACTCTCCCGCAAACATGCACACATGGTTTCTCTCACTTTCCCAAAACAGGCACACATGCTCTTTTATTCTTCCACACACAAGTACACATGCTCTCACTCTCCCACACATGCAAACATGCTCTCTCTCTCTCCCACACACATGCTGTCACTATCCCACACAAGCACAAATGCTTTCTCTCTCCCACACACATAACAACATAAGAAATTGTCATACTGGGTCAGACCATGGTCCATGAAGTCCAGCATCCTGTTTCAAAACAGTGGCTAATCCAGGCTGCAAGTACCTGGCAAGTACCCAAACACTAAGCAGATCCCATGTTAATGATGCCAGAAATAGGAGTGGCTAACTGGCTATAATCTAGGACAACTTGATTAATAGCAGTTAATGGACTTCTCCTCCATGAACTTATCTAAATCTTTTTTAAATCTAGCTACACTAACTGCACAATCCCTTATTACTAAAATTAAGGATTCGACAGGGGTATTTTTATACAAGTCAGCAGATATTAGCAATCGCTTTATTAGATTTTATGAGGAGCTTTAAACATCTGACGTCACTGTGGGGGAATTGGACATAGACCATTATTTACGGGAGGTGGATTTAGTATCCTTGCCCGAGGGTGCACGTGATTTCCTAAATGCCGAGATCACACAAAGTGAAGTGTCCCAAACAATTCAGGGTCTGAAGTTAGGGAAATCTCCTGACCTAGATGGGTCACAGCCAAATTGTATAAAACTTTCCACCCCTTTGGTGGCTATGTTTAATGCCCTCAGGTCAAGGGCTTTGATTTCTTCTGGGTCAAATCTGGCTAGGATAACCATCCTGGCTAAGGGTGGAAGGGACCCCACACTTTGTGGGTCTTATCAATGCAATTTGAGATTGTCGAATAAAGGTCTTCTGTCGATCCTGAATATTAGATCTGCCCACCTGTGTGAAGTCAGAGAGCGAGCACTATCAATTGCGGGTCCTAAATACTGGAATAAAATGCCAACGGACCTGAGATTACAGCAGGATAAGAAGCAATTTAGGAAAGATCTAAAAACATGGTTATTCCATCAAGCATTTATAGTCGAGTAAATGGTAGTGCCCCTGTGCAATGTGTGGCAGATTTTTTTTTTTAACTTTTTAAACTTTTAACTTTATCTATTCTTTCACTGTTTTACCTTTTTAAAAATTTTTATAGTTAACAGCTTTTTAGTCTGTGAAAACTTTATAACCTTATAGATAGATGTGTGATTTTTAGAATTTTATAATTTTTACTGTAAATAATTTTTGCTTTTAGGGATTTACAATTATGAGAACTGTATTTTCTTTTTGTCTTAATTGATGTTCAAAATGTGAACCGTAGAGATGGACTTTTTGTCTACACAACGGTACATAAAACTGTTTAAATAAAGTTTAAATAAATAAATAAAATAAATAAATATTGATTTAAAGATCCTTGCTAAGATTTTAGCGACCTGACTGGAGAAAGTAGCTTACCTCCTTATACATGAGGACCAATATGATTTTGTTCCTGGCAGACTGACTTTAGATAACGTGAGGAGAGTTCTGGAACTGATCTGGAGGGTGCAGCATATTAGCACCCCTTTAGTTTTGTTAGTGGTGGATGCCAAGAAGGCTTTTGATAGGGTCCACTGGCCATATTTATTTAAAGTATTAGAGAAAATGAATTTAGGCCCTGACTTTATTGGGTGGATCCAGCACCTGTATGAGAATTCTAAGGGTTTGCTTAAAATTAATGGGGAATATACTTCACCGTTTGAGATAAAGAGAGGTACTAGACAGAGCTGCCCTTTAATAGCCCTTGCTTTTCGCTTTCTTCTTAGAACTATTTGTGGGGAAGGTGAGATATAACTATCACATTCAGGGGATGCGGGTGGGTTCATCTCACTGCAAGCTTTTCCGGAAGCCTCACTGCAGGCTTTGCTGCAGGAAATGAGAGTATTTGGTACAGTTTCTGGTTTTAAAGACAATGAGGACAAATCAGAGCTTTTAAATATTTCAGTTCTAGGTGAGCTTTTCGACCACTTTAGGGCTGTTTTCCCATTTCATGGAGTGAAGGGGTGGGTGAAATATCTAGGGATGAAAATTGGTCCCAAAGTAAAGGATTTGTTTGATCTCAACTATACTTCTTTATTTTCTAACCTTCAAAAAGATTTAAATAGATGGGACAGAGGGGATTTTTCATGGTTTGGGAGGATAGCCGTCATCAAAATGAATGTGCTGCCCGTTTTTGTTACTTTTTTCAGACCTTACTGGGGCATGTGCCAGATTTTCTGTTGACTCTGTGGCAATGCAAGCTCCTCCGATTTATTTGGAAACGCAGACCATCTAGAGTTACTAAGTCTGTCCTTTACTTGGATAAAAGGAGTGGGGTCCTGCAAGTCCCCCAGTTGACATGGTATTATGCTGTGTCTCAATTGAGTGCGTTTATACATTGATATAAAGACGGGGAATTGAATCCTTGGGCCAGAATAATTGAAAAGGGTGCTGGGGATCCCCTGTTACATTTTAGAGCTTGGCAACGGGGTGGAATTAATTTCTCTGGGCTATCACCGTTCTCTACTTTAATTTTTAAGTTATGGGGGGAAGTGGAGGTCCAGGCTAATGGGTGATAAGGAGGCCTACCATTTGACCTCTTTTCTTTATGACAGACACTTCCCCCTGGGTACTGAATCGAGGGAGATTGAACATTGGAGAGGTAAGGGTCTGTTTAAATGGGAACAATAGTGGGATGGCCAGAGACTTCTCCCTTTTGATGCATTGCGCCAAAGATATCAGGACTCTGAATTTGATTGTTTTGCTTACAATCAGATTCTTCATTTCTTTTTCTCCTCAAATACAGGCCCAGAGCTCACAAAGGGCAGATCTCTCTTTGAAAATTATTGCACACAGGTCGATAAGCTTACTAAACCTATCTCCAAGATTCTTACTTTATTAGGTAGTCAACCCCAGGGGAAGATGGCATTTCAAATTGCTTGGGAGCGAGATTTGGGAGGCCCTCTAGAACATAAAAAATGGGAATCAATGTTTCTACGCAGTTAGTAGGGGTTCGTTATCCTCTAGCATAAAAGAAATTGGGTACAAAGTAGTTTATAGGTGGTACCTAACCCCTGCTAGACTTAGTAAGATGTTTCTAGGCTCAGATGAATGATGTTGGAAAGGCTGTGGTGCTAGGGGTAACTTTCTACACTTGTGGTGGGAGTGCCCAGCTGTTAGGATTTTGTGGGATAGTGTGTTGGACTTCATCCTTTCAATAGATGGCATTTGGGTTATTAAGGAACCCAAAGTTTATTATCCATCCCATCTGTTGCGGGGTCTATGCTTTTCCAACGATGGGTCCAACAGGTATTTACTGCTGTCAGATACAAAATTGCCTTTTGGTGGCGTAAGACTACTGTCCCGTCTCTAACTGATGTGCAATCTCATTTTGATAGAGTGTATTATTTGGGGAAACTAATTGCAATTTGTAATGACAAGGTGGCTAGCTTTGAGAAAGCTTGGCAGCCTTATACAGAATGGAAGTCCAGGTTACGCATATGAATGACCATCTTGGGGAAAATTTTTGTTTTAGGGCAGTTATCATGTGCCTCCGCCTGCAGTTTCCTAATTTCTCCCACTTTATTTTGCTGGATTCTAGGTTTCAATGTTGGGATTTCAGCTCCAGTAATAGTTGTTGTATGTCTGGGCATATCAATTGTTAATTACACATTTTGGGTGCCTTCTTCTTCCTTGAGGTAGGTACTCTTAGGCAACTTCTCATGGAGCATGCCTAGATTTTTCCTTATCAACACCATACTTCCACCGTGTATGTGGGGAATGTGCGGGAGGGAGAAGGGTTTAGGTTGGGGTAAAAAATGAAAAATCAACACCAGTAAAAGAATGACTATACCATAATTGTACATTATTAATTAATTATTTTGTTCAATAGTATTGCATTACGACTGTACATTGCATCTGTTATTGTGGGTTATTTCTGTAATTTTTGTAATTAAACAGTTAATTACAAAAAAAAAAAACTAAACAGTGGAGTGCCTCAGGGATCTGTACATGGACCGGTCCTTTTTAATATATTTATAAATGATCTGGAAAGGAATACGATGAGTGAGTTAATCGAATCTGCAGATGATACAAAATTATTCAGAGTAGTTAAATCACAAGTGGATTGTGATAAATTGCAGGAGGACCTTGCAAAACTGGAAGATTGGGCATTAAAATGGCAGATGAAATGTAATGTGAACAAATGCATGGTGATGCATATAGGGAAAAATAACCCATGCTGTAGATACATGATTAGGTTCCATGTTAGGAGCTTCCACCCAGGAAAAAGATCTAGGCATCATAGTGGATAATACTTTAAAATCATCAGCTCAGTGTACTGCAGCAGTCAAAAAAAGCAAACAGAATGTTAGGAATTATTAGGAAGGGAATGGTGAATAAAATGGAAAATGTCATAATGCCTCTTTATCACTCCATGGTGAGAAAGCACCTTGAGTACTGTGTACAATTCTGGTCGCCACATCTCAAAAAATATATAGTTGTGATGGAGAAGGTACAGAGAAGGGCGACCAAAATGATAAAGGGGATGGAACAGCCTATGAGGAAAGGCTAAAGAGGTTAGGGCTGTTCAGCTTGGAGAAGAATTGGCTGAGGGGGGGGATATGATAGAGGTCTTTAAAATCATGAGAGTTCTAGAACCAGTAAATGTGAATCTGTTATTTACTCTTTCAGACAATAGAAGGACTAGGGGCACTCCATGAAGTTAGCAAGTAGCACATTTAAAACTAATTGGAGAAAATTATTTTTCACTCAATGGAATTTGTTGCCAGAGGATGTTGTCAGTGCAGTTAGTGTAGCTGGGCTTAAGAACTGTTTGGATAAGTTCATAGAGGAGAAGTCCATTAATGCTATTAATCAAGTTGTCTTAGAGATTAGCCACTGCTATTACTGGCATCAGTTGCATGGGATCTACTTAGTGTTTGGGTACTTGCCAAGTAAGAACATAAGAACATAAGAAAATGCCATACTGGGTCAGACCAAGGGTCCATCAAGCCCAGCATCCTGTTTCCAACAGTGGCCAATCCAGGCCATAAGAACCTGGCAAGTACCCAAAAACTAAGTCTATTCCATGTAACCATTGCTAATGGCAGTGGCTATTCTCTAAGTGAACTTAATAGCAGGTAATGGACTTCTCCTCCAAGAACTTATCCAATCCTTTTTTTAAACACAGCTATACTAACTGCACTAACCACATTCTCTGGCAACAAATTCCAGAGTTTAATTGTGCGTTGAGTAAAAAAGAACTTTCTCCGATTAGTTTTAAATGTGCTCCATGCTAACTTCATGGAGTGCCCCCTAGTCTTTCTACTATCCGAAAGAGTAAATAACCGATTCACATCTACCCGTTCTAGACCTCTCATGATTTTAAGCACCTCTATCATAGGACTTTTCAGCTTGGAGAAGAGACGACTGAGGGGGGCTCAGTCGTCTCTTCTCCAAGCTGAAAAGTCCTAACCTCTTTAGTCTTTCCTCATAGTACTTGTAGCCTGGATTGGCCACTGTTGGAAACAGAATGCTGGGTTTGATGGACCCTTGGTCTGACCCAGTATGGCAATTTCTTATGTTCTTATGTTCTTTGTGTATCTTTCCTCATTCCAAATCACATCAAATGTTAACTGATATGTACTGTGCTATTCATACATCTGCCAGTGCATGTAAAACTGGCCCCCAAAACCTAGTCCACCACCAAAACCTCACCTCGAGTTACTAGATGAATCTCCTATAGTGGAATAAATAGTTGACTACTATGAGAGCCTTATAAACATAAGACTCTCACTGTGGATCCATCAAGTCTAGAGGGCGTGAATAAAGTGGAGGCAGCAAAACACTGCATGGAGCGGCAGTAGCCACAGAGGCATTCAAACACTGCACGAAGCGGCAGTAGCCACAGAGGCATTCACGGAGCGGGATGCCAGTGGCCAGTAGTTAGTGTTCCACCTTCACGGAGCGGAAGGATGGAGGGCTGCTATCTCCAAAAAAATAAATAAATAAATAAATAAAACAAACAAATAAAAACAGGGGTGGGTAAAGAGTATGGGGCAAGGGTGTGGCCTGCTTGTTACAGCAGTTGCTACCCCTAATTGAGCTGGATGTCACTTGGATGCAGATACGGCGCTGCTCTCTAAATTGGTGGTGGGGTCGGAGGGGAATTAGGGCTGGAGGGTACTGGAAGCCAATAGTAACAGGTGGGAGAGAGAAAAAGGGAAAAAAAATGGAGAAAGTGCGTAGCTTGCTGGGCAGACTAGATGGGCCGTTTGGTCTTCTTCTGCCGTCATTTCAATGTTTCTGTGTTTCTAAGAACATAAGATATGTCATTCTGGATCAGACCAAAGGTCCATCAAGCCTAGGATCCTGTATCCAACAGTGGCCAATCAAAGTTACAAGTATCTGACGAGTATCTCTCCACCTAGCTTGCTGGACACTCTACCTGGGCAACAACAAGCTAGGTGGAGAGAATGTAGCCCAAATCTCTTCTTGGAGTGAGTTTCCTCACTCCGACGGCCAGCAAATCTTCACTAGAGACCACTGTTCTTTCCGTAGGTCTCATGTGGAATGCAAAAGTTGCCCCAACCCCAGACGCTCATACCTAATCCCCACCCCGAATTAGTAGGTGGCCCTCCCATAGGGATTAAAATACCTGTCTAGGGCATAGGCACTATAGTAAGGCAGTCTCTCTCTCTCTCTCTCTCTCTCTCTCTCTCTCTCTCTCTCTCTCTCTCTCTCTCTCTCTCTCTCTCTCTCTCTCTCTCTCTCACAGGCTGTCTGGAACTATCGTGGCCTGTGATGAGAAACCGGCAAATATCGTGCACTGCGATGAAACACCCAAAGAATCATCGCACACTGGGAAAACATCATGAATTGCGCTAATGTTTTCGCGAATGGCGAAAACATCACCGCACACGATGTTTCCCCACTGCACGAAAGAAGCCTCATTTGCATTGGTAACGCCCCCTAATGCGTTACCAATGCGATATTGGAAAATGAGGCCCTTAGTTTGCCAAGAGCATTTTTCCAACTGAAAATCCCACAGTCACTCAGGCTACTTTTGGTCAAGGAACCAATAAGAAGAGGCAAGAAAATACTGACAGAGAGAGAGAGCATAACAGGAATAGAGCCAATAGGGAGCACAGAATCATTCAAACAATAATCAGTCAGGAAAAAGAGCTCTACACCCTACAGAAACTCTAAGCTAAGTAATATCATAAGATGACACAGGATGGCTGTGTAACAAAGAAATATATACATGCACTGCGGAGGCAGGACAAGCAGCACTATGGCTTCTGATTATCAGTTAAAACTGATAAACCCTAATAGAAGCTTATTGATGTGAGTATCAGTTTTAAGTAGCAAACACTGCCATTGCCAATCTGCCCAGCCTTTCTCTCCTTTTTCCTCTTCAACAACCCTCTCTGACCTGTGGGACCTTTTCTATTCAAACTGGGGTCAGTTCAAAGCCAAACTGCGGCTTTGAACAACATGCTCTAAAGGTTCACGTGCCAGGCACTGAGGCAGCATGCCTCAGCTTCCAGACTCTACTCTCCGTATGAATACTAGAGGAGCAAGACCATTATGGGGTTTGGGAGCAAAGCATGACATGACTCAGCCCATATGCTGTCTGATCACATTGTTCAAAACACCACCGCCACCTTGATCCAGCATCATATCATCTCCAGCCTGAATAGACAAAGGTACATTGGGCAGTGTCTGAGCCTTGGTCTGAACATGGGACCAGCAGGAATTAAAGGCCTCATTACCAGCCAGGGCTGTCTGACCTTGTTGATTTTACAACTCCATTACTCAGTCTCAGCCTGATTGTTTGCAACCCACGCCGCTACTCTCTTGCCACAATTCTTGAGGCACCAGACCTGCAACCATGACCTCTGCCAGCTTCACAAACTTAACATGCTGGCTGATTTTGGAGCCCTGCTATAACCATGACTTTACTTTTGGGTGCCCAGTGTTGGCCAGGGCCATATTACTCATGCTGCTCTTCACCCCCACTGGAGCCCAACTCTATTTCTGGCCATCTCATCAGTCCTGTCCTTGCTGCTGCTGCTGTTGCCGTTTCATTCATGCTGCCCAAGACAGAAAAGACTTGTTTCTTCCTCCCACCTTATGAATCAAAGGGGCAGGAGACAAGGTAAATAAAATAAAATCAACTGTATTTAAATAAAAAAAAGTCTCTCAGCTAAGCCACTTGCTACATTTGCCTAATTATCCCAATGCTGGCGTTATGGAGGGAGAGTGCTTGGTTGTGATGGAAGAGTATTGGGGCTGTTTTGGGACTACAGAAGGGCTGAGCTGGGAGGGCTTTTCATAATATAAGTTAAACTGTATCACAATACTATAATTATAGATAGTAGTGTTTACATTAGCTGAAGTACTGTCCCTTAGGCTCCAGCATTTACCAGTATGCGATGTTGCTATGTTAATATGGGCTTACATCAATCTGTAAAGCATGTAGCATGTATATTTATTAAAGAAAGAGATGAATGTATGTTTAGAGCAAGATAAGAGGGATGATATGCATGCTATAGATGATTCAGGAAGTGGTTCTCCAAATCGGTACAGGCATTGCTTTACTGTGGATCTCTAAGAAATTTGAAGTGGCTGCCAAGAAATTCTTCAAATCAGCAGATAATTTCTGGTTCAGTTTTTTCCCAGTCTTCTAAAACGCATTTCCCTAGCCAAGCTGGGGGAAATCCCAAATCTAGATTGAATCACATGTCTTGACTTTCACTTTAAATTGTTTACATATCTGATTACAGGAAATTCCAAACATTAGCATAAGCCAAAACATTTTTAGAAGATAATCACCATTCCTAACAGGAAAAATAGCATTAGCTTTTTAAAAGTAGTTTTCATATGAAAAAAAATAACTAGTGTTCAAAGTAGGGGAGTGTCACAAAAATTGTTTGTGGTTTTATGTGCTACAATAAAAACAGACTGTTTGCTGCAGTTAGCTTTCCTGTTTTTCCCTAAGTGTAAAACAGTTTTAAATGTCTCAAAAGTAACAGGAACTTCATAACTTCAGCTTTGCCCTGGTTTAGACGTATGCAGGCCTCCAACAAAAATAAATATATTTTGGGCTTCAGAAGCTGAATGAAAAAGCGTTGGGGCAGATTTTAAAACCTGCACGCAGGCGCAGATTTGTTCGCATAACCCGGCGTGAACAAATCTACACCCGATTTTATAACATCTGCGCGCAGCCGCGCGCATATTATAAAATCCAGGGTCGGCGCGCGCAAGGGGGTGCACAATTTTGCAACTTGAGCACACTGAGCCGCACAGCCTGCCTCTGTTCCCTCCGAGGCCGTTCCGAAATCGGAGCGGCCTCGGAGGGAACTTTCATTCTATCCCCCCCACACCTTCCCCTCCTTTCCCCTACCTAATCCGCCCCCCAGCCCTACCTAGAACCCCCCCCTTATCTTTGTTGAAGAAGTTACGCCTGCCTCCTAGCAAGCCGGCCACACCACGCCACGCCCCCTGGACCGCCCTGCCCCTTTTTGCAAGCCCCAGGACATAAGTGCATCCTGGGGCTTGCGTGTGCCGCCAAGCCTATGCAAGATAGGCTCGGCGCCCGCAGGGGCAAGCAGGGGCAGCTTTTCGGGGGTTTCGCGTGTATCTCACACACGTAACCCTTTGAAAATCTGCCCCATTGTGTATAATAGGGATGTGAATCGTTTTACGACGATTAAAATTATCGTCCGATAATTTTAATATCGTCTTAAACCGTTATGAAACACAATACAATAGAGATTCTAACGATTTATCGTTATAAATCGTTAGAATCGTGAGCCGGCACACTAAAACCCGCTAAAACCCACCCCCGACCCTTTAAATTAAATCCCCCACCCTCCCGAACCCCCCCCCAAATAACTTAAATTACCTGGTGGTCCAGCGGCGGTCCGGAACGGCAGCGGTCCGGAACGGGCTCCTGCTATTGAATCTTGTTGTCTTCAGCCGGCGCCATTTTCCAAAATGGCGCCGAAAAATGGCGGCGGCCATAGACCAACAGGATTCGACGGCAGGAGGTCCTTCCGGACCCCCGCTGGACTTTTGGCAAGTCTTGTGGGGGTCAGGAGGCCCCCCCCAAGCTGGCCAAAAGTTCCTGGAGGTCCAGCAGGGGTCAGGGAGCGATTTCCCGCCGCAAATCGTTTTCCGGAAAACGATTCGCGGCGGGAAATCGCTCCCTGACCCCCGCTGGACCTCCAGGAACTTTTGGCCAGCTTGGGGGGGGCCTCCTGACCCCCACAAGACTTGCCAAAAGTCCAGCGGGGGTCCGGAAGGACCTCCTGCCGTCGAATCCTGTTGGTCTATGGCCGCCGCCATTTTTCGGCGCCATTTTGGAAAATGGCGCCGGCTGAAGACAACAAGATTCAATAGCAGGAGCCCGTTCCGGACCGCTGCCGTTCCGGACCGCCGCTGGACCACCAGGTAATTTAAGTTATTTGGGGGGGGGGGGGTTCGGGAGGGTGGGGGATTTAATTTAAAGGGTCGGGGGTGGGTTTTAGCGGGTTTTAACGATTTTAGCGGGTTTTAACGATTTTAATGATTTATCACGATATTTTACCCCCCCCCCAAACGGCAACAATACGATTCCCTCCCCCTCCCAGCCGAAATCGATCGTTAAGACGATCGAGGACACGATTCACATCTCTAGTGTATAATCCATAAATCTCTGAATAATAAGGATATAGAATGGTTAAATGCATTATTATACATTCATGTTCAGCAAAGAAACCTCCAATCAGGGCAGAAGGGTCTTTTAACCATCCCATCCTTGAAAACGGCGAAACTCAATAAAGTACAAGAGCTTTATCTCTAGCCGGGCCGAAATTATGGAATTCGATGCCATTAGAGTTAAGATTGGAACCCACCTTTTCAATTTTAAAAAGAAACTTAAAACATGGCTGTTTAGACAAGCATTTGGAGAAGAAAATGGGAGCATAACATAATTGGCCAATCAAGCAGTTGGAGAAAGAATACAGATTTAGATAAGATTTTAAAGATTTTAGTATTAAACAATTTTTATTAAGTTTTAAGGCATAACACATACATCAGAAACGGTCTGGGAGAGCTGGAGTACTGAACCCTCTTCAGAGGAAGACCACATACATTTTAAAGATTTTAAACTTTTTTTTTTGTTTGCATTTTTACTATAGAATTTTAGGTTCCATTTTGTAATGTTACTGTATATTAGGTTATTCTATTGACAATGTATTTTATAAGGTATTTTAGATTGATGTATTTTATTTTTATGTTTTATATTGTATTTTAAGCTACAATATTTATTGATGTAAACCGATGTGATTGATCCAGAACACCAGTATATAAAACCAAACAAACAAATAAATAAATAAATAAATAAATAAATAAATATTTGGATAAATATGTATTTGTATTTATGTCTGTTGGGAGATTGGGAAGTGTAAATGCAGTATCTATGATAATTCCTCCTCCCCTGTGCTCTGATTTAAATAAAGGTCCTGATGTTAAATAATACTGAGGCAAAAAGCCTACACAAGCTTTGCTTACAAATAACAGCAGTCAAATACAGGATAGTACCTAGAAAGCCAGTGAGATGAAATAGCATAATCAAAGAAGAGAATCTGAAGGTTAAATCTAGAATTAATATTAAATAACACAATAAATTCTTTAGGACAGATGTATAAAGTGTTTAACAAGTGAAAAAAGGTATATTCATAGAGAAATCCAAATCCAAAGAAGTAATGATTGGAATGAAAATTATCTAATCATAACACACTAAAATAAAACACTTGATAAACTCTTGAATCAGAAACATAGAAAAATGATGGCAGAAAAAGACCATATGGCTCATCTAGTCTGCCATTCCATCCACTTTATCTAGCCCTTACAATTCTCATTACTCCCTCAGAATGGATCCCATGCTTTCTTGAATTCAGATTTCATTTTGCCTCCACCACCTCCATGCATCTACTATTCTCTGTAAAGAAATATTTCCTAAGATTACTCCTGAGTCTACCCCCTTTTACCTTCTTCCTATGATGCTTGTTCTAGATCCTCTTTTCTGTTGAAAGAGGCTAGCCTACTGTGCATGGAAATCTTTGAGATATTTAAATGTCTCTACCATATCTCACCTTTCCTCTACATGTTTAGACCTTTAATTCTATCCCTATATGCTCTAGAGTGAAGACCACTAATCATTTTAGTAGCCACCCTCGGGACCAACGTCAACCAATTTATATCTTTTCGAAGGTGCAGTCTCTAGAACTGTACACAGTATTCCAAGTGAGATCTCACCAGGGACCTATACAGGAGCAATTATCACTTCCATTTTTCTTCTGACCATTCTTCTCCCTGTAAGGCCAAGCATCTTTCTGGTTTTTACCGTCTCTTTATGCACCTGTTTGGCCACCTTAAGATCATCAGATACAATCACCTTCAGATTCCTCTCTTATTTTGAGCTTACAAGAATTTCACTTCCAATACTGTACTTCTCCCTTGTTTTCTTGCGTCTTAAATGCATTACTCTACATTTTTTAGCATTAAATCTTAGGTGCCAGTCTCTAGACCATTCCTCAAGCTTCACTAGATCCCTCCTCATGTTTTCCACACCTTCCTGGCTGTCTACCCTTTTCAAACTTTGGTATCATCGGCAAAAAGACAAATCTTTCTTGACAATTCTTCCGCCATGTCATTCACGAAAATGTTGAAAATAACTGGTCCTACAGCTAATCTCTGAGGCACACTACTAGTAATGCCCCCCCCCTCCTCAAAGTAAACTCCATTTACCCTTTGCCACCTCCCACTCCACCAGTTTCTAACCCAGTCAGTTACTCTAGCTCCATACCAAGGGTACTCGATTTATTGATGTCTTCTGTGAACCATGTCAAAGGCCTTACTGAAACCAAGTACACTATCAAGTACATTTTCAAAGGGCTGCGCACGTAAAAAACAGGTGTTATGCGCGTGGCTGGGCCTTGCATGCGCTGCACGCATTTTAGAACGAGTCCAGCCTCACACACAGAAGTATTGGGCCCAGAAAAAGGGGTGGGCTGGGGGCATGGTCTGGGCGGGGAAGGGAGGGGCAAGGCAGAGGCTGGCTGGGACAGTGGCCATTAGCAGTAAGTAGTGAAATAAAAAAGTTGGGGGTAGCTAGGTAGGAGTTAGAGGTTGGGATGGAGAGGGAAAAGGGAAGGAAGGTTAGGCAGGGGAGTAGAGAACTGGAAAAAAGGCCAATCACGTCGCTGCATGTAATTTGAAAATTCTCCCCCACCCAGGCGCAAGTTGCGGCCTGCACATGCACATGCGGATGTTAAAATTCGGCGCACATGTGCGCACGGACATCAAATTTCATAAAATGCAGCGCTGGCGCACGCATGTTATAAAATCAGTGTGGTTTTGAAAATCAACCCCATGTCTAATGCTTATTTATTTATTTGAAAACATTTCTATACCACTTTCTCCATAGATTGTTCAATGCAGTTTACAAGTAAAGTAACATGCATAATTCTTATAAAATAATTAATAATAAGCATTAGATAAAGGAAAATTAAAATAACATACATAATAAAGCATTAACTAAAACAAAATAGACATAGAACTGCATTTGAAAATATGCAAAGTAAATAAAAGGTCATGAATACCACTAGTTAAAAAGAATCTCTGGTTAATCAAAGAAATTGAAAGTGTCCCTTCTTATAGTGGTATATATATATAGTGGTATATATATATATATATATATATATATATATATATATATATATATATTGCATGTCATGTTGACTCTTATACAGAATCTCTCTCTCTCTCTCTCTTTCGTTGTGCATTAGAACCTGGGATAATAAACCATGTGCATTAAAAACAAATGATGTGCAACGTGATAATGTACTGTGCATTGCAATATTTATCTATGTGGTTAGTCTACAATTTTTCTAACAACACCTATTTTTTTTTTATCACGGGCACTATTTCCATTATATTTATAGCAATTTGATGAATCTAGGGGTACATTTTTTTGCACTGGTGCCAATGTGTCAGGATTCCACATTGCAAAGGTAGCCATCTTGAAAAGCTATAGGGTGTGAGCTCAAACCTGGCTGGGCCTTTCACATGGTAAATGGCTTTTTTTTTTTTGGTGAAATATCTAATCCCTAACAAATTTTTCCATTATTTGTCTTCAAAACACTAAGAAGAATTTAAGTGAATCAAGCTCAAAGTGTGTAGAAGGATTGAGAGATGGCAACCAAAACAGCAAAGGGTCTATAAATCCTTCCTTTAGAAAATGTGTTAAATGCAAGTAAGTTGGAAAGCTGAAAAGAAACTGAACATTTTTTAAGAACATTGTATCTACACGTGATGTTTGGAGATAAGGAAATGTTTGAAGGAGTATATGTTTTTCAATAAATCATAAAAGGGATAAAAAAAAAAAGGGGGTAACCTTACTGAGACAAAAGGTGTTTCTGTGGCTATAAATGGCTTTTATGTTATGTGGAACTGTATAATGAGAGAATGGTGTCTGGTGAAGCCTTTGAAACTTACTAAGCCAAGTACAAAGTGCCAAACACAAGCAGAGAATCTACTAGATAAAGTGTAGGCTTCCCCACTGAAATTTCAAGCTTTCTGGGGTTTTAATTGGAACCAATGTATTGAAAGATTTTGAAGAAATGCCCAAAGATATTGTATTACCATCCTCTGTGAAAAAAAACTAAAATAACTTTGCTTTGCAAAAATAAAACAGAGCAAAGTAAAGGAAAGAGATCAAATAATAGAGACCAATAACATAGCTCAATATAGATGTAAATATATTGTCAAAACTTTTCAGCATTATCTATGTGCCAATTCTCAAAATGCTTTTATGCTGTATTATGACCACTGGGAGTTGTGAATATTTGAAAGTTGATAACAGCAGGTGACAAAAAATGTTCTAGCTGTACATTTTTTATTATGCATAAAATATATTCGTAATAAAATATAAACCAATATGCTATCTCAGTCAGAGAAATGTAATAAAGTATATTATGGCAATACAAGTGAAAAATAAAGAGAGGCATATGAATCAGTAGAAACACTGTCACTACATTACCAAGTTGAGCATATGTTTAAATCAAGGTTACAGTAGGGAAAGACAAGGATGGGAAATAAGAGTAGTGTTTTCCAGTTATTGTGCCATGGCACACTGGTGTGCATTCAGATCTGATCAGGTGTACCTGTTACGATTGTGGACCCTTGGGCCGGCTGAGACAGTTGGTGGTATGCCGTGGGGGGCCCACGGCGAGGGTCACAGCCGGGAGGCGGCTCAGAGGAGATTCGAAAGAGGCTTCACCACTGGAAGTCTGAGGTCCCCCCAGGAGGAGCCCCTAGGGACCCGGACCTCTTGGACTTAGGTGGGACCCTATGTGACCAAGGATCCAGATGGTGGCCGAAGAGATGGACGAAGGGTGGCTGGGCTCAGGAAGCTGAAGAGTCTTCACCCTCGGAAGCCCACGGCTCCCCCAGTAGGAGCCCATGAGAGCCCGAGCCGCTGGGACTTAGGAGAATCCTCTGGGCCAGCACATACCAGATACCTGAGATGGTGGAAGAGGCCAAAGTCGGAGTCCAAGAGCGAAGCCGGGTCAGAAGCCAGAAGTCAGAGATCCAAACCAAAGCCAGGGATGAAAGCTGAAGACGGAGTCGTGGGACGGAGCCAGGTCGAAAGCCAGGAGTCAGAAGTCAATGCCAAAACCAGGAGCCAAAGCTGAGAACGTAGTCAGAAGATGAAGCCAAGTCAGATGCCAGAAGTCAGAAGACAATACCAGAACCAGGAGCGGAAGCCAAAAACGTAGTCAGGAGCAAGCCAGGTCAGGAGTCAGAAGACAGGATGATCAGGACACACTGCAACAACTAAAGACACAGAAGACTGTGGAACCTCGTTGCAAGGTGAGGTATTGGTGCAGCTGCCGGATGGGGCCACCCGCGGATCGGCGTCGGCGTCTCCCTCGCAGGGAGAACGCTGCGGAGGGCCGTGTCTCGGGCCTAGGAGGCCGAAGGGGAGGCTTACTTGCGGCCGGGCTGGGCCGCCTGGTGAGTGCAGGTCCCAGGGCACGGCCCGGGACCATAACAGTACCACAGAAAAGTCGCCAAGGCCTGATGCTTAGATCCAGACTAACATCTGAGTTCTTTTCTCAAGACATCGGATCTCTTTCTGAGAACATGTGCAATTATGTATTCCTCTTCTTCCTAGCTATTGTATGAGCCCCGGAGTGTGATAATTAATGAGCAACATGCAGGCTATGGATAACTGGGACTTGCTTTGTGTGGCATGCTCAGTGCACATAGCATCTCCCCATCTTCCCTTTCCTCAGTTTCCTCTTTTGAGTACTTCCTGCCTCTTGGGCCAATACAGTACGGTGCACTCAGGCCGAGTGCACCGTTAGCCCCTGTTTGGAGGCGTATTTTCGACATGCTATTATTACCCCTTATACAGTAAGGGGTAATAGTGCAAGGAAAACGCATCCAACCCCCCAAAAACTAATAGCGCCCGCAACATGCAAATGCATGTTGATGAGCCTATTAGTTATTCCCGCACCATACAGAAAGTAAAATGTGCAGCCAAGCTGGCTGGAGTTAATTTCGGCCGGCACCGGGAAAGTTTACAGAAAAGCAGAAAAAACTGCTTTTCTGTACACCCTCCGACTTAATATCATAGTGATATTAAGTCGGAGGCCCCAAAAATAAAAAATCGTAAAAAAAAAAAAAAAATCAACCCGTGGCTCACGGGTTGGAAGACAGATGCTCAATTTTGCCGGCGTCCGTTTTCTGAACCTGTGGCTGTCAGCGGGTTCGACAACCAACACCGGTAAAATTAAGCGTCGGCTGTCAAACCCGCTGACAGCCGCCGCTTCTGCCAATAAGGAGGCACTAGGGACGCGCTAGTGTCCTTAGCGCCTCCTTATTACCATGGGCCCTCATTAGCATAGAGAATTGCGCACCCAGGAGAGTGGCCTGGGCGCGCGTTGGGAGTGCAGGCGCTCGCCTCAGAGTGCTGGCTCTCCCGCGCATTTTACAGTATCGGCCCGACTGTTGGGAGCAGCAGCAGTAGAGGCGCTTTTGCAGCCACAAGTGGCAGCCAAGATAATTAACAAAGTCAGCTGCCTTCATCCTACCACATTCTTTCTTCTCCTGCACTTGTATATAGAGGGAACTGGCCCACCATGAAAAGATGTGTTTCTGCTTCCCATTCTCCCTTTGTTCTAAAATTTGGAAGAGAGACTGGTGGGGTTTTCATTTTTCCCTAGCTCTTCTTTTGACTACATGAGTCCTCTCCTTTTCTGCACTGCCTAATGCAGGCTGGTGTGCCACACAACCTTTTTGTTACTATAGGCATACCTTGGTCTTACAAAGGTTGGGAAACACCGAGTTAGGGATCAACTGTTCAGCTTGACTTACTATAGATATAAATCCCTGACTCCAGCCGGAGATATTCTTTTTCGCCTGCTATAAATTAAACTCTCAACTGCTGTTGCAGTGAGGCCTAATAAAAGAGAAAGGAAGGAAAAACTATTTTCACCCTTTTTTCTTTTTGTTTTTTTTGGTATGTGTTACATTTGGCAGCTCGTGGGATGGGCTCCGTGAGCCACTGCACTCACCCCAGACCTTGCTGGGCTCTTTCCTTGGTATGGAAGCCACCAACGAGGGAGCACCACCGAGCACACACACTATATCTGGACCCCCACCATCTTCTTCCTTCGTCCCGTAGCCCCCTTACATGTGTGCGTGTTGCCGCATATAGATTTAAAGGGCTCCATTGTGGGAAGAGCCCCCACAATGCCTTGTGTTGACTTCATTGGCTATCCCTCAGCATCGGGTCTCCTGCCTAGTGCAGTGTGTGTTGCTCCTGTGTTCAGCCATTCCTGTACTTCAGTGTCCTCTATTCCTGTGTTCCTTGTCCAGCCTTGCCTTGCTCAGTCTGTCTCATCTAACCCTGCTCCTCCTCCCAGTTCTGTCCATTATCTCTTCATGTTCTTCATCCACCCCTGGCCTGATCTCCTGGTACTGTCCTCTTGCCTTGAATCTGACCATGCTAGACTGTTTCCTGTTGTTGCCCTCTTGGATTGAGCCTGACCATGGTTGCCTGACACCTGTACCTGACCTCTTGCATTGGACTTCACCATGCTTGTCTGTCACCTGTCCCAACCCTTGGCCTGCTCCTGGTATCTCCAGTTTTCTGCCTGTCTTGACCTCGGTGTGCACTTGGACTCTTGCTCTTGTTACCACTCTAGGGGCCCACCTGTCCTGCCAGCCACCAGAATCTAAGGGCTCAACCTGCGGGGGAGGTGGTTTATATAGGTGAAGCTCCAGTCTGTCCCACTACAGGGCACGTTTGCTAGCTGTCAGCGTATGCCTCATAGGTTTGCCTATGAGATGGTGTCAACTATGCCACAGCAGTAAGGGCTTATTCCCATGCTACTCATCACAATATGGTTTTTCTTCATATGCAAGGCTTATTGAAGAAATCCCTGAACTGATACTATACATGGCAACATAAGCGGTCTTTGGAGTGGACAGAGAACAGATTCAGAATGGACTCTGGCAATTCTCTCACAAACTTCTTTATTTAATGCCAAGAAACAAACAAAAGCAGCTCTGCTATTCTTTGTAGTTCACAAAACAAAAACAGAAGTACAACTTACAGTTCAGCAGTATTCTCTTTCTCTAGGCTTCCTTCTCTCCCCTGGACCTCCTGTGCCCTCTTGGGCCTGGCTAGTTATACACCTTTCCCTGAGACCTCTACCCAGGACAGGAATTCCCTGCTATATTAGGTTTAAGGTAGATTGAGCCAGTTCTCTGAAGCCAGTTATTTAAGGTGTTCTGGGATTTTCTCCTGTATACCCCTTCACACCCATACATAACTATATTCCGGTTTTCTGTTTACCGTGTCTCCTCTGACAGTCAGCTTCTACATCCAAGTCAGCTTCTTCCATGACTGCTTTTAGGTCCGGCACTTTATTTCTCATGCTATGAGCATTTGTTTGCATAGCTTTCCAGATATTGCCCTTTTTTCCATCTCTAGGGTTTGGTTCACCTATCTCCAAAGATCCCAGTTTAAAGCTCTCCTCAGCAGGTTTTTCAGTCTGTGTGAAAGATGCTTTGCCCCTTCTTCAACAGGTGTCCTCCATCTCTTCTCAGCAATCCTTGAAACATTATCTCATTGACAAAGTAATGGGATAATCTGAGCATATCATGCCACAATTTTTCATTTCTTTCATAGAGCATGGTAATATGATTTCTCTGGACATTTCTTTTTTTAATTTTTAAAGCTTTTATGCTTTCAAGTTTTTAAAAATTTAATACTTTGGTTCCAATTAAACAGCACAAAGCTTGAAATTTCATTGAGGAATCCTACACTTTATCTAGTAGCTTATCTATTTGAATTAAGCACTTTGTACTTATCTTAATTTCAAAGGCTTCTGTTATGACCGTCGGTCGCAGACGGCTGCGACCGCCCCAACTTACGTCTTGTGCTGCCCTTCTCTCCTCTCCGGGCTTGCTCGCAGCAGGGGCTAGCCACTCCCGCCGCATACCTCAGCTCTCTCAAAGCTCCTCATGGCGGCCAGGACACTGCCGCCACCCACGCCGATTCCGGGCCTTCCTAGACCCATGCGCGTGCCACCGGGCCCTCCATTGAAGACACTATGACAGGAACCTCAGGGGTGTCCCCGACTGATGACATCACTTGGTCAGGGTTCTTAAGCACCGCCTTCGCCCTTTGCTAGCTGACTTGGCAACGAGTTCCTTCGCTACTGATGCTTGCTCCTGTCTCCTTGGACCCATGGTGACTGTTCCTGTTCTACCTTGGATTCTGGACTCTGGTTCGGATACCCGCTCCTCGGGGGCCTGCTTGCACTCCTATCGGAGACCTGGTCTCCAGGCTTTCCCCGCTCCTCAGGCTAGCCCTGCGATTTCCAGAGGTTCCACCTGCCAGACTCCCTGCTCCTCAGGGTTGCCTCTCAGAACTGTCTCACTACTTTGGAGACTCGACTCTGAGTTCCCCTGCTCCTCGGGGCAGGGCCTATGTTCTACATCAGTGCCTGTCTGTGCTTCCCTGCTCCTAGGGGAGGTGCCTACGTTTTACGCCAGTGATTGCCTGCGCTTCCCCACTCCTCAGGGCAGTGCTTACGTTCTTCACCAGAGACTGTATTTATACCTCCCTGCTCTTTGGGGTGGTATCTCCGTACCTCTACTAGAGGTTTCATTGTGCGCAGCCCTGCTCATTGGTGTTGCTTATGTCATCACTTGGAGCCTTATCTTGGGCTTTCCCGCTCCACGGGATGGATAGCTTACGTCATCTCATCAGTGCCTTCCTCACTATGCATCTCCACCCCTCGGGCTGCCTCTGCAGCATACCTCCTGAACTTCCTGCCTCATGCTCCCGCTCCTCGGACCAGCCTAGCCCCGCTCTCTCTGAGGTCCCTGCTCTGGCATTTTCTCTCCAGCCCAGCCTGTATACTGTGGGGTCCCTCTGAACTGAGTCTCTCACCCCGCTCCTCGGGACTCCCCACAAACTTCTTTCCACTAGCTCCTGCAGTCACGTGGCTACAACGCGGGACGCTCTGATCTTCTACTCACTACTGCATCTCCTGCTGCACATGACCTTGCCTCCCGATGGTGAGGACCTGTGGGGCTCCTCCCCACAGGTGGTATCAACCCTCACCTCAGGCCAAGAGTCCACAAAACCCACGAATCCTAATAGCTTCACCAGACACAATTCTCTCATTACAAAGTTCCACATGACACAAAACAAATTTATAACCATAGAAACTTCTTTTCTCTCTTAAACTGGGCAGACTATCCAAAATCATCTCTTCTGCAACATAAGATTACTAGCAAGCCACTTTTTTATTTATTTCATGTTTTTTGTATTCTGCAAAATCTACAATCATGACAAATGCTGATCACAAATAAAAGATATACACAAATAAAAGACATTTCAGTATATTTAAATATGTTCTTTAAGATGGAGGTGAACATCCAGCTATATTGGTTTTTGAATAGGCGTCACATCCTCAATTATGAACGAATAATTTAACATAGAAGATGCCTTGATTCTAGTGTATCCATGAGTATAAATGATAATGGTTGCCTTTTTCATTTGCAAACTATCTGGTAAATTTTAAAAGAAGCGCATGTGCGCTCATAAACATGAACAAAGATATGCCTCATTTTATAAAGTACGTACGTAGCCTTTAAAATGCTCATGATGCACATATGCAACAGCCTTTGCATGCATATCTTATGTACTTGCACAAGTGGGGAGAAGGAAGGAAGGAGGGAGGGAGGGAGGGAGGGAGAGAGAGAGAGAGGCTCTGAATAGGGTCAGTCTGAACTATATATAGGTCCCACTGTAGAGGGACACTTTGCATCTTGGTGGATTTTTGGAAGGTGGGTTGGGGTTAGGGTGGGCGATGTTACAGACACATTTAGAGGTATTCATTGTAAAATTGACATCACTAAGGAATTTTAGTCCTTATAGGCGATGAAAAGGAGTTGATTTGTACAATGCAGCTAGCAGAAAATGCAATGTACAAACCTTCTCCTCTTGTTAGACTTTTCACTGCTTATAAGGACTAAAATTCTTTAATGATGTCAATTTTACAATGAATACCTTTGAATGTGTCTGTAACACTGCCCACCTCCCGAAAACCCAACCCAATTCAAAGTGCCCCTCTACAGTACAACCTATATATAGTTCAGACTGACCCTATACAGACGCTCTTTCTCTCTCTCTCCCATGTTCAGGACTCCTGTGCCTCATGAGGACCAGGTAACATACACACATTGCCTTTGCAAAATTTGTGGTTACACATATCAGTCTTGGCCGTGCCCTTTCTGCCTCCTTATTCTGGATGCATGTCCTTCCCAGCTTCTTAAAATTCACACGCAGTCCACATATGTGTGTATTGGGCCATTTTTGCACAAGCAACACTTTTAAAATCTACTTCTATATGCATTTGTTTGAGTTTTGTAGGTTGTTGTTTTTTGGGGGGGGTTTTGGAGACATTCCTTCAGCTTGAGTTTGGACATGGACATTTTACAGGAGAACTATACTTAAGACCTATTGAATTAAATGATTTCTTCCATTTTGTGTCAATAGCCAAAATACTTAGTAGAACTGGCCATTAATTTTATGTCTGTGGTCATTAGAGAAAGAATTTAAATAAAATAATATTATTTAAAGCTTGCTATTGAAAGAATTTGCATTGTATTCTATTGCTAATTATCATAAACCTCATTCTATGTTCCTGTATAGCATTTGCCTGTGATTTGGGTGAGTAGGTAGTACATCCCTTGAAAAACCAGTAAATCCTCTTTAATACCTTTCTCTCAACTTACCACACATTTTCAGTCAAATAAGGATTTAACCTCATTATAATTAGTAAGGACACATTTTTCTTTTCAGTAAAATATAACACATCTCAAAATCATGAAGGAATGTTAACCTACTTTATATAAATGTATTCTGCCAAAGCAGCTTTCTATGCTTTTGCATCTTTGTTAAGTTTGTTATGCTTGTAAAACTGTGCCTCTCATTAGCAATAGCTCTTTCACAGAGGAGCTGATGTTTCTCTATGGGTAATTTAGTGTTCTCCAACATTCCTTAAATCAGGGAGGTCAGACTCCATTCCTCAAGATCCTCCAACAGTCTGATTTTGAGGATATCTACAATAACTTTAACAATAATTTTCTTACAGTGACTCTGATTTGTCACTTTATATATTTTGGTTATCCTGAAAACCAGGCTTGTGTGTTGCTCTGTGGGGCCAGAGTTTATGTCCCTGCTTTAACTGATAGATACTGGAAGTACTAAAAGCAACATCTTTATCAATTTTACTGCACTAATACTAGTACTTTCACATCTCCTTGGATGTGCACCCTGTGGTGGATTTTTTTAGGAAGCTGCCAATAAAAAACAAAGTTTATATAACACTATTGGAGGAATGGAAATGGAATTCTGTAGTTTGGTTGTCACTGGTAGTAGATTTATAACAAAAGGTGAGCCTTACTTCAGGCAAGAAAAAGAGAGTCCTCTATCTTAAAGCATGTTGAAAGAATACATCACAAGAAAACATGAACAACATTTTCTGGGGCAAAAAAGAACTACAGGCAAGCAGAGGATAAAATAACAGAAAAATATAGCAACAGTTCAAAGGTTAGAAAAGCGTGAACAATCAAACTGGGCAGAAAAGATGAAGGAATGGGATATAAAAGAAAATAAAGTTACAATTGTATTACAAAACACAAGAGCTACTATTGAGTTTTATAGAAACACTAAAAGCCTGAGCAAGTGAAGGCTAATTTAGAAAGAGAGTTACCATCCTAAATGTCTTTATGAAATTGTCTAATCCGATATAGTCTTGTCTCATGGAATGCTCTACTACTTGTCTTAGCACTCCAATGGGTTTGATTTGTTTTATGCTTTATCTTTTTTACAACAAGCCCATAAGCTCATTCCAAATAAGGTTATTCTATTCATTTCCCTGGAGTGTCTAGTTGCCTTTCCCTTATAGTACTATGCTTTCTCTAGCCGTTAGATCTCTTTTTCATGCTTATGGCCTTCAAAAAGGACTTTGGCTCTAAATTAGGTGACTATAATCATTTTTTCTGAATTCTCCAATGGCAAGACCTTTGTTCTTCACAATTTAAAATCTTGAAATAGAACTACTCTAATTTCATTAGTCAGTCTCTCTCTTTCCCTTAGTCAATCTAACTTTGCCCCCTTAGTCAATTTAACTAGGCCCTTTAGATAGTTAATATAATCCTATCTCTTAGCCAATCTAACTCTATCCCCTACAAAATCTATCCAACTCTATCCCAGATGCAGTCATTCTAACACCATTCCTTAGAAAGTCAATCTAACTCCATCCCCTAAAACATCTATCTTATTTTATTCCCTTTGAATGCTATTTAACCCTCTTTCTCAGAAAGTCAATCTAAAGCTATTCTTTAGGAAGGCAGCAATCTAATGCCAGCCTTTAGAAAGTCTATTATACCCTATTTTTATTTTTTTTAAAAACGTCTCTATTCAGTAATGCTAGTCTCATTCTACCCTTATAAAAAAGTCTGTTTTATACTGAACAGTCAATGTAACCTCATAGAACTGTATTTAGCTGAGGAGTCAAATTGCAATCCTCAAGGGATTTCAGGATACCTCTAATGAATATATATGGCATACATTTGTTTGCCCTGCCTCAGTTATATGCAACTATATCCCATGCATATTCATGACGGATATCCTGAAAACTTGACTGGTTTGCGGCTCTCGAGGACTGCAGTTTGACACCCCTATTATATAGAATCCTTCTATTTTTACAGAGTCAATGTCATTGTCGAGGACTGCAGTTTGACACCCCTATTATATAGAGTCCTTCTATTTTTACAGAGTCAATGTCATTGTCGAGGACTGCAGTTTGACACCCCTATTATATAGAGTCCTTCTATTTTTACAGAGTCAATGTCATTGTCGAGGACTGCAGTTTGACATCCCTATTATATAGAGTCCTTCTATTTTTACAGAGTCAATGTCATTGTCGAGGACTGCAGTTTGACACCCCTATTATATAGAGTCCTTCTATTTTTACAGAGTCAATGTCATTGTCGAGGACTGCAGTTTGACACCCCTATTATATAGAGTCCTTCTATTTTTACAGAGTCAATGTCATTGTCGAGGACTGCAGTTTGACACCCCTATTATATAGAGTCCTTCTATTTTTACAGAGTCAATGTCATTGTCGAGGACTGCAGTTTGACACCCCTATTATATAGAGTCCTTCTATTTTTACAGAGTCAATGTCATTGTCGAGGACTGCAGTTTGACACCCCTATTATATAGAGTCCTTCTATTTTTACAGAGTCAATGTCATTGTCGAGGACTGCAGTTTGACACCCCTATTATATAGAGTCCTTCTATTTTTACAGAGTCAATGTCATTGTCGAGGACTGCAGTTTGACACCCCTATTATATAGAGTCCTTCTATTTTTACAGAGTCAATGTCATTGTCGAGGACTGCAGTTTGACACCCCCTATTATATATAGAGTCCTTCTATTTTTACAGAGTCAATGTCATTGTCGAGGACTGCAGTTTGACACCCCTATTATATAGAGTCCTTCTATTTTTACAGAGTCAATGTCATTGTCGAGGACTGCAGTTTGACACCCCTATTATATAGAGTCCTTCTATTTTTACAGAGTCAATGTCATTGCTATGTCCTTAATCCTTCCCTTAGAGAGCCATACAGTTTGACTTTTTCTCTTGGAGAGACAGTATAATCCATAGTAAGGCCTCTCGAGTCAGCCTTATTTTATGTCTTATTATTTCATTCTTGCCCTTGGAAAGCTGATATCCCCTAGCCTTGTTAAAATGTCAGATTATTCTAATAGGACTGATATACCTTCAAAGAGCATTCTTGCAAATGTTCTTTTTCTCCCTCTTTGTTTTTGTCAGGGTGGTAGTTGTGGAAGGGTGTTAAGCTTGCTCTAATTTGGGGGGAGGGGAAGCTACAGGTTTGGAGCTATTTAAATATTTTATTTACTAGACATTTTTCCCTACTTGCCTAAAGAGTAAAAGTTTGTTTCTCTTTGTCAAAATTGCAGGGTGCTACAGGAGACAAATAATAGTTAGGTTTATACCATTGATATCTTCATATTTTTTATGTCACTAAATTTATTGCTATAGTAATTTGGAGTTATAAAATAATGTTTTTAAAACTGGCTCCCAGTCAGGCCCATGCAATACAGTGCCTCGGCTGAGTGCATGGCTTTACAAGTGCTTGGACACACATTTTAGATGTGCGTCCAAAATGTCTCATGCAATAAGGGGAATAGCACTTCCAAAATGCGCATCCAAACCAGTGTGAAACTAATAGTGCTCATCATATGTAAATTCATCTGGATGAGGCTATTAGCTATTACCCCCCTCCATGCCCCGGAGCAGACATTAATTCTTGAGGAGCCCTATAAGTTTTCAGAAAAGCAGAAAATATTGCTTTTCTGTAGTTCCTCAGACTTAATATCGTGGCAATATAAAGTCGGAGAAACTGAAAAAAGGAGAACCATAAAAAAATTTTTTTTTTTTTTTAAAGTGTCGCCAGCAGTCAGGTTAGGAAAATGGACGCTCAATTAACGAACGTCCATTTTCCTAACCCGTGGCTGTGCGCTGTGTGTGGATAATGTATCATAAAAAGGTTTCTTTTAAACTGGAAGGAAACTATCATATTAGATGTAAATGCATTTTAGAGGGGCACTTCCCCTAAATTTCCCCTTGCCATACTGTAACTCCCCCTCTATGAGCCCTTCTCCATCCTCCAGCCTCCACACACATTATATTTACTACCAAAATCAACTTGCTGAGCAGGTTGGATGGATCATTTGGTCTTTATCTGCCATCATTTTCTGTGTTACTTGTTTTAAACAGGTGGATTGCTTTTAATTCTATGTGTCTTTGTTCAACAAACATCAGTGTAATAGTCCATTTCTATGACTACCTTGATTAAAAAAAAAACTAGAAACATCACAAAATATTTATTACAGAAATCATTTTCTGCAATAAAAAAAACATCTTTACCACAAGCAGATTTTTTGTCTCTCTGCCCATTGTCTATAAAGATGGACCAATGTATCTAAGCATATCAGAGCTGAAGCAATAGAGATAAATGGCAATTAACCTTTACACAAGAACTTGTAGGCGCCGCTCCTGGGGAACATTCTTCCATTTTATTCATCTTAAGTCCACAACATGAAGATACAACAGTAAAGACTGGCTAACATAGAAACATAGAAACATAGAAATGACGGCAGAAGAAGACCAAACGGCCCATCCAGTCTGCCCAGCAAGCTTCACACATTTTTTTTTCTCATACTTATCTGTTTCTCTTAGCTCTTTGGTTCTATTTCCTTTCCACCCCCACCATTGATGTAGAGAGCAGTGATGGAGCTGCATCCAAGTGAAATATCAAGCTTGATTAGTTAGGGGTAGTAACCGCCGCAATAAACAAGCTACACCCATGCTTATTTGTTTTACCCAGACTATGTTATTCAGCCCTTATTGGTTGTTTTTCTTCTCCCCTGCCGTTGAAGCAGAGAACTATGCTGGATATGCGTGAATTATCAGTTTTTCTTCTCCCCTGCCGTTGAAGCAGAGAGCTGTGCTGGATATGCATGAAGTATCAGTTTTTCTTCTCCCCTGCCATTGAAGCAGAGAGCTGTGAGGATATGCGTGAAGTATCAGTTTTTCTTCTCCCCTGCCGTTGAAGCAGAGAGCTGTGAGGATATGCGTGAAGTATCAGTTTTTCTTCTTCCCTGCCATTGAAGCAGAGAGCTGTGCTGGATATGCGTGAAGTATCAGTTTTTTCTTCTCCCCTGCCGTTGAAGCAGAGAGCTGTGCTGGATATGAGTGAAGTATCAGTTTTTCTTCTCCCCTGCCGTTGAAGCAGAGAGCTGTGCTGGATATGAGTGAAGTATCAGTTTTTCTTCTCCCCTGCCGTTGAAGCAGAGAGCTGTGCTGGATATGCGTGAAGTATCAGTTTTTTCTTCTCCCCTGCCGTTGAAGCAGAGAGCTATGCTGGATATGCATTGAAAGTGAAGTATCAGGCTTATTTGGTTTGGGGTAGTAACCGCCGTAACAAGCCAGCTACTCCCCGCTTTGTGAGTGCAAATCCTTTTTTCCACATTTCCTCTTGCTGTTGAAGCTTAGAGCGATGTTGGAGTCACAGTAACCATGTGTATGTTTATTATTTTATTTATTTATTTATTTAAGGTTTTTCTATACCGGCATTCATGATAAGATCATATCATGCCGGTTTACATATAACAGGGGGTGCAATAGGGGGTGCAATAGTGGAGATAATACCCTTATTGAATAAGGGTATTATCTCCAGGCAGTAGCCGTTATTCTGGCGAGCCACCCACTCTTCATTGACGGCCTCTTGACTTTATGGATCCACAGTGTTTATCCCATGCCCCTTTGAAGTCCTTCACAGTTCTGGTCTTCACCACTTCCTCCGGAAGGGCATTCTAGGCATCTACCACCCTCTCCGTGAAGAAATACTTCCTAACATTGGTTCTGAGTCTTCCTCCCTGGAGCTTCAAATCGTGACCCCTGGTTCTGCTGATTTTTTTCCTACGGAAAAGGTTTGTCGTTGTCTTTGGATCATTAAAACCTTTCAAGTATCTGAAAGTCTGTATCATATCACCTCTGCTCCTCCTTTCCTCCAGGGTGTACATATTTAGATTCTTCAATCTCTCCTCATAAGTCATTTGATGAAGACCTTCCACCTTTTTGGTCGCCCTTCTCTGGACCGCCTCCATCTTGTCTCTGTCTCTTTGTAGATACGGTCTCCAGAACTGAACACAGTACTCCAGGTGAGGCCTCACCAAGGACCTGTACAAGGGGATAATCACTTCCCTTTTCTTACTCAATATTCCTCTCTCTATGCAGTCCAGCATTCTTCTGGCTTTTGCTATCGCCTTGTCGCATTGTTTCGCAGACTTCATATCATTAGACACTATAACCCCTAGGTCCCTCTCCTGCTCCGTGCACATCAGCCTTCCCCCCCCCCATCGAATACAGTTCATTCGGATTTCCACTCCCCATATGCATGACTTTGCACTTCTTGGCATTGAATCTCAGCTGCCATATCTTCGACCACTCTTCCAGTTTCCTTAAATCCCGTCTCATTCTCTCCACTCCTTCCGGCGTGTCCACTCTGTTGCAGATCTTAGTGTCGTCCACAAAAAGACAAATCTTACCTTCTATCCCGTCCGCAATGTCGCTCACAAAGATATTGAACAGGACCGGTCCCAACACAGATCCTTGCAGTACACCACTTAAAACCGCTCTCTCTTCAGAGAGAGTTCCATTTACCATCACACATTGTCTTCTGTCCGTCAACCAGTTTGCAATCCAGGTCACCATCTCAGCACTCACTCCTAAGCTTCTCGTTTTATTCACCAGTCTCCTGTGCGGAACTGTATCAAAAGCGTTGCTGAAATCTAAGTAGATGACATCGAGCGCTCTTCCTCAATCCAATTCCTTCGTTACCCAGTCAAAAAAGAACATACTTACAAGAAAAGATCATTCTGCCAGCCCTGTGGCTCCATGGAGGTGCTGCACACTGCCATGCAGAGGACCTGGGTTCAATTCCTAGATCAGATCTTCTTCTCCTTCCATCAGCTAGGGCTGAGAATGCTGCAGAAGCAGTGCTCACAACCCTTGTGGGAGGAGGGAGTTCCAGACACTGTCCAGGGGCAACACCTAGTGACTGAATTTAGAGCCCATGATTGCAAGAGGCCTGGAGAATTCCTAGTACATAGTCCCTGGATGAGGACTGTTGCTGCAGGGACTGGGCTGAGTCAGTTGAAGGAGATAAAAAAAATCAATTTAAAAATCCTAGGGGTAGTTGCAAATGAAGGCTCACATTGTTGGATCCCAACATCAGTTCCAATTGAACTGGAAGCCCAAAGGAGCAGGAGGAAAAATGCTGGGCCCAAAAGATTATTCTAATATTAACGAGACAATATAGTAGCGGTCTTTTTCTTATAGCAACCAAAGATGAATGAACATGGAGGATATGCACCTGGTGTTTCAAGACTATGAAAGACACCATGATTTATGTTTGCTAAATTCATTAGGTAAATATCATAACTGATGATTTCCTACAATGGATTCTCTATCTCGTTAACAACTTAATTTTCCACTTCAACATTTTAAGAATAAGGACATGTTAATCAGTCAGTGATTTATATTGTAGTTAGTGTTCTTGAGTGAAAATCATTATTTCATCCTATGCTGTTACAAAGGTGTGACAGGCAGTAATATATGAAGCTGTTATAACATCAGTAGAAGAAAACTAGTCAATTGTGTGCTCACATAGACAATGCCCAGTCTAAACACCAGGAAATATACGTGATATGAAAGTTATGTATCTATCAAAAAAGGCAGAATGAGTCAATCTGATAGGTTAATTCTGCATTTTCCAGCATTCTAATCCTCTCTGGATGATATCTGCCATGAATGCATAGAAACAATCGCATAGTATTTTCCTGGTGGAACTTTGAGAAGTAAACATGAGCAGGTGATCTGAATTATCAAGTAACACTCATAAAAGGAACCTCTCCAAAGGTATATGTGATCACATCAATTGGTACTTTTGTTGAAACTGTATTTGGTAGGGGTATTCAACTCTCAATCTCAAAGACCACAAACTAGACTAATTTGTATGTAGTATCTCAATTGTATGCATCTATATCTGACTGGTATGCGGCCGTCAAGGTCACCCTGATATACTTTATGTTGGAAATATATTACAAAATATGTTAATAGCATAACGTTCTAGAGGTAAAACAACTATGACCCAAAATCTAGTGGTGACATCACCTGGTAATATAAGTCAGCCTATTTTAATAAAAGTAGAAATGCTTTTCTGGGCACTATTGTTACTTCATCAATACAAAGGGTTGAGTACAGAATGAAGAGCTGCTGGTTTTCAGCTTGTTTCCTTCCCTGCTTCCCTCTTCAGCTTCTGAACTAGTCTACATGTGCAAACATACAAAATTGTGGAGTAATAAAGTTGCACATTCAAACAGCAATGTCAGGAGGAACGTGTGATGAATTGTAAAGGCTGTTGAAAGTTGCAAAATACACTGCAATTTCCTCAGGTAGCCATTTCATTCAAAATGCTTCAGTACAAAAACAATTCAATAATAGTACTGTCCCCTGACATGGCAGTGTTTCACCAGAGGGGCTTCATTGGGAGGGACCAACAGGAAAAATCTCAAATCATTTAGCTGAACTCCGACATCTTAATTATTGCAGTGCAAAATCATAGTCAATCATAGACTATGATTTTGCACTAGTCTACATGTGACATGCTTCTATTTGCATGGAAATCAGATCATTCAGCTGGTGGATTACTCCATTCATGTTCAAAAAAATGGTTCCCATCACATACTTTAATATCTCAGTGAGATACATCAGCAACTTCCTTAGCAAAACACAAAAACGACAGTGTAGAAATGAACAGCAGTTGAATATTAGGTTTTCCTTAATATCTACCATCATAAACAGGGACATTTGATTACCATTTAATGTTTTTCCAACACTCAAAAAGTTATGCACAATAGTCCAAATATATTTGAAGTGAGCAGAAGATAGAACTTGCCTATGCTTTCTGCTGCTATCCCCATGACTTACTGACTGCTCCAGAGAAGCAACTTGTATTTATTTCCTCAGTGTATCTACCTTGAATATATTTACTCCAGCTTACAAAAGTGGTCAGTCTGACTTTCCTTTAATCAGCAGGTACACAATACTCGTGCAATACCTCTGTCTAATCTCTAAACTAAATCACAACTACAGAGGAACATCGGCAATATAAAATGCCAAAATGTTATTACATGTACAACATTTTAATACATACATTGTATACATCCAACTTTGTGAGGAAGTCTTATGCACCTATAATTAATTAAAATTAAGACAACACATACATTTCTTAACCACTATACATACATACATACTACATTCACACCATTCACACATAAAACCTTGATGCGTATATACTCATGTGACTTTATACATTATCTAATTCATGATCACATACATGATACATAAATTTTCTATTGTATATCCTATTCACCAAACAGTATTCACCAGAAACCCACTAATATAATTTACAATACTCCGAAGAGATTTCTCGTTTCGCCTGAATTACCAGGCTTCCTCAGGGAAACTCAATGGTTTCAAACACTGTGGTATTTTATGCTGTTACTCCTGATGTTTGAAAATTTGCTTCTTAGATACTATATTCATTATCTTTCAGCATGTCATCATTGGGTTGATGGCGTTTCTCCCGCTGATTATATACCATGTTTAACGGCACATCTTCAAAGAATTGAACCAAACACCTCTCAATTGTATAAACGTTGTCCCCACAAAGTATCAGACTGAACTTTAAAATTTTCACCACCTCTTACACATGCAATATGTTACCAACATCTTCTCCAACTTCCCGGGAAGTTGGAGAAGAGGTACTGAAGCCGGCAAGGATGCGGGAAATTTTGTTAAGATATGTATTTCTATGATTGGTGCTTAAGATTAATGAGAGTCTCCTGATTTGGAGTGTCATTTAAATATGATGAAGAGACATGTTTGATATTGCTGCAAATTTCCGATACTAATGTAAAATCGTGATATGGATGCCCAACATATTGCATGTGTAAGAGGTGGTGAAAATTTTAAAGTTCAGTCCGATACTTTGTGGGGACAACGTTTATACAATTGAGAGGCGTTTGGTTCAATTCTTTGAAGATGTGCCATTAAACATGGTATATAATCAGCGGGAGAAACGCCATCAACCCAATGATGACATGCTAAAAGATAATGAATATAGTATCTAAGAAGCAAATTTTCAAATTATGAAACTGTGCAAAATGTTGGCGCCTGAATCCTGCTTCTGCTAAAACCTGTGTTGTGCCCCAGCCAGATCCCAATTTAAAAATACCGTTACCTAATGATTCAGTTTCATTTCAAGCCCCTGCATATTGGACATGCAGCAAATGCAGGGCAAGAAATGCTCTGCTATTCCCTGACTGTTTGGGGTGTGACTGATAACCCATTCTGGTGGAAATGTCACTGTTTCCCCAGGTATATGCCTCCAAATAGAGCTTGTCCATTCTGTGCTGCAATTAAGCCTGTTCCCAGGAAAGCCACAGAATATCTAGATACTATGAAGTCCAGTCCACGTTTTCTGAAAACCACTGTTGCTAACCTGGCTTCTGCTATGCAAGGTTTAAATTCTGTCAGCACAGGAGCTGCTTTTCAAAATTTATCCAGCAATGGCTCCCTGGAAAAAGCAGATGACTCCAAAACTACCTACCAGTCTAAGACCACAGACCCTCCAGATCCAAGTTAGACCAAATTCAAAGTATTAACACCAGCAGCTGTACCTATAACCTCTGTCTTAACATCCTGCACAGATGCATCAAGCAGTTTGCCAAGATAATTTAAAATCCCTACTAGTAAAGGCAAACTCGGTCCTTGACTGCAGTAAACCTGCAATTTACCTGCTCTGATCTCAAACAGACGGGACAGATTGTCTCACTTAGAACCCAACAATCATCAAGTGCAGCCAGGCAGCTGCAAGCAAGACCTGCCTTGAATCACAGGAAAGCAGCATGTGCCTTTGCTGGCCCTAAACTAAATATACAAGCTTTAGAAACTGAGCCTAATCATCTTGCATGAAAGCCACTCCAGATTGCTGTGCCCATTGCAAATGCTGTGCTGACTGTAGGGAAGTTGGCTACTACTGCTCTGCCAGGTGGTGACACTTTTCATAACTCCTACAAACTACTCTGGGCCTTTCCAGCGAGAGGGAACTGGAAAACCATCTGAACTCCTGTCCGTCTCAGCTACACCTCAGATTCTGAAAGACACCACTTTTGCAGTTCTGGCCCAAGAGGGACATTCTAGTCCACAAGAGCCTGCTGACCCTAATGTCCAGCATCCAGAGAGAGGCACTGTCCCAGATGCCCAGCATCCAGAAGAAGGCACAGTTCCAGATTCCCAACATCCAGAAGAAGACATAGTTCCAGACTCTCAGTGCCTAGAGGGAGGAACAGTTCTAGACTCCCAGAACCCAGAAGGAGGCACAGTTCCAGAAGCTCAGCACCTAGAGGAATGCACTGTTCCAGACCCCAGGGCCAGAAGGAGGTGCAGATCCAGACACCCAGCATCCACAGGGATGTGTAGTTCCAGACTCCCAGCACCCAGAGGGAAGCACAGTTCCAGATGCCCAGCACTCAGAGGGAGGCGCAGGTCCAGGTGTCCAGCATCCAGAGGGTTGTGCAGTTCTAGATGCCTAGTGCCCAAAGGGAGGCACAGGAGCAGATGCCCAACACTCACAGAAGGGGTTGTTCCTGATGCTAAGCATCCAGAAGGAGACGCTATTCCCGACACCAATCGGCCCATCCAAGTCTGCTCAGCAAGCTACGCACTTTATCCTTTTTTTTTTCTCCCTTTTTCTCTCTCCCACCTGTTACTATTGGCTTCCAGTACCCTCCAGCCCTAAGTCCCCTCCACCCCACCACCAATGTAGAGAGCAGCGCCGGATCTGCATCCAAGTGTACATCCAGCTCAATTAGGTGTAGCAACCGCTGCAACAAGCAGGCCACACCTCTGCCCCATACTCTTACCCACCCCTGGTTTTTTTGGTTTTTTTGGAGATGGCAGCCCTCCATCCTTCCGCTCCGTGAAGGTGGAACACCAACCACTGGCATCCCGCTCCGTGAATGCCTTTAATTCTATAAATTCCTGAAGGATGTTCTCTTTGACACAATCCAAATGCAAGTGTTAAGGACATTGGCAGTACATTTAAGAGATTGAGATTATATGCAGCATATCCTTACTTAATAGTGAGGTTCATTCCTGTCATGGTAAGTGTTAAAAATAATCGAGCTGAAGATATTACCTCCTGTGAGGGAAGATTACAGACCGTTTCCTTCAACTAGATAACAGGAAATCCAAACCACAGCTAAGCATAGCATTAGTGATTTTAAAGCCACACTTTTCTTTCTCCTATAAATAAATTTTTTTTTCTAATCTTAGTTTTCAAGCAAGGAGTGTGTCTCTGTCTTCACTGTCTGGGATCCAGAAGAAGAATGACTGAACAAAATGGTCCCTGCTCACAGTGCTCATAGTTTCACTTTCATTATAAAAAAAAAAAAAAAGATCTATCCATGCAGCTGCTGGCTGGTTTTAGGCTAGTTGAAAAAGTGATAAAACATGATTGGTAATGCTCCCTCCATCCTCAACGGCTCTGCTCTAGCTGATTTGAAGGGGAAAAAATGCATTGCTTGCTTCCCCTATACATGTTAATGAGATTAAACAAATCACAATGAGCCAAAATGGATTCAGATTTTTCAGTAAACTGTACCCATTTGGTTCAGGTGACCTAAACTGAGCCAAAAATCATCTCATTTGGATGGATTTTCACAACTGAATCATCTGAATACACATCCCTAATTTCCAGATTGGAATATGTTCCCTCATCCCAAGAAAATCTTTTTATACTTTACTGCATTCCACATTCATTGGATGACAGTAAAAATCTGATTGTACTTTTTTTTTTTCCTGCATTGAATTTTTCAGTGTTGAAGTCACCTCTTTAACATTCATTTAATTAAAAAAAAAGTCTCTGAACTCTTTAAACTGACTGGATCTTTGTAGGCTAAGAAGGACTGCATCCTTTTTTCTAAAAGAGAAAATGCAATTAAAAGGTTTTGCAGCTGAGCAGGAATCATAATGGGATGTCTGCAAACTCTGCATTTTCAAATGAAACATTTTTCTCCTTCCCTCCCTTCCTTCGCCCCCTGCCCCCTTTAATTTCTATAATCCTGGCTTTGGTCCTGTCATAGTAATCCTTTAACCATATTAAATTTGCTAATCTGATACAGTAAGCCATTAATTGGATAATTCTACTAAATCACACTTTTTGTTTTGCTAATGTGATATGAAATTTGCTAATCAGGTAAATTATCCAGAAGGTAAGGCTTTCAAACTAAATTAGCAAATGTTATTTTCTTGACTGTGTAAAGCTAAAGTAAAATGAAGTTCATTTGACCATATTAATTTCTCTAAAATAAAAGTTTCCCATTATAGCTTTTGATACTCACAGATTCTGACTAGAACAGCTGAAGTCACTGTACCCCAGTGCTAAAGTGGATATAAATAAATAAAGTAAAATTATAATTAAAAAGCTTATTAGTTTGGTAAAAAAAACATTTGCACATTAAGGAAGGCATTTGTATATTTTTAACTGTACAATAATGAATGTATTATTTAAATATTCCAAGTGATGTATATGGTAGTGTGCAAGGTATTTCCTATGAGCTTGGTCTCTCTCTGCCCTGTGCAATTTATACTATAAGAGTCAGATTTAAGGATTTTGCATACATAAATTAGGTGCAAATTTGCATATAATAACCAGGGCAATTTTATATAGATCTATTTGCAGCAAGTCTAACCTTTGCAGATAAAGTCCACATGCACAAAATCTATTACAGCATTAGATGGGAGCAGTGTAAAGATTCTTGCAATGCTAACTGCACGACATCACAAGCACCTCATTTTTATTTATTTTTTTTGAGGCTTTGTAAATGTTTTGAATTTGTGAAATAAACATCTAGCACTGAGACTTTACACTGCTGCCTTGTTTTCTGTTTAACACCTGCTGCTTTCTATGTTGTCTGTGAGGCAACCTAAGTGATTGTCCTTTTAACCTTTTTTTCAGTCCTATCTGTCCAGACATGCTCATGTTCTGCCCTTGGGAGCAGGAGCAGGAAATAAAAGGCCCTCTGGATGCAAAGAGAGGATCCAGAGCCATCTGTTGGCTGGAGTAGGGCCTGGTATGGTAATGAAATATAGAACCTTTCATATATATATATATATATATATATATATATATATATATATATATATATAGGGGCAGACTTTAAATACTTGCGCGAGTGCGTACTTTTGTTCGCGCAGCAGGCGCGAACAAAAGTACACTGGATTTTATAAGATACGCGCGTAGCCGCACGTATCTTATAAAATCCCGGGTCGGCGCGCGCAAGGGGGTGCACATTTGTGCAACCTGCACGCGCCGAGCCCAGCGCGCGCTGCCTGTTCCCTCCGAGGCCGCTCCGATTTCGGAGCGGCCTCGGAGGGAACTTTCCTTCACCCTCCCCCCACCTTCCCCTCCCTTCCCCTACCTAACCCACCCCCCCGGCCCTATCTAAACCCCCCCCCTTAACTTTGCGTGCATCGGCCGGCTGTCCCGCTCCGTGGTCCGGTCCCGGGGGCTGTTCCGGAGGCCGCGGCCACGCCCCCGGAAGGCCCCCGGGCCGAAACCACGCCCACGTCGCCGCCCCCGAAATGCCGTGCCACGCCCCCTAAACGCCGCGTCATCCCGCCACACCCCCGACAGGAAGCCCCGGGACTTACGCCCATCCCGGGGCTCTGCGCGCGCCGGCGGCCTATGCAAAATAGGCGCGCCGGCACGCAAGGGCCCTGCGCGCATAAATCCAGAAGGATTTACGCGCGCAGGGGTTTTAAAATCCGCCCCATACTGTATATCATACAATAGATAGATAGAGAGAGAGAGAAATAGATAGATATAGATATAAATCTAATCAGCCCCTCCCATGGCAGGAACCTTCCCACTGTCAGTGGATAAGTATGTAATATAGGGCTTCAGATGATGTAGTCATGTAAGGTCCCTAGCTGTAATACTCATGGGTAGAGCCAATCGATACCCTCTTTCCAACTGAGTTTGAGATAGGAAAGCATAAGGAACTCAGGGTAAAGAAGGAAAGCAGGGTTAAAGTAGTAAATCAGGTGGAATAAACTGAGGATTTTTGTTTTATTTAAAATGTCTTATAACTAAATCATTATTAGCTAGGAACAAGTATAAAGAAAACTAGTATTACATAAAATAAATAACATCAAATTAATCAAGATTCTATTTTTGTTTTAGTTTAGAACCGGTTCTCTTGAAATTACTTTTATCTTATCTGTCTAGATGTGGTCAGTGAGCTAATTAAATAGTATCTATAGGAATTTGATTCTTTGAATGATGTTTTTTTCCTTACAGGTTTTTTGGATCTCCAGAAGATTGTTTGGTGGTAAGTGTAATATCTCTTATGTATCTTTGTTCTTCCATATCTCTTCTTTGTTTATTTTGTGTTTGTTTATTTTGCTGGCTAGCTAGACCGAGGCATAACCAGAGGCCCACCCAAATGTCTATGGTTGGCAGAAAATAAAAGCCAGTAATCTACACTCTACCACTGCTAAAATTGGACGGAACACTCATAGCTACTGCCTGCAGAGATCCTCAGCCGAGCCAAGCCAAACTGAGCCCAAATGAAATGAAATCCAGTGTTGGGCCAGGAACCAACCTGCACGCTCTGTTAGGCCCTGCAGCAGATCCACCCTCTTGTATGGGAAAAGCGGTGGGGGAAAGAGATTGGGGGAGAAGAAAAGAAGCATGGGAGAATGCTTTGGCTCAACTGACTGTAGAAGGCAGGCGGACAGAAGGACTCTGTGAAGGAGTGTCCTTACTACCCTTCCTTAATTTGTGTGGGATGCCTGGTCCACCTTCAATTTCTGCAGAGGGAGAGAGCTCTGTGATCAGGACCCTTCTGGGCAGGAAGAGCTCTGTGGGTGGCATCCAGCTTGGCAGCTTAAGAGGCAGAGCTCGGCTGGGATCAGAAGACCCCGTATCTCCAAAAGAAGGCAGCTCCTGTAATATCTGTGAGCACACTGCTGAAGGTAAGCAGTCTACACTCTATGATATGAATGCTGTTTGAAGTGCTATAATAGAGCTGGAACCTTGTGTGACAGAGGCTGGAGTCAGTGTGGAATGTGTCTCCAGCCTGAAGTTGCTCCATCATCCCACATATGGTGGTAGTGGTGGGATTATTTCTCTACGCAAGACACAGAGGAAACCCAAGTCACCAAGGGGAGGAATAGAAAAAGAAATTATTTTGTTGTATGTGTGGCTTGCCAAAGAAGCAGTTTGGAGGCAAAGCAGGGTGGCAGTGTGCACCAGAGCACTTTTTAAAGATGGCGCCGGCCGTCCATTGCTCCTACCATGTGACAGGGGCCGGCCAATGGCACGGATACCCTGTCACATGCTAAGGGCAAAGGGCCATCAATGCCATTTTGTTTACTGGCAACCGACGGCCCGAGAGCGGGAGAATGCTCCTGGGACCCCCACTGGACCACCAGGCATTTAAAAATTGGGGGGGTTGGAGGGGTCCAGAGGGTGGGGGGATACTAAAGAACTAATTTTAAAGGGTCGGGCTGTGTTTTCGGGTTGTCGGTTCGGTGCAGCCGATAAAAAAGAAAACAATGATTGGACCGCAGGAAAAATAATTTCCCGATGGTCCACGAATCCGAAACCAGAACCGATTCCGATTCCGATTCACATCTCTACTAGTGACCAAGCAGGGCCTGTGAATGGTATAACAGGAAAAACTGGCGTGGAACTAGTGAGTAGTAGAGGAGGACCGGAAGGCTCATCTGCATACTGCTCCCAGCATCCCCCAGGAGAGGAGTCCAGAGGTCACCGCAAGTGATCCAGGGATTGACTTCCACAGCCCCAGCTTCCAGAGGCCCGCACCCTTTGCAGTAACTGAGTGAAGATTAATTTAATGATGGTTAAAGAGGATTGGTAAGTATAGATTTCAGAAATTTTTGGTCTTATAAAAGTTTGGTGAAAGGTGAAATTAAGTGATATATTCTTTAGAGTTTGTGTGTGTCTGAGGTAATAAGCAAGCCAGAGATAGTTAATTCTAGTGTCTGTCTTTCCCACCCACTCAACCCTTGATTTTTAGGCACAAGACACTTTCTCATTAAAAATCAATCAGGGTCTTATCTAAATCATACTATTGTACCAGCCCTTATTGAAAGTTTAATCATTCCCTTGTAGGACACTAGCTGATTAATTAGTAAATTCACCTGTAAATTTAAAGTACTGTCATTCCAACTCCCTTAGTATCCTAAATTTAACTAGGAACTCATAAAACTAAGATGAAGGCAGCAGTCCAGCAGCAAGAGGGGGCTTTCCAGTCTTTTGCATTGAGTGTCACATGTATGATTTTTTACCTGCCGGTGAGAGATTGTATGTGTGCACTCGGTGCAAAGAGCCCCTGGCTCTCAGGGAACGAGTCCAATCTCTGGAGGCTAGAGTAGCAGATTTGGAGGAGCTGAGACAAAGAGGTACATTGATGAGACCTTCAGGGACATAGTAGCCAAGTCCCAAATCCAGTCTGGCAGCCCCAGTGCTGCCATGGATCAGAAAAGTCTCCCAGTAGGAGAACATCACCCTGGTGTAGCAGGAAGTGATCCTGTAGCAAGGACCTGCTCTCCAGGTGACGTATTGTCCTCTCGCACTGAGAACAAGTCTCCCAGGGCTACTGCCCAGGAGGGAAGGGTTAGGTCGGCCATCATAGTTGGTGATTCGATTATTAGAAATGTAGATAGCAGGGTGGCTGGTGGACATGAGGACCGCCTGGTAACTTGCCTGCCTGGTGCGAAGGTGGCAGACCTCACGCGTCACCTAGATAGGATTATAGACAGTGCTGGGGAGGAGCCAGCTGTCATGGTACATGTGGGCACCAATGACATAGGAAAATGTGGGAGAGAGGTTCTGGAAGCCAAATTTAGGATTTTAAGTAGGAAGCTGAAATTCAGAACCTCCAGGGTAGCATTCTCTGAAATGCTTCCTGTTCCACGTGCAGGTCCCCAGAGGTAGGCAGAACTCCAGAGTTTCAATGTGTGGATGAGACGATGGTGCAGGGAAGAGGGATTCAGCTTTGTAAGGAACTGGGGAAACTTTTGGGGAAAGGGGAGACTTTTCCGAAAGGATGGACTCCACCTTAACCAGAGTGGAATCAAGCTGCTGGCACTAACTTTCAAAAAGGAGATAGAGCAGCTTTTAAACTAGAACAAGGGGGAAAGCCGACAGTCACTCAGCGGTGCATGGTTCGGAGAAATGTATCCTTGAAGGATACTAATGAAACAGGAGAGTTAGGGCATCCCAACAGAGAGGTTCCATTAAAAGCAAACATAGTCCATGTGCCTATATGTAAAAAATCACCAAAACTAATGATTTCCAAATTATCCTTAACAACTGAAAAGCAGGTTAATACAAACAAAAACACACTTTGAAATGTCTATATGCTAATGCCAGAAGTCTAAGAAGTAAGATGGGAGAGTGAGAGTCTATAGCAGCAAATGATGAGATTGACATAACTGGCATCACAGAGACTTGGTGGAAGGAGGATAACCAATGGGATAGTGCTATATCAGGGTACAAATTATATCGCGATGATAGAGAGGATCAACTTTGTGGGGGTGTGGCACTTTATGTCCAGGAGGGTATAGAGTCCAACAGGATAAAGATCATACAAGAGACTAAATGCTCAGTAGAATCTATATGGGTAGAAATTCCATGTGTGTTGGTTAAGAGTATAGTGATAGGAGTATCCTACCATCCACCTGGACAAAATGGTCAGACAGATGATGAAATGCTAAGAGAAATCAGGGAAGCTAACCAATTTGGCAGTGCAATAATAATGGGAGATTTCAATTACCCCAATATTGACTGGGTAAATGTAACATCAGGACTTGCTAGAGACATAAAGTTCCTGGATGTAATAAATGATAGGGATGAGAATCGTTTTTTGACGATTTAAAAAATCATCCGATATTTTTTAAATCGTCAAAATCGTTAGAGTGTGCGATACAATAGAAATTCCCCCGATTTATCATGAAAAATCGTAAATCGGGGATTTGGGGGGAGAGCGGGAAAACCGGCACACCAAAACAACCCCTAAACCCACCTCGACCCTTTAAAACTAAACCCTTACCTTCCCCTACCCTACCGAACCCCCCCCCCAAAACCTTTTACGAGTACCTGGTGGTCCAGTGGAAGCCCCGGGACCGATCTCCCGCTCTCGGGCCATCGGCGCCATTTTGATGCCACTAATAAAAATGGCGCCGATGGCCCGATAAAAAAAAACCCACCGACCCTTTAAAAATCGACCCCTTAGCTTCCCCCACCCTCCCGACCCACCCAAAAATGTTTTAAAATTACCTGGTGGTCCAGTGGGGACGCAGGGAGCAATCTCCCGCTCTCAGGCCATCGACTGCCACTAATAAAAATGGCACCGATGGCCCTTTGCCCTTACCATGTGACAGGGTATCCGTGCCATTGGCTGGCCCCTGTCACATGGTAGGAGCACTGGATGGCCGTGGAAAAGGGTAAACAGTTGAGTGCCTCAGGGATCTGTACTTGGACCGGTGCTTTTCAATATATATATATAAATGATCTGGAAAGGAATACGACGAGTGAGGTTATCAAATTTGCGGATGATACAAAATTATTCAGAGTTGTTAAATCACAAGCGGATTGTGATATATTACAGGAGGACCTTGCAAGACTGGAAGATTGGGCAACAAATGGCAGATGAAATTTAATGTGGACAAGTGCAAGGTGTTGCTTACAGGGAAAAATAACCCTTGCTGCAGTTATACGATGTTAGGTTCCATATTATAAATATATATATTCCATATTATATATATATGGAAATATTTTTTCCTGCTTTTTCTGTTTTATGTAAACCGGTATGATTTGCATTTTAATGTAAGAATGTCGGTATATAAAAATTATAAATAAATAAATTAAATAAATAAATAAATATTAGAAGCTACCATCCAGGAAAAAGATCTAGTCATCATAGTGGATAATACTTTAAAATTGTCGGCTCAGTGTGCTGCAGCAGTCAAAAACCAAACAGAACCAGCAGTCAAGAACCAACAGAAAAACCAAAAGCTCAGCAAAAGGATGAAAGTACAATGATAAAGGTAATCTAGTAACCTAAACTGTTAAAATGTAAACTGGAAATGACTCATTACACTTACCAATTAATATAATTTACAAACTATGTTACCGACCCTAAAATGGCATCTATGTAAATTAAGATACATTAGCCTCTTTTTATGTGCCTTAATGTAAACCGTTGTGACGGTCCCCACCAAACGACGGTATAGAAAAATGTTAAATAAATAAATAAATAAAATAAATGTTAGGAATTATTAGGAAGGGAATGGTTAATAAAATGGAAAATGTCATAATGCCTCTATATCGCTCCATGGTGAGACCGCACCTGGAATACTGTGTACAATTCTGGTCGCCACATCTCAAAAAAGATATAGTTGCGATGGAGAAGGTACAGAGAAGGGCAACCAAAATGATAAAGGGGATGGAACAGCTCCCCTAAGAGGAAAGGCTGAAGAGGTTAGGGCTGTTCAGCTTGGAGAAGAGACGGCTGAGGGGGGATATGATAGAGGTCTTTAAGATCATGAGAGGTCTTGAACGAGTAGATGTGACTCGGTTATTTACACTTTCGAATAATAGAAGGACTAGGGGGCATTCCATGAAGTTAGCAAGTAGCACATTTAAGACTAATCGGAGAAAATTCTTTTTCAGTCAAAGCACAATAAAGCTCTGGAATTTGTTGCCAGAGGATGTGTAGCTGGGTTCAAAAAAGGTTTGGATAAGTTCTTGGAGGAGAAGTCCATTAAAGGCTATTAATCAATTTTACTTAGGGAATAGCCACTGCTATTAATTGCATCAGTAGCATGGGATCTTCTTAGTGTTTGGGTAATTGCCAGGTTCTTGTGGCCTGGTTTTGGCCTCTGTTGGAAACTGGATGCTGGGCTTGATGGACCCTTGGTCTGACCCAGCATGGCAATTTCTTATGTTCTTATGAAACCCTATTTTTCAGCAGTTATGATTTTCAACCTGTTCAGATGTTTTCATCTGGCATATCCCCAGAAACCATCTCAACAGGAATAAGGAGTTGCCTCCGAGAGAAGAGGGAGGGGTTCTATATGACATGGGCTGGCCTTGAATCAACTACCAGTAGATCTAAATACTTGAAGTTTGCTTAGTGAACCACACCTTCCTTGAGGTCTTTCAGCAAGCTCATTACTATGCTTCAAAGCTGTATCAGATCCACTTTCATCCAACTGATTGGATCATCAGTAATCAGACACGTCTATATATCTTCCTCTCTGTACTTTGCTTGTAGCTGGTATAACAAATCACTTGAGCTTGCTCTGGTGTTTCTGTTACTGGCTCCATGTCCTCTGATAGTTGGATGTTTGCTTGTTCCTGATAGTTACTGATCTTTTTGGATCCTCTTCCTCCCTTCTGACACTCGCCTGTTTCTACACAGACAGACTTCATTTTTAATCTTTGCCTGGATTAGACTACATTAGTTTTCTGGATTTATTTTCTATGATAGGACTTCCCAATCATGTCCTATTGATGCCATAGACCATAGAATTTCAGGATATTCACAATGAATATGCTTGAGAAAAATTTGCATATGCTGGGTCTCCATTGTATGTAATTTTGTCTCATTAATATTCATTGTGGATATCCTGAAAACCTGATTGACTGTGGGGTCACCAGAACAGGTTTGAGAAGTCCTACTCTATAGTTTCGGGTATTCTCATCTTGTCTGCTTATCCTATGGACTCTGTTGAGTGCCAACACCCTGTGCATGAACTGTTACATAAACCATGCTTTGTAAATGGGTAATTACTTTTGCAAGGTGTTTAGTGAATATCTCTATTTTTCAGGTAGATTACATTTATAATAACAGTTAATATTAAGTGAAACCTGAAAATCTAGTATTAGAAATTGACTCAGTACCATCTGGACAGGTTGAAATAGTTCTGATTTCACCCCCATTCCATCTATGGACTTGTAGCTCCAATTGTTCTAACATAAAGAACACTATAAATTCAAAGATCCAATGGGGCAAAACAAAGACTGTTTCATCCTGTTCAGGCATGATCCAGTTGGTACCCAACAAACAACACTGTTTTAAACCCATTTAGGCAAAAAATAAAATGATTGAATGAAGCTTTAACTCTTAAACATTTGAATGTTAACATATAAATTATTGGTTAGACTAAAATTACACTGGGCAACAAATTTTCACAAAAGTCATGTTACGGAAATGAAATTAGTCAATTCTTATACATTTCCATGTGCTAAACATGAATGACTGTGAAAATGCAAAATTGGCTCTAGTTTTTTTGTAATATGCAATAATATAATTACATCTTGAACTGTATGCCAATAGTAGGAGACCTATGGTTAATACCGTTTGAAAAATGAAGTCATAGACTACGTCTTAGATTTCTTTGCTTGTCTCTTGTACACCTGTTCGGGAGCATCTCTGCGGAGTGTCCAGCAGTAGTCAGCCAGCATGAATATTTCAAATGCTCTCCCTTTCTGACTGGGCTTCATATAGTACACTGCTGACGTCAGCTTACTCAGCAGCAGCATGGCAGTAGAACTGCATTGCATCAGAAAATGATGTAATAAACTCTGGATGATGTGTGCATGATGGTATTATGCAATATGATGCAATATTACATCATTCTAGGCTTATTTACAGTCCTACTGGATAAATTTACATGACTAAACATAGAAAGAGAACTATATTAAATATCTTCAAAACGAGAGCCAATAAAAAACTTTTCATGGTCATATTCGTGTTCAGCACATCAAGATACTACAGAGTAGGACCTTTTTAGGTCAGTAACACTTTCATTGTTGCCCAGTGTTATATCTTCATTTTAACACTGAAGCTGTTTTTCAAATATTATCTTAGGAAGACTTCATTACAATATAATTGTGATTGCTAAACATTTTAGCAGATGCATCTTTTTAATAAATTTAAATATATTGGTCTTAAAATGGAGCATAACAAATTCAGAAGCTGCAACAAAAATTAGAGAGACCATTATTTAGCAAATTTGCTTGATTTTTGGTTAGAATTATTCATGATATTTGTGAATTTTTACTTGCTAATCCTCACTGTTTAGTCATAGTTATATCCTATGACTTTTCCATTTCTCTCTAATAAATCTTATTCTCCATTTTTGGTCTGGTAGTCTTTTCTTTCACAACTTGCTTGCCCGCCCTATAAAAGGAACAGCAGGACTTTTTGTAGGTTCTTCACCACCATTTGATTCTTCTTCTATAGAAGCCAACTCATATTCCATTGCATTTAGATTGTTTTAATAGTTTGCAGTGTTTTCTGTCTTAACTTATATTTTATTATTTTTCTAGTCTTTAAAATAGCAATCCAAATTAGATCATTTGTGTTGTTTTATTTAAAACATTTTTTAATTCCACCATCTCTAAAATAGTGTTCAAGACTGATTACATTTATGCATTCATAATAATACAATTCTAACATACAAAAATAATACATAATCGCATCATGATATACAAATTATAAAAATAGTAAAACAAAATTAACACAAGTAACATATAATTATGTGGTCGCTGAAATGCCTTTGTAAAATAAAACTCTTGAAGCCTTTTTCTAAAGAAACATAGAAACACAGAAATGACAGCAGAAAAGGACCAAATGGTCCATCCAGTCTGTTCAGCAAGCCCACAACAGTATCCGCTGTGCCATGCAGGTTACCCCATGCTTATCTGTCTCCCAGACCACAAAAGTCAGCTCCCTCATTGGTTGCTGCACGAATCCAACTCCCCACTACCCCCGTGCTTATCAGTTTCCCACACTAGCCCTCGTTGATTGCTGTTGAATCCAATTCCCCATTATGCCTTGCTGTTGAAACAGAGAGCAATGTTGCATCAAGGTATCAGTATTATTGGTTAAGGGTAATAACTGCTGCAACATCAAGTTACTCCATGCACTCTTTTCTTCATTTCCATCCTTTAGCCTTTAGGGATCTACAGTATTTATCCCATGCCCTTTTGAATTTTTTCACTGGTTTTCACCACCTTCTCTAGAAGGGCATTCCAGGCATCCACTACCCTCTCCATGACGTAATATTTTCTGACGTTGGTTCTGAGGTATCCTCCTTGGAGTTTCATTTTGTGACCCCTAGTTCTACTGATTTCTTTCCAATGGAAAAGGTTTGTTGTTTGCACATCATTAAAACCTTTTAGATATCTGAAGGTCTGTATCATATCACCCCTGCGACCCCTGTCTTCCAGGGTATATACAGTATATTCATATCCTTCAGTCTTCCCTCAAAGGTTTTATGTTACTGACCTCACACCATTTTGGTAGCCCTTCTATGGACTACCTCCTTGCTGTCTCTATCCCTTTTGAGATAAGGCCTGCAGAACTGAACATAATATTCTAGGTGAGGCTTCACCGAGGACCTGTACAAGGGCATCACTACATCACTACCTCCATTTTCTTTCTGGTTATTCCTCTCTCTGTGTAGCCCAGCATTCTTCTGGCTTTAGCTATCACCTTGTAACATTGCATCACCATCTTCAGATTGCCAGAAACTATCATCCCAAGATCTTGCTCTTGGTCTGTGCACATCAGCTTTCCCCCCATCTCATACAGTTCTTTTGGAATACTGCATCCCAGATGCATGACTCTGCACTTCTTGGCATTGAATCCCAGCTTCCAACTCTTCGACCACTCTTCAAGCTTTCATAAATCACTTTTTATTCTCTCTACTCCTTCAGGCGTGTCCACTCTGTTGCAGATCTTGATATCATCTGCAAATAGAAAACCTTACCTTCTATCCCTTCCATAATGTCACTCGCAAAGATATTGGACAGAACTGGTCCCAATACCAATCCCTGTGGCACTCCTCTTAACACAGCTTTCTCTTCAGATTAGGTTCCATTTACCATTACACACTCTTTCCTATCAGTCAACCAGTTTCTAATCCACTCTACCACCTTGGCGCTCACTTCTAAGCTTCTCAATTTGTTCACAAGCCTCCTATGTGGAACGATATCAAACGCTTTGCTGAACTCCAAAAAGATGGTGCAGCCTCCCATGTACTTACTTTTGTGCGCGCGTGCGCACCCCACCCACATCTTTATTACAACCTTGGCGCGAACCTCGGGGGCGTTCCCCCTTGCTGACGTCACACCATCCGTTGAGTTAGCAAGGACTTGAATGAAGTTGAGTTACTTCGGGGTAACTGCTAACCTGGGTACCCACTCCTCGGGGGCCCTCTGCTTTATTTCAGGTGCCTTACAGGGAACAGGTATTCGTTCCTCGAGGGCCTGCTCTCCCTGCCTCGGTGCTTGCACTTCCCTCTACAACCTGATGGAATCGGATATCTACAGCAAACACCTAGTGAGTACTCTAACTCTCAGTCTCTCTCATCCACAGTACTTCCTGCTAGGAAACATGCTTCAGAACCTCCCAAGACCAACAGGGTGAGAAGGGATCCCTCTGCCGAGGTCCCCGAGACTGCAACTACCAGACTGCCTCACTACTGCCACCTCTGGTGGTACTCTTCAAGCTGTATAATAAAGAACTAACTGTGTTTGTACGTTCTGAGTCTAGCCTAATACTGTGGCTCCTCACGGGGCTCCTCCCCATGGGGGTGGTCATCTATCACAGTACCCAAGGATCCACCCAAACACCGCTCAACCATAACAGCTTCAAATGTTGCCAAAATTTTCTTTATTTTTCTTAGCATATTTCTAATTTTTTCTTAAGGAAATGTTCCTTTGTTGTTTCCAAATTATTTTTATTTTTTTTGCTGTTCTCTTTCTTCTTGAATCATTAATTTTTATTAGCATTAACAATTAAATAATTACAAATCATAGGGCTTTATGTATACATAGTAGGGATGTGCATCCATTTGAAACAAAAAGTTAAAATGCAACAAATAGGACTATTTTTGTATCATTTGTGGCCCCCTGAAATGAATGGAGAATGTCCACAAACTTAAATGAAAATGTCCATCTAATTTGTTTATGCTTCCCATTCAAGTCGATAGCCCATTGAAAAGTATTGCTGTGATACTAATATCTAGGGATGTGAATCGTTTTTCAACTATTAAAATTATCGTCCGATAATTTTAATATCGTCTTAAATCATTAAAGAACACGATACAATAGGAATTCTAACGATTTATCGTTAAAAATCGTTAAATCGGGTTAGTGCGCACTAACAGAAAATGATACAAATTGACACTTTTCAGGTCAGTTAAGGTCAGTTTAGGAATGAATATGTATTCCTATTGGCTGGCTGCCCTCTTATTTATTGATGTTACCAAGGTTCCCACTGAGGTGATGGTTGGGGGGATGGGAAATTGAAACGGTTGGTAGCTTGACAAAAAAAATAATGTGATCAGTCAATGTGACTAGAACTTATGCCCTATCCTTGATACTGGGAGTGTTGAGATCTTCCTGCACACAGTGCCCTATCCCTGATACTGGGAGTATTGTGATTTCGGCGCTCAAGGCGACATCAAGCGTCGTGACGTCACACCTTGAGCGCCGAAATCGAACGGGTCACACAGGCGCACCAAAATCGCACAGGTCGCACAGGCGCGCATTCATTCACTGCCGGCGGGGGCTGCCGGAGGCCACTTTCGCCGCCGGCTCCCTCCGCCTGGATGAATGCACGCCCACCCGCCCGCCAGCTCCCGGATAAACGCGCGCCCACCCTCCCGCCGCCGCCTGGATCGAACGCGCGCCCACCCACCCGCCGGCTCCCGCCGCCGCCTGGATGAATGCACGCCCACCCGCCCGCCGGCTCCCGGATAAACATGCGCCTACCCTCCCGCCGCCGCCTGGATCGAACGCGCGCCCGCCCGCCAGCTCCCGCCGCCGCCTGGATGAACGGGCGCCCACCCGCCCACCGGCTCTCGCCGCCGCCTGGATCGCCTCCCTCTCATCAGAACTCGGAAAATTGGACCTCACCAACATTGACACAGCCCACTGCTCTTGGAGCAGAATCACCAAAGACGATGCGGACAAAATCTGTCCTATCAGATCCAAAGAAATTAGGCCACTTAATTAACAAAAACCTTGGTTCACAGCAGAACTTAAGTCCCTTAAACTAAAGCTAAGAACCAAAGAACGGAAATGGCGCAAGAACCCTTCCCCTTTCTTTCTAGCAGACTACAAATACACCCTCAACTCCTACAGAACCTCAATCCTACAAACTAAAAAAGATTACTATTCTCAAAAAATCCATCACTACCAGTACGATGCCAAAGCACTCTTCGCCTATGTCTCGCTTCTCACAAAACCAACCCCAACTCCATTCACAGACAATGATGCAAAAAACAAATGCAATGAACTAGCAACCTTTTTCCATACCAAAATAAGTAACCTCATTGCAAAGTTTCCCCCCCCCCCTCCATTTACGAGACACAAAAACGCCGGCATCCCCCTAGACTCTTTTGTCACTACCTCCATTTCTGAGATATTAAGACTACTAAAGAAAATGAAACCTTCTACACACCCTGAGGACTTTATTCCCACTAAAGCCCTCCTTACCATTCCTGATACAATTGCCAAACCCTTATCGGAGATTATTAACTGTTCTCTCACCTTAGGACAAGTCCCATCGGCTCTGAAACAAGACATCCTCAAACCCATCTTAAAAAAACCAAACCTAGACACTTCAGACCCAGCTAACTTTAGACCAATATCTAACCTCCCTTTCCTGGCTAAACTTTTGGAGAGCGTCTTCAACTCCATAGAGCATCTTGAATATAATAACCTACTATACCCTTCCCAGTTTGGCTTCAGGAAATTCTTCAATACAGAAACCCTCTTACTAGACCTATCTGATACCATCCTCAAGGGTATGGACAAGGGCCAATCATTTATTCTCACTTTATTAGACATTTCCTCGGCCTTTGACATCATCAGCCACAATATTCTTATTGAACGCCTCACTGACATAGGCATATCAGGAACAGCCCTGAGCTGGTTTGCTTCTTTCCTAAATAATCGCCATTATAAAGTCAAAATTGGTAACCACGAATCGAACCCCATTAATCTAACACATGGTGTTCCACAAGGATCCTCCCTCTCCCCTACTCTCTTTAACATTTACCTGCTGCCCTTATGCCAACTTCTTGCCGACCTTGGACTAATGAATTACATCTATGCTGATGATGTTCAGATTCTCATCCCTGTCACAGATTCAGTATCTAATGCGCTCAAATCTTGGAACAACTGCCTTTCTTCAATCAACTCTCTCCTCACCAACATCAGGCTGGCCTTAAATACGTCAAAAACAGAGCTGCTCTTTATCTCACCAGCTTGCCTTAACCCACCACCCTCAGTGCATCCCTTAACTTTCTCCCAACATGTTAGAGATTTAGGCTTTACTCTGGATAACCACCTCAGTTTCCAAAAACATATTAACAACACAACCAAAGACTGTTTTTACAAATTGCAGATACTGAAAAAACTTAGACCTCTACTACACCACAATGACTTCCGAACAGTCCTCCAAGCTACCCTTTTCACAAAGATCGACTACTGCAATTCCCTTCTATTAGGCCTTCCAGCAACTTCAATCAAACCTCTCCAAATGCTGCAAAATGCGGCAGCAAGAATCCTAACCAACTCACGCAGATCAGACCACATCACTCCGATCCTCAAAGACCTCCATTGGCTACCGATCACATCCAGAATCCTTTATAAGAGCCTTACAATTATCCACAAAACCTTAAACAATCAAAACACTACCTGGCTAAATAACTCGCTCCAATACCACACCTCCAATAGATCCTCCAGAACCGCCTATAAAGGATACTTAGCCACCCCCACCCACAATATCACCCAGCTCATTTCTACCAAAAAACGTGCACTATCCGTAGCAGGACCAATATTATGGAATTCTATGCCACCCGATCTCTGCCTGGAACACTGCACTGCCACCTTCAAAAAGAAGTTTAAGATGTGGCTGTTTGAATAAGCCAACACTTGAATAAGCCCCCTCACCATATCTCTCCTTTCTCTACCTCCCCCCCCCCTCTTGAATTACTCAAATAATGATATGATATTTATGGTTCTATCTATTTAAAATCCTCTTGCCTAGGTCACCTGACCATTTTTCTACAACTCCTCCAAGTTCTGTATTCCCCTGTTACATGTAACTTTTTACTTCCCTCTCAGTTGCAATATATTTATCCCCCTGTTATCTGTAAACCGATGTGATATGCCTATGAACGTCGGTATATAAAAGTTTTTAAATAAATAAATAAAGAATAAATAAAGAAATCTCTCATGGTACCTTGGGATTATTTTTTCCACCTTTGCTGTTATGTTCCCCCTTCATGGTTTCTTAGGATGTTCATGCTACTCTTGTTGTCACTTTGCCTCTCTCATGCAATAGTTGTTACTCTCTTTTGAAGCCTTGCAGTGTTCTTCACACTCGTGCTATTGCTTTTCGCCTTTCCTGTTGCCTTGGCGAACTCTTGCTATTGCTGGTATCCTTTTGCCTCTTTATGGTGCCTTACACTATTATGTCATTTTTGGGGCCACTTTGCCACACTTTTGGTGACTTGTAGTCCTCTTTCCCCTTCTGAGGATGTCTACCCACAAGTTCATTAAAATTCATTAGAAAACCCGAATTTTGGAACTCAAAATTGGCTGTATTGCTTCATCCATTGACTTTGGAAAACTAAAAACTGTATAGAACAAATAAATAAAAATGTTTTTTGTTGGAAATAAACCAAACAAATGGAGGCAATCTACGAAATGAACTAATCAAAATGAAAATTTTGCCTCTGCATATCCCTAATACATAGCAAAGAATTTCCTTCTTTATGTATGCCCAGAGTATGAGCATTGAATAACGGAAAGGAAGTGAACGACCAAGCTAAAGCTAATATGGAAAGAGCTGGCTCTTTCATTTGGCAGACTAGCCAATCGCCTAGACTACGGCAATTTTATAGGTGGCACCAGAGGCTTTGCTATGCAAGAACGCACAGAGTTCTGTCTGATGATTTTATTAGCTAGTGCCTCAATTTCAAGCAAAAGCTAACAGCCCTCTGCTTCTTGTTCCAGTTCCTCCCCTTTCATGAAATCTAGCTCTTACCCTCCTATTGTTTCCTGTCATGTAGGAAACGAGCAAAGGGAAAGGTTAGAGTGGACAGTGCAGAGCAAAACAAAGAAAAGCCATTCTGCTTGCTAGTACAGACCCTCTACTCCTGTTTCCTTTTTCCTTCCTGTCCTGCAGGGCAAGAAGAAAAAGGGTGAATATTGACTTAACACGAGTTCTGCTTTTGTCTGCATGTTTCTATTTATATTTTGTGGATATTTATTCCTTAGTTGGTAGCCCTCATCTTTCTGCATTATATATGTGTGGCCTGCTATATCTGAGATATTTTGCTAATATGTAGTTTCTATATAATCCATCTTAGTTTTTTCCCAATAGGATGTGTATTGCTAAATGCTAATATTAAATTTGGATTTTTTTTAGCCTGCCTTTCCAAATAATGCTCAAGGAGGCTTATGGTATTTTTAGAATTCTTTAAGTCTCTGCCCCAAAAAGCTTACAATCTAAGTGGGTACCTGAGGTAATGTGAGATAAAGTGATTTATTTGCCCAATGTCACAAGAGTGAGATTTCAACTCTGGTTTCTCTGTTTCTCAGCCCACTGTTTTAAACAGCAGGTGTCATGAAGTGAGGGTAGTGAGCCCTTGGGCCACTGTTAAGTTGGTACTGCCTATTTTATACAAGCACAAGATAGGCTTTAACAGGCGGCAGCTGATACATCACAAGATGAGATATTCTGCCCCTTTGGGTTCAGCCTGCACATTCTGGTGGCCTGCAGAGCTTTCCAAGCCAGGGAGAAGAATCAAAGTCAGTGGCCGGGCTGTGGTCAAGGCTGGCAGGGAGCAGAGCGGAGTCAAGGTCCAAGCTGGGGTCAAGATAATAAGAAATTAGGATAGAAAGAGAAACATAACAGGACAAACAGGAGCAGGCAAGGCTGGAACAAGGCAGGGCAGGAACACACAGAAACAAATCAGGAACAAAGTAAGAACACACAGGAACAAAACTAGGAGCAAGATAGGAACACACTGTAGCAACTAGCACTGCAGAAGAAGCAGGATACCTGTTGCGAAGGCATGGGAAGGTGGTTCTGAGCTTCCTTTTATAATAAGCAGGATGTGATGTCACCTGTGCGTCTCATAGGAAGTCCAGCCAGCAGGCCCTATAAAAGGGGCCTGCTGGCTGGACTTGGGATGCAGGACAATGCCGGAAGCACTTCAGAGTAGAAATGAGGGATGTTACACCAGGCCACTACGTTTCCCTGCTGGGAAGAAAGAGTAATGCTGTTCTAGGGCCCTTTGCAATATTTTCTTTGCTGCCTTATCAAAGATAGGCTTGTGCTGTTTGAGGTTCGTGAGTTGGTGCTATTTTGGTACAGCACGCAGGGTCAGCTTTTCCATTAGAACAATGCTGTAAAAATAGATAATTGGGCATACAAGCATACTTTCCCTATGAACCATGCATGCTTTAGATGCTTTTAGGGTGGACAATTTTTAAAAAGCCCTTTTACCCATATGGCTTTTGAAAATTATCCTCCCTAAGTTGTTAAAATTGATTGTAAAGCTGTGGCAAATTGTTTTCTGAAAAGAGTTGAACAGATAAAAACGACATTAACAGTTGATATTAGTGACTGTCCTAAAAATAAAAGTATGGTGCCATTAGCAAATTGAACACAGTTCAGCTGCATTTCAATGTCTGATTTATTGAAAACAATTTCAAGTATGAAATCCTGTAGACCCATGCCCCTTTCAGATGATTTGAAGTTTGTCATTGGTAACTTATGCTCCTTTGGCAAGAATAATGCATCATTAGAGGAGAAAATTGTTCCAAAGAATTTTAAAATGGCCATTATAAAACCAGTTGGTCAAAGATACTAAGGTCTCTTAGATGGAGAGATGGCATCTAATTTACAGGATAATTTCAGACTTACCCTCGTTGACTAAAATTCTTGAGAAATGGGTATTGATGCAGTTAGAGGACCATTTGGAGGAAAGCAAAGTTTTATAACCCACACAAATTTGGCTATAGAAGACATCATGGTACAGAAACTCTCAACTTTTTAGTTGATAGTCTTAGGCATCAAATTAAGTCTTAGGCATCAAATTAAGAAGGGATCAGCTATTGGTAATAAATGACATATTTGCGGCTTTTGATACCATATCTATAGGGCTTTAATTTCCTATCTTCAGTCTATTGGGATTGGCGGTCAGGTTTTAGACTGGTTCTCCACTCTTCTTCAGACAGGACTGAACAGGTACAAATAGGTAATGAGTGTTCTGACTGGAAAGAGTTAATATCAAGAGTTCCCCAGGGCTCATTCCTGTCAGCTTTGATGTTTAACATATCTTCAGGTATTAACCAATCTTTTGTCATAATTTGTATTAGACTTTTATATATATGCTGATGAGATCCAGTTTAATTTATCAGGCTGGTAGTCTTCTAGATGTATTATTAACATATTATGTTAAAAAAAAATTGTAATGGATGTCAAGGAATAGCCTAATGATGAATCCACAGAAACCGTTATTGTGGATAGGGAAGTCCTCAAATCCAGGGAACCAGAAGTACATGAAAATAGTTAAGGCAAATATTCCTATAGTTACAAAAGTTCAAGTCCTTGGAGTAGACTTGGACTCCAGATTTACAGTTATACCCCAGTTAAAAGAAGTAGCTAAGAAATTATTTCTGAAACTCAGAATGCTGAAACAACTGAATTATTATAGGACTCCCCTGGATTTTAATTCAGTTTTGCAAGCGATGGTAATCTATAATCTTGATTATTGTAATGCATTGCATTTGGGCTTGCCTAAAGTCTTGTTAAAGGTATTACAGATGATTCAGAACATGGCAGCCAGGTTTTTAACCAGAGCAGATGGAACAGATAGGATTTCACCTAAGCCAATGGAGTTACACTGACTACCAATAGAGCAGAGAGTTCCAATTTATATTCTCTACCTAGTACATAAGATTTATTTTGGTTATGGCTTGTATTGTTTGAACAACTTGGTGAATGATTATGTCCCTCTTGTGACCTTTGTTCTAAAGAACAAAATATTTTACATGTCTCATCATTTCATGAATATAAATTACAAAAGACACAAATTTGAGTTTTTTCTAGTGCTGGCTCAAAAATGTGGAATTCTGCTAATGAAGTGCTGCTGATGTTTTTAGGAAAAAGATGAAAATGGATCTTTTTAGTTTAACACTTAAAAACTTCAGCTGTTTTTATTATTTTTATCTGATTGTTTCTAAATGCTCTGTCTATTTGAATGTTTCTTAAACAACATTTGTAGGTCATTTTTTGATTATGGATATTTTTATTTTGTGATCCACCCTGAATAATTACATTACAATTGGTAAAAGCTGGAACCATACGGCTGTATATTTATATCCCAAGTTTCTCAATTAGAAAATGGTCTGTGTGGTACTACAAAGTGCTTCAGTAAATGTTCAAACTTCACTCGACTGTAGCACAGAAGATGAGTACCATGCACAACTCACTTTAGAATGCTATTAGTAGAATGTGCTTATATTAAATATTGTAAGTTATGGTATCTACATTCAAATTATTTATTTTTTGGTCTGGCAGGTTCTTTCTGCTCTGTTGGGTTTCCAGCTCAATCAGAACCACAAGCCTTCCTTTACAACCATGTAGGGGATTTGCCATTATGTGGCCCTCTGTCCTAGCTGGCCCAGTCATTATACCAACAGTTCTCAGTCAAGGGCCACAGTACAATTAGGTTTCATTTTTATCTAATGGCTTGGATTCCCTACCCCCAGGAGCTGAAAATGTTATCTCTGCAGCATCCCCAGCTGGTCTACATGCAGAAGCTGGACTCAGCATTGTCACTGAGCCAATCGATGGACTGGGATGGGGTCATTTTTATTTACCTGAGCCAGAGCATGTGCTTCCGCTGGAAATCTTTCTACATCCCAAATGGGGTTGCCTCGAGCCCACAGTAACTAGAATCGGTGTTTGGGAATCTTTTTTCATTGGGAAAAAATCATAGTAATAAAAACAATTTGCAAATTAGCAGTAAGCTCGACAGAGCTGTGTGATGAGCAAAGACAGGAAGAAGAAAAGTAAAGCAACTGAAATGTTGTTTGCTTTTCACATCTTTTTTTAATGGAAGAAAAGCACAGGTATACTGTATGTTTTACAAATAAGGTATATAATAGGAATTCAGTGCTTTGTCACAGTAGGGTTAGTTTTCAGCCTATAGGCAATGGCAGTATCATTGTAACTCCATGGAAGCACATCTTTTAAACACTAACCTAAAATATGTGACTTACATTTTTGAGTCATATCAGATGAAGTGATTTACAGCCTGCTATATGCTGTATAATAAGCAGAAAAGGATACAGATAAGAGAGAGAACCAGAGCTCCATCTACTGTGTATAGTCTCATCTCTCTCCAGTGCATGGGGACATGATGGGCACATATGTCTATATAAACACAGTATTTATATGCTTTATTTTTAATCTTTAAAGAATATATAAGGGCAACCCTTGCAATATTTATATGACATGGAGGCAGTCTGAAATAAGGTTGCCAACTAGCTCCAAATTTTCAGGACAGGCTGATCCAGTCCTGGTTTTACCCCACTGCATGTGTGGACTTGTAGTCTTGCTTTTTATACTGGACTGCAATAAGGAAACCAGAACTACAATTGTCTGCATGCAGTGGGGTAAAGTCAGGACTAAATCAATCTGCCTTGGAAATCTGAAGTCAGTTTGCAACCCAGTTTCCAGTTTCATCTAAGTCTTGTAGGGTTACTTAGGGTTTCCAAACTTCAAATTGAGCTATTTCATATTCTACAAAATCTGCAAAACTCTGCTATGAACCAACCAGAAAAGGATTATGTTTAATAAACCAGACTGATGCTTGTAAAATGTAAAAAAAACAAAAAAAACCTGATCTTACATTAGACTTGTTTCAATCAAATTCTTTTTGGCCTTTGGAAGATGAATAGTGGAAAAAATAAAACAAAAAAGCAAATATTCAGGAAACAGCAAAAATAAATAGCAAATATTTATCATCGCCTAAAAAATGATATTTGGAATAGGTCACTCCACCCACAGACAAGCCCACAATACCCATCCATCCAAATACTAACTTATAACATCAAACATTATACCCTAAAGCAGTGATGGCAAACTCCAGGTTTTCAGGATATCTACAATAAGTATGCATGAGAAAGATTTGCATGTACTGCCTCCATTGTATGCAAATCTATCTCATGCATATTCATTATTGATATTCTGAAAACCTGGCCTGTTTGTGGCACTCGAGGACTGGAGTTCGCCATCACTGCCCTAAAGTAATAGCCAAATGGATAGCTACCTTTCTTAAAAAAACAAAATAGTAATGCACGGTTACTATTAAAGGCACCAGAAGAGAACAGAAACATGAAATACCATGATTACAAAAGAATCAAGTACAAAAAAAAAGACCTAATGGCAACAGTATGCATAGTAACACACAAAAGAAACAGTTCTTTCCATAATATTTGCATAGGATCATACACCGAAATTGATCACAGCACTCATACCTTCACAAGAACAAATCACAAATAAACCTACAACATGAACAACACATGCATGCAACCATGCAAGATTCCAAGAAATGTTACATAGAAAAAAAAAAACATCTGTGTCCACACTGGGCACAGTTTTCTCTGGCCACTTCTGAAGCCATGAGACATACCCATAAATCCTGGTGATGTTTGCTGTATCTGAAAACATAGAAAGAAATACAGCCATTCAGGTAAAACAAATGCACATTCCTACATGTCAATTCCACTGGATACAATAGAGAAAAAGAAAATAGAAAATTAAGCATTTCTGGTACAAAATTATTACTATCATAATCAGAAGGAAGTTAAAGAGAATGCTATACTGGAGTTAAGGAAGGCTCCCAGCTATACAAAAAATAAAATAAATGGTTTCATCTTCCTTGCGCACTTTGCCTTGCCCTAATTTCCTTATCAGACAGCAACACTGCACAAGACAGCACAGATAAACACCCTCTTCTTTTTACAACACTGAAGCTTCAGTCTTTGCTCTAACCCCTCATAAGACAGGATGTTTTAACAATTCAGTACTGAATATACAGAGCAAACCAGTACCGTACAGATTGAAGGATGGCAACAGCAATGCTCATCCGCCGCTCACAGCAGAACAATCATCAGTCTTCTGTACTTCCTGACCAAAAATATACAAGAGACCTCACATAGCACAATAGTGGATGCTGGCACATAATAGGAGTATGCATTTCTTTTTAATATATTGCACGTCCAAACCAAAAAGACCCAAACATTTTCAGGTATTTTTTGTTTCAATTTAAAAAAATAAAATGAAAAGGGGCCTCCACTAGGCCTTCTGATTTCCCTCAAGTCCTTCCAAGAGAGTCCCAGGACCTGGGCCTAACCAGCTGGACTGTGCAAAGCTTAGCCAGGGCCTTCCCATGCCCCTCTGACCCCCCTTCTGCCCCTGCAAGAAAGCAGCTAGGGCCAAGGCCTCTCTCCCTAGCCCCCATATACCCCTTTCACAGGGATAAGCATCCAGAAGTTGAAATAAGCAGGAACAAAGCCCGTTCACTCCTGCCCCACCTACCAGAGAGTATAAAAATGGCACCAGGGGCCATGATACCACATTGCCATTTTTAAATCAGGTCAGGAGTAAGTGGGTATTGTTCTTGTCCATGTCATCTTCTGGATACGGAAAGAGGTAAGTAAGGACTGGGAAGAGATAGCCCCAGCAAATATTTCTGGGGGCAAGAAGGGCCCACAGAGGCCCTGCTGAGTCCAGCTCAGCCCAACCGGGTAGGCCCACGCCCTATGATATTCTTACAAGGGTGGGATAGAGTTCAAAGGGGCCCTTGGAGACTCTGAATGGGCTCAGTTCAACCAAGTCTAGCTGGGCAGACCCATGACCTGTGGCTGTCTTAGAGGCAGGAGGGATTAGAGAATCTTGGATAGGTCTGTTTTGGTTTTGGATTTTTTTTTTTTTTTATGATTTATTTGGTTCAGGAAATGAACTAAACAAAAAAATACAAAAACATTAAACAAACCAAAAAAAAATAAATCTGAAATTAAAAAACAAACCGAAATGAAAAATTGTGTGCTGCACATCTCTAGCAGATAAGGACCATTTGTTCCATCCATTCAGTCTAGTCACTTCTGCCTACACTATTCTAGCTCTGGTTGCCATTATTCCTTACCTATAGCACTGACCTCGGCACTAAAAGATATCTTCTAGTTGTGATCTATACAAATTTGACTGCCTGTAGGTGATTGTTCCTTGTCCTTTATTCTGTTAGCTGGGAATTGCCACTAAGACATTTTGTTGATCGTGCTAATAAACCTGCTTCCTAGACCTGTTCACACTTTTGAGCACTATTATTTATTTATTTATTTAAAGTCTCTTTTATACCGATGGCCGTTCGCACATTGCATCGGTTTACAAAAAACAAGAACTATTGGGCATGGCCCTTACATATAACCGGTAGATAAACAATAAACAGGGGGAGTAGATAATACTGAAAGGCAACGCAAATTAATAAATCAATAAATAGAAAGATAAATAACTATGAACATGAGTAACAATATACAATAATCAGAGGTCATAAAGCATCAGGCATAAATCGGTGGTCATAAGGCATTCCTAGTCATAGAGCATTCTTAATCGTAGAACGAAGAATAGTTTACAGAGGAGTTTTATGAGGTGGGCGGTGTCATGGGGTAGGCTTGCTGGAAGAGCCAGGTTTTCAGTTTTTTCTTGAATTTGGGGGTGTAGGTCTCCATGCGTATGTCATGAGGCAAGGAGTTCCATGCGGAAGGGCCAGCGAGTGAAAAAGATCTGCTTATGGTGGAGGAGAGTTTGAAAGATTTGATGGATTGGGTTCGTAGGGTTCCTTGGAGGGCTGGGCAGGTGGGTCTGTTGGAGGTACGGGGGAGGAGGGGAGGGTTGATCCAATTGAGGTTTGAGTTTACCAGACTTTTGTGGATTAGGGAGAGTACTTTATAAAGAATTCGTGAGTGTATTGGGAGCCAATGTAGTTCAATAAGTGTGGGCGTAATATGGTCTCTTTTTTTAGAATTTGACAATATGCGAGCGGCGGCGTTTTGTAATAGTTGTAACGGCTTGATGTGTGTTGCAGGGATGCCAAGGAGGAGTGCGTTACAGTAGTCTATTTTAGACAATATAATAGACTGGAGTACTGTACGGAAGTCAGAAAAGTGTAGTAGGGGTCTGAGTTTTTTTATCGTTTGCAGCTTAAAATAGCATTCCTTTATGATAGAATTAATGAATGGTTTAAAAGTAAGATGATTGTCAATAAAGACACCTAAATTTCGAATGTGTGTGGGGAATATGGTGGATGAGTAAGAGGATGGTATGGCTGGAAGCGGTTGCTTATTGGAAATGATTAATAGTTTGGTTTTGTGGGGATTTAGGGCCAGGTGCATGTCAGCGAGGAGTTGGTTGATGTAGGACAGACAGGATTCCCAATTTTGTAGAGCAGTTTGGAGAGAGTCAGAGAAGGGGAATATGATTTGCACATCGTCCGCATAAATGAAATGCTTGATGCACAGGTTGGTGAGAAACCTTGCTACTGTTTCATGCTACGGTAGTTGATTTTGCCACTCACGTCCCACTGAAAGCTTGACACAACCCTACCACTGTGCCATGCTTCTTAATGTTGTCATCTCCTTCTTTTAGCCTTTATCATTTTGGTTAGATGAGCATATGTGTTTTCACTTTACAAATAGCAAATCTACAACACACACACACACACACACACAGGCCCCCCCCCCCCCCACCCCATCTCTCCTCAAATCCAGCTATGGCCACCAAATCCAGTCCAAACAATGTAACACCTGCCTTGTAGCACTTAGATAAAATATTGACTAACAATCTGAACTGATTGAGATGCTTTAATAACCTGCATGTTCCACCTGCTTTCTGGAGATCCCATTTCTTAGTCTCTGTAGAAGGCAGATAATGATGGACACTGATGTGGTGCATACTTTAGCTGGAGTGAGGGACAAAAAGCATCTAGAGCCGTTGATTTTCAAAGACAAATAGAAACCAGCCTCATTCATAGCTGGTGTACATATTCATCTTAGTGATTCTGTGACAATTCTAGTGTGTCACCCTTGATTCGTCTTTGATGTTTTCAATCACATATTTCTAAACTCATGAAGAAAGCCTACTTCTTTCTGCGATTCATTTGATGGCTGTGATGTTTTTGCATTCTTCTGATCTAAAATATTAGCCCATTCCCTTATCTTGAGCAGATTAGACTACTGCAACTCACTATTTCATGAATGGAACAGCTCCCCTATGAGGAAAGACTGAAGAGGTTAGGGCTGTTCAGCTTTTAGAAGAGACAGCTGAGGGGGGATATGATAGAGGTCTTTAAAATCATGAGAGGTCTTGAATGAGTAGATGTGAATCGGTTATTTACACTTTCGGATAATAGAAGGACTAGGGGGCACTCCATGAATTTAGCAACTAGAAAATTATTTTTCACTCAACACACAATTAAGCTCTGGAATTTGTTGCCAGAGGATGTGGTTAGTGCATTTAGTGTAGCTGGGTTTAAAAAAGGTTTGGATATGTTGTTGGAGAAGTCCATTAACTGCTATAAATAAAGCTGAATTAGGGAATGGCCTCTGCTATTACTGGCATCAGTAACATGGGATCTTCTTGGTGTTTGGGTACTTGCCAGATTCTTGTGGCCTGGTTTGGCCTCTGTTGGAAATAGGATGCTGGGCTTGATGGACCCTTGGTCTGACCCAGCAAGGCAATTTCTTATATTTTTATGTTCTTAACATTTAATCAGGTTAGACAATTGCAAATCTCCCAAAACACTGCAGCTAAAGTCATTTTTAAAAAACAAAGATACAATCATGTTACCCCCACTTTTATTAGACTTGCACTGACTACCTATTTCCTTCTGATTACAGTTTAAAATTGGATGTTTGATTTCTTTTTTTTTTGTATTTATTTTCATTTTCATAAGTGAAAAGAATAAGAAAATCACAAGCAAAACAATCCAAAATACACAATAAATCATATCAAAATACTTGATCTAGTCCACATTATCTAGGGGACCTTCAAAATGAAAAGAAAAACAAAAGAAATTCTTTAAGGGATAGGAGATTAAAATATACTGTTGTCTACCTATGTGTTTCATTACACCACAGATTTATTTCTGATGAAAGTTTCAAGATGAGATGGGTCCACAAACACAAAATTATTCTTTTGGAAACTAATCAAACACTTACATGGATATTTGAGAAAGAAAGTGGCACCCAGGTGTAAGACCTACTGTTTGGTTTCTAAGGCACTTCGTTTTGGAACTCCCTCTTATCTACTAGATAAGGGAGCCCTGACCGACGTGCCGCAAATGCGCAGGAGAAAGCAGCTCTACCGCGCATGCGCGGGCGAGCATGTCGGTCAGAGTGCACGAAAAAAAAAATGGCGCTGGGTCGCTAGGAGCAGGAGCAGCGGCGGCGGCGGTGATGACGAGCAGGAGCGGGGGGGAGCAGTAGCGGCAGGGCGTGCGTGCGCGCGAGGGAGGGAGGGAGGGCCAGCCCCCGTTATTGGTTGTGGATGAGCTGAAAGGGGAGGGGAATGAGAGAGGGGGAGTGAGTGAGGGGAGGGAGGAGAGAGTGAGCTGAGGGGAGGGGGAGGAGAGAGTGAGGGGAGGGGGGGGAGGGAGGATAGAGTGAGGAGAGGGGGAGGGGGGGAGGGGGAGAGGGGGAGGGGGGGAGGTGAGAGGGGGAAGGTGAGAGGGAGGGAGAATAGAGGGGAGAGGTGGGAGGGAGGGAGGAGGAGAGAGTGAGGGGAGGGGGGAGGGAGACTAGAGGGAGGGAGGGAGAATGAGGGGGAGGGTGTGGGAAGGAAATGGACCGAAAAATTTTTTTTAAATGTAGCCCGTTGTTACGGGCTTAACGGCTAGTCTTGTATATTTGGTAGTTCCCTATTGCCCAGCATATTCCCTGCGATCATCTCAACAAGAACTTTTGGTTTTACCTTCAACAAGACAGATAAGACTGGAGAGCACATGGGACAATTTCTCTTGGCTAGCACCCAGTCTTTGGGATACTTTGCCATTATCACTGTATCTTGAAAGAAATTACCTGAAATTCAGGAAGGCCTTACAATCCTACCTTTTCTCAAAAGTTTTTTCAGATATTTTATGACATATTCTACTATATGTTTTATTCTGATAATGTAGGTATGTTTTATATGACGTGTTTCATTTAATTTTATAATTAAAGTCATGAGGTATTCTTTTATTATGTATTTTGTTATTAGTCTTTCTATGTAGTATTGTTTTCAGTAAAATTTGGACCTTATTAACATTTAGTTATTTATTGTTTTGTTCTATGTAGTATTGTTTAACTATGAAAAAATGACAGGAGTCAGGTGACACTTTATAGACTAATTTATTGAAGCATGAGCTTCCGAGGATAGACTCCACTGTATCCTCTGACCTCGAAAGTGCATGCTTCCATAAATTAGTTAGTCTATAAGGTGACACCTGGCTTCTGTCATTTTTGCTACACCAGTCTAACATAGCTATCCTTCTGAAGATGTTTCACTATGAGTTATATTGAAATGTTTGTGTTTTATTAGCATTTTATTATTTGTTTTATGTTTATTGTATTAATTTATGTGACTTCATTGATTTTATTTGTACATCACCTTAATTTGCAATCTTGTAAGAAATGTGATTAATTAAATAATACATTAAATTGAATACTATTTATTGTACTGCTCTAAGCCAACAGATATGTACAAAAATGGCAAGAACACTCAGGGAAAGAGAAGATATCCCCTTATTGCCTATAAAAACAAATGTGGACTCTGCTTGGCCATTAGATGATATATTAATCTTGTAAAAGAATGGGGTCTATCACTAACCATAAGATTTTTCCAGAAGGGAGAGGTCACTGGGAGTGCAGAGGTATTCTACAGTGTGTTCTATTTTTTATAATGTGGAATTTGCTGGAAAAGGAAGTTCACTAAGATGACAAGAAATGTGAGGGCCATTAATTTGAGTTAGAGTGGTCCAGCCCAGTTGGAGCTAGGTATTAAGGGGGAGTATAAAATGTGCTTTCTACAAGAATTTTGGGAAGAAAGAATGGGAAGAAACGGAGAGATACAGAAGGTACCACTGAAAGTGGTGCCATTGGTGCTGAGGAGTTGGGGTGCTTCCACAACCCTCAAAGGAATCAGAGGAAAGTGAAGAAGTTGGAGGTTGAAGTCAAGGAGAAGGAACTGTGTTGAGCCTGCAGGACCAAAAAAGAGTGCTTTGCTTGTGTGGTGCTTCAGTGCAGGCCTGGGGAAGCTGCATCTGCCTAAGGACAGGGGTTGAGTTGTCCTGGAGCCAATTGTGACCTGTGTATGAGTAATTGAGATTTTGAAGAGAAACTTCAAATTATTCCTGGGACCATAGAGGATCTGTGAAGGTGAAGAAGAGAAAATCTGTTTGGAAAAATTTCTTTGGGAGAGTATGGACTGTGATTTTGATATCTGAACTGTTTTTCTGCTTTCTCTGCTGTTTTGGACTGTGACTGTTAAATTTTATTTATTTTGCTGACCTGGTTACTTTTTGCAGTAAACTAGTTTTCCTTTGAAGTGCACTTTGGTGTGGACATTGTGGGGGGTTTTCAAGGTATCCTTGGCTCAGTTTGACCTTGTAGGTGAACCTGCCCCCAACCCATAGACCACGGAGAATAATTCCCTCACCCCAGTTGAGTGTACCCAGTGGTTCACTGGGGCTGGGAAGGTAGCCCCCAGCAAAAGTGGGGTTACACACAAGAAGAACAAAACATCAAAGACTCACTTCACTTCTCATTCTCATAATACCTACCCAGCATAACTTTATCTTGGGAATCACAATCGCACATGTAGTCATTCACAGGGTTCTGCCATAGTATATTTTGATAGGATCCAGGAATCTTGGCTATCATATCTATCAAAAGGTGTGCATGTATGCTATGAAAGATAAGTGAGTTATTTCAGTGATTCTCAACAGGTGTGTCGGGACACACTAGTATGCCACGAAGTACCGGGAAGTATGTTGCAGAGCCAGCAGAAGACAGTTTGGGCAGGAATTGGCTCACTTCTCTTTTATTGGGTCTGACAGGAAGCTGCTCTTGCTTCCTTCTTCTCTTCCTGGCCAGTGGGAGGTTATTCCCTCCTCCTTCACTCAGATCAGAGCATGATAAGACCAACTCCTATTCATATTGGCCCGGCAGGACACCAACTTTACCTTCCTCTGCCTGGCCTGGCAATGAGGCTGCTGATGCTCTCTTCACCCAATAGGGCCTGGATGTGAAAGCAGGATCATAAGAGAGAAAAGTGTGTGCTCTGTAGATCCGCTGCTGCTGCCTCCCCTTAATGCTTCTTGCCTTCATCTGCTGCTGATAAAGAGGGAGGGAGACTCTGGATTGGACTGAAGTCTTTTCTGCTGGTTGGGAGCCAGGAGGAGGGGAAAATGTACTGGGCAGGAAGGCATGGGGAGATAGGGAGCCAGGAATCTACTGGATAGGAAGGGGGTGGGGAAAGGAGGTTGGGGTTGGTGGTAGGGAGAGGTGGAAGATATAGGGGTTGGGGGCTGCTGGGCAGGGAAGAGAGTTGATAGTGATGAGAGAGATGGATATATGTGGCTTCTGGATTGGGGGAGAGAGGAGTGGAGAGTGGAGATGCTGAGTAGGAAAGAGGGGTTGGAAAGAGGTGTTCTGGGTAGAGAAGGGCAGAAAGAGTGAAGCAGCACAGGGAAGAGATGTGGGGTGGGATGTCGGGAATGTTGGACAGGGATATGAGGATGTGAAGGGATGATTGAGTAGTTTGGAGAAGTGAGGGGTGATGGAGGCAGGGAGGGGAGTGACTGGGTACAAGGGCCATACTATGTCAGTTTTGAGAATATGCATTTCTTCTCTTTTTGAACTTTGCTTAGTGTAGGAGGAAATGTATTTGTGTTTCTACTCTCCAGTTTTGCACTGCATGCAGAATGTGGTCTTGTGGTTTTCTTTCCAAGTTTTGTTTCCACATTTGTAATTTGTGGTCTTTTATTCTATGCTTGGTGAAGGCAGGTCTGTCTGTGTTCTGTGTGTATGTGATTGAGATGAAGTACTTTACTAGAGGTTTGTATCAGCCTTGTTTGATGTATTTTCTCAGTATTATATTGCACTGGTGGTGAACTGCTGCCTTTTCACGGGGAGGGCTGTTGCTATTTCATTTCTTGGAGTTAGTGCTGCTGAGTGAGGTTTTTTCCCCAGGTTTTGTATTATTTTACAATGCACTTGGTAATAGAGAGAGTTTGTGATGCTGTTATTGAGATGACACCAGAATCAGAATATCTTTTTTGTATGATGAGTTGTACTGGGAAATGTCTTAGCTCTGCTCTGTACCCATTGTTAGGAAGCAGGGGACTTCTAGGGATGCAGAGCATATGCTTATATTTAGTCCCTTGATGGTCATGGGTTCAGTGTGTCACGCATGTGAGCAGCATCTCTCAGGTATGTCCTGATAGAAAAAAGGTTCAAAACCACTGGTATATACATTAGCTGTATGGTAGGGAATTGATTGCATAGGGTAGTGTTATAGAGTACTATAAGTGGTTAAGTTGAGTAATTAAAGCTTGCTAATTAATCATTGTTATATGACAATAATGTCTGTCTTCTCATCTCCCTACTGCAATCCTGGGAATCCATAATGGCATTTAAGTGTGCTGTGTAATGGAGAAGATGAAGGTGTACATCTGTGAATGTTATCTAGGGCAATGTAGGTGTTAGCTTAAGCAAAGCATTTTTTTTAATGGGAGTATTAAAAACTCTTAGAAAAAGAAGCACTATCCCTTTAAAATAACTTTTGCAAAAGAGAATTTAGAAAATGCTTAGAAAACAAGATTAGAAAGATGTACTGTATGAAGCATACAAAATTTCCAAAGGCATGCTTTACACTGAGCATGTGCTTATGTGTGTGTGTGGTGCTATATTTGTATCTAGTTGCTGGGAGAGTGTATGTCAGTAATGACATACACTCTCCCAGCAACCGCACCTTGAATATTGAATCATAAAAGATATAGCAGAATTAGAAAAGGAACAGAGAAGGGCAACCAAAATGATAAAGGGAATGAACAAGTACCTTATGAGGAAAGGCTAAAGAGGTTAGGGCTTATCAGATTGAAGAAGAGATGACTGAGGAGACAGGAGAGATATGATAGAGGTCTGTAAAATGCGTGGCATAGAATGGATAAACACAAATTAGTTATTTACTCTTTCAAACAGTTCAATGACTGGGGACACACAATGAAGTTATTAGGTGATACATTTAAGACAAATTGGAGAATTTCTTTTTTTACTCAGCACATAAACTCTGGAATTTGATGCCAAATGTTGTGGTGAAAGCGGTTAGTGTAAATTTGGAGAAGTTCCTGGAAGAAAAGTCCATAAACCATTTTAAGATGGACTTGGGAAAATCCACTGCTTATCCCAGGGATAAGCAGCATGGAATCTATTGACCTTTTGGGATCCTGCCAGGTACTTGTGACCTGAATTGGCCACTGTTGGAAACAGGATACTGGACTTGAGGGACCTTTGGTCTAACCCAGTATGGCAAAACTTATGTTCTTACAAATTCATCACTTCCCTACTCCCATTTCCTCCCCTGACCTCAGAGAGCAAATCCTGGAACTGGCACCCCAATAGCCCAAAATTATTGGCTGCGACCCATATTTCTGCCTCTCTCACTGACCCTTGAGGTCCCCTCTGTTTCCCATCATAGCTGCTAGTCAGGCTTACCTCAGGGCCTCCCTCCCATACGCGAGGTTCGACGTGCAAGCTGGTACAACCCTAGCTCACCTGGCACTGTGGCCTCAAACTTGCTGCTTATGGAATTCAGCCGCCACACTCATGGCTGCATTCCTGAGGCAGTCCATCAATGCCAGGCTGGTGCTGATGACAAAGCAGACAGTGATCTACTGCTGCAGCCTGCCTTGATGCAGCAATTACAGCCTTCTCTGCAGTCAACTGATGTGTCTCTTTCCATCCATGTTTTTCAAATTGCATGTCTATTATATGTGTAACATTCACAGGAAAGTTATGCAAGTTACTGCTAATGCACAGTTAAAAATAGACATCAATGGACACAGGCACATAAGACATTCTATACTATACATACTGTAAAGATAAAGAATGCCTAATAAGGCAAAGTCATTAACATTTTTTAGGTGTGTTATATGACAGAGTAGAAATAGAGGTCAATAAATAGGTTGTAGGTAATACCTTTTTATTGAACTAAATGTATTTATAACTAATTTTCAAGGGCTATACCTACTTCAACAGGTCATTTGTACTCATTGGACTCACAAAGAGACTGTGCTACTTTTTCCATATCATAGAGTAAAAGAAAAGGATTTGTTCCCGTTACTTTTCCTAATTTTACAAGGAATCATTTTTAATAGTGTTACAATTGTTCCTGTAAGCCTGTTTTGGAGCTTCACATCTGCAACAGTGCTTGAGCCTCCAGCAGAACTAAATATATTTGGGTCTGAAGGCTGCCAGATGTGAGCAAAAAGTGAAAATATATTGGAGCGAATGGGTGTTGTGGGCATGTCTGTGGGCAGAGTGGAAGCAATAAAGGAGCATCTATGGTGATTCTTCCTCCTGCATGTTCTGAAAACAAAATGTTAAAACAATGATGACATTTGTCTTTTTCTTTTTTTTTTTGACAAATATCACCTGGAAATCATTTTGTACAATAATTGCTGTATAGGGGAGTAATTGCCTTCCAGATACTAAAATTATTTTTTCATGAACCAAACCCAGGCTGATTTTCAAAAATGTTGTGGTAAGCAGAGCTAGATAATAGGTATGAAGCTATGATTTGTATTAGAAGACAATATGTATAATTCACAGTCTGTTCACTGCTGTATAAAATTCACAAATGTACTCTATTGATTTTCAGTCTTCATTGTATAGTGTAAAAGGAAATAGCAACTATATATTGAAAATATTGATTTGAGGAGCATTGATTTAGGCCCCTGGACACCACAAGATTACTTACTTTTTAGGGAGAGTGTTAGAGGTGACTTTCAACCACTTTTTTATTGACTAATTTACTGTAGACCAGATAAGTACTTGTATTCCATGTCAGTAGACACTGCAGTAGAAATAAGGACAAAAAATTCTATTGTTCATTCAAAGCAGCAAAAGCACATTTAAATTGTTCTTTTATTCTTTTTAAATAGATGTTGTTAAAACTGATACATTGAGAATGAGATTGTTTTTAAGGGAGGATCTTACCATCCTAGTGTTATTTTATAAAAGTTTAGCAATGACTTACATTATACCTTTTTCTGGTTTGTTCTTTGATTCTTTTGATCAGGTCTGACTTTAGGATATTTTTGGGTGAGCCACACAAATACAAGGAGGACAAAGGTACATGTAAAAGCCAAAGGTCTGGGGGCCACAGACGCACCCGTCCCCCTCCCCCCCCAAAAAATAAATCTTTCCTGTTTTAGATGCTTTGATATATAATCTGAACAAATTTCTGATACATTTCATGCCTGGAAATGTCCAAGATTTTGCACCACAAGGATATAATGACAGTAGTAATATAGTTTGGGTTTAGACAAGTTTCCAGAGGCCAGGTTTAGGAACAATTATTAGCCAAGTAGATATGGGATCGCTACGTCTTACTTCTGAGAGTGAGCAAGAGGGAATGGATCTCCCCATACATCTAAGTAACCTGGATTGCCCCCAGGTGGCAACAGAACACTAGGCTGTTTGGCTGGGTTGAGTGACTACAATTCATATTTTTTAATTTGTTCTGCATGGTTGTATAACTAATTTCTACAACTTTTTGCCTGGCATTCAGTAATCATCTATCCAAATACTAGCCAGGAACTCTCATATATTTTAACGTGAATGCTAATCCAATACCCCCCAACATAATATTTATTTATTTATTCAATTTTTATCCCACCTGCCCAACAAAGACACCAGGGAAATAATAATCTAATAGTATTCAAAGTTGCTTAAAGAGCAATAATAATCTAATAGTATTCAAAGTCAAATAAAGAGCAGTGTTTCATGTGCACACTTAACTAAGGGCTTGATTTATTAAACTTTTTATTTGTTAAAGATCCAAAATGGGAGAAAAGGCTTAATAACTCAAGGCCTAAGTTTAGATTGTTAACATCAGAGAGACTGGAGGTAGAGGAAAAGAAGCAAAGGATACTCCCCTTGCTATCTTGCAGCCTCCCACAATAAAATACCAAAAATAAAAAAGTAACATTTGATAAACAGTTTAGGAGACAGAGCTAAAAGAGCAATATGATGCCACACCTTTATTATTACATCTAGATTTTTATAAAGTATTTACAAAATATATATTTAAAACTTTCAAATATCAGATAACCAAAATACATTTAAAATACATTTTTCTATTTTGCTGTCTTTCTTAATCACATTGTTCTCAACCTTCTCTTTGCTTTGTTTGGCTGCCTTCTGAATTCTTTTCCTGGTTCTTGTTAGAGATGTGTATCGGAACCGGAATCAGTTCGGATTCCGGTTACGATTCACATGTGGGTTTTTTTTCATCGGGCCCCGATCGTGGTTTTGTTTATCGGCTGCGCCCGAGCCAATAAACAAAAAACCCACCCCAACCCTTTAAAACTAATACCTTAGTTTCCCCCACCCTCCCGACCCCCCCAAAAACCTTTTACAGGTACCTGGTGGTCCAGTGGGGGTCCCTGGAGCGATCTCCCGCTCCCGGGCCGTCGGCTACCACTAATCAAAATGGCATCGATGGCTCTTTGCTCTTACCATGTGACAGGGTATCCGTGCCATTGGCCGGACCCTGTCACATGGTAGGAGCACTGGATGGCCCGCACCATCTTGTGCTCCTACCATGTGACAGGGGCTGACCAATGGCACCGGTAGCCCCTGTGACATAGTAAGGGCAAAGGCTATCGGCGCCATTTTGATTACTGGCAGCCGATGGCCCGATTGCAGGAGATCGCTCCCGGACCCCCACTGGACCACCAGGGGCTTTTGGCATGTCTTGGGGGATCCTCCTGACCCCCACAAGACTTGCCAACAGTCCAGCGGGGGTCCGGGAGCGACCTCCTGCACTTGGACCATCGGCTGCCAGTATTCAAAATGGCGCTGATAGCCTTTGCCCTTACTATGTCACAGGGGCTACCGGTGCCATTGGTCAGCCCCTGTCACATGGTAGGAGCACAAGATGGTGCGGGCCATCCAGTGCTCCTACCATGTGACAGGGTCCGGCCAATGGCACGGATACCCTGTCACATGGTAAGGGCAAAGGGCCATCGGCGCCATTTTGATTAGTGGCAGCCGACGGCCCGGGAGCGGGAGATCGCTCCAGGGACCTCCACTGGACCACCACGTACCTGTAAAAGGTTTTTGGGGGGGTTGGGAGGGTGGGGGAAGCTAAGGGATTAGTTTAAAGGGTCGGGGTGGGTTTAGGGGTTATTTTTGTGTGCCGTTTTTCCCGCCCTCCCCCAAAACAATAAGAGAACCCCCACGATCAATATTGTGGGGTTTTCCTGTCGTTTGGGGGAGTCCCTAATTTCTGACGATTTTGAAAATATCGTCCGATATTTTCAATCGTCCGAAGCCCGATTCACATCCCTAGTTCTTGTTGTGACTGTGGACCCTTGGACCGGGACGAGTGATTATATTACCACTGAGGGGTGGCCTCCAATGGATCTCACCGCCGGCAGGTGGAGCTGGTGAGGACAACCGGCAGGAGCTTCACATATATCAGCCCTCGTTCCCCGCAAGTTGAGCCCTTGGGTACAGAGATCGGCAGGACTTAGGTGTGGGTTGCCTCGTGAGGACGGAAGTACTGAAGATGAAGACGAAGCCAGAGGTCCAGGTCAGGGCAGGCAGAGGAGGTGCAGAACGAGAGTCCAATCTGAGGATCCAGGGCAGGCAGCAGACAAGCAAGGACGAGGAACCAGGCCAAGAGTCGAGATGTGCAGCAGGCAGGCAGAGACGAGAAGACAAGCCGAGGTCAAACCAGGAGATCAAGCCGAGGAAGGAACCACAGGAACTGGAGGGCAAGAAGGAGACCGGAATCAGGAACGGAGGCACGGGCAGGAAAGCAGGAACTGGAATGCCAGGACAGGAGTCAGGAACCAAGGACTAGAGCAGGAACAGGAACGGAACCAGGATCAGAATCAGGAACAGGAACTGAAGACATCTGGAACAGCAACTAGCACTCCGAGGAGACAACCTGTTGCAAAGGAAAGGAGCCAGAGACTGATGCAGGGTTTATATAGCCCTCTGCAGTGATGTCATCCATCGGTGCCGGGCCGAGGTTTCCCACCACGGCCCCTTTAAAGGCGGGAGCCGCAACAGTTCTTATGTTCTCTCTTTATAAGTGTCTCTTCCTTTCTAGATTTTTTCCCTACCCTCCATCTATATCTGCATATATCTCTTCTGTTTCTCGTATTTCACTTCTCTTCACCTATCTCCTTTGTCTCTCTCTCTTTCTAATGTGACCTGCTTTACCTGTCAGTAAGTGTAAAGTTTGGCTGGTCGTTGCATTCACCCCGAATGCTACCAATGCAGCCGCCACAGTGCCAAGCTGCCTCCTTCTCAATTATTCCCTAGGTAACGCTTGCATGGCCTTCTAATTTTGAAGACTCATTAGTGGGAAGCAGGCCACTGATGCCCAATGATGACCTCACGCAGCTGAGGTATTTAAACCCCAGCCATGCTCCAAACCTTGCCTCAGCAAATGGTTCTCCTGCCTTGCAGTGCATATTGCTTCTCCCTGTGCCTTGTCACGCTATTACCATGCCTGGTCTTGTCTGCCATGTTTTCCTACTGTCTTGCCTTGCTTTGTCTGCACCCTTGCCCTGCCTACCTTACCTTGTCCGTCTTGCCCTGTCTTGAACCTTAGTGTTTAGTTATCTTGTCTGTCTTGGCCAGATTCTCCGGTTCTGACCTCTGACTTGGATTCTGACTTTGTTTGCTCACTGACTAATCTGACCCTTGGCCTAGACCCGGATATCATCGGCTCACTGCCTGCCCTGACCTCTGCCCATACCTGCACTCTCTCTGACTGCTTCTTAAGAGACATTGCCTAAGCCCTACCAGCCTCTGGAATCCAAAGGCTCAACCTGCAGGGAACAGGGCTGGTACAGGTGAAGCTCCAGCTCTAGTCCCACTAAGGGCATATCTGCTAGCTGTCGGTGTGGGCCTAGTAGGTTCACCTACTAGGCTGCGGCAACCATGCCACAGCCCAAAGGCTCACAACTGTGACATTTTGCTGAGGTCATGAGCTAAGTGGACTCATCTCCAGCTCAGGCTATTTCTGGGTTGGCCCTCCAAGTCCAGCAACAATAAGACCAACTCTACAACATGACCAGCATCCTTCAGCGCCTGGCAGCATGGATGGACTCCATGTAGATTCATGCACCAACACTTGCACTGTTGCCTCCCCCAACCGCTCTGACTCAGGCAATGGGGCCCAAGCCACATCTTCCACCACTGCCCAGGTATCAGAGCAACCCCCAGGGCTACCAAGGTTTCATCAACCAGTGCAGAATGCACTTTGAACTGCAGGCCAACATGATCATACCAAAGTAACTTTCATGCCGTTTCTACTGGGCAGTCCTGCAATAGTCTGGGTATCACTGTTATGGGAATGGGATGACCCCTTTATGAGAAACTTGAACATCTTCCTCCACCAGTTCTGGCAGGTTTTCAATGAGCCTGGTCGAGCCTCTTCCACAACTATGGAGCTGCTCTGCATCAGGAAGGGTAATCGCACCATGGACGACTGTGCCATTCAGTTCCGCACCATGGCTTCAGGACTCTATTGGGGCAAAGACAGCCTGACCCATCATCTTTTGGCAAGGCCTGGCAGAGCGTATAAAAGATGAGCTGACAGGCTGGGATTTGCTGCCCATATTAGAATACCTCATCGCCCTAGCCATATGGGTGGACCTCCAGTTCCAGGAGCGAGACGAGACAAGTCTATCTGCTCTCTGCCCCTGAGACTAAAGCCATGGCTAATTATATCAGAGAAAACCTGGAACGGGATTTTATCCACCATTCCTCATCTCCTGCCAGGCAGGATTTTTCTTCATGGGAAAGAAGGGTGGCTTACTCAGGCTGTGCATAGACTACCGGGACCTCAACACTATTACTCGAAAGAATCAATTCCTGCTGTCCCTCATTACGGAGCTTTTTGACCACTTGCGGGAGGCATGAACTTCACAAAACTAGATGTCAGAAGGGCCTTCAATCTTATGGGCTGGATTTTAAAAGCCCTGCGCGCGTAAATCCCGCGCATAAGTCCCGGGGCTTCGTAAAAGGGGAGGGGCATGTCCGGGGCGTGTCTGGGGTCAGGAGGCAGTTTGGGGTGGGACCGGGGGTCATTGCGCCGGCCCGGGGGCGTGGTCGAGGCCTCCGGACCAGCCCCCGGGTTGGGTGGTGGCGCGCCAGCAGCCCGCTGGCGTGCGCAGATTTACGCCTGCTGAAAGCAGGCGTAAATCTGCCAACAAAGGTAGGGGGGGGGGGTTAGATAGGGCTGGGGGGCGGGGTTAGGGAGGGGAAGGGAGGGGAAGGTGCGGGGGGGTGGAAAGAAAGTTCCCTCCTACCGGCCCCTGGAATCCAAAGGCTCAACCCATTGGAAACATTGCTGGTACAGGTGAAGCTCTAGCTCCAGTCCCAGTAATGGTGTATCTGCCAGCTGTTGGCATGGGCCTAGTAGGTTCACCTACTAGATTGCGTCAAATATGTCACAGCCCAAGGGTTCACAACTGTGACAGTAAGATGTTTGTTCAATTTTTCTAGCATAGTTATAGGGGGGGGGGAATTTTTGGAATCCTCCCCTTGCTTTATCCCCCCCCCCCTTTTTTTGTGGAAGGCTGCTGGGGATTATAAAAAAAATCCCCCATAGTGATTTTGTCTTTGCCATCACCCAAGTAGACTGACCAGGAGGAGAAGGGTTTTTCTCTGCTTCACAGTAGAAGTGGCCCAAAGATTAGAGGAGATTTAAGGATTTTGCTATTTTTGGACATTTGGAGTGGAACCAGTTCCTGACAGAATGGAAGACCCTGAAGTTTTCTTGTGCTAAAAAAAATCAACAGCAAAGTTGAAGAGGGTTGAAATTTTTGGACATTATAGTAGTGGTTTTTTGGATCTATCTGATTCTGAAGACTAGTTTTTGTGAACAATGGGTTTTGTCACCTTCTCCCAGTGTTTAAAACCTGGAATTACAACGGACTATCCTACCCTTTAAGGGAAGGAATATTGGTGATGGATGCTTTTGCACGGGAGAGAAAAACACCAAGGAAAGGTATCATGGACGAAGAGACTATGTTTTTTCTCACATTGATTTTCCTAATGCTTTTTCTTATTTTTTCAGTTTGTGCATGAATATAGAGTTTTAAACTGACCAGGAATTTATATTAGTGAATGGGGTTTAATTCAAATGACCAAGGACACAGCCACACCAAGGGCCCAGGAGGTCAAGCTTTCCCTCCTCCCTTCCAGATGGACCCTAGCATTGTAGCTTTCAAAGTACAGGCAGCAGGCCAACAGGGGCTTCCGCTACACTATCACATCTCCTCACTTCTAATCCTCCTCTCCGTCTCTCTTTTCCTCCATCTATCCTATATCACTTCTCTCTCTTCTCTGCCTCTCCTTTTCCCCTCATCTACCTCTGTCCATGTCTAACACTCTTTTTCAACTCTCCTTAGGTCTTTCATATCTCCCCAGGACTACCCCATTGCTCCCTCTCCACATCCCTTCTTTTCTCCCTTTTTCTCACCCCTCCTTTAATCAGTTCTTCAATTTTTGCCTATCTACCCTATATCTGCCAGCCATCTACCTCCATCTTTTCCCCCCAAACCCAAACCCCCCATCCCTCATCCCCATCTCCCCTCTCTGTTTCACACACTTCCAAGGAGTCTCTCTCTTTCTCTTCTCCTCTATGGAGCCTTCTCCATGACTCCCTCTCTCCTTTTCTCTGTCTTTCTTCTTTTTCCACACTCCTTCCCTCTGTCTCCTTTCCTCCCATTCCTCTGTTATCCCCCTATTTCCCCTACCCCAGGATTTTCTCTTTCCTATCCCTGTCCCCACCTAGGAATTTCTTCTCTTCTGTTCCTCTGTCCCCCCTCCAAAAAAAAAAAAAAAATTCCCTCCCATACTCCTCTTCCTTTTCTCTGTCCAATAAGGATTTCCTCTCTTCCATCTCTGTTGTCCCTACAGGATTCCCCCTCTCTACCATCCATTTTACCCTCACGCCTCCAGATATTCTTTCTCTCTTCCAACACCCTGTTTCCTCACAGGACTCTCTCTCTCATCTCTATGTTCCCCCTTTCCATTCTTCTCTTCTCTCTCAAAATATTCAACCTCTCTTCAGGGTACTATGAGCATGTAAACCAGTTACAGGGAGAAGAGTTGCCATGGGAAGATGGGACAATATTTACTGTTTATTGACTTATATTTGCAACCCACTTTTCCTATAAAAGACACTTTCTGCTGCTTCCTTCTTTGCCTCACCTGTGGACCCTGGAATGTGTGGATCAGCAGCAGATGTCACGGGGACTGAGAGGTATAGTTCCTCCATCTTACAACCCCACTTCCTTGGCTCCTCTTGCCGTGCACTTTCATTTTGAATAAAGAAATATAACATAGCCAGGAGGAGATAGGATTACCACTGCATTTCTATTCCCATGGCATATGCTACTGGGACTGGGGAATGTGGGAAAGTAGCAACTGGTTGGGCAGACTGGATGGACTATTTGGTCTTTTTCTGCTATCATCATTTACTGTGATACCATATGAGAATGAAGCAACTCTTCTTCCCATGGTTCCATGCCATCTTCTCCTTAGCCCAGCAACACCTCTGTCTGACATTTTGGGTGGCCTGGCAGTATTTTTTGGGGTGCTTGTCTGCACAGACCCCTGTTGACATCCATCAGGTCTACTTTATATATACACATTTTATTTTTACACAGCAGTTTTCTCATGCTCCTTTGATCTTACAATTCAGTCAGAGCAATGACTGGGATCTGGTGCTATGAACCTTCATTCGCAACTACCCTCTGCAGCATCCCCAGCCACAGCTGACCCAGGGAGCAGGAAATCCAACTTAGGGCTTGAACTAGGGACTTCTGTATGGCAGTACATAGCACTGGCACCTGACCCGCCAGGCTGGCCCTGCAAACATATTTTAAGGAGCTAGAGCCTTGGTGTGCCACACAGCAATGTCTGAAATTTATCATTTTAATGTCTGTAATGCTCAGCAAGGTGGACCAATACTCTTGACTTTTTATACATGTCTTATCTTTGCTGATGCATGACAAAAGAAAATGTAAGTACAACATTTTGCAAAAGTGGTGGTCCAATCACTGTCAAAAATTTGAATTACAAATTAAATTTCATTACATTTCTATACAGGCTCCAAGAGAGAAAAAAAAAAGGATTTTACTATTTTATGCTTCTTAACCTCCTTCATTGTCTTCTGTGTTAAAGCAATACAGATAATGCATATTGAAGCAATAGGATTGAGCCATTCTGCTGACCCAGGTCTTAATTGACTTCACTGAGCCTTTGTTGCTTCAGGTAGCAGATGTCTGCTGCTGTACCAGGCTTGAACCTAAATTGTCAGTCCTTGTTTAACCAAATCAGACAATGTCTTTTCCCATAACTTTTTAGCATTTGCATAACTATATTTTGCACAATAATAAAACATATTTTAAACTTGAATCAAACCCTGTATTTTGCACATAGAAGAAGGAAGAGAAACTGGCATGGGTATTGGCCCTATTATTTCAATCTATGGGGTTTTTTAGGCATTCTTTATCATTCCTGTGGATGCTTATTAAGATTTCCTTTGTTCAGGCCTGGCTTCAGGATATTTTGGAGATAAGCCAATCAAATACAAGGCGACAAAAGTAAAATTCAAAGATCTGGGGGCCACAGACGCCCCCCCCAAATCTTTCCTGTTTTAGATGCTTTGATATACAATCTGAGCAAATTTCTGATTTATTTCATGAAAGAAAAGGAATGTGGTTTTGCATGGCATTTTCTATATAAACTGTACCAATTAAGGATGTACAGGCAGCACTGTCTTTAGACAAGGGTGAATGGTGCAACTGCACTACACTATTCATGAAACAACCATGTAGAGCAGTGGTTCTCAACCTTTTTTGGCCAGGACACACCTGACAGATGGTTCTCACATGTGTGACACACTGAACATGTGACCATCACAGGGCTAAATGTAAACATGCACTCTGTATCCACAGGAATCCCCTCAACCCCCAGCAATGAGTACAGAGCAGATCTAGGGCATTACCCTGTACAACTCGCCATACAAAAAAGATATTCTGGTTCTGATGACATCCCAGTAAAAGCAAAACAAACTCCCATTACTACCAGGCACAATAGCCTTCCTTATGAAAAGACAGTAATTTACCACTAATGCATATCCTATTGAGAAAACACAACAAATAAGATACAAATGCCTACATGCTAGTTAAATACCTCACCTCGGTCTTACACACCCTTCACCAAGTACAGAAAAAGCACAAATTATAAACATGGAGACAGAAGCTGGAATGGAAAACCAAAAAAGCCACTCTGCATACAGTGCGAACCTGGAGAAATGGAAAGAGAAATATAGCACCTAACACAGTCCCAGGATCTTCAATAATGCACACAAACTAACCCGCACAAAGTTACACCTGTATTATCGAACACACTGAAACAGTAGCAACTCTATCTAAGAAATACAACTATTAAACCAGGCCCTAAACATTAATACATTTCCTATTGGGAAAACAGAATAAGCCAAGCTGCTACAGAGCCCCACACAGAAATAATTGTAAAGCTTTACTAAAAATGTTACAAAACAGCTGCTGAACAGAATAATATCCAACAATTAAAAACTCATAAAAATTATTAAATCATGTCCAAATATCAATAAATATTTCATAACAGCAGACATCGCATAATACCCAATAATTAAAATGGCAGTCAATCAAGAAAAATAACCTTAAAAAGCCTTTACTTACCTTCTCCAGCAACTCTCCTACTCCTTTCCCTTCCAGGCCAATAGCACTCACCAGAAGCAGCAAGGGCTGCTTGAAGCTCTGTCCTCACAGTCCTCTTCCTTAGCGCCCACAACCAGTCACTCACACACACACACACACCCAATTAGACCCCATGACCAGTCTCGGTCTCTCTCTCACACCAGTCATCTTCCTGACCAGTCTCTCTCTCTCACATACGCACACTAGTCATCTTCTTGACCAGTCTTTCTCTCTCACACCTTTCTCTCTTCTCACCTCCCTGACCAGTCTCTCTCTCAATCACACTCATGGTCTCTTATATACAAGCTCTCAATCACACACAAATGCTCTCACACCCATTCACACCAGCTCTCACCCAGGCTTCCATTCACACCCACAAGCTCTCACCCTGGCACCCATTCACACCCACAAGCTCTCACCCAGGCATCCATTCACACCCACACACACAAGCTCTCACCCTGGCATCCATTCACACCCGCAGACACAAGCTCTCTCCCAGGCTTCCATCCACACCAGCTCTCACCCATGCATCCATTCACACCAGCTCTCACCCATGCATCCATTCACACCCACAGACACAAGCTCTCACCCAGTCTTCCAATTACACCCACACACATAAGCTCTTACCCAAGCACCCATTCACACCCACACACACAAGCTCGCACCCAGGCTTCCATTCACACCCACACACACAAGCTCTCACCCAAGCACCCATTCACACCAGCTCTCACCCTGGCACCCATTCACACCAGTTCTCACCCTGGCACCCATTCATACCCACAGACACAAACTCTCACCCTGGCACCCATTCACACCCACACACACACACACAAGCTCTCACCCAAGCACCCATTCACACCCACCCACACAAGCTCTCACCCAGGCATCCATTCACACCCACACACACCAGCTCTCACTCTGGCACCCATTCACACCAGCTCTCACTCTGGTACCCATTCACACCCACAAGCTCTCAGCCAGGCACTCATTCACACACAGACCACAGCACCAGCACTCAGCCAGGCACTCATTCACACACACACAGCACCAGCAGTCAGCCAGGAACTCATTCACACACAGACCACAACACCAGCACTCAGCCAGGCACTCATTCACACACAGACCACAGCACCAGCAGTCAGCCAGGAACTCATTCACACACACACAGCACCAGCAGTCAGCCAGGAACTCATTCACACACAGACCACAACACCAGCACTCAGCCAGGCACTCATTCACACACACACAGCACCAGCAGTCAGCCAGGAACTCATTCACACACAGACCACAACACCAGCACTCAGCCAGGAACTCATTCACACACAGACCACAGCACCAGCACTCAGTCAGGAACTCATTCACACACACACAGCACCAGCACTCAGTCAGGAACTCATTCACACACAGACCACAGCACCAGCACTCAGCCAGGAACTCATTCACACACAGACCACAGCACCAGCATTCAGCCAGGAACTCATTCACACACAGACCACAGCACCAGCACTCAGCCAGGCACTCATTCACACACAGACTCTCCAGCTCTCAGCCAGGCATTCATTCACACACAGACGCTCCAGCTCTCACCAAAAACTTCTTTCTTCACTGCAGGATGGGCTCCAGTTCCACCACGGCTTTACTCCAGCGAGCCTTCTCTTCGCCGCCACAAGCTGTGGCGGCCTTGCTTGGTCAGGGTCAGGTTTCCTCTTCGCTGTCATGGAAATGGGCTCCCATGGCGGCTTTGCTTCGTCGGGGGTCGGTTTTCCTCTTCACCGCGTGGCCTTGCTTCATCGGAGTTCAAAAACTTCTATTCCTCCCACCCCCCCCCCCCCGGGCATTCTGATGCCTGCCTCACCAGCCAATCAAAGGCTTCCTCCCTTCTTCCTACTCCCACTGGTAGGGAGGAGGCTTCCGATTGGCTTGCGCAGGGGCAGACAGAATGAAGGAGGCTTCCCATTGGGTAATGGGGGTAGGAAGAAAGGAGGCTTCCAATTGGCTCGCGGGGGCTGGAAAAAGGCAAAAGGAAAGTAGAACGGGGTAATGGGACACCGGGAGATGCGAGACACCTGCCGGTGTTTGGCGACATACTAGTGTGTCGTGACACACCGTTCAGAAGCGCTGATGTAGAGTGACTCAGTAGCAGGAAGAGGCAGTTAGGTTGGCTGCATTGGTACAACCTCATTCCTGTACACCAGCTTCCTCCCAGAGCAAGGGGATCTTTCGTGGGCCCAACTGCTAGGAAAGTATGGGGGCTGTAGGATGTCAGTCAGTGTGGGGGCCTTTGAAAATCCTATTTCATTATTGTACCAGACCTTGCTCCGGCCTAAAGTCAACCCTCCATGCAATAGCCATGGATACATACAAAAAGGGAAGAGAGGGTATTTTCATGATTAGAGCAAATTAGGAGAATTCCTTGGAGACAAGCTCAACTCCTTTGGTGGCCTAGTACTGGTGTAATCCGCCTCTCATTTCCTCACTCTGAATAGAGAGGGGATGGGGTAGTGTGAATGGTTCATTCCCAAACAGGATTAGGGGGTGGAAGCTTCACTTCAAGAGCCTTAGGGTGCAGTAACTAAGACCCACAGAAACACTCGCCACACTCCGAACAATTACTGTAACAAAACGTCAATAGACATGATTTGGTGAAGAATGTGTAGGCTCCATTCATTCATCAAATAATACTGTCAGCCAGTATCTCCTCATTTCATCTGCAGCAAGTTTTCCTACTGAATGTGTTAAGGGAACTCCTACACTTTTATTTCTTCAACCTTAAAACCTCTGTTTAGCTGTGCCTTAGCAGAACAAACTCCTCTCCTTTCTTTATATACCTTGTTTACACGGCAACTCTCAGATAATAGTTATGGACATAAACTGACATTAGAAATGGCAACATTCAGAAACCAGTAGGAGAACATTTCAACCTTCCTGGACATTCTCTATCTGACCTTAAAATTGCCATAATCCTACCGAGAAACTTCAAAGGAGCACTCCAGGGTGAAACTGCTGAATTGGAACTCATTACAAATTTTTATACCACCCTAGGTCTGAACAGAGACAATGTCTTCATGACTCACTACAACTCTCTATGAACTTAACTATTATCAGATCATTCTGTCTTTTCACACTTACCTCATTTGTCAATAAACTGTACTATAATGCTATTAACACTCTCCTTACACCACTGTCCTGCCTAATCCAGTGCCTTCTCTCTGTTCTGTATAGATTTTAACCATTTCTTGTACATTACTTCATGAGCGCACTGAAAAAAAGTACAGAAAAGCAGAAAAAACTGCTTTTCTGTACTTTTTTAAAAGTTAAATAAAAAACCTCTGCCGGCTGCTTTGAAGACCGACCCCGATATGCTCGGCGTCTGTTTCATAACCAGCCGGCTACAGTAATGAAAACCGACGCCGATAAACTCCGCGTCGGTTTTCATAACCGGCTGACTGCAGTTATGAAAACCGATGCCGAGTTTATCGGCGTCGGTGTTCATAACCGGAAGACCGCCGGTAACCGTGGGGTCGTGTTAGCAAGGAGGTGCTAAGGTCGCACAAGCAACCCTAGCGCCTCCTTGCTAGCGCGACTCCCTAATTTGTGTATTGCATGGCGCCCCCCTTGCTGGCACCATGCGTGCATTAAGAAAGCGGGCGCTGAAAAGTCAGCGCCCGCTTTCCGCGAATAATATTGCATCGGCCCCAATGTGCCTAATTTGGGTACTCAAAACTATGCATGTTGTTTCCAATGGAAAACTTACCCGCAGGGAATGTGGATTCAAACCTCTGTGGGTAATTTTTTTGAGGCAGTTATCAAAGAAATACTACCCAAATTGATTGATTATTGTTACAAACCATACAAGTAAAACATACCTGCAAAGATTGCACTAATGCAAATAGTTTGGTTATTGTCCTCTAACAGTCTATTTATGCCTTTATAGGCACAATCCATTATAGCACAGCCAGAAAGGGTTAATCTTACAATTGGAACATGCCATATACTTCTTACTTCAAAAACATGTCTTTACTGTAGATTTCTATACCTATTACAATTAGTTAATAATTAAGGACTGCAAGTTTTTAGAGAAGAGGTTCATGCATAAAATTCATGGGTTCAAATGAGTTCACTAAACGTCTTTTTAATAAATGGGAATTGAGCAGCAAAATCTGCCACAGATTCATGAAAAACCACAGTGGGTAGATATAGAATCCTCCATACATTTTTGTGGATTGACAGATTGCCATAGATTTGTCTAAACTTGAACCAGGCTGAAATTCAACAATTTGTGCAGCCTTACTAATGATAATCACACAATTTCCCTTCACACAGTTGCATTTAGTAGATGGACACTGGGCGGACTTAGTGCTACTATGTGAAATATGGGATCTGACTTCATGGATTTCATGTATTTGGAAGGTGTAAATTCAGTCTCTCTAGAGATAATGGGATAGACTTCAAAAACAGTATGCAGCGTACATGTGCACGTGCTACCCGACGCGCACACATGTATGCCCGATTTTATAACATGCGCGCGCAGGTTATAAAATCCGGGGTCAGCAAGAACAAGGGAGTGCACTGTTGTGTACCTTGCGCGCACCAAGCCCGCGCCAAGCCTCGCTGCCTTCCCCCATTCTCTTACCCCCCATCCCACCTTCCCTTCCCTTCCCCTACCTCTCCCGCCCTTCCCCCCCCCCCTACCTTTTTTGACGTTTTCTTTTTGTTTCAAAACTTACTTCAGCGCTAGCAGCGGATTCCTGAGGAAGACCGGCCTGGGGATTCACCGCCCAGGTCGGCCCAGGATGCATCACGTGGTCTGCCGAGCGTGGCTCCGTCACGGCCGCGCACAGCAGACCACATGACTGGAGCAACCGGCCCACTGGGCGATGCCCGATCCCCCGATAGGCCAATCCACCCCTGTTCAGCCCTGCCCCTTTTTGCAAGCCCTGGGACTTACATGTGTCCCGGGGCTTTACGCACATCACTGGGCCTTTTTAAAATAGGCCCAGGGCATGTAACCCTTTTAAAATCCGGCCCAATAATCATTAGATCAAATGATGCCAAGAAGATTCCTCCTCCCCAAGAATATACAAGGTTCCTATCTATGAAGACAATGTTGATATGCAAAAACACAGGCTCTCTGACACACAGTCAAAGAAGTAATATAGTAATATAGTTCAACAGAGCTGTATTATTGGAGAGTAAATTCTGGCAAATTAATAGAAAACAATATAAAGCATGGACTTCAAACTCTTTCCCCCTCCCTAATCCCAAACCAACAGTTTCAATAAACAACAATAGTTCTTTTTTAGCAAATGTCTTAAATGATGAATTAATCCACACGATGGAAATTTAATATTATAGACCAATGACTAGTCCTCCAGATAGAAGTTGCATGTTAGTAATAAAGTATTAGAAGAGGAAATAGTTTGGCAGCAATGACTAGGGATAACTTTTCAACAAAGTTAATAGTAACATACAATTGTTATCACTTGCTATCATACCTCAGCAAGTAGATTTTAGTCAGAAAAACTCTTGGCTAGTGCACAAGCTTAGCAACAGTGCAGCATTTATTCAGTAACAGGCCAATACAGTAAGGGTGCGTAAGAAAAAGTGCAGCAGTGCCGGGTGCCCGCTCGTTTGCCGTGCGCACAGTTCGGATCACATACTGCTCGATACAGTATTTAAATGGCATGCAAATGCAAGCCGCGTCCAAAGCGCGTCCATGAAGCGCAATCCATTTTACTGTATAGAGCGCTATACAGCGCCTATACAGTATCCTGGGTGCGTTGGTACCTGTCATTTCAAATGTCATTTCAAATGACATTTGAAATGACAGGTACCAGGAAGTGGATGGTTCTCCTATGCTCGGGCATTGGGGATTGCCAGTCCTCTCTCCCCCCCTCCCGAAGCAAGGCGCAGGGCGAAAATCGACTCGACATGTTATTAAAGCAAATAGAAATTGTAACAAAAGTAAACTTACTGCATGCTTCCAGCAGCCCCAGTCCTCTCTCCCCTCCTCCAGAGGCACCCACCGCGGCTCCCCTGCCTCCCGGGGGCAGCCGGCGGCGAAAGCGGCTTCCAGCAGCCTCGCCGGCGAAGGTGCATGAACGCATGTCCAATTTGGGTGCTCAAGCAGCAGTCAGAAGCAGTACGTCTTTCGTACTGCTTCTGACATTTCCAAGTATCTGGCCAGTATTCTGCCGATGTCGAGATGACGCAGTATTCGACCTTCTTCTGACTTCTTCAAACCTTCCGTGGTTGGCAAGGATATGGTTTGGTTGAGGTGAAATTGTGAGACTACTTTGGGTAAGAAGGAAGGAACCGTGCAAAGATGGATAGCCTCTGGAGTGATTCTGAGAAACGGATCACGGCAGGACAGTGCTTGTAGCTCTGAGATGCGGCGTGCTGAACATACAGCCAGCAAGAACACCATCTTCAAGGTCAACAAACGGAGAGACAGGCCTCGAAGGGGTCGGAAGGCGGATCCCGCCAGAAATTCCAACACTAGATTGAGGTTCCACAGGGGCACTGGCCACTTCAGTGGTGGACGAATGTGTTTGACTCCTTTCAGGAAACGTGAGACATCTGGGTGTTTGGCAATGGTGTTGCCGTCACTCCTGGGACCGTAGCAAGACAGTGCTGCTACCTGAACCTTGATGGAGCTGAGGGACAGACCCTTCTGAAGTCCATCTTGTAGGAAGTCCAAAATGATAGGAATCTTAGCGGCATGTGAATTGGTGCTGTGAGAGTCGCTCCAGGCTTCAAAAACTCTCCAGATCCTGATATATGTCAGTGATGTGGACAACTTGCGTGCTCGGAGGAGTGTGTCTATTACCGGCTCCGAGTATCCTCTTTTCTTCAATCTAGCCCTCTCAATGGCCAGACCGTAAGAGAGAATTGAGCTGGATCCTCGTGGAGGATGGGACCTTGCAGCAGCAGGTCCCTGTATGGAGGCAGAGGTAGAGGATTCCCTGCCAGTAGTCTTCTCATGTCTGCGTAACAGGGTCTTCTTGGCCAGTCCGGGGCCACTAGAAGAACTAGTCCTCTGTGCCGCTGAATCTTGTGTATAATGGCGCCCAGCAGGGGCCATGAAGGAAAAGCATATAGCAGGATCCCCTGAGGCCATGGCTGTACCAGGGCATCGATCCCCTGGGATAGAGGATCCCGCCTGCGGCTGAAATACCTGGGTACTTGAGCGTTGGACCTGTCCGCTAGTAGGTCCATGCCCGGCGTCCCCCACTGATCCACAATCATGTGGAAAGCTGTGGGCAACAGCTGCCATTCCCCCAGGTTTAGGCTTTCTCTGCTGAGGAAGTCTGCCGTGGTGTTGTCCTTCCCAGCGATGTGGACGGCGGAGATGTCCTGGAGATTTGCTTCCGCCCAAGTCATCAGGGGGGCTATTTCTAGGGATACCTGTCGGCTTCTGGTTCTGCCCTGTCGGTTGATGTATGCCACTGTGGTGGCGTTGTCTGACATCACTCTGACCGTTCTGTTTCGAAGTCTGTGGGCAAATCGCAGGCACGCTAGCCTGACTGCCCGTGCCTCTAGTCGGTTTATGTTCCACCCCGACTCTTCTCTGTTCCACCGCCCTTGGGCAGTGAGTTCTTCGCAGTGTGCTCCCCATCCATTCAGGCTGGCATCTGTCGTGAGCAGGGTCCAGGTTGGGGAGGACATTCTTGACCCCCGGCCCATGTGGCCGGGCTGCAACCACCACCGTAGCTGGTTCTGCACTGTGGTTGGTAGAGGCAGGTGTACAGTATAGTCCTGTGATCGTGGGCTCCACCGAGACAGGAGGGCGCGTTGTAATGGTCTCATATGAGCCCGCGCCCATGGTATCACCTCCAGAGTGGATGCCATGAGGCCGAGGACCTGTAGGTAATCCCGAGCTGTGGGCCGGCTGGCGCTCAGCAGGGCCTGCAGATGATTCCGGAGTTTCGACTTCCTTTTGGAGGTCAGGCTGACCTTGTCTTCCTGGGTGTCGAATTGAACCCCTAGGTATTCCAGCGACTGAGAAGGCTGTAAGGAACTCTTGTTCAAGTTTACAACCCATCCTAGGCTTTCCAGAAGAGCTATAACTCTGTTGGTTGCCTGGTGGCTCTCCTCTGGTGACTTCGCCCGGATCAGCCCATCATCCAGATAGGGATGGACGAGGATCCCCTCCTTCCTGAGGGATGCTGCCACTACTACTATGACCTTGGTAAAGGTCCGCGGCGCGGTGGCTAGCCCAAAGGGTAAAGCTCTGAACTGGAAGTGTTGGTCCAGGACCTTGAAGCGTAAATAGCGCTGATGATCCCGATGGATTGGGATATGCAGGTAGGCTTCCGACAGATCTAGGGATGTGAGAAACTCCCCTGGCTGTACTGAATTCTTGACAGACCTCAGAGTTTCCATGCGAAAGCTGGGGACCCGTAGGTATCGGTTGACGAACTTGAGGTCCAGAACGGGCCAGAAAGTGCCCTCCTTCTTGGGCACGATGAAATAGATGGAATAATGCCCAGAATTCATCTCCCTTGCAGGCACTGGGATAATGGCCTTTAGGGTCAGGAGCCTCCGCAAAGTAACCTCTAGGGCCGTCCTCTTGATGGAAGAACAAGGAGATTCCACGAACCTGTCCGGCGGGAGTCGAAGAAAATCAAGGTAATACCCTTCTCGGATGATGGCGAGGACCCACTGATCCGAGGTAATCTCGACCCACCTTCGGTAGAAGAGGGATAGCCTGCCCCCTATGGCTGCTACCCCCGGATGGGTCAGCTGATTGTCATTGTGGGGTACGGCCGGGACCCGAACCCGAGCCAGTTCCCCTCTTGTTGTGCTTAGGCCGAAAGGACTGGTTCCTGGCCTGCGAACGAGGTGCTTGGTAGCGAGTCCTGTAGGGGTTGAAGCGCTGAGAGGTTCTACCTCTGGATGGTCTAGGAAAGGGGCGCTGGGTCCTCCTTGACCGGTCTTCTGGTAGATGGAGTAATGGGGAGGCGCCCCATTTATTGACCAGTTTCTCAAGGTCGCAGCCGAACAGGAGGGATCCCTCAAAGGGCATTCTTGTGAGGCGTGTCTTGGAGGAGGAGTCGGCCGACCAATTAAGTAGCCAGAGCTGTCTCCTGGTCGCCACTGAGGATGACACTCCTTTGGCTGCCGTACCGTCTAAGTCGGAGGCTGCATCAGTGAGGAACGAGAGAGCTGATTCCATTTCTTCTCCCGGGGTGCTGTTCCTAGCCTGTGATAAACAGGAACGTGTCACCACGGTGCAGGAGGTCGCAATTCGTAGGGACATGGCTGCCACCTCAAAGACTTGTTTCAGAATGGTGTCCATGTGCCGGTCATGTGTATCCTTAAGGGCCGTCCCCCCCTCCACCGGAATGGTGGTGCGCTTCACAATTGCGCTAATTATGGCGTCTACCTGGGGGCACGCCAGCTTCTCCTTGGTTGCCGGGTCTAAGGGGTACATGCCAGCCAAGGCCCGACCCCCTTTGAATGAGGCCTCCGGCGTATTCCATTCCAGATCGATTAACTGCTGAGCTACTTGTAGGAGGGGAAAATGATGAGACATTTGGCGCAGGCCCTCTAACAGGGGGTTCATTCTAGGTTCCTTTGGGGCATCGTGGCCCAGAATAGCCAGCTCCGACAGGCATTGAGAGATCAGGCCTGGGAGATCCCCTTTCAAAAAGAAGCGCCTCATGGTCCGATATGGTTCAACCCCCGAGGGCAGTTCTCCCTCCTCGGGGGACTCGTCGTCTTCCTCAGGGCAATCTGAATCCCCATAAGTGGGGGTTCCGGGTGGCGCGTGGCCGTGCCTAGGCCTTGAGGGTCCAGGGGCCGGGTCATCCGGTACGTATGGACCCACTCGGGGAGCAGCCTGCATTGTGACAAAGGCATGAATCCCCTTGAATAATTCCACCCAGGAGAGCGAAGCAGGATCTGGTCTGAGGGGTACCAGGTCCCTTGGGGTCCCTGGCTGCTCATTGCTGCCTGCTAGGTCCGGGGTGTTCCCTAAGGAACTGGCAAGTACACTGGGCTGCGACCGGTCCTGACCCAGAACTCCCAGGGCCTCTACACATTGGGCACATAGGGAATCTGCTTCCTCATTCTGTGTGGCTCTGAGGTTGCATGCCGAGCAGAGGCTCATGCCTGATGCTGGAGGGGCCGGCTCCGCTGACGCATGGGCTCTCTGACGCTCCATGTGTGCCTGGCGTATCAGCAGGCGCCTATGAACGCGCGCCTACCAACGTGCGCCTAACAATGTACGCCTAACAATGTGCGCCTAACAACGTGCGCCTATCGTGCGGTGACAAACCAGGCAGGAAAATGGCAACCTCCATGGCGGATTGCCACATAGGCAGATTCTGCGAATCCTCGCTTCCTCGGAGACCAACAAGTAAAGATGTACGCCTTACCTTGTCTTCGGCGCTTCCCGGTTGCGACCCGGGTGGTCTCCAGCTGTGGGGGGAGAGGGTGAGTAACGTCACCGCCGCGCTCAAGGAAGTGCACCCACTGCCTCTGGGCCGCGCCCGAACTCGTCTCGCTCGGGGGCCAGGTCCACGCCGGGACCGAGGCTGCCTCTATGCTGCGCCCGAGCCCTTCTCACTCAGGGGCTAGGTCCCTGCTGCGATCCGGCCACCGGACCGAGGCCCTTACCTCCGAGGGACCACGGAAATCCCCTCGGGAAACTCAACTGGGGGAGGAACCAACTGGTATCACCGCAGGAGTGCAGGGCTCGTCTTCAGGTAGGTTTCTTCTATGAATTTAGTTGTGTAGAATTTGGAAACACGCTCAGCGAGCGTGAGGTAGCTCCAAACTGCTTTGGAGACAGAAATTACTGAATTGCTACACTTCCTGTGGGGGTATATGTACCCGTGCTGACGTCAGATCCGTCTCCAACTGCTAGCACGAGCACACTTTACCCACTTGTTTTGAGTCCATCTGCTACACGCTAGGAAATGGGAGGGTCTTTTGTTACATAGCACTGATGGGGACTCAGCGGCCCCATAATAACACCCCCAGCCCACCCTTGTAGTACTTTGCTCTCCCTACCCCTTGGCCAATATCCCCAACCCCTCTCTCTTTATACATGCCCAGCAGCTTACACCCTCCTCCCTCTCTCCTTCCTCATTCCCTCCTGCCCACCAGAGAAGCAAGAATGGGGATAAGAGAGAGTAAGTAGACCAGTGATAGGGAGAGAAGAACGGAAAGAGAGGGGCAAAAAGGGGAGGAGGACCAGTGAGGGGAGGAGAGGAGAGAGAAGAGGGGGGAGGGCCAGGGATGAGGAGGGGAAAGAAGAAAGGGATGAAAAGGGAGAATCTGAGATGGGGAAAAAAGGAGAGACATTAATGTGTTCAAGGAGACATCCTGATTGGGGGAAGGGAGGAAAATATCCCTACACCCACTCTAGTCATACTCCATTCCCACCCTCTCTCTCTGCTCCCCTGTGCCCACCAGCTTGCAAGAATGTCCTTCATCAAATATTCCCTTATCCAACTAGCCTTGCCACCCCAACCAACTTGTACCCAACCAACAATTTCTTCCCCATGAGCCAACCAGATTGACCTAGTTCTCACTAGTCAGCCATCTCCCCCAGCCCTGTTTGCCAGCACACATCAGCAAGCCAGCCAGCCAGCCTCAAACCTTGAATACCTCCAACAGACAGCCCACAGACAGGGCTCATTCCGACCGACCGCACCGGACCACCAACCACGCTCCGGCCTATACCCCTCCACCTCCCGGACGGAAGAAACGCCCCTCGATTGCGTCATCAACGCAACATGAAAGTCCCTTTAAAGGGCGAAGCAGGGCACAGGTACCTCCTTCTGTCGGCCGCCTCGAATGCCCGCGCTACCAGCGCTGACCCACCGGGGTCCAGGGCTCGCTCCGACCGACCGACCGCACCGGACCACCAACCACGCTCCGGCCTACACCCCTCCACCTCCCGGATGGAAAAAACACCCCTCAAGCGCATCATCAACGCAACACAAAAGTCCCTTTAAAGGCTGAAGCAGGGCACAGGTACCTCCTTCTGTCGGCCGCCTGAATGCCGCTCTACTGGAGCTGACCCACCGGGTCCTGGGCTCACTCTGACCAACCGACCGCACCAGACCACCAACCACGCTGCGGCCTACACCCCTCCACCTTCCGGATGGAAGAAACGCCCCTCGATCGCGTCATCAACCCGACACGAAAGTCCCTTTAAAGGGCGAAGCAGGGCACAGGCATTGCGCCTAAGGAGCGCAACAAAGGGGCCTGCCCCTTGTTGCGCCCCTTTGTGCAGCCCTGAGGTGCAGCTTCTAACAGTCTCCAACAAAAACCATTATGCTGAGGAAAATCAACAACCTTAAAGACCTTGAAGATGTGAAAAAATCAGCAGGAAAACCAACCCACACATACAAAAACAGTGAGTCCACCACTTACTACAGCACAATCTATATCAACTCCACATACTAAACACGATCTTGCAGACTTTAGGCAGCTGTCCTCACAGACACCTGAACCAAGAAGTCATCACAGCAGAAAGACCCCACCTTAAAAGACCCACATAGTAAGAATAATATAGAAACATAGAAACATAGAAATGACGGCAGACGAAGACCAAATGGCCCATCCAGTCTGCCCAGCAAGCTATGCACTTTCTTTTTTTTTTTTTTTTTTATTTCTCTCATACTTCTGTTACTCTTGGCTCTTAGTAACCTTTTGGTTCTATTTCCCTTCCACCCGCACCATTAATGTAGAGAGCAGTGTTGGAACTGCATCCAAATGAATATCTACCATAGTTAGGGGTAGTAACCACCGCAATAAGAAAGCTACACCCATGCCTTTGTTTACCCAGACTATGTAACTCAGTCCTTGTTGGTTATTGTCTGTATATAGATCCACCTTTCTATGTTCCCCCTGCCGTTGAAGCAGAGAGCTATGTTGGATGTGTGTTGAAAGTGAAGTATCAGACTTTCTCCCCTGCCGTAGAAGCAGAGAGCTATGTTGGATATGCGTGAAGTATCAGACTTTCTCCCCTGCCATAGAAGCAGAGAGCTATATTGGATTTGCTTGAAGTATCAGACTTCTCCCCTAATAATTGTAACAGACGTCACAAAAGTCATACACGATGTCCCCTAATAATTGATTAATATCAAGATCCTAATAATTAATAACAAGATTCTCCCCTAATAATTGTAACAGACATCACAAAAGTCATACAAGATGTCGTCACCCCCCCCCCCCCCCCCCCCCCCCCCCCCAATTCAACCAAAGACAACCTCTGCAACCAACTACCACCTTCCCAATAGACTCAAGCGTTTGGTGTATATTCCAACCAAAGACACCTTAAAAAAATTGACTCTACTCATCTTCCTACTCATTAATGCCCAATCTCTAACAAGAAAATTTATGCTGATCTCTGACTTACTACATGATCAAAAATCAGACTTCATAGCTATAACTGAAACCTGGTTTAAAAAAACTGACATGGTAATAACTAACCAAATACCCAATAGAGATGTGCATTTGTTTTTTCCGAATTGGAAAATTGCAACAAAATTGTCCAATTTGGCATGTTTCAGGGAGCCCGAAAAAAATCAGGATTTTCCCGTTTTTTCGCAAAAATTCGTTTTTCCGATTAGTGTGCACTAACGGGAGTCAGCGCGCGCTAACTCCCTGTTAGTGCGCGCTAACTCCCGTTAGCGCGCACTAACAAAAACTAACAAAAAGTAACAAAATCTAACAGTTTTTGTTAGTGCGCGCTAACGGGAGTCAGCGCGCACTAACGGGAAGTTAGCGCACATTAACTAAAAATCGATTTTTCGCGAAAAAAAAGACCCGAACCGAAAAAAATCGACAATTTCCATGGCGGCCGAAAAACGAAGAACGACACGAACACAAAAAACGATGCACATCTCTAATTAGCCAATATGATCTCTTCTCCTTACCCAGAACACTATGACGAGGTGGAGGAATAATGTTAATAATAAAAAAGAAATTTGCTATGAAACTAATCCCACACACATTACCACACCAATATGAAGTAGCCCTCTTCGACTCACCTGACCTACATATCTGCCTAGAGTATTGTCCCCCAGGAATACTAGAAAACAATATTTCCCCTCTTATTGAATTTTTCATAACAAATATCATTCACAAAAAACCCACTATAATTCTCGGAGACTTCAATCTCCATACTGATGAGACATACCTTTCACACTCATCCCTTTCCGCCCGCGGCATGTATATGATATGTAAACGATCGGATTAGCTATTCCCTCCCATACAGTAACGTGCGGCCCAATTATCGCCTTTTTAACCAACTGTTTTGCCGCGTGTTTAACCTGCTAATTTACCGCCTACCCTGACCCTGGCGTTAGAGGGATGTGACAGCAATAGGCAGGCTCCGGTCAAATAAGTGGGTGGGTTGGAGCAAGCGAGTAACATGGTGTGGCCTGGTTCTCCTACGCTCGGGCCTGGTTCTCCTAAGCTCGGGCATCGGGGATTGCCAGTCCTCTCTCCCCCCCTCCCGAAGCAAGGCGCAGGGCGAAAATCGACTCGACATGTTATTAAAGCAAATAGAAATTGTAACAAAAGTAAACTTACTGCATGCTTCCAGCAACCCCAGTCCTCTCTCCCCTCCTCCCAAGGCGCCCACTGCGGCTCTCCTGCCTCCTGGGGGCAGCCGGCTGCAAAAGCGGCTTCCAGCAGCCCCGCCGGCGAAGGTGCATAAACACACGTCCAATTTGGGCGCTCAAGCTGCGAAGGCGCATGAGCGCATGCCGTGACCTCGGACATCCATCCGGGCGCTCAGGTCACGGCGTGCGCTCATGCGCCTTCGCTGCCTTGAGCACCCAAATTGGACGTGCATTCATGCACCTTCGCCAGCGGGGCTGCTGGAAGCCTCTTTCGCCGGCAGGGCTGCTGGAAGCCATGACCTGAGCGCACGGATGGACGTCTGAGGTCACGGCGTGCACTCATGCGCCTTCGCTGCTTGAGCGCCCAAATTGGACGTGCGTTCATGCACCTTCGCCGGCGGGGCTGCTGGAAGCCGCTTTCGCTGCCACCTGCCCCCAGGAGGCAGGGGAACCACGGTGGGTGCCTCGGGAGGAGGGGAGAGAGGACTGGCAATCCCCGATGCCCGAGCGTAGGAGAACCATTCCACTTCCTGGTACCTGTCATTTCAAATGTCATTTGAAATGACATTTGAAATGACAAGTACCAGCGCACCCAGGATACTGTATAGGCGCTGTATAGCGCTCTATACACTAAAATGGATTGCACTTCATGGACGCGCTTTGGACGCGGCTTGCATTTGCGTCTAATTTAAATACTGTATCGAGTGGTATGTGATCCGAACTGTGCGCGCGGCAAACCAGCGGGTGCCCGGCACTGCCACACTTTTTCTTACGCGCCCTTACTGTATTGGCCTGTAAGTGAAAAAGTGAAAGATCTCGGGATCTGGATTGATCCAGAACTAAATTTCAAAAAACACATTTCCATGAAGATAAAAGAAGTTTTCTACAAAATACTAACTCTAAAACGCCTAAAACCCCTCCTAAATCCACAAGACTTCAGAACCATTCTACAATCATTGATCTTCTCGAGCTTTGATTACTGTAACTCACTTCTATTGGGCCTTCCCAAATGAACCACACGACCACTCCAAATACTGTAGAATGCAGCTGCAAGAATTCTTACCGGCCATAGAAAATCAGAGCACATCACAGCTGTCTTAAAAGCCCTTCACTGGCTACCCATCGAAAAAAGGATCGAGTTCAAAGTTCTATCCATATTACACAAGTCAATTTATGGAAAAGAAATCAACTGGCTAAACAGACACTATAATCCAAATATACACCCCACAGCACAACACAAGATCAACTAATAAAGCACTACTATCAATACCCACAATCACTTCTGCCAGACTTCCACAGTATGGGACAGAGCAATCTCTCTAGCAGGACCAAGCCTATGGAACACTCTACCAGAAAACTTATGAAAACAGAGCAACATAAAACTATTTAGAAAATTTCTAAAAACCTGGCTCTTCAAGCAAACATATAGAAACGGCATAGGATAAAATAAATTTCTACTAGCACAGATCCATATCCTCCCATACCCCTCCATCAATTAACATGGACTATTACATTAGATAATAATTCTCTCTCCTCTACTAATTACTCCCCTTATAGTTTGACATACCTGCAAATAATTGTATCCCTTTGCTCTACCTATAATGTTCTCCAATCCATATCCCTCCTAAATTATTGTTATAATGTATTCAGTTTTTGTTCTATTTTTGATGTAAACAGATGTTATTTCTGTAAACCGTTGTGAAGGCCTGTTCGCCAATATCTGCCTCTCCTACGTTTTTTGTCATAATGTAACCAGTTTTGCTATGTTTTATGTAATCAGTTGTTATTTCTGTAAACCGTTGTGAAGGCTCGCTCCAAACAACGGTATATAAAAAAACCAACAAATAAATAAATAACTTGCCTCAGAGTCTTTCCAGCCAGCCTCGATCCCCCAGTCAGTCTCAGATCACTGCAGATACCACACTTCTCACCTCCACAGCTAGCCAGTCTCAGAATTCACCCAGCCTCAGACCTCAGTCTGTCTTGGAATCCTCAGTCACTTACTCTTCACCCTCCCAGAAGCACTCCTACAGGCATGGAAGAGCTCTGCCAATTTGAGCCATGCAGTTGCTTGTAATCTTGCACTAAGTCTCATGGGATTCAGTGTGAGACTACAAGCATCTGCCGGTTCAAATTCAAGTTTGAGCCATACTGATGCCTGTAGTCTCGCACTAAATCTTGCAAAACTCAGCCCAAGACTAGCATCTGCACAGCTATATTGACAGAGCCATGCTATGCCTGCCAAATTACTTCTGGGATGGAGCGGTTAGAAGTTGGTGGGGCCAGAGACTGAACGGCCCACCATGTTCCAACACCTGTGAGTGGGCTAAGTGGCATATCAGGGGTCCCCAAACTTTTCAAGGGAATGGCCACATAAGAAATTTCAAGTCATCAAGCGTGCCAAGGGGAATCCCCCCTTGGAGTTTCCAGAGTGGGGGCAGGGGTGGACCAGATCAGTTTGGCAACCAAAAGGGGAAAGGGAAGAAAGGCAAAACCAATGAGCACAAAGGAATATGCATACTTAACTGAGGTGCTGCCCCCCAGAGAGGAAACGAGATAATAGGTACCTGCTGCCAGAGAGAGAGAGAGAGAAAGGTTGCTTGTGAACTGCTACAACTGGTGAAGCCCATTCTGCTCAACATAGAAGAGAGATGAAGGCACAACCTAGTAGAAAATCAGCCTTAGCAAACCTGCCCCAGGAGACCACAGCAACATTCTAGTCCATCACCATGAAAAAGCAGCAATTGGAAAAGGTTAGTGCTCTGTGTGACAGACAAATCTTGCTGCTTGGAACTGAACTAAACATTCTATAAGCTTCTAAAGCTTAATGTAATATGGTATTAATGACATCCAAAAATTAGTCCAGTGTTTTAAAGAAAAATCTCCAATGGAAATTAACAGGAGCATAGTTATTATTTTATATGGTACAGTATTTTTAACTTGGAAGACTTTTAGGATTTGAAGAATGACAGTGAAAGTTTAGATTTCCACAGGCTTGGTCTGTGAGATTTCCAAGTGTATCACCCAAGTGAGGGCATTTCATCTTCATTGTCTTTTCTCACAGGCTGTGTAAACTATGTGTGATTTCAGATAGATTTTGATAATCCCTTTGTTCCTGCCAGCTGAGAGCATCCTCCAACTCCTTAAGGTGCTCTTGTTAAACAGACGTCTGTGATAAATAAGAGAGTTGAAGTAGTTTTTATTGATCTGTCTATCCGCAGGGATTTTTAGGGATAAAGGCTTCTTGAAGTTGCTAACTCTTTTTCCTTGTTATCTAAACTTATTTCTCTGGTTAGGAACAGTAGCTAATTATATTCATTTCATTTTATTTTTTTCTTACTATTAGTCACAAAACCAAGAAAGTGATGCAGACATAAATCATGCCTTGAGATTGCTGTTTTTTGAACAAGAAAAGACTTGTAGCAATGCATTGCAAACTAGGGACACTTAAAGGTTTCTGGTTGTCTGAGATGACCTGAGTCAAGCCTGGTTTTGCCCCATTGCATCTATGAATTTACAGTTCTAGGTTCTATGAGAAAAAAGGACTGAAAGTGTATATTTGCAATGTGGTAGAATTTGGTTTGGTTTAGCTTGCCCCTCATGATAGTCCTCTATCTGTTTTTCCCAATTACATACAAATATGCCTCATTCAGACTTCCAGAATTTTGGGAGAAATCACACTGAACTAGACAACACTGTGATTCAAGGAAAAATTACTACGATGAATGCATAACCTATAGCCCATAATGAAAAGGCACTAATGGCAACATTAATTCTCAGTAGTCTTCCATTTAACTAATCTGACTATCAATGTTATTGCTGTGACACTGGCAGCTCAGCTAATCTTAAAACAAAATAAGGTGTCTTCAATTTAAGTAATTTGATGATTTAAGATTCCCCTCCCCCCCCCCCCCCTTGGAAAACAGCCTTGGGTCATTACAGAAATGAGGGAAATGTGTAATATCTGACCTTCAGCATTCTATCAGCTGGAAAACATTGAGGAATTCTGAACTGTTGTCACTAAAGTATACAATACTGGAACCTTCAACTAGCTTGTATTTAAAAATAAATATTAAAAAGCACTAAAACATTAGAGACAAGCATGTTTCAACTAATCTAATTATTTTCAATACATGAAATTAACTTAGACCACATATTATAGAAATGTGAATCACTAACATGGATCGGTTCACATTTTATACTATCAAAAGAATCCCCTTCTCAACAGGAGAGCATATCACTTTCTTATCCTGGTCTAGGGAGGGGATTACACAACACACTTCTCTCCCTTGTATATTCAATGTACTCAAATTGCAAATCTGTCAAACATTTGTATGCCATGCATTACTGAGATTATGCATTTATTTATTTAAAACATTTATCTTCCATATCTACGTAGAATTACAATTAAAAACACTATAAAACCAAAACCTCACAAAACACAAATAAAACACGAACCATTACACTAAACTGGTTTCAAACCAGTTTAAAAGACAGGACTAAACATTAGAAAACCTATTACTTACAGCCTGATTTCCATTAAAAAGTCCTTTATTGTATTTGGAATACAATCTGAAAGGCAGAAACATATTGTTGACAGAGAAGAATTTCAGATGGGAATTTCATTTACTGATAGTCCAACCAATCATTTGCCAAAGCATAGCTCAGTGGACAGATAACAAGGCCTTTCTACTGGTATTTGAGAGGTTTAATGTCAATCAGATGCACAAGATGATTCTTGTTCACAATTTTAAAATTATGAGACAGGAAATCTTGAAATCCCATGGAAGATATAGCTAATCTCTCATGTTATTAAATGATTGACACATACAGAGTGCTGTTTGCTGAAAAGCTGTGGACAGCAGCAGTAAATAATACCCAGTTCACCTGCTGCCAAATGCAGAAAACCCATATCTTAATGAAGCAACTATATTCTCTCCAAATCTAGCTGTGGCCACCCTGTTCTCACCCACAGCTATATGTAGTTAGCCTTAAACATATAGCAATAAGGGATGTTTCCATGAGAAGGATGGCTGGCCGTGAGATTAGTTTGATCTAACTTTTTTTTAAAAAGGCATAGCTTCTGCACAAGGGACTATAACAAGACAAGGATGCTATTTTTTTATTTTATTGCTACACTGTATATCCAAAGGTTCTGAATTTTTAAGATAGAACTAAATAAGAGGACTCTTTAAGGTAAGATTTACAAGCAAAACCAGCATATTAGACTGAAGAGGATTTTGAGAAATACATTTTCACTGAGAGGGGGTGGATACAGGAGACAAAACAGTGACAGAATTCAAACATGCATGGGAGAAAGGGAGAGTACCACAAATCAAGTAAGACTTGTGAAGGTAATGTAGGCAAGTACAAATGGATAGACTGGAGGGACCAAATATCCCATTTGGGTATTTACTAGGGATGTGTGTGGAAAAAGTGTTTGGTTTCATTTTTTCATTTAATTTGTTTGACTCAGTGATTCATTCTGTTCCGTTTCCTAACAAAAACTGAATTCATTTTGTGATGGCTCTGCCATCAGAGAAGCTTCTGCATTATTGAGGACACCCTGAAATCATTCTGGGTGTGGGAGACGGCCTGGGGAGCTTTTTGGGAGCATGACTAAACTGCAGAAAAAAAGACTCGTCTTTTCCTGCTAGCTGGAATTTGAGTATGATATTTGCAACGATCATTAGATGGCAGATTTTATGATGAATCCAGGTTGAGGAATTTACATCCAGGGAGTAGGTTCAGCCCAAGGCTACCTCTCTTTGAGACGGTCTCTCAGGGGCTTCCCCTGAAGGGGAAAAGCCTGAGGCAGTTCTCCTCATGATGAAGTAGCCAAGCAGTGGTCTGTTCTCTAATGGAGCGTCAGCAGGGGCCCAACCTGCGCACCCGGAGTGGAGTTTGGGGAGTAGCTCCTTGGTGAGAGAAAATGGGAGCAGAGAAACGTGGAAGGGTGATGACCTGGGCATTGGGGAAATTCAAGAATATTTCCTGTCTGAGAGCTGGGAGGAAGAGATTCTAGAGTTTCCAGTGTTTCTTGATCTTTGGCAAAGCAATACTGTGTAAAAAGTAGGGATTACTGAAATGTATATATGAATGGGGCTGTGATATCCATGATCTCTCATAGAGAATGGGAATCAGTGGATGGAGAAAAGTGATGAGGACTGTAGCAAGAGTATTTTTCTGATAATCCTATAAGTGGTGAAAGAGAGAAGATGGTGGAAGATGTTTGTAAATGTAAACAGTTGCTCCTTTTTCATAAGGGATCCACTGAATATAGTTGTGGGAACTTTTATGCCTGTACCAGTTCTTTGGGATTTTTGTAACTAGAACATAAGAAGTGTCATGCTGTGTCAGACCAAGGTCCAGTGATCAGCCTGGGTCACAAGTACTTGTCAAATCCCCAATAATTGAGCTATTTCTTGATTCTCACTCTCAGGAGTGAGCACTGGCTTTCCTAAGTCTATCTGGCTAATAACTGTTTGTAGACTTTTCCTTCGGGAACTTGTCCGGTTCTGATTTGAACCCCCATTATGTTAGTTGCTTTGATCATGTTCTTTAGCAACAGATTCCATAGCTTGATTGTGCTGAGTGAAAAATATTTCCTATGATTTATTTTAAATCTGTGAATTGCTAGTTTCATGGGTTTTCCTCATGCCCTAGTGTTGTTTGAAATGATAAATAATTGTTCCCTATTTTCCCATTCCACCCCACTCAAGATTTTGTAAATTTCAATTGTAACCCCTCTCAGTCATCTTTTTTCCAAGCTAAAGAACCCTAATCTGTTTAACCTTTCTCCATAAGGGTGCTTTTCTATCCCCTTTATCATTTTCTGCACCCTTGTCTGTATCTTTTCTAAGTCTGCTATGTCTTTTTTGGGATGGGGGCAACCATAACTGCACACAATACTCAAGGTGCAGTTGCACCATGGATCTATACAAGGGCATTGTGATATTCTCAGTTTTGTTCTCTATTCCTTTCCAAATAATTCTTATTTGCCTTTTTGACCACCACTGCACACTGAACCAAAGGTTTCAAATGCTGTCCACAAGGACTCCAAGTTCCTTTTCCTGGGTGGTGACACCTAACACAGAACCCAGTATCATGTACCTGTAGTTGAGATTATTTTTCCCTATGTGCATTACTTTGCACTTGTCCACATTAAGTTGCATCTGCCATTTAGAAGCCTAGTCTCCTACTCTCACAGAGTTCTTCTGCAGTCCTTCACAATTTGCTGCTGTTTCAACAACTCAAGACAATTTTGTGTCATCTGAAAATGTGGTCACCTCACTCATAGTTCCTTTCTCCAGATTATTTATGAACATGCTAAATAGCACAGGTCCTAATACAGATTCCCGTGGTACTCCACTAATTATATTTCTCCATTTGAAAAACTGCCCATTTAATCCTACCCTTTTATTTCCTGTCTTTTATCCAGTTACCAATCCATACTAGACACTGCCTCCAATCCCATGACCTCCCAATTTCCTGTCGAGTGTCTCATGATGGACTTTGTCAAATGTGTTGTGCGCCCCGTCCGCGCTCGGCCCATACATGGGCCTGCTCACCTTACCAACTCCTCTATGGGTCTCAGGTCGGCCTCTCCAGCAAAGCCGCAAGCTCCTCCAGGCCTCGGCGTCCTGCAGTGGCGGTCGCCGGGCCTTCCTCAATGTACCAGGCCTCACGGCGGGGCTCAGCGTCCTCCATGGCGTCGGCTCTGCCCCTAGGCGTGCGCACGCGGACTGCCTGGTCCCTTATAGGGCAGGTCCAAGCTCCGTGGCGTGCCCTGATTGAACATTGTAGAAAAGGAAGTGCCTACCTGCACTTCCTTGCCTTGGCAATCGGGTCAACACCGTGTGTATACTAGTTTGCCTCCATGTCTCATCACCTGTTCCAGTCTCGTTCCAGTTCTGTTCCAGTGTCCTCCTGTTCCAGCGTCTGTCTGTTCCTGCATCCCCCAGGTAGTACCTCTTGGACTGACTCTCTGGTACTGACCTCTGCCTGTTCTTGACTATGCTGATCGCTGCCCGGATACTGACCTCTGCCTGTTCTTGAGTACGCTGATCGCTGCCTGGATACTGACCTCTGCCTGCCTGCCCGACCACATCTGACTTCTGGAACCTGATCTCTGCTTTGGCTGACTACTCTCGGACTGATCTTTGGAATTTGACCTCTGCTTTGGCTGACTACTCTCGGACTGACCTTTCGAACTTGACCTCTGCTTTGGCTGACTACTCTCGGACTGACCTTTCGAACTTGACCTCTGCTATCACTGACCATGCCTCCTTGATTCTGGCCTTGCTCCTAGCCTTGTCATCACAGACACTCTTCTGGCCTTCCTTGATCCCTCAGGCCTCCAGCCTAGACGTCGACCGCGCACCCTTGATCCTAGTGGGCACACCTTTGAACTTCCTTTCTGGGAGACCCTGCGAGACCCACTTAAGTCCAAGTGGCCCGGATCCCCAAGGGCTCCACCCAGGGGGACTGTGGGCTTCTAGTGGTGAAGCTCTAGCTAGCCTCTGTCTCCTCCTGTGCTCCACCTCCTGGTGGCAGGTGCTTCCTGGGTCCGACCAGGGAGCCATCCTACACTGCTCCAGGACAAGGGTCCACCTCCAAGCGCAACAAAATGCCTTCTGAAAGTCCAAATACACTATAACAACCTACTCACCTTTGTTCACGTTTATTTATACCCTCAAAAAATCTAGTAAATTGGTAAGGCAAGACTTTGTTTTGCAAAAACCATGTTGACTGTCCCCCATTAAACCAAGTCTATTTATGTGGTCATTAATTTTCTTTTTAAGAATAGCTTTGACCATTTTGTCTGGCACAGACGTCAGGTTCACCGGTCTATAGTTTCCCAGATCACCCAGGAACCCGGTGAAGGGGGAACAGAAAGCAATCAACAGCAAGTTGTTGGAAAGCAAAACAAATAATGCAATATGGAGTGGCAAGCAGGTAAAATAGGTTGATTGCTTTCTGTTCCCCATTCACTAATTATAATTCCAATATTATGGATTTGTATGTTCTATGTAAGTTGTTATTTTCAGCCTCTTTGGCCTGTTGTCTTGTAACTCACTTTAAGCACATATGTTGGAAAAGCATGTAATAAATAAATGATGATGATGATGATTTTGTCTTAGCCTCAAAGTTGATAATTTTAAACAGTGTCCATGCTTCCTTCAAACTTTTAACCTTGTGGATTGCTCCTTTTTTTTTTTTTTTTTTTTTAACAGATTTCCTCATTTAATCATAGTCTCCCTTTTAATAGTTAAAAGCTACTGCAGTAGTTTTCCTTAGTATTTGTCCACCATAAAGTCAAATTTTATTACTTTATGGTCACTGTTGCCAAGTGGATTCACCACCTTCATCTTTTGCACTAGGTCCTGCGTTCCACTGATAACTAGATCTAATCTTCCGCAGCATAGCTGTGTAAGCCTGTAGACTTGATTTAATCACTATATCCACTCTACTCTATTTCATTCCCTGATTGGTGGTTTTCCAGAAAAATAAGTTTGGTTTGTCTGGAATAAACTATGAAGTGAGTCCAATCTCTGATATTTGAGAGGTGAAAAAAAAGAAACAGATGGGATTTAAGGAAGCTGGAAGAGTGGTCGAAGATATGGCAGCTGAGATTCAATGCCAAGAAGTGCAGAGTCAAGCATATGGGGTGTGGAAATCCGAAAGAACTGTATTTGATGGGGGGAGAAGGGCTGATATGTACGGAGCAGGAGAGAGACCTTGGGGTGATGGTCTCTAATGATCTGAAGTTGGTGAAACAATGTGACAAGGCGATAGCTAAAGCAAGAAGAATGCTGGGCAGCATAGAGAGAGGAATATCGAGTAAGAAAAGGGAAGTGATAATCCCCTTATACAGGTCCTTGGTGAGGCCGCACCTGGAGTACTGTGTTCAGTTCTGGAGACCATATCTCCGAAGGGACAGAGACAGGATGGAGGCGGTCCAGAGAAGGGCGACCAAAAAGGTGGAGGCTCTTCATCGAATGACTTATGAGGAGAGATTGAAGAATCTAAATATGTACACCCTGGAGGAAAGGAGGAGCAGGGGTGATATGATTCAAACTTTCAGATACTTGAAAGGTTTTAATGATCCAAAGACAACGACAAACCTTTTCCATTGCAAAAAAATCAGCAGAACCAGGGGTCACGATTTAAAACTCCAGGGAGGAAGACTCAGAACCAATGTCAGGAAGTATTTCTTCACGGAGAGGGTGGTGGATGCCTGGAACGCCCTTCCGGAGGAAGTGGTGAAGACCAAAACTGAGAAGGATTTCAAAGGGCGTGGGATAAACACTGTGGATCCATAAAGTCTAGAGGATGTGAATGAAGAGAAGAGGCTTGGGGGTGGCTGCTTGCGGGAATGATGGCTAATACCTGGAGATTAATATCCTTATTCAATAAACATACACACAGTTAATGTGACTCCAACATTGCTCTCTGCTTCAACGGCAAGAGGAAATGTGGAAAAAAGGATTTGCATCCTCAAAAAAGCAGGGGAGTAGCTTGCTTGTTACAGCTGTTACTACCCCAAACCAAATAAGCCTGATACTTCACTTTCAATGCATATCCAGCATAGCTCTCTGCTTCAACGGGAGGGAGAATGGAGAATGAAGAAAAGACAATTTATATTCAGACAACAACCAACAAGGAATGAAATATATACTCTGGGTAAACAAATAAGCATGGGTGTAGCTTGCTTATTACAGCGGTTACTACCCCGAATCAATTAAGCCTGATACTTCACTTGGAATACATATCCAGCGCAGTTCACTGCTTCAATGGCAGGGGGGAATGAAGTAAAGAAGATTTATATTCAGACAACCAAAAAGGACTGAATTGCACAGGCAGGGTAAACAAGCGTGGGCGTAGCTTGCTTATTATGGCGGTTACTACCCCAAACCAATTAGCTAGATACGTCACTTAGATGCAGCTCCAGCACTGCTCTCTACATCAATGGTGGGGGTGGAAGGGAATTGGAACAAAAATGTTACCAATAAGGGCCCTGACTTCAGCGGTCAGAGTAACAGATAAGTATGAAAACAATTAGGTCTGAAAGCTTGCTGGGCAGACTGGATGGGCCATTTGGTCTTCTTCTGCCGTCACTTCTATGCTTCTATCAGGCCGATACAGTACAGTGTGCTCCGGAGCGCACTGTTAGCCTGCTCTTGGACGCGCGTTTTCCCTTACCCCTTATTCAGTAAGGGGAGGAAAACGCATGTCCAACCCACGGCACCTAATAGGGCCATCAACATGCAAATGCATGTTGATGGCCCTATTAGGTATGCGTGCGAGATACAGAAAGTAAAATGTGCAGCCAAGCCGCACATTTTACTTTCAGAAATTAGCGCCGACCAAAAGGTAGGTGCTAATTTCTTCCGGCACCAGGAAAGTGCACAGAAAAGCAGTAAAAACTGCTTTTCTGTGCACCCTCCGACTTAATATCATGGCGATATTAAGTGGGAGGTCCCGAAGAGTAAAAAAAAGTTTTAAAATAATTGGAATTCGGCCCATGGCCGAAAACCGGGCGCTCAATTTTGCCGGCGTCCAGTTTCCGAGCCCGTGGCTGTCAGCGGGCTCGAGAACAGACGCAAAATTGAGCGTTGGCTGTCAAACCCGCTGACAGCTGCCGCTCCTGTCAAAAAGGAAGTGCTTGGGACGCGCTAGTGTCCCTAGCGCCTCCTTTTGCCCATTTTTACCGCCGGGCCTAAATTTAAATACAGAATCGCGTGCACCGGCGAGTGGCCGGTGCGCACGCCGGGAGAGTGGGCGTTCGCCCGCTCTCCCGCGGACTTTACTGTATTGGCCTGTATGTAAGTAGTCAAATGGGGAGTCATAGAGGGATCCTCAGCACTTGAAAGCCCTGTTCAACTAAAGACAGTTCACCCTAGCTAGCCTCTGGGCCTGAGTCCAGTGCACCATCTGCTTGGCTCAACTCCTATTTGAACCCTATCTGGAGAGATTAGTTCTCAGCCTGCCAGATGCTCCAGACCCTCTCCACATTTTATCTGTGCTGTCTGGAGAAGATTAGTTTTATCATGCCATTCAGTTATTTCCCATTAACGTCAATGGGAGAAACAAAGCATAGTGTTGTGGGCTCAAAAATTGGGTTTTCTATCCAAGTTAGTGAAACATACACACAGATATGACCAGCAGAGGGAAGAGCACTCCAAGACACCAACAATGGGAGGAGCAGCAAGAGTAGCATGAATAGTCCAAGGCATCAATTGAGGGTCAAAACAGCACAGATAGTAGCATTAACACCTCAAGGCACTATTAGGAGGCAAAAGACATTAACACCAGGCACCATAAAAGAAGCAAAGCAGCACTAACAGAACCTGAAGGGGTCATTAGCTGCATGGAAAAATCTAGGAGAAATAGAAGAGCAGTGGGCAAAGCTAAAAGCAGATATTGAAAAGGCAACTAACCTTTTTGTTAGAAAAGTAAATAAAAATAAGAGAAAGAGAGGCCACTATGGTTTTCTAAAGAAGTAGCTGAAAAGGTAAAGAAAAAAAAGTTAGCATTCATAAACTACAAGAGATTGTGGAAAAGCCAAGAGAAGCTGGGGAAGTAGTCAGGAAAGCAGAGATGCAAATGGAAGAAAAAATAGCAAATATGGTAAAATGGGGGGACAAGACTTTTTTAGATTTACTAGTGATAGGAGGAAATACAAAAGTGTCATTGTGAGACTCAGTGGAAAAGAGGAGTAAGATATATAGAAGATGGCTAAGAAAAAGCTAAATTGCTTAATACATTTTTCTGTCTGATGTTCACTGAGGAAGGACCAGGAGTAGGACCACAGAAAACAGACAAATATGTCTGGTAGTGAGAACTAGCTAAAATTAAAGAAGACAAAGCAATAGGTCTGGGTGGGATATACCCAAGGGGTTTAAGGGAACTTAAAGAAACTCTGGCAGCTCCACTGGCTGACTTTTCAATGCTTCTTTAGAGTTAGAAGTAGTTCTGGAAAACTGGAGATAGGCAAATATGTTTCTTCTTCACAAAACTGGAAGTGAGGAGGAGGTTAGGAACTACAGGCTAGCTAAATCTGACCTCTGTGGTGACTAAATTGATAGAATTGCTGCTAAAACAGAGGATAGTGCAGTTTCTGAAATCCAATGGATTACAAAATCAGAGGCAGCATGGTTTTACCAGAGGTGGGTCTTGTCAGATGAATCTGAACAATTTCTTTGACTCGAAGAGTTGGATTGGAGAGAGCATTACATGTGGTGTATTTGGATTTCAGCAAGGCCTTTAACACATTCTGCATACGCAACTTATAAATGGATGGAATGCTCTTGGCATAGGCCTTGAAGAGACTGACTGGGTTACAAACTGGTTGCGTGGGAGGCAACAAACTAGTGGTAAACGGAGTTCATGTAGTTAATAACATTTCATTCTGTATGCCAACCAGGCAGACTATTTGAGCATATGAATTTACACTGAGGGGAGGAGGGGAGAGGTAAAGAGAAAGAGGGAGCTCCTACTATATCACAGCTAGTAACTTTTAAATCCAGGGTCAGAAGGTTCTGTTTCCAGCTCTGTCACCATTCCTAGTTGCAATTATTTGGACTTCCAGTAAGGTCATCAAAAAGCAGTCAGGGTCCATTAATTTTGTTGTCATTAAAAGCGACAGGACCATTTCGGGTGACATTCTAGGGGGTGTATTTTTTGGGGGGGATGGGTTGAACTTCCTGTGATGTCATCAAAAGGCGGTCAAGGGTCATTTCTGGTGACATCATAGGAGGTGTGGTTTAGGGATGGGCATGTTTTGGGGTGGAAGGGATGTGGCTTAGGGCAGAGCATGAGAGGGACTATGCCATTCACTTCTATGGGGTTGGGAGATTGGTGAAGTTATGGGTGTAGTTTGAGGAGGGTGGGGAAGGGCCAGTGGCAGGTTGGGGTATGGTTTGGGAGTGGAAGGGGGGTGTGGTTTGGGGTAGGGCTTGGGTGTGGCTGCACCCATTCACTTCTATGGGGTGGGAGGGGCACGGGCAGAGTTTGGGGCAGGAGTGGGCAGGGCTTAGCCCAGAAGTGAATGCTGATTGACTGATATCAATTTTGAGTGACAGTGTACCCATTCTACTATTGTGTACCAAAGGGATCAAGGTTTGGAAGAACTGTTTTCAATATTTTCATAACTGATATCATAAAGGCTATTGGGAAAGCGTTATACCAAAATCTGCAACAGGAAGATGTGGAAACCATGAGGAGGGATCTAGTAAAGCGTGAGGAATGGTTTAGAATCTGGTAGCTGAGATTTAATGCTAAAAAATACAGGCACACCTAGCCAATCGGGTTATCAGGATTGCCACAATTAATATCTATGAGGTAGATTTCCATACATTAGTGTTCCAATGGATACAATTTTCTCTCATGCATATTCATTGTGGATATCCTGAAAATCTAATTGGCTATGTATGTCTCCAGGAGAAAATTGGGCAACACTGGTCTAGGGAATGAAATTCTTCTGTGCATGAAACAAGAGCAGGATCTGGTGGGTAATCACATTTGATTATCTCACAGTGGCCAAACAGATGGATAATTCAATGGCAAAATCTAGAAATGCTTAGGGGAATATAGAAAGGAATGGTCAGCAGACTAAGGATATTGCTCATGTGTAAGTCCCAAGTGAGACCTACAGTTCTGGAGACCATATTTTCAAAATGATATAAACAGGTTGGCATCAGTCCAGAGGGTGACTACTAAGATTGTAAAGCATAGGGGGATAAACTTAAAGATCAAACATGTATATCCTAGAGGAAAGGCAGGATAGGAGAGATATGATAAAGACATTTAAATAGCTCCAATATATGAATGCACAGGAGAAAATCTTCCAAGGGATAGCCATGTTAGGTGTAGCAAAAATGATAAGAGGTGGGAAGCACCTTATAGACTAACCAATTTATTGAGGCATGCGTTTTTGAGGACAGAGTCTACTTCTTCAGATGCCTCCATAACATGCTAATTTTCTCTCATGCATATTCATTGTGGATATCCTGAAAACCCAACTGGCTGGGAGGTCCCCAGGACAAGGTTGGGAACCACTAGCCTATAAGATGCCACCTGTCCCTTGTCATTAATGCATAGGAAGTAGGGATGTGAATCGTTTTTTGACGATTTAAAATATCGTCCGATATATTTAAAATCGTCAAAAATCGTTAGGGCCACGATACAATACCAATTCCCCCGATATATCGTCAAAAAATCGTAAATCGGGGGAAGGGGGAGGGCAGGAAAACCGGCACACTAAAACCCCCTAAAACCCACCCCCGACCCTTTAAATTAAATCCCCCACCCTCCCGAACCCCCCCCCCCAAATGCCTTAAATTACCTGGGGGTCCAGCGGCGGTCCGGAACGGCAGCGGTCCGGAACGGCCTCCTGCAATTGAATAGTGTTGTCTTCAGCCGGCGCCATTTTTCAAAATGGCGGCGCAAAATGGCGGCGGCCATAGACCAACACGATTCGACTGCAGGAGGTCGTTCTGGACCCCCGCTGGACTTTTGGCAAGTCTTGTGGGGGTCAGGAGGCCCCCCCAAGCTGGCCAAAAGTCCCTGGGGGTCCAGCGGGGGTCCGGAAAATGATCTCCTGCCGCGAATCGTTTTCCATATGGAAAATGGCGCCGGCAGGAGATCAACTGCAGGAGGTCGTTCAGCGGGGGTTCCGGACCGCCGCTGAATGACCTCCTGTAGTCGATCTCCTGCCGGCGCCATTTTCCATACGGAAAATGATTCGCGGCAGGAGATCGTTTTCCGGACCCCCGCTGGACCCCCAGGGACTTTTGGCCAGCTTGGGGGGGCCTCCTGACCCCCACAAGACTTTCCAAAAGTCCAGCGGGGGTCCGGAATGACCTCCTGCAGTCGAATCGTGTTGGTCTATGGCCGCCGCCATTTTGCGCCGCCATTTTGAAAAATGGCGCCGGCTGAAGACAACACTATTCAATTGCAGGAGGCCATTCCGGACCGCTGCCGTTCCGGACCGCCGCTGGACCCCCAGGTAATTTAAGGCATTGGGGGGGGGGGGGGGGGGGTTTAGGGGGTTTTAGTGTGCCGGCTCACGATTTTCACGATACTTTAAACACCCAAACGGCAACAATACGATTCCCTCCCCCTCCCAGCCGAAATCGATCGTTAAGACGATCGAGGACATGATTCACATCTCTAATAGGAAGTGGGTCTCTTTCAATGGAAAGGAAACTCTGGAATGATGATTGATGGGATAAGAAAAAAAAGTGGATAGACCAAGGAGTAATCTAAAGAAGTGGTGATAAAAGGACAGTATCTGAATTCAAGAAAGCACAGGACATCTCTGAGGGCATGATAGCAGTTGTACAGCTGAGCAGTTGTGTGAATGGGAAGACTGGATATGCATATGATTTTTTTTGCTGTCATGTTTCTAAATTTCAATGTTTAACATTGGCAGGAACATCCCAGGTACCAAAAAGAGGCAAAGGGCACCAACAAAACTGGAATAAGCAACTCAGGGCACAAAAAAGGAGTCAAGCAGCAGCTGTAATGACAGGTAATCCAAAGCAATCATTTTCCCAATGAACCTTTGAAGGAGGAAAACTCACATGCATTGTGAGAGGAGCAACAAATCATGAACAGTGAATAGAAGCCAGTAGGGCAAGTTTTGTAAAGAAAAAGACAATTTTTGGTTTGTTACAAAGGGAGAAAACTGAAAATTGACTTAGCCAAAAATATCCAAACATTTTCAGATATTTGGAGTTCATTACCCAAAAAATGGACCTTGAGCTATCACATCTCATTTGCATATGATATTCCTTCAATTGCATGCTCTTACTAATGACATTTCAGGCCTATTTACAGTATAACAAGGTCTTTCTGCATAGCTTGCTATTTTTAGAATATGGATTGAATAGGCACCTTCATGTTTTAAATATCTCCTTTTCTTTCTATATGTTATTGCCATTGCAGAAGCATGCTTGAAGATGCTTCAGTATTTTGCTAACCCTGAAAAGAAAAAATGGAAATTGGTAATAAAATATAAGAATATAAGATATGCCATACTGGGTCAGACCAAGTATCCCATTTCCAACAGTGGCCAATCTAAGTCACAAGTACCTGGCAAGTACCCAAACATTACATAGATCACAAGCTACTATTGCTTATTAATTACCGTAACAGCAGCAGGTACAGAGAAGGACAACCAAAATGATAAAGGGGATGGAACAGGTCCCCTATGAAGAAAGGCTGAAGAGGATAGGGCTGTTCAGCTTGGAGAAGAGACGGCTGAGGGGGGATATGATAGAGGTCTTTAAGATCATGAGAGGTCTTGAATGAGTAGATGTGACTTGGTTATTTACACTTTCAAATAAAAGGACTAGGGGGCATTCCATGAAGTTAGCAAGTAGCACATTTAAGACTAATTGGAGAAAATTCTTTTTCACTCAACACACAATAAAGCTCTGGAATTTGTTGCCAGAGGATGTGGTTAGTGCAGTTAGTGTAGCTGGGTTCAAAAAAGGTTTGGATAAGTTCTTGGAGGAGAAGTCCATTAACGGCTATTAATCAAGTTTACTTAGGGAATAGCCACCGCTATCAATTGCATCAGTAGCATGGGATCTTCTTAGTGTTTGGATAATTGCCAGGTTCTTGTGGCCTGGTTTGGCCTCTGTTGGAAACAGGATGCTGGGCTTGATGGACCCTTGGTCTGACCCAGCATGGCAATTTCTTATGTTCTTCTTTCTTCTTATGGCTTTATCCTCTAGGAACTTATCCATACCTTTGTTAAATCCAGTTACAATAACTGCTGAAACCACATCCTCTGGCAATGAATTCCAGAGCTTAACTATGCACTGAGTGAAAAAGAATTTTCTTCGATTTGTTTTAAATGAACTACTTGCTAACTTCATGGAATGCTCCTTGGTCCTTCTATCATCTGAGAGAGTAAAGAGCCGATTTACATTAACTTGTTCAAGTCGTTTCATGATTTTGTAGAACTCTATAATATTGCCCCTCAGTCGTCTCTTCTCCAAACTGAACAGCCCTAACTTCCTTAGCCTTTTCTCATAGGGCAGCTGTTCCATACCCCTTATCATTTTGGTCGTCCGTCTCTGCACTTTCTCCAGTGTAGCTACCGTATTTTCCGGCGTATAAGACGACTTTTTAACCCAAGAAAATCTTCTCAAAAGTCGGGGGTCGTCTTATACGCCGGGTATCGTCATATAGGGCACACCTGCTCTCTGACCAGTTTCTTTCAATCACACACATGCTCTCAATCAAATGCATTCTCTCACTTACACACAGGCTGGCTGCTTTTCTCTCTCTCACTCACTTCCTCTCCCCCACCCCCCAAGCACAAATAGTACCTGCAGCCCCCGCAGGCCAAGAAAGAAGAATCCCATCGGCCGCGGGAGGCTCATGGTGCTGTCTCCTTTCCCTATTATCAGCTGCTTCGATTGCTCGGGGGCCGATGCTGCTGTCGCCGCTGCTATTTTTTCATGCGGCTCGGCTTTCTCCTTCCCGCGCACCGCACTGCTGTTGCCGCTGGGCTATCAGCACGTTCAAGCCCAGCAGGAACGGCAGCGGTGCAAAAAAAAAAAAGCTGTGGCATCCGAGGCTGGCCTTTTCTTCTTCCCGCCCCCCCCCCCCCCTTTGAACCGGAACAGGAAGGGATGCGCGGGAAGAAGAAAGAGCCGTGCCGCATGGAAAAATAGCAGGGGCGACAGCAGCATCGGCCCCCGAGCAGTCAAAGGAGCTGGTAATCGGGATAGGAGACAGCAGCATGAGCCTCCCGCGGCCGATGGGTTTCTTCTTTCTTGGCCTACGGGGGCTGGAGAAGGAGGCTGCTGCAGCTACTATTTGTGCTGGGGGGGGGGGAGTGGAAGTGAGTGAGAGAGAGAGAGAAGCAGCCAGCCTGTGTGTAAGTGAGAGAATGCATTTGATTGAGAGCATGTGTGTGATTGAGAGAAACTGGTCAGCGAGCTCATGTGTGTGTATATGTGAGAGACAATGAAAGTGACTTCTCAGAGAGATGACTGATGTGTATGTGAGTGTGAGAGAGAGAAAAAGCATGGAAGTGAGAAATCTGGGTATGTGAGAAAGCATGGGAGTAAGAAGCCTGATTATGTGAGAGAGAGCATGGGAGCGGGAGGGCTGTGTGTGTGTGTGCGTGCATGAGAGAGAGACTGGTTGATAAGGTGACGGTGTGTGTAAGAAAAAGAGACTGGTGTGTGTGAATGTGAGAGAAAGAATGTGATTCAGGGAATGAGAAGCCTGTGCACGTGGAGAGCAAGCATGGAAATGAGAGAGAGACTGGTGTTTGTGTGTTTGTGTGTGACAGAGAAAGTGATTATGAGAGTGAGAAGCCCGTATATGTACGGTAAGCAGAACACGGGAGTGGGAAGCCTGTGTGTGTGTATGGCATGAGAGAAACTGTTCAGGAAGGTGTCTGGCGTGTGTGTCAAAGACTGTTTGGGAAATGATTGGTGTGTGAGAGACAGAAACTGGTCATGGGGGCATGACTGGTATGGTGTGTGTGTGTGTGTGTGAGAGACATGGGCCCTAAGGAAGAGGACCATGAGTATAGAGCTTAGCCATTACTGCTGCTTCTGGTGTGTGCTACGGCCTGCATGGAACAGGAGTAGGAGAGCTGCTGGAGGGAGTAAGTAAAGGTGGCTTTTAAAGTTTATTTTTCTTGATTGACTGCCATTTTAATTATTTAATATTATGTGATGTGTCTGCTTTTTTGAAATATTTTATTGGTGTTTGGAGAATGTTTAATAGTTTTTATGAGTTTTTAATTGTTGGATGTTATTATGTTCATAGCTGTTTTGAAACATTTATTCTGCTTATGAGTATAGTTTTACAATTATTTCTGTGTGGGGATCTATAGCTGCTTGCTAGTTCTGTTTTCCTAATAAGAGGTGTATTGGTTTTTAGGGCCTGATATACGGTATTTGTAGTGTTGCCTTTTCATAGATAGGGTTGCTCCTGTTTGAGTGTAAAATTATTTTTTTTCTTAAAAATATGTATAAAAAAGTGGGGGTCGTCTTATACGCCGGAAAAAACGGTATATCCTTTTTGAGATGCAGTGATCAGAATTGCACACAGCATTAAAGGTTCAGTCTCACCATGAAGCAATACAGAGGCATTATGATATCCTTCATTTTATTTTCCATTCCCTTCCTAATAATTCCTAACATTCTTTTTGCTTTCTTGATCACCACAGCATACCGGGCTGAAAATTTCAATGTACTATCCACTATGATGCCTAGATCTCTTTCCTGAGTGGTAACTCCTAAGATAGAACCTAACATTGTGTAACTATAGCAAGGGTTATTTTTCCCTATATGCATCACTTTGCACTTGTCCATATTAAATATCACCTACCATTTGGAAGTCCAGTCTTCCAGTCTCACAAGGTCCTCCTGTAATGTATCACAATTCGCTTGAGATTTAACTACTCTGCATAATTTTGTGTCATCCGCAAATTTGATCATCTCACTTGTTGTACCCCTTTCCAGATCATTTATAAATATTATAATATGTCTCAGGTAGAAACTTAGATTGTGAGCTCTCTGTGTTACAATGTGGACCCTTGGCCCGGAACGAAAGACACCCACCTGGTGAACCGGGATGTCCTTCGCCTCCGGAAGGTGGATACCAGGATAAACAACCCCTCAGTACCTTCAGCAAGGTCAAGGCAATCAGGTACAGGCCAGGGAGCCCAAACCGGGGTCCAACGAGGCAGGGGTCAGTGAAGATCAATTCCACTCCGGGTCTAGGCAGGCAGCAGGCAAAGCCAGGTAAAGTCCAATCCGGGTCGAGGCAGGCAGCAGGGCAAACAAAGTAAAGTCCAATCCGGGTCGAGGCAGGCAGCAGGGTAACCAAAGTAAAGTCCAATCCGGGTCGAGGCAGGCAGCAGGGCAAATGAAGTAAAGTCCAATCCGGGTCGAGGCAGGCAGCAAGGCAAGGCAAAGTCAGGCACGGTCCGGGTCTAGGCAGGCGGCAAGGAAAGGCAGAGTCAGGCACGGTCCGGGTCTTGGCAGGCAGCAAGGCAAGGCAGAGTCAGGCACGGTCCGGGTCTTGGCAGGCAGCAAGGCAAGGCAGAGTCAGGCACGGTCCGGATCTTGGCAGGCAGCAAGGCAAGGCAAGGCAGAGTCAGGCACGGTCCGGGTCTTGGCAGGCAGCAAGGCAAGGCAGAGTCAGGCCCGGTCCGGATCTTGGCAGGCAGCAAGGCAAGGCAGAGTCAGGCACGGTCCGGGTCTAGGCAGGCGGCAAGGCAAGGCAAGGTCAGGAACAGCAAAGACACACCAACAGCACAGCAAAGCACAGGACCTGTTTGAAAGGCGTCGGATGCTTGCACTGCCCAGCGTTTAAATCTCCCTCCCAGCTGACGTCAGTTTCCGGGGCCGGCCTCGTCCTCGGGAACCAGCCCCTTTAAGGGGCGGGGTCAGCCGCGTCGCACACGATGCCGTCCTGTGACGGCAAGACGTTTTCCTGCTGCGAGTCGTGCTCTGAGGGCCCTGGGGAATGGCGTGCTGTCTTGCCGGTGAAGAAGAGGTAGGGAGGCCCGATCGTATGAGATCGCGATCGGGCCTCACAACAGTACCCCCCCTCTTACGCCCCCTCCTGGACGGGCCCGGTTTCTCCGGATGCTGCAGATGGAACTGGCGAAGTAGAGACTTATCCAAGATGTTGACCATCGGCTCCCACGAGTTTTCCTCCGGACCGAACCCATCCCAAGCGATCAGATACTCCCACCGCCGATGAAGGCGACGGATGTCCAGAACCTCCCGAACTTGGTAAATGGAGTCATCCTCCGAGGCCACAGGGGGAGAATGACACGGGGTAGCGTGAAAGGAGGACGAGACTAGGGGCTTGAGGAGAGACACGTGGAAGGAATTGTGGATCCGGAGAGTAGAAGGGAGGCGGAGCCGATAGGTGACAGGCCCCAGACGGCTGTGGACGAAGAAGGGTCCTATGTAACGAGGGGCAAGCCGCATGGAGGGCACCCGGAGACGTAGATGACGAGTAGACAACCATACCCGATCCCCCGGGTGAAACTGAGGAGCAGGTCTGCGATGACGGTCCGCAGTACGTTTAGCAGTGGCAGCAGCGCGATGGAGGCGAGCATTAGTAGCCAACCAAAGGTCATGGAGCTGCTGGGCGGACAACTGAGCAGCCGGGGAAGACACGGACAGGGGAAGAGGCAGGGGAGGGCGAGGCTGTTTGCCAAAAACAATCTGGAACGGGGACTGACCGGTGGCAGAGTGGACGTGGGAATTATGAGCAAACTCCGCCCAAGGAAGGAGGAGAGCCCAATCATCATGACGGTGATTCACAAAGAGGCGGAGAAACAACTTCAGACCCCTATTGATCTGCTCCGCCTGCCCATTACCTTGCGGGTGAAAGGCAGTTGTGAAATCCAGTTGAACACCAAACTTCTTGTACAGCCCACTCCAATACTTGGCCGTGAATTGGGGACCCCTGTCCGAGGTAATGTGGAGAGGAAGACCATGGAGACGGAAAATGTGAGAAGAAAAAAGATCCGCCAATTCAGGGGCAGAAGGTAACTTGGCCAGGGGCACAAAATGGGCCATCTTGGAGAACCTATCGACCACCACCCAGACCACTCGGTTCCCCGCGGATAGAGGAAGGTCCACGATAAAGTCCGTAGAAATATGGGTCCAAGGCTCCCGGGGGGGTGGGAGGGGTTGGAGGAGGCCCCAGGGCCGACCAGGCAATGGTTTCTGTTGCACGCATTTCGGACAGGATGCAACATAGGCCAGCACATCCTTCCGCATCTGCGGCCACCAGTAATAACGTGCTAGAAGGGCCCAAGTACCAGTTCGTCCTGGATGGCCCGCGGTCAGGGAATCATGCGCCCATGAAAGCACCTTAGGACGCAGTCGGAGAGGTACAACAGTTTTGCCAGAGGGTATCGTCTCGGTGGCTGCGAGCATCAGCTTAGCAGGATCAATAATGTGATTGAGTGGCTCTGGTACGTCTTCAACCTCAAAAGACCGAGAGAGGGCGTCAGCCCATCTATTTTTTGCTGCGGGCCGATACCGTAGAATAAAATCGAATCGAGAAAAAAACAGGGACCAGCGGGCCTGCCGGGGATTGAGGCGTTGTGCTTGGTTGAGATATTCTAAATTTTTATGGTCCGTGTAGACCGTGATGGTGTGTTGTGCCCCCTCTAACCACTGCCTCCACTCCTCGAACGCCATTTTAATGGCTAGTAATTCCTTATCACCAATCCCATAATTTTTTTCTGCAGGTGAAAATTTCCGGGAAAAGTAAGAACAGGGAAACAAGACTCCTCGGGCAGAATGCTGGCTGAGAACCGCACCCACCGCGATTTCCGAAGCGTCTACTTCTACCACGAACGGGCGGTCAAGATCTGGATGATGAAGGCAGGGTTCCTGTAAGAAGGCTTTTTTGATCTCCTTGAATGCTCGTGTGGCCTCCTGGGACCATGTTTTGGTGTCAGCTCCTTTCCTGGTGAGGGCGGTGATCGGTGCAATAATGTGGGAATAATGTGGAATGAAACTTCGATAAAAGTTGGAAAAGCCCAGAAATCGCTGAATGGCTCGTAATCCTTTGGGCTGTGGCCAATCTTGAATACAGGCCACTTTTCCCAGATCCATCTGGAACCCAGTGGTGGATACAATGAATCCCAAAAAGGGTAATGACTGTCTTTCGAACAGACATTTTTCTAATTTCACAAACAGTCCGTTTTCCCTTAGTCGTTGGAGAACTTGACGAACATCCTTATGGTGGGTATTCAGATCTCTGGAATAAATGAGAATATCGTCTAGGTAAACAATCACTTGCTTATATAACATGTCCCGAAACACCTCATTCATTAAGTTCTGGAACACTGCAGGTGCATTACACAGGCCGAAAGGCATTACTAGATATTCGTAGTGACTACTACGAGTATTAAAAGCGGTTTTCCACTCATCTCCAGGTTTGATTCGTACCAGATTATAGGCACCTCGTAAATCCAGTTTTGAAAAGATCTTGGCACCATGTAATTGGTCGAGCAGTTCTGGTATTAATGGCAACGGGTAACGGTCCTTGCGGGTAATCGCGTTTAGTCCCCTGTAGTCAATGCAAGGTCTCAAACCCCCGTCTTTCTTAGGAACAAAGAAAAAACCAGCCCCCGCTGGGGATGTGGAAGGTCTAATAAATCCTCGTGCGAGGTTCTCCTTGATATAATCGGCCATAGCCTGTGATTCCGGTCCAGACAGTGGATAGATCCTGCCTCTAGGTGGGATGGCGTTAGGTAGTAGATTAATTGCACAATCGAATCTTCGATGACAGGGTAAGATCTCCGCTTTCTCTTTTGAAAAGACGTCTGCAAAGTCGAAGTATTGATGGGGTAACTCAATCCTGGCAGTAGCTAAGGATAATGCTGGTTGGTGAGACCAATGAATACACGTCTCTTGACATTTGGATCCCCAAGCTGCAATTTGCAGGGTCTTCCAGTCAATGTGTGGAGAATGTTTTTGTAACCAAGATAGACCCAGTACCACTGGGTGGACAGTCTTTTCCAAAATAAAAAACGAAATTTCTTCCTTGTGTAGAATCCCGGTAATAAGAGATATGGGAGCGGTATTACAGGTGACTTGTCCAGGTAGGTTTTCACCTTGAATCGAGGAAATAAACAGTGGTGTTTTGCAGACCTGTGTTGGGATTTGAAGCTGACAGACAAGTTTGGCTAGAATAAAATTCCCCCCAGCTCCGGAGTCGATCAAAGCTTGGGTAGTGAAAGATCCGTGTTCTCCTTGTAGTGTCACTGGAACCACGAATTGAGGAGCTGGGTTGCCCCCTAGGGTCTGCTCCTCGGAGATCCCTAGGACCGGTAGTTTCCCGGACGCTCGGGACACTGAGCGAGAAGATGTCCCTTGTTGCCACAGTATAAGCACAGACCCATCCTCCTCCGGCGTTGTTTCTCCTCCGGTGTAAGTCGGCTCCTACCGAGCTGCATGGGTTCCTCTCTCTGCTCCTTGGGAACCTCTGGAGTAACAGGAGCTATGAATGGCCGAGAGAACTGAGGAGCCAATGGCACAAAGCGACGGGGTGGTCTGGATTCCTTGGCTCGTTGTTGAATCCGTCGGTCAATGCGCCCTGCCAAATCAATAAGTGCGTCAAGGTCCTCCGGAAGCTCTCGTCCAGCTAGTTCGTCTTTGATACGGGGGGATAACCCTTCCAGAAAGATACCTCGGAGGCAATCCGAATGCCATCCTAATTCTGAAGCCAATGTACGAAATTCAATGGCGAAGTCAGCTAGCATATGAGAACCTTGGCAGAGTTTAAGGAGTTCTGACGTAGCTGTAGCAAGTCTCCCGGGTTCATCAAACACCTGACGAAAAGTGGAAATGAATCTGGATAAATCGTTCAAAATTGGATCACCTTTTTCCCAAAGGGGAGAAGCCCATGCCATGGCCTTCCCATCAAGCAGGGATATGATGAATGAAGTCTTTGTCCGGTCGTTAGGAAATTGTTGCTCTTGTAAAGAAAATCGAATGTAACATTGGTTGATGAATCCTCTACATCCCTTAGCCTCTCCAGAGAACTGAGGTGGGGCCGGTAAATGTGATACCGAGACTGAGGCACTCGGCGGAGGTGGTACCGGAGCTGCTGCTGCGGCGGCCCCGCGGGAAGCATCCAATTGCCGTACAAGTCTATCCACGGTGGCATTTAAAGCCTCCAGACTCAGTTGTTGCTGCTGCTGTTGTCGCTGCTGCATTAGTTGCTGGGCAAGCCCGGGAATAGCCTGGAGACCGGATAGATCCACCTGGTCCATGGCCTCTCAATCTGTTACAATGTGGACCCTTGGCCCGGAACGAAAGACACCCACCTGGTGAACCGGGATGTCCTTCGCCTCCGGAAGGTGGATACCAGGATAAACAACCCCTCAGCAAGGTCAAGGCAATCAGGTACAGGCCAGGGAGCCCAAACCGGGGTCCAACGAGGCAGGGGTCAGTGAAGATCAATTCCACTCCGGGTCTAGGCAGGCAGCAGACAAAGCCAGGTAAAGTCCAATCCGGGTCGAGGCAGGCAGCAGGGCAAACAAAGTAAAGTCCAATCCGGGTCGAGGCAGGCAGCAAGGCAAGGCAAAGTCAGGCACGGTCCGGGTCTTGGCAGGCAGCAAGGCAAGGCAGAGTCAGGCACGGTCCGGGTCTTGGCAGGCAGCAAGGCAAGGCAGAGTCAGGCACGGTCCGGATCTTGGCAGGCAGCAAGGCAAGGCAGAGTGAGGCACGGTCCGGGTCTTGGCAGGCAGCAAGGCAAGGCAGAGTCAGGCACGGTCCGGGTCTTGGCAGGCAGCAAGGCAAGGCAGAGTCAGGCACGGTCCGGGTCTAGGCAGGAGGCAAGGCAAGGCAAGGTCAGGAACAGCAAAGACACACCAACAGCACAGCAAAGCACAGGACCTGTTTGAAAGGCGTCGGATGCTTGCACTGCCCAGCGTTTAAATCTCCCTCCTAGCTGACGTCAGTTTCCGGGGCCGGCCTCGTCCTTGGGAACCAGCCCCTTTAAGGGGCGGGGTCAGCCGCGTCGCACACGATGCCGTCCTGTGACGGCAAGATGTTTTCCTGCTGCGAGTCGTGCTCTGAGGGCCCTGGGGAATGGTGTGCCGTCTTGCCGGCGAAGAAGAGGTAGGGAGGCCCGATCGTATGAGATCGCGATCGGGCCTCACAACACTGGGGATAGGGAAATACCTACAGTCATGAATGTAATCCGCTTTGAAGTGCCTGAAAAAAGTGCGAAAAGCGGAATATAAATCTAAATAAATAAATATATATATTTAAAAATACCGGTCCAAGTACAGAGGCTGTACTTGGACCGGTACACCTTGTACACTGTTTAACTTTTTCCACTGTGAAAGCTGACCATTAAATCCTACTCTCTGTTTCCTGTCTTTTAACCAATTTACAAACCTATAAAAGGACATCGCCTCCTATCCCATGAAAATCCACATACATCACATCTACCGGTTCACTTTTGTCCTCATGTTTATTCACCCCTTCAAAAAAATGTTGGATATTTGTGAGGCAATACTTCCCTTGGGTAAATCCATATTGACTATGTCCCATTAAACCATGTCTATTTAAATGTTTTGTGATTTCATTCTTTATAACATTTTCCACGATTTTTCCCAGCACTGGTCAGGCTCACCAGTTTATAGTTTCCTGGATCACCCCAGATCCCTTTTTAAATACAGGGGTTACATTGGCCATCTTCCAGTCTTCAGGTACATCTGATGATTTTAATAATAGGTTACAAATTTTTAAAATGAAACACGTCAATATGTTATATTGATATTTTTATATATAAATACTAGTGAAAACTGCTCGGCATTGCTCAGGTAGCCTGGTACATAACAGCTATAAATGTTAAACCAAACAAAAGTGAAAACAATAAATAGTTTTAATTTGTTAAGTAATTAACAGAAAGCATATAGACATAGGGCTCCTTTCTATAAACTTCACCGACAGTATATTAGATGTCTCTCGGTGCCCAACTGTAGAAAGCACTAAATAGTGATTATTATAAAGGAAGATTAAAAAGCACTGGTTCTAGTACAAATTCATGGACTACTGCACTGTTTATCATTCTCCATAGTGCTCTCCTATCTTTTAACTAGTTTACAATCTACAACAGTGACGTAGCCATGGGTGGGCCATGGCCCCACTCAATTAAGGCTCAGGCTCACATAATCAGGACTACCTGACACCAGAGGAAGAGGCCTGCAGGATGGCCACCAAAGTTCCCATTCTGCAGCAGTCAAAGGAGAACAGGGTTACTGCAGAACCCCATTCCATGGTGGCCAAAGAAGGAGAGGGCTGCCACAGATCCCATCCTTCAGAAGAGGTCTGGCAGTACCTGAAGAAGATGTTCTAGGTATATGTGTGTGTCAGAGATTCTAGGGTTTGAGGAACCCACCAGAGCATGGCACAGGACTGCAAGGCTGGATTAAACAATGGCTGGTATTCTGCCTAGCCAGCCCCCTCCCCCACAGGTTGAGACCTTGGGTTCTAGGGGCCAGTAGGTCTTTGGCAGCAGCACATGATAGTGAGTCTATGCAGGCTGGAACCTGTTTAGACAAGGCAACACTGGACAGGCAAGGCCGGACAGACAAGGCTGGACTGGAACAAGCTTGAATGGGCTGTAAGGCTTGGACAGGGATGCATAAAAGACTTGGTCATGGACTGCGGATACTGGGCAGGACCTAGAACTAGATATGAACACTGATTGAGGCAAGATAAAGCAATGACAGGACACAGGTTCAGAGAAGGGCTGGGAGAAGTAAGAATACAAGGGCTGGACTGGACAGGGCACAATAAGCACAGACAAGGCCAGGACTTGGACAAGACAGACCAGGACAATGCTGGATAAGGACAGGACTGAACAAGGCAGACTAGGGCAGGACTTAGACAAAGCAGACAAGGGTTATGCAGATCAGAGAGAAAAGAAGTCTGAAGGCACAAGGCTACAGGAAGGCCACAAGGCAAGGCAAAAGACAGAGCAGGCCCAAAAGCCTCAAGGTAGGGCAAGTAGCAAGAAAGCTCAATGGCCACAAGGCAAGAAGGTCTGAAAACCACAAGGCAGGAAGGCCCAAAGGCCACAGAGCAAGACAAGGAACAGGTGCCAGGACATGGAGCCAAGAGTGACACCATGCAATGGCAAAGATACAATACTAAGGAAGTATTACATAGGGCTGAGATTTGGGCATGGCACAGGAAGAGAGGAAGAGCTTGGCAAGGATGGAAGCTAAGCTTGCTGGAGTTCTCTGCTGGTGGGGAGGCATCATTACAGGAGGCAGCAGGGTAGGATGAGGCTGTGTAGCAGGTGAAATCCTACCTGTGTGTGTGTTTGAGTGAATGGGAACTTGTGTATATGTATGCGATTGAAGAGCTTGTGGGTGTGTCTATGTCTATCTGTGTGAGCCTGCCTGTGTCTGTGAGTAGAAGCCTGAGAGACAGTGCTTTGTAGTAGGGTTGTGAATCGGGCTTCGGGCGATTGAAAATATTGTCGATATTTTCAAAATCATCAGAAATTGGGGGCTCCCCGAAACGATAGGAAAACCCCACGATATTGATTGTGGGGGTTCTCTTATCGTTTTGGGGGAGGGCGGGAAAAACAGCACACAAAAATAACCCCTAAACCCACCCTGACCCTTTAAAACTAATTCCTTTGCTTCCCCCACCCTCCCCACCCCCCAAAAAACATTTTACAGGTACCTGGTGGTCCAGTGGGGGTCTCGGGAGCGATCTCCCGCTCCCGGGCCATCGGCTGCCACTAATCAAAATGGCGCCGATGGCCCTTTGCCCTTACCATGTGACAGGGTATCCGTGCCATTGGCCAGCCCCTGTCACATGGTAGGAGCACTGGATGGCCCGCGCCATTTTTAAAGATGGCGGCGGCCATCCAGGGCTCCCTCGCATCGGGCGCACATTTTTTTTTCAATCAGGGGAGAATAGCTAATAGTCTCATCAACATGCATTTATATGTGATGAGCACTATTAGCTTCACAGGGGGTTGGACGCTCATTTTGGACTTGCTAATCCCCTTATAGAATAAGGGGTTGGGGATGTGCATCCAAACCCTGCTTCCAACCATGGGTTAAACAGTGGACAAAATGAGAAGCTTGGGAGTGAGCACCAAGGTAGTGGCATGGATTGCAAACTGGTTGACAGATAGAAGACAGAGTGTGAATGCCCGCTCACCTTTAGAAAGAAATTGAAGACCTGGTTATTCATACAAGCCTTTCCTTAATATCCTGCGACACAAACACGGACTCCTGCTGCAGTTAACGTGCAATTCTTGCTGTTACTACGTCAAATTTTCTTTCCCTCACCCGACCTCAGTGCCCTCTCTTATGGAATGGCCTCTGCTACTACTGGCATCAGTAGCATGGGATTGTTCTGTCAGTCGGACTCAAAGACGGCTTCGTCCCACATGCCTCACCTCTATTTCTGCTTTCTCCACCAGCCTCGGGAGAATGGCATCCGTAGCGTCTCCTTGCCGCACCCTCCGGCATCCCTGGAGCGGCTATGGCGCGGCGTCCCGCCATGTTCTACCTAAGGGCCTCCTAGGGTGTGTGTGCGCACGCAAGCCTCATGTCTTTATTGCAGTGTTGGTGCAAACCTCGGAGGTGTCCCCTCGAGTGACGTCACTGCTTCCGACTATTGAGCCTGCCCATTTGCTAACCATTGAGTTAGCAAGGATTGGATTCATCTGGTCTAAACTGCTCTGCCGCTTCTCACTGCTGCTGGAAGCTCTCTAACCCTCCGGGGTTCTACTAACTTGGGTACCTGCTCCTCGGGGGCCCTTTGCTTATTTCCAGGTACCTATCCTGAATCCAGGTACTTGCTCCTCGAGGGCCTGTGTTGTCTATCCCGGTGCCTGCTACCAATTCTTCCCCCTGCTGGGAACTCTACCATTACAGCTAAAAGAGAGTGAGTAATAACATCTTCCAGTCTGTTTCACCTACAGCTCCTCACTGAATACCTGCATCGGAGCCTTACTCCACCATTGTGGGACAGGTCTCCTCCATTGAGGATCCCAGACTGTTGCTACAGAATCTCCTCTCTACTACTACCTCTGGTGAATTCTACAAGCTGCATAATAAAGTTATTATCTCTGTGTTTGTGCATCTGAGTCTAGCCTGGTGCTACAGTTCCCCAAGAGGCTCCTCCCCATGGGAGTCACTATCACTGTAGCCCTAAGAATCCACCAAACACCTCGAAAACATAACAGGGGTTTTCTTAGTGTTTGGGTACTTTCCAGGTTCTTGTAGCCTGGTTTGGCCACTGTTGGAAACAGGATGCTGGGCCTGATGGACCCTTGGTCTGACCCACTATGGCAATTTCTTATGTTCTTAAGCAAGGCATGGGGGTATCTTGCTGGTGTGGTGGATACTACCCTTAACAAATAAGCCATCACATGGAGGTAACTTGCTGGTGTGGCAGATACTAGGGATGTGAATCGTTTTAGGACGATTAAAATTATCGTCCGATAATATTAATATCGTCTTAAACCGTTATGGAACACAATACAATAGAGATTCTAACGATTTATCGTTATAAATCGTTAGAATCGTGAGCCGGCACACTAAAACCCCCTAAAACCCACCCCCGACCCTTTAAATTAAATCCCCCCCCCCCCCGCCCCCCCCCCCCCCCCCCAATGACTTAAATAACCTGCGGGTCCAGCGGCGGTCCGGAACGGCAGCGGTCCGGAACGGGCTCCTGCTACTGAATCTTGTTGTCTTCAGCCGGCGCCATTTTCCAAAATGGCGCCGAAAAATGGCGGCGGCCATAGACGAACACGATTGGACGGCAGGAGGTCCTTCCGGACCCCCGCTGGACTTTTGGCAAGTCTTGTGGGGGTCAGGAGCCCCCCCCCAAGCTGGCCAAAAGTTCCTGGAGGTCCAGCGGGGGTCAGGGAGCGATTTCCCGCCGCGAATCGTTTTCGTACGGAAAATGGCGCCGGCAGGAGATCGACTGCAGGAGGTCGTTCAGCGAGGGTTCCTCGCTGAACGACCTCCTGCAGTCGATCTCCTGCCGGCGCCATTTTCCGTACGAAAACGATTCGCGGCGGGAAATCGCTCCCTGACCCCCGCTGGACCTCCAGGAACTTTTGGCCAGCTTGGGGGGGCCTCCTGACCCCCACAAGACTTGCCAAAAGTCCAGCGGGGGTCCGGAAGGACCTCCTGCCGTCCAATCGTGTTCGTCTATGGCCGCCGCCATTTTTCGGCGCCATTTTGGAAAATGGCGCCGGCTGAAGACAACAAGATTCAGTAGCAGGAGCCCGTTCTGGACCGCTGCCGTTCCGGACCGCCGCTGGACCCGCAGGTTAAGTCATTTGGGGGGGGGTTCGGGAGGGTGGGGGATTTAATTTAAAGGGTCGGGGGTGGGTTTTAGGGGTTTTAATGTGCCGGTTTTGCGATTTTACGTTTTTTTGATTTTTCACGATTTTTCACGATATTTTACCCCCCCAAACGGCAACAATACGATTCCCTCCCCCTCCTAGCCGAAATCGATCGTTAAGACGATCGAGGACACGATTCACATCCCTAGCAGATACTACCCTTGGCAAATAGACTTCAAAATGTGATGCAACTCCATCATTGCTCGCTGCCTCAACAGCAGGGGGAAAAGGAGGAATTGGATTCAGGTAACAACCAAAGACATTGAACTGTATGATCTGGGAAAACTCTTGAGCATGGGGATAACTTGCTTGGTAGGGGTAAATTGCTTGATGCAGCGGTTACTACCCTTAACCAAAAGCCTGATACTATACTTCTGATGCAACTCCAACATTGCTCTCTGATTCAACAGCAAGAAGGGAGGGAAATTGATCTCGAACAGTAACCAACAAGAGCCCTGACCTTGGTGGTCTGAGTAACTGATAAGGTATGGGAAACTGATAACTGTGGGAGCTTGCTGGGCAGACTGGATGGGCCGTAGGGTCCTTTTCTGCCATCACTTTCTATGTTTCTATGTAAAGCTGAGCAGTTGATGTGTTTAGGCAGACTAGAAGGGCTGCATGATCTTTTTTCTGCCATCATGTTTCTATAAAACTGCAAGGGATGGCAAAATTGCCCTTAGCTGCTGTTTCTCTCACTAATATTTCCCCCAGTGCCTCACACCTGTTCCCTTGCTGTGAAAGCTAATTAGCTTTGGTATTGTCTAGCTGCAAATACTAAAATGTTTGCCAAAGATAGAATCACCAAGAGTAGAGCAATGCTAATTCTCTACAATTTTGTAGATAATTTTAAAATATTAAAAATCAATTGTACACATGATATATTATAGGTCACATATTCCAATACTTTATTTGAAAATGGAAGGAGGTAGTCTACTCCATTACATGCTTCCTATTTGCATCATAGCTTAACTCAGTCTTTACTTGCAAGTAGAGGAGGTCCTTCTTCAACTCCAAACTTCATTAACAGGTTAAACAAATAAAATCTTACTGTGCATAAACTGGAGATAACCATGACTAGAACAATCTGGGCCACAGAAATAAAAAGAGGTAAAATGAGGATTAGTTTGCAGAGCTGGGCTAGATTAATTGATGAAGTATATAGACCTGGCCATAGCTGACTGGACACAGACGAGAAAAAACACACAGGATCTTCTGCTTCCAAGTTAATCTTTTAGAGCCAGTTGTGCTGAATACAGCAGAAACAGTGAACATGCAGGCTGACCACTAGTTGGCAGTATAACAGTAAACAAGAAACTTTATACAAGATAAAGCTCAGAGACAAGCTGCTGTGGAAGCAGGACACCTTGAAAGCAGGACAACAGTGAATAAACAGGAAGCATTTCTGGGGACAGAGTTAAGGAAGGGTTAGCACTTATGTGCATACATGTGTAATTTCACTGGAAAAAGTACCCACACAGATAGCAGGTGCAGGTCTTTGTACATGCTTTTTCAAATCCAGTTTTAAAAGGGAACATTTTCCCTTTGATAATTGACATAAAGACTTTACATTTCTGCACAATATGAAAGCTACCCTCACATTTTTTCTACCATTAAGAAGTTTTTCCATTTTTTTGTTCTCTTTTCTTCTCTTTCCTTTCACCATTTCTCCCACCAGTTGAACATCTTTCTGTTATGACTGAGATGGTGGACCCTTGAGCCAGCCGTGCGGAGTGACGTCAGCACGTAAGAGTAACTCCGCAGATGTGGAAAAGGCCGGGAGGTGGCACCAAGATGGGAGACCAGATGGTAGCTTCACCCTGGAAGCCCGAGGTCCCCCCGAAAGGAGCCCATGAGGATCCGGGCCGCTGGGACTTAGGGGGGCAAGCTCAAGTCGGAAGGCAGACACAGTTCAGGGCTGGCGGCAGGCAGAACAGTAGCAGGTACGGTCCAGAGTCAAAGCCAGGCAGACAATCCGAGGAAAGACAGGACTGGATCAGGAGCGGAGGCTGGTACAGGACTGAAGCAGGAACAAGCTGGAACGGGTACGAGACGGCAACTAGATACTCGCAAGAGTGACCTCGCTGCAAGGCAATACCCTGGAGCAGGAACTGGGTATAAATCCCCTGCCGGTGTCTGATGTCATTCCGGGGGCCGGCCGAGATCTCCCGTCCCTGCAGCTTCAAGAGCTGCTTCCTTGCATGCGTGCGTACACTGAGGGAATAGCCAAGCAGGAAAGTTTGACGGCGTCTCCCTCGTGGAGGCGCCACGGCGGGGAAAGGCCTGTGCCGGCCTCATACTGGATCGGAGAGACCTGCCCGAGCCCGGGGACAGTCATGGAGGTAAGAGCCCGGTCGCGGGTGTCGCGACCGGAATCGCAACAGTACCCCCCCCCCCTCTTATGCCCCCTCCCTGGACGGCCAGGCTTCCCTGGATGATCCCAGTGGAATTGTAGAAGCAATGATTTATCCAAGATGTTGCGAGCCGGCTCCCAGGTATTGTCCTCAGGACCACATCCCTCCCAGGCGAGAAGATACTCCCATCTGCGATGAGTAAAGCGAACATCCAATACTTCACGTACCTGGAAGATTGTGTCTGTGGCAGAAGGAGTCTCCTAGGGTTCAGATATGGAAAGATGGTACCTGGAGAGGACAACTGGCTTGAGGAGGGAGACATGGAAGACTGTTGATTCTCAGTGTAGAAGGTAACCGCAGATGATAAGCTACTGTTCCCACTCTCTCCGCAATCTGGAATGGTCCAAAATACTTGGATGCGAGACGTTTGGAGGGTAAGCGTAGGTGAATGTTCTTGGTGCTTAACCAAACCTTGTCTCCAGGTAAGAAGACCAGAGCTGGCCGACGCTAACGATCCGCAAATCGTTTCGCAGATGCAGCAGAGTGTTGAAGTTTCTCTTGGATCGAGTTCCAGAGACTGTGGAGTCGAAGAGCTGTCAACTGGGCAGCCGGAGAGGGAACAGTTACTGGCACTGGCAGAGTTGTCTGAGGTTGCTTCCCATTTACCAGTAAAAAGGGAGATTGCCCAGTGGTACTATGAGTGTGGTTATTATAAGAGAACTCTGCCCATGTTATAAATAAATAGTTATAAATAAATAAATAAATGTTAAGAGAGATGCCCAATTACTCTGGGTCTCATTGGCGAAGGTCCGTAAGAAGGTCTTCAGTGAACGGTTAGTGCGTTCCGTCTGTCCATTACTTTGTGGATGGAAAGCAGTGGTGAGATCTAACTGAATTCCAAACTTCTTACACAAAGCTCTCCAATAACGTGCAGTGAACTGTGGGCCTCTATCTGACATGATATGTGACGGCAGGCCATGCGCTCGGAAGACATGTTGTACAAAGAGTTGTGCCAACGGCAAACTGGGTAAGGCAACGAAGTGGGCCATCTTAGAGAAATGGTCCACCATCACCCAGATCACCATCTTCCCCTCGGACGGAGGAAGATCCACTACAAAGTCCGTGCCAAGGTGTGTCCAGGGTTCCATGGGAATAGGCAGCGGTTGAAGCAATCCCCACGGACGACCCGCTAGTGGTTTCTGTCTGGCACAGGTGGGACAGGAACTGACAAAGATTGACATCTTGTCTCATGCAGGGCCACCACAGTAGAATCATGTTAATAGATTCAGAGTTCGAGCTCTACCGGCGTGCCCGGATGTGAGGGAATCATGAGCCCATGTTAATACTCTCTTCCTAAGATGACGAGGTACCACTGTTCTGTCTCCTGGTGAGACCATGGTATTGGTTCTACTGACTCTCGCAGGATCAAGAATATATATGGGAGAACTTTCCTGTTCATCTATCTCGCTGATGCGAAATAGCACATCTGCTCGTACATTTTTAGTAGCTGGCCGATAGTGTAGGGAGAAGTTAAAGTGACTGAAGAACAGAGACCACCGGGCTTGTCTGGGGTTCAGGCGCTGAGCTTTCCACAGGAACTCCAGATTCTTGTGATCTGTATACACTGTTATTGGATGTTGGGCGCCCTCCAACCATTGCCTCCATTCTTCAAAGGCCAGTTTGATGGCCAACAGTTCCTTGTCACCAATTCCATAGTTCCTCTCCGCGTCAGAGAATTTACGGGAGAAGTATGAACACGGAATCAACCCTCCATTCTTAGAGGTCTGGCTGAGAACTGCTCCCACAGCAATATCAGAAGCATCCACCTCTACAATGAACAACCTTAGAGGATCCGGGTGATGTAAGCAAACATCCTCCAAGAATGCCTCCTTCAAATCCAAAAAGGCTTGACTTGCCTCCAAAAGCCAATTCTTGGCGTCCATTCCTTTTCTTGTAAATGCTGTTAGTGGAGCCACTTTACGGGAGTAGTGAGGAATGAACTGTCTATAGAAATTTGCAAAACCCAAGAATCTTTGGAGCACCTTTACTCCTATAGGTTGAGGCCAGTCCCGAATGGCAGAAACCTTCTCTGGGTCCATCCTGAACCCCGTGGCCGAGACAATGTAATCCAAAAAGGGAAGTGATTCTTGCTCGAAGAGACATTTCTCGAACTTCGCGAACAGCTTATTTTCCCTCAGAATCTGTAGAACTTGTCGCACGTGTTGACGATGCATTGTCAGATCCTTGGAATAGATTAATACATTGTCCAAGTAGACAATGACCGATGAATGGAGCATCTCTCTCAATACCTCATTCATGAGGTGTTGGAATACTGCAGGGGCGTTACAAAGCCTGAACGGCATTACCAAGTACTCGTAGTGCCCGTCCCGGGTGTTGAAAGCTGTCTTACATTCATCCCCAGGACGGATGCGCAAAAGGTTGTATGCACCACGAAGATCAAGTTTGGTAAACACCTTTGCTCCCTGCAGGCGGTCCAGAAATTCGGGTATCAGCGGCAGCGGGTACCGATCGAGCTTGGTAATGGCGTTCAGCCCTCTATAGTCTATGTATGGCCGCAGGGATCTGTCCTTCTTCCCTACAAAGAAGCCAGCTCCAGCTGGAGACTTAGAAGGGCGAATGAATCCCCGGGCCAAGTTTTCAGAAATGTATTTAGACATGGCCTGTGTCTCTGGAAGAGAGAGCGGATACACCCTTCCACGAGGTGGTGTGGTCCCAGGCAGCAAGTCAATGGCGCAGTCAAAGGGACAATGTTGGGGTAACAACTCCGCCTGTTCCTTAGAAAAGACATCCGCAAAATCCTCATACTGGGAGGGTATGTCCAGGGATGTTGCCATTAGAGAAAGGTTGAGTTGCGGATGAGCAGGCAGGCAAGTGTTAAAACAGTCCTGACCCAAAGCTGCCACTTGAAGCGTGTCCCAATGAATGAGCGGAGAGTGCCTCTGGAGCCACAGCAGTCCTAGGACTATTGGGTGAACCGACCTCTCCAATACCAAGAAAGATATTTGCTCAGTGTGCATAACTCCCATTCGAAGTGTCAGTGGCTCAGTGGTAGACGCGATGCATCCGAGGATTACCATGCCTCGGAAAGATGTAATCTGGGGCGGAGAGTTCCGAGGGCGTACAGGAAGCTGGAGCTGTTGTACCAGATCCCAATGGATAAAGTTCCCACCTGCCCCTGAGTCAATGAAGGCAGTGGTGGCAAAGGTTCCTCCGGGATATTCCAGGGTTACCGGAACTGTGAATTGAGGAGCAGAAGTTACACATCCTAGGGACAGCTCCCCTGTGGCGCCTAGGCTTTGGCGTTTTCCAAGCGTTCTTTGCACTGGGCCAAGAAGAGCCCCTTTCCTCCGCAGTACAGACAGAGTCCCATGGTACTGCATCTCCTTCTCTCTTCTGGAGTTAAGTGTTGCATCCCAACTGCATTTGATCCTCCCCAGACAACTCCACCTGCGGTTTTGCCACTACGGCTGAAGACACTAGAGGTTTCGAGAAAGCAGGAGCCAGCGAAACCTGCTTGTTAGCCGGGTGAAACTCCAGGGAGCGTTGCTGTAGGCGATGGTCGATTCTCCCTGCCAGATCAATTAAGTTATTCAAGTCCTCAGGAAGGTCCCTAGTGGCCAGTTCGTCCTTTATCCTGGAAGCCAAACCCTCCAAAAATAAGCCTCTCAAACTGTCCTCTTGCCAGCCTACCTCAGAGGCTAATGTTTGGAACTCAATGGCATAGTCTGCCAGGGAGCGGGACCCTTGCCGCAACTGTAATAGCTCTGAAGTTGCTGTGGAGTGGCATGCTGGTTCATCGAAGATCTGTTTAAAATTGAGGATTAACTGTTGGAAACTACCCAGCATGGGATCACTGCGCTCCCACAACGGCGATGCCCAGGCTAGGGCCTTCCCATCCAGCAAGGAGAGAATGTAGGCAACCTTCACTGAGTCCGTAGGGAACTGTTTGGGTAGTAAGGCGAACTTTATGTAGCACTGGTTCAAGAATCCACGACAGAGTTTGGCCTCACCAGCATAGCGTGGCGGTATTGGCAGGTGTGGGGGAACTACTGAGTCTGGAACGGGAGCCACTGGATGGACTGGTGGGGTCTTGGCAGGCTGGGAATCTAGGCAGTTGGCTAGTCGTTCCACGGTTGCTGCCAGAACATCCAGGCAATGCTGTTGCAGACGTTAACATTCCAGGAATGGCCTGTAAACCCGAAATGTCCGCTGGGTCCATGGCCTTGCAAACTGTTATGACTGAGATGGTGGACCCTTGGCCATGCGGAGTGACATCAGCACGTAAGAGTTACTCCGCAGAGGTGGAAAAGGCTGGGAAGTGGCACCAAGCCAGGAGACCAGATGGTAGCTTCACCCTAGAAGCCCGGAGGTCCCCCAGGAGGAGCCCGTGAGGACCTGGGCCACTGGGACTTAGTGGGGCAAACTCAAGTTGGAAGGCAGACACAGTTCAGGGCTGGCGGCAGGCAGAACAGTAGCAGGTGCGGTCCAGAGTCAAAACCAGACAATCCGAGGAAAGACAGGACTGGATCAGGAGCGGAGGCTGGATCAGGAGCTGGATCAGGCTGGAACAGGAGCGGAGGCTGGATCAGGAGGCTGGAACAGGAGCGGAGACCGGATCAGGCTGGTACAGGACTGAAGCAGGAACAAGCTGGAACAAGAACTGAAGCAGGAACAAGCTGGAATGGGTACTAGATGGCAACTAGATACTCGCAAGAGTGACCTTGTTGCAAGGCAATACCCCGGAGCAGGAACCAGGTATAAATCCTCTGCCGGCGTCTGATATCTTTCCAGGGGCCGGCCAAGATCTCCCGCCCCTACAGCTTCAAGAGCTGCCTCCTTGTGCGCGCATGTACACTGAGGGCGTGGCCAAGCAGGAAAGTTCAACGGCGTCGCCCTCGTGGAGGCGCTGCGGCGGGGAAAGGCCTGTGCTGGCCTCGTACTGGATCAGAGAGACCTGCCTGAGCCCGGGGACAGTCGTGGAGGTAAGAGCCTGGTCGCAGGTGTCGCGACCGGGATCGCAACACTTTCTCCTTTTCATCTTGCTTCCCTGTTCTTTCACTAACTCTTATTAATTATCCCCAGTCTTGTTCACATCTTTCATTTCTGCCTCTTCCCCTTCTCATGCTCCTATCCATCCATCTCATCCTCTCCCTTTCTGACCTCTCCACTATGTATCCATTGGTCATTCACAACTTTCCATCACCTCTTCTCTCCTCCCCACCCTGGGACTCCACTTCTAGCCACATAGGACTAAGGCTGGAAATCAGTATGAAAAGAAGTTTTTATTAATGGTTCCTACACACATGGTAAGCAAATCATCAAGTAAAATGTTTCGTGTTGTCTCAGCAAAAAAAAAAGGAAGAAAAAAGTAAAAGGTAGAAATGGGTGTTTTTTTGAAACTAGAAAAGTTACAGAGAAGGACAACAAAACTGAAAAAGGGGATGGAACAGCTCCCTTATGAAGAAACGTTAGCCTCTTCAGTTTGGAGAAGAGGCAACCGAGAGGATATGATAAAGGTTTATAAAATAATAGGGATTATTTACTCTTTCAAATAGTACTATAACTAGGGGGACACTCCATGAAATTAAAAGATAGTAGATTTAAAACAAATTGGAGAAAGTGTTTTTTTCACTTTCGGGTAGATTTTAAAAAATGTGCGTGGGCATCCATGTACGTGCGGTTCCCAGTGCGCCCACATGGATGCGATGATTTCATAACATGCACATGTCGACACGAACATGTTATAAAATATGATTCCTGTGCGCCGGATTTTAATGTCCACGCATGCACGTGCGGGAAGGTGGCCTCTCACACACACAACGGGGGGGGGGGGGGGGGGGGGATTTAAAACAAATACACACAGCGACACAAGTAGGGTTTTCCCAGTTCCCTCCCAGTCCACTCCAATTAAGGAGCGGACTGCAAGGAAACTTCCCTATCCCCTAACTACCCTTCCTACCTTTTCCCCTCTCCTCCCCGACCCCTAACCCTTATCTAGCTAGTTAAAAAATTTTTGTTTTCATACTTACTGCTCCTTCAGAGCAGAAGTAACTTTCACGTGCCGGCCGGCTGCTGGCACGCTTCCCTGGGCCAGGGCCTAATGGCTGCTGTCCTGGTCGACCCCCGCCTCACCCAGACCCTGCCTCCCCAGGCCCACCCCTTTTGCATGGCTCGGCACTTCTGCACTTACCGGGAGATATGCACATGACTTGGCCGTTTCCAAAATGCGCTTGGAATGCGCATGGCCCAGCCACGTACGTATTTCCCGGATGTTATGTACGTGGGCTTTTTAAAATTCGGGTGTTAATGCACAATCAAGCTGGGGATTTTGTGACAGATACCTTGACCATGTCCTGCAATCATAGCTGAGTTTAAAAGGAGATACGTTTCTGTAGGAAAAATCCAAAAAAACATTATAGCCAAGTGGATTTGAAAAAACAATAACTTATCCCTGGAAGTGAGCATTAAGAAATGGATCTGCTCTTTAGGGTCTGCTGGGTAATTTGTGACCTAGGCACAGAGACAGGAAGATGGGTTTGATGAACCTTTGGTCTGACTCAGCAAGGCACATCTTTTGTTTTTATGAGTATTGATAACACAGGCTTGTCTACCCTGACCAGCTGCCAGCATATTTAATCAATAATCATCTACATTTATCAAGTAGCTAAGAAATGATTTTTTGTATATTACTACAGTAATCCATTTATCAAAGCTAACATTATCATAAGTAAATTATTACTGAGACATTCTTTATTTGACTTGAAGTGTGCACTGTTTCTAGATCTTGTTTCCAAAGTTGTGACTCTGGGGCTTGACCTGACATGATTTTTAAGAAGACTGCTGAATGAATTCACTACTCCAAACGTCTATGGATGTGATGTCAAGAAAACCAAGTAGGCTTTCTGCAGTTGTCCATGACATAAAGGCTCTGGATTTGTGTTAGGGAGGTTACAAGAAATATTTGCTTAATCAAGAACAAAAAAAATAAATGGGATAGAAATAAAAATTTGATTAATACTGGATATGACTTAGCTGAAAGGGGCATCATATAGATATCCAGTTGAGCTCATTTTCTTAGATAACTAGGATGAAATAATCCTTCATATTTTTCCCAAACTTAATATTTTGGCATATGTTGCAATGGAGGACGGCATGTCAAAACTCATGTCTAGGAAGAGAGAATTTAAAATATTTTCACATGGTTTTATCTTTTCACCCCAAACTGATTTTTATCTTATATACAAAATGAGTTTGTGTTACACTTTTGTATATTAAAATACCATTATCATACCTGGGAACTTTTGAATCCTGCTCACCCTGAGATTTCTCAAGATGGGGGGGGGGAGGGGCCATTTATCACCATCATTAATTATCATTCATATATTCATAATCATTGTTTTAATCACCAATTCATCACTATTATTCAATTCACTATTATTCAATCAATAGAATCAGTATCAATATTTAATATTAATCATCAATTCATCAGGCAGACCAATGAAACCCTGCCCAACCCACCCACCCTGAGTTGAAAGTGTGCCCTTACTGTGGTGTATATATAGTCATCATGTTTGCCTTCTTATAGCTCTTTCCCCCCCTCCCAGCCATATACATGAGTATGGGAAAAATTAACTATGTTTCAATAGATATCCATGTGAGATTAAATGGAGCACATTGAGTTTTGAGCAATAAAAAGTTTGCAATGCAGTTTGCTTTCACAATTTGGGCCAGATAAACTTAAAAAAGCCACCTTTACTTACCCTCTCCAGCAACTCTCCTACTCGTTTCCCTTGGAGGCCAATAGCACATACCAGAAGCAGCAATGGCTGCTGAGACTCTGTCCTCACGCTCCTCTTCCTTAGGACCCATGACAAGTCTGTCTTTCACACACATACACATTCTTTGGACATTATACTTGTGGTCCAGCTTCCTGGCTACTGGGGGAAGAATGCTGGATTTTCCCCACATTCTTATTTGTAAATCCTGCAGGATCAAGTTCACCAGGACTGCTGCTAGCTCAGGTGGAGATTCCAGATCCAGAGAAAACAGAGTTGCTTACCCGTAACAGGTATTCTCAGAGGACAGCAGGTTGTTAGTCCTCAGTCATGGATGATATCATCAGATGGAGCCCAGTCTAGAACTTTGATATCAAAGATTCTAGAACTTTCAAACATGCTCTACTGAGCATATGCAGCTTTAGTTATCACCCTGCCCCAAAGGCAGGGTCCCTCAGGCCATGATATAGCTCATACATGGAGAAACCATCTCGCAGGGGTGGTAGGTGGGTTTTGTGAGGACTAACATCCTGATGTCCTTAGAGAACACCTGTTACAGATAAGCAACTCTGCTTTCTCACAGGACAAGCAGGATGGTAGTCCTCAGACGAATGATTCCCAAGGTATAGGTTGCCCAAGCAGGACACCGGACAGTGCTGAACACACCACCTCTCTCGCTTTTCCTTGTGAATGAGCTGACCCATAAAAGAGTCTAGGCCCGAAAAGAGTTGGGCTGTATAAAGAGAAAACCATAGTTCTGGTCTTCACCACTTCCGGAGGAAGTGGTGAAGACCAGAACTATGAAGGACTTCAAAGGGGCGTGGGATAAACACTGTGGATCCATAAAGTCTAGAGGATGTGAATGAAGAGTGGGTGGCTTGCGGGAATGACGGCTACTACCTGGAGATAATACCCTTATTCAATAAACATACACACGGTTAATGCGACTCCAACATTGCTCTAAGCTTCAACGGCAAGAGGAAATGTGGAAAAAAGGATTTGCATTCACAAAAAAGCGGGGAGTAGCTTGCTTGTTACTGCGGTTACTACCCCAAACCAAATAAGCCTGATACTTCACTTTCAATGCATATCCAGCATAGCTCTCTGCTTCAACGGCAGGGGAGAAAGTCTGATACTTCACGCATATCCAGCATAGCTCTCTGCTTCAACAGCAGGGGGAATGAAGTAAAGTGGATCTATATACAGACAGCAATCAACAAGGACTGAATTACATAGTCTGGGTAAACAAATAAGCATGGGTGTAGCTTGCTTATTGCGGCGGTTACTACCCCTAACTAATTAAGCTAGATATTTCACTTAGATGCAGTTCCAACACTGCTCTCTACATTAATAGTGGGGGTGGAGGGGAAATAGAACCAAAAGGTTACTAAGAGCCAAGAGTAACAGATAAGTATGAGAAAAAAGAAAAAAAGTGCAAAATTTGCTGGGCAGACTGGATGGGCCATTTGGTCTTCTTCTGCCATCATTTCTATGTTTCATAGAAAAGACAGACATGAAACCCCAATGTGTAGCAGAGGCGCCTAAGGCAGGGGTATGATGCAAATGCCAGCAAGAAACATAATCCACATCTCGCAAAACAAAAGCAGGGTTCTGGAAAAGTAAACCCAGACGACAGAAGATCTAGAACCTCCTACAAACAGGAAAGAGTCTAGAGATACAAACAAGAGAACTACTCTTGGATGAAGACTGAATAGTTTCCTTCGGTGTTACAAGACAACTGAAAAACCAACGGAGGCCCAAGAGCACCCCAGAAAGAAACTGCGATCCACTGGCATCTGAAGGACAGAAGGCATCTGCAGACGTGTGCCCTATGTTTGGCTGATAGGCACAATGGACCGAAAAAGCCCAAGCAATGCTTGGAAGAATAATCAGCAACAACGGCAACCGCAAAGTGCATGGTGCTCTACACTGGTGTCCTGCAGCATCCGACCGCATGCACTGTTGACCACTTTGGCGACAGCGCCCATGGGGCCCACAGCACTCTTCTGCTCACCAACAATGGATCATATAAATGGCAGCAGTTGATGCTGCACCCAGAGCTTCAATGGTGCATGACCATATCTTCACCAATTCAATGGTATATAGTGCCATCCCTGTGTCCCAGGTACCCACAGACATAGAGATCCCGGTGCCTGAAGGCGTTGATGGACCAGCAGGGCTGAGGATGCCAGGGGTGCCTGGAGGCAGAGGCTCTGCGGCCCCAACACACTTCATCGGTGCTGAAAGGAACAAATGACTACTGGCACCAATCGACGGTTCCCCTCGGCTCATCTATACATCAGAGGGCATTGATACTACAAGCTTGATGGCGTTCCTTGCTAGTAGCCATGACTGACGATAGCCTCAACAGCAACCCTAGTGCTCATTAGCACCAATGGTGCACGAAGCCAGGCAGAGCCTCTGATGCCTCCCAATCCCAGTGGCTCAGCGCCCCCCAAGATTATCAGCATCCATGGTGCCCAATAGCCATAGGCCATCGATGGGGCAACACAATGCCTATTGGTGCCCCGTCCAGATACCGCAAAGGAGCTTTGAGGGAACCAGACCACTGTGCTTGGATGCCTTGGCGCTCCAGGGTACCTCAGGCTGATGGCGACCTTGACACAACAGTATCAAGGTCATCCAAGGCCTGAAACCCCATCACCCGAGGGCTTCAGTGGCACTCGAGGGCTCTCAGGAGCTCCAGCTGTTTCATGACTTTGGGAAGACCAGGGCTCGCACAGTGATCCCAGTGCAGTGTCGACATTGCTAGACATTGAGAATGGCAACGAATGGCATCACTGGCCAACATGCCCAATGGTATTGAGGGTGGCCACAACATTGAAGCCATGCACCTCGCTGGCATCAAGGGCAACCATGCACCTCACTGGGATCGAGGGCAGCTCCAATGGCATCGAGGGGGACCATAGTACTCAATGGCAGTCCTGGTCCCTCACACAGTTCGGATAGCGCCACTAGAGGTCAGTGTCATTACTCCGCCACATCAAGGCTCAAGGCGCTCGCTGATGCTAAGTTCGATGCAGATATTCTACGGTGCTCCTCGATGCTTACAGCATCAGAAGGCACAACCAGCGCTCGAAGCACGCATAGTGCTTGATGGCGCCCAAGTGGCCCTTACGGCATTGAGGGCAGTCACGCACCTCGATGGCGTCAAGGGTGACCATGGCGCTCAATGGCAGTCCTGGTCCCTGACATGGTCCTGACATCGACTCGTGAGAACATCAGTGCACTGGCATAGGTGTGCATGGGCAACCATTATTGGACATAGCACCAAAGGTGCAGCAGCAATGCCGCTTGCCCAAGCTCCTGCTCACCCTCTCTCACAAGGAGACTGTACTGCCATCACAGGCAAGTAGGACAGGAGGCTCCATCTTCCAGGGCTCCTGCCCATGGAGACTAGCTTCTTTTAATGGGGGGAGGATGAGCTCTTCACCCACAGCACAGTGTGGTTCTTTATTTCTTCACTGTCCCAACCTCCATTGATGACAATCGATCGGTGAAACGACATGGAACTCCTGCCTGGGTAGAACTCAGGCAAGTCTGCAGGCTCAAGTGCCTACACGGATAACCCAGGCCTGCATTTTGTCAGTTCTGCCAGTACCTAATAAAAGTACAAAAAACAGACAGAGCAAGGAGAGGACACAGATAAATAAATACTGCACCTGCAGTTTAGTCTTAAAGGATAGTATACGATTCTGCCAGGCTACACAGTGACTAAGGCCTGCCATGTGGCTGGCAGTCAGTGGAAAGAAGAGAGGGAAAAAAAAAAAAGACTATAGGACATCCCTAAGGAGCAACCAGTAATCAGCCAGATATATTTATCTGGTTAACTAAGATAGCCAGATATAGTCAGCGGTCCTGCTGTGCCGCTGAATATGTCCATAAAATTGACCAGCTACCTATATACAGTTAACTTCATTAGTTACTCCGCAGCTGAATATTGGTCCTGTAAAGTTCAAATACAAGTTGCTAACTGATCAATTTAACAAAGCCATATTTGAAACTTATGGAAATACTGACAAGCTTTTACTGTAACATAGTAAGAAAAATGCTGTACATCATGGGTTTACAAGTTCAATCCTCGAGGACTGCAAAAATGTTTAATTTTCAGGATAATAAAACTATTCAAAATAGACCTTTTTTTTAGCCCATATGTATACATACATCTGATGAACACCCAGATTACCTCTGCTATAAATAATGCCCAGAGGAAATAAGTAAACAATTATTTATACAGAAAATGTTATACATCACAGGTTTCCTTAATGTACCAGTTTCAGATTTTAACCACTTTCATATAGACCTGATCATATACAAAAAAAATTACAAAAGTTTTACTTTATATATTGTACATACAAACAATAACAATAAGCTTTAATTTTAATGTGAAAGTGAATTGTTAGTATGAAAAATATCCAGTTAAATACATCATTAGTAAAATAATTTACAAGTACTTTGATCTTTAATCTTTTATAATCCTTGGTTAAAAAGTGACCCTTCTAAACACCCGTGGCTATTTAAGTATGGTTAATCATGGCACATGATTTTCTAGATGTTGTATAAAGAACTGGGGGGAGCACATATTTAAGTCAAATTAGCTTTTGTTTTCTACATATTTACTAACAAACAAGTAAGGAACTCTTTCAACTTTTTAAAATTAAATCATCATCATCATAATAAGTACAGTACCAATAAATCTAGGATGATATGCCTAACAGATCTCCTGCCAGAAATGAGCTATCTGAAAGACAAATTATCCCATATATGCTAGTATGGATAATCTACATCAAATCTTATAATTTCAAAGGCCGCTTGTTGAAAGCTAACTTGAACACTTAAAAAAAAAATGAAAAGCTTTACTTTAGTGGTACAGTGAAAGGAAAGGAATTTAATCCAGATACCAGGTAGTATGAATTCTGTTGCTGACCCAAGAATTAAATGATTCTTTTGTATGTAGCTTGGTTCCCGAACCAGCATAAGGTGCACCAAACGGAAACTGGGAATAAAGACTGATAGCTCTACTGAAAATTAAATGATTGGCAACAGTAACAATTATTTAGTCAGCCACTGCACGAGATGATCAAGGTTTCAGAAGCAAAGCTTTGGCATGAGGCAGTTTGCAAAATTATCTTTGGTGATTGTCTTGAATTTGTTCCATATTAAATTCTGACTAGAAGTTCTTATATTTGTAACTAATGATATTAATTTTCTTACAAGTATTTATATAATCACTTACTTAAAAGCTAGATCCATCTTTGTGAGGCAATCTTGAAGTAAACAAAACATTATAATTGGTCCTATGTAATATCCACTGTACAGTGTTATTTTGCATTTAAAAGACAAATTTCCCAACTTAGTGGATAAGGTTTCACTTTGATAATTTTTGAACCATAGATTTATACCAGCACTAGCCAGAGCCAGGTTAGCGCTGCAGAAAGTCACAATTCTGCTGATGAACTTTGGTTTAAAGCCTGGAATTCCCCTGTTGTGCCAGTTCTGATGACTAAAAATTTCCAAAAACATGTATTGCTTTTTTGTTGTGTGGACAAATGTTCCCTATAGATAGTGCTTTTTAAGCTTTCTTGTGAAATTACCTAAGTTAATTGGCAAAACCAAAAACTTAAAAAGTTAAAATGTTCAAAAAAAGAAAAAATGATATACATGTGGGCCAGTCTCATGGTGCAGGGGATCCAAGTGCAGATCCTCCATCCATTGGGATTAGATAGGCTTTGGCACACCACAGAGATGGTGCACTCATGTCTGCGAAAGGAGAGCAGACAATGGCTGCTGCTGCAACTATTCTGATGTCCCCTACCAGGAAAACAGGTCGATAAGTAAGGACGCGGTAGAAAACGTGCGGCAGTGCCGGGCGCCCGCTCGTTTGCCGCGCACACAGTTCGGATCACATACCGCTCGATACAGTATTTAAATAGCATGCAAATGCAAGCTGCGTCCAAAGTGCGTCCATGAAGCGCAATCCATTTTACTGTATAGAGCGCTATACAGCGCCTATACAGTATTCTGGGTGCGCTGGTACCTGTCATTTCAAATGTCATTTCAAATGCCAGGTACCAGGAAGTGGATCCCAACTTAAAGCAAAAGAAAAGGATCAGAGAATTATCAGCCGGCCTAAACTCTTGCTTGCCCAACCTAAAATCCAACGCACTGGGAAAGCCAAGCTTCAGGATCGGGCAAACTTTCCCCCAGCCCCCGCTCACCTACCCTGGCCGCGCCCATGGGTGCCGGTCTCCGGAGCAGCCCCAGTCCTCTCTCCCCTCCTCCCGGGGGCAGCTGGTAGCGAGAGCAGCTTCAGCAGCCCGGGGTGGATCGGGCGCTCCCCATGCGAGGAGCAGCTTCCAGCAGCCCTTGCCGGCAATGGTGAATGAGCGCACGCCGTGACCTCGGACGTCCAGCCGGGTGCTCAGGTCACGGCGTGCGTTCATGCGCTCATTCACCATCGCCAGCGAGGGCTGCTGGAAGCCGCGCCTTGCATGGGGAGCGCCCAATCCGCCCCAGGCTGCTGAAGCCGCTCTCGCTCTCGCTGCCGGCTGCCCCCGGGAGGAGGGGAGAGAGGACTTGGGCTGCTCCGGAGACCGGCACCCATGGACATAGCCAGGGCAGGTGAGCGGGGGCTGGGGGAAAGTTTGCTGCCCGATCCTGAAGCGTGGCTTTCCTAGTGCGTTGGATTTTAGGTTGGGCAGGCAAGAGTTTAGTTATGGAGGTTTAGAGGTTATGCTTGGAAACAACAGGTCCTTCCTTCCTGCTCTGGAGCTGTCAGCACGCCCGCACGGGAGATCGGCACCCATGGACGCGACCAGGGCAGGTGAGCGGGGGCTGGGGGAAAGTTTGCCCGATCCTGGCTCCTCTAAAGGTCGTCCCGGGGGGGTGAGGGGGTCGTCTGCCCGTGAAATTTTGTCTCTTTGACCTGACGCTCCACGCTAATGCAGGGGTAAGGGTAGGCAGTAAATTAACAGGTTAAACACAAGGCAAAACTGCAGGTTAAAAAGGCGATAATCAGGGGCACGTTACTGTATGGGAGGGAATAGCTAATCCGATTGTTTACATACCATATACATGCTGCGGGCGGAAAGGGTTACCCGTTGATTTAAAGAAGCGGTAAGGATGGGTTAAAAGGGATAGTGAATCGCGGGTTGGACTAACGCGGCCAAATTGTGAGTAGAAAGCGGGTTAGAAGCAGGGTAACCGCGGCTGCGCTTTACTGTATAGGCCTAAAAGAGTGGCATAATGGGTGCACATTGGAGGAGGTACATTTCCAGCTTTTAAGCTAGCAACCCATGAATGCTGTCTGAAGAGGGTAAGTGCTAGAGATCATGAAGAAAAAAAAAAAAAGGAGGGGGGAAACATTCCCTAAACATGCAAAACTTGTCTAATACTCTTACAAAAATGATTTTCAGCACAGCTAAAATAATCTAGCTCTCAGGGTAAGATATCTAAGTATTTCACAACATTCAGTAGCAGTAATATGAATTTTACAAATACATGTAACCTACAATACATGTAAATCCAGAATGCCCCATTAATCTGTTTAAAAAAAACAACTGTCTTGAAGCAAAAATACACAAATTAATAAAAATGGTAAAAAGTCTAATTTTAAAACCAGCTCAATGGAAATTCTGATATGTGAGCTTTATCATTGGAACATTGGGTTAACAATGCAAATCAATATAGCTAGAGAGGAAACACACCCTAGTCCCATTTTTTCATTGCTTGTAGACTTTCTGTAAAATATGAAATTCATAACACGATTGTCAAACAATATTTCAACAAACAAAAATGAAAGCACACAGATTGTCAACTGTTACATCACATTTCAAAAAGAACATTTTCTGTCATTGTAAACGATTTTCTTCTCACTTTTAAAGTGAAGTTAGTGCGAAGTGTAATTATTGCTACATTCACAGTTTATTAGTGCCTAACATTATGTATGAGATGTGAAACGCATGTCCATTTGTCATCTGTTCATTTGAGTATAAACAGACAACAGAAAAAATAAACAGAGTAATTCTACTGGATGACAAAAGCAACATCTTAAGTTACCAACATTGGTAGTAAGAGGATTTACGGTAATAGGGGTGTCAAGGATAAGAAAATTACTCCTCTGGAAAATATTCCAACTTACTCTTCAAAACAAAGTCTTTCTTCATTTCTGATACATTAGCAAAATACTGTCGATCAGTACATAAGTAACAGAATTATTTCTTTGCACAAGCATCCTTTACACATCTATTCTGTATTTATGTTTGCACTGTTCGAAGACTGAATGGATTTTATATTCTTTATTTTGTTAAAATTACAGTTTTATCTTTCCTTAGGTCTTGAGGCATAATAATCTTTGATGCTTTTAGTCAACTGCTTTGTGAATATTTGCCGTATCCTTCCACAGTATGTGTGCGCTGTCTTTTGCAGTTCTCGCTCTAAAGGGTGCAAAAAGGAGCGAACCAGATCATCTCCAAATGAGTGCTATAGAAAGAATTAACAACAAACAGTAAGTTACATGGGATCAATAATGCTCCCTACAAATAGTAACTACTGTATTATGAAGACTCCCTTTGGGATTGTTTTGCATTTAGTAAACCAAGGGCGTTCATAAAGACAGTTTAACTGGTGGCAATAGGCCAGTAAAAAACTGTGGACAGATGGTATTAAATCTAATTTGGAAACAATCACTGTTATTCCACTTATTAATAGTATATCCTCATTATCCTAATACTATAGTTAGTTATGGCCATAATAAAAGAGCACATCAAATTTTTGCCTTGTGGAATACAAACTAGTATACTCTGTTAAGCAACGGAATTAAACTCAAGCTCTACAGACCTAACACACTTCAAAGACTGCTAGCATGATCACACAATTGATATATCTCGGCTCTATTCTAAAAAGTATAATTATCTAAATCTAAATGCAACTCTGCTCACAATTATAATTCTTATTGAGCTAAGGTAAAATAAGAGTATAAAAGAGCACACTGTAACATCATCTGACAAAATAATTCCCCTTAATTGAATGATAGTAGTGCACATGCCATGTTTAAGACAGCGTAAAGGTATATTCATTAACTCTGCATTTTATCTTGCATTGTAAAATATTTTGAAATAAATTGCATGCAAATCAAACATTTCAAAGTAGAATTATTTAATTTGACTTATGATCATTAGAACAGTTTTGCTTTATGCACGTTTCCTGACACATTCATAAACAATAGCTGGTGATAAAATACAACAAAACATAATGTGTGGCAAACAATATACTGGTCAATATATGTTAACAAAAACTTTTATTTGTGAATACACACACATAAGTGGTACGTAGTTCAAGGCACAAAATTTTCAGCAATTTTTTTTTTTTTTTGCTAATTCTCATAGGAAACCAAGGAGTCACATTTTTATGGGAACACATTTTCTTCTGTGCAGCATAGTCCCAGACCTCCAAAAATATTCACCCTCATTTTTATATCTGGTTGCTAAATAAGGCACCATTAAAATACAGCATTGATTTTTGAAGGTTATATAAGAGAGAGTCTCCTACATAATGAGCATCATTGCCAAATTTCACAACTCTTCTGTAGGCCTACTAGTATTATATTATTTATTAGATACCTTGCTTGTAGTCTGAAAAGAAGAACTCAATCTGCTTGGCTGAAATTGGAAGTAATTGCATCAAACTAATGTGCATAGTAAATTGTACAGATCAGAATATAATTCTCAAAACAAGAACTATAATAAAAGCCAGCGTTAGTTTCTGAAACTGAAAGTTAAGGTCAAAGCACCTAAAGAACATGGGCTCCCTTTCTTAATAATTCTTTCGATAGACTCTGGTAACAAATGAAAATTGCCTTGCTTTCATGGGTTCAGTAGACACACTTTTAGCTCATTACAATGTTGGTTTGGGAAATCAAATAAAATTGGCACTAAAGCAGCAAAGAAGAGCTCCATTTTGAGCCATAAAAGCAAAGAGTTTCAAATTTAAAGTGCATATACCTAGCTATACTGCAGAAAATATTGTGGAAAACATCCCTTTGTTTCTAGCAGCTAGTTATCAGAGTTTTTTAAAATTACTTTTTCTTAAATTTGACAACTCAGTGTCATAGGGCTTCAAGGAACATGTTCAGACTTACACATTAAATGGTGATTCTCCTATGAGTCAGAAATGCACTGCATCTTTTGGTCCAGCACCTCCTGGATCTTCCTTTCCAGTTCTTCCTCAAAAATTTCCAAAGCCAAAACAGCCTGAGAGGCAGGAAGAAAAGCCACATCTTCCTAGGATACCAGAGGTGTATTGGTGCCTGAAGCCTGGACCCGTGGACACTGGTACTATTTCAGAAATTGCACCGAGGATAAGCTCGCCGCACCATTGAACCTTAGATGATTCAAAGCAGAAGGCAAAATGTCCCCCATTTTCAGCATCATGCATCAACGTAGATCAATGTTTATGCTTTTTGGCCTTCACCCAATGAATCTGACTAGAGCTCTGCAATAATGGATTCAAAGAGGCTGAACCCTTCGTGCTCTTTGAATGGGAGAAACCAATGGTCTATCTGGTGGTTGATGTCAAGGGGCATCAATATCTCCTCAATGCTGAGGCATCGCCAGTGGTCGATGTAGGTGCTGGGTCCTTTAATGTCGATTCCTCTGAAGGACCGGAGTTACAATACTTGAAAATACTTCTCCAAAAACTTGTTGGGATTGATGCCCCCGACTAGGGTACACAGTTGTGCAAGGGGAACCCCTCAGACATCGTGGTCTGCCCCCAGGCAGAGGACATATATCATGGGGATCCATGTCACACGTGATCTTCTTGCACAAAGGGCATTTATTGAAGTTACTGGCTTTCTCTTTTAGTGGCACTGAGCAAAAAATTAAATCAGTAAAATCAAACACTTAATGCTGGATTGAAAACATGACTAGTGGCACTTCAATGCACCAGTGCATCATGAGGCTGTTGAGAAAATTGAAGGAAACAACTGAAAAACCTACCTAAGATAACTAAAGAGACAAAGACAATAGGGCTCCCAAGACAATTCCTGCAATATTTATGAAACAGAATTTTCTTCCTAGCAGCAGGAGAGAGAAGAACTGTGATTTGTGGACTCCAAGGAAAAGGGGAGACTGAGGGCCACCCCCTCCCCCCTGCATGGCAGTAGGGCATGCTCAAAGTTTCTGAAAAATCTGAAATAAAATTTCTGTGCCAGCCTACATCTGATGTCACCAGTGTTTGAGAATTGCTATCCTGGCGGTCCTTGAAGAAACTTTAATGGGCCATAGGGGAAGGGAGATGAATGCTAAACCTCTAAAATACGTTACAGGATGCATTGATCATACCTGCTGTTGGAAGTCTATTTAAACAGTAATAGGATGCAAATTTGTACACTGAGCACCATGTTGCAGCCTTACAAATCTCTTCCATGAAAGTTGATTTTAGGTGGGCCACTGATGCCGCCATGACTCAATCTATGACCCTTGTCATGTTGATCCAGAATCAAATCTTCCTTGGCATATTAGAAAGATATGTAATGTACTAACCAATTAGAAAGGCTATGCTTGGCAACAGCTGTTCCAGGTTTGTTTGGGTCAAAAGAAAAAGCTGGTGGACTTTAAGGGCTTCAGTTTGCTCCAGATAGAAAGCTAAGGCTCTTTTGAAATATAAACTGCAAGATTAGTTCATCTTTTTGGACATGTGGCCTAGAGAAAAAAGTTGGAAGGACGACTGACTGGCTGAGAAGGATGCCCAACGCTATCTAAGGCAGGAATTTAGGATGCAGGTACAGAACCACCCTATTATGAAAAAAGGTATAAAGCAGATAAGTTAATAAGGTCTGGAGCTCACTGAATGTGTGTGTACTGAAGTAGCCATCACCAAAAATATGACGACCTAGCTGAGGTACTTCAGCTCGGAGGAATCTAATGGCTCAAAGAAAGTTTTCATCAATGGACGAGTACCATATTGAGATTGCAAGACACAGCAGGAGACAATTTAAATCTAACTGGGAAGCCTTTTGTTATTGTGGTCAAAAAGTAGTGTTAGATTTTGGTTGTTTGTTGAAGAGGTTTGGACTGTGCTCTTTCCTTAGCATTTAGCCTGCTTTGTTGCTGCTACGAGCAAAGTAGATTTGGTAACTTCTTCCTGAAGTAAATTTTTCTGGTTGTAGATGGCTACTCTGCTCTAGCTCCTGAAAGGGTAAAGAGAGTGGAGCAGTGATCTTTAATAGGATCTATTGTTTCTTTAAAGGTTGTCTCCAAAAAGATTATCCTCTGTACATGAAGTATCAGCAAGTTTCTTGTGAACATCTTCATGAAGACCCAAAGCCCACAGCTGTATTAGTTTTCTGGCTCCAAAGGCTACTGCACACATTCTGGAGAAAATATATGAATAAAACAACCATACTAAGAGGATCTACACAGACATCATTGGTGTGGATATGTCCGGTGAAGTGTAAATAACGAATGGAGTGGTAGTGCACTCTTGCTAAAACAACACTGCACTGTTTTATTCTTTTACCAAACAATACAATGTACAGTCCAGACTATACATTGTATTGTTGGGTAAAATGAGTTCATAAAATAATTGTATTTATTTTTTCTAATTTTGAATTAGTTAAAAATTGAAATAATTAAAAATTTATAAAAAAGAATAAAAGACGGTGCAGAGTTATTTTAGCGAGAGTGCACTACCATTGCCCTGGCTATTTACACTCCACAGGATATATCCACATCAGTGGGGTCTGTGTAGATCCTCTTAGTATTGGTGATTGAAGATCATTATAAGGCTTTATTATTTTTAAAATATATGCATGGCAAGCTGTTTAAATTTGATGCTTTCCACATTTCTCTGTTTCTTGCAGCTTAGGAATGAAATAATTAGTGTCATATCTTGTAACTTTTTCCAAATAGTTATACATGTATTGTACCATGTATTTTCACTCAACACACAATCTAGCTCTGGAACTCATTCCCAGAGTATGTAGTTAAGGCAACTAATGTAGGGAATAGCCACTGCTTGTTGCCGGCATTAGTAGCATAGGATCTATTTGATGTTTGGGTATTTGCCAGGTACTTGTGACTTAGATTGGCCACTGCTGGAGACAGGATACTGGGCTTGATGGACCCTTGGTCTGGCCCACTACGGCCTGTATGCTTTGGTGCCAAAGAGCGCATTTTCTTTCTTGCTAAAACTTCACAGAGTTATGGCACATAGCATGGGGGGGGGGGGGGGGGGAGACTCCGTTTTTTGTTTTTTATTTAATTTAGGCAATGCTCCTTCACCTCATTAATTTTCCTCTTTACTGACCTGATGGGTTGACAAGAACTAAAACATTATTTTCAGTGTGTAACTTCTGGATGTTCTGGCCTTGGAAGATTGTGCTGCCCGTGCCTAAATGTTAGGATCAACATGGGATGTTCTTAAACAGGGAACATAGTGATTTTGCCAATCTGAAAAATTAATCTTCTAGAACAAGCAAAGACATTTTTTGAAGCCTGATTTGCCACCTGCCATTGTGAAGAGAGCTGAGGCTAGGTCAAACTCAAAGTTGGAGAAATTGAACATAAAAAAATGTTTGAGACTCACGAAAAAAAAAATCTTCAAAAAGGAAGAAAAAAAATAATGAAAAGCCAGGAGAGCAGAAAACAATGAGCAGCTTAAGAAGAGAGCAAAAATGCATCTTTTCGCACAGTAGGGCCTAGCCTAGGTCACTTAAAAGGAGCTGTGTGTGTGTTAGCTGAACACAACAAGATGGTTCTGAATCAAACAAAATGGATGCTACTGGAGACAAAGAACTGTTATTGTTCAGAAAACAGGACATTGTTTAAACTAAATGACATGGCTAGCTGGACATGAATATGTTGAGGCTACAGTGGCCTTGCAATTGTATTCAGCTAAACAGAATATTTTGATCTGCAGGCTGGGTTTCCCAGCACCTACACCAGTGATGGCCAACCTTTTGAGCTCAGTGTGTCAAAATTCATTAAAAAAAAACCGAGCATAACTCGAGTGGTGTCACTTCTAGAAAAATCCATAATTTTGTGATATTTGTAGCTCTAATTAATAACAAAAAGTTATAATTTTAATATATGTACTGTATTTATTAATAAAGCAAAAACAAATAATTCTTTACCTTACCTGCTTAGTGACTTTTTTGTTGCTGAATTTCATTGGCTAAATCTTCAATTGAAGGTTGGTATTTCGTACACTTCAAGCCCAAGCAAACATTACAAACTTCATCTGTCAGTCGGTTTCTTTTATTGGCTCCCATTCATTTTCACACCACTCCCTCCCCATCCCCCAGGCCTGCACACATTCATTCTCACACACATGCATTCTCACACACATGCATGGGTGCCTGCCCGCAGGCAGGCACCCATGCATTCACATACATACACCCCCAGGCAGAGTCCCATTCATACACATGCACACACTAAAGGCAGACCCCCCCTCTCTTTCTTTTGCCAGCAACCTCGGAGCCTCTCTCATTCCTCTGCTGCCACTGTCACTGCTGCCACATGGCTATTGGGGAGGTGCCGATTGCTGCTACTGACACTGAAGCCCATTCTGCTGCCTCCTCTGTGCAGGCCCCATGGGTTTCCAATTCCTCCATGTTGATCTCGTACATTATGAGATCCGCAAAGAGAAAGTGCTACTCTTGCACATTCCCAAAGATTACATGTGCCAATCACTAAAAAGTAATATTTATTTTTTTTGCCTTTGCTGTCTGATCTTAGTTTTCTAATTGGTTGGTCACAGGCTTTTTTTTCCACCTTCCCTTTCTTATTTTTTTTGCCAATTCCTTTATATTGTCTTTTTTTTCTGTTTCTTTTCTCTCCATCTTCTTCCCTCAAACACACAGTCAGGTTCTCATTCTCACATGCATTTCTCTCTCTCACACACACAGGCTCTCACTGTCACATGATCTGTCTCATACAATCATTCATACACACAGTCTCTCACTGGCACATGCTGTCTGACTCACACACACAGGCTCTCTCTCACTCCCACATGCTGTCTTGCTCAAGCACATGCTGCCTCTGCAAACATTCAGGTCCTCGCTCTCACACACAATCTCTCAACTCATCTCATACACGCACGCACACACACTCTATAGACCCTCAGCCTCTCTCTCACCTCTGGGCCTCCTTTTCGCGGGTCGCCATAGGATGGGCTCTGCAGCGGCCCTGCTACCTGGCCTCTTCCTCTTCTCGGGCCGCTGCGACTTGGAATTCGCGGCGGCCCGTTAGCGCAAGTGCTGCTCCTCTTCTGCACGTGCTGATGCTTCTCTCCTTCCTGCCCACGTGGCTCCGGCAACGTTTACTTCCGGGGCTGCACAGGCAGGAAGGAGGAGCAGCATCAGCGCGTTTAAACGCAATCTTTTTCTTTGGGCCGTGGTGACGTGAGCCTCACCACGGCCCTGCCTATCGCTGCGCCGCATGAGCCTCCCTGCGCCCGGGGGCATTGGGGAGGGTCCAGAGGGTGGGGGGGGGGATACTAAAAAACAAATTTTAAAGGGTCAGCGCAGCCGATAAAAAAAAAAAAAAAATTCCCGATAGTCCATGAGACGCTGCTCGTGTCAGCAAAAATGGCTCGGCGTGTCACCTCTGACACGCGTGTCATAGGTTAGCCATCACTGACCTACACCATAATGTGAACTTGTTGCTAGGGGAAAAAAAATCAGCTTTTAATCACCCGCCAATGATGGACTTTGGCATATCTAATCAATGATCACTTTTGGGATCGGGTGGGCTTTTATATGGGGACCTGGGAGCCTTGAAAGTCCAGGAAAGAAACTGACTGAAAAAGAGAAGGAAGAAGTAGTAACAAATGACAGGGGCTTTTCTGCTGACTTCTCACTGAAACCCTGTCCATGCAACACTTGTATACTCCAAATGGTTCTTGCCTGTCCACATGCACAGAAGCTATCTACCAGGTGATAAGGTCTTATCAGTAATTGGCTGAGAGCTTTCTGACAGCATTTCCTCTCTGAAAGTTATCTGCCACTCTGGTACTGATAAGAAATGCTTCCTGACTATATGGACACATGGAATTGTTTCCAGCCTAAGCAGGGAAACTCTGAATGTGTTGCCAGCCTTGAGAACAGAGTCCTTGATATGACTGCCAGGACTGTGACAGACACGCTGTATGCTCCTGCATTTCTAAGACCTGGGCTAGTTTGTTTTTTGCATGCTGTGCATTTAGCTTTCGATGCATATGTGAGAAAGGTTAAGTTAAACCGATTTGGAATGGGTGATATAGGCATTTCTGAATCCAGAATAATTTGTAGGTGTTACCTAATGAGGTGTTGCTAAACAAGTCTCATGCAACTGTCATTCATTATAAATGACTATTTCACAATAATTTCTTTTACAGAAACAGAAAAGATGTGACTTAATTCTGAGCAGTAGAATGAGCTTTGGTTGATTTTATTGGCTGGGATATAAACATAGTCTCAGCAGTTATATGTTTGAGTCCTATATGCCCCACAGCATAAGTAGAAAAATAAAGACTGAGACTCATGTGGCAGCTGCTGCACAGGAACATCAGCACATGCTCAGAAAAAAAACTGCTTTTTCTGATCACTGAGAGAACTTTTTTGTTTCAGTGCCACTGGATGATGTCACCCAGTTGTGTGACTGATTGTCCTGCTTTTTTTATATATCAAAATCTCTCTCAGTGATATCGTGCAGATGTGGCAGTGCTCTGGCCTGCAGTTACTACTGTTTAGGGCAGAAAAACATATTTGGATTTAATTACTCAGCTCTCCAAACCAGTACTCAAGGCAAGTTCCAGTTTAGGTACAATGAGTAGGTCACTGCCCTACAGAAGGCTTACAATCTAAGATGATGCCTGGGGCAAAGGAGAAGAAAGAGACTTGTTCAAGGTCACAAGAAAAATCAGTGGGAGAAGCAGGATTGGAACCTGTGGCTTCCCTAGTTTTCAGCTCACTGCTCTAAACATTAGGCCACTCCTGCACATACAGAGATCTGAGAGTTTTCAGAGATGAATAAGACATGCATTTTGGTAAAGTTGTCTTTGTAGATTAGTCTCTAGGCAGAGATGAGGCCTAGAGACTAGGCTACAAAGACAGGGTATGTAGGAGGAGTGTCTTTAGTAGCTCCTCCTCCTGCACATCTTGAATAAATTTCACAAAAAAAAAATTAAGAGAATCTCTGCTTTTAACAGTTTTTCAGGAGTTTCCCATTAACATCCTCCAGAGACTATATTTATGTTCTGCAAATCACGTCAAACCAAATAAGAATCAGAAAAAAAACAAAACCCTGTCTCCCAACCAACGGGTCGATACAGTAAGGTGCAGTAGAAAGAGTTGCGTTAGTGCCGGGCGCACCCACGTTTGCCGCACGCACAGTCTGCATCACATACCGCTCGATACTGTATTTAAATGGCATGCAAATGCAAGCCGCGTCCAATGCGCGTCCATGAAGCGCAATCCATTTTACTGTATAGGCGCTATACAGCGCCTATACAGTATCCTGGGTGCGCTGGTACCTGTCATTTCAAATGACATTTGAAATGACAGGTACCAGGAAGTGGATACAGGAGAAGGGCTGACTGACCCCCTAACTCCCCCCAAACTTTCCGCCAGCCCCCGCTCACCTGCTCTGGCCGCGTCCATCTCCCGCGCTGACAGCTCCGGAGCAGCCCCAGCCAGCCCCGCTTCACTGCCTGACCCCCTAACTCCCCGGGACAAGACCGAAGTGAATCAGGCAAACTTTCCGCCAGCCCCCGCTCACCTGCCCTAGCCGCGTCCATCTCCCGCGCTGACAGCTCCGGAGCAGCCCCAGTCCTCTCTCCCCTCCTCCCGGGGACAGCCGGCGGCGAAAGCGGGCGCTCCTCATGGCTCCCTATTCTCTAAAAGGTAACGAGTGCACGCCGTGACCTCGGACGTCGCACACCGTGATCTGAGCACCCGGCTGCACGTCCGAGGTCACGGAGTGCACATTACCTTTTAGAGAATAGGGAGACATGGGGAGCGCCCGCTCTCACCGCCGGCTGTCCCCGGGAGGAGGGGAGAGAGGACTGGGGCTGCTCCGGAGCTGTCAGCGCGGGAGATGGACGCGGCCAGGACAGGAGAGCGGGGGCTGGCGGAAAGTTTGCCCGATTCACTTCGGTCTTGTCCCGGGGAGTGAGGGGGGTCAGGCAGTGAAGCGGGGCTGGCTGGGGCTGCTCCGGAGCTGTCAGCGCGGGAGATGGACGCGGCCAGGGCAGGTGAGCGGGGGCTGGCGGAAAGTTTGCCCGATTCACTTTGGTCTTGGCCCGGGGAGTAAGGGGGTCAGGCAGTGAAGTAGCCCTTCTATTGTAAGCTTTGAGCCCCATGGTGTACATCAAGGGCTTACCAATGCCCGAGAATGGCGCTTTTTATGCTTACTCAACCCCAAAGAGATGGAAGGGCCCCAGGTCTGCTCCAACAAGAAGAGGCTTGCTCAAGAAGCTCCTGTTCAACTTGGCACACAGGGAGCCCGAATACGCTCTACTACAGGAGCACCATCATTTGTGGCTCTTCAAAGACTTGCGTAGATCTTTCATCTTCCAAGCCTAGATTACTGAGAGCTCAGTGTCATCTGGCCACAGCGATAGCAGTTAGATCGGTTGTAGTTCAATCCTATGCATTGGTAACAAATATCACATCTGTTCCTAATGGGCATTTTCATACCACACGCAGTCCTCGAAGCAAAAGATAGTGGGCTTTTTAGTGCCAGATATTTAAAAAAAAAAAAAAAATTCTTCACAGAAAATATTAATTAGTACTGAAAAGTGCTGTTTGGGGGGGGGGGGGGGGCTAGCAATTTAGTGAGGCAAAGTAAGAATAGAAAATATTAAGAAAAGTAAAGATACTAAGAGATATCACAAAGAAAAATGGAGAGATAGGGTACACGTCCAGGCAGATGCTCAGATGACAAAAAAAAAAAAGTGATAGGGCCTCATAGGCAACTCCCACATATGCTCAGTAGAGCAAAAGCACTATAAGACAGAAGAGCCCATTTGGTACAGTCTCATGCTGTCACCTACAAGTCATGGTTAGCAAATGTAGCTTACCTGTAACAGGTGTTCTCACAGGACAGCAGGATGTTAGTCCTCATATATGGGTGACATCACAGGATGGAGTTCAATCATGGAACACTTTTGTCAAAGTTTCTAGAACTCTGACTGGCACCTACTGGGCATGCCCAGCATGGCACTAACCCTGCAGCCAGCAGGGGTCCCCCTTCAATCTTGTTTAAAAGCTACAGGAAGTGCCGAAAAATAAAACAACAAACATAACGAACCCAACACCGCGGGGTGGCAGGCGGGTTTCGTGAGAACTAACATCCTGCTGTCCTGTGAGAACACCTGTTACAGGTAAGCAACATTTGCTTTCCCACAGGACAAGCAGGATGGTAGTCCTCACATATGGGTGAGTACCAAGTTGAGGATGTCTGTCTGAGTATGCACCAAATGTACCCAGGTGTGCAAGGCACTAGGGCTGGGGTGCAGTTTGGCTGAGGGCATCCTGAACCCTACCGGGCAGGCGGAAGGGTGTTGGTATGTCAAGTTGTGAATAGGTTACGCAGGACAGATTGGCCAAAGATGGAATCTTGTCTTCCGGCCTTGTCCAAGCAATAGTGGGCTGTAAAGGTATGGAAAGAATTCCAGGTGGCAGCCCTGCAAATGTCAGGAAGCGGCACCGAGCGTAGGTGTGCTACTGAAGTCGCCAAGGCCCTCACAGAGTGTGCTTTAACACAGTCTTGAAGTGGAATGCCTGCTTGCTGATAGCAAAAGGATATGCAGTCCGCTAACCAAGAGAAGAGAGTCTGCTTACCCACAGGCGGCCCCAATTTAATGGAATGGAAAGAGACAAACAATAGAGTGCTTTTCCTGTGGGCAGCTGTACGGTCTAGGTAGAATGCTAGAGCCAGTTTACAGTCAAGGGTATGCAGAGCCTGATCTTCTGGATTGGAATGGAGCCTGGGAAAAAAGGTAGGTAGTATAATGGACTGATTGAGATGAAACTCTGATATTACCTTAGGCAAAAACTTAGGGTGAGTGCGGAGTACTGCCCGGTCCTGCAGAAGTTTAGTGTAAGGCAGATAGGTAACTAGGGCCTGTAACTCAATAACTCTACGAGCTGAAGTGATTGCCAAAAGGAAGATCACTTTCCATGTGAGATAGCGAAGTTCACAGGATTGGAGAGGCTCGAATGGTGGTTTCATGAGCCGACCCAAAACAAGGTTGAGGTCCCAAGAAGGGGACGGAGGATGCAGTGGAGGCTTGAGGTGAAGCAAGCCCTTCAGAAAACGTGTTACAAGGGGTTCTACTGACATGGCAACATCCCCGACATCTTTATGGAAGGCGGCGACCGCACTAACATGCATTCTGATGAAGGAAGTTTTAAGACCTGACTCCGACAAGTGCCAGAGATAGTCCAGAAACTTCGTGATTGGACAGGTAAAGGGGTCAAGGGATTGAGAAGAGCACCATGACTGAAACCTGTTCCATTTATAAAGGTAGGATTTTCTCGTGGAAGGCTTCCGTGAAGCAATCAGGACACTGGATACTGATTCAGAAAGGTTAAATGGCTGAAGAATTAACCTTTCAACATCCAGGCCGTCAGGGACAAGGCTTGAAGATTGGGGTGGCGTATGCACCCATCGTTTTGAGTGATCAGAAGCAGGTCCTTTCCCAAGGGTATGTGCCTGCGAATGGAGAGATCCTGAAGTATTGGATCATGGTTCCCTTGCCCTGACATAACTTCACGAGAGTCTTTGAGAGAAGTGGAAGTGGAGGGAATGTATATAGGAGACCGGTTGCCCATGAGAGGGAGAACGCATCTCTTGGCTGATAGTGTTGGCTGTGAGTGAGAGAGCAGAAGTTCTCTACTTTGCGGTTTCGAGGTAACGCAAAGAGGTCTATTTGAAGGTAACCCCATTGTTGGAAGATCGAGTCCGCTATTGAGGGGTCGAGAGACCACTCGTGCGGTTGAAAGGTGTGACTTAGCTTGTTTGCCAACACCTTGTCCACTCCCGGCAAGTAGGTGGCCCTGAGGTACATCGAGTGGGAGAGGGCCTCCTCCCATATCTGCACAGCTTCCTGACACAGGAGGTAGGAGCCCGTGCCTCCCTGTTTGTTGATGTACCACATGGCCACCTGGTTGTCCGTTTGAATCAGGATGACTTGGTTGGAGAGGCGATCCTGAAATACTCAGAGCATATCTGATTGCTCGAAGCTCCAGGAAATTTATCTGGTGTTTGGCTTCCTCTGGAGACCAAGTTCCTTGTGTTTGCAGATTGGCCATGTGGGCTCCCCAGCCGAGGTTGGAAGCATCGATGGTGAGAGTTATTTGAGGATCTGGAGCCTGGAAGGGCAAGCCTTGGAGGAGATTGATCTGATTTTTCCACCAGGCGAGAGACTGACGGAGTGAGTCGGTGACGTGGACAATGGTCGACAGGGACTGAATGCATTGAGTCCACTGTGACCTTAGAGTCCACTGCATGACTCTCATGGCTAGGCGGGCCATTGGGGTGACCTGAACTGAGGATGCCATGTGTCCCAGTAGGATGAGAAAGTGGCGTGCAGTCGTGTAGCGCTGAGACTGCAGCTGGTGTGCGAGAGAGACGAGAGTGAGAGCTCGTTGTCTAGCAGGAAAAGCTTTTGCCTGCAAGGTGTCCAAGTCTGCTCCTATGAATGATAAGGTTTGAGATGGGACTAAGTAGGATTTGTCGTAGTTGACGAGAAATCCTAGGGAAATCAGAGTGTGTAAGGTAAGATGTAGGGACGACAGAGCAGTTTGCTGAGTGGGAGCCCTGATCAACCAATCATCTAGATAGGGGTAGACATGAACACCTTGAGTCCTGAGGAAGGCTGCAACTACTACAAGACATTTTGTGAAGACTCGTGGTGCAGACGCAAGGCCGAATGGAAGCACTCGGTACTGATAGTGCTTGGGGCCTACCAGAAATCTCAGGTATTTGTGATGAGATGGAGTTATCGCAATATGAATGTATGCGTCCTGGAGGTCTAGAGAGCAGAGCCAGTCTCCCCTTTGTAGAAGAGGAAGAAGAGAACCCAAGGTTACCATCTTGAACTTTTCTCGATGAAGGTACTTGTTGAGGGCACGTAGATCCAGAATTGGACGAACGCCTCCCGATTTTTGGGGATTAGGAAGTACCGGGAATAGAACCCTAGGCCGTGCTGAGAGTAGTGTACTGGTTCTATTGCCTGGGACTGGAGAAGGAGGAAGACCTCCTGTTCCAGAAGGATGGAGTGATCGGATGTTCTCCACGTCTGTAGGGGTGGGGAGTCCGGTGGGATGGAGAGAAAGTTGAGATGATAACCTTGAGTGATTATCGCTAGGACCCACTGGTCTGAGGTAATTGTGCCATTTTAACAACAGGTGGCACTCAATCGACCTCCCACTGGTATGTGAGGCAGTGGAAGCTGGCTGCTGCTCTCTGTGCAGGAGTCAAAAACCGAAAGCAGGGCCCAGCTGAGGAGCTGCTTGCGGCTTTTGTTTTCGTATCTGACGAGACTGGGTTTTTTGAAATGGTCTCAAAGAGCGAGTTCTAGCCGGTGGTGGGTAGGGCTTCTTCGGATGGAAGAAAGACTTCTTAGTGTCTTTTCGGAAAGGCTGTTTTGAGGAGTACTCAGAAGGCATCAGAGAGAGGTATCTCAGGGTCTCATGATGGTCCTTGAGTTCTGCCACCGTTCGTTGAATCTGCTCGCTGAACAGATTGTTTCCTACACAGGGCAGATCGGATAATCTGTCCTGCACTTCAGGGCGAAGGTCCGAAGACTTGAGCCAGGCCCATCATCTTGCCGAGATAGCGGCTGCAGATACTTTGGTAGCAGTGTCAAAGATATCGTAAGACGATCTTATCTCATGCTTGTCCACCTCAAAACCCTTGTTTACTAGGGTTTGGAGCTGATCTAGGGAGTCTGTCAAGTCTTGTATCTGCTTAAATAAGACCCTGTTGTATTGGGTCATATAGAGCTGATAAGAGGCAATTCGGGAAATGAGCACTGAGCCCTGGAAGACCCGGCGACCAATGGCATCTAAAAATGTTTGCTCCTTGCCTGGGGGAAAAGAAGTGTGGGGTTTTGATCTCTTTGCTCTCTTTTGGGCAGATTCTACCACCACAGATTGGTGATCCAATTGAGGTTTTTGAAAACCTGGGGCTGACTGTACCAAAGAAGTGTTGTCAGCCTTCCTGTTGACTGGAGCAACAGAGCCAGGGTGTTCCCAGTTCTTTTGAGGAGATCTAGAAGAAATTGGTGAATAGGGATGGAGGTTATTTCCTTGGGAGCATCCAGGAATTGCAATAGCTCCATCATTTGATGCCTGTCATTTTGTTCGGTCTGTAATTGGAAGGGAACCAATCCAGACATCTGCTTCACAAAATTTATGAAGGAAAGGTCCTCTGGAGGAGAATGCTTTCTGCTTTCAGTAGGAGAAAGTGGTGAAGGCAGGTCATTGGTGTTTGGTGAAGAATCATCAGTCCAGGTATCGTAGGGATCAGCACCTGCCCCTCTAGGAGCCAGAGGGGGATGGTAAGGTGGAATCCCTGAAGGCTCCAAAGGAATAATTGGAGGCACCGATGAAGGCATTGAGGGCATCAATGAATGGATCAGTGGCACCAATGGACACATCGGCATTGGTAGGACTCCCGATGCAGGGATGCGGAATAGTGTTTCTCCTCCCGATGACAAGGTAAGCGGAGAGGGTACCGGAGCCATCAGTGACCCGGAATCCATCGGTGGAAAAGCGGCAATGACCGCTTCCAACCTCGAGAGCAGTGGTGCCAACGCTGCCGGAATCGGGTCAGTGGTCGGTTCCACAATCGGTACCGGTGTCTGTGTCGGAGGAACTTGGAGTTGATGCATCACCTTGTCGATGGCCTCCTGGACCAGCCGGTCCAGTTCTTCTCGGAGTCCTGGAGCAAGCAGCGCTGGCTCCGGAACAGAAGGAGGCAGAGGCATAGCCGGAGGGACCACCGTTAAAGGCGGAGTTGAGGCTCCCAATCCCCTTTCTGGTGAGGGTTGCCTCAGTAACCCGGTCGGTGCCATTTCTGGACGGGGTTTCTTCGATGGTGGCTCGGACAATGGTGAGGTCGATGATTTCGCTCCCTCGATGGTCCAAGACTTCCGATGTCGGTGGCGATGTTTCTCTCTACGATCCCCTCGGCCCTTAGAGGGAGTAGAGGTGGTTGAAGGCCGAGAAGTCGTCGATGCCGGACGGTCACCGGTCACTGGTCAATACTGGCGCGAAGTTGACGGTGCCGATTCTGACGATGTTGATGCAATAGACGATGTCTGGGTTTGAGCATGGAAGAGAAGTTCCATCTTCTCCATTCTGGCCTTGCGACCTTTTGGTGTCATTAAGGCACATTTGGTGTAGGTCAGGACATCGTGCTCACATCCAAGACACATTACACAGACCTTATGAGGGTCTGTTATGAACATGGTGCGATTGCAGTCCGGGCACCGACAGAACCCCGATGTCATGGCCATGAAAAGTTTGAGCCGTGGTACGGTCAACGGCCAAACTCGTTGGGAATCGACCGAAAACAGGTAGAAAAATTACCGGAGTACTGTGGCTTGAAAAAATTGAAGGAGGGACCCCTGTGGGGTAAGAAAAGTTGTAGTAATTCCGTGAGGAAAATTCCTGTCAGGAATCTCTGTGGAGCTCCTTAACCGCGTGGCTACTGCTGTGCAGAAAAAAGAAGACTGAAGGGGGACCCCTGCTGGCTGCAGGGTTAGTGCCATGCTGGGCATGCCCAGTAGGTGCCAGTCAAAGTTCTAGAAACTTTGACAAAAGTGTTCTGTGATTGGGCTCCATCCTGTGATGTCACCCATATGTGAAAATTCAGGCCTATTTTCAATGGAGAAGAATGTGTACACATGCATTAACTTTTGAAAATTGGACGTGTGTGTTTGAATGTCCCTGGAATGCCTCTTTCAAGTTTTCATAAAAATTTGAAATAGCTTCCATGCCATTTACATACAAAACCCCCACAGCAATTTTCAAAAAGCCCATTTACACAATTTTTTTCATGTGCAAATTCTTTTAAAAATTAGGCCCTATGTATACTGAATATGAAGCAAAGGGGTAAAACAGTTACATGTGAAAGACTACACATAGTTGCTTACATTTCGTAGTGCTTCATAAATAGCTCTGAACACTGGCTGTTTATCATCATGATAAACTCCTCGATTCCCATGGAGTATAAAAATTCCTTCTTCTTCTGCTTCCTGACAGTTGCTGCCATAAATGCAATGATCAGGACGGTAATTCCATTGGCAAGGAAAAATAAATAGGCTATCTATTAAGAAGAAGATACATGTTAAGACAAAACTCAAAATCTAAACACGGCTGACATATTGTCCCTATGATATTATATAAAAACCGAGGTCACAACACGTAGACAAAGTTGTATTGTATTGATTAATTAATTAATTTTATTTAAAAAGCTTTTATATACCACTATTTGGATACAACCATCATAATGGTTTACAATATTTGTCATTATCTAACAGATACCAAAAACAATACAATATTCAAAAGCATTCTTCTTACGTTCTTAAAATTAAACAAAAATTACAATTTAAAATAAAATTTAACTAATTCTTCTAAGCATTCATATCGTTAGCAGTCTCGAAAACTTATGCTGCATGCTGGATTCACGCTGTTACTAAAAATACTTATTCTGTCTCGGTTTTGTCTGTACCAAAGGCTTGCTTGTATAACCAAGTTTTGATTTTTTACTTAAATTGGATCACATTAGCTTCTAATCTTATTAGTGTTCCTCTGATCAGAGAAAAATTCAATAAGAATACCCTCATACACCCTACCTGAACCTCTGGAACATTTGTAATTCCAAATTGTTGTCCAGCCAATGACAGAGCTCTTTCCCTTACAGATGTTAGCTTTGCTGATACCAATGATTGAAGAGATAGAAGTCCTTTATTGGCAGATCTTAAATTTCTCTGCGGTGTGTGCAGTCTTATTACCGCATTTAGCCATTCAACGTTTTCACTATGGATTGTTTTATGTAAAATGCATAGCACTTTGTATTGGACTCTCTGCTCTATAGGTAGCCAATGGAGTTCCATCAAAACGGGGGTAATATGTTCTTTTCTGTTTGACCCAACTAGTATCCTTGCTGCTGTACATATTTTTCCTTTTATTCATGTACATGTTTTTCCTTTTATTCTTTTTAGAAAAGCTAACATATCTATAAAACATGGTGATACTTGGGATTAAAAAATAAAATATAAAGGATCAATATAATTTATCACTGTTTATTACTTAAGAATATGTTTTAAAATACATAAAACCTACTAAATTTGTCTAAGAGGAGTGAGAGGAGGGGAGGGGCAATTTGTACTGTTTTGCAAAGTGCTGTGTGACTGTTTATTTGTGAAAAACTTTCAAAATAAAGATTAAAAAAACACTACTAAAAGCAGCATACCTGGATTGTAAAAAAACATTATGTTTAGAAGATCTTGATCCCCCCAAGTAATGTTCAGTTTGTATTTTTTAAGCAAGGGCATCAATAACTCTCCCCATCGCAGCTGTGCAGTTGTCATATCATTCTATAAAATAAGACAAGGTATTTAGTAACCAAGAAAAAATATCAAACAATTCTATATTTAAAAACTGAAATCCTAATATATATAACTTTGCTGCTCTTTGAACAAAATTAAACTGATTTAGAGTGCATGTAAAGCTCCCCTATTCATAGCTCCTTGAATAATTCAATTAGTATTGGAACATACAATGGCCCACTGAACCCAGTATCCTGTCTCCAACAGTGGCCAAAATTTAGGTCATCTGGAAGTACCAGACAGATATTAATGGAAAGATACCTTTCCTATTGCTTATTCTTAGAAATTAAAAGTGGTGTCATGGCAAAAATGCACTGGCCTCCTTTGAATAGGAGTTTGTTCAGATAAGAAGCTAGCATTCTGGTTCTGAGTCACTAGGTGGCTTGAGAAAATGCAAGCTCAAGCAGGCCTGAAGAGTCTGTGACTCCAATGAAAAATGCAAAGGTTCTGCTTCTATAGATCTGAATTGATCCTAATGAATTCAAAAGGGTTTGCTAGGAAAGCTACTGTGATCCAGGAAATTAGATTGGAAGCCCTCTTTAATATTCTCAAAGATACCCATGAGTTTTTGTATTTGTTTGTAAATGTCTAAAATAGTGGAATTACTGTGAGACTAGACCATGTATCGGATTATGGATCTGAGAAGCCTTCTGACTATGAGCACTATATTTAGATGTAGTTCATGCCTTTTCAATGGTAGCTCAAGGCAAGTTATATTCAGGTACAGTAGGTATTCCTTGTCCCCAGAGAATTTACAATTTAAGTTTGTACCTGAAGCAATAAAGGATAAAGTTACTGACTTAAAGTCACAAAAAAATCAGCAGGATATGAACTCTGGTTTCCCTGGTCTGAGTATTCTGTTCTAATTACTCGCCTACTCCTCCTTCCTACTATTAAAATAGAATTTGTGGAGTAGTTTTTGTTTTTTTTAATTTCATCATCATCGTTAATACTTCAAAGAGGATTACGTAGGTATTTTCTTATACCTAAATGGTTTACAATGTAAGGGGCTCATTCATTAAGCTGCAATAGGCCATACATTGCAAGAAAAATTATAAGGCAAAGGCTGAGTGGCACCATTTTGGAAAATGGCTACCACCCAGGCCTGGAGCCTAAGGGGCACTACAGGCCTCCAGTGGACCACTAGTATAACTTTTTTTTTTTTTTTTTTTTAGCATGGGGGAGGGGGGGGGTTCAGGGGTCAGGGATCCACAAGGCCACAAGGGATCTTTGTATGTAAGGAGGAAGTCTAAGGGGTGAGGGTAAGGGGGCCCACTGGATCACCAGAGCAATGGCCATATTTTCTGAATGAAGGGTGGTTTGGAGCTTCTTAAAAAGTTTTTTGGGTTTTTTTTGTTTTTTTATTTTTACAATGGGCCACCTGCAAAGGAGGGGGTGGGACAGGGGGGTCTATGCAGACCCCAGGAGATTTACACTATTTTGAGGGTAGGTAGGCTTTCTTGGGGCTAACTGGACTCTTTAAACAATGGTGGCTCCATACTCCTTGGACTGCCATCATACTTTATTTGGGGGGCTTTCACTGCCCTGGTATTTTTTCCCTTGAAGATAAAAACCGTGGTAATTACAAAACGGCAGGGTCATTTACCATGGCTTTGTGATGCCCACAAAAATAACACAGTCTGTTCCTGAGAAATGGAGAGTGAAGTAACTTGCAACTGTCAAAGATAACGAAGAGAGAGAAGGTACCCAAGTGCAGATAAAGGCAGAATAATAATGATAGCGTGACAACCAAAAGAGTAATATCTAAGCAAGTTGAAATGGATTATAGGACTTCTTCCAGTTTACCTCTGTTTGGTGAAACTTTCAGTATTAACAGCATAGTGTATAAGAGAATCGCATTTGAGAAAAAAAAACTTGGGATCTGGGTAGACTACTCAAATTGGAAACAGCAGTTGAGTAATCAAAAGCTAGGTGGACAGTAGTCAGTGGGAGGCTAGACAGCACAGTATTTGTGAACTGGAGTTATCTAAGTCACAGGTAGTGCAATATGGGCAGGGTGCATAGAAATTTAGTTAAAAGTTGAAGGTAGACCAATAAGTAATCTTTCTTATTTCTCTGTTTCCCTTAAACCACTAACAAAATCTATTAAGGCTCAACATTCAGAATATACAGACAATCGGCAGTGAGTCTGGAAAGAAGCCAGTTGGTCAATCTGACTAGCTAATTGAGGATTGTCTGGAAAATAAAATCTCAATATATGAATTGGGACCTTTGTAAAATTCCAGGCTGCCACAAACAGAAACAGAGCTAACCATAAAGTTACTGAAACAAAAAGTGATACTTAAAATTTATTTTGAATTCATAATAGTAGGCATCTCATGCCTGCATCCTTTGACTTCTAAAACCTTGCAACTAAATATACTTCATTTGTCAGACTATCGTAAGATAGACACTTATGGTCTATTTTCCCTGTAACTATTCATGTCTGAGTTAAACATCAATTTAAAATAAAGTTTGTTTTTCCTTTGCTTACCTTTTTAACTAGTGCTACTACAATTAACCATATACAAGCATCAGCAAACCCAAAAAATAACATCTCAGTTGGCTTGAACTCAGTGCTTACAGTATGCATACAAGATGTATTTACTTTACCTATACCAACACATTTCTAAATGTATAATACTACATCAGTAAATTAATTTCTCCATTATTTGGTAAACTATGAAATTATGGTGATTAACCATGGTCTCTGTGTTTATTTTTGCCCTTTGATGGCTGCACTTCCAAATGCTTAGCTTTTCCTTTTCAACCACAGCAGCTGCTATTCCAAGTCGTAATTCATCAGTGTTTACTGCTCAGTTTTGAAATTTTATATTAAGACTCAAGCTTGTTTTTCCTTTTCACCATCATTTTGTTAATATTTGAATAGTAATAATTCCATGCTACTATAAGACATGTAGTAGCATGCATAAATTCTTACTTTATAAACATTTCTGTTTCAACTCTACATAGATACAGAAGATATTTATGCCAATATACATAACTGGGTATTATCTGTTCAATGTATCATAATATGATCTGATAAATTTCCACAGTATCTTTTGATAACTTGTTTACTTTAAATGAAAATAGTAATCTCTGTTATATTGCTATCAGTAGTGAGGGGGAGGAGGAGGTGTTGCAGGTTACAAGTACATTGTATTTGGAGGTGCAGGGGTAACAAAAATATGCAGAATTCAATATATTATTGTACTTAGGTTAGATATTTAGAAATCAAAGATTTCAAATAGTAGAACTTAGTATCCATTTTCTGTATCTCACTTGAAAATGCACAAAGACTTCTAGCAAACAATCTTGCAGCACCATCTTCTGGTCAAAATTATCAACAGGTATTGTACACACATTGTTCAGAAGTATTGGCACTTAAGTTCATGTGACAATTTTAAAAGCAAACGTAACAGCTACAGATAATGAATTAGGTACAAAAGCTAAAGGATTAAGGAGCCTACAAAAATGACATTTTAATTAAATGGATATAACACAATTTAACCTTTTGATGGGAAAAAGAAATAAAACCTTTTCTCTTTAATAAAATAAACCATAAAATGTAAAAAAATGTTTACTTACAAATGTTCACACACATTTATTTTTTTAATAAATATGAAAGTGAGAGAAAACAAATTCCTTTTGTATAAACATCCAATAAATAAGAAAAATACTTTGAGTAAAAAGTTTATATACAAGGAGATATTTATGCTTGAAGAGTTTACAACTTCTTCCTACTTAGCATTCCAACTAATCAATGCATGTAATGGCTAATTTAACCTGCTTATCGACTGAAAAAGCAAAACTAACAGGTGACTTCTGAGGATAGCAGAATGATCAGTCCCAGAATTTTCTGGAAAAGCAAATTTGCTTACCGTAAACGGCGTTTTCCCATAGATAGCAGGATGACTTAGCCATACTTTCAGATAGTAGAAAGACTAGGGGGCACTCCATGAAGTTAACATGGGGCACATTTAAAACTAATCGGAGAAAGTTCTTTTTTACTCAACGCACAATTAACTCTGGAATTTGTTACCAGAGGATGTGGTCAGTGCAGTTAGTATAGCTGTGTTTAAAAAAGGATTGGATAAGTTCTTGGAGGAGAAGTCCATTACCTGCTATTAAGTTCACTTAGAGCAGGAGTCGGGAACCCATGGCTCGCGAGCCAGATATGGCTCTTTTGATGGCTGCATCTGGCTCGCAGACAAATCTACTTCCAGTCCCCCGCTGACCCAGCTGCTCCCTGGTCCTCCTCCGCCCGGGCTTAAAATGCTGTCAGCCCGGGCGGAACGCGGCAGAATAGCTGGAGTCGGCAGCACCGGCATGCTCTCTTCTTCCCGCCCCCCACCCCCCCCACCCGCGGCCTGGAAGAGGAAGTGGTGAGCATCGGGTGCGTGCGCGGGAAGAAGAGACCACGCTAGTGTGGTCAGCGTCGGTCCGACGAAAAGAAGACTGTGCAGCGCAGCTCGGAGGAAAATAAAGAAGAGCTTCAACCGCGGCCGATGGGACTCCTCCTCCGCGAGGGTTGAAAATGAAGGAGGTTAGCGTTGGGAGGAGGCTGCTGCTGCCGCGAGTTCCCGGGGTGGTGGTGGAGGAGAGAGAGAGTGAATGAGCGAGCAAGCATGTGTGTTTGAGATCCTGTGTGTGTGAGTGAGAGATTGCATGTATGTGAATGACAGAGCCTGTATATGTGAAAGAGAGTATGTCTGTGATTGACAGCCTGCCTGTGAGAGAGAGAGCATGAACGTAAGTTTACAATTGGGAACCTGTATGTGTAAGTTTGTGATTGAAAACCTGTTTGTGTGAAAGAGTATGTGTGTATGATTGAGATCCTTTGTGTGTGAGAGAAATCATGTGTATGTATGATTAAGAGCCTGTGTGTATAAGTAAGAGAGAGCATGTGTGTCTGTGTGTGATTGAGAGCTGGTTTAGGTGATGGAGCATGTGAGTATGTGATTGAGAGCCTGTGTTTAAATGAGAGAGAGAGACCATGTGTGTCTGTGTGTGATTGAGAGCTGATTTAGGTGAGGGAGCATGTGAGTATGTGATTGAGAGCCTGTGTGTAAATGAGAGAAAGAGAGGACATGTTTGTAAGCATGTGAATGAGAGTCTGTGTGTGAGAGAAAAAGACAGCATGTATTTATGTGACTGAAAGCCTGTGTGTGTGTGTAAGTATGAAAAGATAGACAGCATGTGTGTAAATGTGTAATTAAGAGCCTATATAAGTGAGAGAGAAAAAGCATGTGTATATGTGAGTGACTGAGAGCATGTGTGTATAGGTGTGTAATTGAGAGCCAGTGTGAGAGAGAGCGCTGGTATGTGACAGAGAGGAGAAAGTTCCAAGCAAACCACCCCTCCCTCCTGCTAATTCAGAACAATTTCAGGACACCTGGATATCAAACGTTCCCAGGTATGCATAGCAAAAAAATGTTTGTATCCTTATTTTTCATTACTGGGTCTTTGTGTCTGCTATTTTGAAATATTTTGTTGGTATCTGGAAATTTTTTATATGAGTTTTTAATTATTGGATATTCCACTCATCAGCTGTTTTGAAATATGTTCTTTTTGTTAGTACAGTTTTACTGCTGATGATTTTATATTTCTTGATTTGTTTTATAAGGATGGGTAATGTTTCTTTTTTCCTTTGTTACACTACATACAGAGACTCTGGCTTGTTGCAGTTTCCAATTCAGTTTTTTCTGCATGCTTCTAGTTATGCGTTTTGGTCTCTTTATTCTATGTTAGGTGAGGGTCAGCACGTGATTCAGGTGAGGTTTTCTGCTGGCGTGTAGTTTCTGTGTAGGACTCTATAGCAGCCTGACTTGGTCTGTTTTCCTAATAGGAGATGTATTGGTGTCTTAAGGCCTGGTGTAATATTTTCAGAGACTTATTGAACTTTAAAAGTGTGATCTTACATAAAATGCACACATTTACTTGTATTTAGTTTTAAAATATTGTATGGCTCTCATGGAATTATATTTTAAAATAAGTGGCGTTCATGGCTCTCTCAGCCAAAAAGGTTCCTGACCCCTGACTTAGAGAATAGCCACTGACATTAGCAATGGTAACATGGAATAGACTTAGTTTTTGGGTACTTGCCAGCTTCTTATGGCCTGGATTGGCCACTGTTGGAAACAGGATGCTGGGCTTGATGGACCCTTGGTCTGACCCAGTATGGCATTTTCTTATGTTCTTATGTACTCTCTGGCATGTCCTCCTGGCTGCCCGATGCGGAATCCTCTCAAAGTATTCAAAGCTGTGCTCTGTGCATCTGCCCAGCCGTTCTTGCACGATTCTCCTCCCCCCTTCAGTTAAAGAAAGCATAAAACATGCAGCGGAGAATAGGACAGAGATAGAGCCAAGGAATAAGCTCTCCAGGGAGGAACATGGGGACACATGGCTAATTCATCCTGCTATCTATGGAAAACACAGTTTACAGTAAGCAAACTTGCTTTCTTCCCCATAGATAAGCAGGCTGAATTAGCCATGCTCTCTGGGAGTCCCCAGCTATGAATTCTAGAGCACACTGTTAATTCAGATTCTTCTCAGCATTGTATAAAATTGGAAGGGTGTGTGCAAAGGAATTACCATATTTTTCGCTCCATAAGATGCACCTTGTATTCAGAGCGGGAAAATTAAAAAAAAAAAAAAATTGTGCACTAAACCAGCTCTGTTCCCGGGCATCTGTGCATCTTATGGAGCAAATTAGGGTAGGGCATAAAATGTTTTTTATGTCCCCATTTCCCATCCCAACCGTTTAAATTTAATTAACTACAACCCCCCACCCTCCTGACTCCCCCTCCCAAGACTTGCCAAAAGTCCCTGGTGGTCCAGCGGGGGTCCAGAGCGATCTCCTGCATTCGGGCCGTCAGCTGCCAGTATTCAAAATGTCACCGATAGCCTTTGCCCTTACTATGTCACAGGGGATACTGGTGCCATTGTTCGGCCCCTGTCACATGGTAGGAGCACCATTTCGCATCGGGCAGTCAGGAGGACATGCCAGAGTATGGCTAATTCATCCTGCTATCTACGGAAAACGCCTTTTACGGTAAGCAAATTTGCTTTTCCAGAAAATTCTGGGACTGATCATTCTTCTATCCTCAGAAGTCACCTGTTAGTTTTGCTTTTTCAGTCGATAAGCAGGTTAAATTAGCCATTACACGCATTGATTAGTTGGAATGCTAAGTAGGAAGAAGTTGTAAACTCTACTGGTGCCATTGGTCGGCCCTGTCACATGGTAGGAGCACCACTGCTCCTACCATGTGACAGGGGCCAACCAATAGCACCAGCAGCCCCTGTGACATAGTAAGGGCAAAGGCTATCGGTGCCATTTTGAATACTGGCAGCAGATGGCCCGAGTGCAGGAGATCGCTCCGGACCCCTGCTGGACCACCAGGGACTTTTGGCAAATCTTGGGGGGGGGGGGGGGTTGCAGTTAATTAAATTTAAAGGGTTGGGATAGCGGGGGGTTCTTTTTTTCCCCCCCACAGAAAGAGAATGATAAAGGTTTTCTGATCTGGGGAGTGGACCGAAATGGCCCTCCCCAGACCCAAAAACGAAATGGGGACCAAAAAAAAATAAAATGTATGCACTTCCCTAATTTGCTCCATAAGATGCACAGTCGCCCGGGAACAGAACCATTTTTTTTTGGTTAATTTTTCCCCTCTGAATCCTAGGTGCGTCTTATGGAGCGAAAAATATGGTAATCTCCTTGGGGAGTCCATGGAGGTGAAAAATGTGTTTCAAAAACAACTTGGCTAATTCTGGGGCCAACAGAAGGCCCGGGAAGGGAATAAAGTGACCCATCTTCGAAAAATGGTCAATGATGACCCAAATTATGGTATTGTTCTGGGATGAAGGCAGGTCTGTAATAAAGTCCGTTGAGATGCTGACGTGGTTGGAGTAAGCCCCAAGGCTTTCCTGTAGGCGGTTTCTGTTGGGTGCAGGTGTTGAGCCACCAATTGTTACGACTGTCGCTGCCCATCTCCACTCCGCCCTCCTTACCTCTTTGGCGACTCCTCCCGCGGTTGATGGACATCTGGGCTGCCGCGGCATCTGCCTGCCGTCCTCTCTGGCGTCCCCGGTCCGGCTTGGGCACTGCATCCTGCCATGTTGTTCAGCTACCATAGGGTGCGCGCACCGCGTGGCCCTGCTTCTTATTCCTTCTTTGGTGTGAACCTCAGGGGCGTCCCCCTGTGACGACATCACGCATCCCGGATACAAAAGCCTACTCTGTTTGCTAGCTATTCGAGTTAGCAAGGTGAAGGGACTCCTTACGGATGGGATTCGCTCTCCGTACCTAGCTATTCTGCCTCTCCTTAATTGGACTTACTCTATTGGGGTACCCACTCCTCGGGGGCCTCTCTCTTTTCTTTCAGGTCGCTGTCTGGAACCGGTACTCGCTCCTCGAAGGCCCATGTTTGGGGACTCACTGCCTGAGCTCACTTCTGCTTGGAAGAACCCGCTGCCTACACCATCAGTGAGTTACCATCTATATTCTCTCAGAGCTGTTCCCTGGAACCAGGTACTCGCTTCTCGAGGGCCTGCCTCTATTCCAGCTTCTGTGTTACCTTCTGGGAGAAACTGCTGTGCGAGTAATCAACCAACGAGGCTCTAATCCAGAACCCTGTGTATGCTCCACTGTACTCACTATCTCAGTTCCTCTCCACTACAGCACAGCTATTGCAGAATCGCTGTTCTAGTGTCCTGAGGGACTACAAGCCCAGCCGAGTTTCATCTCTACTCACTACTGCCACCTCTGGTGGCTTCTCAACTTTGTTTAATAAAAAATAATTCTGTGTTGTGTGTCCTAAAGCTGAGCCTGACCTGTGGCCCCCCACAGGATTTCCCCCCGTGGGCGTGGTTATCTGCCACAGTGTCCAAGGGTCCACCCAAAACCTTACAAACAATAACACCAATAGCGTCTTCATAACATCTCTAGGGTCCTGCCAACTTGGAATCATGAGCCCATTTCAAAACTTGTTCACATAATCATAAGAACATAAGAACATACCATACTGGATCAGACCAAGGGTCCATGAAGCCCAGCATCCTGTTTCCAACAGTGGCCAATCCAGGCCATAAGAACCTGGCAAGTACCCAAAAAACTAAGTCTATTCCATGTTACTGTTGCTAGTAATAGCAGTGGCTGTCAATTAATAGCAACTAATGGACTTCTCCTCCAAGAACTTATCCAATCCTTTTTTAAACACAGCTATACTAACTGCACTAACCATGTCCTCTGGCAACAAATTCCAGAGTTTAATTGTGTGTTGACTGAAAAAGAACTTTTTCCGATTAGTTTTAATTTTTTTTTCAAAGATTATCGTACTGTCTTGCAGTCTCTAATTTTTTCGGGTATGGACTATTGCAATGCCCTATTCTTAGGTTTATCTGACTCCGCTTTATACCCTTTGCAATTAATTCAGAACTCTGCTGCACTGCTGCTCGAAGGTACCTCACACCGAAATCATATAACACCTGTCTTATTCTCCTTTCACTGGTTACCAATTAAATACCGAATTCAATTCAAAGTATTATCAATTATTCATTCTCTTATTTACAATACTTCATCTACCTGGCTATGCACTAATCTCCGTATATACAAACCTTCCAGATATCTCAGATCTCTCTCCAAAAATCTATTAGACGTACCTACCATCAAATTGGCAAAACATGAATTAACTAGAAAAAGGGCTTTTTCAGTAGCAGGCCCTGTTTTATGGAACTCACTCCCAGATTTCCTCCGCCTTACCTTCTTCTATACAACCGTTTAAAAAATCACTAAAAACCTACTTATTTCAGAAAGCCTATAGTTTATTCTCTAACTCATAAAATTAACACTCACTTATCTCCCACATTGTCACTATCTACCTTCAAACAGACAATAACCATATTATCTCCCACATTGTCATTATCTACCTTCAAACAGACAATATCCATAAGAAATAATACTCTACAGTCAATTTAATTTTACTGTCTAAAGTCGTAGGGCATGAATGTTTATTGTGCTATTATTTTAATGTTAGTTTTAATTTGTTGCATTTTTAAGTTTATTTATTATGTATGTTTGGTTGTAAACCGTTTTGATTAATTCTTTTGAATTGTAAAGGCGGTATATAAACATTTTTAAATAAATAAATAAAATAAAATGTGCCACAAGCTAACTTCATGGAGTGCCCCCTAGTCTATTATCTGAAAGAGTAAATAACCAATTCACATCTACCCGTTCTAGACCTCTCATGATTTTAAAACACCTCTATCATATCCCCCCTCAGTCGTCTCTTCTTCAAGCTGAAAAGTCCTAACCTCTTTAGTCTTCCCTCATAGGGGAGCTGTTCCATTCCCCTTAACATTTTGGTCGCCCTTCTCTGTACCTTCTCATCGCAATTATATCTCTTCTGAGATACGGCGACCAGAATTGTACACTCTCTTTCTTGGTAGGTAGCACCTAATATGGAACCTAACATTGTGTAACACTAGGATGAGTTATTTTTCCCTATATGCATCACCTTGCACTTATCCACATTAAATTTCATCTGCCATTTGGATGCCCAATTTTCCAGTCTTACAAGGTCTTCCTGCAATTTATCACAATCTGCTTATGATTTAACTACTCTGAACAATTTTGTATCATTTGCAAATTTGATTACCTCACTCGTATTTCTTTCCAGATCATTTATAAATATATTGAAAAGTAAGGGTCCCAATACAGATCCCTGAGGCACGCCACTGCCCACTCCCTTCCACTGAGAAAGTTGTCCATTTAATTCTACTCTCTGTTTCCTGTCTTTTAACCAGTTTGTAATCCACGAAAGGACATCGCCACTATCCCATGACTTTTTACTTTTCCTAGAAGCCTCTCATGAGGAACTTTGTCAAATGCCTTCTGAAAATCCAAATATACTACATCAACCGGTTTACCTTTATCTACATGTTTATTAACTCCTTCAAAACAGTGAAGCAGATTTGTGTGTGCATATTTGTATTTATACGTCATGGTCTTTTTATTCTTATTTGGTGAGGGGCTATCTGTGGTTTGCATTTCTGACTAAGGTGAGGTATTCTGCTACTATTTAGTTACTGTGTAGGTATGTATAGCAGCCAGGCTTGTTCTCTTTTTCTAATAGGAGGTGTATTGGTGTTTTAAGGCCTGGTGTAATATTTGCAGTGTTGTCTTTTCTTAGGTAGGGTTGTTACTGCTTTGAGTGCTAATAATTAATGCTGTTTTGATTATGGGAGGTGTTCTATATTTTAATTCTGTTTATTCATGGCCTAGCCTACACCCAATGTGCTTTACATTATGCCTAATACCATATGTGTTTCAAGTGTCTTTTCTGCAGGGTTTTCTGGTTGGCTACGGCAGTGCATGTAAATTTAATAAACATGTTGGAAATATTTTTATCTAAGAATATTGTACTTTGAATGTCCTTTTTCATGTAAAAATCTTTTAGGTTGGGAAATTGGTTAATAAGAAATTTTAAAATAAATGTATAATTTTTAATCGTGTGTGTGTATGAGAAAAGGGTACAGAGTTATAAGGTCTAGGAAACCTAATACCGCTGCACCAACCAATAGAGTACACCATACAGACTCCTATCATTCACCCATCTCTCAAATCCCCAGGGGGGGGCAGATGCTGGAACTATGGGAGGCAGGTGGTAGGGTTCCCATCTCTCTAAAAATGATGTGACTGACCCTCTGTGCCATTCCTCTGGGAGCCCTGACTCTGCCTTACCCCCTTATCCAGCATATCAAATTGCTGAAAGGGCCAGATTCCAAAGGCGGCCTCTCCAGTAATCGTACCTATGCTGTGCCTTTGGGGGGGGGCACCATCTCATCCCTCAACTGAGGCAGCAGATTGTCTTGAGCCACCCCCCGATGATGCACGATGGGGGGTGGCAGAAGGGTGCAAGGAGAGGAAAGGTGATGGTGCCAGGGAGCGAGGGAGGGAACAGAAGGTGATGCCAGGGGGTAGAATGAGAGGAAAGTTGATGCCAAGGTGTGAGGGGAAGGGAAGTTGATACCAGGGGGTGGAGGGAAAAGGAAAAGAAGCAGATTGCCAGGAGGGGAGTGGAGGGAGTGGAAAGAGAAGTGAAAGTGATGCCAGGGGGTGGGGGAGATGAAGGGAAAGGGAAGGTGATGAGAGAAAGGAAGGGAAGGGAAATGAAGAGCTTCAGGGGAGAAGGGAGATAAGGTGATTATGATGCTGGGGGGAGGGAAGAAGTGGGGGAGGAGAAGGTAATAATGATGTCAGGGGATGGGGTGGGGGAACGAAGAGAAGAGGAATGGATAATGAGAAAGCTGATTGTGTGCCAGTCGTGCTATAAAATAAAAAAGCTTGGGAAACACTGGTCCAGACCATTTCTCAATTTTTTGCTAAATCCCTCATGTTTTCCACAGCGTTCTAGCTGTCTATTCTGTTGCACATTTTGGTGTCATTACAAAAATATAAACCTTTCCAACAATACTCCTGCAATGAAGCTCACAAAAATGTTGAGAAACACCTGTCCTAGAAATGACACCTGTAGCACACCACTATTAACACCCCTCTCCTGGGAATGATTGTTTACTAATACTCTTCATCACCTCCCACTCAACCAGTTTCTAACCCAGTCATGCACTTTAGGGCCCATACCAAGGGCAACTCTAAGTCACCTATCTGGAACCGTGCCAAATGCCTTACTGAAATCCAAAGTATGACGGTTTCTCCAGTAGGAACTGTAGTGGTCACAGCAAGGGATACGCAGGCAGGATCTATGATGTAGCTAGGAACTTCCAGAACATCTTCAGGTTCAAATGATCTTGACAGTGGGTCAGCACGGAGGTTCTTGGAACCTGGGCGGAAACATAGAACGAAGTTGAACCGTTCAAAGAAGAGCGCCCATCGGGCTTGTTGAGGATTCAGGAGTTGAGCTTCTTTAAGGTGCTCAAGGTTCTTATGGTCAGTGAAGATGGTAAACTTGTGTTGCATCCCTTCTAACCAAAGGCGCCACTCTTGAGTGCCACTTGACTGCGAGGAGTTCTCGGTCACCAACGGTATAACGTTGTTCTGTAGGAGAGAACATATGTGAGTAGAATGAACAAGGTATCAATTTAGCCTTGGGAGAAAACTGGCTCAAGACAGCTCCTGCGCCAACTGTAGAGGCGTCAACTTCAACGACAAAAGGACATCTTGGGTCCGGATGCTGAAGGCAAGGGCCAGAACAGAAAGCCTCCTTAATCATCTGAAAGGCGGCTGGTGCTTTAGGCGTCCTTACCCTAGTGTTAGCCCCTTTCCTGGTCATGGCGGTAAGCGGGGCAAATAAGGTAGAATAATTGGCAATGAAGCTCTGGTAATAATTGGTAAAGCCAAGGAAACTGTGTAAGGCCCGTAGGTCTACTGGCTGGGGCCAGTCACAGATCCTTTGGACTTTCTCTGGATCCATGGAGAAATCTTGATCAGATATGATATACCCTAAGAAGGGTAAGCGATTACGCTCAAAAAGGCATTTTTCCAACTTGGCATACAGATGGTTCTCTCTCAGACATTGAAGGACGATCCGAACATGATCTCGATGAGATTCAAGGTCTTTGGAAAAGATTAGGATGTCGTCAAGATATATGACTACAAAGGAGTACAAGAGGTCTCGGAGAATTTTGTTCATAAGGCATTGAAAGACCACTGGGGCATTGCATAGCCCAAAGGGCATCACAGTATATTTGTAGTGACCATCCCTCGTGTTGAATGCAGTTTTCCAGATATCTTCAGGTTGGATGCATACCAGATTATACGCACCTCTCAGATCCAACTTGGTGAAGATCCGTGCCCCTTCAAGGTAATCAAACAGCTCACTGATAAGGGGCAGGGGATAATCTGTCTTTGCGGGTTATAATGTTGAACCCTCTGTAGTCAATACAAGGGCGTAGACCACCGTCCTCTTTCTTAACGAAGAAGAACCCCACTCTAGCAGGGGAATCAGAAGGACGAATGAACCCTTTTCTAGGTTCTCTTTAATATACTCAGACATAGCTTGGGTCTCGGGTTGAGACAGTGGATAAGTTCTGCCTTTGGGAGGCATTGTGCCTGGCAGAAGTTCTATAGGGCAATTGAACTTGCGTAACGGAGGCAAGGTATCCGCTTTCTGCTTCGAGATGACATCTGAAGACAGAATACTGCGGAGGCAAACCAGGTAAAGTAACAGACCACAACAGGAACTACTTGAGATACAGAACGTAAACAGGTCTTATGGCATTTAGAGCCCCACTGCACCAACTGCAGGGAATGCCAACTGAACTGGGGTTCATGGGCCTGGAGCCAGGCAGCCCCAGGATAACTGGATGTGTTGATCATTTTAATACATAGGACATCTCTTCGTGGAGAGTGCCCACAGTAAGACGAACAGCCACTGTTTGGTGGGTGATGAGCCCTGGAAGGTGTTCTCCTTGGATAGAGGCGATGCAGAGGCTCACTTCTAATAGCTGAAGAGGAATGTTCAGAAGCTTGACAATGTCATCCATAGTGAAGCTGCCACTTGCTCCGGTATCGACAAGAGCAGTAGTGGCGAAGATGTGGGCCTTGATGCCCACAGAAACAGGAAGCAAGAGTTGAGGGCCAGTAACAGTAGCGCCTAAGCTCGGGACCTCCGCCAGGCTCAGGCGTTGCAGTTTCCCCAGACAATGTCTAGAAGTGCCACAGTAAAGGCAAAGACCCTCCTTCTGCCGCCTGAGATGTTCGGTCGGAGACAATCGCCCACGGTTCACCTCCATAGGTTCCACCACGGAAGAGGGTGGTGGTGCTGGAGTCTTAGCTGGAGGACTAGGAATACGCATGGGACGTGGTGTAGGAGAGCGGGGAGCCTTTACTTCTAGGCGTCTTTGCCAGAGGTGATAATCTATCTTCTCAGCAAGGGAAATCGGGTCTTCTAGAGACGTGGGAGTCTCACAGACGGAGAGCTCATCTTTGAAAGCGCAGGAGAGTCCATCTAGGAAGATGGCTTGCAGACAATCTTCTTGCCACCCAAGCTCAGTGGCCAGAGTCTTAAATTCCACCATATACTCAAGAGAGGGTCCGTGATCCTTGGAGAAGGTGGAGTAAGTTATGGCTGGCTACAGCCTGGGTCTCCGAAGGTCTGCTTGAAGAGAGCGATGAATTCAGATAACTTGGAAAATATGGGATCAGAGAATTCCCATAAGGGAGAGGCCCATGCAAGAGCCTTCCCTTCCAGGCGAGATAGGATGAAGGTCACCTTGGTGATTTCCTTCAGGAAAGAGGGTTGCAGTGCAAATTGCATGAAGCACTGATTAAGGAAGCCACGACAGGAGTGTGGATCCCTATTGTATGGAGAAGGTGCAGGAAGTGCCAATGATGCTTTGGGAAGCATGGAGGTCGATAGGCCCACGGGATTGGCCAAAGTTATATCTCGTAGCTGGGAATGAAGCTCTTCCACCGAAAAGGCCAGTGATTTCAAAGCTTGATGATGTTCTTTGACTGTGGCGGCCAAATCCAGTAGGGCCCTAGAGGCGGGAGACTCTGCCGAGTCCATGGCCTTGGCAACCTGTTGCGCTTGGGGGTGGACCCTTGTCCTGGAGCAGAGGAGAACTGCTCCCTGGTAGGGACCAGGAAACACCTCCCCCCCCCCCCAGGGGGCGGAGCACTGGAGGAGACAGAGGTTAGGATGAGCTTCACCAATGGAAGCCCGCGGTCCCCCCTGGTGGAGCCTGTAGGGACCCGGACCGCTTGGACTTAGGTGGGCCTTGCAGGGTCTTCTGGAGAGATGATAGACAGGCATGCCCACAGACAGGAGAGGAGCGTGGTCGGGTTCGAGACTGGCAGTCAAAGGGATCAAGGAGGACCAGAACAGCATACGCGATGACAAGGCAAGTAACAGAACCAGAATCTGGAGACATGGTCAATCAGACAGAGGTCAGAATCTGAGGGTCAGTCCGAGGAATGGTCAGCAAGCAGGGGTCATTTTCAGGAGGTCAGACAAGGTCACATGCAGGCCGAGTGTTATGGTTTTGAGGTGTTGGAGTGGATTCTTGGGTACTGTGGTGATGACCACTCCCACGGGGAGGAGCCCCGTGAGGAACCACAGTACTAAGCTAGACTCTAGACATGCAAACACAGAGATTTGTCTTTTATTATATAGCACAATGATACCACCAGAGGTGGCAGTAGTGAGATGATCCAGAGGTAGCAGTCCAGAGGCCCTCAGCAGAGGAGACCCGTCTCGCAATGATAGTATAGGGAGTGCAGGATGTAGGTTCCCAGTGCTGATCTGTAGATGAGACAGACTGACAATGTTAGATTACTCACTAACAGGCAGATACAGTACAGTGCGCTCCGATGGAGCGAACTGTTAACCTGCCATTGGACGCGCGTTTTCCCTTACCCCTTATTCAGTAAGGGGCGGAAAACGGGTGTCCAACCCGCCGAACCTAATAACGCCCTCAACCTGCAAATGCATGTTGATGGCCCTATTAGGTATTCGCGAGCGATTCAGAAAATAAAATGTGCAGCCGAGCCGCACATTTTACTATCAGAAATTAGCGCCTACCTACCCAAAGGTAGGCGCTAATTTCTTCCGGCACCAGGAAAGTGCACAGAAAAGCAGTAAAAACTGCTTTTCTGTTCACCCTCCGACTTAATATCATGGCGATATTAAGTCGGAGGTCCCGAAGAGTAAAAAAAGTTAAAAAAAAAAAAATTTGAAGTCGGCCGGCGGCTGTCGGGTCGAAAACTGGACGCTCAATTTTGCCGGCTTCTGGTTTCTGAGCCCGTGGCTGTCAGCGGGCTCGAGAACAGATGCCGGAAAAATTGAGCGTCGGCTGTCAAACCCGCTGACAGCCACCGCTCCTGTCAAAAAGGAGGCGCTAGGGACGCGCTAGTGTCCCGAGTGCCTCCTTTTGCCCATTTCTACCGCCGGCCCTCATTTAAATACTGTATCACGCACACAGGCGAGTGGCCTGTTCGCCCGCTCTCCCGCGGACTTTACTGAATCGGCCCGTAAGTTGGTAGCTGTACAGATGGAGATCCCAGCAGGAAGAAGTCGTTGAATACAGGCACCGAGGCAGGGAGAGCAGGCCCTCAAGGAGCGAGTACCTGATCCCTGATAGGTACCTGAAAGAAAGCAAAAGGGCCCCCGAGGAGCGGGTACCCAGGTAAGAGAATTACCCCGAAGGGTAGAGAGAGCTTCCAGCGGCAGCAGGGAAGCGGTAGAGTAGCTTAGACCGGACAAGTCCAATCCTTGCTAACTAGATTTGTTAGCAAACAAAGGGTAGGCTAAATACCCGGATGGCGTGACATCACTCGAGGGGGCCGCCCCTGAGTTTCCCGCCATGACGTGGATAAAGACGCGCACCCTAGGAGACCCTCAGAAGAAATATGGCGGATTGCCTTGCCATTGCCATTCCGGGGACACCGGAGAGAGCGGCATGCAGACGCGGCGGTAGCCATCTTCCCAAGGCTAGCGGAGAGAGCAGAGAGAAAGGTGAGGCACAGAGGTCGAAGCCATCTGAGACAGACGGACGCAACACCGAGGTCAGAAGGCAGGCAGCAGGTTCAAGGAACAAGCCGAGGTCAGTACCAGTGAGACAGTCCGGAACTACTACCATGGGGAGATGACAGATGAACACAGGAAGAAGAGGACACTGGAACGGAAGGATGCAGGAACAAGGATGGAACAGAAGGATCCTGGAACAAGACTTGAACAAGGCTCAGAACGCAGTGACAATCTAGCACAATACTAACCCGATTGCCAAGGCAAGGAAGTGCAGGCATGCCCCATGCCCTACAAGAGACCGGGTGGTCCGCGCGCGCAGGGGCGTGACCAATGCCATGGAAGGCACCGAACTCCGAGGCGAGGCCTGGTGGAAGGACCGGCAACTGCCGCCGCAGGACGCCAAGGCCTGGAAGAGCTCGCACCTGCCGCTAGGGAGGCCGACCCGGGACCTGCCGTAGAACCAGAGAGGTGAGCAGGCCTGTGCACGGGCCGGACGCGGACGGGGTGCGCAACAAAAGCAGAGTTGCTTACCTGTAACAGGTTTCTCCCAGGACAGCAGGATGTTAGTCCTCACATATGGGTGACATCATCAGATGGAGCCCTGTCACGGAACACTTTTGTCAAAGTTTCTAGAACTTTGGCACACTGAGTATTCCTTCTTTAAATATCTCTTCTCTTTTGATGTTAAGTATGGCGCAGGTTCTATGTCAGTCGAACTTCTAGAGCAATAAAAACCAGATTAATAGAACACAGATCTAGACTTAACACCAACACTACAGAAGCTCCAATGGTTGAACATTGTATAGGACAGAAACATACGTTTGAACAGTTACGATAGGCAATTATAGATTCAGTGGAATCAAATAGTAGAGGCGGCAACCTCAAGAAGAGTCTAAACTTCCATGAACAACATTGGATTTTCAAACTCCATACAGTCACTCCTTCGGGACTAAACGAAGAAATCAATTGGGCATCTTTAGTATAAAAATCCATGGGGGCAAATTCTTATAGGTTGAATAATAATTACCTGAACAAATCAAACTGAAGGACGGTGATTGGATTAAGACAGGATGACGAATAACTGTAGCAACCCTTCATTGGTGCAAAGCTGATCATCTAACCAGCATAAAAAAGCAGTTGCTTTTTGGGAAGGAGAAGAAGAACGCCATTAAGAGTAAGAATGGAGACCCGACAGCGAGGAGAGAAGACGAAATAACTCCCCTGATGAAGAAAACATCTTTTCGAAACATGGCCATGTTGAAATATCTGTAAGCAGGGCCATGGAGGCAAGCAACAGATTATGTATGAAGCCTACACCATCCCATATAATAATTTATCAAATTAAATTTTGAGTGAGAGTAGGGTTACATTGTAGGTTGGGACTGATTACGTTTACCCTCACTACGGTGGAGATTTTTTCAGCAAAAATAATTTCCAAGCAACTGAACTGCAACGAAAGTGGGGTAGAAAAGAAGTATTATGGACAGTCCTTTAAAAAAAAAAAAAAAAAAAAAAAGATGATGGTGCATCCATTTTTACTCAGCATGGAGCAATACAGAGGCATTATGACATTCTCCATTGCCTTCCTAATAATTCCTAACACTCTCTTTCTTCTTTTAACCACCACAACATACTGAGCTGACAATGTCAATGTATTATCCACTAAGGTGCCTAGATCTTTTTACTGCGTGGTAACTTCTAACATGAAACCTAACATCGTGTAACTACAGCATGGGTTATTATTCCCTATATGCATCAACTTGCACTTATCCACATTAAATGTCATCTACCTTTGGAAACCCAATCTTCCAGTCTCATATGGTCATCTGCAATTTATCACTATCCATCTGTGATTTAACGAATAATTTTGTGTCATCTGCAAAATTTGATCACCTTTCTCCTTTCCATATCATTTATAAATATATTAAAAAGCACTGATCCAAGTAAAAATCCCTGAGGCTCTCCACTGTTTAACTCACTCCACTGAGAAAACTGACCATTTAATCCTACTCTCTTTTAACTAGTTTGCAATCCACAAAAGTACATTGCCTCTTATCCCATGACTTTTTAATTTTCTTAGAAGTCTCTCATGCAGGACTTTGTCAAATGCCTTTTGAAAATCCAAATACACCACATCTACCAGCTCACCTTTATCCACATATTTATTACCCCTTTCAAAAAAATGTAGCAGATTTATGAGGAAAGACTTCCCTTGGGTAAATCCATGCTGGCTCTGTCCCATTAAACCATGTTCTTCTGTATATGTTCTGTAATTTTGATTTTTAGAATATTGTTTCCATGATTTTTTCAGACACTGAAATCAGGATCACCAGTCTATAGTTTCCTAGACCATCTTGGAGTCTTTTTTAAATATCAGGGTTATATTAGTCACCTTTCAGTTTTCAAGTACAATGTACAATTTTAATGATATGTTACAAATTACTAGTAATAGATCTGAAATTTTATTTGAGTTCTTTCAGAACCCTCAAGTATATACCATCTGATACAGGTGATTTGCTACTCTTTAGTTCAGAGCTTTCCAAACTTTTAATGTTGGTGACACACTTTTTACACAAACAATTTCGTGACACAGTAATTCAGTCTACTAGCAAACCAGAGGTTAAAGGTTAAATGAACGAAATGTATTGACAATTTATGTATGTTTCCTTAAATATATACATAATAAAATGTTTCACGACACAACCTATCTTGTGAAAACCTTTCATTTATATTAAAAATATATAATATTCCAAGATTAATGTTATTGTTATAATTTATGAGTAACAATAATAAAACAAAGTTATTGTGTTATTCAATTTACCTCTTTAATGAGATATATGAGCTTGATGGGATGAACACAGCTTTTGAATATTTGGTGTTAATAAAGTCCAAAGCTGGCCAGTTTCACACTATAAAATTATTTGATAGCCTCATTCAACTAATTCTATATGGCTATGAGAGCGAAGTCTGGAATTTATAGGAAGGGACGGAATGTCAATATAAATCCTGCACCTCCAGTTCTGTAATTCTGTGCAACCACTGAAATTCCCCCAAACAATGGAGCTTGGATGTTTTCCTTACAGTTCATCATACTAAAAAATATTTTCAAATTCTGGTGTCACCTCACAGTAACAGCAGCACAAACACCTTCCACTGCCAGGCACATTGTGAACTAAAACAAAACCCCGCAAAAAAGACACTCAAAATCTATACTGCAATCCCATCGTAACGTAACAGTAATAACACCAAGGACTCAAACAACAACCACCCTACCTGTGAAAAAGCAAGGGTAATTATTACACTGGGTCCTAGAATACCAATACACCACCTACTGAGGAAACAAAACAAACCCCATTGCTATAGATCCCTATGCTAGCAGAATCTCTCATTGTGGTCACACACAGAGCAGAGACAGACCCTCACCAAATACAGAATACAAAATAAAGGAGCACAAATTAGACAAAAACTGAAATGGAAATCCCAAGAAGCCAGACTCTGTATTAACAATGGAAAAACAGAACCACCATTCCTCATAAAACAAATAAAATCAAGAAACATAAAGCATCAGTTGTTAATATGTACTTTCAAGTCTTTTGTTCAAATGTAAACCGGTATGATGTCCCCACTAATACCGGTATATAAAAGTTCCTAAATAAATAAATAAATCAGTTATAATAGTAAAACCATACTAATAAAAGAATATTTTAAAACTACTGATAAATAGAATTGCTATTAATTAAAATCATATACATTTTTTACAATTTCCCAACCACCAATAAAATATTTCAAAACAGCACATATATCAAATAACACCCAATAATTAAAACTAATAAGGATTTTAAAAAGCCCCTGCTGTCCATACGTGGGAGTTCTTGATTTCCAGTCACCCTGATATTGTCAAGGATTAGGAGGTTATCCTCTCTCTCTCACATATACTCACATGTCCATTCTCTCTCACACATACACTGTCACATACATACACATTCAGGCTCTTATACCCACCATAACCTCTCGCTCTCAGACACTGACACTCTCAGGCTCTAAGACACTCTCCCCCCCTCCACACACACTCCCTACACAAACTCTTACTCCCCTGGATTTTCTCATAGACACTCATGCTCTCACTCTCTCTGGCTCCCTCACACACACACACACACCCAGGCAGGCTCCCATTCATTTTCAAACCACTCCCTCACCATCCCCCAGGCATGCACACATACATTCTCACACACACAGACCCCCAAGGCAGGCACCAATTCATTCTCACATACACCACACACAGGCAGGCACCTATTCTCACACATAGAAACCCCAGGAAGACACCCATTCAATTCTCATACAGACACACCCTCAGGCAGGCACCCATGCATTCTCACATATACACCCCCAGGCAGACTCCCATTCATACACACTCATACACCCCCATTCATACACATGCACACACTAAAGGCAGCCCCCTCTCTTTCTTTTGCCAGCAACCTCGGAGCCTCTCTCATTCCTCTGCTGCCACTGTCACTGATGCCACATGGCTATTGGGGTGGTGCTGATTGCTGCTACTGGCACTGAAGCCCATTCTGCTGCCTCTTCTATGCAGGCCCCGTGGGTTTCCACTTCCTCCATGTTGATCTCGTACATTGTGAGATCCGCATAGAGAAAGTGCTACTCTTGCACATTACCAAAGATTACATGTGCTAATCAGTAAGAAGTAATTTTTTTTTTTTACCTTTGCTGTCTGATCTTAGTTTTCTAATCGGTTGTCTGAATTTTTTGTTCCACCTTCCCTTTCTTATTTTTTTGCCAATTCCTTTCATATTGTCTTTTTTCTATTTATTTTCTCTCCATCTATCTTCTTCCCTCAAACACACAGTCAGGTTCTCATTCTCACATGCTTTCTTTCTCTCATATAATCATTCATACATAGTCTCTCTCTTGCACATGCTGTCTGACTCTCACACACCCAGGCTCTCTCACTCCCACATGCTGTCTTGCTCAAGCACAGGCTCTGTCACATGCTCTCTCTCATACAATCATTCATACACACAGGCTCTCACTGTCACATGCTGTCTCTCAACTCACTCTCACACTCGCACACAATCTCTCAACTCAATTCATACACACACACAATCTCATCTCTCAACTCATCTCATACAGACACTCTACGGGCTCTCAGCCTCTCTCTTACCTCTGGGCCTCCTCTTCACGGGTCACTGCAGGATGGGCTCTGCAGCAGCCCTGATCTTCTCGGGCCGATCCAAAGTGGCGGCCCTGCTACCGGGCCTCCTCCTCTTCTCAGCCCGCCGCAACAACGCTGCTCCTCTTCTGCACGTGGCTGATGCTCCTCCTCCTTCCTGCCCACGCGGCTCCGGCAACATTTTTCTTCCGGGGCCGCGCAGGCAGGAAGGAGGAGGAGCACCTGCACGTTTAGACATGACCTTGTTCTTCGGGCCGTGGTGACATGAGCTCCACCACGGCCCTGCCGATCTTCCTGCTGTGTGTCTCCAGCACAGCACAGCAATATTTCACTACTCAGCCACCAGTGGGATGAGGTCCACCGGCAGCCTCATTGGCTCCCCCTGACCTCTCCTTGCTCCGCCCCGTCACGTGCACCTGGCTTGAGCGACATACCGGCACACTGCAGGCAACACACTAAAGTGTCACAACACACACTTTGGAAAGCTCTGCTTTAGTTTGTCAATCTGGCCTACAACATCTTCCATGTTCACTTCAATTTGGTTCATTTCATCTGAATCATCACCCTTGAAAACCATCCCCAGAATGGGTTATCTCCCCAACATCTTCATTAGTAAACACCGAAGCTAAGAATTCATTTAGTCTTTCCACAATGGCCTTATCTTCCCTAAGTGTCCCTTTAACCCTACAATCATCTAACAATCCAACCAACTCTCTCACAGGCTTCCTGTTTTGGATATATTTTTAAAAGTTTTTTGTTGAGTTTTTGCCTCTATGGCCAACTTCTTTTCAAATTCTCTCTTAGCCTGTCATATCAGTGTTTAACATTTGACTTGTTAATGCTTATGCTTTTTCCTATTTTCTTCAGATGGATCCTCCTTCCAATTATTGAAGGCTAAAACAGCCTCTATCACTTCACCTTTTAACCAAGCTGCAAGGAATTTGGCCTTTCTTCAAGCATGGAATACATCTGGACTGCGCTTCTAAGATGTATTATTAAACAATGTTCACGCCAGTTATACACTCAACCTTTGTAGCTGCACCTTTCAATTTTTTTCTAAATATCTTCATTTTATCAAAAGTCTTCCTTTTGAAAGTTTAGTGATAGAGCTACAGATTTACTTATTGTCCCCTTTCCAGTCATTAATTCAAATTGGATCATGTATGATAGTTATTGAGGCAACTCTCACCTGCCTACTAGTCTTCCATCTCCAACCCAACCCCCACTAGCCCTCCCATTCTCATCACTCACTCCTTTTCCAGCATCCTATTTTCCTTTGTCTTTCATCTATTCCCTAGTCCCCTATTTCTACTATTTTTGTACTCATCCTATTATCTTCTTCCTGTGCACTCATCCCCTCCACAGCCCCTGCTCCTTCCCTGTCACTCATTCCCTGACTTCTAGCCCATTCTTCTGTTTCTTACCCCTACTGATTCAGTGCATGCCTAGAGACTTTGAGTGTGTTATGCCGGTCAGCCACGAGCACCGCGACCGACCGCGCTCACCTGCTCTCCAGCTGACGGCCCTTTCCACTGCGGGTGGCCGGATCCATCCACAGTGCGCCGCCCCTCTTCGGCTGCCTGCCTGCGGGCAGGAGGCCTCAACTCGCAGAAGGAATGCCGCCGCCGTTTCTGGACTCCGTCCCGTGGCTTCCCTTAGTGCGTGTGCCATCGGGGAAGAATTTAAAGGGGCTCAGGGTGGGAACCCTGGGCCAACCCTCTTGATGACATCAGACTTGCAGGGCTATTTAAACTCCCTTCCACTCCTCATTCGGTGAGTTAGCAAGGACTTCCTTCTTGTTTAATTCTGCTCCGCTTTGAGATCTTCAGTTCCAGAATCTCCTTGTGGCATTGGATGCTCCGGGTATCCGCTCCATGGGGGCCTTTCCGCGTCTTTACTATCCTCTCCTCAGAGGGCCTTCCTGCCTTGGACTTATCCGGACCCGATCCTCTGGTATCTCTACTGGAACTTCCCTGTGTGCGTACCTTCTTCAGTTTCTGCAATTTTGCTGAGGTCTTCACGGTGTACTCCGGGCCACCACCGTTCTTCAGCATATCAACTCTATCTATCCTAAGCTACAGGATACCACTTCTCCTATTTCCTTCTACATTGCTGAAGCCTCCACGGTGTACCTTGTGCCTCGGGCCACTACCACTCTTCAGCATACCATCTCTACTCATCCTGTGCTACAGGACATCTCTACGTCTACACAAGATCCTCTGCCTGATTCCTGTGCCTCAGACCTCTGCTTCCTTGGCATCTATAGCGCAGTTTCCTCTGCATACCCCGGGCCACTACCAGATCTGCACTAAGAGGTATTTCCATCAGCCTGTTTTATGGTTGGGCGATAGCCAGGTGTGGTGAACACCACCTGCAGGGGTGACTCAGGACAGGGAGAATAGGAGTCACAGCAGAATCTCTGGTACTGGCTGGAGAGGAGTCTCTGATGCAGGCTGGAAAGAGTCTCTGGAGCTGGGTGCTGGCTGGAAGGAGTCTCTGGAACAAGGTGCGTGGGAGTAAGGGTGAACTTTGGGAAATACTGGAACAGCTTGGGGGTACGCATGGATGTGAGTGCAGGTAAGCGTGGTCTGAACACAGGAACTGAGTGTGGGTATGGGTGGAATCAGGATAGCGTGCAGGTAAGCGTGAGTTGGAAAGAGAGAACCAGGGAGAACAGGACAGACAATGACTGGGCTAGACAAACCAAGACAAGATTTACACTGAACATAAAACACAAAAGCCCGAAGGCAGCAAGGCAAGGAAGCAGGGGGAAATAAGACTGCAACAGGTAAGGAATCAGGAACTGAGGGGAACAACGAAGCAGGCAAGGCAGAAGGCTACAGGGCAAGAAGAGCAGGGGCCAAGGCCACGAAGCAAGACAGGTAGCGAGAAGCCCAGAGGCGCACAGAAAGTAACAGGAGGCTAGAGCAGGGAGCCCAAGGGAACTCGGCCGAAGCACTGAGGCATGGGCTAGGCAGGGTTAAATAGGGAGTTCTGGACATGGAGCAGACAGGTAGGACAGACTGGGCCAGCTAAGACAGCATGCTTATGAGGGGCCTCTGGTGGTGGAGGAGGCTGCACAGCAGCCATAGTCATAACAGCCTGCAGGAGTCTCCTGGTGTACCCCGCACTGCGGGCCACTACCGGATCTTCTCATCTTGACTACTTTATTTGCTCAAGAACTGTGTTTATTGCATTTCCCGCTCCTCGGGTTATGCATTATCTTTTTTTTCCCTAATAAAGTCTCTCTCACAGCTGTGTTCTACGTCGCTGAGTCCAAGCCCACTGACTGTGAGGCCCACGGGGCTCCTCCCTGTGGGCGGAGACATCTCTCACCTCGGCCCAGGGTTCACAACTTCCATAAAAACATAATAGAGTTTTTGGTGTTATATATATTAATTATCTATTCCATAGGTTATGCAAATTGAAACTTAGATACATTTCACTTAAGTTAGAGTCACCTTGCAGTGTTGTGAGAACCTTGTAGGAAAAAAGCTCATCACAATTTAAACAAATATAAGGTGGCCACATAAAAAGAATAAGATAGCAGAAGGACATAAACAAATTCATGCACATATACCTTAAAAAACTTTCTCCTCATACGGGTCATATTCATTAACATCACTCCAGAATTGATTCCAGTTTTTCCATAATATGGGTGTCGAGCAAAGCGATTGTACCATCCAATACGAGGTTCCTCATGTTCCGGAGCCATTGCAGCAATATGAGTGGAATTAAATTTTTTCAAAAAAGCCCATATGTCATCCACGGGTCGCAAGAAAAGAATGTCTGTATCCACGTATAATAGAGAATCCACATCTTTAAGAATTAACTGACAAGAGAAAAAAGTATAAATCAAAAAACTTAATTGATCCTATCTTTTATACATTATATATTTAATTTGCTTGCTTCCTAGCAAATACATTATATTGTGGTAAAAAGTTCATAGGAAAAATTAAAATCTACTGTAAGCAGGACTTTCTGTACCTTATTGAGACATGTAAGAATGACCAGACTACTGCTTCTAAGGTAGAATCAAGAAAATGGCTAGTAAGGTCCAAAATCTTTCTTCCCCTTTCTATATTATCATGCCACACACCACCACCAACTAGATGCCATTTCTTCGATATTTTTTCTGATATACTTCAGTAAGTTTTGTCCTCCTATGCAGTCATGTATGGGTAAAGTACTGTATTTATTTATTTATTCATTCAATCTTATATACCGGCTTTCAAGTTCATTTCAAGGCGGTTTACATTGATTGAAGTTGCAGTAGCAACCTTCAAACACATATATACTAAAAACAAAACATGGTACATGACTAAAATACATTAAAACCAAAAGCTAGCTGACTAAAAATATATTAAACTAAACCCTTTCAAATCCCAACAATTCTGCCACATCTTCCCAGGTACCCCCCTTCCCTCCACCCATCCATCTACCCTCCTCCCCTCCACCCACCCATCTCCCCTCCTTCCCTCTTAGACTCTCCTCTCCCTCCTCTCCTAGTGTCTCTGTACTACTATGGAAAACTGGGTCAACTATTCAGGCTAAAAGCCTGTTCGAATAGCCAGGTTTTTATCTGCTTCCTAAAGCTGTTAATGTCCTCCTCTGTCCGAATCTCAGCGGGTAAGGAATTCCACATTTTTGGCCCTGCTAAAGATAAGGACCTCTCTCTCACTGAACTAAGGTGAGCCAGCTTGGGCGATGGAATGGTCAACAAGGCCTGCCCAAGGGACCTCAAATTTCGTGATGGGACATGGATACGTAAGGAGGCATTCAGCCATTCCGAATTTGTGCCATATATTGCTTTATGTATTAAAGTTAGGCACTTGTATTGTATACGGAACTGAACCGGCAACCAATGTAAACCCATCAGAACTGGGGAAACATGATCAAATTTTTTTGTGTCAGATATTAGCCGTGCAGCGGCATTCTGCAACAATTGCAGCGGACGGATAGTCGATGAGGGCAAACCCAACCATAGGGCATTACAATAATCTAACTTGGGTAGAATTAATGCCTGGACTACAATCCGGAAATCATTTGAGTGCAATAGTGGTTTTAATCTCCTTAACACTCTTAATTTGTGAAAACCGTCTTTTAGGATAGCCTTCACAGAAGATTTCATTTTAAGCTCAGAATCTAGCATACACCCTAGATCTCTTACCTCAGATTGAATTTTATATGTATGTATGTGAACTAAGTTTACAGGGTATAGTTCTGTACTTACAAGACTTGCCTATGTAACTTTAATACTCCTCACCTGACAGCTCCTAAGACCAAGTATTTATTTTATGAAGACAACTGTTCACCAATCTAAGAAAAAGCAAGTTTACTTACCATAAATGTGGTTCTCCATAAACATCAGGATGAATTAGCCATATCGCATGGTGACGTCATTAGATGATACAAAACGGACCCTTCTCTCCTAGCTCATAGAGCTTTTGCTTTACTGAGCATGTGTTTCCATGCACACACTACTTTGTGAGCCTCTTAACTGATTGCAAATCTTAGCTTTAGCTAGGCAGTCGACTCTCCAGTGAAGCAGGTGGTTATTAAGCATGGTTAATTCATTCTATCTTCAAAGAACCCCGTTTACAATAAGCACATTTGTTTTCTCTGATGACAAGCAGGGCTGAATCAGCCATGATGTGGGGAGTCCCAAGCTGAGGGCTACAATGGAGCACTAGCTGAAAAAGCAACCAGGATACCAGCAAGGAGAACAGACTACTGGGTGAACAGGCTGCAAAACACTGCTTACCCAAAAGATAGTCAATTTTTGATAGATTGTCTAGACATTAATGGGATATGAAAGTGTGAATAATCTGCAGCTTTGCTAATGACTTTGATAGGCACGGCTCACAGATGAACCACTGAGGTAGCCATGGCTCTCACTTGATGCGCCTTGAAAGTCTGTGATCTGGAGGCCAGCTAGAGCATAGCAATGTGTGACAGAGTCTGCTAGCCAGCTGAACCACGTGCAACTCCATTAGAATCGTAAGAGAAGAAACGTTGAGAAGCCCGACAATGTGGTCAAGTTCTGTTCAGAGAACTGGCCAAGGCCCTTTAATAGTCCAGTGAACGGAAAGACTTCTCCCCTTTGTGTACATGAAATTTTGGAAAGAGCATGGGCAAAACAATGGTTGATTCAGATGAAAAGTCAAAACTACTTTTCATAGAAATTTGAGGTGGGTGTAAAGCACCACACTGTTGTGAAAAAATGCAGGTATGGTGAATAATGAACCAATGCTTGAAGCTCACAGACTCTTCTAGTCAACAAAATAGTGACTATGAACACTACTTTCCAGATGAGGAACTTTAAGGAAGCCTATCTTAAGAGTTTGAAAAGAGGTTTCATTAGCTGTGCCAAAACATTGAAATCCCATTGCACCCATGGCCTCATATGCTACAAGCCTTTCATGAACTTCAACACTAAAGGATATATGGAGATCAGTTTGCCATCTGCTTGAACCTCGTAAGCCACAACAGCATGGAGGTGCACTTTGGATCTCAGTATGTCATCGGTCAAAGAGGAGAAGGAGAATAAGTACTGGAGCAACTCCTTTGGTGCGCAGGGCAAACAGGTCCAGAGAGCTTGCTCAACACCAAGATGAAAATCTTTTCCATTTAAAATGTAAGCTCTTCAAGTTGAAGGCTTCCTGGCCAAAATCACAGTATCCTCAACTTCCTAGTAGACAGCGACAGTGAAGAGAAAAGTGAGTGCTCAACATCCATGCTGTGATTCAGATGACATATATGACCCTCCTCTTGAGTTAGCAAAGCTGGATCAGAACCCAGGTAAGATGAGGTAAGAGAAAGAGAATCACACTTGTCTGAGCCATACTGGTCCAATGAGGACCAGGTACACCCAAGTCCTTGAGTGCCTTCTGCATTGTTCTCGCCACAACAAAGTGGTGGAAAAACACACAGTAGACCTCATTTCACTTAAGCATAAAAGTATCTAGAATAGATCTGAACTTGCTTTGAAGAATGGAGCAAAGGTTTTTTTTGTTTTTTTAAACTTCCTATTGTCCTCTGATGCGAACAAGGTTAACAGGTGATCCCAGAGATTGAACAAACTGTCTACAATCGTTTGGTCTAGAGACCACTCATGGGGACGAAACACTCTGCTGAGGGGATTTGCAGAAGGAAGGAAGCTCTTAGGAAGGCTCGTGGCTACAAGCCCATAACCTGTGCCCCCTTTTTGTTTGTTCACGTAGGACACTGCAATTTGGTGGTTGGTTTGGATCAGAATTCTCTTTTCCCAAAGAAGATGTGAAAAAAATCAATACATAGATTGATCGTAGGAGATGGATCTGAAATAAACAGAAGTTCTCTTGACAGCCAGATTCCTTGGGTTCAGAAGCAGCCTATACGTGCCCCTCATCCCTGGTATATGCATCCATTACAAGAGTTACTTGATGAGGTAAAAGCTGAACAAGAGCCCCCCCATCAGTGAGTCTAGTCATAACTAGAGAGACCCCCCTTCATATCCAAGGTGACCCTCTCTGGGAATAACTAGAGCTGAAGCAACTGGTCCCACAGGGCGTGGGGGCCCAACTGAAGAATCCACATGTTGAGACGGGATATGGAAACACCATGAAGCGCTGCAGCCATGTGACCCAGGATAACCGGAACTTCTTGGGCTGGGACTTGATTCTGCTGTAGTAGGTTCTGGATCAAGGCTCAAAGGCAGAATGACTGCTCTACGGGGGGAAATGCTTTCTCCTTAAAGGAGTCTTTCCATGCCCTGATGAACTTGATTCTTTGGGTAGAAAACAGATTCAACTGGAAGAGCTAGGTCATCTTATGCAGGGAATCCAACAACTTTTTTTTTTTTAATCTGAGTACCCAATGCAGTTGTTTATAGTTGTTCCCAGTAGGATCAGGTGTTCTTGTAACATACTGGCATTATGATTTAATACATGTGTATGAATTTTATTTTAGTCTTGATGTCATTTACTGTTTGATTGTATTGTGTGTGTTTATATGTAAGAACTATAAATGTTAATTATGTACAATGCCTAGTAATAAACTTAAATAAATAAATAAATAAATAAATAAATAAACAAACAAACAAAAACTGAGTGGGAAGGCCCTGTCACTAGCCAATCATCCAGGTAAGGAAAAAACACCACCGCTACCCACCAGGCATTTCGTGAAGACATTCATGGGCAAACAGCCTGAAAGGGAGAACTTTGTATTGGCAGTGAGACAAATTTCTAAAGGGAATGATGGATGGGTATATGAGCATACCCATCTTTCAGATCCAGGGGGCAAATCTAGTCTCTCGCTTGAATGAAAGGCAAGATGATGTGGAAGGAATTCATTTTGTAGTCTCATAACAGGATCTTGTTTAGTCTTCATAAATCCAGGATGAGTCTCAATCCTAACTTCTTGCGGATAAAGAAATAGTGGAAGTAGAACTCCCTTGATGTCAATGCCTCGATGCCCATCAATGTGGCTCAATGGCTCCACGATGCTGATGGACCGGCCTTCTCTGACCCGAAGAGTCGCTCCATCTTCTCAAGCTGGATTTTACATCCTTTGTGGGGTCATTTTGGCATATTTGCTGCAACCCTGGACATTGTGCAATGCCTCCAGTATGGGAAACATTGATCATGGGGGATCAATGATAGACATGGTTCTCGAGCACCGGGGGCAAGGCTTGAAACTGGACAAGGACATAGCACAAAATAAAAGGGATGACAAATAGAATTTGATGGCAGCGACCAGCAATGACCGGTGGGCACCAAGGGCACCGCTACTCCAGGGATATCAGCGAAAGAAAAAAACCCATCAAAAATGGCAAAAAACCTGGCTATGAGACTAAGGGGATAAAGATCAAGGAAACCCACATCAATGACAGGAACTCGCTAGAAACAAGTGAAAAAAATGCAAAAAATAGAGACTCAATTACCCGCGACCATGAAGCTCTGCAGGTAAAAAAAAACAACCCATAAACAGATGGGACCCTGTGTGGATACATGGTATAATGGCATGCCGGGCATGTTCAGAAAGGCTCAAAGTTCTATCAAAGTTTTTCTAGAAGTTTTCCATGCCGGGCTCCATCCAATTATGTCACAATTGTGTGCGGACTGCCATCCTGCTTGCCCTCAGAGAAAATAATAAAGTATTTTCCTACTTACCCACTGAGGTTTCAAGGACGACATTTAATAGTTGTTCCTACTGCTGTCTGTTCACCTTCAAGAGACTCTACAAAACTTATGTTTTTTGGATAGTGGGTTCTCCGAATGAATTCACTTTGAAATCTTTGAGGGCACTGTTGGATTATAGAGTCTTTATAAAGCAATAGAAATTTTATATTTTCCCTTAGCTTTTAGTTAGGGATTATTTCTAAATTATTAGGATTTTAACTGATTTGTTTTTATTAGCATTTTAATCAACTATTATTTTGTCTTGTTGTTTTATATCTGAATTGTTGATTAATTATACAAGGTGAAGATTATCCACTTAGAAAAGTATTTTCTGTATAATGCGAACTATAAGATTTTAAATAAATAAAATAAATCAACATACTTTAGCTATGTGCAGAACACCCTCCTATTGTGATAAAATATAGTATAAGATAGATAGTCACTAGAGGAATGATTCAGTAGGGTGAAGTGACTGCTACCAAAAATGCAACTTTCTAGCAGCTCGATACTGTAAGGTGCGGTTGGAGATTAACTCGCTGTGGGAGCACAATTGGGACGCGTAAGGCGATCCTGCGATACAGTCTCCAGTTTCACGCATCCTTAGCGCTTCTTGAAACCAACCCGTAACCTTTTCCACATGCAGCATGTATATGATATGTAAATGAACGAATTAGCTATTTAATGAACGAATTAGCTATTCCCCTCAGATACTGTGACGCGCGCTCCGATTATCTCTTTTGTAACCCATTTTATTTATTTATTTATTTATAAATAAACTTTTTTATACCGGCATTAGTGGGTACATCATGCCGGTTCACATTGTAACTAGAGAAAGGAAAAGAAATACATCAAACAAGGGCGGGGGGTAGGGGATGAAAGGATAGAGAGGAGAAGGAAGGTTTAAACTGCAGAATAGTCATTAACAACGTAAGGTAATAATAGTAATAATAAATGTTCGTATAGTGACAAATAATATACTGTCATTAATATCAAAAGTATAAATATGAACAAGAATATGATAACGTCTGGCTGCTGGAGGTAGCTGGTGTTATGTACAATAGTTCAAAAACAGGGATCATTGGCTGGTATTACAGATAGAAGTGAACAATGGGGTTAGTCCGGATAGGCCTGTCTAAATAGCCAGGTTTTTAGTTTCTTTTTGAATTTAAAGAGGCATGGTTCAAGGAGGAGAGCTGTGGGCAAAGAGTTCCAGCGTGTAGGGCCGGCAATGGAGAGGGCACGATCCCTGGTATTGGAGAGTTGTGCTATTTTGAGAGGAGGCACCTGAAGAGTTCCCTTATAGTTTGTTCTGGTAGGTCGATTAGGGTGAGAAAGGCTGAAGGGGAGCTCAAGCCAGTTTGAGTTGTGGGAGTATACGGCTTTGTGGACGATGGTGAGGGTTTTGTAGAGAATACGAGAGGGGATGGGTAGCCAGTGTAAATCTTTAAGGATGGGGGTGATATGGTCGGCTTTGCGGGTGTTTGTGATGATTCTGGCAATGGCATTTTGGAGCATTTGGAGTGGTTTGATGGTCGAGTAGGGGAGCCCTAGTAGGAGGGAGTTGCAGTAGTCCAGTTTGGAGGAGAGGGTGGCTTGTATGACAGTGCAGAGGTCGTGGGGGTGTAATAAGGGTTTTAGTTTTTTTAGAACATTTAGTTTAAAGAAACCCTCTTTGAGGATGGAGCTGACATATTTCTTCAGATTTAGCTGTTGGTCTAGGATGACTCCAAGATCTCTTACAGACTGTTGCGCTGAGACAGATTTAAATAAGGGATCATTAGCCAGGGAGGTTTTCGGTGTGGTGTGATTGGAAATGAAGAGGAGTTCCGTTTTGTTAGTGTTGAGGGCGAGGTGAAGGTTAGTGAGTAGAGAGTTTATAGCTGAGAGGCAGGTTTCCCAGTGTTTTAGGGCGTCAGGGCGCTCAAGGCGTGACGTCACGATGCTTGACGTCACGGCATGTGACTGCAGGGGCTGCCGGAGGCCGCTTTCGCTGCCGGCTCCCTCCGCCTGGATGAATGCATGCCCGCCGGCTCCCGCCGCCGCCTGGATCAAACGCGCGCCCACCCGCCCGCTTCCGTCGCTTGGATCAAACGCGCGCCTGCCGGCTCCCGCCGCCGCCTGGATCAAACGGGCGCACACCCACCCGCTCCCGCCTGGATCGGAAAGTGACAAGGTATATATATATATATATCTATATATCTATATATCTACCGTATTTTTCGCTCCATAAGACGCACTTTTTTTCCCCCAAAGGTGGGGGGAAAATGTATGTGCGTCTTATGGAGCGAATATAAAAAAAAAACCTAACAAACCCCCCCCCCCCCGACTCCCCCAAGACCTGCCGACTTAATTTCCTACAACCCCCCACCCTCCTGACCCCCCCAAGACCTGACAAACGTCCCTGGTGGTCCAGCGGGGGTCCGGGAATGATCTCCTGGGTGTGGGCCGTCGGCTGCCAGTAAACAAAATGGCGCCGACGGCCCTATGCCCTTCACTATGTCACTGAGACCAACCGCTGCTATTGGTCGGTCTCAGTGACATAGTGAGGGCATAGGGCCGTCGGCGCCATTTTGTTTACTGGCAGCCGACGGCCCTATGCCCACACTATGTCACTGAGACCGACCGCTGCTATTGGTCGGTCTCAGTGACATAGTGAGGGCATAGGGCCGTCGGCGCCATTTTGTTTACTGGCAGCCGACGGCTCACGCCCAGGAGATCGTTCCCGGATCGCTCCTGGACCCCCGCTGGACCACCAGGGACGTTTGGCAGGTCTTGGGGGGGTCAGGAGGGTGGGGGGTTGCAGGAAATTAATTCGGCAGGTCTTGGGGGGGTCAGGAGGGTGGGGGGTTACAGGAAATTAATTCGGCAGGTCTTGGGGGGTCAGGGGGGTGGAGGTTGTTAATTTAAAGGGTTGGGATGGGGTGGGGGGTTTGGGGGTTCCCAGAGAAAGAAAAGTTTTCTGATCTGGGGAGTGGACCGAAATGGCCCTCCCCAGACCCGAAAACAAAATGGGGAGAAAAAAAAAAAGCTATGCACTCCCCTAATTTGCTCCATAAGACGCCCAGACGCAGAGCCGGTTTAGCACAATTTTTTTTTTTTTTTTTTTAATTTTCCCCCTCTGAATCCTAGGTGCGTCTTATGGTCAGGTGCGTCTTATGGAGCGAAAAATACGGTATATATATCTATATCTATATCAACCTAATAAATGAAGGTTGACCGACATGCCGCAAATGCGCGGTAGAGACCAGCTCTACCGCGCATGTGCGGGCGAGCACGTCGGTCTCAGCCAGCGTCAGAAAAAAAAAATATGGCAGCGTCGAGTGGCAGCGGCGGCGGGTGGCAGCGAGCGGCGGCCAGTAGCAAGGGAGGGGGGAGGGAGTGACTGAGTGAGAGGGAGGGACTGAGTGGGAGGGAGGGAGTGACTGAGTGAGGGGGAGGACTGAGTGGGAGGGAGGGAGGGACTGAGTGAGAGGGAGGGACTGAGTGAGAGTGTGGGAGGGGGAGGGACTGAGTGAGAGGGAGGGAGGAGTGGGTGAGTGTGTGGGAGGGAGGTAGGGGGTGGGGAAGAGTGAGGGGAGAGGGAGAATGAGGGAGAGGTGAGAGACAGGAATGTGAGTAAGTGGAAGGGGGAGAGGGAGAGGTGAGAGACAGGGATGTGAGTAAGTGGAAGGGTAAGAAGTTGTGGAGCAGAGAAAAAGGGAGTGGAGGAGGGCTGAGGGGGAGGGGATGGGATTGAGAGAGGGTGGGGAGTGACTGAGGGAAGGGGAGAGAGGTGGGAGTGACTGAGAGAAGGGGAGGGAGGTGAGAGTGAGGGGAAGGAGGCAGTGGGAGACAGAGGGTGAGTAAGACTGAGTGGAGGAAAGGGGAGGAGTGAACGAGGGGAAGGGGAGAGAGGGAGAAAAAGTGTAGAAGGGTGCTGTGTTAGAAAATGGACTGAAAAAAAAATGTAATGTAGCCCGTTTTAGCGGGCTTAACGGCTTGTATATATATATATATATATATATATATATATATATATATATATATAACACTTTGTTCCCTTTTGTTTTAATTTTCGCCCTGCGCCTTGCTTCGGGAGGGGGGGAACCATCCACTTCCTGGTGCCTGTCATTTCAAATGTCATTTGAAATGACATTTGAAATGACAGGTACCAGCGCACCCAGGATACTGTATAGGCGCTGTATTAAGCGCCTATACAGTAAAATGGGTTGCGCGGGCCTAACCTTCGCCTAACGCTTCGCAGACGCGGCTTGCATTTGCTAGTAATTTACATAGAGTATCGAGCGGTATGTGAAGAGAACTGTGCGTGCGGGGAACGAGGGTGCGCCCGGCATTGCTGCACTCTTTCTACCGCGGCCTTAGAGTATCGACCTGTAGGTCAGGTATATGAGCTCACAAATGTCTCAAAGTTCAAAGAGTGCTTTCATCAGTTAGGAGAAAATCACAATGTCTCATGACACTATAGATGTGTTCATGGTAAGCTTCAATTAAAACAAGCCCCATACAAATCTAACAACTAAAGGCCATATAGAAATGGGGTTTTCTTCTACATGTTGATGACAAATGTGACTTGTACAGAGGTAAACCCTAATAGAATTGTATTTTTAAGCCAAACTCTGAAAAGATATGGAAGATATTCAAGTAGTTTATGTGTGGGATAACAGAATGATCTAGGGCCTTACTATCAGACCAGATGGCAAACTCCTCCATTTAAATCCCTAAGATTTCTAGAAGACAGAAGAATTTTATACACTTTTTGAAAAACCAAGGGAACGTATGTTTCCCTTTATATCCAAGGTGTAATGACCAGAGACTGGATGATTAGGTGGAGCAATGCTCCCTGGCTCTATGTAATCAGAGCTGGGGAAGTTCCCAATTTGGTTTCCTCATGGACAAATCCCAAAAGAAATGGAAATCAAATTTCTCTTTGTCAAAAAAGGAGTTACAAGGGTCATGGTAACCTGATCCTTTTTGAATTCTATTATGATTTTGACCACCAGAAGTACAGGAGGCTATGCACACAGACGTTTGTAGGGAGAAGGTGTCTGCTATTAAATTGCTTCTGAGCTCCTGGTGTGATGACTTATTCTTTGGACGTGCCCCACATAAGGAAAAAATTTTGTTTGCCACATCCTGATACAGGGACTACTTTTGAGATTTCAACAGTTGACAGAGTTCACCAGGATGTTGTCTCATTCTGCTATGTTGTTGTTTGAGTTGACCCTGAGGAGATGGACCAATTGCCCACCTTGACACTTTCCAAACATATGAAAATGAAGGTTGTTCATTCTTCTTTAGGTACAACATATCCACCTGTTTGGAGTTAGACAAATTTTGTTGGCAACCTGATTCTTGAGCATCTTTAGATTGTTCAGAAAAGCCCACATTTGCAATAGATTGATGTAAAACCTCTGCTTATCGAGAGATCAGGGGCCTACGTGCAAAGGCCTTTCAAGTGCGCTCCCCAGGCTAAGTTGGAAGCATCTTCTAAAGACAATTTAGTGGGGTGGGATTTAGAAGTGTAAACCCAGAGTCAAATTAGAATGGGTGAGCTACCAAGATGGAGTCTCTGTGAAAACGAAAAGAACTTTCAGAAGCAGAGCACTTGAACGTAAAAGTTGTTTGAACTGTAAATGTATGGAAGAACCAATTGTTTTACATTTTCTTGAAAAACAGCACTCTTGAATCTTTAAAGATTTGGAATCATTGATCACATTAAAGGAAATATTAGAAGGGGTGACAAAGAAGGTTGGTTCAGGCATTTGGAACAAAAATGGATTTTCTATCTCAATACTGTGGAGCCACTGGGATCGAATTTTGCAATAGAATGGTATCTTTTTGTGACTTAAAATGACCCCACTGGCTGAAATGTTTAAAGAGCCAACTTAGTTGAATAACTATGAGAAACTCTGGTAGACTGAGATTGAATGAATGCAGTTGAATAAGGGTCTCTATGGGGGAATTTCGTAGAAAGATTCCCATTGGTTGACAGCAACTCTGAAGAACCAAGCACTTAAAAATTTGGTTATTACATTGGGATTGGTGAACTCACTCAATTGCTCTTTATAAAAGCACTTCGCCATTTTATTATGTGCACTCTTTGAAAGATAACAGTAAGTTTGATATCATTGAAATCTTTATTAGACTTTCATCAGCACATAAGTATTTTAAAACAGCAGCGCATGGTTCGGAGAGATGTATCTTTAAAGGATACTAATGATGCATTAGAATTAGGGCATCCCGACAGTGAGGTTCCAATAATTAGAAAAGTAGTCCAAGTGCCTGTAACTAAAAACTCACCTGAGCTAAAAAATTCTAACTTATCCCTATCAATTAAAAAGCAGAATAAAAATACAAACAAAAAACAAACTTTGAAATGTTTGTATGCTAATGCCAGAAGTCTAAGAAGTAAGATGGGAGAATTAGAATGTATAGCAGTAAATGATAATCTAATATATAAACAAACCCCCAGGCAGAGAGCAAGAGCGCTGTATGGCGTCCGGAAAACCTTTGCCTTGACAGAAAGAGCGCTGTATGGCGTCTGGAAAACTTTGGCCTTGACAGATGATTTTCAGCTAACGCGGTATACCTGACTATTTTAAAAAGAACATATCCCCTGAAGAAAGGTTCCAGCGCGAACCAGAAACGTAGCTACGTCGGGTGGATCAACATCGTCAGATAAGTCGGGACTTTGAAATCATATTGAAAGAGGCTTCAGTATTTTACAAATAATATTTAAGAAAAATTGGTTTTAAGGGATAAAAAAAATTGTGTTGCAGTTTTCACTAGGGTTTGCACAGAATTTCTAAAAAAAACCCATAGGTGGAGGAGGTTTGGTTGATGATTATACTTGAAAATCTAACAGACCTTATGCTGGGCTGAGAAATCTATATATGAAACCCTTCCTCTACCTTTCTAAAAATTTTTGTCGTTGAATCATTGGGTAACGTGCAAGGGTCTCATGACACTTTGCGGTTTACCTTTTAAATAATATGTAAATTTAAGACTTGATTGTGAGCAAAGAATTATTTTCAATATTTGGCAAAAAAATTAAAATACACTGGGGGTTTGTTTATATATTAGATTGTCATTTTTCCAAATACCCCAGAAGAATTGGGTGCTATTTTTGAGGTTTAGCAGTAAATGATGACATAGACTTAATTGGCATCTCAGACACATGGTGGAAAGAGGATAACCAATGGGACAGTGCTATACCAGGGTACAAATTATATCGCAATGACAGAGAGGAGCAGTCGGGAGGAGGTGTGGCGCTTTATGTCCGGGATGGCATAGAGTCCAACAGGATAAACATCCTGCATGAGACTAAATACAAAATTGAATCTTTATGGGCAGAAATCCCTTGTGTGTCAGGGAAGACTACAGTGATAGGGGTATACTACCGTCCACCTGGTCAAGATGGTGAGATGGTCAGTGAAATGCTAAGAGAAATTAGGGAAGCTAACCAAATTGGTTACAGACCGGTTAGCCTGACTTCAGTGCCAGGAAAAATAGTGGAAAGTGTTCTAAACATCAAAATCACAGAACATATAGAAAGACATGGTTTAATGGAACAAAGTCAGCATGGCTTTACCCAGGGCAAGTCTTGCCTCACAAATCTGCTTCACTTTTTTGAAGGAGTTAATAAACATGTGGATAAAGGTGAACCGGTAGATATAGTATACTTGGATTTTCAGAAGGCGTTTGACAAAGTTCCTCATGAGAGGCTTCTAGGAAAAGTAAAAAGTCATGGGATAGGTGGCGATGTCCTTTCGTGGATTGCAAACTGGCTAAAAGACAGGAAACAGAGAGTAGGATTGAATGGGCAATTTTCTCAATGGAAGGGAGTGGACAGTGGAGTGCCTCAGGGATCTGTATTGGGACCCTTACTGTTCAATATATTTATAAATGATCTGGAAAGAAATACGACGAGTGAAATAATCAAATTTGCAGATGACACAAAATTGTTCAGAGTAGTTAAATCACAAGCAGATTGTGATAAATTGCAGGAAGACCTTGTGAGACTGGAAAACTGGGCATCCAAATGGCAGATGAAATTTAATGTGGATAAGTGCAAGGTGATGCATATAGGGAAAAATAACCCATGCTATAATTACACAATGTTGGGTTCCACATTAGGTGCTACAACCCAAGAAAGAGATCTAGGTGTCATAGTGGATAACACATTGAAATCGTCGGTTCAGTGTGCTGCGGCAGTCAAAAAAGCAAACAGAATGTTGGGAATTATTAGAAAAGGAATGATGAATAAAACGGAAAATGTCATAATGCCTCTGTATCGCTCCATGGTGAGACCGCACCTTGAATACTGTGTACAATTCTGGTCGCCGCATCTCAAAAAAGATATAATTGCGATGAAGAAGGTACAGAGAAGGGCTACTAAAATGATAAGGGGAATGGAACAACTCCCCTATGAGGAAAGACTAAAGAGGTTAGGACTTTTCAGCTTGGAGAAGAGACGACTGAGGGGGGATATGATAGAGGTGTTTAAAATCATGAGAGGTCTAGAACGGGTAGATGTGAATCGGTTATTTACTCTTTCGGATAGTAGAAAGACTAGGGGACACTCCATGAAGTTAGCATGGGGCCCATTTAAAACTAATCGGAGAAAGTTCTTTTTTACTCAACGTACAATTAAACTCTGGAATTTGTTGCCAGAGAATGTGGTTCGTGCAGTTAGTATAGCTGTGTTTAAAAAAGGATTGGATAAGTTCTTGGAGGAGAAGTCCATTACCTGCTATTAAGTTCACATAGGGGCGGATTTTAAAAGGCGCGCGAATAGCCTACTTTTGTTTGCGCACCAGGCGCAAACAAAAGTACGCTGGATTTTAGTAGATACGCGCGGAGCCGCGCGTATCTGCTAAAAACCTGGATCGGCGCGCGCAAGGCTATGGATTTTGTATAGCTGGCGCGCGCCGAGCCGCGCAGCCTACCCCCGTTCCCTCCAAGGCCGCTCCGAAATCGGAGCGGCCTCGGAGGGAACTTTCCTTTGCCCTCCCCTCACCTTCCCCACCCGCCCGGCCCTGTCTAAACCCCCCCCTTACCTTTGTCGGGGGATTTACGCCTCCCGGAGGGAGGCGTAAATCCCCGCGCGCCAGCGGGCCTCCTGCGCGCCGGGCCGCGACCTGGGGGCAGGTACGGAGGGCGCGGCCACGCCCCCGGACCACCCGGGCCGTAGCCACGCCCCCGTACCCGCCCCCAAAACGCTGCCGACACGCCCCCGAAACGCCGCGACGACCGGGCCCGCCCCCGACACGCCCCCCTCGGAGAACCCCGGGACTTACGCGAGTCCCGGGGCTCTGCGCGCGCCGGGAGGCCTATGTAAAATAGGCTTCCCGGCGCGCAGGGCCCTGCTCGCGTAAATCCGCCCGGTTTTGGGCGGATTTACGCGAGCAGGGCTCTGAAAATCCGCCCCTTAGAGAATAGCCACTGCCATTAGCAATAGTTACATGGAATAGACTTAGTTTTTGGGTACTTGCCAGGTTCTTATGACCTGGATTGGCCACTGTTGGAAACAGGATGCTGGGCTTGATGGACCCTTGGTCTGACCCAGTATGGCATTTTCTTATGTTCTTATGTTTTTCCATACAGGAAACAACAGAAGACATGTCACTGACATTTTTATTAGAATTTGAGCAGAGAATAATTTAAGTATCTATTTTGTTTTGTAGAGGATATCCCTGACGCAGCCTACATGGTGAAATGCTGGCCACATCAAATGTTTTTGTATTGAATGATTGCACAAGGAAATATTGCCCTAGGTGATATACAAAGTAAATAGTTATCATATGAATAAAATCAAATTATATACAAAATAAAATAAATATAAAAGTATGTTTACATTTTTTGAAAAATTTGCACTTTAGAGTTGAATATAACCATTTAGAGGCTAGTTTTGCACAATTAAAAAAATGAAGTTTTTGGACTGAAGAATGTTGGAACTGGATGGCATTTGCTGGCCTATTTTCCTAGTTTCTTTGACATATATTTCTTTCTACTATTAATAATTATACTCTTATTTTTAAGCATTGCAAATAGATAAAAGGGCTATCACATTGTCTTTGTAGATTTTGAAAGTGAAAGCCCATGGCTTTACATTTGAACATTTATTTGATTTGATCATATAGAAATATGCCATGGAAGTAAATCTGTGGAAACCATAAGGCCCAACATGGACCAAGCTGATGTTTGATTCAGAATTACACCGTCTGTTGTAGCCACTATATTAATGGCATTATTGACGGGGAGATAAACCAAGATGAAATATCTTAAAGCCACCATGAATTCTGATTAGATGTTAAGCTTAGTTTGGATTTGGAGTAATTTATGACAAATCCTATCCACTGAAACACCAGGATGATATTCTTATATAAATTTGTCCACTGTTGCTTTAGATTTGCTCTTGACCAGCCAGTCATTCAAGTAGGGAAACAGAGGAACTTTCAAGCTTGTGTAGAAAGGCTGCAATGACTGAACTGGCCCTGAGATGTCACCATGGCTGTCACTTGAAGAGTTTTGACAGAGTAATCTGTAAGCCAGCTAGCCCATAAAAGTGCATGATACAGTCTACTAGCCAACTGGGACAGTTTGACTACTGCCCTTCCTAATCCATTGGGATCAAAGGACATGAATAGTTAAGAAGCTTGATGGTAAAGTTGATTTCTCTTTAGGTAATACACCAGGTTTCTCTTACAGTCAAAAGGAGTGAAAAGCCCCTTCTCCTTTATATGCACATGAGATCTTGGAAAGAATGTAGAAATCAATATAGCTTAATATGGAATGCAGATACTTTTGCAAGGAACATGGGATGGGTTCATAGAACCACCTTCTTGTGAAAAAAACTGCAGTTATAGTGAATATGAAATCAGCATCTGTAGTTAATTCACTCTTCACGCTGAACTGATGGGCATGAGAAACAATACTTTCCAGGTGAGAAACTTAAAGTTCACTGACTGAAGAGGTTTGAAAAAGGTTTCATAAACTAAGCTATGACAATACTGAGGTCTCAAAATATTGGAAGTTTACTGACTAGAGGTCTGGAATGTCAAATGATGGAGAGAAATCAGAACCACCTTCCACCTGCTAGCGATATGCCACAATGGCACTGAGATGAACTTTGATCGAAGAGATGTGAAAGCCTAAGGATGAGAGGAAAAATAGATACAGAAGGAATACAGACAGTTGGCCCCACACAGAGTTGAGAACCTCTTCAACTTGAAACTATAGTCTCTAAGGCTTTCTAGTCAAAATCAGTACATCCTCCAACTCCTTTGGAAGACAAAAGGATGAGACTTACTGCACGCTCACCCAGTCATGATGGCTAGTGATGATAGAAGAGTTTCAAACTCTGCCATTTGAACCTAAGTGATGAGAATCTGAAGTATCTCCAATGGAACCAGAGACTAAATTGAAGAGCAAGTTATGAATACCACACATCAAGACCAAGCTGGTGCTATAAGGATTGTGTTTGCCTTGTCTTGAAGGCCCTTCTGGACAGTCTTGGCAAAAAGGCATAAGATCCTACCTCCCTCTTTATGTAGAACATAGCTACTTGAATATCCTTCTGGATTAAGATTCTTTCCCGAGAGGAGATGAAAGAAAGCCCTCAGAGTACAGCAAATGGCTGCAGCTAAGTGGTTGATTTGCAGGTGACTGCCTACTGGGGACCACAGTCCTTGGGTTCACCTTGCACAGGTATGCTTCCTACTCCTCAGTAGAGGTATCAAGAGTCACTTGATGCAGTGAGAAGCATAGTGAGAGACCTACTTATAGAATTTACAGCTTCCTCCATCTCTGAAGTGATGTTCTCATCCTAGAGGTCATGGATATTTGGTGGCATAATGGAAAATAGAGATGATTTCACTGGCTTTGTGGACCCCACTGAAGGTCTCATAGGTGCAGACGAGTCAAGGGTACCACGTGTACTACAGCCACCATATGGCTAAGATAGACCTGGACCACTCTTACTGAAATAAGGCCCTTACTAGGCTCACCAACAATGTAGCCCTTTCGACAGGGAGAAAGGCCTTTTCCTAAAGCGAGTTTATCCAAGTTCACATGAACTGAATTTTTTGAGCTGGAACCAGGTTTGACATGGCAAAGTTTACCAGAAAGCCCAGGAACTGGAAATGCCAAATTGAGTTTGAGGGACTCCAGAATTACTGATGGAGATGTATCAATCACCAATTATCCAGATATGAGAATACACAGATTCTCTGTTGATGAAGTTGTGCTGCCACTACTGAGAGATGTTTTGTGAACATCCTCAGGGCCAACAAGAAGCCAAAAGGGAATACCTTGTGTTGGTAGTAAACATCTTTCACCATGAACTTCTAATGGGCAGGATAAATAGGAATTTGTGCATAAATAACTAGGATCCAAAGCACACAGCCAATACTTTGGCTGAATGAAAGGAAGAACTGTCTGGAAAGAATTCATCTTGAACCTCACCATAACTAGCAATTTGTTCAGACTTTGCAAGCCATTTGAGTTTGAAGGACCCTGTGAGCCAGAGTTCATTCTTTTCAGAAATGCAGATCAGCTCATCCTTGACAGGGCTGCCAGTACAGTTGAAGAGGAAACTGACACCATGACAGTATTTGCTGTTGCAGGGGTGGTAGGCCAGCACCAAGGTGATCTGCACTGGCTTCATCAACTCCCCCATTGATCAACACCAATGGGTCTGGAAGTTCCTTCCACACCACAACAATCACTGTGAAACTCTTATATATACACACAAGCCAAAGCAATCTGCTCCAACACCACTGATAGCATCATGATCTGCTGTACCTTAGAACAAGAGTTCCATACCAAGGACATGGACAGTGCCCTGGTTGGCCTCAGATTCAGATAAAACAGATAGGATTGCCATGACTCCGATGCATCACGAAAGATGACAACACCTTATCCAATGAGACCAAGTCCAGCCTTGGTGTCGTGGAGGGCCCTGCTCCTGAAGAGCCTTGTACTGATGGCAGTGATCTCTTCTGCAGCTACATGTGGGAACAGCTACAAGGTGGGTCACCAGTGCCATTTAGTCACTCTTCTTGGCAACTCCATTGCCACAGACCGCTGTGCTACACTCAACCCCGATCCAAAGCAGATCCAGAGGTTAACGACATGGGTGGGAGGATGGAAAAATTCCTGTGCTTATGGGATTGAAGAGGGGGAAATTTGCCACCGTTCCTAAATAAGGAGTGGATCTACTGTTCAGTCTCTCACTAAGGTTTGGAGCTCATATCCAGCAGCGCCAACCTTAAGGCCTCCATCTTCCAAATATGGTGCTGATGTGCCTGAGGGGACATCAAACAGCTGCAGCAGTTGGAGCTGTGGCCCGGGCCCAAACAGTGAGAGTAGACAGAATATGTTTTCTGTGATGGATATCTGGTGCCCACAGACCTCAAAGCCACTTACCATAACGTTCTTGGCCTTGGTCTTCTCTGTGCTCTTGAACATCTTACTTCTTAAATCTCTATTATAAAGCAACGAGACAGACGCACTAGGCCACAAAAAGTAAAAACATTTTGAGAAACAATAGAACACATCTGTGTAGTAGCTCGGACAAAGAACGGGACTTACGAATCAGTGTGCACAGAAAAGTCTTTACTGAACTCAGATATTGGTCCGTGTTGGTGCCGTCGCATGATGTCACCATGTGTAATGGTTAATTTGTGCCTGCTTATCAATACAGAAATATAATACTATACACATTTAAGGTCGGGAGGTTGCTAAAGTACTTTGTATGTGCATGACAAGTGTAAATAAACTTAGAAACCTACAATATGACAGCAAATAAAGACCATAAGGCTCCTGGTACATAACAAACACCCCAGATCTCTGGTTTTCCCTTCATTTCTTCACAAATAGGGATCCCCTGTGCTTATCCTATTGTTTCTTGAATTATATTACTGGTCTTGCTTCCACTACCTCTCCCTTAGAAAGCCATTCCCCATATCCATTACCGTTTTTGTGAAGACATTTTTTCTGATGCTACTCCTCAGTCTACTTCCTTGGAGCCTCAAATGTTTGGTTCTTGTGCATTATATATTTGAATGTCTATCATATCTCCCCTTTACGATAGCGTAAACATGCTTAGGTCCTTAAGTCTATTGTCATACAGTATACAAGGAACTAAAGGGAAAATATTATATACAACAGGGTCCTCTCCCTAGGAAATTGAACTTACTTCCTCCACCATTGTAGGTGGAGCCCCTCTCTGAGGGTACTACTACTAGTGTATGGTTACCCTGCCGCTGCCTCCCCGAAGACCCTGAGACCTTAACTAAGTCTGCTGTGACTTTGCTTCTCTTTTTGTCTTTCCCTCTCTTCTTTTTTTCACAGATGCTGCGTCCCCCGCTGACGGTCCCGGAAGCAAGCCCTGAGCCCCTCCCCTTCGGCTGATGCTGCTGACGTCCACCACTGAGAAGCCAGTGGACATAAGACGAACAGATAAACCCAGATTGGACAACCATGGATAGACAATGAAAGACAAGAACCGGTAGTACACATGATCACAACCTGCCTAAACAAAGGTAAATATGGAGATAATTACACTATAGCACATAGAAATAGACACATAAACATAAAAAAAACATACAAAGCCTAGTAACCTCATACTAGTAAAAAGGACCTAAATCCCAACCAATCCTTTGTCAAATAATTTATTAATGCTAGCCTTCCTTTTAGTTAACGCACAATCCATCACTAAAAAATCCCCAATCATTACAGATCTACTCTAGGCACAAAACCAAACTTTATTGCAATCACCGAATCGTGGTTAAAACATTCAGACACAATCTTAAAGAATCAAATAGCACACAGGAACTATGATGTTTTTTCAATCCCCATAATAAATAAAAAGGGGGGGGGGGGGGTCCTAATGCTAATAATTGAAAAAAAAATTCAAATGTAAACTAATACCCACACCACCACCAAGAAACCATGAAATTGCCCTCTTTGAAACTACGAACTTACAAATATGCCTGATATACTGCCCACCATGCCTACTCAAATTTAGATGCGTTAAACCTCTCAAATTTAGATGCGTTAAACCTCTCATAGACCTACTGACAAGAGGTCAGTAGGTCTATGAGAGGTTTAACGCATCTAAATTTGAGTAGGCATGGTGGGCAGTATATCAGGCATATTTGTAAGTGGAAATAGGTGCATCTCCTACCTTGTTATGGTAGGCTGACATTGCACTTAAATGTACCCTTACGGACGAAGTCTGGAGACCAGAGTCTGAAAGGTGGTATAAGTACTCTAGTAGAGAAATAGTGGGGCAAGCAAAAGGGTCAATTTTTTTCTGCTTACACCACAAAGTAAACCATTTCCATTTTAAAGAATAGTTCTTACATGTGGAAGGTTTACGTGAAGCTAGAAGCACTTGAGATACATTGGTGGAAAGATTGAGTGGCTGTAAGATCAAGCTTTCAACATCCATGCTGTCAGGGATAGGGATTGAAGGTTGGGATGGCGCAACCGACCCTGATCCTGAGTTATGAGAGTGGGAGCTACTCCCAGACGAATTGGATCCCTGATCGAGAAGTCTAGAAGTGTGGGAAACCATACTTGTCGAGGCCAATATGGGGCTATGAGTATCATGGACCCCTTGTCCTGTTGAAGTTTCACTAGAGTTTTGGTTATGAGCGGTATTGGAGGATACGCGTATAGTAGGCCCGAGTTCCAAGGACGAGCAAAGGCGTCCTTGGCTGGCTGTTTCTTCTGTTTGTGTAGAGAAGAGAATATGTCCACTTTGTAATTCAGATGTGAAGCAAAGAGGTCTATTGTCGGTTGACCCCAATGCTGAAAGATCCTGGTCGCTACTGAGGGATCCAGGGACCATTCGTGTGGTTGGAATTGATGACTGAGGCGATCCGCTAGTACATTTTGAGTGCCTGCCAGATAAGTGGCCCGGAGAAACATTGAGTGTGTTAGGGCCCAGGCTCAAATCTGTGCAGCTTCTTGACAAAGGAGATACGAGCCCGTACCTCCCTGTTTGTTGATGTACCACATAGCTACTGTGTTGTCCGTTTGGATCAGAACAGTCTTGTGTGAAAGGCAGTCCTTGAACGCATGTGGCGCATAACGTATAGCTCGAAGCTCTAGGAAATTTATTTGAAATGTTGCTTCGAGTGTTGTACAAGTCCCTTGTGTTTGGAGATTGTCTATGTGAGCTCCCCAACCCAAGGTGGATGCATCTGTAGTTAATGTTATCTGTGGGACTGGTTGCTGAAAGGGTAGGCCTTTGCGCAAGTTGTCCATGTTTGTCCACCAAAGTAGAGATGATCTTAGTTGGTGGGTCACTTGAATTGGATAATGTAGTGGTTGAATGGCCTGGATCCATTGTGATCTTAAAGTCCATTGAGTAACTCTCATGGCGAGCCGTGCCATAGGAGTGACATGAACTGTGGAGGCCATATGGACTAGTAAAGTGAGAAACTGATGAGCTGTCGTTTGTTTCTGTAAGTAAATGGATCGTGCTAGTAGAGTAAGTGTCCTTGCCCGATCTACGGGTAGAATGGCCTTTGCTAGATTGGTGTTCAATTCTGCTCCTATGAATTGAAGCAGGTGAGCTGGAGTAAGATGGGATTTTTGATAATTGATGAGAAAACCCATGGAGTGAAGTAGGGTAATTGTTCAAGTCAGAGAAGTGAGAGCTCCTTGCTGAGATTGACTCCTGATGAGCCAGTCGTCCAGATATGGGAAAACATGGACACTTTCCTTGTGCAAGTATCCTGCTATTACTGCCAGACATTTTGGGAATACTGTGGGGGCAGAGGCTAGACCGAATGGCAGAACTCTGTACTGGAAATGTTGATGGCCCACCATGAAGCGCAGGTACTTGCGATGAGGAGGAAATATTGGAATGTGAGCATAAGCGTCTTGAAGATCCAGAGAACAAAGCCAATCTCCTGTTTGAAGAAGTGGAAGTATGGTGCCTAGAGAAACCATCCTGAACTTTTCTTTCTTCAGAAATTTGTTGAGGTTTCTGAGGTCTAGGATGGGACGTAGGCCTCCAGTTTTCTTTGGAATGAGGAAATACCGGGAGTAGAATCCTCTGCCCTGATAAGTCCGGGGCACTGGCTGTACAGCCCTGGCTCTCAGAAGGATGGATAATTCTACTTGTAACTGAAGTAGTTGGGAATTTTGTTGTGGGAAGAAATGTGGTGGAGATTCTGGAGGAATTGAGAGGAAATTTAGCTTGTAACCTCGAGACACTATGGAGAGTACCCATTGGTCTGATGTTATGTTTAGCCAATGTGTGTGAAAATAGGATACTCTTCCTCCCACTGGCAGATCTGGTCGAGGATTTAAGGGATGGACTTGTTCTCTGGCCTGTGTTTCAAAAGCCCACCCCTGGGCCTGTCTGTGCAGGGGGTTGCAGGCAGGTAGGCCTAGGCTGTCTGGCCTGGGACCGTTGTTGTGGTCTAGTTGACCTACCCCTAGAAGTTTGGGGGTAGTATCTTCTTGGCCTATAGTAAGAACGTCTGGTTTCTCTTCGAGGTAAGCGACGAGAAGATTGTGTAGAGGGGTCTTGTGGTATTTGAGACAGTTGTCGTAAAGTCTCTGTATGGTCTTTAAGCTGTTGTACTGCTTCTTGGACCTTTTCTCCAAACAAATTGTCGCCGACACATGGTAGGTCCACAAGTTTTTCTTGGACCTCAGGCTTGAGGTCCGAGGCCTTAAGCCATGCCCATCTACGGGCGGTGATTCCAGCTGCTGCTGTTCTGGAAGCATTCTCAAAGTTGTCATAGACCGCCCTCACCTCATGCTTCCCGGCTTCTAGGCCTTTGTTGACTATGGCCTTTGCTGGTTCCTGGAATTGCGTAGGCAAAGAAGTAATAAATTCTTCCATTTGCTTCCATAGGTTCCTCTGATATTGTGTTATATACAATTGGTAAGCAGAGATTTTTGTGTTCAAGATGGCACTTTGATACACTTTTCTGCCTAATGAATCGAGAAACCTATGGTCTTTACCAGGTAGAGTTGATGAGTGTGGGCGCATACGTTTTGACTTTTTCTGTGCAGACTCTACTACCACAGACTGGTGTGGTAACTGTTTCTGATATCCTGGAGCTGTCTACACTAAATTGGTTGTATCCACACGCTTATTCACTGCGGGGACAGAAGATGGATGCTCCCAGATGCGGCGTTGAAGATCCAAGAGAACCTCATGGATTGAAATAGCCAACACTTGTTTAGGTGGGTCTACAAACTGTAGAATTTCTAGAGTTTGTTGCTTGGTATCTTCTTCTGCTGTTAGTTTGAAGGGAATGGAGTCAGCCATGTCCTGTATGAATGTTGAGAAAGATAAATCTTCTGGAGGTGATTTTTTTCTCTGGTCTGGAGGTGAAGGTTCAGACATGAATCCCTCAGAAGACATTACAGACTGCTGGTCATCCCAAGAGTCGTCTGGGTCATCCCTATAAGGAGACCTTGGAGGAGATCTGGGAGGATAATGAAGGCCTGAAGGGCCTGGTTGTGAATCCTCGGAGGAAAACAGATGTGAAGTGTCCTGAGGCTTTGTTGTTGGCAGGTTATCGATGACATTTTGATATCTTTGTAAAAGACGTTGATAGAATGCGAGATCCTGTACTTCAGGAGGCTCAGATGATGGTTGCCTCGATGATGCAGTGGTTGTCATCGATGCAGTCGTCGGTAGAAATGTTCTGGAAGACTTCGACATCGTTGGAATAGAGATCGGCATCGAAGAGCCCGATGGTATCTGGGCGAAGATGGACGTTGATGACGCGATGAGTCTCTGTGTCGTAGTGATAGAGTCCATCGTTGTCCTTGGTGCCAACAAGGGCACCTGCATCAGTGGGCCCACCGGCATCGTAATACAACCAGCATCGATGCTGGTGGCATCGGCAGGATCGCCGGAGGTGCTTGATCTTTTAATGCCTGAATGACCGCTTGTCTGATGAGATCAGACAATTCTGGCTGTACAACTGATGGAATCAGAGCAGTTGTAAGCGGTGGTGGAGGCTGCGATGATGAATCCTGTGCAGAAGTCTGTGGAGGATCTGGCATCGATGGAGGCAAAGGCCCAGGCGTTGAGGGGACCGCTATTTCCTGGGTCTGTGGCCTCCTGGGACGTCGATGCGGACGACAGTCGACGATGTCGATGCTTTAACTTAAGTTGGTCGGTCGACTTAGTCGATGCTGTGGACGATGGTGAGGACGGACGATCACCGGATTCGTCCGGGCGAGGTTAAGTAATGCTCGTTTAGTCACTCCAGCCGGAGACGACTTCGATGATTTTGAAGGGGAAGGAATTAGTTGCAGCTGGAACAAATGTTCCATTTTTTCCTGCCTAGCCTTTCGTCCCTATTAGAATTGTTCCATCACCTCTGTAAATAAACAAGCTCTAAATCACACAAACACGACATAATGAGGTTGGCTCTCTGCCTCCCTCCCACACCCTCTTGTTTATAGTATTCTGTGTTCTCCCCTCTTTATTTCCTATTCCCAGTTTAGGCGCCCTTGTTATAATGTAACTTTATGCTTCATCAAATTGTCTCTGGTTATTTGGTTATGGTTAACCGCTTAGTTCGATGTAAACCGAGTTGATTTGATTTGTATCAAGAAAGTCGGTATATAAAAGCCTTAAATAAATAAATAAATAAATAAATCTCAGCACACATAGGACAAGTATTCACGTCGTGCTTTTCACCGAGACAGAGGACACATTCAAGATGTGGGTCGGTGATCGACATGGTTCTGTTGCATATAGGGCATTTTTTGAAGCCCGTAGCCATTTTGTTATCGACGGCCGTCGAAAGAGAATGGGAATTCGTGAGAAAAAATTTCCAAAGATGAGAAATCGAGACCGAGGTACTCACCAGCAGGTGAAAGGGAACCCCGAGAGACCTCTATGAGAGAGAATATTCGAAAAAACTATGACTTTTCAGTCAGAGAATGTTGTGAAGAACTCGCAACGGCTCCTGTCCCGCGATGCTGGTAGCAGCGCGGAAAAGCGAAGACTGAAGAGAGACACCTGTGGCAGAGAATATTATGGCATGCTGGGCATGCTCAGTGGCCTCACAGGGCCAGTCAAAAGTTTCTAGAAACCTTGACAGAAAGATTTCCCGTGCTAGGGCTCCATCGGTGACGTCACCCATATGTGAGGACTAGCATCAGTCTTGTCCTGGGATAAAAACAGCGACCCACTTAACCTGAGCAATTACAGACCAGTATCAAACCTACCCTTAATTGCAAAATTAATAGAAAAAAACTATACAAAAGCAACTAGCAGAACACCTAGATAGCAATAATATCCTGTATCCATCACAACATGGCTTTCGAAAACACTATAGCACAGAGACACTACTGCTTGCGCTGACAGACAACATCATGAGAGGTTTTGATAATAGTAAACATTACTGTCAGCGGCCTTTGATACCGTAAATCATGACATACTTTTAAATAGACTAGAAGAAATTGGATTAAGTAACAAAACTATCAAATGGTTTAGATCATATCTAAGTAACAGATATTTCCAAGTACAAATCAAAGACGTAATGTCAGAAAAAATAAACCTTCAAACAGGAGTACCACAGGGATCTGCCCCATCTGCTACACTTTTCAACATATACCTGTTACCATTGTGTCACCTGCTGGCTGGTCTGGGCATCACACATTATATATATATATGCTGACGATATTCAATTAATACTACCCATCGACGACACAATTGAGAAAACATTAAACATAGCTAACATGTATCTAAATATCATCAAACAGCAACTAAACCAAATGGAGTTAGTAATTAATATAGAGAAAACAGAATTCCTACATTTAGAATGCAAAAATATTGAGATCATTCAGAGCCCAATCACACTCAAAAACAACCAACAAATAAAATTAGCAGAGAAAGTACGGAACCTAGGAGTAATAATTGACACGGAACTAAGCTTAAAACAACATATATCTTTAAAAGTAAAGGAAGGATATGCCAAACTCATGGTTCTCAGAAGACTTAAACCACTTCTAACAACCGCCAACTTTCGATCAGTACTACAAACGTTGATTTTTGCAAGCACTGATTATTGTAACGCCCTTCTACTAGGTCTACCATACACCTCACTAAGACCACTACAAATTTTACAAAACACAGCTGCAAGAATTTTGACCGGTAAAAGTAAAAGAGACCACATCACCGAAACCCTGGCTGAATTACACTGGCTACCCATTGAGCAAAGAAAACAGTACAAAACACTATGCACCATACATAAATTAATACACAACGAAAAAGCAGACTGGCTGAACACAGCCCTTCGCATACACGTCCCTAACAGAAACCTAAGATCAGCCAACAAAGCACTCCTAACTATTCCACCAAGACTAACAGACTAAGAGAAAGGGCGCTATCCTTGGCAGCATCCATACTATGGAACTCCATGCTTTTGGAGTTAAGATTACAAAGAGACAGCAAAACCTTTAGAAAAAGTTTAAAAACCTGGCTCTTTAAACAAGCTTATCAAAAAGAGAAGGGAGAATAGAACCCAGGGAAGTGCAAGGTACGAACAATTGAACTCCCACATACATTGCAGTAATCATTATGTGTGTAGTTTTTATTTATCGTTCATCACTAAAGGATAAGTTACAATTATAAAGCTAGTTTTATACTCAAAATTGATACAGAGAGATTTGGACATGATTTATCACATTTACCAATTAATATTGATTACAAACTATGCTACCGAAACTTTATGGCACCTGTGTAAACTGATATATTTTAGCATCATTACTTTTATGTGCCTTACTGTAAACCGTTGTGACGGTATCCATCTTAACGACGGTATAGAAAAGATTTTAAATAAATAAATAAATAAATAAATAATGACACCTTATTAAAGTAGTTGTAGAAGAAAAAGTCAAAGAAATAGCTTACTGGCAGGAAAAGTCTTTGTGATGCACATGGCTTAAAAAGCTTCTTCCATTCTATTGCATTCTCAGATGGAAAAGTTATTGGATACATGGTGTATTTAAACTTTTCAGGAAATGGCCATTTGTCAAGCTAAAGATTAAAAAAAATAGTTACAATATAGTTACAGCAGCAGAAACATATCTTAGTCTAAGAATTTTAACACAAATACCATTTTTGTTAGAAAATGAAATTGCTTACCAATAAGGTATTCCTTGAAGACCAAGGAATCATCTGTCATACAACTGGGTGACATCATCTGATAGCCTTGGCATGAACACACTTCCAGAACTTTCTAGGAAAACCCTGAAAGTATCTCTGGACAAGAGCAGTAGTTTGTGTCCCTGCTCCATATAGCATGCCTCAGATCTGTTATTAAACTAACAAGCCTAACTCCAAAAGAGGGGGGAGTGAGTATGTGCAACTGGAGAATCTCATTATACCACCTGAACCAATTAACTATTTTAATATTCTAATAGACCGCTTCGATATAATCGTATTAAGCGATTTACATGATTAACATTAATATTTAGAAATATCTAAAAGACATTTTAAAATTAAAAATGTTACTAAATCACATATTAGGAAATGTGCTAAATGGTAAATCCGTGTTATCAGTTGATTGGTTCAGGCACCATCATGCAATTCACTTCTTTGTGCTCTTGAGACTGGCTTTAGGCATGTGCGTCATCTCTCAATTTTGGCTTGACCAGCAAGATATAGTGAATACAGGCTTTATAGAAGTTCTAGTGTGTATGTCAATGAAATTTTTCTTTGAATTATTGTTATTCAGGTTCTGTCATTTGTTATATTTTTCATAGTTTGCCAGTTTGTAACTGGCATCGATAGACTGCATTTTTTCAGTGGCATTCATATGATACCCTATAAAACCGTAGTAAGTATTATCAAGTATATATATTTTCAGTTACTTTTTACGATAGGTTGTTTCATGCCATTGTGTAATGACTAATTGTTGCAGGTTGATACTGGAAGGTTTTCAGCTGCTTACCCTGAGGAACTGATATCTTAATGACCAACAGATAAGCGTTTGTTCTTTAAAATTACTTAAGTATTATTCCCCTGAAGAATCCATTGAATTGGCAAAACAAAGGATCCTTGCAGGGGTACTTTTTCAAATGGTTTCAACATATGGAGTACTTTTTCATGTGGTTTACAAGTGGTTCCAATACATGTAGGTTTCTACTCTATTTTTAGGTCATATATGGAGGTCACATATTATATGTGACAGGTATTTTGTGTTTAGTTTATTAATAGAGATTTGAGAATAAAAATGAATTATAATACACTTTTTGAAGCTAATTTTTGAAGTGTTTTTTTCATTGGTGTGTAATGATGAGCTAAAGGACACTTTGGAATGTTCAAACTAAATACTGCACTAGGCAGAAAGGAAGCACTTAAATTGTTCAATCTTTTTCATTTTTTTTTTTTAGCACAATATATATTTTTTTCAATTAGTTATAGGAAAATTGGTACTTACCTGCTAACTTTCGTTCCTGTAATACCACAGATCAGTCTAGACAAAATGGGTTTTGTTCATCCCTACCAGCAGATGGAGGTAGAGAACAAAACTTTGGGCACTCCCACATATACGAGAGTTCCACCTGCAGTACCCTCAGTATTACTATACCCAAGCCAAGATAAGTAACACCTAATTTAAAAGGCGAACAAAGGTCCAACTGGATACCCCTGACTAACTGGTAACAATATTATGACAGCAAAAACCTCTGACCAAACCAATGGAAACTCTGCTTTGCAGTCAATATACAGCAGTCTTTCGGCATAGATCCTCAGGGCGGGCCTCTAGACTGATCTGTGGTATTACAGGAATGAAAATTAGCAGGTAAGTACCAATTTTCCTTTCCTGAACATACCCAGATCAGTCCAGACAAATGGGATATATCAAAGCCTCCCTACAGTGGGCGGGATCTCGAAAGACCCACACGAAGCACACTCTCCCCAAAAGGGATAGTCTCCGGAGCCCGCACATCCAAACGGTAATGCTTGGTGAAAATATGCAACGAAAACCACACCGCGGCTCTACAGATCTCCTGGGGCAACACTAACTGACACTCAGCCCATGATGTTGCCTGCGCTCGAGTCGAATGTGCTCTAAGACCCACTGGAACTGTTCTTCCTTTGGATACATAAGCTGCAGAGATAGTTTGTTTAACCATTGAGATAACGATGATTTGGACGCCTTCTCCCTCTTTTTTGGTGCCCCGAAAAGAACAAACAAATGATCAGAGCGACAGAAAGCATTAGTAACCTTCAAGTACCGCAACACCACATGTCTCACATCTAAAAGAAGAAGCTCACGTCACATCGAGGGATCCAGAGTCCAATCCGGAAACCCGGAAAACTCCACTGTTTGGTTTACATGAAAACTCGACACCTCCTTGGGCAGAAAGGAAGGCACCGTTCGCAAAGACACCTTTGTCTTACGCAATCTGGAGAAACGGATCCTGACAAGAAAGAGCTTGCAACTCCGAAATCCTCCTAGGCGAACATATCGCGACCAAGAAGACCATCTTCAGTGTAAGGGTCTTCAAAGATGTGCGACTCGGAGACTCGAAAGGATCCTCAAAGAGCCTTCAACACGAGATGGAGATTCCATTTTGGACAAACGCTATGCAGGGGTGGACGAAGATGCTTGAATCCTTGTAGAAACCGAACCACATCCGGATAGGAAGGCAAAGCCTTCCCCTGCACCTTACCTCTGAGACAACCTAAGGCCGAAACCTGGACACGAAGAGAAATGTGGGCCATCCCTTTGGATAAGCCCACCTGTAAAAGAGACAATGTGGGAAACAGAAGCCCGAAGAGGCTCTAAGCCCTGCTGCCCTCACCAGGTCTCAAAGACTTTCCATACCCTGGAATAGGCCAAAGAGGTAGAAGGACGCCGCGCTTGCAGAAGTGTAGCAATGACTGACTCAGAATACCCTTTTATGCGCAATCTCCGCCTCTCAAAAGCCAGGCCACGAGACAGAAGCAATCCTCCCGATCCGAAAATATGTGCCCCTGTCGCAGAAGATTCTGCAAATGGTTCAGATGCAACGGACCGTCTACCGCCAGACGAAGCAGATCCGCAAACCACGGAAGACGAGACCACTCCAGTGCCACCACTACAACGGATCCCGGATGAGCCTCTATCCGTCTGAGTACTCTTGCAATCAGTGGCCAAGGAGGGAAGACATATAGCAGAATGCCGGACGGCCACAGACACACCAGGGCGTCGAGCCCCACCACTCCGCACTCCCTCAGACGGCTGAAGAATCTGTGTCTTGGCATTGAGGCTCGTGGCCATGAGATTGAACTGAGGAGTTCCCCACCGATCGCAAAGAACATTCCATGCTTCCAGAGAGAGCTCCCACTCCCCCGGATCCAACTATTGCCGGCTGAGATAGTCCGCCTGGACGTTGCAGACTTCTGCCACATGTGAAGCGGCGATCCCCTCGAGATGGAGCTCTGCCCACTCAAACAACAGTTGAGCCTCCTGTGCTACCGTAGGACTCTTGGTTCCCCCCTGCCGGTTGATGTAAGCAGTGTTCAAGTTGTCCGAGAAAACTTGCACCATCCGATGGCGGACTAAGGGGAGAAACTCAACCAAAGCCCTGCGCACAGCTCTCATTTCCAGTCGATTGATGGACCACGCCTGCTCCTCCGTCGACCACAGGCCCTGTGCAGTCCTGCCTAGTCAAACCGCAACCCCCAGCCCCGAAGGACTGGCATCCATGGTCACCACCACCCAATCCGGGACCTCGAGAGGCATTCCCTTCTCCAGGTTGCTGCACGTCATCCACCAGAGACAGGGACAGAAAGTACTGCTGCAACCGAGGACTCCAAAGGGACAGCAACACTCTCTGCAGAGGCCTCAAATGAGCAAAAACACATGGTACCAGCTCCAACGTGGACGCCATAGAGCCTAGGACCTGTAAATAATCCCAGACCTTTGGCATCGGCAGACGCAGGAGACTAGCAACTTGTTACTGAATCTTGTTCATCCTGTCGTCCGTGAGAAACACTCTGCCCCGCTGAATGTCGAACCAGGCCGCTAAGTACTCGAGGGATTGAGAAGGCATCAAGATGACTCTTCTGCACATTGATGATCCAACCCAGCGATTCCAGGAGGGACCACACTCCTTCTACCGATCACACACTCTTCTAGAGACTTCGCCCGGATCAGCCAGTCGTCCAAGTAAAGGTGTACCAACAATCCCTCCTGTCGCAGAGCTTCAGCCACCACCACCACCATCACCTTCGTGAAGGTGCGCGGAGCTGTGGCCAGACCGAAAAGGAAGTGCCTGAAACTAATAGTGCTGTCCTAGTACCATGAACCTGAGGAACTTCTGATGTTCCTGCCGGATGGGGCTATGGAGATAAGCCTCGGTGAGATCCAGAGACGCCAAGAACTCTCTGCTCCTTACTGCCACAATTACGGTTCGCAACGTCTCCCTCCGGAAGCACAGTACCTTCAAATTCTGGTTCACCTTTTTCAGATCCAGGATAGGTCGAAAAGTGCCCTCCTTCTTTGGCACCACAAAATAGATGGAATACCAGCCCAGACCCCGCTCAGACGCCGGCACCACCGCCTCCAGACTTACTAACCGAAGAAGCGTTTTCTGGATAGCCACCCATTTGCTTCGGGGAAAGACAACACGATTCCAGAAAGGCAGGCCTCAGGGGCAGAGAAAACTCTAAGGTGTAACCTGCGCTCACCAGACTCAACACCCAGCGGTCTGATGTAATCTCGGTCCACTCCTCGTAAAAATGGGCTAGCCGGCCCCCGATTACCAGAGACGAAGAGTGGATCTGCCAGAACTCATTGGGAGGACTTATTGCCACCTGCTCCCTGGGCGGCCCCGCCTCTTAAAGACCTTCCAGTCCCCCGAAAAAGACTGCTGTCTATTACAAGCTTGAAGTTGCGCGGAGCCTCCTGAAGATCTCACCGGACGAAAACGTCTGGCCTCCCGAAAACGAGGCTGAGAGGAAAAGGGCTTGCGGCCCGACTTCCGATAGCCGATTGCCTTTTGTCTCACCCAGAGATATCAAGTGGTCCAGGTCTTCACTGAACAACAGCTTCCCCTGAAAAGGTAAATTACAGAGCTGCGACTTCGACGAAAGGTCAGCCGACCAATTACACAGCCGCAAGTGACGTCGAGCAGCCACTACCGACACCATACCACGGGCCTTGGCGCGTACCAGGTCATACAAAGAGTCAGCCCCATAGGCAATCCCCACCTCCAGGCGAGCTGCCTGGATCGGAGACAGAACACCAGAGGCAGACTGCTGCTGCAGCTTCTGAACCCAACACAAACAGGCCTGCTGCATGAGACTTGCACAGACTGCCGACGCAGGCCTAGAACCTCAAAGGCTCTCTTGAGGTGTACCTCCAACTTACAAACCTGAACATCTTTCAGAGCAGAAGCTCCAGCCACTGGAATGGTAGTCTTCTTGGTAACCGCCGCATCCACTTTCGGGACATTGAGGACATCCAAATGCTCCTGCAGCAGTGGATACAGCTTGGACATTGCTCTGCCGATTCGCAGCCCCGAGTCAGGGGAGTCCCACTCCCTGGTAATCAGTTTCTGGATCTTCTTTGGAATTGGAAACGCACTGGGAGCCTTCTGAAGGCCATCCTGCCCCTGATTAACTCCCTCCGCATCAGAATCCTCCAGAGTAAGCTTAACTCCCAACTCTTCCAACACTTGGGGAATGAGCAGTCGAAGCTCCTCTCTCAAGCAGGCAAATGGCGCGTGGATCACCACCTTCCGCCTCCGGAATTTCCACTACCCCCTGATCCAATCTAGGATCTAGGGGGTCCAGAGGAGGGTCCCCTATCGGATCCACATCCTGATCGGCTCCCAAGGAAAAAACATCCGCCTCCTGGGAGTCCTCCGAATCAGACTTCTCTTGCTCCGGGCGGTCACCCTAGCGAAGCGAAGCAGGGGCTCCCTAGCGTACCCAAGGTACGCTAGGGAGCCCCTGCTTCGCTTCTCCAAGTCCATGTGGTCAACTTCCTCCCGCACGTGCCTGCCTGCCTAGCTAGGAAGGCATCATGGAGAAGGAGAACAAATTCGGGTGAATTTCCCCCCCCCCCCCCGAGATTCCAGAAGGACGTTTGGGGCTGCTCGGACCCAAGACACCCTGATCCGCAGGGTCTGGAAGTGTTCTAGAAGCACCCAAAGGCGTGCTTCCCCCTGCACTGTGGGATCCGCTAGCCGGTGCCACCTCCGCAGCCATTGCCACTCCCACTCCCTCCTGAGCCCCCAGATCCCCTGCAGCGGACCTGGCGCGATGCCGCGGCTTTAACTTTGGCTCCAATGCCCCCTCCTCCCTCCTGCACACTCCGTGCAGAGGAGGTGGTCATTAAGAAGGGCCACCCGAGCCCCACATGACCGACAGGCTTCCCCTTGCTGCAAATCTGCCATCACTTTAGTTATTTTAACTTTTTTTTTTTTTTTTAATTCTAAAACAGCAGTGCCTGCAAACGCTGAATCAATACTAGACGCGGCTGAGCCACAAGGGGGAGGGCCGCACCACGCAGCCGAGAATCAAACAGAGGAGGATGCACTACCCCTGCAAATCCTGCCGGCGCAAAAGACCGGCCTCTGTGCCATCAGAAAAAAAAACGCGCGCTAAAACAACTGTGGAGCTTAGCCTGCAGAAGCAGCAAAAAAAACGGCAAGCAAACCCCACCCCGGGGAAAATCGCCGCTGCCAGCTGTCACCAATCCTCTGCTTACCTCTGTGCCCGCCTGCGACGAACACAGAGGCTCTGTACTAAGAGGCAGCTCAGCTAAACCAGAGCTACTTCAGCTGCAAAGCAGGACTTTTTTTTTTTTTAAACTAAAAAAAATTAAAGGCACAGACACCCAACAAGTTCCCATAGAAAAATAAAAGGTAGGGTACTTCCCTGAAAGGTGCTCTGGCCAGCGGAGGGGGCTTCAGGTTCCATTGAGGGAGCCAGACCACTGGCTATCCGGGTCCTGGAGATGCGGGTTGAACTAGGCAGGGGTATCCAACCCCCTGTTCGCCCGGCTCAACTCAAGAGATGGCCCGTGTCCAGGAACCTGGCACCTCGGGGAGCAAATTTTCCTGAACAAGCCTCAATCAGTCAGGACTGCAGGTTTAGCACCTCTACCCTACATGTAAACCGTTAGCGACAGTATAGAAAAGATTTTAAATAAATAAAATACCATCTGCTGGAGGAAGAGAAATACTGAGGGACTGCAGGTGACACTCTTGTATATGTGGCAGTGCCCAAAGTTTTGTTCTCTACCTCCATCTGCTGGTAGGGATGAATAAAACCCATTTGTCTGGACTGACCTGGATATGTTCAGGAAATGGTTATACTGCTTTTTTGTTTTCTTTACATTTAGATATTTGTGGTTTCTTTATAACGATAGACCAAAATCAGAAAGTAACATTATCTGTTTTCAATATGGATACTTCTTAAAGCTGCTAGCTTTCTTTTTTACAATCATCAGAAAACCTGAAGATGCAAATCATACAGTTTTGGGGTTTTTTTTTTTTTTTTTTTTTTTTTTTAAATGGCTCAATTTAGGAAGGCTTGCCAGAAATAGCCCCTCCCCTCCCATAAAAAAGGCCCTGACAGGAATGTAGGAAAATAAAGAAAACTCTAAAACCAACAAATCTAATTAGAACTGTAAGAGAAAAGAAAAAAAAAGTACTATGATGCACTTTTAGCCTGAAAAAGAAAAACTGTTCAGAAAGAGCACAAGAACAAACTCCAGCAATTTAAGAAAAAAGCGTGTTCATCTTGGCAGTGATGAAATGAGGTACACTGTATGAGCACAAGGACATAGAAATTACCAAAGTATGCCCAGAGAAACTTTCAAATTTTTCTGAGAAAGCTTTGGAAATGTATTCCATAATCGGTGTCATCGGATGATGTCACTCAGTTGTGTGAATTGCCGATTCACCTTTCTGCTGAAAATCTACCTTATAAATGGCCTGTGACCGACGGCCCGCAAATGCGCAGTAGAGCGCAGCTCTACTGCGCATGTGCGGGCAAGGATGTCGATCAGAAAAAAAAATGGCGGTGGGGCCGCAGGAGCGGGAGGAGAAGCAGCGGCGCCGCGCGCGCGCGCGGTGCCGCTGCTTCTCCTCCCCAGATCTGCCGGCAGATCTCGGGGGGGGGGTGTCACTCCCGCGCCCCCCCCCCGAGATCTGCTGGCAGGAGCGGGAGGAGAAGTAGCGGCACCGCGCGCGCGCGCGGTGCCGCTACTTCTCCTCCCCAGATCTGCCGGCAGATCTCGGGGGGGTCACTGCCGCGCGCGCGGGAGTGACCCCCCCCGAGATCTGCCGGCAGGAGCGGGAGGAGTTAATGGAGCCGGGTGAGGGTTGCGGGAAGTCGCGCTTACGGCGCCGGGAGGAAATGGAGGTGGGTGAAGGGAGGGAGAGGGGGACTGAGTGAGTGGGAGGGAGAGGGACTGTGTGAGTGGGAGGGAGAGGGGGGACTGAGTGGGAGGGAGAGGGGGGACTGAGTGAGAGGAGAGGGAGGGTGGAGAGGAGTGGGTGGGGGAGGGGGGTGGTGAAGAGTGAGGGGAGAGAGAATGAGGGGGAGGTGAGAGACAGAGGGATGTAGCCCGTTTTAACGGGCTTTACGGCTTGTAGAAGTATAATGAACAAAATACCACATAGCAAGTACCCACTAGTATGCTCGATAATGTGCTATTAAACACAAATAAGCCTCATGTCCAAATCAAATGTGAGTGCTTCCAACATTGCCAAATTAATTTCCATACAGTGTGTGCATGACAGAGACTGATTCATGGTCCCAAACTGGACACCAGCAGGTAAGTGTAGACAACTTTATGAAAGATCTTTGTCCCTCAAAACAGTCCCAGGATGAAACTAACATCAGGATAATAGTTCATTTACTGGGTTTGCTGAAGTTGAATACTTTAGATATATTCTTGTTGATTTTTCAGTTTTACTTGCAGATGAAAAGTTAAAAAAAATTGTTTTGGGTGAATGAATGAGAAGACCAATGGTGTTCTTTGTAGACTTCACATCTGGCTGCTGCCATCCGTTCAAATATTTATTATAATCGTTTGACATTTTGGTGGGAGCACCTATATGATTTATCTGGTGGTGTTTATTTTTTAGTTAATTTTCTCCTTCTCTCGTTGCTATTGTTTCTGACTAAAGCTTGAGATAAAGCATATAGCCCTATTTTGTTTGTTCTGATAGATAAAAACATAAATACACAATTTTGTAGCTATTTTAGAAAATGCATTTGACCAAATTTATAGTTTAAGATTAAAGAACACCAAGGCTACAAACTTTATTAAAACATAATCAGAAAATATATTAAATCAAAGTTCTCACTGCAGTAACTGCTAAACAAAAAAAAATTGTGTAACTGTTGGCCAAAATTCTGCATCAGTTTTAAAATGACAGAAAATTATTAAACTAGTTTTAACATTTTTTTTCCTCATCTCAGTTGCCTTCTCTACCCGTCCACCCCCTCCTGGCACAGTCTTCCCATTTTCCTGCCAAAACTTTCTCTTATCTGTAAAACACATCTTCTCCCCACCTCTTTTTGTAGACTTCTTCCCTTCTACTCTCCATCTCTTAATTCTCCCTTCCCACCTGCTCTTTTCCAGAGACCACAATTTTTCACCTTCTGTGGTAAGTCCAGATGGATGGCTTTCAATCAGGGTTGCAGATTTCAATATCTACCATTCTACTCTCTTTGTGGGCCTAGTAGGATGGGCTCCATCTGGCTACAGGATCGCCTCCTTAATGGGTCTGACACAATAGTTTCTCATTGGACCACTGACTGCAGTACCTCCTAGCTTGGTGAACCCAGCAGGAAAAATTCTGTCCAGGCCACAAGTCTCAGAAGCCCAGATAAAATGGAGTTTTGCCCAAGCCGCAAGATCTCCCCCATCTTAGTAGGTCTAAAGGAATGGGCTCTGCTGACCAGACAATAGGCCTCCACCACTCATCCACCATCAATGTCATTGCCATAGCACAGAAACTGCCCATCTTTTATGGCTCAGCCATAGATGTCATCTCTCTTACTTCATAGACCTAGCAAGATGGATCCCTACTTAGGCTTTAAAATCTCTTTATCCCTTGGGCCTGGTGAAATAGGCTCCACCTGGGCTAAAGGACTCATTTCCCTTTCCAAAATGGCCCTGATGAGATGGGATCGGCTGGGAATGTAGGCTTAAACATATCCTCCCTCAGTAGGCTGGGTAAGATGAACACTATTCAATCTACTCATCTTGCTCCCCAATGCTTTCCACTGACAAGAAGATTGTGCACACTTCCTGACAGAAGATGGCACCAGGATAGAGGAAAGTTGTATAGCAACTGCGCCAATGTAAAAAAAAAAAAAAAAAAAGTCACCAATGTTTACCCTTCTTTCATGCAACAGAAAAACTGTATCCTCAACACAATCTAGAGAGGAAATCCACTCAGTCCCAAAGTTACTATAACTGTCTCTATTCTTTTGGGCCACAACTACTTTGTTTCAATGGAACAATCCCTCACTACCCATCAACTACTGCAAATTGGTTACATCTTGGAAGAATTCCTTCTCTAGAAAAAGGATTTCTCTCTCAGAACAAGAACATCAAGAATGTTTACCTAAGCAGGAAGGAGAAGCAAGTTTGCTTACCGTAAACGGTGTTTCCGTAGATAGCAGGATGAATTAGCCATGCTGTCATGGGAAATGTCCATCAGGGCCAGGAGGCGGAGCTTCTTAGTAGAATACAGAGCTTTGCTCAGTGGGGCTGCGTGTGCCTTCCCACGCAGAAAAACAGTCTCTCCTCAGTCTGTGATTTAGCAGTTCATGAAATAATTTGCAGACTATCCAGGGAGGTGGGTGGGTCAGCATGGCTAATTCATCCTGCTGCTATCTATGGAAACACCGTTTACGGTAAGCAAACTTGCTTTTTCCAGTTGATAGCAGGGCTGAATTAGCTATGCTGTCATGGGAGTCTTAAGCTCCTGATCACGCTACCATATGTTTGGGTTTTTATTGCGTGATGTAAGGTATGGATAGTCTGTTGTAATTCAGGCTGACATCGTTTGCAATATGATTCTTCCTAGCTTAGCATAGTCAGTTGTCTGTTGATCCAGACAGTAGTGGGACGTGAACGTGTGCAACGAAGACCATGTCGCTGCCTTACAAATGTCTATGGGCAGTACCTGAGAGAGGTGTGCCATTGAGGTTGACACTGCCCTTACTTGGTGCGCATTAGGGTGAGAATCTAAGGGTAGATTATTCTTCGTGTAACAGAATTGAATGCATTGGGCTATCCAGCTGGATATAGTCCTTTTTGCTACCGGAAGGCCGGGAGCGTTTGTGTTGAAAGAAAAATAATTGGGACACTTGTGTCTCAGAGTGTGTTCGTTGTTTATAACAAGCCAACACTCTCCTGCAGTCCAATGTATGTAATAGATGTTCTCTGTCATTCTGATGCGGTTTGGGAAAGAACGTTGGTAACTCGATGGATTGGTTCAAGTGGAATTGGGTGACTACTTTTGGCAGGAAAGATGGCTGCGTTCGCAGCACTACCTTATGATGGAAGAATTTCAGGTATGGACTGTAATGCACCAAAGCTTGGAGCTCACTGACTCTGCGTGCTGATGTTAAGGCGACGATGAATACTACTTTCCATGTGAGATATTTGATGTGGGCCGCATCCATTGGTTCAAAGGGTGCCACCATCAATTGTTCCAGTACTAAACTGAGATTCCACAGCACCGGAGGCTTTGAGATTGGAGGTCGCAGGTGGGTGAGGCCTTTCAGAAATCGTGAAATGAAAGGATGGACGGAGATGGGCTGCCCCCTATATGGGCGGTGATAAGCTGCTATCGCACTGAGGTGTATTCTAATAGATGAGGTTGCAAGGCCCGTTATATATAATGAGAGAAGATAATCCAATAATTTTTCTGGTGAGCATTCTAATGGAGGTATTCCTTTAGATGAGCACCAGGCCGTATACCTCTTCCATTTGAAGCTATAGTTTCGACGGGTAGAAGGTTTGCGAGGCAAGGAGAATAGCTTGTGCTGACAGTGATATTCCTTGCTCAGTCAAGAGGAGCCGCTCAATCTCCACGCAGTCAAGTGTAGGGAGCTATGCATGGGATGTAGTAGGGTCCCCTCGTCTTGCGTCAAGAGATCTGCGTGGTCTGGTAGCAATATTGGGTCTGCTACTGACAGATGTAGCAGATGGGTGTACCACGGTTGTCGTGGCCACACAAGTGCTATCAAGATTAATTGAGCTGCGTCTCTTATGCATTTTTGTGATGTTCTTGTTATGAGGGGTATTGGAGGGAATGCATACATGAGAGGTTCCGTCCATGGCAGGAGGACGCATCCTGTGCTGTTCGGTTCTTGCTGGCCCACACTGAGCAAAGACGAGGGACTCTCGTATTGAGTTCCGTCACGAAAAGGTCTATGGTTGGCTTTCCCCATGTCTTGAAAAGAGTGTCCACTACTTGTTGATTGAGTGTCCACTCGTGAGGGTACAATATGCAGCTGAGGCGGTCTGCCCAAGTGCTGATGGCTCCTGGCAGGTACGTCACCTGAAGATGTATTGAGTGACGTGACGCATGGTCCAATATATGCAGGGTTTCCTTGCAAAGGGACCAGGAACCTGACCCTCCTTGCTTGCTGATGTAGAACATTGCCACCTGATTGTCAGTGTAGACCAGTGATGGCTAACCTATGACACGCGTGTCAGAGGTGACACGCCAAGACGTTTTTGCTGACACGCGCAGCGTTTCATGGACTATGGGTAATTTTTTTTTTTTTTTTTTTAATCGGCTGTGCCGAGCCTTTTTTTTTTTTTTCGGCTGCGCCGACCCTTTAAAATTAGGTTTTTAGTATTTCCCCCCACCCTCCCTCCCCAATGCCCCCGGACGCAGGGAGGCTCATTTGGCGCAGCGATAGGCAGGGCCATGGTGAGGCTCACGTCACCACGGCCCGAAGAAACAGATCGCATTTAAACGTGCTGATGCTCCTCCTCCTTCCTGTCTGTGCGGCCCCGGAAGTAAACGTTGCTGGAGCCACGTGGGCAGGAAGGAGGTGAAGCATCAGCGCGTGCAGAAGAGGAGCAGCACTTGTGCTTACAGGCCACTGCGACTTTCAAGTCGCAGTGGCCCGAGAAGAGGAAGAGGCCCGGTAGCAGGGCCACCGCGGCCCAAGAAGATCAGGGCCGCTACAGGGCCCATCCTGCGGCGACCCGCGAAGAGGAGGCCCAGAGGTGAGAGAGAAGCTGAAGGTCTGTAGAGTGTGTGTATGTATATGAGATGAGTTGAGAGATTGTGTGCGTGTATGAGATGAGTTGAGAGATTGTGTTTGAGAGTGAGGACCTGAATGTTTGCAGAGACAGCATGTGCTTGAGCAAGACAGCATGTGCGAGAGAGAGAGAGAGAGAGAGAGAGAGAGAGAGCCTGGGTGTGTAAGTCAGACAGCATGTGCCAGTGAGAGATTGTGTATATGAATGATTGTATGAGAGAGCATGTGACAGTGAGAGCCTGTGTGTATGAGAGAGAGAGAAATGCATGTGAGAATGAGAACCTGACTGTGTGTTGGAGGGAAGAAGATGGAGAGAAAAGAAACAAAAAGAGAGACGACAATATAAAAGGAATTGGCAAAAAAAATAAGAAAGGGAAGGTGGAAAAAAAAAAAGCCTGTGACCAACCAATTAGAAAACTAAGATCAGACAACAAAGGCAAAAAAAAAAATAGATTACTTTTTAGTGATTGGCACGTGTAATCTTTGGGAATGTGCAAGAATAGCACTTTCTCTACGGATCTCACAATGTACGAGATCAGCATGGAGAAAGTGGAAGCCCACAGGGCCTGCAGAGGAGGCAGCAGAATGGACTTCAGTGTCAGTAGCAGCAATCGGCACCTCCCCAATAGCCATATGGCAGCCTTGACAGTGGCACCAGAGGAATGAGAGAGGTTCCGAGGTTGCTGGCAAAAGAGAGGGGGGTCTGCATTTAGTGTGTGGCATGTGTATGAATGGGGCTCTGCCTGGGGGGTGTATGTGTGTGAATGCATGGGTGCCTGCCTGGGGGTCTGTGTGTGAGAATGAATGTGTGCATGCCTGGGGGATGGGGAGGGAGTGGTGTGAAAATGAATGGGAGCCAATAAAAGAAACAGACTGACAGATGAAGTTTGTAACTCTTGCTTGGGCTTGAAGTGTACGAAATACCAACCTTCAATTGAAGATTTAGCCAATGAAATTCAGCAACAAAAAAGTCACTAAGCAGGTAAGGTAAAGAATTATTTGTTTTTGCTTTATTAATAAATACAGTACATATATTAAAATTATAACTGTTATTAATTAGAGCTACAAATATCACAAAATTATGGATTTTTCTAGAAGTGACACACCACCCGAGTTATGCTCGGGTTTTTTATGAATTTTGACACACTGAGCTCAAAAGGTTGGCCATCACTGGTGTAGACCATGACCCATCGTCCTTTTAAGTGCGGAAGGAATGTTTGGAGGGCATTCTTTATCTCCCTGAGTTCTAGGAGGTTGATCTGCAGGCATTGTTCCTGTGCGGACCATAGCCCTTGGGTTTGTAGTTGGTCCAAATGTGCCCCCCCAGCCCTTGTGAGAGGCATCGGTAGTCAGTACTGCGTTGTGAGGGGGTGTGGTGAACAGTGCTCCTTTCTTGAGATTTGGCTCCTTGAGCCACCACTGTATATCCTGCAGCATTGCCGGGGTCAAAGTCACTCGCGATGTTAATGGTTGTGAGTGCTGCTTCCATTGTCTTTTGAGTCCCCATTGTAGACGACACATGTGTAGTCTCGTATTGGGAACGGTGTGAATGGCTGCCGCCATGTGTCCCAGAACGGTGAGAACCTGCCGTGCTGAAGGCTTCTTGAGTAACCGGGTGGCCTGAAAGAGACGTCGCATTTCTAGTCTCCGTTCTTTCGGCAGGAAAGCCCTGGTTCGGATTGTATCGAGACGCGCCCCAATGAACTGAAGCGACTGCGTCGGAATCAAATGGATTTTTGGTAATTGACTACAATCCCCAAACTGTTCAAACAGTGAAAGGTCTGGTGAATATAGGCGGTGAGAATCTGCAGTTCGGACGCCACTATGAGCCAGTTATCCAGATATGGAAAGATTTTGATGCCCGTTGACGGAGATGTGCCACCACCACTGCCATACATTTGGTAAAGACCCTGGTGGCTGCTGAAAGGCTGAAGGCTAGTACCTTGCATTGATAATGTTGTTCCCGAAATTGGAAGGATAGGTACTGCCACGAAGAGTGGTGTATAGGAATATGGGAATAGGCATTTTTCAAATCTATCGAGCACATCTAGTCCTTGGGTTGAAGAAGTGGTAAGATGGTTTTCAGGGACACCATTCTGAATTTCTCTTTGACTAGGTGCTTGTTCAACTCCCGTAGATCTAAGATCGGTCTCTGTCCCCTGGTTTTCTTGGGAATTAGGAAATACGGTGAGTAAAATCCCTTGTTGCGAGCATGTGTTGGTATCCGTCGGATCACTCGCTGCTGGAGTAGGGATGAGATTTCCTGTTGCAATTGAGTCTGTTGCCCTGGAACTCGATTGAGCAGTAGATGCAGCAGATTGGGTTTGTTGTTGAATCAGAGTTGATAACCCTGTCTTACTATTTCTAGAACCCAGAGATCCGTGGTGATGGTCTCCCAGTATGGTAGGCACAAGGTAATCCTGCCCGGCGAGTGCAGTAGCAGTGATGATGGCGTCTGCACTAAAAAGAGGGGGGTCGCTTTAAATGAAGTTTGAGGTTGTTGTGTTGGTCTACCTCTCCTAGGTTGAAGAGGTTGAGGTGTCACCCGCTGCGGCGGGTTGTAAGGAGCAGGGCGAAATTGTTGATATTGCCAGAAGGGCCAACGGTTATATGGTTACCGTGGTTGAATACGTAGTATCGACGCTGTGTAGTGAAGGAAGGTGTTTGCATCAATGATTGGACAGCAACTACTTGGTCCTTTAAGCTTGAGACAGTCTCTTGGACTTTGTCTCCGAAGAGATTGCCCCCTCTGCATGGTATATTCGCCAGTCATTCGTGCAGTTCTTCCCGAATGGCACTGGAGCGGAGCCAGGCAGAGGCCGAAGTGCGAGCCGATGACTCAAACGCTTCGTACACCATTCGGAGAAGGTGCCGAATGCCTTCTTCCAAGTCCTGAATTGGTTGAGTTATTGAAGGTGACGATTCTTGATTGGGCAGCGCAGTCTTTAGTGTTTGCAGACTTTCATATAAATATTGGACCAGGTAGAACTGGTGCTGACTGATCCAGGAAGAAAGCATAGACTACTGTTATGCTCTTTTCCCGAAGTCATCTAGGAGCCGCTGTTCCTTCCCTGGAGGTGCCAATCCATGTAGCTTAGATCTTTTGGTTCTCTGCATCACAGATTCTACGACTAGTGAAGAGTGTGGAAGTTGCGGCATGGAATAGAACTGTGATTTTTGCATTCTAAATTTAAGATCAGTCTTTCTGGAGACTGGTGTGGTAGTGTAGGGGAATTCCCACGTTTTTTCTAGGATGGAATCCAACACCTTGAGGGATGGAAGTGAGGCAGGTTCCGCTGGTACTTCAAATATTTTAAGGAGACCAAACGTTTCCGCCAGAGGGTCCAGTATCTTTTGGACCTCTAGGTTAAGAATGGCCCCCATCTTATCTAAGAATTTTGGATAAGAGAGATTTTCCGGGGGCGAGTATTGTTCAGGTGTCTTATCTGGCGGGTCCAATGGATATCCCGTGGATGATGAGGGAGATGAAGGAGGGGAATCCAAATCTGCTATTGCTGGTGACTTGTCCTTTCTCGGTTGTATGGCCACATGGTGGGACAGACCTGGTGGGGAGAGGTCCCTCAGACCTGGTAGGGAGGTGAAGGAGGTGAGCTACCCACAGGAGACGGAGGGAGTTGGAACGTGGATTGTAACGTTTCAAAGAATCCCACTAGGGCAGATGAGAGTTGTGAAAACGCCTCTTGTGTCTGTGGAGGCATCCGTGGTTTCAGCGGTGTCTCCCTAGGAGGCGTGTATTCCACGTCTAACATGGTTCACCTTCTCTTTTGAACTAGTTCTCGTGGACCTGTTTCGTCAGTCTGGTGAGAGCCAGGTGAATAAGGGGCCGATGTCTGACGTGGAGAGGAGGAAGAAGATATAATTCTGACGCACTCCTCCTCAGATTGCGCTGTTGACCTATTATAACCTGCACTCCTTGGAGATATGGAGCGTTCAGAGATATGGGGCGTTTGGAGAAGTGAGGGCTATGGAGCCATCTGTCCCTATATTGCGAGGTGGAAACAGATCCTCTCACCAGGGATGGGGACGACTGTGGATAGATTTCACTCGACCTGGCCCTGCGCTTCTCCTTCCTTCGTTCATGTTCCGAGTGGGTTTCATCCCTGGGAAGATGAGTCGAGACATGCGTCGATGTTTTCTTTGTATGCGTCAGTTTTGCCACTCCGAGCGTCGGTTTAGACCTTGCATGCGTCTGTTTCTCTGCGGTATTGGATTTGGGTTGTTCATGCGTCAACAGGAAAATTAGTTCTTACCTGTTAATTTTCGTTCCTGTAGTACCACGGATCAGTCCAGACAGTGGGTTGAGCCTCCTTTCCAGCAGGTGGAGACAGACTAAAACTCGCAGGATTCCTATATCAGGACAGAGCCTATCCTCTCACCCCTCAGTATAACGTATGTCAAAGCATAAAACAATAAACCCAAGAATAGGATCAAGCAAGTAACCAAAAAGCTCAACGGAGCAACCATAGATTAATGTAGAAGCATGGTATACCTATATGCTCTTGCATAAACTTGGTATAAAATAACCACCAAGGCTTCCGGTGTAAATGCTCAGTAATCTTGCACCAAGGAAAATATGAAAATCTGCAGACCTGCAAGAAAACAAGCTTCGAGAGGACAGAAGACAGACCCGGATCAGTCCAGACAGTGGGATGTACCAAAGCTTCCCTAAACTGGGTGGGACTGAGACAGTCCCGCTCGAAGCACTTGCCGCCCAAAGGAACCGAACACGGGGCGTGGACATCCAGACGGTAGTGCCGAGCAAAAGTTGCAGAGACGTCCAAGTGGCAGCCCTGCAAATCTCCTGCGGGGAGACAGACTGACTCTCCGCCCACGAAGTAGCCTGAGAACGGAGAGAATGGGTTTTCAGACCCTCAGGAAGTGGACAACCCTGACAAAGATATGCCGAGGAAATGGCTTCTTTCAACCACCGCGCAATCGTGGTCTTAGAAGCCTGTTTACCCCGGTTGGGACCACTCCAAAGGACAAAGAGATGGTCCGATATGCGGAAGTCATTGGTGACTTGAAGATAACGGAGCAAGACTCGCTTGACATCCAGCCGACAGAGGTCGCCCCCAGCTGTACCCGCAATCTCCTCCGGACAGAACGCAGGGAGTTCTACCGAGCGGTTGATGTGAAAGGCGGAGACAACCTTAGGCATCGGTGGAATCTCTGATGGAACCGAATTTGGCATCTGAATCTGTCCCGATGGCATCGGTGACGCGATCGGCGATGGTCTCGGTAACTGCATCAATGGAGTCTCCGATGGAACCGGGAACGGTGTCGATGGAAGGCTTGTGTCGATGGCGCTGGTCTCGAAGGTTGTGTCGGTCCCGGCAGGGTGTTCAGAAGCGCATTCCTGACCGCCTGGCGGATATATCCATCCAGTTCCACCCACATAGCTGGTGAAACCAGAGCAGCTATGGGGGGAGGCAGTGACGGCGATTCCGGTACCTCCGCAGAGCCCTGGGGAGGTACGGTTCCCATCACCGGTATCGGTGGGGATCGCCGTGGAGTTGAAGGCCTCTGAGAAGCCTCATCCGTCTGAGGTTTCTTAGATGGAGATCCGGAATCCTTCGATGACATACTGGATCGATGCCAGAACCGTGTGGCCTTCGATGCCGATGCTTTTCCTTGTGTTTTTCGCTGCCCGATGTCGATGCCCTCGAAGAAGGAGAGGGGGAAGTTAGGGATGTATCTCCCACCTCATCTGGAACTCGTTTTTTAAGTATTACTTTACGAATCGCTCCAGCCAGAGACGATTGTGCGGACGTTGATGCTGAAGGGAGCAACTGAAGGTAGAAAAGTTGCTCCATTTTTTCCATCCGGAGTCGTCATCCTTTTGTCGTCATCTCGGCGCACTTTGGGCAGGACTGGACGTCATGTTCCCCGTCGAGACAGAGCACACACTCTAAGTGTGGGTCTGTGATGGACATGGTCCTACCGCAATTAGGGCATTTTTTGAAGTCCGTAGCCATAGTTAGTCAGACAGCCGTCGACGACTTAGGCTAAGAAGAAAAAACGGTATGGAACACATGGAAATAAATTAGAAAACTTACCGCGATGTTATATATAGGGAGACCCTTGCGGAAAGAAGTTTTCCTAAAGTTTTTGCTAAACTTTTTAAAGTATGGTGAAATCAGCACAGGACTCCAAATTAACCGTGAGGCTAACAGCTCCGCGGAAAAAAGAAGACTGAAGGGAGACCCTGTGGCAGAGAATATAATGGCATGCTGGGCATGCTCAGTGGGCACTCTCTGTGCCAGTCAAAAAGTTTAATAGAAACTTTGACAGAAGTTTTTCCATATAGGGCTCCATTATCGATGTCACCCATATGTGAGGACTAGCATTCTGCTTGTCCTGGGATAACACGGAATCCAAACTGTGAAAGTTTGGACTGATAACCAAGCAGCAATTTTGCAGATTTCTGCAACAGACATGGTTAGGAAATAAGCCACAGTCTGATGAGCCTTGACAGAATCCATAATCTGTAAATCGGACTGTGCACAACAATGTGCTATACAATTTGCTAGCCAATTCAACAAAGTCTTTTGGCAACTATCATTCCCTACCTGTTGGGATCAAATATGAATAGGTGAGCAATTTGTCAGTGAGGTCAAGTCCTTGTAATATGCTAAGGCTCTGTTACAGTCCAAGAAATGAAGTGTCTGTTCTCTTATGTGCATGCAGTCTTGGAAAGAATGTAGGAAGCCCAACTGACTGGTTGATATGGAATGCAAATATAACTTTCACAATAAATTTTAAGTGAATACATAGGGCTCTTGTGAAAAATCTGGAAGGTATGGCAAATAAGACCAGTGTCTATAATTCACTCACTCTTTGTGCCAAAAGTGACAGCCACAAGGACCATCACCTTTCAAGTCAGAAAAGCAAGTTTGCTTACCATAGTTTGTTTATTCATACATAACACGATAAATTAGCCATTTCACTTGGATGACAATCATCTGGAGGCACTGAATGGCTCATCTCTTCAAGTTAGTGGAGCTTTGCGTTCTACTGAGCATGTGTGGGAATTCCTGCACGGACCTTGCCTTGTGAGCCTTCTCAGTCAGTACCAGAGCTAAGTCTAGCTATGTAGTTGACTCTCCAGGGAGATGGAGCATATTCCATGGCTAATTCATCCTATCATTTATGGTAAGCAAACTTGCTTTTTTCTGTCGATAAGCACGCTGAATTAGCCAATACATGTGGGGAGTCAAGTTGAGGGTTGCAGCAGAGTATTTACTTAATCACAGACCCTATTGTAGTGAGTGGTCTACAATGAAAAATTTCACAAGATTCCCTGCCAAATCTACTGTCAGTCTTTGAGAGATTATCAAGACATTAGTGGGATGTGAAGGTATGACCTCAAGTTGCAGCTTTGCAGATGTGTATGGACACTTCAGTGAACAAGGTGAGCAACAGAGGAGGCCATGGCTCTCACTTGATGAGCTTTAACTAAATCAGAGTTGTAAATCTGCTAAATCTTAGCAGTGCTGAATACACTCAGTTAACCAATTACATAATGTTTGCTTGGCAACCACAGCGCCTAGACCAACACTGATTGGTTTTATGATGTGTCCGAGTTTGTCTTTTGTAGTATGCCAAAGCCTGTTTGCAGTTTGAAGTATGAAGGGCTTTTTTGCCTTCATGAGCAACCAGCCTTGGAAAAATGTAAACAGAGCGAGTGAATTATAAATGCCAAAGTCTGTGACCATCTTTGGAAGAAATATGGGGAGAGTTCATTGTGAAAAAATTGCAGATATGAAAGATAGTGAACTCTAGCTTCTTGTTCACTGACTCTTCTAGCAGACATGCTTGTAACCAGAAAAATCACATTTCAAGTATAACATTTTAGGGAAGCAGATTCTAGCAGCTCAAATGGAGGTTTCATTATCTGGGAAAGAACCATAAAATCCCACAGTATGGCTGGTTTTCAAGTCGGGGGTTAAACATGCAACAATCCTTTCATGAGCTTAGAAATCAGACAATGAGTGGATACAGGTTTATTGTCCACCATATTATGGTAAGCTGCTATGGCACTGAGGTACACTCATACCAAGGCTTGGCAAGACCTGAGTTTGAAAGATGAAGAAGGTACCAAAGGAGATACAGAGGTTAGCATGAGAAAGGGTCAAATGCATTCTTCAGACACCATTTAGGATATCTATTTTACTTGAAGGCATAGTTTTCTAGATGAAACAAATACATCAATCTCTGTGCGTTTAATATCCAGACTTTAAGTTGAGGAGAGCAAGGCTGGGATGAGAGTTCTGTCCTCTTGAGTTAACAGTGCTGGATTTATTCCTAGCAGATTGGGAGGACTGCTGCAAAGTTGTATGAGTTATGCATACCATGCTTGTCTGGGCCATGTTAGAGCTATGAGGATCAGTCAAGCATGATCCTGAAGAACATTTTGCACTGTTCAGGCTATGAGTGGGATCAGTGGAAAAACATATATGAGGCTTGTTCCCCAATCGAGCAGGAGAACATTCTGAGACAACCATAGCTTGCTTGGAAAAAATGAGCAGAATAGATCCACCTTGTTGTTCACCTGTACAGTGAACAGGTCCAGTGACAATTTGACCCCATAATTTGAAGATTTTGTCTGCCACCGATTGGTGCAGAGCAAAATATTCTGCTTAGCCAATCTGCTAGTGTGTTGGCGATGCCTGGAAGATAAGAGGCTTACAGTGGCACCCGATGTTTGTCCGCCCAAGTCCAGATCTTGGGCGCTTCCTAGCAGAGTGGCAATAATCCCCTTTTTACTTGTTTGTTGACATAACATAGAAACATAGAAACATAGAAATGACGGCAGAAGAAGACCAAATGGCCCATCCAGTCTGCCCAGCAAGCTTCACACATATTTTCTCTCATACTTATCTGTTTCTCTTAGCTCTTGGTTCTATTTCCCTTCCATCCCCACCTTTAATGTAGAGAGCAGTGATGGAGCTGCATCCAAGTGAAATATCTAGCTTGATTAGTTTGGGGTAGTAGCCGCCGCAATAAGCAAGCTGCACCCATGCTTATTTGTTTTACCCAGACTATGTTATTAGCCCTTATTGGTTGTTTTTCTTCTCCCCTGCCGATGAAGCAGGGAGCTATGCTGGATATGCGTGACGTATAAGTCTTCTCCCATGCCGTTGAAGCAGAGAGCCATGCTGGATGTGCATCGAAAGTGAAGTATCAGGCCCATTTGGTTTGGGGTAGTAACCGCCGTAACAAGCCAGCTACTCCCCGCTTTGTGAGTGCGAACCCTCTTTTCTTCTCCCCTGCCGTTGAATCAGAGAACTATGCTGTATATGCATTGAAAGTGAAGTATCAGGCTTATTTGATTTGGGGTAGTAACCGCCGTAACAAGCCAGCTACTCCCCTCTTTGTGAGTGTGAATCCTTTTTTCCACATTTCCTCTTGCTGTTGAAGCTTAGAGCGATGTTGGAGTCAAGCCTGTGTATGTTTATTTAATAAGGGTATTGACTCCAGGCAGTAGCCATCATTCTGGCGAGTCACCCACTCTTCATTGGCAGCCTCTTGACTTTATGGATCCACAGTGTTTATCCCACGCCCCTTTGAAGTCCTTCACAGTTCTGGTCTTCACCACATCCTCCGGAAGGGCATTCCAGGCATCCACCACCCTCTCCGTGAAGAAATACTTCCTGACATTGGTTCTGAATCTTCCTCCCTGGAGCTTCAAATCGTGACCCCTGGTTCTGCTGATTTTTTTCCTTAGGAAAAGGTTTGTTGTTGTCTTTTGATCATTAACACCTTTCAAGTATCTGAAAGTCTGTATCATATCACCTCTGCTCCTCCTTTCCTCCAGGGTGTACATATTTAGATTCTTCAATCTCTCCTCGTACGTCATCCGATGAAGATCCTCCACCTTCCTGGTCGCCCTTCTCTGTACCGCCTCCATCTTGTCTTTGTCTTTTTGAAGGTACGGTCTCCAGAACTGAACACAGTACTCCAGGTGAGGCCTCACCAAGGACCTGTACAAGGGAATAATCACTTCCCTTTTCTTACTCGATATTCCTCTCTCTATGCAGCCCAGCATTCTTCTGGCTTTAGCTATCGCCTTGTCGCATTGTTTCGCCGACTTCAGATCATTAGACACCATCACCCCAAGGTCCCTCTCCTGCTCCGTGCACATCAGCCTTTCCCCCCCCATTGAATACAGTTCATTTGGATTTCCACTCCCCATATGCATGACTTTGCACTTCTTGGCATTGAATCTCAGCTGCCATATCTTCGACCACTCTTCCAGTTTCCTTAGATCCCGTCTCATTCTCTCCACTCCTTCCGGTGTGTCCACTCTGTTGCAGATCTTAGTGTCATCCGCAAAAAGACAAACCTTACCTTCTATCCCGTCCGCAATGTCGCTCACAAAGATATTGAACAGGACCGGTCCCAACACCGATCCTTGCGGTACACCACTTAAAACCGCTCTCTCTTCAGAGAAGGTTCCATTTACCATCACACATTGTCTTCTGTCCGTCAACCAATTTGCAATCCAGGTCACCACCTCGGCACTCACTCCCAAGCTTCTCGTTTTATTCACCAGTCTCCTGTGCGGAACCGTATCAAACATGGCAACCTAGTTATGTGTCTGAATCAGGATGCTCTTGCCCTGAAGATGATGTGTGAACATACTTAATGCATTTCTTAAACCTGCTTGAGCTGCAAGCAATACATCGGCTTTCCTTGGGAGATCAAATGCTCTGAGTTCAACAAGAGTCCCCACCCTGTTGTTGAGGTGTCCGTTAACATTATTCTGTACAGAAGCTAATAAGTGCATTATCTCAAGGGACGTGAGATTGTAGCCACCACCTGAGCTTATATACTCCCTTAGACAAGTAAAGAGAACACAGACAGCAGAAACCAGTTCAAACAGCCCATCCTAAAGCAAGCCCGGTTTTTGATCCTATCCCTCAATCCACATCCCTCTGTTCTGGTTGAGGGCAGAATCCAGCATTTTGTTTTCCTTCCTCCTTAATGGGTTAAAGGAAGGGGCAGGTTCGCATATATTCGGCTCCTATTCCACCAGCCTACAGTACCATCCCATAATGTTTGCAGCGCCTTTGGAGCCTATTTTGTCAGAAGATTCCCTCATTACTGGTGTTGCTAGAGGGACAGCATTACACCAGCCAGAGGATGAAATCTCTTAGATCTGACTGACGCTTACCACCTTTAATACTGGTGCCCAGGAGTTGTTTTGTATTCTCACTGGATTCTGCTGGTACTGTCCCAGTAGTTGGGGATCATTCAAACCTGGTGGATGCCTTGAAGGCCTCAGCTTTACAGAGGTCTGTTAATATTAGCCTGGAGGATGTTTAGCAGGCCATCGTGAACTTAAATGCTACAGTTAATGATACATTTGGATACTTTTACTCCAAAATGGAGAATATACAGGGTCAGGTATCTGCTAATCAGCTTGTACTTATGGAACAAGATTCTAGGATCAATTTTTATTTTCTCAAAAGTTTCAAGCTACTGTTGTTAAAGACAATATTATAAAATCAACAGGAAATTAAGATAGTTTATTCTCAAAGATTTCTAATTTTCATTTGTTGAATTTTTCCTCGCTCAGCTTTGCTTGGTCCAAATAAGCTTATTAAAAAATATTTAAAGGAAATTTTGAGATAAAAAAAATCTGGAAGGGGTCCTTGTTTAAGCTTTATTATGTTTTTGATAGGGGAGGGGGGGGAAGAGAAATTATATTTCTGTTGTAAACCCAGTGCCAGTTTCTTCCGGAAGTTTAATTTGACAACATTTCCTAGAAGAAACCGATGAAGGTCTATCTGAACGAGCTACTTGGTTAATTTCCAGTTTATCTGAGTTTGATAATTAATTATGTGTTTATATTTTTCTAACAAAGATGATCCCTTTCTGGGTCAGAGGATCACGATTTTTCCCAAGGTTTGTAGACAAAAATTAGGAGAAAGACTTTTCTCTCTCTTCATTCTATTGTCAGTTTGGGGGGAGAATTCTCTTTACTGTACCCTGCTAAATATATTGTTAAATTAGAACACAACAAATACCTTTTTTGATCCATCTCAGTTGAAAGCTTTTTTGAATAGTAAGATCACTATTCAACCTGCTTCTAGTCCAGTGTCTACTTTAGATAGCTATATTATTATCTAGCAAGTAATTTATTCTGCTTTAGATTTATCATCGATTGATCCCTCTGATGTCAATTTTATGGTCTTTTTAGGCTATGTTCAAATTGTAAATCTTTATTTGTCTTCTTCTATTAATTATGTTAACTATGCTTTTTTTTCTCTTTCAAGCATTGCTTGTAATGTATAATTTTGAAATTGATAAAGAGTTAAAAATAAATAAATAAAATAATAGCTAAGGGTAGCTGACAGACCCTACTTCTAGTTGAAGGAATGATTAACTTTTGCAAGCAGTCATGGATATAATGCACCATGTAGAATTGTTGAATAGTAATACGAAGAGACAACATAGAGGCTTGAAATACCTTTTTGTCAAACTGGTCCAAGAACCTGTGGTCTTTTCCTGGCGGTGAACTGAAATGTATCTGTATCTTTTTTCCTCTCTTCATTGTGGATTTGACTACCACTGAATTATGTTCCAATTGTACAACATCATATCCTTGAGACTATTGAACCTGTATTTCAGGTCCAATTTGTGTTACGCCTGCTGCCCACAGAACCCCCCGGGCGGCTTCACTCACCCAACCCTGTGCTGCTGTGGCCGAGCCAGTCCCGGGCTCCCTCTCAGCAGCTGGGAGCCACCAGCTGAGGTCGCCAATGCTGCAGACATCCTGTTCCTGCCGGCATTCTCCTAGGCATACACACACCTCTCTTCTTAAAAGGGCAGGAAAAGCCTCGTGGCCCTTGTTGACGACATCACCACCCTGGGACTACTTAAGGCTGGTCCCTGCCTTCAGCCCTTGGCCTTGGCAATAGGTCAACTCTCTCCAGAGTAGTGGATTGCCAGTTCCTGAGTTCCGTGATCCTTGCCTTCTCCTTCCTTCCCTTTGGACTGATCTTGGTTTGACCATGGACTGGACTTCGACCCTACACTTCTCACTGCCTGCCTCAACCTTTGCCTAGACTTGACCTCGAACCGTATCACCACTTTATTCTTTTCTCTGAACCCCTGGCTGTTCCTCAACAACCCTTCAGTGTGCTGCCCGCAACGTTCCAACTTCCTGGACTCCCTTCTCCGCAGAGGCCCCACCTCAGACCAGTTGGCCCCGGCACGCGAGAGCTCAACCTAAGGGGAACACGGGCTGGTATTAGTGAAGCTCCAGCAGGGCCTCTGCTTCCACCAGCCTCGCCTACTGACAGTGGGGGCCTGTGAGGCTCCTCCCTACAGATAGCGGCAACTCCCCCTCTGTCCAAGGGTCCACCAGCACAACAATTTTCTAGCCATTGGTAGGGTAGAAAAGGGTGTTTCCCACATTCTTTTCTGCAAGGCGCTAAGAAAAGCATGAACAGGTAATGCCACTGGCTCTGGCTAACAAGAATTTCTAAGAAGCCGAGCAGCTCAGAGCAGGAGCACGGGGTCTTTGCCCTTGCGAATATAGACACCCAAGGTGCATGCCATCTTTTTTATAAATTTTAAGTGGGAGAGGTCTTCCAGAGGCAAAATATGGTCTGGTGGCTCTGGCAGAGGATTGGAAGGTATACCTATTGAGTCCTCATCAGTATCCAAAGGCACCAGATCACTCATTTAGGAGTGCAATGAAGACTAGGGTGATGCAGGAGACCCCTCTGGCAGGAATGTCTGTGTTGCAGCATGGTCCATCCTTTCTGATCCAGAAGACTCCACTGCAATGGAGTGAGAGGAGGAAGAAGCTTGAAGAACAGGCTCTAAGGATATATTCAGTCTTAATCGGTGCAACTGGGATTGCACTAGGTGGAATTGACAGACACCAGGTTCTACAAAACTGGCTGAAGAGACTCACCAGGCTGCTTGGACAATGCAGAGAAGCTTTTCACTAGAATCAAATCTGATCCACCAATTGAGAAGGCCTCTGTACTACTGTAGTTGGTAGTATATCCTCTTCCGACACAAAGATGGGTTCCAGCAATTGGATCTGTGGTCGGTCGAAGTGAGTGGTATTAGAGAACATATAGGATACGGTATCTTCAAGTGAAACCCCTGTGCCAGTAACCTAAGCAGGAAACATGCTATGGTGATTGGAGAAAGAAGGGATGCATCAAGTGTTTCAATGCCCCAAGCTTCAAGCTTGTCAATGCATTGTGCACTGAGCAAGGCGATGCACCGGGGTTGACCTCAGTTGTTTCAACACATTGTGCATCAAGTTTGTTGATGGATCCTGCGCCAAGCGATTTGACACAATCTGCACCAATGGCATACATATGGACATCAATGGTGACGATACAAAGATGCCCCCCTTTGAATGTTTATGCTTCTTTGATGCAGGCTCGAGTGGCTCAAGCTATTAGCTACCCTTTACTTCAACGCAGGTCAACCACCCAAACTTAACCCTGCGGGCTCGGTCTGCGCCAATGGGGGAGACTTAAGGGTTGGCACTCCACACTTTTCCCCTCAAGGCAGACGAGTCTGCATTGCAGGAGAAGGACATCCTGTGACTCCTCACCAAAAAGTGCTTTAGTGGGGCTGCCGAGGCAGCAAGAATTGAAGACAATTGAGGTAAAATAAGAAATAAAAGGAATTTAGACAAAAAATGTTAGAGAGACAGGGTACACATCCATGCAAAGCTTGAACAAAAAATGACTGAGGAAGCTCACAAGGCAATGCCTTATGGCATCACCCACATGTAATGGCTAATTCGGCCTGCTTATTGACAGAAAAATATTAAAGTTCATCAACGTAAGAGGTTCAAAGGAAGGCTTCATAAGTTGAGCTAGGACCACAGTGGAGATCCCACAGTGTTGGTGGTTTGCTGACTGGTGGCTTGGTAAGACTCTTCATGAACTTTCATGCTAAAGAATGGACAGACATTAGTGCTCCATCCATTCACTGGTGATAAGTTGCAACTGCATGGAGAAGTATCCTAACCAAAGAGATACTGAGGCCATATGATAGGAAAAGGTTTTGAAAATCCTTCTGACTCTCTGCTTCCATAGATGGGCTGCTACAACTGCCAAACACTTTGTGAACAACTTTGGTGCAGCCGAGAGGCCGAACAGGAGCACCGTGTACTGACAGTACCCATCTCCCACCACAAACCTGAGGAATTTTCAATGAGTGGGGTGATCCAGAGCACTTTTAAGTCAAAAGACTGGTTCTATTTTTTTTAATGATAGAACTGCCTAAAGCAAGTACAACGTGAACATGTCACAGACCAGTAACTTGCTCAGGTTCTGCAAATCTAAGATGGCCCATACCCCACAAACTTCTTGTGAATTATCATGTGGGAGTAGAACCCTCTGCCATGCTTCCACAGAGTGACAGGCTCTATGGCCTTCTGACGAAGAAGAGAAGTTATGTCCAATTGCAACTGAGCCGACTGGGCTGGGTTGAAACTACTGATGTCTGTCTGTCTGTTCAGGAAGAGAGTGTGAGTCGTTCAAGCAGTAGCCATATTCCACAGTTCACAGGACCCACTTATCCTCAATAATGTGGCCCCATTCTGGCAAGGGCTGGTCCTTTCCTCCACTGGAGAGGAATAGAGAGACAAGTATCAAAGAGATCAAAATCCTACCCCAAATTTGGGCTACAGTTGCTGTTGTGCTTTGGCTAGAGGTCTCTGCTGACCTCTAGCCAAAAACTGCTGAGAATGAGAGGGCAGGGCTCACTACCTTTGGAACAGACAGATCTCCATTGATAAAAATAGCCACTCAAACAAGAAGAACTAGGCCATGATGCAGCAGAGTAGACTGATGCTCCTTTATCCAGGCCACATTTCTTACATCTTGTCCCCAAGCAGGATCTCTCCTGTATATGGAACATCCACCAGGCGATAATGAACTTCCTCTCAGAAACCATTAGGTCACAGCCAATCAAGACTCCAGGCCCCAAAATAAACTGGTGACATTCTGCCTGCAATATCAAAGGCCTCATATGTGGGCCAGTTAGCTGCTTTCTGCATTCCTCCATGTCCTCTAAAACACACTGGAAATCAGCCTGATGAGGGTTTATCGGCCCATCAGGGGGGCTTCAACTTTTAACACACATTTGTGCAGATACTGAACTATGAAGAGTTGGTGGGCCACAATTCTGGTTCTAAGCATTGAACCCTTGAAGACTTTCTTCCCAGAGGTATCAGATGCCCTCTGGTTTCCCTGGGCAGCGTATTAGAATGATGGAAGATGACATGGGAAGGGACTTCTGGTGGTCTGATGGAGACAGGAGCAGTAGAAAATTCAAAAATGAACCAACTTCACACCCTCCCTTTCTGAAACCTTAGATGATGACACCAAGAGAGGAGTTGAACTAGCTATGACTTCATATGGACTCTGTCCCTCTGGTGAAGCTGCTCAAGGGTACACTTGGGCACTCTGGGATGTTCTCGAAACCTACTTTACAGAAAAAGTTCTTCTATCCAGGACAGGATAGGTTCCATCCTCCCTTTCTGTTCTTCATGGAGTTAGTAATAAAGTGCCTCACCATCTCAGACAGCTGGGTCGCCATCTGCAAAGGAGCCCTCTGTACTCAAGAGGAGACGACACATCTTCAAATACCCAGAATGGTTCTTCCTTGCTGGGCGTCACAAAGCATGGGCACTGTGACATGGAGTATATTCTGATGACATGCACCAAGTCTGTTGTACTGCGATTGACTGGAGACTGGCTAAACTCTCAGAGTCAGTGGCCCTTGCCTTTCCGCAAAATCTCTGCTTTCTATACTGGATGGTCTTCTGGGCATCAATGCACTCTGTGCCAAGAAAACTGACAGTGTCTTGTCTTGCACCAGGGTGCTCTGCACTGATTAAACTGAAGGTGCTTTTGACAGGTCAGGAATTGAAGCATCAGGGAATAGGCTGTCCAGTACCAATAAGGTCATCCGTGCCTGGAAAGCCACCACCTGTGCAACAGGTGCCCTACTCAGTATCAAATCAAGGTCCAAAACCATCATCTTTGGTGCTGAGGATGACCACCCCGGGAGTCCTTTTAGTGCTCAAGACTCTTCCTGGCATCTTGGACTTCCATCCCATGCTCAGACCCTGATCTATGAAGGTTCCGAGACTGGCACCAACAGAGGGGGGACTTTTCCAGTCGATTTACGAGTTGAGAAGTAGGCCAACTCCCAGAATAATTGAAGATTTTTAAGGTGCTGAGAACCCAAATAGGCCTCATTTTGGGAGTCAGAGTGACTGCACTGACAACCCTCATGCTGAGGCTTCAGGATCTTATCAGAAGCTCACTTCTGAAGAACTTCCATCCTTCAGACATGGGTCTGAAGGACCTGCAGAGACATTTAGTTTCAATTAGGGCAATTCAGAGCATCATGGTCAGGGTCCATGCAGTAGCAGCACTGAGTATGTGTGTCTGTGATGGATATATAGCACACCCACACCCACAGACCTTGAACCTGCTGCCTGTAGATTTCTGCAGCATTACTTTTTCCAATTTGTATTGAGCACTGAAAAGAGCTGTTTGGGGCTATCGAGTTAGAGGAGAAGTAAAGGAGACAGAAGAAGTCATGTCCGAATCGCACACAGGGAAAGAAAGAACTGACAGAAGACAGCCGTGCAGGAACAGCACCGTGCAGCAGCAAATTTTGCTGCTAGAAGACTACATTCCCTCTGAGAGCCGCCAGGGGGCACTCCCAGAAAGCATGGCTAATTCAGTCCTGCTTATCTGCGGAAAAAACTGTAGAACAACGGGTGAGGGGACCATGAAACTCAAGAGGGAAGACTCTGGAATGATGCCACAAAAATATTTCTTCAAGAAAAGAGTAATGGATGCATGGAATGCCCTCCCAGAAGCAGTGAAGACAAGAATAGTAATGGCATTCAAAGGATAGAAATGAGTGTTAACTGAGGTAACCTGCATAGAGTAGCAGTTTCTACCCAAAAAGGGAGGGGGGGGGGGGGACAAAATGAAAAAAACTTGCTGGGCAGATGGGATGGACCACATAAGAACATAAGAAATTGCCATGCTGGGTCAGACCAAGGGTCCATCAAACCCAGCATCCTGTTTCCAACAGAGGCCAAAACCAGGCCACAAGAACCTGGCAATTACCCAAACACTAAGAAGAACCCTGGGTCTCTCTCTCTCTCTGCTATCATTTACTATGTTAACTAACAGGCCAATACAGTAAGGGCGCGTAAGAAAAAGTGCAGCAGTGCCGGGCGCCCGTTCGTTTGCCGCGTGCACAGTCCGGATCACATACTGCTCGATACAGTATTTAAATGGCATGCACATGCAAGCCATGTCCAAGAAGCGTCCATGAAGCGCAATCCGTTTTACTGTATAGGCGCTATACTGTATCGACCTGTAAGTGTATTAATTTCTATAGAAAATTTACCTGCACAAAAAGCAGATGCAGAAGTCTGCAGGTAATTAGCACCTGTGGAAAGCTTCAAAGGGAAAGTACACACATACTCTCTCTTTGAAGCTTGTTGCAAAGTCCATGGGTAAAGTGATCACAGCCATCTCAACGTAAATAGCCTGAAAACTGCCACTTTAACCGCCATTAATCAGTTGCTGGAGGGCATCAGAATAATTCTCTCTTTAGTTGTTTTTATAAACAAATTTATCTGAAGCTGAAGAAGCAATACTGTACATTTTGGATTTAGAAAATGAACAAACTCTAGTACCTTTTATCTGATAAGATAATCATCATAAGGGTGAAAGGTTTCAAGTTTTTTTTGCTAAAAAGTGCTATAAATATTGCCACCTATATTCCTCATTTATACTGTAATCTGATATGTAAGAGTACAGTTTCTCAAACATAAAAACTAACAATTTCTGTTCTTTAGATAAGGTCGAAGTTGAACCCAAAAAGGCAGACAACGTACTTGGAATTGTTACATATGCATACCTAACAGTTTAATTCTATACTAACTAGCCGTTAAGCCCGTAACAACGGGCTCGGTCCGTTTCCTTCCCACTCCCCTCCCCCTCATTCTCCCTCCTCCTTCATTCTCCCCCCCCCGCCTCTCACCTCCCTCCCTCCCCCTCTCCCCCCCTCTCTCCCTCCCTCCCCCTCTCTCTCACCTCCCTCTCTCACACCTCCCTCTCTCTCACCTTCCCTCCCTCTCACCTCCCTCTGTCACCTCCCTCCCTCTCTCTCTCCTCTCTCACCTTCCCTCTCACCACCTTCTCCTGCCGGCAGATCTCGGGGGGGGGGGGGGGGGGGGGTCACTCGCGCCCGGTGCTGCTGCTTTCCGCGCACGCGCAGCGCTGCTTCTCCTGCCGGCAGATCTCGGGGGGGGGGGGGGGGGTGTCACTCGCGCGCGGCGCCTCTGCTCCTCCTCCCGCTCCTGCGGCCCCACCGCCATGTTTTTTGTTTCGGGCACGCACGGCTCTGACCAACGTGCTGGCCCGCACATGCGCGGTAGAGCTGCTCTCTACTGCGCATTTGCGGGCCGTCGGTCAGAGCCCATTTATAAGGTAGATTATAAAATGTTTACATTCAGTTTTAATCATTCATTTCTACCACAAATTGCAATGAAAAATGTCATATACTTACTGTATCTCTAAAGTTTTTCTGCAGTCGATCTTCTGCAAATATGTGAAAATGAAGACATTTGACACTAAAAATAATTGCAGATTTTATCATAGTAACAGTCTCCTCTAGTCGATCTCCACAGGCAACAACAGCCAGATGCATTTTCTCAGTGGGCTGAATGTTGACATCATACCTGTAATGGCCAATACAGAAAATTATTTAGTAGTAGGCAAACCTAAAAATATATCAATTTAATCTTATTATTTTGATATTTTAAAGTGAAACAATCTTACATAATTTCCTTTCCTTGAGTCCTGCTAGACCAGTCCTTACTCATGGGAAATTTCCCCCTCCATAGCTGCTGGAGATAGAGAACATACCATTTCTGTTGTGACATCACATCCAACTATAAGGGAGGTGTGACATCAGGCAGTTACCAGTAACTTTTTAAAACAGCAAGAAAGGGACAACTATCCTACACCAATCTGAAGTAACCACAATCAAGGATGCAATGAAAAGAGGAAGAGAGATCCCCTGATTCACTCTCTGTTCATTTCCTTGTTCAATTATATGAATGTGTTTGACCTCAAATATTTATTTATTTAGAATTTTTATATACCGACATTCTTGAAAAAAATATCAAATCATATCGGTTTCCATTGTAACAGAACAATCGCGGCTAAGGCGTTACATTAAACAAGTCGTCAAAAAAACAAATAAAAGTAGAACAGCAAAACAGTGGTAATGGGCGTTACATAAAATAAGGCATCTAAAAGGGTATCGCTATAAACCTGAGAAGTAGCTAAGGCGTAAGTGGGGGCCCTAAAGGATAGCGGGTGGCAATGAGGAGAGGGAGGGGTAGGAGGAGCAGGCTGAAGGACAGAGGGAGGGAGGAGGAAGAAGAGAGGAGGGATGGGTGGCACTAGATCGTGCTAGGGGGAGCATGCTAAAGTGGTTGAGGACAGTCATGGGTCCCCATAATGTCCTGTTATGACCTTTGACCAGTGTCCGAGTGTTCTTGAGACTCCGGGAAGGCTTGTCTGAAGAGCCAAGTTTTGAGGTGTTTCTTAAATGTTTGAAGACAAGGTTCTTGGCGAAGCTCCGGAGGCAGCGAGTTCCAAAGGGTGGGGCCCGGCTGTAGAAATTACACGTTTTCTTAAAATGGTTTTGACCGGTGGTGCATATAAAGATCCTTTATAGGCGTTTCTGATTGGTCTGTCAGAGGTGTGCGGGTGGAGTTGAGAGCTTAGTTTGAGATGTGCGATGCCGTGAATGTCCTTGTGAATCATCATCAAAGCTTTGAAGGTGATCCTGGATTTTATGGGAAGCCAGTGAAGGCCGTGTAGGATAGGTGTAATGTGAGCTCTTTTATTTGAGTTGGTGAGTATCCTAGCCGCAGAATTTTGGACCATCTGTAGGGGTTTAGTAGTTATCGCCGGGTGGCCTAGGAGAAGTGAATTGCAGTAGTCTAACTTTGTAAGGATGATAGACTGAACTACTAACCAGAAGTCGCTGAAATGCAGGAGAGGTTTCAGATTTTTGAGAACTTGAAGTTTAAAGAAACATTCTTTAGTTGTGTTGAGGACAAACGATTTTAAGTTGAACAGGTTGTCAAGCCGAACCCCTAGGTCTCTGACAGAGGAGGAGTGGTTGATGAATGTTTTAGCGAATTGGGATGCGCTTTGTGAGTTGAGGAGATTGTGGTTTTCATCTGGAGAGATAAGGATTTCAGTCTTATTTGAATTAAGGATAAGGTTCAGGCTGGTAAGCAGGCTATTGATGGATTGTAGACAGCAGTTCCAGTGTGCCCAGGTTTTTTGCAGGGATTCAGTGATTGGAAGAAGAATTTGAACATCATCAGCGAATATGTAGTATTTTAGTTTAAGGTTGGAGAGTAGGTGGCAGAGAGGCAGCAGATAAATGTTGAAAAGCGTGGGGGAGACGGAAGATCCTTGCGGGACTCCCAGGTTTGATTTGATTGGGAGTGATTCTTTATTATTAATTCTGACCTTGTAGAATCTATTCTCAAGGAATGATTTAAACCAAACATGAGCCTCTCCTTGAATGCCGATATCTGATAGGCGCTCCAGTAGTATGGAATGATTGACCGTATCGAAGGCGGCGGTTAAGTCGAGAAGGGCGAGAAGGTAAGGTTGTTTTCTTTCCAGGTTGAGAAGAATGGAGTCGGATAGTGATGATAGTAAAGCTTAAGTGTTTTGGGATTTTCTGAATCCGAACTGGAAGGGGGAGAGTATGTTGTTCTCCTCGAGGTACTCGGACAGTTGTTTGTTTACAATTCTTTCCATCACTCTGGAGATCAAGGGAAGATTGGCAATTGGACGGAAGTTGGCAGGGTCAGACGTCGGAAGGTTAGGTTTTTTTTTAGTAAGGGTTTTAGGATGGCTAGTTTTAGTTGTTCTGGAACCTCTCCTTGAGTTAAAGAGCAGTTGATGATGTCTGCTAACGATTTAGAAATGGTATTAGGGATGGAGAGGAGGAGATTAGATCGTATTGCGTCCAACGGGTGAGAAGAAGGTTTTAGCTTTTTGAGGATGATTTCGATTTCCATTGAGGATGGGGTCTCGAAGGATGTTAGGTTAAAACTCCTAGTGGATGTTGAAGTGCAGGAGGGAAGGGTTGTCGGTTGAGAATTAGAGATAGGCTTGAGGAGGTTGGTTATCTTTTTATCAAAGTATATGGCTAGTTCTGTGGCTTTGTTGGATGCTTGCTCGTCAGGGATGATGAGGGGCGAGGGTTTAGTAAGAGATGATACAAAGGAGAATAAGGCTTTGGGGTTGAATGAGAAGTTGTGGATTTTTTTAGCAAAGAAGTCTTTTTTGGCTTTGAGGATGGCAATCCTGTATGCATTCAGGTGGGCTTTGTAGTTTGAAAGTGTGTCAGTGGATAGGGTCTTGCGCCATTTGAGCTCTTTGCTACGAAGTTTTTGTTTGAGGCTTTTAAGTTCCAGGGTGTACCACGGATTCCTGTTAGCTTGGGGTGGTTTCAAGGATTTAGTAATGGTTGGGCATGATTGATCTGCGACCTCGCTTGTTATCTTGATCCATGAGTTAATAGCCGAGGGAGCGTCAGTGAGATCAAGTCGATCAAGCTCTTTTGAAAGCAGTTTGCTAAGTTGATCTGTGGAGCAGGGTTTCCTGTATTGTATTGTGGTTGTAGGGAAGACAGGCCGAGGATGGTTATTAATTTGAAGCTCAGCAGAGATAGTATGATGATCTGACCACGGGATTGGGACGCAAGTTGGGACGGTGGCAGATGATAGACCATCACTGAGGAAAATCAGGTCTAAGGTATGTCCCGCTTTATGCGTTGGGCCTTGAACGATCTAGCTGAAGCCCAAGTGATTGAGTGCTGTAAGTAGGATGTCGCAGTTGTGGGATAGTGGGGAAATGTCCACATGGAGATTAAAATCTCCCATCAAGATGGCTGGTTTGTCCCTCTTGAGATGTTTAGCTGTAAATTTGATTAATGGCGAGGGATCGGAGTCTAAGGTTCCTGGGGGTGAGTAGACCAGAGCTATTTGTAGATGGTCCGAGTTGAATAAGGCTAGTTCAAGGTTGCTTATTCTGGTGGCTAATTGCAGGGAGAGTCCAAGTCCCTTTTTTGCAGCTAGTAGTAGGCCTCCTCCCCTTTTTTTGATTGATACTTATATATTTTTTAATTATTTTTTTTAAAGGAAGAAATGGAATCGAACTTCTAAACCCTTGGGGGAATACAAATTGAATGGAAAAAAGAACTAGTGCATAGCTCCTGTGCTGTGCTACGGATCTGACAGCACTGCATTCTTGGGTGGGTCTTGGACTGGTCTAGCAGAACTCAAGGAAAGAAAATGATCAGGTTAAGATCAAAATTCACCTTCATTATCTTCCTGCTTACTCATGGAAAGTATGTAAGCTGCGACTCATTCAGGAAGAAGAGAGAGTGCTTCTCTAAGGACGCTTGTTCCAAAGGCTGCATCTACCTTGGCCAATACATCCACTCTACAATGTTTAAAGTAATGCAGGGAGAACCAGGTGGCTGCCCTACAGATTTTTGCTGGAACCAAAGATACCTCTGCCCATAAAGCTGCTTATGCTCTGGTGGAGTGTGCCTGAAGCCCAACTGGTGCCTATTTACTCCTGCAAACATAAGTGAAGGTGATTGCTTTCTTGGTCTAATCTGGCTATTATAGGCTTGGGGGCTTCTTCTCCCTTTCGCAGACTTCCATATAGTACGAACTTCCGGAAGGGGTTCATGTCTTTTAGGTACCTTAAGAGTATGTGTCCAATAGGAAAAGTTGGAGTTTCTATTTCATAACTTATCATCACTGAAGGCCAGAAGGATTATCACCTGATTCAGATTAAATGGGATCATCACACTGGACAAAAAGAATGAAACTATCAGGTGGTGACTGAATCCAGTGAAAAGATCAAGTGAAACATCTTGTATTTCAGAGATAAGTCTTGTCAACACTGGCCACCAAAAAGGCAGTCTTTAAGAAGAGATTTTTTTTAAAGAGATGATTGTCTTATTGGTTCAAAAGGGGAGGGGCACATTAGGGCCATTAGAACCAAAATGAAATCCCACTGAGAGACCACTGGCTTAAAAGGAGTCTGATTATGCTTAGCTCCTCTAAGAAAAACGAACTATGCCCAGGTGTGTGACTGCCTGCAAGCTCAAATGGCCCTCTATAGCAGGATATGGCTGCTACCTATACCTTCAAGTAGCTAAGAATCTTTTGTCCAATTCCTTCTGGATAAACTCTGGATGCACGCAATATCTGCCTTTCAGGGGGAGACCAAGGGTTATGACATGGTGATGAATTTCCTAAATGAGAAGGGCTCAGTTTCGGTCCAATACCAGCAGAATTAATCATTGAATATGTAGGGATGGCAAGGGAAACTGGGCTATAGAGGGGTGGTAGTGGCACACCTTGCCGAATGGCTTTCTTTGTAAAAGCACAGGGTTGGGGAGATCCTACTAAATTTCATGGTTAAAAAGGTGATGGCAGGATGGGCAAGGAAAGCAGGTCTGGCAGTGGACCTTAGGTACCCGGTATCATAAGATGTTGCTGGTAAAGTTGTGGCTTGTGCTTCCAGCCATATGCTAATCCAACTTCGAGACTAACCTATTTAGAACAGCATTTGTGTGGGCCTTTTTCAGGGCCTCACGCATAGCGAACTGGTAGTGGCATCTAAGAGTGACCCAGGAGAAAAGGCGCAGCTGTGCATATTACCATACATAGGTCAAAAGACCAATCAGTTGGGTAAAGGTGCCATAATCTGTTTGCGGCAGGTAATTTGCCTGGAAAAGAATATAGAGGATTATTTAGCGAGGAGGTCCCAAGGGAGAACTCACCTAACTAATACATCAGGACACAGTACCGCTTATGAAATACCAATTTTCTCCCATTTTCAAATGGGCACTGTGTAAGCTGGGGCAGAACCTGTCCTTTAGAATAGGTGCAGTGACCAATGTAGTCAAGGCAGGATTCCCCCAGATACTTTTAAAAGGACAGGGCTCTGGAAATCAGCGGCAGCCAATTTATGTGTTAGAGTTGTGGTTGAACAAGTCCATTCTAACTAGTATTTCCTTGTTTCAGGTCTGTCTTCTGGACATTGGACTGTCTGGATTGTTAGGCACTCCATCCACTGGGCAACTCGGAGGGCAAGACAATGCCCATATGGGTTACATTTGGGATTAGCTGCTTACGGAACTTCGTTGTTCCGTAAGCAGCCACGTCTGGCCAAGCCAGACGTGATCATCATACATTTGGGTGGCAACAATTAGGGACACCTGTCATGTAGGCAATTGGTGCAAGCAATTAAGCACAGTTGGATGGAAATAGCAGCCCTTTTCGGGAACACTTGATTGTTGTGGTCGGACATTATCCTATGGAATCAAACTGATTGAGATGAAATTATGGAGACGGGGGTCGAGAGAAGGTCAATAGACAGATGCAGAGACTGGGAGGAAGGCAGATCATGCATAAGTGGGCGAATGACCTGTGTCAGGGCTACTATAGGCAGGATTGAATACATTTGTCGGATATCGGATAGGACCTCTTCAACAATGCCATGCAGAAAGCTCTGGAAGGAGGAGTTTCCGGCATGGGAAGCCAATGAGGCCGTAGCAGTTGAGTGGGGGGGCAGGAGGCAAACCAGAAGCTGTCTCATACTTGTGGCAATGTACCCTTGCCGGAGAGAGGGGGGGGGGGGAGGGTAATTTTGAGAAGGTTGTGGAGACAATTCCGGAAACGGGTTTCTTCGGCCAGGTTCCGAAGATGGGAACATGTGTATAATGACCAAGCACAGCTGTGCATGATTGCAATGGCCCTCCTTGCTTGGATACACGGTGGGGGCACTGGGCACAAGGAGGTCTATCTTGCTTTGTAAACCAGCAGTCAGTCAATTGGATGGACATTGGAATGAAAATGTTAGGAAGAACGATTAGCAGGGCTCAGGTACTTGGGAATGTAGTGATACGTGCAAGATGTTAATAAAAGCTGTGGCCTCATTTGATCCAAATGAAAGCATCCGTGTCAATTTGTAGGAAGGGAGCAGTGTGGGCAGAAGGGTGCATGGCTACCAGCATTATTAAAATAAACGAAAGACAAAAAATGAATACAAGAGTGAAGAACTTCTAAACAGGAGAGCTTTGTTTTGCATCCATTCAGCAGAGTGGAAAAAACAAAACTGAGGAAACTGTGGGAACTACTATGCACGGGAGAGGAAGTGCATGCTTAAAACTTAACTAGTTCTGGGAGAACTATTCTGTCAGAATGCCATCAGATCACATTCACCCTCCTGTGTGTGCGATTATATCCTGTTTGTAGACAGAGAATATCAATACACACCACTTACATTTAGCCAGGTAAGTCTGGTTGCATAGAATGATATCCTGAAGTTACCCAGACAACTTTATCCAGTTACATTCAGCAGCAGACTTATCTGGATACATGCCACTGAATATCCAAGTGAATTTACCCCAGTTAATTCTTCAGCTCAACGGACTGCTGAATATCTACCAAATGATCAGCAACTGCATGTTTCTGTCTTCACAAAAATGTTTTTAGAACTGTAGAGCATGTGGCTCAGGCAAAAAAAAAAAAAAAAAAAGCTTTCCTAAAGACAAAGAGGTCAATTCTGAAAGCAGTTTGTCCAGTTGTTGAAGTCATTTTTTGTTACTTTTACTGAGGATGTATATAGAGGGTAGGTCGTATGGATTCAGAGTTTTCACCCAGACACAGACTAGTTTAAAGGCCTCTGGCCAACCTCTAAGTCAGAGCTTTCCAAAGTGTGTGTCGGGACACATTAGTGTGTCGCCTGTAGTGTGGAGGTGTGTCGCCCGGTCCACAGGGCCGGCGGAAGCAGGGAACTATAGCAGGAAGATCGGCGGACAGTGGTGGAGCTTACATCACCACGGCCCGAAGAAAAGGGTCACGTTCACTCCTCCTCCTTCCTGCCTGTGCAGCCCTGGAAGAAAAACGTTGCCGGAGCCGCATGGGCAGGAAGGAGGAGGAGGAGCATCTGCTGCGTACAGAAGAAGAGCAGCATTAATGGGCCGTTGCGGATCCCACGTCGCGACGGCCCGAGAAGAGGAGGAAACCCCATAGCAGGGCCACTGCGGATCCCACGTCGCGGCAGCCCGAGAAGAGGAGGAAACCCGATAGCAGGGCCGCTGCAGATCCCATGTCACGGCCAGGGAAGATCAAGGCCTCTGAAGAGCCCATCCTTCGGCAACCCGTGCAGAGGGCCATCATGTGCCAGTGAGAGCCTGTGCTTGAGCAAGAGAGCATGTAGGAGTGAGAGCCTGTGTGTGTGAGAGTGAGACAGCATGTGCACGAGAGAGACAGTATGTATGTATGAGAGAGAGACATGTGAGAGTGAGAGCTGTGGATGTGTGAGATTGCATGAGAGTGAGAGCCTGTGTGTGTGAGAATGTGTGAGATAGCGTGTGAGAATGAGAACCTGATTGTGTGTTTGAGGGAAGACAGATGGAGAGAAAAGAAAAAGAAAAAAAGACCCTGTAAAAGGAATTGGCAAAAAAACAAGAAAGGAAAGGTGGAAAAAAAAGCCTGTGACCAACCGATTAGAAAACTAAGATCAGACAGCAAAGGTAAAAAAAAAAAATTACTTTTTAGTGATTGGCACATGTAATCTTTGGGAATGTGCAAGAGTAGCACTTTCTCTATGCCGATCTCACAATGTACGAGATCAGCATGGAGGAAGTGGAAGCCTGCAAATATTTATTAGGAGATAGGTTGTGTTGTGAAACATTTTATTTATGTATATATTTAAGGAAACATACATAAATTGTTGAAATACATTTTGTTCGTTTAACCTTTAACTTCTGGTTTGCTGGTAGACTGAATTACTGTGTCACGAAATTATGTTTGTCTAAAAAGTGTGTCACCAACATGAAAAGTTTGGAAAGCTCTGCTCTAAGTGAACTCCAATTTACTGTCTTGCACTGTGAAATGTTTACGAACAGGCAAGAGACTGTTTATTTAGTTATTCCACTAGGTCTATGATGAGAAAGCCTGAGAGAGAAAGTGAAGGCCACACAGCTGTGCCTGAAATTTGTTAAGAAACCAGAGGGAGGGAACATCACTGTTCTCCACAAGCATTTGTGGTATATAAGGAGAGAGAAAGCGAGAGATCTGGATGTGATGGTACAAGCTCAACCTTTAGAAAGGTAAGCTTTTTTTTTTTTTTTTAATCTATGTAGCAATTGTTAGTATCTACCATTACTACTTCTGTGTAATCTGACTTTATTTGTTCTATCCTCCTATTGCTCAAACTCACTTCCCTAAATACCTGGAAATGTGATGCACCATCTCAATCTAAAAAAATTTGTAAACACCACCACTAAGGAATGCTTTTTCAAACTGCAAGTCCTAAAAAAGCTGAAACCTCTCCTTCACTTCCATGACTTCCGCATGGTGCTGCAATCCATCATCCTGTCAAAAATAGACTATTGTAACGCTCTTCTTCTTGGTCTCCCAGCTAACACCATCAAACCTCTACAGATGGTTCAGAACTCAGCCGCCAGGATTCTAACCAATACCAACAAAAGAGAACACATCACTCCCATTCTTCAGAATCTCCATTGGCTGTCCATCAAATCCAGAATTCTCTTTAAAGTCCTCACGATAATTCATAAAGTCATTCACAACCTCACCCCCCTTGATCTAAGCATCAATCTGCGTCCTCACTCATCGTCCAGACCTGTCAGAAGAGCCTATAAAGGCACATTGTATGCTCCTCCTGCAAAAACATCCTTAAGGAAGCGCACCTTATCTACAGCTGGTCCTACACAATGGAATGCCCTCCCCCCGGACCTCAGACAAGAACCTTGCCCATTGGCTTTCAAAAAAAAACAAAAAAAAAAAAACCTCAAAACGTGGCTTTTCAGCCAAGCCTTTCCCGAAACATAACACTCACTTATGTCTAGAAGGTCAAGCCCATTTCCTCTATCTGTCTTAGTTTTTCAGTCCCCTTCATCGAGTTGACCCAGAATGCTTACATTTATCTTTACCCATCCTTTAAGACTACCTGCCCACAAGAGTGCTCAGCTCACTCCGTTTTTGACTTAGAATCAAATTGTATCTAGTTATATTTGGAGTAGCTTTTAATTTGCATGAAAGCTGTATACAAAATATATTCTATGTAATTTGTAGGTAAGGTTGTTACGTGGGTTGTCTTGCCCGCAATTGTTTTTAATTCAATTTGTAACTAATGGCTGTATTTGGGGTCGTATATAGGGGGAAGATATGTTAGTTTCCTGCTCCCAGTTATTTGTATCTCCTGTTTCTTGTAATCGCTCCATCGCGACATCTCAGTTCAGTGTAAACCGGTGTGATCTGTATTTTTTACAGGAACATCGGTATAAAAAAGTTTAAAATAAATAAATAAATGTACTGAAGCAAAGTTTGTTTGTGGCCATTTGTGTAGGGGATAAGCTCCTGGGTTCAAGACCCCAGGTATAATTCCAGTAATTGTGAGTGTTTATATGGGATAAGCCCCTCTGGTAGCCCCAGCGTAAACCTCAGTGAGATTAGCCCCTGGGCAGGATATCAATGTGCACGGTCTAAACCCGTAACACCAGCTAAGTCCCAGACTTAACTGGCAATTTTTTTTATCTAACTAAAAAGTTAGCTGGATAAGTCCAGAGCCATCTGGGGTGGGGTTGGTTATTCAACTAAGTTAATTCTGAAAATTTGCATTTATCTGGCTATCTGGTGACAGAGCCAGTTTCGGTGCGTGTCATCAACTTACCAAGGTCGTGGTGATGCCACCACCACAGCACCATACATGGTAGTCAGGGGGATAGGCTGATGTGGCCTGACTTGCGATGTCCCATTGGGGCATTTAAACTAGAGGGATGGCCTGGGGGACAGAGTCTGTAGCACAGGGAGTGGAGCCGGGAACATTTTGATTTCCTGTCCATTTGCTCTTGCTCCCGTGTTGTGTAGACATGCTGCATTGATCGCGAGTGTACACAGCTTTAAAATTTGGCTAATTAGGTCACGTGATGTGGTGAGCTGGGAGGAAGCCTGTCTCACCAGCTCCAGGGTCCACTCCATATATTGCGCTCCATCTCAGCCCGTAAACAGCTCAAATCGAGCGCTGATCACAGAGAGGGATTAGCGCGTATGTCCATTATACCATATAGCAAAAAAACACACATAGGGAATATATCAAGACAATTCTCTAATCATTAAATATACCCACACATAGAGAATTATATAAACATTCCAATATTGTGCAATAATTGTATTTCTCTATTAAACTTGTAAACAATTACACCATTAAAATTCACCAATAACACTCACTCTTCCATTCACACATTAAAAACACAAACTGATGACAAAATATAATTCATCATATATAAGTGCAAAAATACAAAGTATCAAATTTTTTAATTGAGAAAAACTTTTCTTCATAGAGTTTCCAATGGCTTCCAACTTAACCCCTTATTATGATTATGTACTCCAGCAGTTATACGTGTGTGTGCTGACTCTCTGCACCCACTCGCCGCTGTTTGCAATATTCCACAGCTTCTTTAGTTAACTTGTGCCAAGGGACTAGCCCTATTAACACTCCATCCACATTTATACAGTCCAACACGTTTACGTTTACTTGACACGTGAGATGAGTTACTCTTGGGAAAGCGTTTGAACTCCTCGGAAGAGGTTGAATTTAAAATCGATATGAGAATCTTGCCATTGGTACAGCGTTTGAAATTGTACTGAGAATATTAATCACAGGTGAACATCTGGTAATTATTAATAGTATGTCCCTGATGAAGCCCAAATGTGGGTGAAACAAGGATCCGTTGTTGGACTGTATAAATGTGGATGGAGTGTTAATAGGGCTAGTCCCTTGGCACAAGTTAACTAAAGAAGCTGTGGAATATTGCAAATCAGCCCACAAAACTGAGATCTGGCGGGCTTCCAGATCGAAAAGGGAATTATAATTTCAAGGTAGCCCGATTCGTATTTTTCAAGATTTTTCAGCTACAGTCTCCGAGGCTCGGAAAGGCTTCGCTGCAATCTGTTCTTCACTCCACAACCAAGGGGTAAAGTTTTCCCTGCTCTTTCCAACACGTTTGAAAATTTGGAAAGGAGACCAGGCACACCTTTTTGACACACCAGCTTCAGCGCATAAATTCGTCGACGACATAAACAAATGATCTGAAACCATCAGAGTGGGCGGATAAGGTAACCTGTTCCTATGTTGCAGTTTAAAAATGTTATTTCTAGTTCTCTTATTTTCACGTGTTCTGCATCCTGGTCGGGGCACGGCACGGGGAAACTTGTCCTGCCTGTACTAAGTTTTCTTCACCGGCTACAAGGAACCCATTTTCGTCCCCCTTTATATACATCAAAATATGCATTTTGTAAGGCAACAGTGGGCTGCACTCTGGCATTGATAAGCAAGGGGGAGGAAAGATCCTTTTCCACTGGTGTGCTATGGCCAACAGTTGAACTAGAACAAAGGTTTTACATGCGGTTCATTACCATATTTCTCGGCTATAGCCATGGTATTGGGGACATCTGGAAAAAATGTGTTTATTTCATGCTCCCGCATCACCCCTAGCTTTCTCATCATGGCGCCAAAACCCAGCTCGGGAAACAACGGCCATAAGATCGTTCGTATGGAAGACTTGTCGGACACCCCTCGGGAGCCCGGTCAGGACAAATGGCGACAAGACTCCGTTCCTGGGACACCTTTTTTTTCCTCATTTTTCTTTCCCTTCGGAGCTTCAACACAGGACCGTGGAAGAAAGGGAAAAAAAGAGAGTAAAGAACTAGAACAGGGAATAGGGGACTTTATATTTAATTTAAACGCACTAGATGGAGTTTCTTTTTTTTATATATATATATAGTATCGGAATCCCTCAAGACGGTAGTCTTATATGGAGTGGGGACCCTGGACATGTACAACTGATCTCCAAATCTCCTAGTATTGGAGGTTACAATTTCAAGTTTGTTTATGGGAATGGGAAGGGAGGGAAAAGGGGAGAAAAGGGAAGGGATTGGGAAAGCACAGGTTCTGGGGGAGGATCTGGGGGAGGGGGGGGGAAATGTTGGTGGTATATATTGCTCTGTGTACAACTTTTTCCTTGTGGTCCAGACATAGGCACTGTCTATCATCACACAATTGAAAAAAAGGGACAGAGGGATGGCTAGGCTGGGGGCCTTCCCTTTCACTGATATCTCACACTCTTTTCATGACTTCTCACGTTTTATTTCTATCCCATGCCTAAACTCATTTCTTGGAATGTTAATGGTTTGGGCACTCCCGTGAAGAGGAAAAAAGTTTTAGCACACCTCAAACGTTCACACGCTGATATAGCGTGTATCCAGGAAACCCATTTAACAGCACTGGAAACTGCAAAACTTCAAAGGGACTGGGTGGGAATGTGTCTTTTTTCTGAAGCAAAACATAGGAAAGGGGGAGTAGCTGTTTTAATCAACAAATCTACTAATTTTCGGGTACTCCAATCCCTATCTGATCCAGAAGGAAGATATTTTATTTTGGTAGGCCTTTGGAACGCGAAACCAGTAACTTTATGCACAGTATATGGCCCAAACGGTTATGCTCATGATTATTTTGTGAATTTATGCAATCTGCTCCATGTACACACTCAGGGCACCATTTATCTATTAGGGGACTTTAATTGTGTCCATGACACATCCCTGGATAAATGCTCCTCTCAGGGGACGCCTGCTGGCAAGCGTAAGAAAGGGATAGCCTATCTATGTCATAACCTAGACCTACTGGATGTATGGAGAACCTCCATGTGACTGAACGAGATTATACTCACGTCTCGAGGTCTCACAACACACTATCGCTCATCAATTATATATTAATCTCTAAACACATTTTTTTTTTAGGTTACTACTGCAACTATAGAAACTTTGGCTATTTCAGACCATACCCCGATCTCCATACAAATGCACTCTTCGCCCCCCAACAACTCGGCCTTATTATGGTGCTTCCCCTCGTTTCTTAAAGAGGATGCTCAATTTCACATATTTTTAAAGAACAAATGGAAAGATTATGCAACACTTAATCAGCAGCATTTTGATACACCCCATCTTTATTGGGAGGAATCGTTTCCTATGTCCACTCTAGGAATAAACAGATTAAATCAGTCAATTTTGCAATTGGAGTCGCAGTTAAAAATAGCAAAAGAGGTGTAGATTCAGCGAAATTCTGAAAGCAATCGAGCTGAATTTTATAGTGTGCTGGGTAGGTTGAATACTTTATTGGATAAACGAGCCAAGGCCTATCTCTGGAAAGGTCAACAGGCCCTTTTCCAATTTGGAAATAAACCAGGGCGTTTACTCGCCAGACTGACAAAAATACTGAGACCAAAATCCTTTGTAGCTAATCTGAAAACTTCTACTGGGGGGCGAACCACTTCAGACCTTGAGGTCAGCAAAGTTTTCAGACATTTCTATAGCACGCTATATACTTCTGATCTACAAGGCAATGTAGCAGAGGAGGAAGCATGTTTCCAAACTCTCAAACTCCCCACTTTGTCTGCCTCACAATTAGAGTTTTTAAATAGGCCTCTTCAGGTATATGAAATTAAACAAGTCATCTCAGCAGCGGAATCAGGCAAATCCCCAGGTCCAGATGGATTAATCTACGATTTTTACAAAATTCTTTCACCGTTTATCGGTAGTGCTCTGACCAATAATTTCCAAGATGGCCTGGAAAAACACACTTACCCCAATTCCTTTAATGAGGCACATATCATTGTACTCCCAATACCTGGCAAGGACCCACAACAACCTTCCTCATATCGGCCCATATCGTTGCTAAATTGTGATTTCAAAATATTAGCAAAAGCTTTAGCAGAAAGACTGAAAGTGTTTCTTCCCCAGATAACCTCCGTGCACCAAACAGGATTTGTAAAAGGGCGCAAACCCAACACGACTATTATTAAATTGTTAACTGCAATGAATATTTGTCAACACCAAAATATACCAGCCCTGATCACAGGCTTTGATTCTGAGAAGGCCTTTGATCGGGTGGAGTGGGGCTACCTTTATTCGGTTTTGCAACGATATAGGATCCGAGGAGACTTCTTACGCTTTATATCCTTACTTTACAATGACCCGACCTCCCATATTTTAGTTAATGGGTGTTTGTCTGAAGAAATAAAGATTGGGAGGGGGGGGGTCCGTCAGGGATGCCCCTTATCCCTGCTTTTATACATCATATCCCTAGATCCCCTTTTACGGAAAATTGATGAGAACAGACTAGTACAGGGTTTTGGAGGACCGCACCATATTTATAAAATCGCAGCCTTTGCGGATGATCTGCTGGTCTTCCTCACCAAGCCTCAATCCTCGCTCTTAGAAGTTCTTGAACTCCAGCGATGGTTTGGCGCTTTTGCAGGCCTAAAGATCAATTGCGACAAGTCTGAGGCACTGGATGTTACCGGAACTCTACAACAGACCGGGCCGGGGATTTTTCCCTTAAGATGGGTAACGGATCATTTAAAATATCTGGGGCTCCGCATCCCACGTAAGGTAGACAGATTCTATACCGTAAATGTACGGGCCTTGATGGAGATCACGCTAGCCACCCTACAGAAATGGTCACCTTTACCGCTCTCACTAGTTGGACGCATACAGCTTTTTAAAATGGTACTGCTACCTAAGTGGCTCTACCTTCTTCAATTGGCCCCCCTTTGGATTTCTAAAACAGACCATCATAGGATACAAACGGCGCAGCGATCCTTTTTGTGGCAGGGAAAACGAGCCCGGATTTCCATTCATACCTTAATGACCTCTAAAGCGCAGGGGGGATTGGGATGCCCGAACTTGGAGTTATATAATTTAGCATGTGGAGTTCGTTACGTTAAAGATTGGCTATTTGCCACATCCTCCTTTACCCCTTACCTCCTAGAATGGTATGGGGTGAAATCCCTAAATCCCTTACTCCAACTCCCAAATCATATGGTCCCCCAACATTTAAAAATGCAGGAACTATTGCGCACATGTCGCCACGCCTGGAAATTGTTTTGTAAACTGGGAAAAGTACCCAACCCTTTAACTTCGCTTATAAGCATTATTGATCATGACTTGGTTCCCCCCGGGGAAAGAGAGCAGGGTCTTTCAACGCTGGAATCAACTAGGCCTTTCTTATATCTCTGATATATATGATAAGAAAACCAGGAGCATTCTTCCCTTTTCTTTACTTCAACAACGGTACATGCTACCAGTGACCCACTTGTAAATATGCAAGTGGGTCACTTGCATATTTACAAGTGACCCACTTTATTAACTCCAGGAAGCCCCCACTTATATGATGGCTCCTAGATTTTGTATTTCTAGCAGAAACTCTAGAAATACAAAATCTAGGAGGCATCATATAAGTGGGGGCCCAACATAAATCCACAGTTTCACATTATCATCAAGTGTTACTAAAATTATCAGACCCATAGTTTCTTCGGCCCTTATTTACCAGGTGGACAGAGTGGGCTTTGTTTTCTTTAACATATGTGGAATTTGTAAATTGCTTTACGGAATTATCTAACAGAATGTTAGATAATTCCGTAAAGCAATTTACAAATTGCTTTATGGAATTTTGTTAACAGAAAATGTTATCATGTTAACAGAAAATGTTATCATGCAAGAAACGAACTACAAATTTCTTTGGCAAAGTTTTATTACCCCCCAATGAGCCTATCAAATGAAATTAACGCAGCACCCTTGCTGCCCTAAATGTACAAACTGCATTGGCACTTACTTTCATTGTTTTGGGGATTGTGAAAAAATGTCCTTTTTCTGGAAGAAAGTGTGCCGTGTTTGCTCCAGGATATTGAAAATATTACTCCCACCAGACCCCAATCTTTGGCTTTTTGGAGTCGATAATTCCATACCAGAGCCACTACAACCCTCTACGCGCTCGTTTATTGCCAAAGCTGGAGTAGTGGGAAAACAAATTGTTCTTACCCACTGGTTAACTTCGGAAAACCCCAGCTTATGACCTTTGGTTTAGAAAAATGGTTTGTTTGTGTTCTATGGAGCACGCTACCCTTACACCAGCTATGCCTAAGAGATCTGTATTGGTTTCCCAGGCCTGGAAGCCTTTCACAAATTATCTTACTCCTCGCATGGGGCCACTTCGGGACCCTTGGAATCATGATGAACTCCTGACCTTCACAGAAGACACATCTGTACACCACCCAGACTGCTGAGCAGGACCCATTTTGGACATATTTGGAAACAGCTCATGAGTGCCTATGGACAGATCATGTAGAGATCAAACTTATTTTCTACTTGTGGATCACAGAGATAGGACACGAGACAAAGGGGGGGGGGGGAGGGTTAAAACACTGTTCTGATAATATATACTGATTGTTGTTCCATGGTTTATTTCGGAAAACTGAATAAAGATATTATTTAAAAAAAAAAAAAAATTTGGCTAATTGGCATAAAAAAAACCCACTCAAAACAAGACACACACACACAATAAAGATATCCTGCTGGAGATATACAGTTGGGGGCGATTCTTTCCTCCTATTTCTGCATACTGCAAGTTCTACCTATGCCTGCATCCCGTGGCCGCAATTCCATCGCGTATTTCTGCTAAAATTCCTTGGGGGGGGGGGGGGGGAGAATGCTAATGATGCACCATCCCCACGGGGAACTGGGAATTGTTCAGCCTAAAGCGCCCCTGGAGTTGGTGAAAAAATGGGATGCGTGCAGAGGCTAGAAGGGAGGTGCTAGGGGCAGAGTCCTTGCCCTGTTTGACAGCCCTGCTGCCAGACACATGCAGCAAAATACGGGTGACGCAACCAGGAGAGCTGAACCTGGTACTATCAGTGGTCAGAGTTAGCCAGCAACAGGGGGACTGTTCATTGTCCCACGTTAGCTGGCCCCCCCATGCCCAGAAGTGGATGGTACCCACCTGGGAACTCTGGCAGGGAGCTATCCCAGATCCCCTTTACTCTGCATCCCGGTCAGGTTCCCGTGTGGAGACCTGCTGAGACATTGACCTCACGATGGCATTTTCAAAGATGATTTACTTACCTGAAAAAAAGGAATAGAAGAGAGAAGATATTGAAGAGCCAGATAACCTATCTGAGATTCTGGAAAAATCATATGAGACAAAGATTGAGAATAGAGCGACTTTATTAATATCGTTTGTACAAACCATGGACAGAGACAACATATTGAAGAAGTTTTTTCGAAAACAAAATTTATTAGTCTATGGCTATCAAATAAGAATATTTCCGGACATAACTAAGAAAATGCAGGAAAAGAGGAAAGAGTTTTTGATAATGAAACAAGAAGTGATCACACGTGGAGCTAAATATTTTTTGAGGTTCCTGTGTAGATGCATTCTTCTACACCAAGATAACAGATGTATCTTCACGGACCCAGCTCAGCTCCGTCAATATCTGGACTCCTAAAACTCTCAGAACTAGGAGGGTTGGATAGTTAGAGTGGGTACACAACACAGAGTTTTTCATGTGGAAGATGTTTAATTATTTCCTCTAATCCGCTAAATATTTTTGGTTCTCCCATTGTTCTCATAATTGTGAGAAAAATGTATTTCCTCTTTCCTAATGATTAGGAGATTATGTGTGTATTGCAATGATTTCTTTCTTTATTTCAATATTCAAGTTTCAATGTAAATTGTTGAAATATCAATAAACAAAAAATGAAAAAGAAAAAGAAAAAAAAAAAGGATTAGCAAAGTCTTTCAGCTGGGCGCTCCCTCTTGCATCTTCCCGTGTTTGCCTGAGGCTCCTCAGTCCGTATGAAAGCAAACTGGTATGCCATGTCGGAACTGTCTGGGGAGGCAGGCGGGTCAGCATGGCTAATTCATCTGCTATCTACGGAAAACACCGTTTACGGTAAGTAAACTTGCTTTTTTTTTTTTCACATAGATAAGCAGCTGAATTAGCCATGCTGTCTGGGAGTCCCCAGCTGACGTATTGAGCATATAGATATGAGTATAGTTTATTTTTGCTCAATACGGAAATTATAGGTGGACAGTTCTTATGTAGGTGGTTTATCTGTTGAATACGTGTTGTTCTGTAATATAGTCTGCCCCATGCGAGCATCATCCGCAGCTTGTTTGTCCAAACAATAATGGGATGTGAAGGTGTGCAGTGATGACCATGTGGCCGCTTTACAGATGTCCAAGAGAGGCACCTCATGGAGGTGAGCAACTGAAGCAGCCATTGCACGAACCTGATGCGCTTTATTTATTTATTTTAAAAAAAAAATTTCTATACCAGCATTCGTGAGGGTATCACATCATGCCGGTTTACAATAAACAGTGGAGTGAAAAAAAGAACAATGAACGAAATAAATAATAGGTGCTAAACATAAAATAGTTACTGTTACAATAAAACAGGGATGAGTACAACTGAGAGCAAGAGGAAAAATGAAATGAAAGGAACTTTAACATGGTATATTAACCGAAGTATGACGGGGTACATTACAAGAATTATGAATTGTTCATTTGAAATATTTACAGTTTTTATCTAAAAGGTAGTGGTCATAAGTGAATGGTTTTCTGTATACTGGTAGTGCTGAAGTTGGTTGAAGGTGAGGTGAGTAATGAGTTTAATCCGAGTCTGGGAATGCTTTTTTGAATAGCCACATTTTAAGTCTTTTCCTGAATGTTGGGAGGCAAGGTTCCTGCCTTAGCTCCATTGGGATGGAGTTCCACAGAGGAGGTCCTGCTGTGGAGAATGTCCTGTCTCCGAAAGTTATGTGAAGGGAGGTTTTGGAATGGGGTACCTGAAGAGAATCTTTATAGTGCTCTCTTATGGGTCTGGAGGATGTATGTTTTTTGAAAGGGATTTGTAGGTTGAGCGGAGCAATTTGTTGGATAGATTTGTATATTGTGGTGATGGACTTGTATAGTATTCTATAATGAATTGGCAGCCAGTGTAATTCTTTGAGGATGGGGGAGATGTGATCTCTTCTCCGTGATTTTGTCAGAATTCTGGCTGCCGTATTTTGAACCATCTGAAGAGGTTTAGTATGTGATGAAGGGATACCTAATAATAGGGAGTTGCAATAGTCTAACTTGGAGAAGATTATTGCCTGTAGGATTGTCCTGTAGTCATGGTTGTGGAACAGTGGTTTTATTCTTTTTAGGACATGCAGTTTATGAAAGCAGTCCTTTGTGGTTTGGTTTATAAAAGCTTTTAGGTTTAGCCGATTGTCGATGATCGCTCCCAGATCTCTCTCTCTTGGGCTGTTTGAAGGTTTGCTGAAGGATTTGTGGGATGGTAGCTGTTCTCAGTGGATATGAGAAGGAGTTCCGTTTTTGAGGGGTTTAGGATTAAATTGAGGTTGGAGAGGAGGGAGTTGATTTCTTGAAGGCATGATTCCCATAAGTCTAGGGTTTTTTTGATGGGTATCACAATCTGGACATCGTCGGCATACAGATAGTATTTTAGCTTCAGGTTGGTTAATAACTGGCAGAGAGGGAGGAGGTAGATGTTAAAGAGAGTGGGTGAGAGGGATGAGCCTTGAGGGACTCCTAGAGAAGAAGGGTAGCGTTTGGATTCTTTGTTGTGTATTTTGACCTTGAAACCTCTGTTATTCAAGAATGTGTTGAACCAGGCCAGTGCAGTGCCTGTTATGCCGATGTTCAGTAGTTGGTTCAGGAGCATAGAATGGTTAACCGTATCAAAGGCAGCCGAGAGGTCCAAGAGGATCAGTAGATATGCCTGGCCTTTGTCAAGGCCCAAGATGAGGTAATCTGTCAAGGAAATAAGAAGTGATTCGGTGCTTAAAGATTTCCTGAAGCCATATTGTGAGGGGAAGAGAATTTTGTGATCTTCAAGGTAGTCTGATAATTGAGTTTTAACTAGTTTTTCCATGACCTTGGCAATGAAAGGGAGGTTGGAGATTGGGCGAAAGTTGGTGGGGTCATCTGGATCTAAATTTGGTTTTTTCAGGAGCGGTTTGATGGAAGCCATTTTAAGATTGTCAGGATAGATTCCTTGGGATAAGGAGCAGTTGATGATGTCTGCCAGGGCTTTGGAGATGGTGTCTGGAATAAGAAGAAGTAATTTGGAGGGGATATGGTCTAAAGGGTGAGACGAGGGTTTCATTTTTTTCAGTACTTTTAGGATCTCTGAGGTTGTGATGGGTTCGAACGAGTTGAGAGAGATGTTTTTGTTAGGGTGAAGATAGGTACTGTAAGGGGAAGAGGTATTGGGTGTCATCTTTGTTAGAAGGTTAGTGATTTTGTTGTTGAAGAAGAGGGCTAGCTCCTCTGCTTTTTCTTGGGCTTTGTTAAGTGGTATGTCCGGTACTTGGATTTGGGTTAAGTTGGAGACGTAGGCAAACAGGGCTTTAGCGTAAAAAATCATGTGATGGATCTTGTGAGCATAGAAGTCTCTTTTAGTTTTTAACATGGTGTTTTTGTAGTGGTGGAGGGCAAGTTTGTAGGCAGAGAGGGTGGACGCTGAAGGAGTTTTGCGCCATTTGCTTTCATTCCGTCTGAGGGAGAGTTTTAGTTTTTGAAGTTCTTCATTAAACCAAGGTTGTTTTTTAGGATGGTTGTATTTGAGTTTTTTAGTGGTCAAAGGACAGAGTTTGTTTGCTGCCGCTTCTGTTATATTATGCCATGAATGAAGGGCTGAATTTGGAGTGGAAACGTCTATGAGGGGGAGTTCTGAGAGTAGGTAGTTGTGGAGGTCATCGGAAGCGCATGATTTCCTGTAGGAGAATTGTTGAGGGGCGAGGATGCTGTTTCTTTGTGCCAGTGTGATGGTAGTTGAGATTAAGGTATGGTCTGACCAGGGTACTGATTTACTGCTTTAGGTGTCATAGGTAGCTGTTCTAAACGCTTTTGATAGCAGAATTGTATACAGTTGGATATCCAGGAGGATAAAGTTCTTTTTGATACTGGACATCCTGGTGCATTTGGATTGAAGGAGAGGAAGAGTTGTGAGGCTCTGTTGGGAGAATGGGTGCGCTTCTTGTAATAGGCAAGCGCATGCTTACAATCCAGAGAGTGTGAAGTTTTCTTTCGTTGTAATTGGCGTGAGGCTTTGGATGGAAAGTGGGTAAAGTGATGGTTTGGTTAATGTGAAAAACTGGAACCACTTTTGGTAGAAAATTGGGGTGTGTGCGCAATGTAACTGTCATGGTAAAATTGGAGATAAGGAGGGTAATGAACTAAGGCCTGTAGTTAACTGCCCTTATTTTGGCAAGGAGAGTCAGTGAAGAAGAGTACTTTCCATGAAAGGTATCGTAGATGGCAAGTGTCCAGTGGTTCGAAAGGGGGTAGCAATAGTTGCTCGAGGACTATGTTGATATCCCACAGCACTGGCACTTTATCGAGGGATGTAAGCGTAGGACCCCTTTCATGAATCTGGAGATGAGGGAACAACATGATATAGGTTCCCCATTTAAGGGAGTATGGTAAGCTGCTATGGCGCTTAAATGTACTGAGTGAGGCAGCTGCTAGGCCTTTGCTGTAGAGTATATGTAGGTAGGCCAGAAGACGTTCTGGTGGGCAAGTAAGTGGGTCCAATCCTGTAGTTGAGCACCAGGAAGTGTAGCGTGACCACTTCCGTTGGTAGGGGAGCCTAGTCGATGGTTTTCTGGAGGACACAAGTATGTCCTGAAGAGGAGGAGCGATATTCAAGTTTTGGAAACGAGCCTTTCAATCTCCATGCCATGAGATCCAGTGAGGAATGAAGTGGATGAAGTAGTTATCCGTTCTCCTGGGTAAGTAGCTGAGGGCTGATGCCCAGGGGAATCGGATTGAGAATTGATAATTGTATCAGGTAACTGTACCATAGCTGTCTTGGCCACTCTGCTGCGATGAGAATGAGATCTGCCTGGTCCCCGATGCATCTCTGGACCGTGTGAGAGATGAGTGGTATCAGAGGAAATGCGTATAGAAGACCCCGAGACCAGTTTATGAGGAACGCATCTTGAGCTATCCGATGTGGGCTTGGATACTCTAAGCAAAATATTCTTCACCTTTCTGTTGTGTTCTGTCGTGAAAAGGTTGATGCGGGGAAGACCCCACTTGGAAAAGATGTGGTTCGCTATTTCTTGATTTAGTTCCCATTCGTGGGGGTGAAATATTCTGCTCAATTTGTCTGCTCTGGAATTGCTGATTCTGGGTAAGTTGCTTGCAGGGAGATAGACCTGTCGTGAGCCCATTCCAGAATTTGGACTGCTTTCCTGCATAGGTTCCAAGAACCTGACCCTCCTTCCTTGTTTATTTATTTATTTATTTATTTAAGAGTCTTCTATACCGATGTTAGTCGAAACATCACCTCGGTTTACATGGAACAAAAGCAATGGAAATTACAAGTAACAGGGGAAGGGTAAGGGGTACAAAAAACCATAAGGAGAGCAGAGAAGCATAGGAACAAACAACAAGTGAACTATAATGTCATAAGAACAAGGTCATAGTCAAATTCAGGTCATGATCCATCACAATTCAATATTCATCAAGGGTGTTGGGGAAAGGCTTGTTTGAATAGCCAGGTTTTGAGCTGGGCTCTGAATTTGGTGATGCAAGGTTCAAGTCTGAGGTGGGTTGGGAGTGAGTTCCAGTGCATAGGTCCAGCAATGGAGAGCGCCCGATCCCTTGTAACTGTGAGGTGTGCTTTCTTTAGGGATGGCACATGGAGGGACCCTTTGTTGGTGGTCCTTGTCGGTCGATTCGAGCAGGTAAATTGGAGGGGATCTGCCAGCCAGTTGGAGTGATGGGAATATGAGGCTTTATGTATAATGGTCAGGGATTTAAAGAGGATGCGGGAGGGAATAGGGAGCCAGTGTAGGTCCTTCAGTATAGGGGAAATATGGTCGTATTTGTGAGCGTTGGAGAGGGTTCTGGCTACAGCGTTCTGTAGTATTTGGAGGGGCTTTAAGGAGGAGTAGGGTAGGCCAAGAAAGAGGGTGTTACAGTAATCCATCTTGGATGCCAGTGTAGCCTGGACGACAGTGCGGAAGTCACTAGCGTGAAGGAGAGGTTTCAGGTTTTTTAAGACTTTAAGTTTGAAGAAACCCTCTTTGAGTATGGCACTGATATGTTTTTTGAAGTTCAGTTGTTGGTCGATTAGGACCCCCAGGTTCCTTGCGCAGGGCTGTGCATGAGGAATCTTGATAGCAGAGTCAATTGAGAGTGCGGGATTAGTAGGGGGGTGATGGGATATGAGGAGGAGTTCAGTTTTGGCAGTGTTTAGAGCAAGGTGGAGACCTTGCTCTAAACACTGCCAAAACTGAACTCCTCCTCATATCCCATCACCCCCCTACTAATCCCGCACGACCGTAAGGAGTTGATGGCAGCGAGATGGTTTCCCCAGGATTCAAGGGTGTCAGATAGGGAGCCTTGAATGGGTATGATGATTTGCACACCATCAGCGTAGAGAAAGAATTTGAGGCCAAGTTCTGATAAGAGTTTGCACAAGGGGGTGAGGTAAATGTTAAAGAGGGTAGAAGAGAGGGAGGAGCCTTGGGGGACTCTTTGGGCAAGGGCGTAGTGGGAGGACTCAGCATTGCCTATTTTCATGGTGAATTTCCTATTGTCGAGGTAGGATGAGAACCACTTAAGGGCTGTGCCAGAAAGGCCAATGTCGGTTAGGCGGGCAAGGAGGTGGGTGTGATTTATGGTGTCAAAAGCTGCTGAAATGTCCAGTAGAGCAAGAAGGTAGCTGTGACCTTGATCCATTCCCCTGAGTAAGTAGTCAGTCAAGGAAAGTAAGAGGGTCTCAGTGTTGAGGTGTTTACGGAAGCCAAATTGAGAGGGGTAGAGAAGGTTGTGAGTTTCAAGGAATTCTGTAAGTTGCGAGTTGACGACCTTCTCCATGATTTTTGAGATGAAAGGGAGATTGGAGATAGGGCGAAAGTTGGCGGGGTCCTTGGGGTCAAGTGCAGGTTTTTTGAGCAGTGGTTTGACCACAGCATGCTTGAGTGGGTCAGGGACAATGCCTGAAGAGAGGGAGCAATTGATAACATCTGCAATGGGTTTGGAAATGATGTCAGGTATGGTGAGGAGGGCTTTGGTGGGGATAGTGTCTGATGGATGAGTCGCAGGTTTCATCTTTTTGAGGATAGATGTGATTTCAGTGGAAGAAACGAGTTCAAGGTCGTTAAAGGAGGACGAGGGTGGGTCAGTGCCTGTAGCAGCTGGGAGCGAGGAGGGAGTAGAGGGAAATCGGAGAAGGATAGTTGCGATTTTGTCATGAAAGTAGCGTCCCAGTTCTTCACATTTGCTGCTGGCTTCACTGTCAGGAATGGGGGGGATGTGTGTTTGGTAAGGGAAGAAACATAGGTGAAGAAGGCTTTGGGGTTATATTTGTAATCGTGGATTCTTAGGGCGTAGTAGTCTCGTTTGGCTTTAAGGGTGGCTAGCCTGTAGAGATGTAGTGAGGATTTGAATATGGATGCTTTTTGCGGGGATGGGTCTTTACGCCATGTGCGTTCTTTCTGCCTGAGCTCATGTTTCATTAGTTTGAGGTCTGGGGAGTACCATGGGTTTTGTTTTTTTGCAGATAGTTTAGTTTTATGTGTGGTGATAGGGCACAGTTTGTTTGCAATATCTAAGGTGATGAACCTTAGATATAGCTGGAGAACCGTGGAGGAGACACATCAGGACAGAGTCGACCACGAGAAGTGGCGATGGCTCCCTAGGTCTTTTATGGCCTGTTATGTGCTTTTTGAGCTTCGGCTGTGTCGGCACTGTCGGGCTCTCAGAAATTGTGAATCGATGGCGTCAGTGCTGCGTCTACCTGACGCGGCTGCATTGACATTTTCTCTGTGAGTCGATGCTCCGGAGGCGCGTCGATGCTTCGAACGCGATCCGGAGTGATGGCCTTCAGTGCGCCGGTGAGTTGATGGCGTCGACGCAGCCTGTGGCCACGGTGCAGCAGATACATGCCCCGTGCTGTGTGGCGGTTTTTGTCTGTGGCCCCCCCCTCTTGGGGGGGGGCCACAGAAGAGGCTCTTCAATGAGAGAGGACTTCTTGTGTTTTGGGCATGGGGAAGATCTCGTTGAAGCCTCAGAAGGAGCATAAGAGACCTATGGTGCTGCTTTTAGTTGTTGAATTTTAGCAGCTCGCAGGCACTGCGCTCTTGGGGAACATACGGCCGAAGTCTCCGCAGCTTGCCTGGTCATGATCAGGACAGAGGCAGAGCTAGCAAGATTTGTGGCCATCAGTGACCGACATAATCTTTCCACAGGCACAGAATTTGAATCCTGGTCGAGGCATTATGGTAGCAAAGCCTTTCCCTGTGGTATTGAAGTTTGTTTTGGGTGGTTTTTTTACCTCACAACTATGAATCTCTGTAGGAGAAAGGAGCTCCATGTGCGATCAGTCGCGCGGAAAAAAACAGACTGAGGAGCCTCAGGCAAACGCGGGAAGATGCAAGAGAGAGCACCTAGCTGAAAGACTTTGCTAATCTTAGAGAGCTCCGCCACCTAGTGGCACGGAGGACATACCCAGACAGCATGGCTAATTTAGCTGTTTATCTACGTAAAAAAAAAAGAGATCCCAGTCTACATAAAGTGCATGTTTATATGCCCTCTTAATCCTTTTGGGGGTTTGCCTTTTGCTTCATCTGCTTTTACAGTATATCTTGTTTATTTACAGATTGCATGCATTACAGCTTTGAAGACCCATATGGTCTATTTCATGATTTGTAGAGTGCATATTTATAAAGCCACTAAACACTATACAATCATGATTTTTTTTTCAGTAGATAAATATATACAAAATACACCCACACAGCTCTGATGGAAATGTTACAAACACACAAAAGAACAAAAAAAGGTACAAGGAGAAACTTAAAAAACAGACATTAGGACATTGTTCTAAAACAATGTTAATGTGTCGATATTGTATTGTCTTAGTAAGATTTTCTTTATGGAGTTATGCAAATATGGTTGGAATGTATAAGAAGAATTTCATGCAGTATTAACAGCATACATTTCCCCCTTCACCTACCGCAGCATCCCCACAAAAAATTCATAAGTTAAAAAAAAAAATTATATATATATATATATATATATATATATAAGATAGATAGATACACACACACACACATATATACCTAAGAGCAAAGGAAATGTAAAAACATTTCCAAGATTAAAATTATCTGGTGCAAACAGTTTAAAGACTGAAGAGATACGTCCTGAACTTTAAAATGACATTTCTAGCAATACTGAAATACCTACAATACTTGAATGTAATCCACATTGAAGTTACAAAGGAAAATATAAATAAAGACTGAGCCCTCTCTGTTTACTTTCATCTTGCCTCCCCTGAAAGTGCCTTCCTCCATTTCAGGAACAAATCTCAAATCCTAATTGCCTTTTCCTGTATTACTACCAATAAAGTTAATAGGTTACTTGAACATCACAGCCTACCTAAATGCAGCTTCCCAAAAGCAGTTCATTCCACAAACATCAGAGGGCAGCATCCAATAGGGATTCCAGTTAGACACAGAGAAATCCTTACACCTGACAGGGTGAGACACAAATTACAATCCTATATCAAATATTTGTGGTTTTACATGCCGCTACCTCCCCCCCCCCCCCCAACACTAAATTACCTTGTGACACATAGCAATGAAGCTATTCAGTGTGGCACTTTAAAAGGTCAAGGACAAAGTTAACAGAACTGAAACTTTAAAAAGTCGGAGAACCAATTTTGCCACATGTCACATTTACCTTGCAATAAGAATTATGCAACAATTCTGTACACTGACAAAGCAATAAAATGGTAATTTTGTTTACAATCCTACCTACTTGCCAAATCCTTTGGCCACAAAAAAAAATGGAAGGAACATGCCACAAAATATTGAAATTTAAACTGTTACAAAATAATGCTCAGATGTTTCAAAAATCCAACACGTGATCTATCAATCCAAAATGCTTCCGAAAGCCTTGAATCAACTCCACTGTTTTCTTAGGGAGGTACTTTTTGACTTGCAAGTTGCCAGATTCCCTAGGCTGACTGAATGGCAAGGGGCATGTCTATAAGAAGCAATGCTTTGTTGACAAGATTTTTACTGGCATAGTAGCACTCCCGAAAAATGTTTAAGGTCACCCAGGTCTTCTTATTTGATCTCTAAATGACAGGTAAAATTTTAGTTTTGTATAGCCTTTCATGGCCTTCGGATTTTCAGAATGGTCCACCAGCAGGGGCTTCAATTTAAAATCATCTGCAGCATTACCTCTCAGCAGTGTCAGGCAATTTCTGACCTAAACCTAAAACTTTTCTTCCTCAGCAATAAAGGCTCTGTCAGGCAATAGCTTCCAGAAAATGACTGGCTCATCAAAGCTGAAAACGTATTCTGGTTTTTACCCTCCTCCCCCATCCCCTGATGATTTTTTTCAACAGTTCAGGATACTGACAACATACTATATCACCAATGGCTCTTGTGCAAACTATGCCATCTTTTAAATCCCTCAAACCACTTTTTATTGACTGTGAAAGTTTCAGTCTTCAAATTTCGTTTCTTTTCCTGGACTCTCTAATGCTTGTGGACTGTATGTTGCCCCAGAAATGAGAAGCTTAGCATCAGGAGAGTCAAATTCAGGAGCTGATGGTAGAAATTCTTCCACTTATACCAGCCATCTTCCCTTCATGTTGAACACTCAGGTGCTGTTGGCCGGCAAGGCATAAGAAACAGGAGTAGCCCTCAATACAAACTAGGCATGAGAGACCTGGGGGGAGACAGGAATTTAGGAACACTGAGATAAAGCAGGAACGCTAATGGTAGAACTTGGAGACAAAAACATCTTCTGGATACAGGAACGGAGCCAGAGTACAAGGACTGGAAGGTAGGACCAAGCTCTTGTAAATATCTAACGAGACTGCTTTAGTATAAAATACAAGAAACAAGTTGACCACCAGGGGAAGTGCAGGGCACAGGGCTGAGAGGACTGGATAGTAGTCCAAGCAGTTCACAGCATCACCCGCATTCAGCAACGGATTCTTAGACTATGCTTATGGGAACATTATACCAATTCTGATCTTCGATCCATACATTCAGTATTCTTTCCATGTCCCAGAAGTAATGTCAAGGAAAACGAGACAGCCTGGAAACACTAAAAAAGGTGTGCTTCTTGATAATGTGTGTCAAATGTCTATTTTCAAGGATTGTTCCTACTGTATATGATGAAAACACTAATGCCATAGAAGTTTTGGTCAGTTTTTCACCAAATTCAAAGCGCCTTAAAACTTCTAATTTTTACTTCTAAAGTAAGGCATTTTCTCTTTTGGCACTTCAGTTCTGACCTTCAGACAATAAATGCTTTGCAGAGATCTCCACTATTACTTTCCAATGGATGAAGCTGAATACTGAAAGAGGCTGTGAACTATGCCAAAGGTTTTGGTCCCAGGCTCTCTTGTCCTGGAATAGATCTGCAGCTTTCCTCATAGGGTACTGTTTCAAATAGCAGTGGAAAAACTACAACCTACAGGCCAAAATCAGCCCATGCGACCCTTTGATCCAGCCTACTTTAGATGATGTAAATAGGGACAACCACTAAGCTATGGCATTCTTGCTTCTCTGCAACACACAAAAAACACAGGAGGTAAGTGAATGGAGTGATTATGTGCCATCGCGCAGGAAAAGAAGGATGCAGCAGGCACAGCTATGTGATAGAAAAAGATGGAACCAGTCAGATGGGCACAAAGAGAGGCAGCCACCATCACTGTGCGGGAAAAAAAAGGTAGCTGCTGTGTGGCAGAAGACTGTGGTAGAAAAGGGAGGTAGGAATCTTTGTAGGTGGGAGGGGGAATCCTGGGGTTTGGCTGGAAAGAGTACTAAAGATGGAGGATGCTGTTAGGCTGCCAGCCTGGTTCTCATTCTCTGGCCCCTTTTGAGTCCTACCTTGAGAAATTTCCTCTCAATGCGTTTTTACTCCAGCATATTCCTTATTTCTTTGGATTTAATGATTGTCTCAGTCTACTTGTTTCTACCTTTTACTTGTGCTTCAAATTGCGTTGCTGCTTATTCCTGCTCCCAGTCCTCAAAGTCCTGCCGGCCACAAGCACTCAAGGGGAAGGTCCTGTCGCAGGCAATAGATACCCTGCTGCTATTGCAGTTGGAATCAGTCAATCCTGCTTTGCCAGTATACTGGTCTCTCTCAATCTAGAGCAGTGGTTCTCAACCTTTTTTCTGTCGGGACACACCTGACAGATGGTTCTCACATGCGTGACACACTGACCCATGATCGTCACGGGGCTAGATGTAAAAGTTCAGTTTGCATCCACGGGAACCCCCCTGACCCACAATAATGGATGTAAAGCAGAATTATAACATTCCCCATACAACTCACCCTACAAAAAAGATATTCTGGTTCTGGTGTCATCTCAGTAACAGCAACTCAAACTCCTTCTACTTCCAGGCTCAATAGCCCTACTTATGAAAAGACAGCAGTTTACCACCAATGCATGTCCTCTTGAGAAAACACAACAAATAAGACTGATAAAACTCTTACATGCTAGTAAAATATTTCATCTCGGTAACAGACACAGATCCGACCTAACATACTCCCAGGATCTGTAGTAATGCACATAAACTAATCCACACACATTTACACTTGTATTATGGAATACACTCAAATAGGAGCAACCCTATCTATGAAAAGGCAACAATATAAATATTAAATCAGGCCCTAAAAACCAATACACCTCTTATTAGGAAAACAGAACTAGCAAGCAGCTATAGATCCCCACACAGAAATAATTGTAAAACTATACTAATAAGCAGAATAAATGTTTCTAAATAGCTATGAACAGAATAACATCCAACAATTAAAAACTATTAAAAACTATTTAAAAATTCTCCAAACACCAATAAAATATTTCAAAAAAAGCAGACACATCACATAATATTAAATAATTAAAATGACAGTCAATCAAGAAAAATAAACTTAAAAAGCCACCTTTACTTACCCCCTCCAGCAGCTCTCCTGCTCCTCTTCCATGCAGGCCGTAGCACACAGCAGAAGCAGCAGTAGAGGCTAAGCTCTATACTCATGGTCCTCTTCCTTAATGCCCATGTCTCTCACACACACACACACCATACCAGTCATGCCCCCATGACCAGTTTCTGTCTCTCACACACTAATCATCTCCCAGTCTTTGACACACACACCAGTCACCTTCCTGAACAGTTTCTCTCATGCCATACACACACACAGGCTTCCCACTCCCGTGTTCTACTTACATATACGGGCTTCTCACTCTCATAATCACTTTCTCTGTCTCACACACACTCACCAGTCTCCCATGCTTGTTCTCTCCACATGCACAGGCTTCTCATTTCTATAATCACTTTCTTTTTCTCTCTCTCTCACAAACACACACACACACACCAGTCACCTGATCTCTCTCATGCATACACACACAGGCTTCCCACTCCCATGTTTTCAGATATACAGGCTTCTCACTCCCATGCTGTGTCACACACACCCAGGTTTCTCACTCCCATGCTCACTCTTCACATGCACAGGTTTCTCATTCCCATAATCACTTTCTTTCACAGACACACACACCAGTCACCTGATCTCTCTCATGCATACACACACAGGCTTCCCACTCCCATGTTCTTTCAGATATACAGGCTTCTCACTCCCATGCTGTGTCACACACACCCAGGTTTCTCACTCCCATGTTCACTCTCTTCACATGCACAGGCTTCTCATTCCCATAATCACTTTCTCTCTGTTACACACACATACATACACACACACATACATATATACACACACACACACACACACACCAGTCTCATTTCCATGCTCGCTCTCCACTGCACAGGCTTCTCATTCCCTGAATCACATTCTTTCTCTCATATTCACACACACCAGTCTCTTTCTCTCACACACCCCGTCACCTTACCAACCAGTCTCTTGCTCTCATGCATGCACACACACACACAGGCTTCCCACTCCCATGCTCTTTCTCTCACATAATCAGGCTTCTCACTCCCATGCTTTTTTTCACACACCCCCCCCCCCCTCCCCCCCAACACCAGGCTTCTTACGCCCTTGCTTTCTCACATACCCAGATTTCTCACTTCCATGCTTTTTCTCTCTCTCACACACACACACATCAGTCACTTCCTTGACTGTCTCACACTCTCACATACACATCAGTCATCTCCCTGAGCAGTCACTTTCATTGTCTCTCACATATACACCACATCAACTCTCTGACCAGTTTCTCTCACTCACAAACGTGCTCTCAATCACACGCAGGCTGGCTGCTTCTTTCTCTCACTCACTTCCTTCCCCCCCGGAGCACAAATGGAAACTGCAGCAGCCTCCTCCTCCAGCCCCCGCAAGCCAAGAAAGTAGAATCCCATCGACCGCGGGAGGCTCAAGCTGCTCTCTCCTTTCTTGATTACCGGCTGCTTCGATTGCCCAGGGGCCGATGACGCTGCTGCTGCTGCTGCTACTTTATCACGCGGCACGGGCCGGCTCTTTCTCCTTCCCGCGCACCGCGTATCACTTCCTGTTCCGGGTCACGGGGGGGGGGGCGCGCGGGAAGAAGAAAAGGCCCAGCCACAAGTGCCACAGCTTCTTTTAGCGCCGCTGCCGTTCCCGCTGGGCTTGAACGTGCTGATAGCCCGGCGGCAACGGCAGCAAGGAAGAAAGAGCAGCGGGAGAGACCCGGAGCACGCGACACACTACCCGGTGCTTGGCGACACACTAGTGTGTCGCGACACACCGGTTGAGAACCGCTGATCTAGAGGGTCACAATTCTGGCCGCCTATTCCATCCCAACAGCCTGATCGATAGGAAACCTGCCCCTGGGGCAGGCAAGAGCCACAAATGTGGACTTGTGTAATAAGTTTACCCACCCTGTTCTGGACTGCAGGAAACTTTTATATCTGTGCAAAACAGGACTCGTGTAGCCTGTGGAAAGTTCATCAGTATGGGTCAAAATTAAGAGTCCATAAATTCCATATGTCAAATCCAATTCCCAAAACAAAATTTCTGTTAGAAAGTAATTCCATTAAGTAAGTTTCTGAAAACAAGAGATGATTGTACATGGTTTGACTGGGAAATCTCCATTCAAGTGGACCAACACAGCAACTACACAATATAATAATTCAGTTATGTCAAATAATGATGGCAGTATTATCATTACATTGATACCTATCAAAAGCAGTATATCAAGCCTCTTATTAAAGAGGATGAGAAATGTACAAAAAATATAACTAGCACTGTTGAATAAAAATAACTGATTTTCACAAGTATTCATTCTCATTTTGTTTCTAAATAAACTGATTTGACTTTTTTGGGACATCTTCTAGACACGCTTGTGTCCAGGTGACAAAAATACCTATATAGTTTGCTATATAACTTGAAATAAATTAAATACAGAAGTGGTCCATTAAAGTAAAAATGTTTGAATTTAAATTAAGACTTGCATATTTTTCAATTACCACAAAACTCATGTGGCCAACATACACAGATACCAGGAGCACCAGCCTCATTATTCAATTGGAGAAATTACTTACCTGATAATTTTGTTTTCCTCAGTGTAGGCAGATGGACTCAGGATCAATGGGTATTGTGCTCTCCTGATCGCAGATGGGAGACAGAGTCAGATTTCAAAGCTGATGTCAGCCTACATATACCCGTGCAGCATGCTTAGCTCTTCAGTATTATCTTCGAAAAGCCAGTGTGGATATATGTTGCTTAATACTTGATTACACTTGATTAACCTTGAACTGGTTCAACTGATTATACATATATATAAAACCTTTGAAACTGGAGACTACCAGTGCACTGAAACAAACGCCGACACCTGGGCAACTGCGGGTGTCTTGGATTAGAGGTAAGCCGTGGCTTACCCATACTTGTTCAGTCTCGAGATTTGATATCCGAGGTTCTCTATTTCTGGAGCAGCCGTGGACGGGATGCTGAGTCCATCTGTCTACACTAAGGAAAACAACATTATCAGATAAGTAATTTCTCCATTTCCTAGCATGTAGCCAGATGGACTCAGGACCAATGGGATGTACAAAAGCTACTCCCCTGTAGGGTGGGAGGCTGCTCGTGGCCCACTTAGTGCTGCCCTTGCGAAGGCTGTATCCTCTCTGGCCTGAACATCCAGGTCGTAGAACCTGGAGGTATGTAGGGAGGACCATGTTGCCACCCGACAGATCTCGTCTGGCGAAGGCAGACTGGTTTCAGCTCAGAAGACTGCCTGGGCCCTTGTAGAATGCGCCTTGACCTGTAGAGGTAATGGTTTTCCTGCCTCTATGTAGGCAGCATTAATTACTTCTTTGATCCAGGGGGCTATGGTGGCCCATGATGCCGCTTCCCCTTGTGAAGAATGAACAAGTGGTCAATTTTGCGCAAGGATTCAGATCTTTTCAGGTATCGGACTAGGATTCTGCCGACATTCAGGTGGCAGAGGAGGCATGAGTCTTCTGAATCCCTGTGCTCATCTGGTGATGGTAAGGATATAGTCTGGTTCATTTGGAACTGGGAAACCACTTTCGGAAGGAAGGATGGATGGTACCGTACGCAGCTGTATAGTGCCCGGGGTGAACCTGAGGAACGGCTCCCGACAGGATAATGCTTGAAGTTAGGAGATGCGCCGGGCTGAGCATATTGCGATCAGGAACTCTGTCTTTAAGGTCAAGAGATGTAGAGACAGGGTGCTTGTTGGTCTTAAGGACTCCCCTGCTGGGAAGTCTAGTACTAGGTTGAGGTTCCATAGAGGAACTGGCCACTTTAGTGGTGGTTGGAGTTGCTTGACTCATTTTAGGAAGCGAGACACATCCGGATGAGTTGATAGTCTGATGCCGTCCACTTTGGACCTGAAACAGGCCAGTGCTGCGACTTGGACCTTGAGGGAGTTGAGGGACAACCCCTTCTGCATGCTGTCCTGTAGGAATTCTAGGATCATGGGAATCTTGGCCGTCCTCGGGAGGAGACCGCGGTCTTCACACCAAGCTTCGAATACTCTCCAGATCCATATGTAAGATAGAGATGAGGAGAACTTGCGTGCCCGAAGCAGGGTGTCAATCATGGCTTTTGAGTAGCCACGCTTCTTTAGGCTAGTCCTCTCAAGGGCCATACCATAAAAGAATCGAGCCGGGTCTTCGTGGGAGATCGGTCCCTGCTGAAGAAGGTCCCTGTATGGCGTTAGACGTAGAGGATTCCCCGTCATAGTCTTCACATGTCTGCATACCATGGTCTTCTTGGCCAATCCGGGGCGACTAGTAGGACTAGTCTCCTGTGGTGTTCTATATTGCGGATGACCCTGCCCAGTAGTGGCCATAGTGGGAAGGTGTATAGGAGGCTTTCCTCTGGCCAGTTCTGGACAACAGCGTCGATTCCCTGAGATTGTGGTGCTTGTCTGTGGCTGAAGAATCTGGGGACCCGGGCACTGCGACAAGTTGCTAGTATGTCCATGCCTGGGAGACCCCATCGATTTACTATCAGCTGGAAGGCTGTGTCCGCAGGTGACCATTACCCCAGGTCTAGGCTTTCTCTGCTGAGGTAGTCTGCAGAGATGTTGTCTTTTCCCGCCATGTGGGAGGCCGAAATCCCTTGTAGATTTATTTCCGCCCACTCCATGTAGGGGTATATTTCCAGAGACACCTGCTGGCTCTTGGTTCCTCCCTGTCGGTTGATGTAGGCAACGGTTGATGCATTGTCCGATATGAATGACTGACTCGCCTCGGAGTCTGTGGCTGAATCATAGCAGGCTAGTCTGACCGTTCGAGCTTCCAGGCGGTTTATGTTCCATCCCGCCTCTTCCTGGTTCCATTATCCCTGGGCCATCAGTTCCTGACAGTGGGCTCCCCAACCTCGCAGGCTTGAGTCCGTGGTGAGCAAGATCCACTTCGATGCGGATAGGTTTACGCCTCTTCTTAGGTGTTCTTCCTGTAGCCACCATTGAAGCTGCTCCCGACCCTGTCGGTAGCTGGAGGCGAACTGAGTAGTTCTGGGACACTGGATTCCATCGTAACAGTAGGGCAGCAGAGGCCAGTTGTGCCTGGACAAAGGTATGCAGCCCTTTGAAAAATTCCACCCAGAAGAAGGTTCCTGGATCTATGTTGATCCCAGGAGGGGTTGTAGTGGAAGTCCCGGAGGAATTTTCCTGAGGGGGCACCGAGTTGGAAATACTTAGGTCTGGGATGCCATCATCAGTGGTACCGGATCCCTCTCTTGACTGTAGAGAGTCTTGATTTGGTTCTCCCTGGTTCTGTTCACACTGTTGGCACAGGAGGGATCCCAATCCAGGCCGCACGGCTCTTAAGTGGCAGGCTAGGCAAAGGAAGGGTCCCTTGGCTTTCTTGGATGGTGGTGCCATTATTTGTGCGCGTGTAGGGCTTAGGAACTCACCCATGCGTGGAGTTATGCGCACGGATGCGCTTAGTTGAATGCATCAGAAGTTATGCACACAGGCAACGGAGTTTGTGCGCGCGGCACAGCTATGTGCACAGTTGTACGTGTCGCTGTGCGCGCCGCTGTGCACCCACCCCGTAGATAAGCGTTTAAGTTACGCGCTTCAGGCCTCCGGCCTGGCACACGCATATCGCCGGTCGAGGGGGGAAAATGGCGCAGACGACCCTGAAGGCAAAATGGTGCCGCCCCCCCCCCGGAGGATCTCCACGTGTGTGGACCCTCATACCGAATCGGGGCCTGCCCAAGGAGGGCTGCTCAACCCGATTTTAAAGCCTCGTCTGAGGAAGGACGGTATGGCTATTCGAGCCTTGGAGACCGGAGACTTAGAAGTAAAGGTTTCTAACTTACCTGGCCTCGGCGCTTACCGGTCGCGTGGCGGGCGATCTCCAGCTGCGGGGGGAGAGGGAAATACCTTCACTGCCGCGCTCGAATCTGCATCTGTTGCCTTTCAGCCACCCTGGGGGCTAAGTCCACGCCGGGAATCAGCTGTCGGACCAAGGCTCACCTCTGAGGGATACTGAAAGTCACCTCAGGAAAGTCTCGACTGGGGGAGGGACAGTTAGGTTTTACTGCAGGAGAAGCGGGGGCTCTCTTCTTAAGGTAAACTTCCTTTCTTGCTGTAAAATGTTACACTATTCTTGTTTGGGATAGTGTCGGCATCTGCTATGGAGACGGAGAAATATTGAAGAGCTAAGCACGCTGCACGGGTATATGTAGGCTGATGTCAGCTTTGAAATCTGACTCAGTCTCCCATCTTCTATCAGCAGAGCACAATACCCATTGGTCCTGAGTCCATCTGGCTACATGCTAGGAAAATCTGTGTTACCCTTAAGTTACCTATTGACCGGACTAGACCTAACTCACTACCTCCATGCTGACGACATCCAGATATTACTACCAATACATGACACAATTGAAAAAGCGTATGAACTCATGGCAATGTACCTGAAGGTCATCAAGCTCACACAAATGAAGCTGGTAGTAAATATTGACAAAACTGAAATCATTCTTTTAGAAAGAAAAGTTTCCCCCAGGAGTTCAAGATTGATAACACTACAAGATAATACCATTTTCACTTTAGCCAAACATATACGGGACCTAGGAGTCATCATTGATCCAGAATTATGTTTTAAGAAACATATCAACTAAAGTAAGGGAAGGTTATGCTAAACTAATGATGTTGAAACGCCTGAAACCTTTATTATCTCAAAATGATTTCCGAACAGTCCTGCAATCACTAATTTTTGTGAGCACGGACTATTGCAATTCCTTATTTCTAGGTCTCCCAGCCTCCTTCATCCAGCCATTACAGGTCCTGCAGAATGCAGCGGCAAGAAACCTAACTGGCAGTAGAAAAAGGGACCACATTACCCCTATCCTGATGGCCTGGTTACTTATTGAATCACGGATTAAATTTAAAACACTCTGCACCTTGCACAAATAGATACACGATGAGCAAGTGGACTGGCTAAATGCAGCCATTAGGTTGCATGGGCCCCAAAGAAATTTACGATCCGCCAATAAAGGACTACTGTGAATACCAGTTGTACACTCTGCTCATTTGAATCAAGTCAGAGAAAGAGCTGTGTTGCTAGCAGGGCCTAAACTATGGAACATACTACCAACGAATTTGAGACTACAAACTGATTTTAAGAAGTTTAAGCAGGATTTAAAAACTTGGCTCGTCGACAAGGCATAAATGGAGTGAAACTGAGATTGTTACTATTTTAACTACATATTTCTTTTAGTCTCTTTTAACTCCAGTACTAATGCACATTTTTAGTTTTCTATTTGTTTACTTAGCATTTATTTTTGTTACTGTTTATTATTATTATTATTTTATGTACTAAATGATTTTAATATTGTATGTTTTACCCTCTGCATTCTTATAATTTGTAAACCATTGTGATGGCTCGTCTTAGCGACGGTATAGAAAATTTGATAAATAAAAACATTTCATTAAATCCTTAGGTTTAGGACATAGTACCTTTAAAAAATAAATTTGATTAGCAGTTCCCACTATCTAAGAAATTTACAGAGCTGATTTGGTTTTCTACAAGTAGATTTCAAACTACAAATATTAACAATTTCACACTTTAAAGCTGGAACACAAAAAATATATTTCACTCCAGGTACAGCATCTCATATCTACAGCAGCATTACCTCAATAAATGTTTTTACCAATGAGTCATATCTTATCTAATACAGGAATTTCGGTATATAAAAATTAAAAATAAATAAATAATCAAGTTGACTTAGAGAATAGCCACTGCTATTACTGGCATCAGTAGCTTGGGGTCTTCTTGGTGTTTGGGTATTTGCCAGGTTCTTGTGGCCTGGTTTGGCCTCTGTTGGAAACAGGATGCTGGGCTTGATGGACCCTTGGTCTGACCCAGCATGGCAATTTCTTATGTTCTCATCTGTACAGGATTCTGATACATCTAAGACTAAAACACTTGGTATATTTTCAATACACCAAGATAGAAATTAATTGCATAAATCGTATCGATATTTAAGTCTTAAGCAGACATGATTCAGGGCCGATGCAATAAATTTTGCGGAAAGCGGGCGCTGACTTTTCAGCACCCGCTTTCTTAGCGCATGCATGGCGCCCGCAAGGGTGGGGGCACCATGCAATATGCAAATTAGGGGGTTGCGACTCCACGGCAGCTGCCAGTTATGAAGACCAACGCCGGTAAACTCGGTATCAGTCTTCATAACTTGGTCTGCCAAGGTAATTTTTTGTTTTGTTTTATTGAAGAAGTTCCGAAAAGCAGTTTTTCCTGCTTTTCTGTATTTCTATGTGCGCTCAGGCAGGCGGTAATATCTGAGCGATAAATGTGCGCCTGAGACACATTTATTTTTTTGAATGGAGAGTGAATGAGTAATAGCCTCATTCACATGCATCTGCATGTGATGAGCGCTAACTCATTCACTCCGCGTCGGATGCACGTTAAATAGGCACTAATCCCCCTATTGCATAGGGGATGGATTAGCGTCTATTTAACCTGCGTCCAATAGCGGGTTAAACAGTGCGCTCGTGTGAGCGCACTGTATTGCATCAGCCCCCTCAGTTACTGCACTGCAGAAGCAATACCCTTAGTTTCAAATTTGCGATTATTTTAAATACCTCTTCCACTTTTGTAAACAAGTCATTCAGACAGAAAGCACTTCATAACTATGAGCGTATTTACAGTTTAAGTGAGTAAATCTTCATATTTGTAACTACAAGAAGAAAAAAAAAAAAACGTACGCAAAAGCATCTGATGAAATTTATCATTTTAGTAAATGGGAAAATGCTGGAGGGAACCAAAGATGGAAGACGTGTCCAGACATCACTTGTGCTGGACAGTCAGCTGGGTTCAAGATTAGCTTTTAACTGCTGCAGATTACCTTTCTTAAAATTCCTTTTTTATGGCAAATTACTAGGCAATTCCTATAATAATTTGTAACAACTTCTCAACAGCTATCAAACTACAGAATTTTTTTTAAAAGTAGTAATTTTACTGGTCCGCACAGCTACCCAGCAAAAATGTATAAAAGATTATCAAATTATTAGCTTTGCCTTTTAAAATCATGAAAGGTATTTGTTTTGATTCCTTAGAGTCAATCTCTAGAACGAGTAAGTTGCCAGAGCGCCTGACCTCACCATTCCAAAGTTACGCAGTTACAGTAGATTTAAACCCCACGATAAACAAGGGAGAGGTTAATGTTTGGGAGTAATTAGGTATACTAAATCAATTATGATTACAAGAGGAGCTTGTGCCTGCGGTAGGACACCAACCCTACCTGCGCCCAATTCTAAGTACTGCCGGGAAGCAAGGTCATTTCAGGCACAGAGTAAGTTTTGAACTTTATAATCAACTTTCTCCCTTACCCTCTCACATGTTTTCGATATTATCTTTCCTTCCATTACTACCAATATAGCCACATGGGTGTATGAGCTGCTCTGTCTTTGGCGAAGTCAGTCGGATTACTTATACACAGCTCAAACTTACCAGTCCCGCGGGCGACGTTCACCAAGGCCTACGCTTCTCGCTGCTTTCCTAGCTCCCCGTCCGCTCTGCCCGGGAAGAAGATCGGATGCGGTACGCGATTTTCCGCCTCTGTCTCCCCACGCCTCCAAGGCGCCCGAGAGCTGAGAGAAGGCGTAGAGCAGCGAACAGAAGCCGCAAAGAAGGCACAGCAATAACATTCGCAGCCAGCGCCGCATGTCCGGTATCTTACCCCGGCCTCCTACCTTCCTGCCTCTCACTGCGCTCAAATTTAAACTGGGGCAGGCGGGAACGGCGCGAGGTGCAAACTGCTACAAGGGGAGAGCGCGCGCCAATACCGCCATTAGAACCGTGCCTACGGCACGAGACCCCCACCCATGCCACACAGAACCGAAGCAGCAGCCATAGCCGGGCTCTCAAGGAGGTGAGAGGGGGCGGGACCGGATAAAACGAGGTGGCAAGGGTGGTGTTATTCCATTCTCGTCATCCCTCAATATGTCTTTTTTGGATCTGCATCTTTAGCTAGCTGAATATACTGATCTGAAAGAGATGCAGTGGGAATGGAGGTTAATTGCTTTTACGTGGAAGCAGAACCATGGGAATACAGATTAAATGGATATATTTATGTTTCAAAAATGATGCTCACGATGAGGATAATTTAAAAAAGTATTTACACTTAAAATTGGGTTTTACACATGTAAATTTATTTTACCCATGTAAGTGGGCTTTTCAAATTGCTACAATATTTTCCATTGAATTATCCATTAGATTTTCATGTGTAAGTGCACTTTAAGCAGGTACCATTACTGTACCTTGGGAAGAAACAGGAGATCTGCTTATTGTACAATATGTACATTTTTATAACTTTATGTAAGTATGTTGTTTATTGTTTTAACTGGTCTATTTTGTGTTTGTAAGGAAATAATTCTGGAAGTTTTTATTCAAAACCACCTAGAAAATTTGATAGGCTGTTAATTATTAACAGGTCTATACAGTAACGAGCAGTAGGAAGAGCTGCGTTAGTGCCCGGCGCACCCGCGGTTGCCGCACGCACAGTGCAGCTCACCTACCGCTCGAACCTGTATGTAAATAGCTTGCAAATGCAAGCTGCATCTAAGAAGCGTCCGTGAAGCGTTAGGCCCGTGCAACCCATTTTACTGTATAGAGCGCCTATACAGTATCCTGGGTGCGCGGGCCTAACGCTTCACGGCCACCCTGGTATCTGTCATTTCAAATGTCATTTGAAATGACAGATACCAGGAAGTCGGGATTGCCAGTCCCCTCTCCCCTCCTCCCGAAGCAGGGCGCGAAAAGCTGCCTTGCTCCGGGAGGAGGGAAGAAGGGACTGGCAGTACGAAACGGCGAAGCGACTTACTTTTTGCACCCACCTCCGGACATCGGACGACCTCTCCTGCCTCCAGCTGCTCACGAAGATGGACGCCTGCACGGCCGCTGAAGATGTGGCGTCACGACGTTTGGCGTCACGGCATGTGATGTCACGTCTTCAGCGGCCGTGTAGGCGTCCATCTTCGCGAGCAGCTGGAGGCAGGAGAGGTCGCTTTACACTGCCAGTCCCTTCTTCCCTCCTCCCGAAGCAGGGTGCGAAAAGCAGCCTTGCTCCGGGAGGAGGGAAGAAGGGACTGGCAGTGTAAAGCGACGAAGCGGCAAAGCGATTTACTTTTTGCACCACCCTCCGGACATCGGACGACCTCTCCTGCCTCCAGCTGCTCGCGAAGATGGACGCCTGCACGGCCGCTGAAGACATGACATCACATGCCGCTTTACACTGCCAGTCCCTTCTTCCCTCCTCCCGGAGCAAGGCTGCTTTTCGCACCCTGCTTCGGGAAGAGGGGAGAGGGGACTGGCACAGGGGAAGCCACGATGTCCGGAGGGGACTGCAAAAGTAAGTCGCCGAGCGTCGGATTGCCCGTCCTCTCCCCTCTGTCTCTTGCAACTTTTTTTTTCGCTTTTTTTTTTGCTTCGGGAGGAGGGGAGAGGACTGGGGCTGCCCCGGAGACCAGTATCCATGGATGCGGCCAGGGCCGGTGAGCGGGGGCTGGGGGAAAGCTTGCCGCCTACCCTTACCCCTGCCTCTAACGCAGGGGTAAGGGTAGGCGGTAAGTTAGCAGGTTAAACGCGTGGCAAAACAGCAGGGTAAAATAGCGATAGTCGGGGCGCGGGTTACTGGATGCTAGGGAATAGCTAATTCGCTCGTTTACATGCAATATACATGCCACGTGCGGAAGGGGTTGCCCGGGGATTTTAGGACGCGGTAAGGGTAGGTTAAAGGGGGTTGTGGATCGCAGGAAGGGCTAACGCGGCCGGAAAGTGAGCAGAACGCGGGTTAGGAGCGGGGTAAACGCGCCCGCACTTTACTGGATAGACCTGTATAAATAGCTTTTTTAAATTGCTACAATAATGTTTACATTTATATATGTAACTAATTTTAAAATTACCCTTAATGTGTATAGTTCTTAAATTCACCAATAATATCTGCTGAGATGGTGGTAGCGGGAGGTGCATATCTCAGAGCAGTGGCATAGCCAGAACTGATGTTTTAGCAGGGCCTGAGGTTAATACAGGTGGGCATTAGGCAAACAAGTATGAGCTGTGCTAGTTATACTATTATTGGCAATCCCCTGCCACCCCACCCCCATTGCTAAATTGAAAATAAAATGCTTTTTCTATCTCTCTTGTTTGGACATTTTCTTTTCTACTCATATTGGTCTCACTCTGGCTCGCTTTCCTCTGGTTATTCTTCAAACTCTTTTTCCAGAATCTCTCTTCCATTTTTTTTTTCTCTCCTTCATTTCCTCCCCTACATATCTTTCACACATTGATCTTTCCCTTTCATTTGGGCCGGAGCGCACTGTTAGCCCAGGTTTGGACGCGCGTTTTTGACGCGCTAGCTTTATCCCGCGTCAAACGCGCGTCCAACCCCGGGCTAACAGTGCGCTCCACCAGAGCGCGCTGTACTGTATCGGCCCAAATGAAAGGGAAAGATCAATGTGTGAAAGATATGTAGGGGAGGAAATGAAGGAGAGAAAAAAAAATGGAAGAGAGATTCTGGAAAAAGAGTTTTGGGGGGGGGTTGGACGCACATTTTCGACGCACTATTACCCCTATAGCACGTCAAACATGCGTCCAACCCCCCCGAAACTAATAGCGCCATCAACGGGAATAAAGTGTAAAAACATTGCTTACCTGCCCTGGCCCCGTCCGGTCTCCGGTGCAGCCCCAGTCCTGTCCCCTCCTCCCGAAGCAAAAAAAAAACAAACCCGAAAAAGTAGCAAGGCTCGGGCCTGCTACAGTAGTCCCTTCTCCCTTCTCCTCTCCTCCCGATTTCGGCGCTCAAGGCGGCCGGGTGGGCGTGCATTCATCCAGGCAGAGGGAGCCGGGATGAATGCACGCCCCCGCCGGCAGTGAATGAATGCCCGTGCGATTTCCATAGAGCAACTTGCGGTAGCGCCTCCTAGAGGCATAACAATAGAAATAATAAAGAGTAAAAATTTCACTTTAACACACCACACACAGGCAGGCACCTATTCTCACACATAGAAACCCCAGGAAGACACCCATTCATTCTCATACACAGACACACCCTCAGGCAGGCACCCATGCATTCACACATATACACCCCCAGACAGACTCCCATTCATACACTCACATACACCCCCAGGCACTCTCCCATTCATACACATGCACACACTAAAGGCAGACCCCCTCTCTTTCTTTTGCCAGCAACCTCGGAGCCTCTCTCATTCCTCTGCTGCCACTGTCACTGATGCCACATGGCTATTGTGGTGGTGCTGATTGCTGCTACTGGCACTGAAGCCCATTCTGCTGCCTCTTCTATGCAGGCCCCGTGGGTTTCCACTTCCTCCATGTTGATCTCGTACATTGTGAGATCCGCATAGAGAAAGTGCTACTCTACCACATGTAATCTTTGGTAATGTGCAAATCAGTAAGAAGTAATTTTTTCTTTTTTTACCTTTGCTGTCTGATCTTAGTTTTCTAATCGGTTGTCACAAACTTTTTTGTTCCACCTTCCCTTTCTTATTTTTTTGCCAATTCCTTTCATATTGTCTTTTTTCTATTTTTCTCTCCATCTATCTTCTTCCCTCAAACACACAGTCAGGTTCTCATTCTCACATGCTTTCTCTCTCTCATATAATCATTCATACACAGTCTCTTTCTTGCACATGCTGTCTGACTCTCACACACCCAGGCTCTCTCTCACTCCCACATGCTGTCTTGCTCAAGCACAGACTCTCACTGTCACATGCTCTCTCTCATACAATCATTCATACACACAGGCTCTCACTGTCACATGCTGTCTCTCAACTCACTCTCACACACGCACACAATCTCTCAACTCAGTTCACACACGCACACAATCTCTCCACTCAATTCACACACGCACACAATCTCTCCACTCAATTCACACAAGCACACAATCTCTCAACTCAATTCATACACACACACACACACACACACACACAATCTCATCTCTCAACTCATCTCATACAGACACTGTACGGGCCTTACCTCTGGGCCTCCTCTTCACGGGTCACTGCAGGATGGGCTCTGCCGCAGCCCTGAACTTCTCGGGCCGATCCAAAGTGGCGGCCCTGCTACCGGGCCTCCTCCTCTTCTCAGCCCGCTGTAACAATGCTGCTCCTCTTCTGCACGTGGCTGATGCTCCTCCTCCTTCCTGCCCACGCGGCTCCGGCAACATTTTTCTTCCGGGGCCGTGCAGGCAGGAAGGAGGAGGAGCACCTGCACGTTTAGACATGACCTTGTTCTTCGGGCCGTTGTGACGTGAGCTCCACCATGGCCCTGCCGATCTTCCTGCTGTGTGTCTCCGGCACAGCACAGCAATATTTCACTACTCAGCCGCCAGTGGGATGAGGTCCACCGGCGGCCTCATTGGCTCCCCCTGACCTCTCCTTGCTCCGCCCCGTCACATGCACCTGGCTTGCCCGACACACCGGCACACTGCAGGCGACACACTAAAGTGTCGCGACACACACTTTGGAAAGCTCTGCTATATAGGTTATAAGTTTCTAGTTTATGTACGACACTGTGGCATCGGTCCTGCAGGCACACTATAAGTCCTGCCCAAATTGAGTAAGCATTTTTATTCTACATTGTCACTTTTTATCTTTTATTTTTTCATTTTTCATTTTTGTAAGTTCTATAATCCCTTCCACATAATCACTGACTGCCTGACATCTATTCATATTTTAAGCATGATCATTGCATCATGGTCCATTCTAACACAAAGTTATCCTCTCCACTACTATCTTGTCTGTGTTTACAACCAGTGTCTCAACTATTTATATCTGTACACATACTGTGCCCTGTGTTCCTTTTCTGCATCATTTCTGTACACCATTATGATGTCAAACACACATATATGTTATAATTTATTCAATCTCTGGAGTTTGTACACCCATATATGTTGGTGATTGATTTTAATTTTTTAAGTGTGTTCATTTTTTAATGTTTTATATATTTGTTTCTAGTTGCCCCTGAGGCAGCTCTAGATAAAAGAGCGAAACTCGGCCAGAGTCGGGCAAATTTCAATAAAGGACGTTTTCCATCATCCGATTCTCGTTCTCTTCACTGCTACACAGCCAACTGGATCAGCTTCCGCTTTGCTTTTTGGGTCCATCCCATATACACACATATACACACACACACATATATACATATACACACATGGCTGTTGGGGCCGTCCTAAGCCAATTGTCCAATGGAGGTAAATCCCTGCTGTGCTCCTTCTTTTCACGTAAATTCTCGCCCACAGAGAGGAACTACGGCATAGGGTATAAAGAGTTGCTGGCCATCAAACTAGCATTCGAAGAATGGCGCCAGTGGCTGGAAGGGGCCTAGTATCCAGTGATCGTGTATATGGACCACAAGAACTTAGAATACCTATGCCACGCCCAGCGCCTTAACCCCCAGCAAGCCCGGTGGTCTCTCTTCTTTAGCCAATTCGACTTCCTTCTCCGCTACCGGCCCGCAGTCAAGAACATTCAGGCAGACACCATTTCCCACACAACTGAGACGGAGGACACCCCTAATCTACCACAGTACATCCTTGACCCAGCCAAAGTGCTCCTCGCGGCCTCCAACATAATCCCGATGGGGAAGACAGTGGTGCCATTCCGACTTCGAAAAAAGGTCCTCTCTTGGGCCTACGACTCCCTGACCGCTGGTCACCCGGGAACAGCTAGAACCCAGGAGTTACTCTCTGAGTTCTACTGCTGGCCTCAGTTTAAGAAAAACGTCTGTCTCTACGTCTGCTCCTGCCCAACCTGTGCCCAACAGAAGACTCCCACTGGCCATCCCTGGGATCTTCTTCAGCCTCTGCCTGTCCCCATTGAATCGTGGACCCACTTATCCACAGATTTTATCGTAGATTTACCCACTTCAGAAGGGAGAACAGTGATCTGGGTTACGATAGACAGGTTCTCTAAGATGGTTCACTTTGTGCCCCTCGTTAAACTGCCCTCAGTGCCTGAACTGGCGAACCTGTTTACTCATCATATCTTTTGCCTTCATGGGCTCCCTCTACACATCACCTCGGACAGGGGCTCCCAATTCACGGTGAAGTATTGGGGGGCGCTCTGTAAAATGTTTGGGGTCCACCTAGACTTCACGACCGCCTTCCATCCCCAAGCTAGTGGCCAAGTGGACGCACGAACCGGACATTGAAGACGTTCCTCCGGTCCTTCGTAGGAGACCTGCAAAATGATTGGGTGGCCCTACTCATGTGGGCGGAGTTTTCTTACAACCACCACAAGCATTCCGCCACGGTAAATCTCCCTTTTACACGGTATATGGGAGATGTCTTCGGCCTCCTTTGCCATTGCCGTTGGAAGAGCCGTCTCCAGCCATACAGATCACGGCCCGACAGTTGCACCAGGTCTGGAAATCCATTCGGGAGAGACTTCTGCACACTGCGGTTATTGCAAAAAAATTTGCGGACCGCCTGCGATGGCCAGCTCTGGTGTTTCTTCCCGGGGAGAAGGTGTGGCTAAGCACCAAACACCTCCGCTTGCGGCTTCCTTCGATGCGTCTGGCTCCAAAGTACATTGGCCAGTTCACTATCAAGGAAAGGGTAGGGGCAGTTTCCTACTGCCTCCGTCTCCTGCTTACGCTCAGGGTATACAATGTCTTCCACGTTTCCCTGTTGAAGCCATGGGTTCTCTCTCCCTTCCATAGGAAGTCGCCTGCACCTGCCACTCCTGAGGCACAAGAAATGCTGTCTATCAGGTCAAAGAGGTACTGGATGTGCGGTTTCGCCTCAGATGCTGGGAGTACCTCCTCTCTTGGGAAGGCTATGGTCCTGAAGAGAATTCCTGGGAGCCAGCCGCCAACATCTTGGACAAGGGCCTTCTTCATCAGTTCCATGTGGAACATCCTGCTAAACCCAGACCCCCGGGAAGGGAGCATAGGAGGGGGGATACTGTTACGGGACCAGGCAGTGTCCCAGTCCCTCCTCCTACCTCGGGGCCGGCCTGGCCCGCACGAACGTCCCTGCGGCCATGTAGGCCTGATCGGCCTCCTGCTGCGGCTCTCTCTGCGCGAGGGAGACGTCACCGAACCGACGCACTTGGCCCCGACCCCTAGGCATGCGCACGCCTGGGGGCTGGAGCTTTAAAGGGGCCAGTGCAGGAAATCTCGGTGGACATCCTCGGATGACATCAGACGCTGCAGGGTATTTAAACCCTGCAGCTGGGCCTAAACCTCGCCTTGCAATGAGGTTCACTCAGTCCCCTGAGTTGCTAGTTGCTGCTTTGGATCTTGGATCATCTCTTCTACTTCTGGCTTCCGACCCGGCTTCTTCCTTTGACTTCGTCTTCGCTTCCACCCCTGGTTTTGGTTTGGACGTCTGACCCGGCTCCATCCAACGACTGTTTCCAGCTTCTGCCCCTGGCTTTGGCTTCGGACATCTGACTTCTGGCTTCTGACCGGGCTTCGTTCCTGGACTCTGACTTCTGCTTCCTCTACCTCCACAGGTATCTGGTTCTTGCTGGCCCAGGGGATTCTCCTAAGTCCCAACGGCTCGGGTTCTCACGGGCTCCTCCCTGGGGAGCCACGGGCTTCCGAGGGTGAAGACTCTTCCAGCCTCCTGGGTCCTGCCGTCCTGATCGACCATCTCTTCGACCACTTCCTGGATCCTTGGTCGCATAGGGTCCCACCTAAGTCCAAGAGGTCCGGGTCCCTATGGGCTCCTCCTGGGGGGACCTTGGACTTCCAGTGGTGAAGTCTTCTCCGGAGTCTCTCTTCAGCACCACCTCCCGGCTGTGACGCTCGCAGTGTGTCCCCACAGTACAACATCTGCAGTCTCAGCCAGCCCAAGGGTCCACGACCGTAACAGCACTATCAGTGGAATCTATTGTCAAAGGATGTGATCAAGGTAACTAGCGTAGCAGGATTTAGAAGAGGCTTAGACAAATTCCTGGAGGAAATGTCCATAATATAATTAGCCAGGTAGACTAAAGAAAGCTATTGCTATTCCTGGGTGTGAATAACAGGAATCAGATCTACTTTATGGTATCTGCCAAGTTCTTGCAACCTGGACTGGCCACTGTGGGAGACAGGATACTGGGCTCGATGGACCTTTGTCTGATCCAACATGGCAGTTCTTCGTTTTCTTAATTTTTTTTATTTATGAATCAATTTTTACAATAATATCACCAGCAATTTCATTAAAACTATTCTTTTAATCAATAATCATTAACATAACAATAATCTGAATTAACTTAAGTCCTCAATACAGAGGATCAGATAGAATTCCAAAAAATATACACCCAGGAGGGTAACAAAAAAAAGCATTCCCATAGGCCATTAACTTCAGAGCGCATCTAAGAACCTAAACTACTTTATCCTTAAGAACTTTTTCAAGATGGAAGGATCATAAAAAACAAACTTAGATTGTTGATAAACAACTAAACATTTACAGGGATATTTCAGAAAGAATGTAGCCTCTAGCGCAATCTCTTGGGGTTGCAAAACTTCTTACTCCTCTCTTTTGTAACAAACATTACAACTAGAAAAATACTCAGTAATAAACCATAAAAATGAATGTTTCTATTTAGAAAACATAAATTCATAACCATATTGCTCTCCATTTCCAGAGCAAAGCTTACTATCAAAGACCTAATTCCAATTTCTTCGTGAGATGATCTCTAATAAGGCAGTAACATCCAATCTGCTTGATGCGTCTAATATTTCCAGAGCACACCCTCCTGATCCACAATGTGCCTCTTGGTCATAAGTAAAAAATAAACTTTATATAAAAGTGGAATTTGCTGAGTATACAGCTTCAAATTCTCCAGAAGTTATTTCATAAAGGTCTCATACAGTGAAACCATCTTCAATCAAATACAATTTGTCACTCACAAATTCTTATATCTTGATAGATTTTCCAAGATTTCAACTCAAACCCTTAGGTAAATATTATCTCTCAATAAAGCCTCTTTAGTGGCCAGTATAGTAGAGATTTGAATAGACATAGTAGATAACTGAATTGCTTGTTAGAGTGCCTCCTATTGATCCTGGAATTTTGACACTGCTTGAGATGTAAAAAAAAACCAACTGGAAATAGAATCAAATAACACCTCCACTTATGCAAAACATGCTGCAAAGTCTTCTAAAGTCACTGGTTTGGCTACTGGTGAAACTCTAGCCAATCCCAAGCCAGGGAGTGAAACTAGTGTAGAGATGGTAGCTCTCGAGGCATTTTTCATACTGCTTCTAGTGTCTGAAGCTCTCCCCACTATTGCTCCTCAGTAAGCAAGATCATCATTGAGCGTGCTTTCTGCAAAGAGCCCAGATTATTCCCTTTGCCCTCAAGGGTCAACGTAAGGGCAGGATCTTCAACAACATCTGACTCTACCACTAACCCTCCATCCACACGCAGAAACCCCCAGGGAATCGGCAGAGGATGCAGGCCTCCGGACTAAGGGAGAAGTTAGAATCTACCTGGGAAGTCATAAATAGATGCCCCTAGCTCTCCCATTGATCTGAATGGACTGCAGATAATGCTGATGAACAGATCCAAGAGTGCAGTGTCCCTCTGGAAGCAGTTGGAGTTGAAACCACATAGGTCTGTGCTTTTATCTCATATTCTTCCCATAACAACAGGCAAAACTAGAAGAAAAAAAAATGCAAGATACAATGGGACTCCAGAGCTCAAACAGCACCATCCTCCTAGGCTGATGCCATCTTGAACCCCCCAGATATGGCAAGTCTTATGTTCATACCTAGACACACAGAAAGAAACCTAACACCCAGACAGGCATAAAGAATCAGACATACCACAACACATAGATATACCACCCCCAGACAGAAGATAGACACAATACACCCAGACAAAAATACAAGCAGACACACCACACCCAGACATAGAAATACAGGCAAACAAACCACATTACATACACAGACATAGCCTACCCAACAGACTAAAGGATACCAAACACAGAAACATACACTCCACACCACATCCAAACATACAGGTCACATTGCGCAATGGTAAGGACTGGAACATTTTTCAAAAACGTAGGTGCCAGCTAACGTTTTCTAGGAGCTGAGAAAAACTCCATCCCACCCTACCCAACTTTTTTTTTGGTTTGTTTTTGTACTGTTTTCACAAATTTTTCCTATTTTTGTATTTGTCTTTCTTTGCTTATCTTTTTAAATTTTTCATGTTTTGATTTGCTTTTTCTTCTCCCTTCCCTACCTCCTCCCGCTCTCCCCTCCACCTTTTCATTCTCATTCTCTCTGGCCTCTTTGCCCATTCCCCCTCTCCTACCTCACCACTTCTTTTTTTCCCCCAGTGGGCAACAGTTATGATCTCTGACCCTGGGTATGGACCTAACATCAGCAGGAACTCTTCCCAGGTTGTGGGCTGAGGATGGCAGGTTTTCCTAGGTTGTGGAACACCGTTGTGGCTGCTCCTATGTCCAGTTCTGCCACAGAATAAGCGCCTTTTCCCCTGGACCCATCATTGTAAAAGCAGATCCTCTCCCTAGCTTACCGATAGAGACACATAGCTAAGCTATGGTATGCTTAGCCATGCCATTATATAAGTATCCACTGTGATTAAGTAGTATATGATTAGAACTATAGTGCATTTTACAGATACAGTCTATAGCAGGGGTGGGCAAACCTTTTTGTGTTGGGAGCCACATTATAAATTATCGAGTGCGAAGGCTGGGGTCCCCCTTGGATCTCCTTGACATAACAAACCCCCAGCACTTGCTGCAGACATTTCAGTATCCAGCAGGCTTAAGCACCATAATTTTTAGCACCCAAAGAGCCCCTTCCATCATGGATCCCAGCCTATTCCAAAATTAAAAAAAAAACCTTCAACCCAACAGGTATAAGGCATTTTCGCAGATAGCAGACTACATCACTTCGGTCACAAATGCAGAACACAGATTGGCCCATACCAAATAAAAATAAAGAAGCCATAAACTATAAATAGTAAGGTGCAGACAAAAAAAACTGGCTTGGAAACCACTAAAAGTCAGATTCATATGCAGTACAATAATGTAAAAACAGAAATATCACCATACATCATAAAACAAAATCAAGAAATATAAATCAATCATAACAGTGAGGAAACCATACTAATAAAAAAAATATTTCAAAACAGATCCCATATATAACACCACCTAATAAATTAAGAAGGATAAAGAAATATTTAAACATTTCCACAAAATCAAATATTTCAAAACAGCAAACATACCAAACACCCAATAATTAAAACCAATAAGGATTAAAAAAAATTCCCTCCTCTACATACCTGGAAACTTTTGATTTCCAATCACCCAAGATTGTAGACTGGATTAGTAGGGGGGAGAGGAGGGTACACACAAACTTCCTCCTTTCCCTCTCATATACACACACGTTCATTCACACACATGTGATGTGCCCGTCAGTCGCAGATGGCTGTGCCCTCATTGCTCACCGTTTTTCTGCCTGACTCTGTTCCTTTTGGGAAGATGGCTGCCTCCGCTTCTCCACGCCGACCCCTCCGGCGTCTCCAGCCTGGCATGGGTGATTGCGTTTGCCATCTTTCTCCCGGAGTCACCTAGGGCATGCGCGCACAGCCCCGTCCTTTACAGGCATCATGGCAGGAACCTCGGGGGCGTCCCCACCGCATGATGTCACAAGCTCTGGTATTTAAACTCCGTTCACAATTCCCAATACGAGTTAGCAAGGAATCCTCCTTGCTGATCTCTTTTCGTTACCAGACGCTGCCGCTCTGTGTTCTCTCATTCCAGGATGACTTAGGTACCCGCTCCTTGGGGGCCTTGCCTCGTTTCTCTACACCCTCCGGGGTTACCTGCTACCAACAAGGACGCCTAAGGTACCCGCTCCTCAGGGGCCTTGCCTCACTCCTGTCTACTCTCTGGGTTGCCTACCACCTTCAAAAACGCCTAAGGTACCCGCTCCTCGGGGTCCTTATTTCATCCCGGACCTCCGCTCCTCGGGGGTTCTCTTCTACTACAACTACCAGCATCAGAGTGAGTACTATTGCTCCAGTTCTGTCTCTGCCTTGTCTCATCTCTCTCTCTATAGATCCTCTGCCTACCCCGCACTGCGGACCACTACTGGATCTACTCTCACTAGCCTTCCATCTAGGCCTGTGTTCTCGGCCTAACCCGCTTCGCGGACCACTACTGGACCCATCTCCCTCTCGGGACCTGGTGAGACTGTGTGAATACCTTGCCACTCTGAAGCTTGCAGACAGAACATTGCCATCAGAGATCTCCTCTTCTGGCTGGGATCATTGCCCATTCCTCGGGATACCATCTACGTTGCAGTATAATAAATACTACCCTTCTCTGTGTCCATCTTTACTTGGAGCTAGCCTATTATTGCAAGTCCCCGCAGGGCTCCGCCCTGTGGGAGGTGCCATCTCTTGCAGCGACCAAGGGCCCACACCTCAAAAACATAACAGATTGCTAACTCATGGACCCGGCTCATCTCTCAGCCTTATAGGCCATTCCTGACCTGGCCCAGTGGATTACAGAGCAACAGAAAACTCTGGAGGCACTAACCGCCGCTTTCAACCAGTTGAATGCCCGACTGAATATGCCGACGGTTCCAAAGAAAGATTCTTCTCCTCAAGTGGTTGCAGTTCGTACCACTGTACCGCTTCCAGCTCCTACATGCTTCTCTGGTGATGCCCAGATGTGCAGGGGTTTTATTAATCAGTGCTCAATGCACTTCTCATTGCAACCAAACTACTTTCCCAATGCTGTTTCCAAGACTACCTATATCCTATCGCTACTCGATGGAAGAGCCTTGGCCTGGGCTTCACCTCTCTGGGAATGCAGCAACCCTGTTTTAAATGATCTGACTGACTTCTTGAACCTGTTTAAATCAGTATTTGATGGCATCCAAATGGCAGATGAAATTTAATGTGGATAAGTGCAAGGTGATGCATATAGAGAAAAATAACCCATGCTATAATTACACAAAGTTGGGTTCCATATTAGGTGCTACAACCCAAAGTGGATAACACATTGAAATCGTCGGTGCAGTGTGCTGCGGCAGTCAAAAAAGCAAACAGAATTTGGGAATTATTAGAAAGAGAATGGTGAATAAAACGGAAAATGTCATAATGCCTCCGTATCGCTCCATGGTGAGACCGCACCTTGAATACTGTGTACAATTCTGGTCGCCGCATCTCAAAAAAGATATAATTGCGATGGAGAAGGTACAGAGAAGGGCTACCAAAATGATAAGGGGAATGGAACAACTCCCCTACGAGGAAAGACTAAAGAGGTTAGGACTTTTCAGCTTGGAGAAGAGACGACTGAGGGGGGATATGATAGAGGTGTTTAAAATCATGAGAGGTCTAGAATGGGTAGATGTGAATCGGTTATTTACTCTTTCGGATAGTAGAAAGACTAGGGGGCACTCCATGAAGTTAGCATGGGGCACATTTAAAACTAATCGGAGAAAGTTCTTTTTTACTCAACGCACAATTAAACTCTGGAATTTGTTGCCAGAGAATGTGGTTAGTGCAGTTAGTATAGCTGTGTTTAAAAAAGGATTGGATAAGTTCTTGGAGGAGAAGTTCATTACCTGCTATTAAGTTCACGTAGAGAATAGCCACTGCCATTAGCAATGGTTACATGGAATAGACTTAGTTTTTGGGTACTTGCCAGGTTCTTATGGCCTGGATTGGCCACTGTTGGAAACAGGATGCTGGGCTTGATGGACCCTTGGTCTGACCCAGTATGGCATTTTCTTATGTTCTTATGTTCTTATCCAGCACGTCAGACCATCGCAGGGTCTACTCTTCTTCACCTTCAACAAGGAAGTAAGCCTTTACCGGACTGTTATTGAATTCAAGACACTAGCATCTGAACTCCATTGGGACTTGGGATATCCTCGTGCTATATTTTTTTAGAGGGCCTCAACACCCGTATCAAAGACGAACTAGCGGCTCGTGACTTGCCAGACACCCTGGAATCTCTCATTGACTGAGCTGGGAGAGTTGATCGCAGGATACACGATCGGACTCACGAGGCAAAGTGTCACAAGAAGCACCCTATTGGAGGTAATCGCTCTCGAGCCATGCACACGACTTCAGCCCAATCTTCTTTGCCCAGTGAAGAAGAAGAAGAACCTATGCAGTTAGGACGCAGTCACCTGACTTCTAAAGAGAGACATTTTCGCAGACGCTCAGGTCTCTGTATATACTGCGGCCAATCCGGCCATTCTGTCCAGACCTGCCCTATCTGTCCGGGAAAAGGCCAGACCTAGGATCTGCTGGAGGACTCCTCCTAGGTCTAACTGCACCTTTTCCTCCATTATCTCTCCCCATCTTTCTCATCTCTGGAGGCCTTGAATTTTCAACACTCACATTCATGCACTCAGGTGCGGGAGGAAATTTTATGCTAAAGAGAATTGCAGACCATCTGCGAATTCCCACTACACCAATAGCTACTTCCTTACTGCTGTCTTCTATACATGGAGAACCACTTCCAGGTGAGGTCTCGCTTACCACGCAACCCATATGTCTCCGCACAGGGGCCTTACACACTGAGAACATCGCCTTCCTGCTCCTAGAGAAGGCCATTCACCCCGTGGTACTCGGCCTACCATGGCTACAGGAACATACACCTCAGTTCAACTGGATCACCATGGAGCTTTCTGAGTGGGGCCCTGGCTGCCATGATCGTTGTCTAGCCAAAGTTTCTCCGCTGCCCTGCATGTCAACAACTCCCTCACTACCTGGTCTTCCGCCGCAATATGCGTCTTTTCAGGACGTCTTCTCCAAGCAGGCAGCAGACTTATTACCTCCGCTCAGGACCATTGATTGTGCTATAAACCTCAAGCCTAACTCAGAGCCTCCCAAGGGAAGAGTATACCCCACTCACTAACAGAGACTGAGGCCACGTCAGCCTATATCCAAGAAAACCTGCAAAAAGGGTTCATTAGACCTTCTAAGTCCCTGGATAGCGTGGGGTTCTTTTTTGTTGGGGAAAAAAGACGGATCCCTTCATCCTTGTATCGATTACCGAGGTCTCAATGAAATCACCATCAAGGATCGCTACCCTCTACCGTTGATAACCGAGCTCTTTGACAGACTCCACGGGGCCAAGGTGTTTACTAAGCTGGACTTAAAAGGGACCTACAACTTGGTCCGAATCCGTCACGGGGATGAATGAGAAAACAGCTTTTAACACCCGTGATGGACACTTTGAATACTTAGTCATGCCCTTTGGATTGTGCAATGCACCAGCAGATTTACTGTATCAGTGTGTGGTGGTGTATTGAGATAACATCCTGATTTTCTCCCAGGACCTCCAGACACACCAGGCAGACATGATAATGGTAGTACAAAGGCTACATGACAATCGCCTTTTATGCGAAGCGTGAGAAGTGCGCTTTTCATCAGGAGTCAGTGCCTTTTCTAGGGTACATCGTTTCCAAGAATGGCTTTCAGAAGGACCTTCAAAAGCTGAAAAGCATTCAAGAATGGCCTCAACCCACTGGCTTAAAAGCTTTATGCTGTTTCCTTGGCTTCACAAACTACTACCGTACCTTCATCAAGCACTATTCCACTCTCACAGCACCACTCACGGCCATGACCTGAAATGGGGCCGATCAATCTCGATGGTCTGCTGAGGTTGTAGCGGCCTTCCAAACCCTCAAAGAAGCCTTCCAAACCAAGCCTTGTCTTCGTCACCCCAATCCTCAGCATCCTTTCATTGCCAAGGTAGACACCTCTGACGTTGGTGTGGGAGCAGTACTGAGCCAATACAGCGATGCCCATGTCCTCCATCCCTGCTCCTTCTTCTCACTGTGATTCTCCCCAGCCTAGAAGAATTATGGAATCGGAGATAAAGAATTGTTAGCTATAAAATTGGCCTTTGAGGAGTGGCATCCATGGCTGGAAGGCACGCAGCACCAAATAACGGTGTATACCGATCATAAAAATTTGGAATATCTACGACATGCCCAACGCCTTAATCACCGGCAAGCGAGGTGGTCGTTGTTTTTCAAACGCTTTGACTTCCTACTAAAATACCGTCCTGCAGAAAAAAATGTTAGGGAAGATGCCCTTTCACGCTCCTTCTCTCCGGTGGACGTACCTGACGAACCTCGCCACATCATCAGTCCTGAGAAGGTGGTGTTAGCAGCCACTCACGCCGTCCCCGCTGGGAAAACAGTGGTGCCGCTGGGAATGAGAAGGAAACTGCTAAAGTGGGCACATGACTCCCGTCTGGCTGGCCACCCCGGGCAAGGCCGTACATTAGCCATGCTTCAATGTTTCTATTGGCGGCCTACTATGAAGACTGATGTCCAAGCTTACGTGGCCTCCTGTGCCACCTGCACGAGACAAAAACCTCCTGCCGGACGTCTCTGGGGTCTCCTCCAACTTCTGCCTGTACCAGAGGAACTTTGGACGCACATCGCGACCGACTTTGTGGTGACTTACCTCCTGCCAGAAACAATACGATCTGGGTGACCGTTGATCGATTCTCAAAAATGGCACATTTTGTGGCCCTGCCAGGTTTACCATCCACTGCTGAACTGGCTAAATTATTCATGAAGCACATCTTTCGCCTCCATGGCATGCCCAAACACATTTTGTCTGACTGAGGCGTACAGTTTATCGCAAACTTCTGGAGAGCTCTGTGTCGGAAGTTCGACATCGCATTGGACCTGACCTCGGCCTATCACCTGCAGTCCAATGGCCAAACAGAGCGAATGAATCGGACGCTCAAATTATTTCTACGCTCATATGTGAATACTAGACAAAGTGACTGGGCAGATTTGCTCCCAAGGGTCGAATTCGCCCTAAACTCTCATGCAGCTGCTGCTATGGGATCTACGCCTTTTCAAGTGGTGTATGGTCGCCAACCATTACCTCTGTTATTTATTTATTATTTAAGGCTTTTATATACCGACTTTCTTGATACAGATCAAATTAACTCGGTTTACATCGAACTAAGCAGAACTATAACCAACCATTCAACAAGTGACAATTTGAAGGAGCATAAAAGTTACATTATAACAAGGTTACCTTAACTGGGAGGAGGAAAAAAAGAGGGGGAGAACGAAGATAATTACTATATACAATAAATTACTATATACAAAGGAATATGGGAGGGAGACAGGCAGTTATCTCTGCCACTCTCCATGACATCTCTAGCAGCTCAAGTCACCGCATTGGAATTACAATGATTGTGGAAACAGACTAAGGATCTACTCCTCAAGGAGCTCACCACAGGAAGGCACCTCAATTTCAGCCTGGGGATAAGGTATGGCTTAGTACAAAGTTCTTCCACTTAAAGCTAACCTCTTCACGTTTTGCTCCACGGTACATTGGATCTTTTGCCGTCCTCCGATCCCTTGGGAATTTGACTTATAGTTTGAAGCTACCGCCATCCATGAAAATTCATAATGTGTTCCATATGGCACTATTAAAACCTCTCGTCCTGTATGAGTTTTCCAACAAAGCACCGGAGCCAGCACGGCTTGATGCCGAAGAGGATATCGTGTATACCATTGATGACATACTGGATGTATGCAAGAGAGGTAAACGTTGGGAGTACCTTATCTCCTGGAAGGGATATGGACCAGAGGAGAACTCCTGGGAGCCCATGGCCAATATCCTGGATAAAGACATGATCCGTCGCTTCCATCAGTCTCATCCTCGGAAGCCGAAACCCCCTGGGAGGGACCCATAGAAGGGGGGGTACTGTTGCGCCCATCGGTCACAGACGGCTGCACCCTCTATTGCTCACCTTTTTTCTACCTGACTCGGTTCCTTTTGGGAAGATGGTTGCCTCCGCTTCTCCACGCTGATCCCTCCGGCTTTTGCCATTTTTCTCCTGGAGTCACGTAGGGCATGCGCGCAGCCCCCGTCCTTTACGTGCATCATGGCGGGAACCTCGTGGGCATCCCCACCGCATGACATCACAAGTTCTGGTATTTAAACACCGTTCAGAATTTCCAATAAGAATTATTAAGGAATCCTCCATGCTGATCTCTTTTCGTTAACAGATGCTGCCGTTCTGTTCTCTCGTTCCAGGACGACTTAGGTACCCGCTCCTTGGGGGCCTTGCCTCGCTCCTCTACAGCCTCCGGGGTTACCTGCTACCAACAAGGACGCCTAAGGTACCCGCTCCTTGGGGGCCTTGCCTCGCTCCTGTCTACTCTCTGGGTTGCCTACCACCTTCAAGGACGCCTAAGATACTTGCTTCTCGGGGTCCTTATTTCATCCCAGACCTCCGCTCCTTGGGGGTTCTCTTCTACTACAACTGCCAGCATCAGAGTGAGTACTATCACTCCAGTTCTGTCTCTGCATTGTCTCATCTCTCTCTACATAGATCCTCGGCCTACCCCACACCGCAGACCACTACCGGATCTACTCTCACTGGCCTTCCATCTAGGCCTGGGTTCTCGGCCTACCTCACTTCGTGGACAACTACTGGACCCATCTCCCTCTCGGGACCTAGTGAGACTGTGTGACTGCCTTGCCACTCTGCAGCTTTCAGACGGAACATTGCCATCAGAGATCTCCTCTTCTGGCTGGGATCATTGCCCGTTCCTCAGGTTACCATCTACGTTGCAGTATAATAAATACTACCTTTCATTGTGTCCATCTTTGCTTGGAGCTAGCCTATCAGTGCAAGTCCCTGCAGGGCTCCGCCCTGTGGGAGGTGCCATATCTTGCAGCGACCAAGGGCCCACACCTCAAAAACATAACAACATGCTTACACTCATGCACCCTTCTACCCTCTCTTCTTCTCATTCTCCTCTTCTATTTCATCCCACCCTTTCCCTACCTCTCACTCACTTTTCATTCTCCCCCTCTCCTCACTCAACCTCTATCACTCAACCTCTTCCCTCACTCAAACCTCTCACTTTCTTCCCTTCCCTGTCACTTGCCCTCCACTCAATACCCCTACCTTCCCTGTCATTCACCCCCTCACTTCACTTACTCTTTTCCCTTGCTTTATTCTCACCCTTCCTTCAGTCTCTCCCTCACACTCTCATTTCCCTCTCCCCCATTCTTCCCTTCCCTTTCACTCATGCTTACTCCCATTCTCTACCGTCACTCACCCTCCCACTCAATCCCCTTCCAACTCACTCACTCACCCCATTTCTCATTGTCACCCCATACCCACTCACTCGTCTCTCCCTCCAACTCATTCCCTTCCTGATACTCACTGCTTCCCTCTGTCACTTACCCTCTCCTTCCCACTCATTCATGTCCCTTCCATTTCAGTCACTCCCATCCTCACCCCTTTCCCTTCCTTCTCTGTTCCTTCTTACGCCACCCCTTACCCTTCCCATGCCTCCCTCTTACCCTTTCATTCCCTTACTCCTCATTTTACTCACCATTCTTCCCCACAGCAGCACGGGGCATCTCCTCGCTGCTGAGGGGTGGGATCCCCGCAAGCGCCATCATACATGTTCTTTCTATCTCTTTGCGGGGGGTGGGGGGGGAAGTGGAACCTCGCCAGCATGCCATTGCACGTGGCCTCTCCTCGCTAGCGGGGGACAGGAATCCTTCCAGCTCATCATTAAACTGCACCCTCATGCATTTGGAATACGTCGCCTTCTTGCATCAATGCTCTGATCTTACCTGCACAAGAGTCGAGCATCAACAAGAGCAACAAATTGGCCTTTGATCATGTTGGACCCTTGGGCAGGCAAGTTGGAGCATTGGCAGAGTTTCCAAGGGATGGATGAGCCGGAATAAAGACTGCGAGATGCTAAATTTGGCCCGCGGGCCATAGTTTGTCCACCACTGGTCTATAGCCCAGTGCAGGCACAAGACTGCAAATAGACTGTGCAGCACTTGTTTTACTGATACCGCTTTATTTGCATCATTGGGGACTCATTTTTATTTCTTCACCTTGTTTGTTTATGCTTACAATGATGGTACGACATTCAGGCCGCTCCCTTCCTTCTGAGCTTACAGTGCCTCCATAGAACCAATATTCAATAGCATAGCCATTTTTTTTCTTCCTTGATTAGGCAGCAAGTGTATCCCCCTTCAGGATTGTTCAAGGCCACCTCCCAATTTGCTCACCTCCGTGGTAATCCATTCTTTCCTCCTGGGGTAAATAATCTGTTATTGTCAGAATGGAAAAGAAAAGGATTAGTGAGATAGCAATTATGGATAAAGCACTGGATTATTTTGTATCCTTTACTAAGATACAAGAAAAATTTGACATTCCTAGATGAGTTCTATGCCTTCTTAAAAGCACAAAATTTTATTTAGCATGGAAGGTATATTCTCTAAATAAGAGTGGGAATTTAGACAGCCATTTAAGTCTTAAAAATAAAGAATTATCTTTCTTACTCATAAATTTGGAATCCATACTATAAATTAAAAATTATTGGTCAGAATGTTTAGGAACTGATATTTTAACTAGAGAATTAACATTGTACTTTTCCCAATTATATAAAATACCTAAGAAAGCTAAATTAAGAAAAATGTAATTTAGGATATTAGATGCCATATACTTTGATCCCAGCATATTAAGTAGGAAGGGATGGATTCAGTTAGATGAGTCAGACATATGTATTAAATGCAATAAAGACAGAAGTGCAGTTGTTCATTTCTTTCTTCAATGTGAAAAATAAAAATATTCTGACAAGACGATACATATATGGCCACACATAGATTTACATTCTGCCAAGAGGATACATATATGGCCACACATAGATTTACAACAGTATTTTATAACTCACTTATATTACAAAAGTATGCATATCTCTACCCCACAACATATGCGTATAAGCTTATGCACGAATACATACATTGCATTAAAACCATATACTGTATATCAGTGCACTGAATGCATGTACTTTTCTTAGCTATTTTAGAAATATACAACCATATTTTTTACATGTCAAAGTAACTTACTTAAGTCCAGATTTGCATGCATGTCAGCTAATTTTAAAATATGTGTGCGTAAATGAAATTGAGAAATTACTACTTACCTGATAATTTCCTTTTCTTTAGGACAGTCAGATAATCCAGAATGAATAGGTTATGCACCTCTACGGAGCAAACTGATGTCACAGTATATATACCCCTGCAATGACATCAACCTGCCAGTATTCTCTTCAAAAGCAACCTTAGACAGACAAGCAAAACTTGATTAAACAGATAACCATTTCAATACTCAGCCAACAGACAACTCTGAGCTCAGACAAGAATGTATTTAATATTAGTCTAGGGACTGGACTAACACTTACCAGTAATCCCTGTAACACGTAGCCATGGAAAAGGACCATAATACAACCAGATAGCAGCCAAAGGAGGGAAGCTGGATTCATCTGACTGTTCTAAAGAAAAGGAAATTATCAGGTAATTATTAATTTCTTATTTCTTAGCATCCAGTCAGATGAATCCATAACAAGTGGGATGTACCCAAGCTACTCCTGAATAGGGCAGGAGGCTGCCCATGGTCCAGTCAAAACAGCACATGCAAAGGCTGCATCCTTCTGGGTTTGCATAGCCAGACAATCATACCTGGAAAAGACACATATTGCAGCTCGGCAAATGTCGACAGGAGACAACAATTTCACTTCTGCCCATGACACTGCCTGAGCCTAGTGGAATAAGCCCTGCCCTGACTAGGTAACTGCTTCCCAGCATCAACATATGCAGCCGTGACTACTTCCTTAATCCAGCGAACTATGGTAGCCCGTGAAGCCTGCTCTCCCTGCCTAGTACCTATGTAAAGGACAAATAGGTGATCCATCTTCCGTAAAGGCTTAGTAACCTTCAGATACCTGACAATGTCTCTTGATATCCAGGGGTTGCAACAGATGACGCTCCTCCTCTACATCTCTCTTTCTGTCCAGAGATGGCAGAGAGATGGATTGATTCAAGTGGAACTCTGTGACCACCTACAGTAGAAACAAAGGAACAGTACACAGCTATACCGCCCCTGGAGTCACCTGGAGGAATGCCTCCTGGCAAGACAAAGCCTGCAGTTTGGAAACCCTACGCACAGAACAAATCTATGCACTGTATGATTTATATGTTTGCCGACGCTAGACTTTTATAGCAGGTCTTTGTTATGTTTATATGCTGCATTGTAAACATATGTTGTTATATTTGAAAAATATAAATAAAAAAAAAAGAAGCACAGTTTTCAAGGTCAGTAACTGCAAGGTCAGGTTATGCATCAGTTTAAACGTAGGGCCTACTAAGAAATCCAATACCAAATTAAGACTCCATAAGGGCACCAGAAACCACAGAGGAAGGCAAAGATGTTTACTCCTTTCAGGAAATGGGCCACATCAGGATGAGCCGACAAAGTTCCACCATTCACCTGACCTCTGAAATAGGCAAGAGCCACTACTTGTATCTTTAAGGAATTAAGGGCCAAGCTTTTATTCAAGCCTTCCTAAAAAAAATTCCAAAATGAGCGGGATCTTGACCGAACAAGGAAGAGTACCTCGATCCTTACACCAGGCCTCAAACACTCATCAAACCCCCACATAGGCCAAGGAAGTAGAGAACTTTCTCACTCTTAGCAAGGTGAAAATCACTGCCGCAGAGTATCCACGTTTCAACAAGCGAGCCCTTTCAACGGTCATACCATAAGACAAAATAGAGTTGGATTTTTGTGAAGAACAGGACCCTGCCGCAACAGATCCCTGTGCGCTGGAAGCTGAAGGGGCGATTCTGCCAGGAGCCACTGCTGATCCACATACCACTGTCTCCTGAGCCATTCTGGAGCAACCAAGAGCACCATCCCTCTGTGGCGCTTGATCCTTCGGACTAATCTGCTCAACATGAGCCATGGAGGAAAGGCGTATACCAACTTGTCTTCCAGCCATTCCTGCATCAATGTATCGATCCCCAATGGCTTCAGATCTCTCCTGCGACTGAAGAATCATGAAACTGTTGCATTGCGAGAAGTTGCCAGCAGGTCTAGAAATGGAGACCCAAGTCATCCAGAATCAGCTGAAATGCCTCGTTTTGAAAGCACCCATTCTCCTGGGTCCAAATTCTCCCTGCTGGGAAAGTCTGCTCTTAAATTGAAGCTGAGATATTCTAGAGATGTAGTTTGGCCTATTCCATAAGTTGATTTATTTCCTGCGACACTTGTTGGCTCTTGGTTCTTCCCTGCCGATTTATGTAAGCCAGTAGTTGTGTTGTCGGACATTATCCGGACTGCTCGACCCTGCAGCTTGTCGCCGAACTGCAAACATGTCAGCAGACTGCCCTGGCTTCCAAACTATTGATGTTCCAGTGAGACTCTTCTGCATCCCAGTGCCCTTGTGCTGTCAGCTCCTGACAGTGAACTCCCCAATCATGGAGGCTTGCATCTGTCATTGGTACTAGCCATTCCGGTGGTGCTAGGGAAATTCCCTTCCTTAGATGATCCGGCTGTAGCCACCACTGCAGTCGTGAGGAGACCTCCATCAGCAGGTGGAGCCGAATCAAATAATCCAGAGACTGCGGGTTCCACCGAGACAATAGGGATTGCTGAAGAGGACGCATGTGCACTCTCGCCCACGGTACCACTTCCAGGGTTGCCGCCATTAAACCAAGTACCTGTAGGTAGGATCATACGGTCATGTGCAGAGGGTTCATCAACAGAAGTAGCTGTGCCATCAACTTCTGAATACGAGCTTCTGGCAGGAAAACCTTGTCCTGCTTCATATCGACCTGAACCATGAGGTATTCCAATGACTGAGCAGGCTGAAAACTACTTTTGGCCAGGTTCACCACCCAGCCAAGCTCCTGCAACAGAGAGATCACCTTGCGGGTCACCAGGCAGCTTTCTTCCAGCGACTTGGCTCAAATCAGCTAGTTGTCCAAATACGTGTGTACTAGGATCCCATCCTTTCTCAATTCTGCCGCAACTACCACCATTACCTTGGAAAAGGTACTGGGAGTGGTGGCCAGACCAAAAGGAAGTGCCCAAAACTGATAATGATGTCCCAGAACTGCGAACTGCGAACTGCAGAAAGCATTGATGCTCTATTCGAATGGGAATGTGAAGATACGCCTTGGACAGGTCCAAAGAGGTTAGAAATTCCCCTGACTGCACGGCCATTATCACCGAGTGCAAGTTCTCCATGCGAAAATGCGTCACCTGCAAATGATGGTTGACACCTTTGAGATCCATGATGGGACGAAAGGATCCCTCTTTCTTGGGCACAATGAAATAAATTGAATATCACTCTGTTTTTTCTTGAGACATGGGCAGTGGAATCACAGCCCTCAGACTGAGAAGCCTTGCCAATGTATCCTCCACTGCCTGCTTCTTTTGCAGGGAGTGACAGGGAGAGACTATGAACACATCCTGAGGAACACTGCGAAATTCTAGCACATATCCATCTAGTGTCACCTCCAGGACCCATTGATCTATTGTGTTCTCGAGCCACCTCTAATAGAAGAGAGAGAGGTGTCCCTCTATCTTCTGTTCCCGGGGTGAGTCAGCAAACCTTAATTGGGAGGCTCGGGAGCCCTTCTGGGCTGTCTGGGATGAAAGGACTGAGACCTACCAAAAGGCCAAAACCTCTGAAAGGTTGCTTCTCTATAGGGTCGAAAATGCTTGGATCCCCTAGCACAATCTCTCATGCTAAAGAAGCGTGGCGTCTGCTTCTTATCCTCCGGTGATTCACCCCATTTACAGGCCAGTTTCTACAACTTGCTCCCAAACAAGAGCAAACATTTAAAGGGCAATTTCGTGAGGTTAGTCTTGGAGGTCGCATCAGCCTACCAATTTCTCAGCCATAATTGACACCTGGCTGCTATTACCAAAGCCACCCCTCTGGCTGAGGTGCGGACCAAATCGTAGCCTGGATATGCCAAGGCGGCCACTGGTTTCATAACTGCCCTGGAATTCACCCCAGAGTCATCAACATCCTGAGAGAGAAGCTACCAGGGAACAAGAAGCTATTTACAAAGTCATTGCCACTGCTTCAAATGCCTACTTAAGAATAGTTTCAATCCTCCTCTCGTGTACATCCTTCAAGGCCACTTCTTGCTCTATGGGGATAGTCGTTTGCTTGGAAAGTGCACATACAAGTGCATCTACCTTCAGAAAACATAAATGCTCTCTCACTACCGGATTCAGAGGGTACAGGTCTTCCAAAACCTGACCTCCTTTGAAATTAGCCTCTAGGGTGCCCTACTCAAGATCAATCAATGTTTGAATGGCCTCCATCACAGGGCAAAAACAAGAGGCTTTATGCGGAGAAACCAGAATGGGCTCACATATGGAATCTGCACCAGGTACTCCCAGCATATTCAAGGTCTGGAAAATCTGGGTCAGCAGTTCATCTCTATAGAAGAACCATAGCATAGTCCTATACGGTTCTAATCCCAGAGAAACTTCTCCATCCTCTAAAGTCAGGATCAGCCTCATCATCCGTGCCATTTGGATCCCTATCAGGCAGACCTTCTGCCAATCTCGGTGTACTCTGGCACTTAACAGTAGATCCAAGCAAGGTTCCTACCTGCAACTCTGACCTGGGAGCAGTGGACGGAGCTGAGGACTACAACTGAAGAAAGGTTTGCAATCCCTGGAAATATTCTACCCATGAAAATGTAAAAGGATCTATGCCAAAACCAAAAGGCAACTGAGGTGTACCCACTGAGCTACCTTCCCCTGCTGACGAACCAGTTAGGAGAGTTCCAATATCAGGCGCCTCACCTGACGCATATTCACCCAGACCTACATCCAGCTGGGAAGAACTAGGCTTAGTGAAATTAGAGGAAGTTACCGGGTATCCCAGGTTGAGATACCCAAATATGACAGGCAGCACAAAGGGAAAAGCGCTTAGGCTTCTTAGCTATAGGAGCCATTAGACCAACAGTACGCTAAGTGACGACTGAAGGCATGTGTCCAGCTGGTGGGTTTTTTTGGGTTTTTTTAGGCATCCAAAAATTCTAGGCATCCAATACTTAGGCGTCCCAAACCTGGGTGTCCAGTACCTAGGCATCCCTAAGGATAGGCGCTGCAAAAAATTTAAGCACATAACAAAATGCCCAACCTATGCACACAGGTAAGCGGGACAGCAAATAAGGCACGGCTTAACTTGGACGCACAACCGAGGTCAAACTATGCATCCAAAAATGGGACGCACAACCTGGATGCACAAGCCGAACCAACAATCCTGAAGAAGGCAGCCTAACACAAAGAAAGTGTGCGAAAAACCATTGAGGCCTACCATATGGCGTGCAGCAAAAAGGCATTAGAGTGGGACCTAGCCTACGGAGGCTGCTTAACCCACCAGGCTGCCCACGTCCCTAAACTCCTGCGGAGCGGGACAAACATCGGAAAGGCACATCGAGCACTCATCTGAGGGACCATGGATATCGCCTCAGGAATTTCTCAACTTGGGGAGGGACCATTTGATATCATCACATGGCATGGCTAGAAGGTCAGTGCCCTCTCAGACTTCAATTAAGGTGGTTCTTTTCAAGTCTGAGAAATCCTGGGATCTTGCTTCTCGAACTGAATTGGATTCTGAATAGGATTCCTTTTCAGGTCTCTCCTCTCTTCTATAGATTAATAAAGAGCCTTTCTTGAGGAACTCCCCTTATAAGTAATGGCCAAGATCATGTGGAGGTCAAGGGTGCAGCCAATTCACCATTATTAGACTTCCTGAGATTCCTCAGTACCCCTCCACCACCTCCTTTGAGAAGTTCAGATGAGAACATGGGATATCCCACTCTCTCTCTTCTAGTTGGCAAGGAGGTGGACATGAAATAGCCCAAAAGACTCCTAGATTTGGGAAAAAAAAAGTCCTGTTACACTAACCTGATGGTCAAATCTGCTATGAAAATGGCCAAGAGGACTAAGACTCACTCTTCTGTTTCCCCACTGCAGTCTCAAAACTCTGGGACGTTTTAGTAAGAAGTTTTTCAGCAAACTATGCTTAGCTCCTACATAGTGTCCTATCAGATCTTCATGATCAAGTTTATACATTCTGTTCTGAAAGGAGAAAGCACAGTTGCTTACCTGTAACAGGTGTTCTCCTAGGGTAGCAGGATGTTAGTTCTCACATATGGGTGATATCATCTGAGGGAGCCCAGCACAGAAATCTTTTGTCAAAGTTGCTAGAAACTTTGACCAGCACACTGAGCATGCCCAGCATGCTGCTGTCCACGTGTCCACACAAGGTCTCCCTTCAATCTCGTAACAGCAAAAAACAAGCAAGAAATAAAACAAACCAAAGGAGAACCCACCCCTCAACTATCATCCTCCCCCATTCTCCAGCTACTTCTTTAAACAATATTTGTGGTTTGGTATTCTGAATACTAAGACTGGATATTAATTTTAGTTTTTATCAGTTTTGTCCTTCCATTGTTGTTTTTGTTGTTTATTTATTTATTTATTTGGAGTTTTTTATATACCGATAGCCGTTTGCACATCGTATCGGTTAACATACAACTAATAACTTGTGGGCATCGCCCTTACAGAGAACAATAGACAAAATATGAAAACAAATATACATGAGATATACGTATAATTAATAGATCTAAGCAACAAAACCATGGGTATAGGTGTACATAAGAACAGGGAGTATAAACAGGGTATTTTAGAAACTAAATTGATAAAAAATATCGTAAAGAGAGCAATTATGATGGGGGGGGGGGGGGGTCATAATGCTAGCACAACAATAAACCTTAAACTATACAACGTTGTCATGAGAGAAGGTAAACAGCCGAGAGGAGCTGAGTAAGTCAGAGATCCTAAAAAGGATGGTTCGGAGAAAATAACAGCATAACGGAGGTATAAGAGGGTGTAGGAGAGAGAAACAAAGGAGGGCATACAAAGGGATGGGAGGGGGGGTGATAAAATTAGATAAAAAAATTAGATAAAAATGTTATCTAATTTTTATACTATACTGCTCTGGATTTTTCATATTTTATTATGTATGTACTGTATGTAAACCATTTTGATTACTTTTTATGTTGTAAAAGCAGTATATAAACATTTTTAAATAAATAAATAAATTCCTGAGGACTAACATGCTGTCCTAGGAGAACACCTGTTACAGGTATGCAACTGCATTTTTTCCTAAGACAAAGCAAAATTGCTTACCTTGTAATAGGTGTTATCCCAGGACAGCAGGATGTAGTCCTCACATATGGGTGACGTCACTGACAGAGCCCTAGTGCGGGAAAAACTTTCTGTCAAGGTTTCTAGAAACTTTTGACTGGCCCTGTGAGGCCACTGAGCATGCCCAGATATTCTCTGCCACAGGGGTCTCTCTTCAGTCTCGTATGTAAAAATAAGCTTTAGCAAAAATAAAATAATAAAAGGTCTGAGACCCAACTCCGCGGGGTGGCGGGTGGGTTTCATAAGGACTACATCCTGCTGTCCTGGGATAACATCTATTACAAGGTAAGCAATTTTGCTTTATCCCAGGACAAGCAGGATGCTAGTCCTCACATATGGGTGATTATCAAACTAGAGCCTGAGTCATTTTGTAGTGAAGCAACAGTGAAGTTTTGTTGTTGAAAATGAGTCAGCCGAAGATCACAGCAGGTTGGATGTAGAAGGAGTTGGGTTTAAACTGGAAACAAGTTCTTTAAGACAGATTTTCCATAGGCTGAATCTTGTTGTCCCTGCTTGTCCAAACAGTAATGAGCTGCAAAGCTGTGAAGAGAACTCCATGTTGCAGCTTTACATATGTCAAGAACTGGCACTGAACGATAGTGTGCTACTGAGGTTGACATTGCTCTTACTGAATGTGTCTTTACTCGCCCTTGGAGAGGAAGGCCTGCTTTTTCATAGCAAAACTGTATGCAATCTGCTAACCAGTTAGATAGAGTTTGTTTACCCACTGCATTACCTGGTTTGTTTGGATCATAAGATACAAAGAGTTGATTGGATTTCCTATGGGCTGCAGTGCCATCTAAGTAAAATGCTAGCACATGCTTACAGTCCAAGGTATGTAAGGCTCGTTCCCCTTGGTGACAATGAGGTCTTGGAAAGAATGTGGATAAAACTATAGATTGGTTCAAGTGGAATTCCGTAACTACTTTAGGAAGGAATTTTGGATGTGTACGGAGAACCACTCTGTCATGTAGGAATTTTGTATAGGGTGAGTATGTGACAAATGCTTGTAACTCACTAACCCTTCTAGCTGATGTACTGGCTATGAGAAAGATAGTCTTCCATGTGAGAAATATAAGATCACAGGAATTCATGGGTTCAAAAGGAGAACACATGAGTCTTGTTAAGACCAGATTCAGGTCCCATTCTGTGACTGGTGGCTGAATTGGTGGTCTAAGTTGAGCTAAACCTCTCATAAACCTGCTGACGAGAGGTTGTATGGATATTGGTGCATCTCCCATCTTGTTATGGTAAGCTGAGATTGCACTTAAATGTACTCTTACTGATGAAGTCTGGAGACCAGATTCTGAAAGATGGTATAAGTAGACTAGTAGTGAAGTCATGGGGCAGGTGAAAGGATCAATATTCTTTTGCCTGCACCACAAAGTAAATCTTTTCCACTTGGAAGAATAGTTCTTTCGTGTGGAAGGTTTACGTGAAGCTATAATCACTTGAGATACATTGGTTGAAAGATTGAGTGGTTGTAAGATCAAGCTTTCAACATCCATGCTGTCAGGGATAGGGATTGAAGGTTGGGATGGTGCAACCGACCCTGATCCTGAGTTATGAGAGTGGGAGCTACTCCTAGATGAATTGGATCCCTGACTGAGAGGTGTAAAAGTGTGGGGAACCAAACTGGTTGAGGCCAATATGGGGCTATGAGTATCATGGTCCCCTTGTCCTGTTGTAGCTTCACTAAAGTTTTGGTTATGAGTGGTATCGGAGGATACACGTATAGAAGGCCTGAGTTCCAAGGGCGAGCAAAGGTGTCCTTGGCTGGTTGGTTTTTCTGTCTGTGTAGAGAACAGAATTTGTCCACTTTGTGATTCAGATGTGACGCAAAGAGATCTATTGTTGGTTGTCCCCAACGTTGAAATATCCTGATCACTACTGAGGGATCCAGGGACCACGCGTGTGGTTGGAACTGACGACTGAGCCGATCCGCCACTACGTTGTGAATGCCTGCCAGATAAGTGGCCCAGAGGAACATTGAGTGGTTGAGGGCCCAGCCCCAAATCTGTGCAGCTTCTTGACAAAGGAGATACGAGCCCGTACCTCCCTGTTTGTTGATGTACCACATGGCTACTGTATTGTCCATTTCGATTAGAACAGTCTTGTGTGAAAGGCAGTCCTTGAACGCATGTAGCACATAACATATAGCTCGAAGCTCCAGGAAATTGATTTGAAATGTTGCTTCAAGTTTTGTCCAAGTACCCTGGGTTTGGAGATTTATTTATTTATTTAGATTTCTTCTATACCGACGTTCCTGTATAGAATACAGATCACACCGGTTTACAATGAACACAGAACAGTCGCTTGGTGGCGATACATTGAACACAGAACAGTCACTTGGTGGCGATACAAGGAACAATTACAATTTGCAATTTAAAACAAGGAACAATTAAATCAAGTAGATAAAATAACTTCAGTACAAATTAAGTCAACAATTAAAATCAAGTAGATAAATAATTTCAGTATAGAAATAAATAACTTCAGAGCAGTTAAAATTATTATTATGTTACAATCAAGAAAAGAACCCGGAAGACTAAGGAGCTGTTGAGTTTTAGGTAGAGGGCTCACAGCTTGAGGAGCTAGTTAAGGGAGAGCATTGGGCTGTGAAATGATATCTGCTGAGTTAAGGGATAAATATTGGTTAACTTGAGCAGGTAGGAAAGTGGGTTAGAGTTGAACAGGACTGGGATGCCATAAGGGGAAAAACAATAAGGGGGCAGGAACATGATGTGGGCAGATGAGCATGCTAGGTTTGAAAGGGGGGGCCCCTGAAAAGGGCTGGGAGGATTAATTTGAGGGTGCGACGTAACCTAGACTGGGAGGCGGCTTCAGAGAGAGCTTACCTCTCCGTTAAAGGCTTGGCTGAAGAGCCAAGTTTTAAGGTTTTTTTTTTAATGTCTGATGACCGAGTTCTTGTCGGAGATCAGGCGGAAGAGTATTCCAGAGGGTGGGACCCGCTGTGGATAAGGCACACTTCCTTAAGGATGTTTTTGCAGGGGGGGGGGGGGGGGGCATAGAGAGTGCCTTTGTAGGCTCTTTTGTTTGAGCTGGTGAGAATCCTGGCGGCGGTGTTCTGAACCATCTGCAGGGGTTTAATGGCGATTGCAGGGAGACCAAGGAGGAGGGAGTTGCAATAATGAACTTTTGATAGGATGATGGATTGAAGCACCAGCCGGAAGTCACAGAAGTGAAGGAGAGGTTTCAGTTTTTTTAAGAACTTGCAGTTTGAAAAAGCATTCTTTTGTGGTGTTTTGTACAAATTTTTTTAGGTTTAGTTGGTTATCAACAGAACCCCTAAATCTCTAATTGATGATGAGTGATTGATAGTTGTTTTGGCAAATTGGGAGGAGCTTGGGGAGTTGAGGAGCACGTTGTTTTCATCCAGCGAGATGATGAGAATCTCCGTCTTATTGGTAATGAGGACAAGGTTAAGGCTGGTGAGGAGGCGGTTGATTGCTTGGAGACAGCTATTCCAATGGGACCATGTTTTTTGAAGAGATTCTGTGATTGGGAGAAGGATCTGGATGTCGTCCGCATAAAGGTAGTGGGTTAGATTTAGATTAGCGAGTAACTGGCAGAGAGGGAGAAGATAGACGTTGAAGAGGGTGGGTGAAAGGGATGAGCCCTGGGGGACTCCCAGGTTGGATCTGATTGGGTGTGATTCTTTGTTGTTGATCCTCACCTTGAAGAATCTGTTGTCGAGGAAGGATTCGAACCAGCTGAGCACAACTCCCTTAACACCTATGTCTGCCAGACGCTCTAATAAGATTGTATGTTTCACAGTGTCAAAGGCCACAGATAAATCGAGAAGCACTAGGAGATAAGGTTGTTTTCTTTCCAGGTTAAGGAGGATGGTGTCCAAAAGGGAAGATAGGAGGGATTCTGTGTTTAGAGTTTTGCAGAAGCCAAACTGAGATGGGTAGAGAAAATTGTTGTCCTCCAAGTATTCAGACAGTTGTTTGTTTACTATTTTTTCCATAATTTTGGAAATCAGAGGCAAGTTCGCTATGGGGCGGAAGTTAGCTGGGTCTGTAGTTGACAGGTTGGGTTATTTTAATAGCGGTTTAAGTATTGCGAGTTTTAGTTGGTCAGGCACCCGCCCTTGGGCCAAAAAGCAATTAATGATATCTGCAATAGGCTTAGAAATGATGTTCGGAATGGAGAGAAGAAGATTGGGAGGTATTGGGTCCGACGGATGAGAGGAAGGTTTGAGTTTCTTCAGAATGTTTTCAATTTCCAGCGAAGATGTGGACTCAAAGGATTCAAGGGAAGAGTTACGTTGCGGTAAGGTTATGGGTGGGAGGTTAGAACTCTGATTAGAGGCCGTGAAGGGTGTGATGAGGTTGGTGATTTTTTTTTTTTCAAAGTAGTTGGCCAGATCTGAAGCTTTGCTGAAGGCTAGGTCATCTGGTATGATGGATGGAGCTGGTTTGGTGAGAGCTGAGACATAGGAAAACAAGGCTTTGGAATCAAAAATAAAATGATGGATTTTTTTAGAGAAGAAATCTTTCTTGGATCTGTGGATGGCGTTCCTGTAGGCATTAAGTTGGGCTTTGTAGGCCAATAGAGTCGAGGATCCGGGGTTTTTGTGCCATCTATGTTCTTTGCTTCATAGGTTTTGCTTCAGGGCCTTTAGTTCTGGAGTGAACCAAGGTTTCCTGTTGTTCTGCATTAGGTGTAAAGTTTTGGTGATTGTTGGGCAGGATTGGTCTGCCACTTTGTTAGTGATATTGATCCAAGAAGTAGTCGCTATATTGGCGTCTTCGAGGTCGAGTAGGGCTAGTTCCTTGGTGAGCTGAGTGCTGAGGTGGCCTATGGAGCAGGGTTTCCTAAATTGGATTGTGGTTTTGGGGTAGGAATGGGGGGGAGGGTGTTCTTTCATCTGTAGCACCGTGGAGATGATCTGATGGACTGACCAGGGGACTGGGGAGCATGTAGGGTTGGTGGATAAGGAGATGCCCTCAATTATGAAGATGAGGTCCAATGTGTGGCCCGCTTTGTGCATAGGGCTGCTGACAATTTGTCTGAAACCCATGTGGCTTAGTGTGGTGAGGAGAATTTTGCAGTTCGGGGATTGTGGTGAAGCGTCCACGTGTAGATTGAAGTCTCCTATCAATATGGCTGGCTTGTCTGTGTTGAAATGTTTGGCGGTGAATTCGATCACAGGAGAAGGGTCAGAGTCAAGTTTTCCTGGAGGTGCATAGATTAAGCCGAGTTGAAGATGTTCAGATTTGAAAAGGGCTAGTTCGAGATTGGTTGTGGAGGTTGACAGATGCAGAGATAGGCCTAGACCCTTTTTTTGCGGCTAAAAGAAGCCCTCCTCCTCTTTTTTTGAGTTTTGGGATTGAGAGGAGGTCATATAGTTGAGATGGGAGCTGGTTTGTTAGTACTATATCAGTAGGTTTTAACCAGGTTTCTGTGACTGCACAGATGTCAGGTTTAGCGAACATAAGAAAATGCCATACTGGATCAGACCAAGGGTCCATCAAGCCCAGCATCCTGTTTCCAACAGTGGCCAATCCAGACCAAAAGAACCTGGCGAGTACCCAAAAACTAAGCGACTGCCAGATAGTCGTTCAGAATGTGAGTTTTTTTGGTGAGGGATTGGGCGTTGAAAAGGGTTAGGGAGAAGAGCGAAAGACTGAGTATTTGTGTGACCGATGAGATCATGATTGGGATTAGCCTCTGTTGCCGGATGATAGGAAGAGCAGAAGGTTTGGGCCGATTGGCCAAGCGGTTGTATATTATAGATATAGGGAAGATGCGCATCCTGGGGGGAAGCTGGGTAGTGGAGTGGAGAGAGGGAGGTTGAGTGGCGGAGGTGGGGGAGAAATAGGAGATGGCACAATAGGGGCGCAGCCCCTGTGGGGTGAGCAGATAATTAAGTCCTTCTACGCTGTGGGCAGGATAAGGTCGCTGGCGTAACTTAGAAGAGATTGGCTGCTGACGAGTGGTCTCCGATATGGGCGAGTAGACTGTAGGTTTGTGGGAAAAGCAGGAGGCAATGAGGAGGCTTGACGAACGGGGCGTAGAGGACTTGGAGGAGAGCTGATAGTCTGAGGTGATCTGGGGTCCAAGGCAGATGAGGATTGAGGGCAGCAGTGAGGAGGGGGCTCTGGCAGCACTACGGAGCTGCACGAAGGAGCGCACAAAGGGGCAGGCCCCTTTGTTGCGCACCTTCGGCGCGTGGCACCTAGCTGTGGGAGGATTTAAATCTCTGCAGGGGCAGCCTCTGATTGGTTGCCCCGTTGTGCGTGTCAGGGTAGGCTGAGCTCGGGGATGGCCAAATCAGGCCGGGCCAAGCTCCTGCCGCGGTCGGGCCGACGGCGCGGGTTGCCTCATGATCGGTGCCGGAGAGGTTCGGAGTAAGTGTAATTTTTATAGTAGGCCTTACCCCGGCGGGTCTCCGGCGCCGATTGCGCAGGCCTTCCTCCGGTCGTTCGCCCGATGAAGAGATGACGCCTAGCTGTGGGAGGATTTAAATCCCTGTAGGGGCAGCCTCTGATTGGTTGCCCCGTTGTGCGTGTCGGGGTAGGCTGAGCTCAGGGATGGCCGAATCGGGCTGGGCCGAGCTCCTGCCGTGGTTGGGCCGGAGCGGTTCGGGGCAAGTGGCATAGTCGGCCGCCTAGAGGTAGAAATGGCAAAGGGGGATCTTCGCTCCCAAGTTGGAAGTCAAAATCCCACAGCAGGACTAGGCTGGGTGGGAGATTGAGGTTTCTGAGCCCTTGGCTGGCATGGTGCAGACTTTTGGAATGGGCAGGACGGACAAACCCATGCCAATGGTGGATATCATCTCCGGCCTTTGTATGCTGTTCATTTAGCTTCCCGTCTAAACGTGCGCTTGGAGGGAGCTGAGAATTCCGCATGAGCGGCTGAAAGCTGATGGAGTGTTTCGTTGTGGTCCTTCAGCTGGGCTACTATCTCCTGGATTTTTTCACCAAAGAGGTTATCCCCTGTGCAGGGGAGGTCAGCCAGACAATCTTGCACCTCCGGGCGGAGATCAGAGGACTTTAGCCATGCCCAACGGCGAGCGCTGATGCCGGCCGCTGATATCCGGGAGGCCGTATCGAAGACATCATATGCCGATCTGACCTCGTGTTTACCAGCGAAGCCTTTTTTGATGATACAGTTCAGCTGGTCTTGAAACTGCTCTGGGAGAGACTTGCCAAAGTCCTGCAGTTGTTTAAACAGGTTCCAATTGTACTGCGTCATATATAATTGATACGACGCAATACTTGAAATGAGCATTGCTCCTTGAAACACTCTGCGGCCGAAAGCGTCAAACTTCTGCTCCTTCCCAAGTGGTGCTGAGGAATGAGGCTTTTGATGCTTGGCCCTCTTCTGGGCAGACTCCACCACCACCGACTGATGTGCCAATTGCATCTTCTGGAAGCCTGGAGATGGCTGCACAAGATAGATTGCATCCGTCTTGTGGTTCACGGGAGAACCGACCCAGGATGCTTCCAGTTCCTCTGCATCAAATCCTGTAGAATGTCATAGATGGGGACGGACATGATTTCTTTTGGAGAATCCAGGAACTAAAGTACCTCTAGCATTTTAAGCCTGGAGTCCTCCTCCGTCTGCAGTGTGAAGGGAATATACTCCGCCATCTCCTTGATGAAGCTTATAAAGGAGAGGTCTTCCAGCGGAGATTTGCGCCTTTTCTCTGGAGGTGACGGCTCCAACGGAACTTCGATGGAGTCCTGGGAATCAGATGTATCGTCTGTCCACGGATCATATGATTGATCCCCTGCATCCATCGGCGGTCATGATGGAAGAGATGGGATCCCTCCAGCTGGAGAAGGCCTTGGCATTGATAAATCGAGATCTGGTATCGGTGCTGGGTGAAGTGGCACCATTGGCATCAGGGACTTCACCGGTGGCCTCGGTGCGGGCACTCCCAAAGGCCCCAGAACGGGCTCCAGCCTCGACGCGTCCTCTTCCTCCGATGAGAGCAGAATGGGCATCGATGGAGCCATGGGGATCGGCGATTTCCTCGGTGCCCCTAGCAGGGCACTGATAATCAAGTCAAACTTATCCAGAAGAGGAAGTAGCATCATGGCATCGGTGCCAGTTCCGGCACAGGCGCTGGTGTCTGTGGTCTCGGGAGGCTTTGGACAGCCTGGACTACTGCTTCTTGCACCATCTGGTGCAATTCCTCTCAGAGCACTGGGGTGGTGAGCTCCAGGTCCAGAGTGGGAGGCATGGCGGGCAACACCAGAGGGTCCACCGGTCCCAGTGGATTCTCGGCAACTGCACCCACCGAAGGCAAGGGATGCCTCAGTGCATCCGGCTTCAAGGGCAACTCATGCTCCTCAGCTCAGGTCTTCTTAGGTGGCTCGCTCGATGAGGGTGCCACCGGTGCTCCGGAAGTCGAAGGCACGGTCTCCGATGTTTGTGCCAGTGCTTCTCCCGATGATCAGCTTTCCCCAACTCCGTTATCGATGATGGGGACGTCGAAGATCGAGACACCGATCGAGCTTCACCGGCATCGGAGCGAGGACGATGCTTCACCAGTGGAGTCGATAGTGTCTGTGGAGACGGACGCTGAAATAAAAGCACCATCTTCTCCAAACGTGCCAGACAGACTTTCAGGGTCATTTGGGCACATTTGGTACGTCTCCACATAGTGCGACTGTCTGAGACATAATACACAGACCAAATGGGGGTCCGTGATTGACATAGTCCTCGGACAGTCAGGGCACCGACGAAAACCCGTTGCCATCGTGGCCGTCGAAAAATTTAGGCCGGTCGCGGTCGGTGCCAAAAAGGCCCTGAGCGGTCCCCACTGGGAACCGAACGAAAAACAGGGCAAACTTACCGTATGGACGCGGCAATCAACGGCGGAGAAGGGAGACCCCTAGGGCGCATAAACCTTTGCAAGTTTTGAAAAGAAATTTCCTGAGGAAAAATTCCTCTCAGGAACTGTGAAGAGCTGAAAATCCACGTGGCTATAGCTGCGCAGAAAAAAAAAAAAAAAAGAGACTGAAGGGAGACCCCTGCTGGATGCAGGGTTAGTGCCATGCTGGGCATGCCCAGTAGGTGCCAGTCAAAGTTCTAAAAACTGTCAAAACTATTCCATGATTGACTCCATCCTGCTTGTCCTGTGAGAAAAAAATTCTCAGATTTCTTCCTCCAGAGAAACAAGAAGAATTTCTTCACTTGATGAACACTAAGAATGTAGGAAGCATTTGTTCTGGTTGACTTATGTTGCTTGTGAAACAGCATCAAGAGCCCCTGGGCATGGCAGCTGGTGTCAAGACTCCCATGGTGTGAACCTCAGAGTGAGATATGCAGGACAGCTTTTCAGGAAAGAGGGCAGGAAAATTCTACTCCAAGTAGTTTCTGATACTCAGGAAAACTGGGGGGGGGGGGGGAATTTTTTTTTCTATACTACAGCTAACAATCTTGAATTCATTTTTGCATAAAAGAAGTTCAGAATTTCCTTTAACACTACAATTCCCCTCCTAAACAAGGGAGAATAGCAATGCTCCCTGACTGATATAGAGATACATCCCAGTCACAAGGTGTATCTCAGATTTGTTGTAGGTCAGCATAATTTCCAATCTTACATATTGCCTTGTGTCACTGCATGCGTGTTCACAAAACGTCTTGCATCAGTGGCTACATAGGATAATACATATATCCACACTGTGTAAAACTATCTGGATGAGTGGTTGGTCAAGAGTGCTTCTTTGGCAGGGGCAGTCAAGACCATGCACATCATTGAGGTGGATTAGAGTCATGAGGTTTCATTTTAAATTACCCACAGTTCAAATTAAGCCCATCAACTCAATTAAAATGTATAGAGGTTCTGCTAGACAATTTGAGCAAAAGTTTTTCACCCTACAGACAGGATCAGAGATTATGGCAGTAGTGAAAGAAATCATTCAGTACATGTCAGCTCACAAAATGTTGATGATGCTGGACCACATGAATCAACAATTCAGGTTACCCCCATGGCATTTCTCCATAATACAAGCCCAGTGGAACTTGTGCCAGTGGAATCAGACCCTTCAGGAGCTTGATGGCTGTTCTGTTCCAATTTGGCCAGATCTCTACCTTTCTAAATTCCTTGTTACCCCACTATTCAGTCTATGGATGCCTCCAACCTGGAATCAAAAGCTTATGCACAAGTGCATCAAACCTAGGGCCCTTGATCTGTTCAGAGACAATATTAACATATACAATTCTAGAGCTTCAGACAGTATTGCATGCTTTAAGAGCTTTCAAAAGATCAGGTAGCACATACAGTTGTCTTAGTTCAGTCAAGTAAACATGTTGTACTGGAACAAGCAGGAAGGAAAAGGCTCTTTTCCCATATAGGAAGACTGGTAAGGTGTTAAGTTGGACCATCTCTCATGAGTGAACCCTGATAGCCACATATCCATCAAGAAAAGAAAATATCTGGGTAGAGAAGCTCTCTGGTCGGGTCCCTAGATCAGGTGGTGGCAGGTTTCTTCTTGTTAGGCACACCCAAGATAAATGTTTGTGACTTTCCTGAACAGGATATGCCACAGCTTCTGCTCCAAAAGACAACCAGAAAGTAGACCATCTCCATTTTTGGAGACAGGTAGTTTGTATGTGTAAGTAAGGTTTCCAAACCTTACAAAATACTCAAAATGCCATAAAACTATGATTCTGATAGCTCCCTTTTAGTTGAGACAGATTTTGTCTACTCCAAGTATTGTTCAATCGGGGAACCAGTTTGGTTGGGGGAATTGCTGAGCTCTGATTACAAAATACTTCTTCACCCTAATATTCAATCTCTTTCCCTCACAGTAATTTCCTATTCTGCCTTCTCAGCTGAAGTGCCTCACATACTGCTGATTCCTAAGAAGGAATTTACTAGGAGGTTGTATGGTTTTAAATGGAAGAGTTTTGCCATCTAGCATGATGGCAAGTTCTTAGATCCTGTTTCTTGTTCCACACAAAAGCTGCTTGAACATCTTTTACAGTAGGCCTGCAACACTAATTCTGCTAGGGTTCACCTCAATGCACCAACTTTCATTCAGCAGATTTATGGGGAGCTTGCTTCAAGTGGTGTCTCCCATCAAGCTTTCTCCTGTGTTATGGGATACTAACCTGGTATTAACTCAATTGATGAATGCCCCATTAAAGCCCTGCACTCATGTGCACATACATACCTGACCAAAGGTCATATTTTTTGGTGGTGGTTACATCAACAAGCAGAGTTTATCAGCTGAAGGCCCCACAGACTTATCCATCTCATATGAGATTTCATCACAACACAACAGTAGTGTGCATGCAGCCCAAGTTCCAACTAAGGTGGTATGAGATTTTTATCTTACCATTGGTTAGTACTGTATTTTATGGACTAAATGGACTGATGCATATAACACTGATTAAGGCTGCATTTTTGTTTAGTCTCAATAGATATTGTGATACCACTGATCAATAATTATTTTACACGGTGCATAGACTAATGCATACATTAATGTATGCTGATCTAATTATGGTTCTTTAGACCATTGATTAACCTTAATTGGGGCTGTTTTCATTAGTAACATTTTATGAATGTATATATTTTCTTGGCTATCATTATTGTACATGCATGCTTTTTGTGCTTGAATGATTATGCTGTTCATTACTGCATGTAATTTACTGATGGTGGCCATTTATAAAACTGAGATAAGAACTAGTCAGTCAATCATCTTTCCAATATTCTTCTACAGGCCACATGTTCATGAAGACTGTTACAGCATCATAGGCTTCTACCCTGAGTGGACCAAAGCCCATGAGTCAGGCTACCTTACTTTTGGTTCTTTTGACCCACAAGTGGAATTCAAAAGGGCAGGGAACAAACACAGAGGATCCCTGCTGGCTACAGAATGGAAATGAACAAATAGGGTAACTTTACTATTACGCTTAAAGTTTGTTGCTGCTTGGGGGTAGCATGGATGGAGCAGCAGTTGCTTCTACCCTTAAAAAAAATATTAAAAAAAAAAAAATTTACTGGGCACACTAGATGGACCATTTTGGGGTCTCTCTATTATCATTCACTATGTTACACTGGATTGCTATCATATAAAAAAAAAAAAAAAGAAAGCCTCTCTCCAGTTGGCTAGCAGAATGCATCTCCTTTTGTTCTGTCTAGGCAGGCCTAACTCCAGCCAGGAATGTCAAGCATAGCAGCCTAGATGAATCTTGATTGATATTTACAAAGCTATCCCATGAACTTCTGTCTACATATTACTAGCCCATAAGTATGTGGGCACTGACTCCCACTGCAAGAATAGGTTTGAGTTATCTGTCCTTCAGGATCTTTTTGAAGGAGCAGAACCTAACTCCACCCCCTTCCCACCACCCACAGCAACCTTTAGTCTTGCAAGTTACCTGTCTTTAAAAATGTGCTGCCTTCATTGTTTTATGCTCTGTTTTAGTGAAGGCAATCTAGGTGTGAGGTTGTTTTCCTGCATGGCCTTGGTGAAAAGCAGAGCTACATCCATGTAAGATGTATTCTAATGTCAAGAAAGATCACTTCACAAATCTATTTACCTTGTCTTGAAGTTGGCATCTAAGTTGTTTTTTTTCCATAGCTTTCTAAAATGTTTAATATTGGCATCAATGTTAGCACAATGTCACATGACAATTTTTGCACAAAGGACACTGCATACAGGTAACCAACTTTACTTTCCACACTGCTGCTAGTTTATAATTGTACAGCTATAGCTGTGTACAATACAAGCCTCATAGTATAGCCTAGCATACTGTAACTTGTACAACTTTTTTTTTTTAAACACCTTTATTTTGTAATTTTGTTAAAGCTAGAACCCCTTATTTCCCCCAATGTTAACTCTCACGGTCTTTATTTTCTAATGGTTTTCACCCATAGGAGGTAAAGGGAAGAAAAGAGACCATGCCCAGCTGCCCATGTTATAGGTAAGCAACTGTGCTTTACCTTAACAGCTGTTATGAGGCTAGAAGAATGTTAGTCCTCAGAGACAGGTGAAATCATCGGATAGAGCCCTGGTCTGAAACTTTGATCTCAAAGATTCTAGAACTTTCAAACAGACCCTACAGAGTAGGTACAGCTATAGTTACCACCTTGCCCCCCTTAGGCAAAGTGCCTCTGTCCATATACAGCTCCTACAAGGAGAAACCAAATGCCAGGGGCGGTAGGTGGGTTTTGTGAGGACTAATATCCTGTTGTCCTTGGAGAACTCCTGTTACAAGTAAGCAATTCTGCTTTCTGTGTGGACAAGCAGGATGATAGCGAAGGTATAGACAGGCTAAGCAGGAAACTGCACAAGGCTGAAAGCACTCCTTCTCTCCTTTGTGCCTGTGAGGCAACTGACCCATAAAGGGGGCCAGGTGGGTTCAACAAAAAGAAAACCATAAAACAGACACAAAAGTCTAATACATAGCAAAGGCACCTAAGACAGGGGAGTGATGAGAATGCTAGCAAGAAAACAGTGTTCCCCCATCAAGGAAAACATGACAAGCAGGGTTTCACATTAGAAAACCCTGACAACAGTAGTAGGTCTAAAATCTCCTGCATACAGGAAAAAGGTCTAGAGCTGCTACCAAGAGAAGAACATTTGGACAAAAACTGCATCATTTCCTACCCTGTTACAAGACAACTGAAAACACAACTGGAGCCCAAACACACCCCACAAAGAAACTGCGGTCCACTGACATTTGCAGGACAGAATGCAGCTGCAGAAGTGGGCCTGTGTTTGACTGATAGGCACAATGCACAGAAAAACCCAAGCAACGCTTGGAAGAATAAATCGGCAACAATGGTAGGATCTAAATCAACCCTCCGTCCCAAAGTACCAGATATAGCTGACCATGCAGGACAGCATGGCTCAACAATGCATGAGCTCTACCCCAGCAACCTGATATCTCTCCCAAGACAGCTAAGAGGAAGGATCGAACAGGAATTTTTCACCAGCCTGGAAACCCTAAGGGTACCAGAACAGGGTCAGTGTGATAACAGAACAGACTGCCCCAAACCTGGGTGAGGTATTCCTCCACCATAATTACATATATCATCCCCAAGGAAGCACACAGTCCAGTAAATGGAACAATCGTTGCATAAACCAGGACTCCCCTGTCTTTAGACAGTATTATCCCTAAAATGGAGATGTATAGGTTGCAAGCCACTGCAACCACAGAGAAGCACCTCTGTTGTGGAGCCCCTTGTCCCCCAACTCCCTCAGCCATGGATATGATAGGTTGAAAGGCATACTTGCCAATTAGATAGACAAGAACCTTCACTGAGGAAGGGTCCCACCAGTGAGAATGACTGGGAATAGTGATTCTCCATGAAAAACACCCATTGAGCTCAGCAGATAGCAAAGGTAACTCCTGGACAGGAGAAACAACTAATGCTCACCAGTGAGCTACCCCAAAGAGGAGACTCCTAGGTATGACAGGGAGACCAAATCTGGAATGGCTCCCTTGAGAATAAGACCTGTTGTGCCTTAGGACGACCTAAGGAGAACACTACCACCTGACCAGCTTTTAGATCCCACGAGGAACCAAGAGCAACTGCCAGTCAGAAGCAGATATCCCTTTTCCAGGAAACTGAGAATGAGGGACACTCCAGCATCCAGAGGGGGACCCAAAAGGTTCACCCTGGCAAACCAGTCCTATCTCCCCCATCCTGCAGGGACAGAAAAGCAACAGAAATCAGAGCCTCACAATCCCAAAAAAAACCTTAAAACTCTCCAGGTGAGAGTTGTTAGTCCCTGATCACAGAGGTTCAGAAGCAACCAATCTGCCACTTGCAGCCACCCTCAGATGGAGTAGGCCATCATGGAATCAATAGAGAGCCACAGCAAAAACAGTCCAATGATCACTGCTGCTATCCCCCAGTCCTGGCCTATAAGGAGACGCACCAATTGAAAAATCAAAGCTCCAGTTGAGTGATAAACATGCAAAGGATGGGGCCCCAGGGCCCGGGCCCCCCCCAAGAGGATTTCTAGCACAGGAGGAGTCGAAAGACATACTCCTCCTCCTGAGGAAGGAGAAGACTAGACACTACCCTCCTCGTATACACTCCCATAGGAGTTTCACCAGGGACACAGTCTTAGGTTAGTCTTGTGGCACACAACCTCTTGTGCTCACAAGCAACACACACACACACACCCATACAAGTAGAGGGCAACTGGAAGAATGTGCCCTCTGCTATAAAAGCACGCCGACTCATACAATAGTATCTCATCCTATGGATGGTGGCACACCTACGAACCCACTTGCCGCACTTGTGGATAGAATCCCATGGCACAGCAAGGTCCAACTACCACTTGTTAATCAGTGGCAGCACGCTGCCAAAAAGCAATCACAGTGTGTGTGATGGTGCCTTCCTTGCCAGTTACAGAACAGATGAGGAGGCTGATAACTTGACACAATAATGGCAGAACCCTGGCATGACTGGGTACTGCACAGACAGAGAGAATGCCACCTGCCAGTATCGAGGTGCTTGGAGTAGATGCCCTACTGTACCAAACCACAGAAGCTGCGCTCTGTCACACTAACTCCCAACGAAGTGGATAAGAACAGTGTGACGACGGCTCCACAGTACCACTAGGGTTCTGATTATGGCATGGTGGTGGGTGACATTCTATGGCATCACCACCATGGTACACCCAGTACCTGATAACACTCCAAGAGGCTGGACACAACCCTTGAAATTGCTTTGAGAATGGCTCACTGCTGTTTCTCTCATGGAACAGCAGCAGCAAATTCCATAGCGACTGATGGTGCCTCTGGTGTTCTGTGGTCGTTGCTTGCAGCATCTGACCTCTCCCCTGCTGCCCACTGTGGTGACAGGGCCCACAGCACTCTCATGCTCACCAACAATGGATCATCAATGACACTAAACGATGCTGCACCCAGGGGTTCAACAGCGCTTGACCGTGTCTTGATCAGTTCGATGGTATATAGTGCCATCACGGGCACCCGCAGACATAGCACGGCGGCATCAATAGAGGTCCCAGTGCCCAAAGGCATCAATGGACTGGCGGTACTGAGGATGCCAAAGGCACCTGCAGGCAGAGACTCCACAGCCAGAATACTCCTCATCTGTGCCCAAAAGGAACCAATGCCTGACCACACCATCAATTGTTCCCCTCTGCTCACTTATGTCCAAGGGCTTTGATGCTGCAAGCTTGATGGCGTCCCTTGCCAGCGGTTATGGCTGTCGACAGCCTCGCTAATGCTCATTAGCGCCAATGGTGCATGATGCCCCCCAATCCCAGTGGCTCAGGGCCCCCAAGATCATTGGCATCCATGGTGCCCGATAGCCATAGGCTAGTGATGGGATAGCTCAATGCCCCTTAGTGCTGTCTGGATACTGTAAAGGAGTCTTGAGGGCACTGGAACACTGCGCCTGGATGCCTTGAGTAGCATCAAGTTCAGCCAAGGCCGAAACACCTGTTGCCCAAGGGCTTCAGTAGCACTTGAGGGCTCTCAAGCCCTGGCAATCTATGGCCTGCAGGGCGACTAGGGCACGCAGTGGCGATCCCATTGCCTCGATGGTGCTAGACTTTGTTGAGAGTGGCAACGAATGGCATCAGTGGTTAACACACCTGATGGCCTCCATGATTGCCCCGTATCTCTATGGCATCGATGGGGCAGCTCCACACAGCAATTGCCTTGAGGCAGCCATGACTTAGAGGCTACGTACTTAGATAACATCAAGAGCAGCTCAGATGGCGTCAGTTACCATGGCACTCAATGGCAGTCCTGGTCCCCAACAGTAGAGATAGTGTCACTACTCTGCTATATCAAGGCCCAAGGCGCTCTGACTCTGGTGCAGAGTCCACAGATGCCTATGGCACAGAAGACCCTTACAGCATTGAGGGCAGTCACGTACTTCGTGCCCCAGCACCTCGACGGCATTAAGTGTGACCATGGTGCTCAATGGTAGTCCTAGTCCCCAATGTGGTCCCGTAATTGACGTGTCAGACCATCAGTGCTCTGGTCACAGATGTGCGCAGGCAACAGTTACTGGGCATGGTACCAAAGGTGCCACAGCAAGCTGCTTGCCCAGGCTTCTGCTCACCCTCTCTCACAAGGAGACTGCACTGCCATCACAGGCAAGCAGGAGAGGAGTCTACATCCTCCAGGACTCCTGCCTGTGGAGGCTAGTTCCTTTGAATGTGGGGAGGATGAGCTCCCCACCCACAGGAACCATGTGGTCCTCTATTTCTTCACTGTCTGAAGCTCATTTATGTCAATCATTTAGTGAAATGATACAGAACTCCTGCCCAGGTAGGATTCAGGTGAGTCCCCAGGCTCAGTGGCCTACACAGATCACCCATGGACTGCATTCTGTCAGTCCTGCCAGCACCTGACAAAGGTACAAAAAACAGCAAGGAGAGGACACATGAAAGTGCAGGTACAATATTTAATAAGGGATAGTATTAGACTCTGCGAGGCTGCACAGCAACTAAAGCCCACTATGCAGCTGGCAGACAGAGGAAAAAAAGGAAAAGAAAAGAGAAAATAAAATTACCATAAGATAAGGGAAAGAAAAACAGCTGCAACTCTAGAAAAAAATCATTCAAAAACTGTGAGGAGAGCAAAGCTGAATACTGTGACACATATGGCTCTTGCAACCACACTGCTCCATGGGGGGAAAAAAAAAAAGACTGAGGTAGTCTGCCTAGGGCCAGGGTAATAAGTATAACTGCACATGTAGGGCATGTTTAAAACTTCTAGAATCTTTGAGATCAACATTTCAGAGCAGGGCTCAATCCAATGTCACCCATGTGTAAGGACTATGATCCTTCTTGTCTGAGAAAATAAAGATTGTGCCATGTTTATATCTCTAATACACATGAAGACACTACATAAAAGTTGGATAATAAGATACATTCTTTAAAAATTTCTATAGTAAAAAAAACCCAAAACTATACATTTTCTTTTTTGGCCATGCATACTATTGTCATACAATCTACCAAAACATTCATGTGCTTCTTACATGTGTTTTGTAGATCTGATTAAAATGATATGTAATCACATAAGGACAGAGATGATGTTTCTAATTACTGAAATAAAGCTTGATAGCATAATGTTTACTAGTCAGCTACCATTCATCAGATCTGATTTTCAATCACAAAAATGCAACACCAACACCAAACAATGAGGTATGTAAGTTTTTTAGATACCACATCAGACTTTCATTTTATGCAACTGTATTTCACGACTAGCATTTTACAAAATAGACAGTACCATTGTGCCTGTAGAAGTACTGCATTTAAACATAAAAATACATTACTACAAGAATCCACCACACATCACAATTATCTGGGGCTACAAATATTTTTTTTTTAAAACTGGATATATCATTTTCTGTACTTTTTTTTTAAGATTCTTAAAATGTATAACTGGTCTGTTTCAAACCTTGATTGTAAACAAAAATTCAAAATTTGTATTCATAACCAATTTTATGAATTTTACAGAATAGTGTATAGAACTAAATATGATCAGCATTAAGCTATGGGTAACTGAATAAATGTTCACCATATGCTGAATGCCTGAATGTTTATACCTAATTTATGTGAATTTTGTTCTAGAATTTTTCATAAGGGCCAATTAAAATGATCAGTGTTAACAACAAGAGGTAATTACTAGTTCTCCCTCACTCCTGTGCAATATTTCACATATTTGTAAAAATGAAACTGAAAAGTCAAAACATACATATATATTTAAAAGAGCTTTCGACAGACAGCAGAAAGAAAACAAGAGTTTTTACTACTGGATTATTTTCAGAGCTTTTCCAGACTTTAGCCAGATTCTGAAATGTACATTTGTCTTTGCCAAACTTTTTCACATTGAATTCAACTTTTATAATGCGGGCAGAAGTATAAAAATGACTGTACAGTTTGGCAGAAACACCAATGATTTAGATGTTATTTGCTAATTAACACAGAAGTGTGTATTAGGTATGTGCATTTGTTTGAAACAAAAGAAAAGTTCCCATTTTGTTTCAATTGTAAAAGAAAAACAAAATGTGTTCTTTTTTTCAGAGACCTCTGCCTGCCCCCAAACCCTACCATAGTTTTATTTTTCTTCAAAATTAGGAATTATCCCTGCTCACACCTTCTTCACCAGAGATACACTTATACTCATTGCTAACATCCTGAGGCTGGCACCAGTTATTTTTTCCATACAAAATAGCACCAGTCAGTCCCAGATCAGGGACTGCTCCTGTCCATGAAGAAAAAGAACACTATGATAACAGAGTAAGAGCTGGGGGAGTCAATGTTTTTCTTTTTTTCTAACAGGACCTGATTTTTTTTTTTAATTTCATTTTACCTTCTGTTGTAGATTTCATTTTAAAAGGAAAAAAAACCACCTATGCACACCTTTAAGTGTGCCAAAATTATTTCAACCAGCAACATAATCCAGATTTCATAAAATGTGTTGAAAAACATTAGCAAAAGTTTATGCAAATGTTTCATATTTTTCCTATTTAACCACACCAAGTACCAGCAGGTGTATTTAAGAAGATAACCATTATGAAAATTTAGTAGCAGTAATAGTTGATTAAATTGATCTTAGACATGTATACATATAACTTTCTTTCACAATTCTCAAATACATATTTAGGCAGCTTGAACTATGTTATAAAAACTTTAAACTCAGTACATGCCAATAATAGAGAAACCAAGATTTGTGTTAGAATTCGCTAAACTAAAAGTGAAAATGAACTTATGAATAACACTGCATAATGAACATTCAACCACATTTTCATGGCACATTGAAGTGTGGGGATTAAAAGTTAAGTCTGGAAATGTCTTTTATATCTTTGCCAACTGTATTAACTAATGCTACACTTGTTATAACAAGTCTGTAAAACTGATGTTTGTGTGCATAATTATAGTCTAAGACATACAAGTTGTGCATATGAATAGTTTGTCATGAAAACGTGGTAACTGTTGGCAGAAGATGTATATTTGTATGTTTAGAAGAGACTAAAGAAATTGGAGAAAATAAACTAATGCAATTCTCCATTTATTGATGAGGCTTCACCCCTCGGTGACGATGACCTGGACACTCCCCTCTCCGTGTTATCAGAGCTAGAGCCACTCTGACTGTGTTGATCCACAGATGCGGCACTAGAAGTAGGTGGTGACTTAGTTTTCTCTTTAAAGTCTGTAATAATGACTGTCAGATCGCCAACGGTAACTTCCAAATGCTGCGCACTACTTCTATCTACATTTTTCAATCTTGGCCTAAATGAAGAAAGAAAGCAAAACAAAATAAATGTTCCTATTTCAATAACTTTTGAAAGAGGAGAATTGTTATAGTGCAAAATTCTGAATGTTAGCACCTTATAATAAGCTCTTTAATGGAAACAAATTTTATATTAAAAACATTGCCACTACCCTCTTATGTTGTCCTGCATAGTAAACCAATATTGCTGGGATTAGTAACCATATCCTGCATAAAGCTGTAGTTTTAACAAGCAAATTAAACAGGTTCTCTGGGAAAGTGAAAGGTAAATCCACAGATACATTTTGAGCCATAGGATTTGTTTGCACATTTCTTGACAGCTAAAAGATTCTTTGGGGCCGATGCAATTATCTTCCCAAGGGGGACGCCATGCAATATGTAAATTAGGGAGTCGTGCTAGGAAGGAGGCACTAGGGTCGCTTGCTCGACCTTAGCGCCTCCTTGCTAACGCGACCCACCGCGGCTGCCAGTTATGAAGACAGACACTGGTAAACTCTGCCTCTGTTTTCATAGCCGGCCGTCTGCTAGTAAGTTTATCGGCAGCCATTTTCATTACTGGCACACGGCCGATTATGAAAACAGAGGCAGAATTTACCGGCGTCTGTCTTCATTACAGAGTCTGCTGAGTTTTTGGTTTTGTTTTTTTTTTTAAAGTAAGAAAAAAAACAAGGACAGAAAAGCAGTTTTTCCTGCTTTTCTGTACTTCTTTTCAATACGCTCAGCTATTAATGCCTGCTCCAGACAGGCGTTAATAGCTGAGCGATAAATGTGTGATTGAGACGTACATTTATCTTTTTGCATTTGGAGTGAATGAGTAATTGTCTCATTCACATGTATTTGCATGTGATGAGCGCTAACTTATTCACTCCATGTCGGACGCACGTTAAATAGGCGCTAATCCCCCTATTGCATTAGGGGGTGGATTAGCGCCTATTTAACCCGCGTCCAACAGCGGGTTAAACAGTGCGCTCGGCTGAGCGCAATGTATTGCATCGGCCCCTTTGTATGTTGCAATATCTTTAATTGGACCAATACAAGAATATTAAAAAAAAAAAAAAAGTAATTAAGCTTTCCAAACCACATTGGTCTCTTCAGACAATATGGAAGTTGTATTTTAAACATTTCTAAGAATTAGATTATGCAGTAGGGTTGATTATGTAACAATAACCTTTTTAACTGTAGGATGGGAGTGTGCAGGAGAGAAGAGAATAGGAATACCAATATGTTTACAACTGTATTTAATGAAATAGAAGTCAGAGAAACTAACAAACATGTACCTGGTTTTCTTGTGGCTGTTCTTTTTGATGGAAGTTTCTTTTTCACTCTTTTCCTTTTCTACTTTGTCTTTTTTCTCTTTCTTTGACTGTATGGGGGGCACAAATTGCTGTGTAACCTGTTGGGCAACCAACTGGGAGACCGGGCGAGGCTTCCTGTGTAGATTTCAAAAGATATAATCATTATTCATGTTAATTTTGTTGTGTTTCAGATAAGGACTTTAGCTTTTTGATATATGAAATAAGTGTTTCTGATAGCTCAGATGTTTCATACCTGGCCACCATTCCTACATGGGAAAGACATTTAAAAAATCATGCAACTCGTAATGTTTGTATTAGCTGTTACTCCCAATGCAAGGAAGTCCATTAAAGTTCTGAAGGCTTAAAAAAATCTTGCTGGTTCCTGGTTCCTGGCAGCCACCCCGACGTCAGCGGGAGGGGCCGAGAGACGCTACAAGAACAGCGTCTCGAATAGGCGCGCCACCGTCGCCGGCGCGCCACCAAAGCCGCGCACACCTAAGGGGTGCACGGCTTTGTGCGGCTTAGTTCGGCGTTGAGAGGCTTGGAGGGGAAGGACTGCCAGAATCTCTGCCGTCACGGAGGCAAGTAAATAATTAACATTGTAGCAAAAAGCGAACTTCCTGAAAGTAACTGTTGATATAAGATGCCGCCAAAACGGAAGGGGAGAGTAAGGGTGTTTCCTTCCCTGCCTCCCCCTTCACCGATACAACAGGAAATTGTTCGTTTTTTGTCAATACCTCCATCTACCCCAGTGGTCAAGGATACCGCTGGCTCAGGTACCTTGGGAGGAGTATCAGAGTCCATGGAGGAGGCATCACTGAGTCCGAATCTGGATAGACCACCTTTGTGTAGGGCACAAGAGGGTCCTAAAATGGATACACCTGAGGAACTCAATATAGTTGAGCATCAGCCCCCCACAGATAATATCATAGGAGGGGCTGGAAATGAGACACAAGATCGAGTCTCAGCTGGTGATTCCATTGCGACCCCTGAACGCCCCACTGTGGTAACTATGGATTTGTTATGGGATATTATGAATAAAATGTCCTTGGATATAAAAGGGTTAGACAGAAAAATAGATACAATGACAGGGAAAGGGCAGCAGGATATCAGAGAAATCCGAGATGTCGTGAAAAAATCAGAGGAAAGGATAGCTTTATTAGAGGATAGGGAGAAAAAGAATTTAGAATTCTAAAGCTTGGTAGTTAAAGATAGAGACTCATTATCCCGAAGAATAGAAATCTTTGAAAACAACAGTAAACGTTTAAATCTTCGTCTTCTCAACTTCCCTCGGGTAGTTGGGCAGACATTGATGGAAACGTTGAAGAGATTTCTTTTAGAAGTAATGAGCTTGCCAGAAAATGATATACCTGTTATCACCCATTGCTATTTTCTTCCCAAAAAAAATCCAAACTTAATAACTGAGGAAATGCCTTTTCAAGGCAACCTCACAAACTTTTTAGAAAGTACTAATAATATGATAATAGAGGTACATTAGTGGCAATTTTTCTTAATTTAAGTGATCTTAACAAGGTTATGAAACAATATTTTGCCAAGTATCCTATCATGTTTCATGAAAGTTTGGTAAGGATTTTCCCTGACCTATCAATTACTACTCAGGCAAGAAGAAGAGAATTTCTGTTATATAGACAAGAATTAATAGGGATGGGTTTCACTTTTACCCTGCGATACCCGTGTAAATGTGTGATTAAGAAACACCTAGATGTATACATTTTTTTTGTCCCCGAACATCTAAAGGCATTTGTAGAACAAAAGAGATTAGAAGTAATATCCGTACAACCTAATGGTGAAATATAAAATTGATGGAGGAATACAATGTTAAATTTCAGATAATGTTACTTTTATATCTCCCAATTATTTTCAGTATGTCTCTGTTTTCAGATAATGATTGAAATATTTCTGTATGATTATATCATAATTAGACTATAAATATCAGTGAAATATTGATCTGTAAAGAAAATGATTCTATGATATAGTTTAATAAGTATGTTTTATTACATGTCTAATATATGGAAAATCAATAAATATATAATTGAAAAAAAAAAAAATCTTGCGTTAGCGCTGGAAATTTAAATTCCTGTTAAGAGGTGAAGTCAAGTTAATTCACATTTCTGGGGTCTGTTTTAGTCTATGGTGCTGTGCCCCAATGTGGTCCTAGATTTCAGTTTTGTACTCCTAACCTTTATAAGCAAAACTTTTTATGCACACGAGCCATGTTTTACACAGGTAAATCATTTTGTCTGCACACTGTTTATGCATATTTTTTTTAAATCTAATGTATTAGCATACCAACAGACTGATGCAATAATCTGTGCCTTAAAACTATGTGCTGAAATTCAGCAAAGTTTAACGCATAGATTTTTTTTTTAAACTCCCGATGCAACAAGCTAATGCTATGGCTAATGCATTGGGAGTTTAAAAAAAAAAAAAAAGGCACAGATTGTCAATGTGCACTCAGCACAGGCTGAACACACTTTAAATCTAGACACTGTTCCTTTAAGAGCTTGAGGGGACATGCAGGAAGAAGCTTCAATAAATTGATCAGAGGTCTGTCCTGCCTGACATTTGGGGAAGTGGGAAGGAGATAACTACTGAATTGCAGTAAGAAAAAGGAAACAGAAACTGGTCTGGAGAGGAAAAAAATTAAAACAAAAACAATACCGGGACAAGAGGAAAGTGGTACTGGGAAGATTGCTGCAAGACTGATGCTATTAGAAGAGAAAAAAAAATCAAAAACATCTGAACACACAGCAACAGGAAGTTGTTGTGAGCTCACGAGGCCTCTGGCACTCTCTCATCTGTCCGAGCTGTTACCAAGCAACACCCTGAAGACCCACATCTCAGGGAAGCTGGAGAAGATGAAGTTGCCACTTCCGCCGAGTGCTGGAAACTTTACTCCACCTCTGACCTGGAGTAAAATTTTCAATGCTAATAAAACATGTTAAGCCAGCACACCTCTCTGCATTGGTGGGGGTGTAATGCTTAATAGAGATGTGCAGTGGAAAAAATGTTTTAGTTCGTAAATTGTTTGATTCGTGTGAAAAAATAAATCAAACAAAAAAAAAAATCCTCCAAACAGCTGAAAAACAAATGAGGCCCCCTGGGGCCACCTGCCCATCCGGAAAAATGCCGGGGCCAGAATCCCCCAGCCCCCACTTACCCAGTGCAAAAGGGATCCGTCAGCAAGGCATCGGCCTTGCGTAGGCTGAGCCCATGGTATGTTGCCATGACCTCTGCCTACTCAAGGCCAACACCTTTAGCCTGGCCCAAAGGCCATGTTCCAATGCCTGGTCCTCAGCCGGAGCCCAGACCCTATACCGCGATCCGGTCCGGAGACCGGGTCAGACACTGGGGCCTCGGCCCAGACCCAGGTCCAAAAGATGCGACCCGGCCTGGAAGCTGAATTCTGACGCCTCAGCTGGAACCAGGACCCAGGCCCAATACCGCAATCTGGTCCAGAGGTGAATTGCTATATATCAAAATGGTACTGCCTGCTAGTGTGAATGCGCCAGACTTAATTCACTTCCATTGTGGAAGTGGTAACTTAGTCAATAGGTCTTTTTGTGTCTGCAATAGCAGGTGCTCTGTGGAGAGTATGAAAGGATGGTGTGTATGAGTGAGTGGGAAAAGGTATGTATGTTAAGTTTGAGATGTCATGAATAACAATGTGAGAAGGCTACATGGGAGGATATTATAGAAAAAATGTTCCGATGAAGGGATATACAAGTTCTATGTTTTATTGTAGTGGTGTGATATTGACCTGCTTTATATATTGTGTCCCAACAAGGAAATACAAATTTCTGAAAAAAAAAGCCCTCCTTGTTGCATCAGCAGTGAAATTTATGCCTATGAAATGTGTACAACTCAAGTAAGACTGCATTCTGAGTGCACTTATTGCATCGGTCTCCAAATTTTACTGCATCAGAAGTTAACTTTTTTAGCAGCAAGTAAAGAAGTGCATTGAATTTCAGTGCACTTTTTTTTTTTTTTTTAACTTATCTTACTACAATTGGGCCCTAAATTTGATTACTCCTTTGTCCTCATATCCAACATCACTTTCCTTCCCCATTACACTATCATTGTAATATAAGAAGAAATTACTACTTACCTGATTATTTCCTTTTCTTTAGTACAGACAGGTGAATTCAAAACCAAAGGGTTATGCACCTCTATCAGCAGATGGAGACTGAGCAAAGCTGCAAAGCTGACATTGCAGTATATATACCCCCACTGTGGCATCAGCCCATCCGTATTCTCTGCAAAAGCCAACTGTGGACAAACTAACAAAACTTGATTAACAAACAACCATTCTAGCACTCAGCCAACAGGAAAACACTGAGCTCAAATAGAGTGTAATAACACTAGTCTAGGGATTGGATTGACACTTACCAGTACTCCCTGAAACACACCCAACAGCACAACCATTTGGCAGCCAAGGGTGGGAAGTTGGATTCATCTGTCTGTACTAAAAAGGAAATAATCAAATAATTATTTCTTCTCTCTTAGCATTCGGACAGGTGAATCCAAAACCAGCAGGATGAACCAAAGCTACTCCCAAATAGGGCAGTCAAAACCGCATGTACAAAGACTGCATCCTCCCAGGCCTGCACATCCAGACAATAATGCCTGGAAAAGGTGTGTAAAGAGGACCATGTTGCAGCTCGGCAAACGTTGACGGGAGACAATCTAACCTCCACCCATGACAATGCCTGAACCCCAGTGGCATGAGCCTTAAACTGACTAGGTAATGGCTACTCAGCATCCACATATGCGGCCATGACTACCTCTTTAATCCAGCAGGCTATTGTAGCCCGTGGTGCTGGCTCACCCTGTTTACTCCCACCATGGAATATAAACAGCTGGTCCATCTTTGAGAGGTTAAGAAACCTCTAAATACCTCAAGATATGCCTCTTGACATCCAAAGGCCATAACAGACGATATTCCTCCACATCTCTTGCCCTGGCAAGAGATGGCAGGGAAATAGATTGATTCAAGTAAAACTTTGAGATCACTTTTGATAAAAAGGAAGGAATAATGTGCAACTGTATTGTCTCTGGAATCACCCGTAGAAACTGCTCCCAGCAAGTCAAGGCCTGTAGTTTGGATACTCAACATGCGGAACAAACTGCTACGAGAAACACAGTTTTCAAGGTCATTAACCTTAAGAAAAGGTTATGCATTGGTCAAAAAGTAAGGCCCCCTAAAAAATCCAAAACTAGATTAAGACGCCACAAGAGCACTGGTAACCGCAATGGAGGATGAAGATGCGTCACTCCTTTTAAGAAACTGGCCACATCCAGATGAGCTGACAAGGGCCCACCATTCACCTGACTCAGAAACAGGCAAGAGCCGCCACCTGTACTTAATGAATTAAGGGCCAATCCTTTGCTCGAACCATCCTGCAAAAATTCCAAAATGAGCAGGATCTTAAACGAGGAAGAAACTCTCAAACACATGCTAAATAGACACACAAGCTAAGGAAGTAGAGAACTTTCTTGCTCAAAGTTAAGGTGGCAGTCTCCGCAATAGAATAGCCATGCTTCAGCAACCGAACCCTATCAAGGGCCATACCATAAGACAAAATAGAGTCTGATCTTTAAGAACAGATACCTGCTATAGCAGATCCCTGTGTGCTGGGAACCGGAGGGGAGAGTCCACCAGCAGCCTTCACAAATCTGCATACCATGGTCTTCTGGGCCAATCTCGTGTCATCAGAAGCACCATCCCCAATGAATCTCAATCTACCAAATCATTCGGCCCAACATGGGCCACAAGGAAAAGTCATACAGCAGCTTGCCCTCCAGCCATTCCAGCAGGAAGGCATCGATGCCCAAAGACTTTGTATCTCTTCTGTGACTGAAGAAGTGAGGGACTTTCACATTGCAAGCAGTCACCAGTAGATCCATAAACGTATGGCCCCAGCGATCCACTATTAGCTGAAACTCCTCATTTGACAAATCCTATTCTCTTGAATCGAGACTGTCTGCTTAGAAAGTCTGCCCTTACACTGCCTTTTCCTGCAATGTGAGAGACAGATCTCCTGAAGATGTAGTTCTGCCCATTCCATAAGTTGGGCTATTTCTAGCCTCACTTGCTAGCATTTGGTTCCTCCCTGCCAACTGTTGTAAGCCACTGTCAGGCCAATACAGTAAGGGGCGGTAGAAAGAGGTGCGTTAGTGCCCGGCGCACCCACGTTTGCCGCACACACAGTTCGGATCACCTACCGCTCGATACTGTATTTAAATGGCATGCAAATGCAAGCCGCGTCCAATCCGCGTCCATGAAGCACAATCCATTTTACTGTATAGGCGCTATACAGTATCCTGGGTGCGCTGGTACCTGTCATTTCAAATGTTTGAAATGACAGGTACCAGGAAGTGGATGGTTCTCGCACTTAGCCGCCCAGTCCCGAACCAACCCAATCCACAGAAAAAAAAAAAAATGCTTCTCGCACTTAGCCGCCCAGTCCCAAACCAAACTAACCCAATCCGCAAGCCCCAGCAGAGAGAGACAAAATTTCACAGTCCCAAACTTTCCCCCATCCCCCGCTCACCTGCCCTGGCCGCGGCCACGCAAGCCCCCAGCAGCAGTAGAAGTAGAAGGGCGACGAGAGAGAGCGGCTTCAGCAGCCCCGCCGGCTAAAGTGAATACGTGCACGCCTGTACGTCCAATATGGACGCTCAAGGCAGCAAAGGCGCATGCACACACATTGGACCTACAGACGTGCAAGTATTCATTTTCGCCGGCGGGGCTGCTGAAGCCGCTCTCTCTCGCTGCCTTTCTCCTTCTACTGCTGCTGGGGGCTTGCGTGGCTGCAGCCAGGGCAGGTGAACGGGGACTGGGGGAAAGTTTGGGACTGTGAAATTTCGTCTCTCTCTGCTGGGGCTTGGATTGGGTTGGTTTGGTTTGGGACTGGGCGGCTAAGTGCGAGAAGCATTTTTTTCTGTGGATTGGGTTGTTTGGGACTGGGCAGCTTTTGGTGGTAGAATCAGATAATTACATTCTTGTTAATACAGACAGTGCAATGGAATGTATGGGATCATGCTGAGCCTTAAATACCAAGGTTAAAGCTTTAAATTGAATATGCTGAGCAACCAGTGAACCACACTAACGCAAGGGTCAGGGTAGGCAGTAAATTAGTAGGTTAAAGACGTGGCAAGATAGCAGGCTAAAAAGGCAATAGTCGGGGTGCACTTTACTGTATGGGAGGGAATAGCTAATCAGATCGTTTACATACATATACATGCCGCGGGCGGAAAGGGATACGCGTCGAGTTAAAGAAGCGGTAAGGATCGGTAAAAACAGATAGTGAATCGCGGGTTAGACTTACACAGCGAAATTGTGAGTACACAGCGGGTTAGAAACAGGGTAACTGCGGCCGCGCTTTACTGTATCGGCCTGTGTAGTTGCATTGTCAGACATTTTCCGGACTGCTCGACCCTGCAATCTGTTGCCGAACCGCAAGCATGCCAACCAGACTGCACGGGCTTCCAGCCGATTAATGTTACAGAGAGACTCTTCTATACTCCAGCGCCTTTACACTGTCAGCTCCTGACTAATCTCCCCAACACTGGAAGTTTGCATCTGTTGTGAGCCAGTCCATCAATCTTAGGGAAACCCCCTTTCTTAGATGATCCACTTTTAACCATCACTGCAGTTCAGAACAGACCTCCATCAGTAGGTAGAGCCGAATCAAACAGTATTGAGACCGTGGGCTCCAACGAGAGCGCACGCTGAAGACAATGCATATGCGCCCTTGCCCACAGCACCACCTCCAGGGTTGCTGCCAAACCAAGCACTTGTAGAAAGGACCAAACTGTCAGGCATATTGTTCATCAATAGATACACCTGCACCATCAACTTCTGAATATGGCCCTTCTGCAGGAAACTCCTGCCCTGTTTCGTGTCTCTGAACACCAAGATATTCTAGTGACTATGATGGCTGAAAATTGCTTTTGGCCAGGTTCACAACCCAACATATGTAGCTCCTGCAACAAGGAGATCACCTTGCGCGAGACCTAGAGGCTCTCTTCCAGACTCTTGGCCTGAATCAGATAGTCACCCAAGTATGGGTGTACCAGGATCCAACCTTTTGAACTCTGCAGCCACCACCACCATAACCTTGGAAAATGTTCTGAGCATGGTGGCCAAACCAAAAGGTAGCGCTCAAAACCGATAACACCCCAAAATCGCGAAACGCAGAAATAGTTGATGCTCTTGTAGAGAGATCATGTTTTACCACTGAATCACTAAATATGAATCACAATAGCTCAGAAACATACAGACCAATGTACTGACAGGCTCCAAAACCACCATCGCAGCTCAGGGGAAAAAGAACTTTTGCCCAGATACATGGAAGGATACTTTATCAAGATGTGCCTGTTTGTAAGTACCTGTTTAAATTAAAAAAAAAAAAAAAAAAAAAAGCAGCAAGCAGACAGGAGGACAAAGCAACTTAAGCTCATAAGCAGGTGTCAGGGACCAGGCCAAGGGGAGTCCATAGGTCAGAAATACCCCCACCCTTGGAAGAAAGGAGGGCCAGTCAGAGACAGAGAAAAATACTCTGGCACACAGACGTGGCAGAACCTGAAATGTTGCAGGACTACCCTCCCCCCCCCCCCCCCCCGAAGTAATGCAGAGGGGGAAAAAAAAATAAAGACTGGCAATGCGGCAAAGACTGTCCACCCACCATGTGGTTATGCATGAGCTTATGCATATTTATTAGCCGGAAAGTATAAGACAGGGGGGCAAAGAAGGGGGAGCAAAAACCATAAGAGCGAGCCTGCAAGCAAAGGACCCCCCCCGAAGACTAAAAGTGAGAACCTGTGGCAAAGCATCCTTCAAAGCGAAAGGGGGGCCAGAAGCAGACCAGCAATCCCTGCTATCGAGGAGGGATAAGACCAGGTGTGGCCAGGAAAGAGGAAACCCTCTGCTCAGGTGCGGAGAGTGAGAGTCAGAGATTAGGGACAAGAGCAAGTTGAGATAGCCCAGCAAATACCAGAGCCAGAAGCAAGTCTCCTTCTGGTAAAAGCCTGCCCGCTCTGCCAGGACCTAGCCCGGGAGTCAAGCCTCTCCTCTGCCCACATTCTTCAGACTTCACATCTGAAGCAGATGCTGATTGGAACAGAGGGATCGCCTGAAGCTGGGACCAAGGGTAAGTTAGCCATAAGAATTAATATATTAAGCAGGCTAAGGTTTATGGCATGTGTGAAACCACCCATGAAACAGAACTTTCTTTAGGGAAAACTGATGTTAAGTGGCCAGAACCTTAGAGACACGAATTATTTTCTAAATGCTATATCCTGCCAAATCTGATAAGAAAAATCAGTTTCTGAGGAGAATACATGTCTTTTTCTGACTTAGGATCTTGAAGTAAAGTGGGAGGGCAAATGGAAGTGTCCTGTAGCAGACCGGTCCCTGCAACCTCAAACTTGCTTACACTCTAGCCAGATGGGAATTATGAGGTATGCCATGGACAGGAACTCCTCCAACCATACTGCCATTATCACTAAGCGCAAGGTTTCCATACAAACAACGAGTCAGCCGCAAATGACTGTTGACCCCTTTGAAATCCAGGATGCTATGAAAAGAGCCCGCCTTCTTGGGCACAACAAAAAGTAATATCAGCCCATGTTTTCTTGAGATGGCTCTGGAACCACCACCCGCAGGCTGAGGAGTCTTGACAACGAACACCACCGCCTGTCTCTTCTGCGGAGAGTTGCAAGAAGACATCATGAATGCATCCCGAGGAACACTGCAAAACTCCAGCGCATGGCCATCCCTTATCACCTCCAGACTCACTGGTCTTTTGTGACCTCAACCCACCTCTGATAAAAGCATACCTTCATTGGGAGGCTCAAGGTGCTCCACTTCCTGAGCCCTGGCCCTGTCTGTGCTGCCTGGGGCGAAAGAACAGATCTACCCAAAGGTCAACTCCTCTGAAAGGCTGCTCCTTTGTAGAGTCAAAAAACATCTGAATCTTAGTACGACCTCTTGTGCTAAAGGAACGTGGTGCATGTTTCTTATTCTCTGGTAATCGAGGAACCAGAGAGACTCACCTCACTTATTGGCCATTTTCTCCAACTCACTCCCAAACAAGAGGAAGCCTTTAAAGGGCAACTTCATAATGTTACAATTTGAGGTTGTATCGACTGACCAATTTCTCAGCCATAGCTGACGCTTAGCCACTATTACTGAAGCCACCCCTCTGGTGGAAGTATGGACCAAATCACAGCCCGCATCTGCCAAATAGGCGGCTGCTGTTCCATCACTGCCCTGGAATTCACACCAGATTCAATCTCCTGAGAGCGCAGTAAACAAAAGCAAGCCTCCAGGGAACAACAGGAAGCTCTCTGCAAATTCATTGCCATTGCTTCAAAGGCCTGCTTAAGGATAGCTTCTGGAACAAAGGCATTGATCAACCTGAAGTATGTATCAGAGGATGATATATCCCTTACTTGGACATTACACTTAAGAACTTTGTCTATTATCCTCTTTTTTTCTTACCATTTTATTATTAATGTCTTTCTGGCCAATACATTTTCTACACCACATACACAGGTCATGCCATTAATGAAATATAAAACATTTTATGCATCCCTATATTATTGGCTCTTTCCCTACCACAAGACCACAATGACCATCCTTTGCCCCACACCATACTAATCCCCTACCCCTAACCCCATTGCCCTCCTACAACCATTAACACCACCCTCATCATTGGCCCTCAAATGCTCCCCCACACCAAACCACCCACATTCCAAGTTCCCACAAAGTACTTACCCCCACGGGGGTACAAAGCCAGGAGAATTAAATATGTCTGCCTGAGCACCCTGTTCTTTCTTCTTACCCCTGGATGGGGAATATTAGTCTCATCACTTTTGCTGTCTCAGTTCTCCAGACTCCTATAGTACTCTTATACTCGGTTTCTCTTGCCTCTTCTCAACCAAGCTCAAAATGCACGCTTTCAACATCCCCATTATTTACAATCACCAGAGAATTAGAGAGAAAATACCTCAATTTCACACCTACCAGCAAAAAAGGCTAATCCCTATCATTATTTCTCCTATTACACAATTCCTTGGGCTCTCCCTTTTCAATGCACAATCACTCTCAAAAAAATCTCATATACTCAATGATTTTCTTTCAGACACTAATTTATTTATTTATTTTTAATTTTTATATACCGGAATTCCTGTATGCAATACAAATCAATCCTGACATCTGTGCCATCACAGAGACTTTGTTAAAATCCACAGACTCAGTAATCATTAATCAACTCCCCACACAATCATATGACATCTTTTCGATTCCCAGACTGAAGAAAAGAGGTGGTGGCCTGTTACTTGCAGCTAAGAAAGGCCTAAAAATAGCCTTACAACACTCAAGCCAATTTGCTAATATAGAATGTGCATACTTCAAATCTAAACAACTACAAATATGCCTAATCTACGCTCCACCTGGAATTCTTGATGCTGAACCATCTCCCACCATTGAATACATTGCTAAACACATCAACTACGACTCTCCTGCTTTAATTATGGGTGACTTCAACCTTCATGTAGATTCGGCTATTCTCTCACACAACTGTGAAATTTTCTTATCTTCACTTCAGAACATGGGTTTTACACAGATCATTAAAAACCCAACTCACAAAGCAGGCCACACCTTGGACTTAATTTTCATTAATGAAGGTATCTCTCTTGCTTCTACTCCAACTTGTAATCCAGTACCCTGGTTGGACCACCAAATTATTACCACATCCCTCGAAATAGCTAACACTCTTCCCCCATCCTTCCCTAAAACTACAGTTCATTTCAGAAAACCATGTTCTACAGAAGTCCTAACTAATCACCTTGAAAAGGAACTACCACAGCTAGACCTCTCAAATGCAATTTCCGCCATTAATTCTTGGCATTCTATTATTAACAAAGTCGCAGACCAAACCTGCCCCCCAACCACTAAGGTGATTCACAAAGCCCAAGACAATAGAAAACCTTGGTTCACGCCTGAACTGAAAGCAATCAAACTATACCTCAGAAATAAAGAACATATCTGGCGTAGAAATCCTTCTCCCTCAACTTTAGCAAGCTACAAATCCACCCTCAATAATTACAGGAACTCTATTTTCAAAGCAAAGAGAATTTTTCGAAAAAATAATTCACCACTTCATTTTTTATTCTAAAGCTCTCTCTTTTCCTACATTTCAGCTCAGCCCGGTGGAGGAGCTGGCTGAGTTTTCTGAGGCCTGGATTGTCTGGCCTGACCTTTCTGGTAAGGTCTGGAGGAGCGACCTCAAGTAGGAGGAGGATATCATCTCTGTGGCTTGAAGGACAGCCGATTAGAGTCTCTTCGGAATATCCTTTTAGAGGTGGACGGAAAATCAGAACGCACCGATGAAAGCTGGCATAGCGTCTCGTGGTGATCTTTGAGCTGTGCTACAGTCTCCTGGATTTTGTCCCTGAAGAGATTATCTCCAGCGCAGGGCAGGTCAGCCAACTGGTCCTGTACTTCTGGTCTTAAGTCAGAGGACTTCAGCCAGGCCCATCTTTGCGCACTAATCCCTGCTGTGGACACCCTAGAAGCAGTGTCAAAAATGTCATAGGCAGCACGGACTTCATGCTTGCCAGCATCTAGACCCTTCTGAGCCAGTGTATTGAGTTGATCCTGAAGCTGGTCGGGTAAAGACTCAGAAAATTCTTGGATCTTTTTAAATAGGTCCCTATTATACTGGGTCATGTATAACTGGTAGGAAGCAATGCGAGAAATAAGCTTGCTTGTTGAGGTACCACATTGCTACCTGGTTGTCGGTCTGAATTAAGACTACCTAGTTGAAGAGGCAATTGAGAAAAGCCAGTAGGGCATACCGAATTGCTCGAAGCTCCAGGAAATTTATCTGGTGCTTCGCTTCTTGTTTGGACCAGGTTCCCTGGATTTGGAGGTTGTTGACATGTGCTCCCCAACCCAGATTGGATGCATCTGTTAGAGTAATTTGAGGTTCTGGCGACTGGAAGGGTAGTCCTGTCTGAAGATTGGACTCCCTTGTCCACCAAGCTAATGAGAGACTAAGCTGGCTGGTTACTTGGACATGGGTTGACTTGACTGGGACTTTAAAGTCCACTGTTTTATCATCACGGCCAGTTGAGCCATTGGAGTGACATGAACTGTAGATGCCATGTGACCTAAGACGATTAGCAGATGACGGAGCTGTGGTTGTTTGACACGTCTGCACTGCTTTGGCCAAGGTTGTGAATGAGCGTGCTCAGTCGTTTGGGAGGAAGGCTTTGGCCTGGAGAGTGTTCAGATCTGCTCCTATGAACGAAAGGGTGCGTGAAGGAGACAGATGTGATTTTGGGTAATTGATTAGGAATCCTAAGGATTGTAGTAGGCTGATGGTGAAATGGAGAGAGTGGAGCACTTCCTGTCGGGATGGGCTTCTGATGAGCCAATCATCTAGATATGGATAAACGTGAACGTTGGTCTGTCTGAGATGAGCTGCGATGACTGCGAGGCATTTTGTAAATATCCGGGGTGCTGACGCTAGTCCGAAGGGTAGCACCCAGTACAGGTGATGGTGGCCGCCTACTACAAACCTTAGATATTTCCGATGAGGAGGGTATATGGCAATGTGGGCATAGGCCTCCTGGAGATCTAGAGAGCAGAGCCAATCTCCCTGTTGTAGGAAAGGAAGCATGGTGCCCAGGGTTACCATTCTGAACTTTTCTCTGAAAAGGTGCTTGTTTAAGGCACGCAGGTCTAGAATAGGACAAATGCCTCCTGATTTTTTTGGTATTACAAAATACCAAGAGTAGAACCCCTGACCCCACTGCAATCAAGGCACTGGTTGCACGGTGGAATGCAGAAGAGTCAAGAGCTGTCTCGAGAAGCGGAGAGTGACTGATGGAAGCTACTTGCCAGACAAGGAGAGGTGTTGGGTGAGGAAGTTTAGTCGATAACCCTGGTTGACCACAGAAAGGACCCATTGGTCTGTAGTAATTGTGTGCCATATGTTGTGGAAAAGGCACAAGCAGCCTGCTACAGGAATGGTGGAAATTGAAGGTTGGCTTCTGCTCTGTAGAATAAAAGAGTCAAAAAACTTGATGCTGGACCTTGGGCTTTTGGAGCCCTGGGTTGTATAGGCTGGCCTGCCGAGCATGGGACGGTTTATAGGAAAATTTTCTAGGATCACGTCTGAAAGACCTCTTGGCCGTAGCTGGAAATTCTGAAGGAAGAGAGGAAAGTTGACGCAAGGTGTCATGATGGTCTTAATTGTGTAACCATTTCCTGGATTTTGTCGCCAAACAAAATTATCTCCGGTACATGGAAGGTCTGATAGCCTCTCTTGGACCTCCTGTGTAGGTCCGATGATTTGAGCCATGCCCAGCGCCTGGCTCTTATACCTGCTGCTGACACTCTTGAGGCAGTGTCAAAAACATCATATGCTGCCCTTACTTCATGCTTTCCAGCATCTAGTCCTTTCTGAAGGATGGAGTTAAGGCCTTCTTGATACTCATCCTGTAGGCTTTCAGAAAATTCCTGGAACTTTTTCCAAAGATTCCTGGAGTATTGCGTCATATAAAGCTGATGAGCTGCTATCCGTGCCATCAGCATGGAGCCATGGGAAAACTCTGCGTCCAAAAGCATCCAAGGACTTTTGTTCTTTAGCTGGAGAGGCAGAAGTATGAGGTCGAGATCTTTTGAACCTTTTCTGAGCAGACTCAAGAGATTGGTGAGGAAGTTGGCTTTTTTGAAACCATGGAGCTGCCTGGACTAAGTAGGTGGCATCAGTTTTTCTCTTTACTGGAGAAACTGTGCCTGGGTGTTCCCAGTTGTGTTGTAGCAGATCAAGGAGCACCTCATGCACTGGAACTGCCATAACCTCTTTAGGTGCATCGACAAATTGTAGCACCTCTAGCATTTTGTGCCTGACATCCTCCTCTGTTTGTAACTTAAAAGGGATGGTTTCAGCCATCTCCTTGATGAAGTTAGCAAATGTAAGATCTTCACTTCAGGAGGGGTGAAGACTCTGACAGGATCTCAGAGTCTTGAGTGTCTGAGGAATCACCACCCCATGGGTCATAAAGGTGCATCTCCAGCACCTTGAGGGCGTTTAGATGGAGGTATTAGTCCAAATCCGGCCGGATCTAGAGGTGGCACCGATGGAAAGGATGGAGGCACCGATTGAGGCGGTGAAGGCATTGGTGCTCCGGCATTGGTAAATTAGGTTCCTCATTGGAGGATAACGGAATCTGTGGTCTCGGAGGTGCCGATGGCATGGCAGGAAGCGGTGCCAATGGCAAAGCACCGATCAGGACATAGAGACTGTCAAGCAATGGAGCCAGCATGGTGGGCATCGGATGGGGTGCTAGCATGGGTGCCGGTGGAGATTGGAACCCTCGAAATGCCTGGAGAACTGCCTCGGACTATCCTGTCCAATTTCTCCCTAGAAGCTGGCATCTGTGGCACAGCTATTGGGGGTGGAGGCTCGGAAGGCATTGCCGGAGGGTCCACATGTATTAGTGGAGTCTCTGCTCCCAGCACAGATGCCAGTGGGGGAACGCCTCGATGTCCCGGGTCCAGAAAGGGATGGGGCCCCCTTTCTCCCCGGGACTTCGTAGTCGATGGCTCCTTCGATGCTGATGTCTATGGCTTGCTGGTGGAGGCATCGACCAAAATGTCTCGTCTGACAGTGAAGGTGCTTCTCTCGATGCTCCATCCGGATCTTCTCCGGCACAGAGGAAGATGACACAGATGCCTTCGAACGTACCAAGGATGGTGAAGGAAGATAGATGACTCGATGTCGCTAAGACTTCGAGTCGAAAGTCATCGACTCCGTTGCCATTGGTGTTTTAGCTGGATTAGATGAAGATACTCACTTAAAGAGAAACTCCATCTTTTCCAAGCAGGCCCTGCAGCCTTTTGGCGTCATTTGGGCACAGTTAGTGAACTGTTGGACGTCGTGAGTGGGGCCTAAACATAACACACACACGTCGTGAGGGTCCATAATGGACATCGTCCTCGGGCACCCGGGACACTTACGGAACTCTGTTGCCATAATTTTTTTAAAATATAGGCAGCGTGCAGTCGATGGCTGTCTGGCACCGATGAAAAAAAGGACCGCCAGGAACGAGGTAAACTTACTGGCGTCAGCGGGGGACCCCGGGATGGGGTAAGAGTTTAATTTTCAAAGTTAATTTCCGTGAGGAAAAAAGTTGTGAGAAATTCTCAGAGCTCCAAGATCCACGAGGCTACTGCTGCGCAGAAAAAAAAAAAAAGGAGCCTGAAGGGGGACCCCTGCTGGATGCAGGGTTAGGGGCATGCTGGACATGCTCAGTGTGCCAGTCAAAGTTTCTATAAACTTTGACAAAAAGTGTTCCATGATTGGGCTCCATCCTGATGATGCCACCCACATGTAAGGACTACCAGCCTGCTTGTCCTGGGAGAATGCTCCCTATCTTCAATTCTACCATGACAAAGTAACCTTGCGGACTCACCCTTCCTTCCTGCCCAAGGTTGTCTCTGCCTTTCATTTGAATCAGACCATAGCTTTACAGACTTTTTTCTCTAAGCCACATGCTTCCAACCAGGAAGCTCTTCTACACATGCTGGATTGCAAAAGGGCATTAGCCTACTATAAACAAAGAACCCACGCCCCTCAAAGGTATTCCCATCTCTTACTCTCATTCAATCCGAATGCTCTGGGCTTGCCAGTATCCAAACAGACACTTGCAAACTGGCTAACAATGTATTCACTTCTGCTATGCTGCTTGATCAGAATGCCTGACATCAAGAGTAAAGGCCCATCAATATAGTGACTTCAATTGCTCATCTGACAGGTGCTGGTTCAAGACACATGCAAAGCAGCTACCTGGTCGTCGCTCCCCACCTTCACAACTCATTACCTCCTGCAATAGCAAGCCAGCTCAGATGCAGTAATGGGACAAGTAATACTTCATCATGGCACTAATTCTTAGGACTGTCCACAATATATTGGGATCCTTGCACAGCCAGCTCTAAACAGACCAGGTCACTAAGAATCTACGTTCCTCCAGGACTGCTCTTGACGCCATACTTCGAATCCCTTGGGCTGGGGACTCGTGTCTAATTCAGCCTTTTTATTTGCGGGGAAAAAGCAAGTTTGCTTACCGTAAACTGTTTTCCGTAGATAGCAGGATGAATTAGCCATGCATTCCCACTCTCCTCTTTGGACAGTCTACTCTTTTTTCTGTTCCTGCCCTTCTTCTACACTGCATTCTTCTGTGCATTGGGATCAACTGAGGCAGAGAGGGCAGTTAACGCAGGAAGGCAAAGCTCTGCACATATTTGGAGAAGTTCCTGCTTCGGGCCGCCAGGGGGCGCGCCCCAGCCAGCATGGCTTATTCATCCTATGGAAAAACACCGTTTACGGTAAACAAGTTTGCTTTTTTTCTCCTCTGTAAAAAAAATTCTCTTTTCTTTCCCTCCTGCTGTGCTTTGATTAGGCAAATTCTATAAAAAAAAAAAAAAGAAGAAATGTAACCTATATTAAAAACAAATTCTACAAACACACTAAACTGTCCAAAACAATTGTCTTTTTAGAAGAAACCCAATGTGTCCATGTTTTGTTTGATGCCTGCATCAGGGTCTGGATACTAAATCCATAAAATACAATGAAGAAAAATTCATCTTAATTTGTATGGCATAAAACAAAACATGAACATTAAAATTAACTGGAAAGCAAAAGTATATACCTTATATGTATAGAGAAGAGCAGCAGAGAACAAACAATGAAGCCTTACTGTACCTGTATAAAAATAAATATATTTATGGTAATTTGGAAAATAAAATAAAAATAGGACAAAGGAATAAAAATTAACACCACACACCATTTGTAAACAGAGCCTACTGGCTCAAAGACCAATCTATTCACTCCAGAAAAAACAGTGAAGATGCTGTCCAAATACCTAACAGCGGCACTCATCAATTTCTAAAGAAAGGAAAGAAAACCAGGAATGAAGGAGAGAGATGATAGAGAAGAGAAGAGAGGGAAGGAGAAAAGGGGATGGGAAAGGGAAGATGGAGCAGAATGAGAAGGAAAAGAAAAGAGAAAAAGGATAGGAAGAAAGGAAGAGAAAGCAAAAGGAAAAGGTAAAAAGGGAAATAGAGATAAAAGAAAACATTCTCACTGTAGTTATCTAAAATCAAGCTAGTAGAATTAACCGAATATAAAATCAATGACAGAGAAAATACTGTAGTCAAACATTCATACTGCTGGCTCCCCACTAATAATGTATTTGCTCCCCTGCACTGTATTGCTAGTTCCAAAAAAAAAAAATAAATTATATATATATATATATTGTTTGCACAACACCTCCTGTAAAAATAAAAGGACAAAAAAAAAAGGATGAAAAGAGTGATCTATGCTACAAATGGGGGTTCCATCACATTAAGTATCATTGTAAACCGGCATGATGTGCTTCACGAATGTCGGTAAATAAAAGTTAATAAATAAAGTCTATAAAGCCAGATTGCCTTAAAGTTGTTGGTGTTTATAACAAAACAGCCACTTTAAAATTTTCAGATGCTTTTTTGATTTGTTATAATGCATTTTCAATTACATTAAAGTGTAGAGTACATCAAGGAACTTCACATAACATGGAAAACACAAAGCTTGTGGTACTGAAAAAATAGAGACGCTTCAATCAGAAGCTTTTAAAATGGTGATTGACAGACTCTCACGAAAGACGACAAAAGGGGGCAAGGTCGTATGATAGCAAAGCACCAGAAGACGAAAAAAAATATTACTATTCTGTTAAAAAGCAGAGCTGCTTACCTGTAACCGGTGTTCTTCTAGGACAGCAGGCTGTTAGCCCTCACATGGTTGACATCATCGGATGCAGCCAGTCACAGAAAACTTATGTCAAAGTTTCTGGAACTTTGACTGAGCATGCCCTAATCCACATGGGGGTCCCTCTTCTATGTTATGAGACTGAATTACAATAAAAATAAAAATAGGAGAAACCCAACTCCACAGGGTGGTAGGCGGGTTTCATGAGGATTGCCATCCTGCTCTCCTAGGAGAACATCTGTTACAAGTGAGCAACTCTGCTTTCTCCTAGGACAAGCAGGATGGTAGTCCTCACACATGGGTGAATCTCTAGTTACACACTGCTCCCTAACACAAAAGGAGACCAACAAGCACCAACCAGGTGCCAATGAGCACAACCACAGTGCTGTTGGTAACAGAGGGGGAAAAAGCCTGAACCCAAACAATGGGCCCTAGGCTGGGAGAGTTGGGTTCTACACCTCAGAGATTCCAAAGGACAGACTAGCCGAACCTATCACGTTGGCCATCCCTATTCAGACAGTAGCGAGGTGCGAATGTGTGGCAATAAACTCCACATCGCAGCCCTGAAGATCTCCTTTATGGGCACTGCTTGCAAATGGGCCACTAATGTTGCCATGGCTCTGGCAGAATAAGACTTGACATGACCCTCAAGATGCAGTTCCACCTGGGCATAACAGAAGGAGATGCAGTCTGCTAGCCAATTGGATAATGTCTGTTTGGCAATGGCAACTCCCAATCTATTCCTATCAAAGGAAATGAAGAGTTGGGTGGACTGTCTATGGGCTTCTATCCGCTCCAGAAAGAAGGCTAAGGTCTCTTGCAGTCCAAACTGTGCAGGGTTCGTTAACCTTGGTGCAAATGGGGCCTGGAAAAGAATGTTGGCAGGATGACTGACTGGTAAAGATGGAAATCAGTCACCACCTTAGGCAGGAACTTAGGATGCGTACGCAAGACCACCTTGTCGTGATAAAAATTTAATATAAAGGTGAATAAGTCACTACGGCCTGGAGATCGCTAACCCTGCACGCTGAAGTGACCACCACCAAAATTTGACCTTTCAGGTCAGGTACTTCAGGTCACAGGAGCGCAGCGGCTCAATAGGAGCTCTCATCAGCTAAGCTAACACCACGTTGAGGCCCCAAGACACAGTGGGAGGCCTTAGGGAAGGCTTCAACTGATGCAGGCCCTGGATAAAACTATACAACTATAGGTTGTATAGAGATGGGCGTACCATCTACAACTTGGTGATATGCGCCAATTGCACTGAGATGAACTCTAACGAAGTTGGTTTTCAAGCCAGCCTCAGATAGGTGTAGAAGATAGTCAAGCAGTTTTTGCATAGGGCAGGAGAACCATGTAGGGCCTTCTGCTCAGACCACACAGAAAACTTCCTCCACTTTAATCCATAGAACTTTCTAGTGGAAGGCTTTCTGGAAGCTACCAGGACCCGAGACATCTTCAGAAAGCGTAAGCGGCTGCAGGATCAACTCTCAACATCCAGGCTGTGAGCAACAGGGCCTGGAGATTGGGATGCCGCAGCCTACCCTGATCTTGCGTGATGAGGACTGTGGAAGTCCCCAGACTGATCGGTTTCCGGTCGACAACTCCTGAAGGAGAGGAAACCAAATCTGTCTCGACCAATGAGAGGCTATGAGGATCAAAGTCCCCCAGTCCACGCGAAGCTTCAAGAGTCTTCGTAGCTGGAGGAATCTGAGAATACACATACAGAAAGACCCCTGCCTCAATGTCGGGCAAAGACATCCAAGGCTGGTTTGCCATCTGACCTATACAGGGAGCAGAACTGAATCACCTTCCTGTTGCAGGAGGACACAAACAAGTCCACCTCCAGGCTTCCCCAGAGGCGGAAGATCCAGTTTGCTACCCCCTGGTCCAGAGACCACTCGTGAGGTCTGAAGGCATGACTCACCCTGTCCGCTATCACATTCTCTGTTCCGGCTAGATACATGGCCCTGAGTACCATCCCATGGGACAAGGCCCAGGACCAAATCTGGACCACTTCCCGACACAAGAGGTATGATCCTGTGCCTCCCTGCCTGTTGACAGAGAAAACTAAGATGCCATGTGGTGGTATTACAATTTTGCTGGACAACCTCTCTCTGAAAGCCCATAGCGTGTACCTGATCACCCAGAGCGCCAGGAAGTCGATTTGACACCGTGCTTCCTGGGCACAGAGCCCCTCTACATGAGCTCCCCACCTTAAGATGTACACATCCTTTGTTAGGATAATTTGGGTACAGGGATTTTGGAACGATATTTCCCGTTCCAAATTTGAGAGCACCAGCCACCAGGACAAAGTCTCGGAGAGGCGAAGTGACTCTGACACGAGCCTGAAGCCAGTGCAACCTCAGAGTCCACTGGACTTTGAGCATGTGTAAACATGCCAAGGAAGTGACATGGACGGTTGCAGCCATGTGCCCCAACAGCCTGAACATATGCAGAGCTGAAACCTGCTGGCTCTGTTGAAATCACCGCCGCAATGGACGCCAAGGTGATGCTCTGGATCGCGGTAGGAAGGCTTTTGCCTGAGCCATGTCTAGCAGGGCTCCTATGAAGTTCAATCGAAGTGACAGGCTGAGATGGGACTTCGGGTAGTTGCCGGCGAACCCTAGCAACTCCAACCCCTGGATGGTCAAGCACAAGGACTGAACTGCCCTGGCCTGGGAGGTGCACTTGACCAGCCAATCATCCAAGAAAGGGAAAACATGCACACCCAGTCTGCAGAGGTGCGTCCCCTCCACGACCAGACATTTTGTAATGACACGAGAGGCAGACACTAGCCAAAACGGCAACACTCTGTACTGGAAATGCTGTTTTCCCACCACAAATCCAAGATTCTTCTGCGCACAGGAATCCGTTGCGGCAGGGATCTGTTCTTCACAAAAATCCAACAGTTTTGTCTTATGGTATGCCCACTGAGAGGGCTCGCTTGCTGAAGCATGGATATTCTACTGCAGTGATTGCCACCTTACTACAAGCATGAACGTTCTCCACTACTTTAGCCTGTGTGAGTTTGGCAGGTATTTGAAGCTTGGTGTGAAGGTAGAGGCGTGATTTCTTGTTCAGTTAGGATCCCACTCGTTTTGGAATTTTTGCAAGATGGTTTGAATAAAGGGTTGGCCCTTAATTCCTTGAAGGTAGAGATAGCAGTTCTTGTTTCAGGGGTCAGGTGAATGGCAAATTCTTATTGGCTCATCCAGATGTGACCTGTTTCTTGAGAGGTGTGAAACATCTTTGTCCTGCCTTGCGGTTACCGGTATCCTTGTGGAGTCCTAATATGGTTTTGGATTTCTTGGCAGGCACTAGGTTTTGGCCAATGTACAGCCTTTCCTTGCGATTACTGATCTTGAAACAGTGTTTCTGGTGGTGATATGTTCTGCACGTCGAATTTCCGAGCTACAGGCCTAGTCTTGCCAGGAGCCGTTCCTTCAGGTGACTCCAGGGGTAATACAGCTGCGTACTGTTCCTTCTTTTTTGCCAAAGGTGGTCTCAGATTTTAACTTGAATCTGTCCATTTCCCTGCCGACCCTGGATAGGGAAAGATGCAAAAGAATGTCACCTGTTGCAACCCTTAGATGTCAAGAGACATGTCGTGAGGTATCTGGAGGTTTCCAAATCTTTCCAAAAGACCGATACCTGTTTGTCCTTCACGGTGGATGTAAACCGGGTGAGCCAGCTTTGCTGGCTACAATAGCTCTCTGAATTAAGGAGGTAGTCATGGCAGCGTATGTGGCTGCTGCAAAGCCGTTGCCTACTCCAGGTAAGAGCTCATTCCACTAGGGCTTAGGTAGTGTCATGGGCGGAGGTTAGATTATCTCTCATTGACATTTGCTGAGCTGACCAAAACAAGTGGCATGGAATGGCTGTCCTATGAGGTAAGGCTAAGGAAGTTAGGGCTGTTCAGTTTGGAGAGGATGACTGAGGGGGAATATGATAGAGCTCTACAAAATCTTGAAAGGACTTAAGTTAATATAAATCAGTTATTTACTCTCAGATAATAGGGGGTACTTCATGAAGTTAGCAAGTAGCTAATTTAAAACAAATCTAAGGAAATTAATTTTCACTCAGCACATAGTTTAGCTCTTGAATTCACTGCCAGAGGATGTGGTTACAGTGGTTAGTGTAGCTGGGTTTAAAAAAGGTTTGGATAAGTTCCTAAATGAAAAATCCATAAACTGCAATTAATTATTAAGCAATAGTAGCTTGAAATTTAATGTTTTGGTTACTTGCAAGGTACTTGTGACTTGGATTGGCCACTGTTGGAAACAGGATACTGGGCTTGAAGGACCCTTGGTCTGAGCCAGTATGGCAATTCTTAAGTTCTTAAGTTAAGTTCTTAACCCGTGTTTTCCACACTCCAGGCCCTGACATATCAGCAATAAGAGGGGATCTTACTGCTGCTGAGGCAGTCATTCAGCCACCTCTTGCACAAGTTGCAAGAGTATTAGCTCATGTAGAACTGGTAAGAGGCAATAAGCATGGCTACTTGGAACACTTTCCTCCCAAGAGCGTCCATTGCTCTATGATCTTTGCCTGGGGTATGAGGTATGGGTCCGATAGTACTTGGCCTTCTTGAGAGCGGGTTTGACCAGAACTCAATTGGTGTGACAGCTGATGCTTCTCTAATCCAGTAGCCTGTTTGTTGGTAAGTTTTCTCTTAGGCTACAATTATGTTGGCTCTCAAAGTGCGATAAATTTTTGTTAATAAGCCTTACATTTTTTTTTATTATTAAAATCTCTTAAATTTTCATTTGTGGTATTATTTTGAAATCTTAAAAAGTTTCATCTCTAGAATTTAGCCAATTATAGAAAACCAAAAGTTCATCTGAATTACCATCTCATAAAACCCCTCTCATCTCACAAAACCCCTCTCCAGCAATCCATAAACAGACTCTTGAATCATTTGAACTCACATCCTCCTTGGAAATCAAATCTATAATCAAGAAAATGAAGCCTTCATCACATCCAACAGACCAAATACCTACCAAACTCTTACTTACCATTCCTAACACCATAGCCAAACTACTGGCAGACATTAATTGCTTCCTCGCTCAAGGATCCGTTCCGGACTCGTTAAAAACTGCTTCTCTGAAACCCTTACTAAAAAAAACCCAACCTGGATCCAGCCAACCCAATAAACTTCCGCCCCATTGCCAACTTACCTTTTATAGCCAAGTTAATGGAAAAACTGGTCAACAACTGTCTCACAGATTACCTCGACTCCCATAATATTCTCTACCCTTCTCAATTCAGTTTCCGGAAACATTTAAACATGGAATCTCTCCTACTCTCTCTGACAACATCCTGATGGGTCTCGACAAAGGCCAATCACACCTACTAGCTCTTCTTGACATCTCTGCAGTGTTCGACACAGTAAACCATACAACTCTCAACCGTCTGACGGAAATCGGCATCACGGGCTCTGCTCTCTTCTGGTTCAAATCCTTCAACAGGCACTACAAAGTTAGAATAAACGACAAAGAATCCCTCCCCGTCCCTTCCAATCAAGGAGTACCCCAGGGTTCATCGCTATCCCCTACCCTGTTTAATATCCATCTGCTCCCCCTATGCCAGTTACTTGAAAGCCTCAACCTTACCCACTTTATATACGCTGACGACGTGCAGATCCTAATCCCCATCATGGATCCCATCGCCAGCACCCTAAACTTCTGGAACAGCTGCCTTCACTCCATCAACCTCCTTCTTTCCAGTCTCAATCTGGTTCTTAATACGTCCAAAACAGAACTCCTTGTCATCGCTCCCAACGATAATAACCCCCTCCTCAGCAACCCAATCATACCACAAGTAAACCAGGTGAGAGACCTTGGTACCACTCTGGACACTAGAATGAACTTCAAAAAGTTCATTAACACCACCACAAAGGAATGCTTTTTTAAGCTACAGGTTCTAAAACAGCTGAGACCTCTCCTACACTTTCGAGATTACCGTTCAGTCCTTCAAGCCATACTGTTCTCAAAGCTTGACTACTGCAACGCGCTTCTAACTCTGCCTCCCCACCTAAACCACTACAGATGCTGCAAAATGCCGCAGCCAGGATCCTTACAAACTCTTGCCGCAAGGACCACATCACACAGATACTAAGAAACCTACACTGGCTACCCATCCACTATAGAATACTGTTCAAGACACTGACCATCGTTCACAAAACCATTTATCAGCAATCCTCACTCCAACTCGCCATCCCACTCGAACTCCACTCTTCTTCAAGATCGATTAGATCCGCATACAAAGGATCCCTCCAGGCTCCCCCAAACAAATCCTCCATCCACAACTCCATTCAAAAATGAGTACTGTCCACCGCTGGACCTCATCACTGGAATTCACTACCCCCGGATCTTCGCCAGGAACAATGCCATCGATCCTTCAGAATGAAACTGAAAACCTGGCTGTTCTCTCAAGCCTACCCTTAAAGGGTCTCTCCCCAACCAGCATTGGCGATCTCACCTCCTCTTTACCATCTCTTCCTCACCTGGCCCTATAACCTCTTCCCCCCCCTGCTCCCTCCCTGATACCCATCCCCCATCACACCTTCGGACTCCTCCCCTGCCCCAACCCAAAGGATCTTTTATGCTTGAACTGCTTATTTAAATCAACTGCTAAATCAGCACCCTTTGCCGATCAATTGTCTGCCGTTTATATTACCTCTTTAGTCTAGTTACGTTAAACTAATTCTCTCTCTCTTATCGATCCCGAATTTATACTCCCTGTTTTATTGTAACTTTCTTTCTTCTTGTTAAATGTTTTCCCCTGGTTCTGCTGTAAACCGGTACGATAAGACTTAGTCTTGAGCATCGGTACATTAAAAGAATTTAAATAAGAGTAAAATATCTATCTACATATAGGTATCTCTCTTCCATAAAATGATCTTTCCTTCAAATGGATGACTGCTAAAAAAAAAAAAAAGTCTCTTTCTAAATTAGATACATAAAAGTTAGCTATGTCTGGAGCCATGGTTACAACAGTTGCTGTTCCCTTTATTTGCTGTTAAAAAAATTATCTAAAAATGTAAAATAATCCTTTGAGTGTGCAATTTATGCCAAATGTACAAATATACTCCAAAGGTATTCTTAGATTAGCCTGTCTTTTACTCCGGGTTTCTCTTATTAAATTAATAGCTTCCTTTTGCGGGATATTCCTGTATATTGCAGGAAACAAAAATGTACTGTAGAATCTTTAAAGACAGAAATCCCAGGTGACAAGGGGAATAGAACAGCAGTGGGATGAACAGAAATTAGGGAAGTAACAAAATTAGCAAAACACAGTAATAATGGGCAATTTCACTTATTCCAAAACTGACTAAGTAAATGTCTTATGCTAAGGAGGTATAGTTTTTAGGTGAAATAAATGACTGCTTTATGAAGCAGCTGGTACAAGATCAGACAAGAGGGGGGAGCTATTTTAGACTTAATCCTTAGTGGAATACGATTTGGTGCGAAAGGTAACAGTTATGATCACTATTTCCAAGTGGCCCCAACAATCAAATCTGACTTGATAACTGGAGGGAGGACACCAAGGAAATCTACTGCGATAGCATTTAACTTTCAAAAGGGAGAATGATAAAATGAGGAAAATGGTTATTGGTCACTGATCTTTTATATTATTAGGTTTAAGTTCAGGCATGTAATGTGAATGCTCCTAAATTATTCCATAGGTTCGTAACACTAAGTTTTATGGCATTACATGTGGTGTCTGTTGCTTTCAGTTGGCAAATTGGTTCACATGATACCTACAGCCTTATCTTCCCAAGTGCAGAGCTTGATTTTGAATGACTGAACAGGAACATAGAAACACAGAAACATAGAAATGACGGCAGAAGACCAAACGGCCCATCCAGTCTGCCCAGCAAGCTTCACACATTTTTTTCTCATACTTATCCGTTTCTCTTAGCTCTTTGGTTCTATTTCCCTTCCACCCCCACCATTAATGTAGAGAGCAGTGATGGAGCTGCATCCAAGTGAAATATCAAGCTTGATTAGTTAGGGGTAGTAGGGGAAGTAACTGCCGCAGTAAGCAAGCTACACCCATGCTTATTTGTTTTACCCAGACTATGTTATTCAGCCCTTATTGGTTGTTTTTCTTCTCCCCTGCCGTTGAAGCAGGGAGCTATGCTGGATATGCGTGAAGTATCAGTTTTTCTTCTCCCCTGCCGTTGAAGCAGAGAGCTATGCTGGATATGCATTGAAAGTGAAGTATCAGGCTTATTTGGTTTGGGGTAGTAACCGCCGTAACAAGCCAGCTACTCCCCGCTTTGTGAGTGTGAATCCTTTTTTCCACATTTCCTCTTGCTGTTGTAGCTTAGAGCGATGTTGAAGTCACAGTAACCAAGTGTATGTTTATTGAATAAGGGTATTATCTCCAGGCAGTAGCCGTCATTCTGGCGAGCCACCTGTGACTTATGACGACATGGAGTTGGGTTATATTAAAGTAAGATAATAGAATGTAGAGACTGCTTTTTGTGTCATTTACTTATAATGGGAAGGGTAGGGGAAAATAAAGACTACACAGATTTATTTACTGTGGGTAGGTTGTACCTTTGGAGTGCATAAGAAACCATTGTACTTCAAAGGAATGAATGTTCATAGTTTAAAGTTTAACAAACAGTTTAACTCAATATCAAGGAGTAAAAGCCATGTAAGGAAATTTCTCAGTCTACAAAGATTGTGCTCTACATTGTCAAAATATAAACATCAGGCACAATATATGGCTGTCAGTTTTTGGACAGAGGTTATCCGCTTGCCTGTATAAAAAAAAAAAAAAAAAAAGGACTTATAAAAACAGATTTGCAATCCGGGATCTATTGCTTTTACCTCACAGAAGAGAATCGCCTCAAAGATTATAATATGAGATTCCTTTTTCTAAATCAAGCTAGCATTATATGTCGCATCATTTTAGAATTCTAGCCTGTCCTTACAGTTTGTGTACAAATGCACTAAAAATTGTACGCCATTATTTGGTACATATGATGCAACTGTATATTTTTGGATCTGGGGTATTGCAAAATGTGGGCTTGATCACTTGTGAGAAAATGTGTAGCATTGTCAAGCTATAACAGGCTCACCCTTATTATTATGCAATCACCTTCCACTCATCTGAAACATGTTTCTCATTGCGACTCTAAGGGTCTAGTATTTCATTCAATACTCTTGTTTATTCCTATATATTGGCAAAACATCTTGAATGTTTTGACAAAGGGTGATTTAACAGTGGAGTTATGTAAACCAGAGAGTTGAAGCACCTATTGTAGAACATTATTGGCGGCTTCAACATTGTTACCTCTTTAAAATTGGATATTCTGCATATTGTGACACACTCAATTAGAAGAAAAATTTACCCTTAGATTCATTAAGCCGTGGTAAAAATAGCAGAAATATAGCGCGTTAGCATCCCACGATAAAGATGGATATTAATGAAATATCACAACACATTTAATTGCATGTCATTTTACATGTGTATATATCTATATAAATAAAAATGTGAATATTAGTTCACCAATTGCTTTGAAATTTTGACACAACGTTGCATTCAAATATGCGCGTGTTTTTATATACCTATATTATATAGATATCATACCTGTGACAGGTAAAAACATGCTTTTCTGGAAAAACAGCGCCATCTGTTGTACGTACAAGCAACACACGCTATCTACAATATAAATGGGCTCTGATTCACGGCCCGCAAATGCGCAGTAGAGAGCAGCTCTACCGCGCATGTGCGGACCATTGAGCTCTGCGCTACATGCTGGGTGTCACAGAGGCGAGGAGGAAAGGGCAGACGAGTCGCCGCTCTGAGAAATGGCTCAGCCCATTCCTCCCCCGCTGGGGAAGGGGGGAGGGAGTAGGGACTGCCGGACAGTTACACACAGGAGGAGGAAGGGGTAGAAGAGTCGCCGGGCAAGGGGGGGGGGGGGAGAGAGTTGGGATGGCCGGAGCAGAGCAAATGCAGTAGAAAGTGGCTGTGAAGAGATCACAAGCAGCTGCAGCAGCCAAAGCGCAAAGAGCTGAACAGAGAACAGCTTGCCCTCCTCCCCCACCCCGAGTCCCACAGATAAGGAGAAGCCAAGTAAATATCCTGCAACTGCGGGGGGGGAGGCAGTGCTGTCAGCCCGCCCGTGGGTTTCAGCCGCCACAGGAAGAGTTTACATGGGCATCGCTCCACCCCCACTCCCAGCAAAGCACTGTGACGAAAGTGAAAGCCAGAGCCCTGCTCCCTCCTCAGCCCCCGATCGGATTGAGAGACAGAGAGACTGACTATGTAGGGGGCTGTATAAGAGAGATTCTCCCCCCCCCCCCCCCCGTGGAAGGGGTTCAGTGTAGAGGGGAATGGGAGAGCAAAGGAGTTGGGGCCTGTAAGTATAGAGTGAAAGGGGTCTGAGCCTGTCCCTCCGCCACCGGGGAAGGGTGGAGGGAGTTGGGATGGCAGGACCATTACGCCTCGCGAGATCCCCCTCAGCCACCGCCGCCTCTGGCTCTTCCTGGTGCTGGGGGGGTGGGGGGGGGAGGAGCGGAGGGGACAAAAATCTCACCCGTTTTAACGGGCTTAACGGCTTGGACTAAATATTTTACGATTCCATTTCAATGTTTCCGATTGCATTGTTAAATTGAATTTTCATAGATTGATTTATTTTCATTTTGATTTAATTATTTCATGTGACATTGCGTTGGAATTGAGCTGTGTCGTTTACCATACCGTTCATTCAGTGACACACACACACACACACACACGCTTCCTGCAGCTGCCTCTTTTGGAGGGTGTGTCAGTTAATTTAGTGGGTAGTTGGAGATAAAATTAGAGTTCTTTGATTACCTGAGTTGTTCTGTTTGTGTTTCAACTGTTTATATTTACGCCATTTGTCTATTGTGCTTATCTACGTGTGTAAAGAATGTTAGTTTTTGTGTGGACCTTTGTATGGAGGAGTGGAATGGTGCCAGAAAGGATGAGGTGAGGAGGAGGAGTAGGAGGAAGGCAGGAGTGGTAGGATGAGGAGGAAAGAGATAGGAGAAGACAGGTTGAGTGTGGAGGGAAGAGGATGGCAGGATAGGCCTAGACAGAGGACAGCAAATGGGGGGAGTTGTCAAGGGAGGTGCAGGAGGGGAGTGGGGAATGGGAGCAAGAATCAGTAAAGTAACACCACCTCTCCAGAAGTGGCAACCCAATCCTCCGGCAGCATCTATGGGCCTAACAATTTCAGCATGGAGGATAAATGAGCAGCTCATCACCAGAGTCCTAGAGAATTTCAATATGCGCTTTGGCAACCGGGCTGCAATGATCCTTCAGGGCTGCCAAGGGCCAGATATGGAAGAGCATCGTGCAGGCCATATCCCAATGCAGCGACATCAAGAGGACTGGAGAGAAGGTGGCCCACCTCTACAGGGACAAAAGGTGCAATTGAAGAATAAGGTGGCCAACATGTACCACCAAAACAAATTGACCAATCACATTCCTGACCCTCAGACACTGGGGTTCCCAGGATAATCAGAAAAGGATACAGATTATGCATTTTGGAAACTTGATTAAATTACCCACCAAGAAGCTCATGGTTTGCTTATCATCAGGAACTGCTACAAAAGGAACTTTCCTCTCTCAGAGGCCAACGTAGTTAAACCTGTTCCACTGATGCCAAAGAAAAACGGGGAAGGGACGGCTGCATCCTATCCTAGACCCTAAGGGCTTAGAACAGACTCCTAAATAAAGGAAAAGTTCAAAATGATTTGCCTGGGTACTTAGCCTTTTTCTATGAAGGGAATCTATTGGCTATGTTCCTTCAATCTAAAAGATGCTTATAGTCACAAGGATATTTCAAGGTTAAAAGGAAGTCTTCAATTTGTAGTAGGGAACCACAACCTGCAATCTCTCATATTTCAATTTGGCCTAACATCAGCACGATATGCATTTACATAATATTTTGTGGTGGTGTCTGCATATCTATGCGCATTAGGGGTGCATGTATATCTCTACCAGATGATATTTCAAGAGCACATCTCAAGAAGGTGCCATAGAATAGACTAACAAAACCATCAAGGTGCTCGAGTTGCTGGGGTTCATCATAAAAGCTGTTCACTCTGATTTTTTTCCAGACTGAGTGTGGATGTGCAATACTCTTCAGCACAGAAATTTTTTTTTTTGGGGGGGGGGGGCAGAGTCGTGATGGTTAAAAAAAAAAAATTCTATCTGCCAATACTTACCACAGGCCAATGACCATCTTTCTCCTTTTCTGTTCAGTAACTTCTCTCTTCCCAAACTTCTCACATCTTTCAGCTCTCACCTACATCTTCATTTTCTTCTTTTAGCCTTCCATTCCTTTTTCTCCCATTCTTCTACCACCTTCCCCATTTCTCCATCTACACGCCATCCATTATCCTTAAAGTGTATCCATTTTCATTATTAACTCCTACCACCCATAATCTGTTTCTCCCATCCCCAGCATCCACTGTTCTGCCTTCTCCTTGTATTTATGACTAGAGGAGGAGCCCCTTGCCTAATAGTCTTGACACAGATGGAAGAGCGGCTCATTCAATGGCTAGGACCAGATGTCTGAGGACATGAACCAGGCCCTGGACACAATGCAAGCCAGGGGCAGTTAAATCACATCACCTGTAAATGTGAAGTTTGCTACAGATTTAACACTTCTTTGCATAGGATGCTCACATTGAATGATGCAAAGTGCACATCTTAATCAAAACAGTACATGTGCACTTCTTAGCATTCATACTTATGTCCAAAGCTCTCACCCAGGAAGCCCCTAGTTCCAGTAGTGCAGCCCCAGGTCTCAGTGTCCCCCTGTCTGATGGATGCTGAGACACAGTGGACAGAAGAAAAGGAGGAAGAGCAGCAGCAAATACTTCAACACCTTGGGTCGCCCATACCACCTGACACCAGCCTCAACCTATCAAGCTTCATAGAGGACACTACCCTTCCATGGGAAGTACATGCTCAGTCCCCAGCTGCCTCCAGCATCAAGAGGCGGCATGGGCTGCAGTTACACCATATACGGACAGCTCGGCTGAGGGCAGCTCAGCAAAACTACACAAATACAATGCAGAAGCAAACAGCAGCCCTTCCACAGGGCTTTACCACTGCGGTACCGCAGCTAATTAAGCATTTCCTACTGCCTGCAACACCATGGCAACTCCAACCTCACAGGAGTCTACTCCATGAAGCAGTCTCCAGCTATCCGGGTAACCCAGGGGTAGGCCTCCAAAAGAAATGCCACCCCCATCCAGGATTAGGGCACATAGGTGCAAAGCCTCAAATATTGCTCTCAAAGAGGACACTTCCAACCAAGCTGGCTTGTCTAATCTACAGAGTTCCTGTGACAGCTAGAAGGAAAAAGACTGCTGGGCATGTCCTGTTTATAGAGTTCCTGTGCCAACTTGATGTGGATGGTCTGTCTGCCAGTGGTGTTCTGCTGCTTCCTTCTTATGCTCTCGTTGCTTTGCCTGTAGTTGTGCCTCCTTGCTGCAGTCTCCACTCACGGTCCTACTGGGGTTTCTTCTCATCCTGCTGCTGCCTCCATGATGCCTTCTCCAGACCTGGTCATGTTGCTTCCATGCTGCGTTCTCCAGTCTTGGTCCTGCTGCCTAAGTCAACTTTGCTACCATGGCCCTTTGCAGACCCTTTTGAGTGCACTCTTTCAACATGGACTTGGGGGCCTTCTCTTGCCATCAAATTGTTGTGCTGGCATCACATCTAACATTAGTAGAAGAGGACCAGAAGGCTCTGATCCCAGCATCCCCCAGGAGAGGAGTCCAGATATCCCCGCAAGTGATCCAGGGATTGAATTCCACAGACCAAGCTTCCAGAGGCCCCGCACCCTTTGCAGTAGAAGAAGTCTGGAAGCACATGCCATTAGGTGCACAAATCTCAAACCCTTCAATTCTTGGAGTGAAGATCAATTTAATGGTGGTTAAAGAGGATTGGTAGGTATAGCTTTGGGAAATCTTTGGACTTATAAAAGTTTGGAGAAAGGTGAAATAGTGGGATACATTCTTTAGAGCAGGGGTCAGGAACCTTTTTGGCTGAGAGAGCCATAAACGCCACATATTTTAAAATGTAATTCCATGAGAGCCATACAATATGTTTAAAACTAAATACATGTAAATGTGTGCATTTTATGTAAGATCACACTTTTAATGTACAATAAGTCTCTGAAAATATTACACCAGGCCTTAAGACACCAATACATCTCCTATTAGGAAAATGGACCAAGTCAGGCTGCTATAGAGTCCTACACAGAAACTACACGCCAGCAGAAAACCTCACCTGAATCACATGCTGACCCTCACCTAACAGAATAAAGAGACCAAAACGCATAACTAGAAGCATGCAGAAAAAACTGAATTGGAAACTGCAACAAGCCAGAGTCTCTGTATGCAGTGTAACAAAGGAAAAAAGAAACATCACCCATCCTTATAAAACAAATCAAGAAATATAAAATCATCAGCAGTAAAACTGTACTAACAAAAAGAACATATTTCGAAACAGCTGATGAGTGGAATATCCAATAATTAAAAACTCATATAAAAAATTTCCAGATACCAACAAAATATTTCAAAATAGCAGACACAAAGACCCAGTAATGAAAAATAATAAGGATACAAAAAATGTTTTGCTCTGCATACCTGGGAACGTTTGATATCCAGGTGTCCTGAGATTGTTCTGAATTAGCAGGAGGAGGGGTGGTTTGCTTGGAACTTTCTCCTCTCTCAGTCACATACCAGCGCTCTCTCTCACACTGGCTCTCAATTACAAACCTATACACACATGCTCTCACTCACATTACACATGCTTTTTCTCTTTCACTTATATAGGCTCTTACACATTTACACACATGCTGTCTATCTTTTCACGCTTACACACACATACAGGCTTTCAATCACAAATACATGCTGTCTTTCTCACACACAGACTCTCATTCACATGCTTATAAACATGTCCTCTTTCTCTCATTTACACACAGGCTCTCAACCACATACTCACATGCTCCCTCACCTAAATCAGCTCTCAATCACACAAAGACACACGGTCTCTCTCTCTCATTTAAACACAGGCTCTCAACCACATACTCACATGCTCCATCACCTAAATCAGCTCTCAATCACACAAAGACACACATGGTCTCTCTCTCTCATTTAAACACAGGCTCTCAATCACATACCCACATGCTCTATCACCTAAACCAGCTCTCACACACAGACACACATGATCTCTCTCTTACTTATACACACAGGCTCTTAATCATACATACACATGATTTCTCTCATACACAAAGGATCTCAATCATACACACATACTCTTTCACACAAACAGGTTTTCAATCACAAACTTACACATACAGGTTCCCAATCGTAAACTTACATTCATGCTCTCTCTCTCACAGGCAGGCTCTCAATCACAGACATACTCTCTTTCACATATACAGGCACTCTCACTCACACACATAGGATCTCAAACACACATGCTTGCGCGCTCATTCACTCTCTCTCTCTCTCTCCCCCACCCCGGGAACTCGCGGCAGCAGCAGCCTCCTCCCAATGCTAACCTCCTTCATTTTCAGCCCTCGCGGAGGAGGCGGCCCATCGGCCACAGTTGAAGCTCTTCTTTATTTTCCTCCGAGCCGCGCTGCACAGTCTTCTTTCCGTCGGACCGACACTGACCACACTAGCATGGTCTCTTCTTCCCGTGCACGCACCCGATGCTCACCACTTCCTCTTCTGGGCCGCGGGGGGGGGGGTGGGGCGGGAAGAGAGCATGCCGGTGCCGCCGACTCCAGCTATTCTGCCGCGTTCCGCCCGGGCTGACAGCATTTTAAGCCCGGGCGGAGGACTGGGGAGCTGGAAAGTGTGGCGACACACTGATTTAGATTTGTCTGCGAGCCAGATGCAGCCATCAAAAGAGCCATATCTGGCTCACGAGCCATGGGTTCCCGACCCCTGCTTTAGAGTGTGTGTCTCTCTGAGGTAATAAGCAAGCCAGAGATAGTTAATTCTAGTGTCTGTCTTTCCCACCCACTCAACCCTTGATTTTTAGGCACGAGACACTTTCTGATTAAAAATCAATCAGGGTCTTATCTAAATCATACTATTGTACCAGCCCTTATTGAAAATTTAATCATCCCCTTTTAGGACACTAGCTGATTAATTAGTAAATTCACCTGTAAATTTAAAGTACTCTCATTCCAACTCCCTTAGTATCCTAAACTTAACTAGGAACTCAATAAAACTAAGATGAAGGCAGCAGTCCAGCAGCAAGAGGGGGGGCTTTCCAGTCTTTTGCATTGAGTGTCACATGTATGATTCTTTTACCTGCCGGTGAGAGATTGTATGTGTGCACTCTGTGCAAAGCGCTCCTGGCTCTCAGGGAACGAGTCCGATCTCTGGAGGCTAGAGTAGCAGACTTGGAGGAGCTGAGCAGACAGAGAGGTACATTGATGAGACCTTCAGGGACATAGTAGCCATGTCCAAAATCCAGTCTGGCAGCCCCAGTGCTGCCTTGGATCAGAAAGGTCTCCCAGTAGGAGAACATCACCCTAGTGTTGCAGGAAGTGATCCTGTAGCAAGGACCTGCTCTCCAGGTGATGTATTGTCCTCTCGCACTGAGGACAAGTCTCCCAGGGCTACTGCCCAGGAGGGAAGGGTTAGGCCAGCCATCATAGTTGGTGATTCGATTATTAGAAATGTAGATAGCAGGGTGGCTGGTGGACATGAGGACTGCCTGGTAACTTGCCTGCCTGGTGCGAAGGTGGCAGACCTCACGTGTCACCTAGATAGGATTATAGACAGTGCTGGCTGTCGTGGTACATGTGGGCACCAATGACATAGGTAAATGTGGGAGAGGTTCTGGAAGCCAAATTTAGGATTTTAGGTAGGAAGCTGAAATCCAGAACCTCCATGGTGGCATTCTCTGAAATGCTTCCTGTTCCACGTGCAGGTCCCCAGAGGCAGGCAGAGCTCCAGAGTTTCAATGCGTGGATGAGACAATGGTGTAGGGAAGAGGGATTCAACTTTATAAGGAACAGGGGAAACTTTTGGGGAAAGTTGAGACTTTTCTGAAAGGATGGGCTCCACCTTAACCAGAGTGGAACCAAGCTGCTGACACTAACTTTCAAAAAGGAGATAGAGCAGCTTTTAAACTAGAACAAGGGGGAAAGCCGCCAGTCACTCAGCAGTGCATGGTTCGGAGAAATGTATCCTTGAAGGATGCTAATGAAACAGGAGAATTAGGGCATCCCAACAGACAGGTTCCATTAAAAGCAAACGTAGTCCATGTGCCTATATGTAAAAAATCACCTGAGCTAAAGATTTCCAAATTATTCCTAACTGAAAAGCAGGTTGTTAATACAAACAAAAAACACACTTTGAAATGTCTGCCAATGCCAGAAGTCTAAGAAGTAAGATGGGAGAGTTAGAGTGTATAGCAGCAAATGATGAGATTGTGATGCCAATTATGTCAGAGACTTGGTGGAATGAGGATAACCAATGGGACCGTGCTATATCAGGGTACAAATTATATCGCAATGATAGGGAGGATCAACTTGGTGGGGATGTGGCACTTTATGTCTGGGAGTGTATAGAGTCCAACAGGATAAAGATCATACAAGAGACTAAATGCTCAGTAGAATCTATATGGGTAGAAATCCCATGTGTGTTGGGTAAGAGTATAATGATAGGAGTATACTACGGTCCACCTGGACAAAATGGTCAAACAGATGATGAAATGCTTAGAGAAATCAGGGAAGCTAACCAATTTGGCAGTGCAATAAAAATGGGAGATTTCAATTACCCCAATATTGACTGGGTAAATGTAACATCAGGACTTGCTAGAGACAAAGTTCCTGGATGTAATAAATGACTGCTTCATGGAGCAATTGGTTCAGGAATCAACAAGAGAGGGAGCTATTTTAGATTTAATTCTTAGTGGAACACAGGATTTGGTAAGAGGTAACTGTGGTGGGGCCACTTGGCAACAATGATCATAACTATCAAATTTAAACTAAAAACTGGAAGGGGGACAATAAGTAAATCTGCAGCTCTAAACACTAAACTTTCAAAAGGGAAACTGATAAAATGAGGAAAATAGTTAGAAAAAAACAGAAAGGTGCAGCTGCAAAGGTTAAAAGTGTTCAACAGGCATGGACATTATATTTTTTAAAAATCCTAGATGCGCAGTCCAGATGTATTTCACACATTAAGTGTGAAATACACTTAATACTCTTAATACACTTAATACTCTTCACGCGGCGACCGAAGACCTGCGCGACCGGCGCCGGAGCCCCACCGGGGGAAGGTCAGGTCAGTGCTCGGCCTCCCCACCTGGGGGACCCCGACGCCAGCCGCGCTCGCCGAGGCCCAAATCCGGCGACAGCAACGAAAACGAAAACAGCAAAAAAACCAGCGAATCGCGCCAAGGCCCGCCCAAAACTCAGAAGGCAGCCAACCAGAGAGAGCCCGGCAGGGCTTTAAATCCCACCCTGCTAGGCGCCGCGCGCCGAAGGAGCGCGACAAAGGGGCCTGCCTCTTTGTTTCGCCCCTTCGGCGCGCCCCTCGCATCCCCGAGCAGCATCACACCAATACCGAGCTCAGCCAGCGTCCATCTTGATTCACGTTCTTCCAGTTCTCACCCAGCAAGCACCATACTGCACCCAGCCAGTACCATCTCAGCAAGCTTTCAATAAGCTTCCATCCTACATGCTTACCACAAGTGCTCAGCAAACAACCATCCTGCAAACATCCTCCCTGCAAACATTCAGCAAGTTTACAGCAAACAACCATCCTACGCTCATCCAGAGCCCTAACCAACTAATTATTTCTCCTAATCTCAGCCTTTCCTCCCAATAGTCATCCGCCTACCCACTGCACCAGCCAGCTAACCATCCACAATGTCTCTAGTACTCCCAATACCAACATTACAACACCACCTCCCACCTAAAAGAATATCTGCCAGACGAGCCCTTCACAAGAACTTAAAAACCCTCACCCCCACCTTGATTACACCAATCACCCAGCTTCTAGGCCTCTCCCTCTTCTCAATCTCACTCTTCAATGCACAATCCCTAACAAAAAAATCCCTAATTTTCAATGATTATCTCACCAACGCCAAGCCAGATATTTGTGCAGTAACCGAAACATGGCTTAAGCCCTCAGACACAGCTTTAATAAACCAACTACCTACACATACCTATGACGTCTTCTCACTCCCGAGACTGAAAAAAAGAGGAGGTGGAATCCTTCTGGCTACGAAAAAAAGCCTGAACTTCTCCCAACATCCATTCAGCTCTAACTCAAAATTGGAAGTCGGCTTCTTTAGCTCACAACATCTTCAAATCCTTCTTGTCTACGCCCCCCCAGGGTTCCTAGAATCTAATGTCTCCCCTATCCTTGAAATCACCACCATGCTCATCAACCTGGATTCTCCAGCAATCATCTTAGGAGACTTCAATCTTCACATAGACAATCCCTCTCCATCTAACAGCTGCGTAACCCTCCTCACAGCCCTATCTGCTATGGGATTCCAACAAATAGTCAATGAACCCACACACAAAGCGGGTCACACCCTGGACTTGATTTTAGTCAACAAAGGCATTACGAATACCTCCAACTTGAAGAACAAAAAGATCCCTTGGTCAGACCACACTCTCATTTCCACCTCTTTCGCACTGAAAGAAACCAACACTCCCAACATCCCTTCACCTTCATTCCACTACAAAAAGCGATGCTCTCTAGAAGACCTTAACACCCAATTAGTCTCCCAGCTCCCCCTATTAGACCTCACCGACCCGAACACTGCCATTCGTTCATGGAACAATATAACAGAAAATATAGCCAACAAGCTCTGTCCGTCTATTACAAAAAAATCTCACACCAATGCAGCCAACAGACAACCTTGGTTCACCAACGAACTCAGAAAACTTAAACAAAGTTTAAGAAAAAAAGAAGCGACCTGGCGTAAAACCCCTTGCGACACCACCATCTCTTCATACAAATCTACACTATACCAGTACAATTCTCTCACCTCAAAATAAAAAAAAGACTTTTATGCATCTAAGATTCACAACCTGGTCTTTGACGCCAAAGCCCTCTTCGCCTATGTCTCCAGCCTCACTCAAACCATATCGCGAGAGATCCCCGGCAACATGGCTCAATCCAAAGCTGAAGAACTCGCTCACTTTTTCCAAAATAAAATTTCCAATCTCTTAATACAACTGCCTCCCGACACCGCCGCCCTCCAGACACATCAACAACCTGCTCACAAAAACATCAGCTTAAACACCTTCGAACCTGTAGCTTCTACTGAGATACAAGCCATCTTGAGAAAAATGAAACCTTCATCTCATCCTGCAGACCACATCCCTTCCAAACTACTTCTATCTATTCCAGACACAATAGCAACATCTTTGACAAATATCATCAACTGCTCTCTAGCCCAAGGAACCTTCCCTGATGACCTCAAAATGGCCTCAATCTCACCGCTCCTAAAGAAACCCAACCTTGACCCGAAGGACCCCCAACAACTTCCGTCCCATAGCTAACCTCCCATTCATCGCCAAGATCATGGAAAAACTAGTGAACTCTCAACTCTCAGATTTCATCGAAGACAACAATCTTCTCTTCACCCCACAACACGGCTTCCGAAAAAATCGAGGCACAGAATCCCTCCTCTCCTCGTTGACAGATTATATCTTAATGGGCCTGGACAAAGGAAACTCTTTCCTATTGATCTTGTAGACCTTTCAGCAGCGTTCGACACGGTCAACCACGCCATCCTCCTAAACCAGCTTTCGTCTATAGGAATCAGCGGTACCGCCCTATCCTGGTTCAAAACGTTTCTCAATAACAGAGGTTACAAAGTTAAAATCCAAAACAAGGAATCCTCAAGATTTGACTCTGTCATAGGAGTCCCTCAAGGTTCTTCATTATCTCCGACCCTATTTAATATCTATCTTCTTCCTCTCTGCCAACTTCTTACCGACCTCAATCTAAAGTACTTCCTTTACGCAGACGATATCCAAATCATCATCCCCATCAAAGACACATACTCTAAAACTATTGACTACTGGGAATCATGCCACCTGAAAATCAAACTACTAAACAACTTACACCTCATATTAAACTCTTCCAAGACAGAAATTCTACTCATCTCTCCCGAAAACAATATCTCCAACACTACTCTTCCCACCAACCTACCTACCACACAAGTTAGAGACTTAGGAGTGTTAATAGACAACCGGCTAAACTTCAAGGCACATATCAACAAAACAACCAAAGACTGCTTCTATAAACTCCAGGTTCTGAAGAGGATAAGACCTCTCTTCCATGCTCAAGACTTCAGAACGATCATCCAAGCAGTCTTTTTTGCAAAATTAGACTACTGCAATTCCCTATTGCTAGGTCTGCCCTCATCCTATTCCAAACCACTACAGATGGTTCAAAATTCAGCAGCCCGATTACTAACAGGCGCAAGAAAAAGAGACCACATATCACCCATTCTGAAAGAGTTACATTGGCTACCCGTCCACTTCCGTATCATGTATAAAGCCATATGTGTCATCTTCAAAACTATTCATCAACGCATCTTCCTCGATCTACAAATCCCCCTCCAAGTACACAACTCGACAAGACCTACCAGAAATGTTTACCGAGGCGCCCTCAAAGTTCCCCCTGCGAAAATGACCAGACATCACTCTAAGAGATCGTGCCACCTCCACAGCTGGCCCTTCTCTGTGGAATTCCATTCCTACAGATCTCAGACTGGAACCCTGCCTCTTAACTTTTAGGAAAAGACTTAAGACTTGGTTATTCAAGCAAGCTTTCCCAGACACAATCTAATGTCACAAGTCACGGACTCAAACCAAGGACTTCAAAATATTCAGCCATTAATCATGCCATCTATACATAGCATTTAATTTATTTATATACCGTTTAATCGTTTATTCTTTCCTATCTCTTCCTTCTTATCCAAGTTCTGCTACCCTTGTTATTTGTAACTGCTCCTTCGATCACCACAGTTCTAGTTGATGTATTTAATGCACTCCCGTTTCATGTAAACCAGCAAGATATGTGCTCATGATTGCCGGTATATAAAAACCTTAAATAAATAAATAAATAAATAAAAATAAGAAAGGTGGAAGGAAGGCAAAGCGATTACTGTCATGGTTAAAAGGTGAGGTGAAAGAGGCTATTTTAGCCAAAAAACATCCTTCAAAAATTGGAGGAAGGATCCATCTGAAGAAAATAGGATAAAGCACAAGCATGGTCAAGTTAAGTGTAATTACGATATCAATGCCCAAAAAATTCTTATTCCAGTGACTTTAAAATTGTAATCCACACATCAAACAAAAAGAGCACACTGGTATATACTTATCAAAAAATTAACCTGTTGAACCACAAACAGACAAGTCCTTCTTGAACAATCATGTATTTGTAGGACCTCTGAGCCACATGAGAATGTTGTGTCATACAGACTCACTTTTAGTGTCCAGGTCCAAATTTGATTTATTTATAGAAAAAAAATATTTTGTATGTTTTTTAATTTAAAAACATAACAAGACCCTTATCTCTTCAACTTAATTAGGAGTATCACCATTATATGTATGAAGAATGAATGTTTCAAGACAGGAAACTGACAGGAAGGGACATTGAGGACTTTCTAAAGATGAGTATACCTTTGGGACTTGTGACTGCAGGAAACTCGTGAAATATGATTTAAAGAATAACAAATTTGTTTCCTGTCTTGAAACATTCATTCATTCTTCATACATATAAATGGTGATACTCCTAATTAAGTTGAAGAGATAAGGGTCTTGTTATGTTTTTAAATTAAACTTACAAAAATGTTTTTTTCTATAAATAAATCAAATTTGGACCTGGACACTAAAAGTGAGTCTGTATGACAACATTCTCATGTGGCTCAGAGGTCCTACAAATACATGATTGTTCAAGAAGGACTTGTCTGTTTGTGGTTCAACAGGTTAATTTTTTGATAAGTATATACCAGTGTGCTCTTTTTGTTTGATGTGTGGATTACAAGTTAAGTGTAAAACATTGATAAAACAGGCAAAGAGAGAATTTGAAATTAAGTTGGCTGTAGAGGCAAAAACTCAATTTTAAAAAATATATCCGAAGCAAGAAACCTGTGAGGGAGTCTGTTGGCCCGTTAGATGACAGAGAGGTTAAAGGGGCTCTTAGGGAAGATAAGGCCATTGCAGAAAGACTAAATGAATTATTTGCTTCCGTGTTTACTAATGAGGACGTTGGGGAAATACCCGTTCCAGAGATTGTTTTCAAGGGTGATGAGTTAGACGAACTGAACCAATCACTGTGAACCTGGAAGATGTAGTAGGCCAGATTGACAAACTAAAGAGTAGCAAATCACCTGGACCCAATGGTATGCATCCTAGGGTACTGAAGGAACTCAAAAATGAAATTTCTGATCTATTAGTTAAAATTTGTAACCTATCATTAAAATTATCTTGACGATATATCACTGCTGACCAAACAATGGGCCTTTTCTCTGGGTCTAGCACCTAATGCTATAATCACACAATTCTTTAGTCAGAAGCCTACTTGAAAAATACATTAACTACTTGGTCTTGTTCATCACTAATGAGCATTATTTTGCAGCTGCCAAATCCAAAGAGTAAATAGTGTCCAAGTAACTCTTCTCTGTCTTGTTTTATGTGGAGTAACACAAATGACCCCCACCAAAGATAATATTGGGGCCCTTACACATTTGTCTTCAGTCTACTTAAAAAGGCAGGAATTACATTTAAAAAAAAACCAAACACAAAACTACTAATGTATGAAGCTTTAAATATATGTAATCTACTTGCTGCCTGCTAGAAGAGTGTCATCCCAGAAAGTTGTTTCTATGTAAAGGCCATATAGCCTGTGTGACAACTGAGGAGTCCCGAGGTGTTCAGGATAGAGAGTCCACACTGCCTAAGAGCAGAAAGATGAGGCCTGCTCTCTCTTATGTCCAGGTGGACTTCCTCCTACTCTCTACCACCCCCTGCACTGCCTTTGCTAATAGCTATCTACAGAGCAACAAAGTCTGATGTATGTGTTGTTACTATTCCTTATGGACATACAGTGCAGAAGCATTTAAATACTATACACCAAATGAGAGTCTATCAGCACACCTGCCTTGTTTTCAGTATCCACAAAAGACAAAAATACACTAACACCATAGGAGACATTTTATAAAAGACTACAACTCTGCTACGCTGGCCAAAAATTGTGTCAGAACATGACCATTTCTAACTCCTGTGAACCAGCCATGTCGAAAAGCAAGGACCTCAAACTTGTATACAACTGAAAAATTGTGCTTCTGCTTGGAAGATGACAATTCTGGAGTCCTCAGCCTATGTGTTTTAGGGGTGGCCACATATAAGATAAGGACTGTAAGGGATACTAGCAATCAGATCAAGCTACTCTGCAGATTTTCTATATACCTACATAAAGCCGGACAATATGTATAGCCAAGAGCTGGACAGGCAAAGGTCCTTGGCTGGGCCCTGATCTCAGGGTAGGTTTGTAGCTTCTAACACAACTTTGCCTTTGGTTCAACGAGTTGAACCATTTGTGTGTCACATGTGGGTGCTGTTATTGTCATCACAAAAAAATACTTTGACCTATACATTTCAAAGGTTTCTATCTACACCATATCAAGGTATGACACCATCCTATTCCCAATCCAACCTTCAGATAATCAGACCAGCATACTTTGATAGCCTCCCTGTGCAGCTAGCTAACAATCAACATGACAGAGCAAGGGCCAAGGCCCTCACCATCTATACATGAGAGTTGAATGCTTATATAGGTGTAGTAGGGTCCAGCTGCGCATGGTTGTGTGCAACCCATATGAAATACACTAGCTAGCAATGACCTGTGAAGTTTGGGATTCCCAGGATATTGGACAAAAACGGCTCTAAGTGAAGGCCTGCTATGTGAGCACTCAGATGTCAGCAGCGCCTCAAACTAAATGAGGCAGTGCTGACACCTGTCTTTCCATGCCCACCTGAGACTATGATTCTGATGTACATGTGGATACCTTCCATATGCACATGTATGTCAGTTAGGGAATCTGGCTGCAACATGTACAGTCAGTGATTATGACTGTAGCTGTCAACTTGTAGCTTCAGGCTGCGCCTTTAAGCAGCTTAGCTGCTTATGATTTCTTGTACAAATTAAGCATTCTGCTCCATATCCTAGGCCCTGGACATCCAACATACATATGCATCTTGCCAAATTGCGAGGGCTAGGACAGGGTCAAAAGGGTAGCAGAGGCTAGCAGAAGGTGCTAGAGATACCATACTATGCACACTGTTTTGGCATTCATACACAAATGTAATGGCAAGACGTGACTGACTGACATTCAGTATGAATACATTAGAGCAGCCAATTCTCTTTGTTAGGTTTATTTTTTTGTCCACTTTAGCTGCAGTTGACAATGATCTATTTTCATGATGTTGCCTAACTAGGTTTAAGTGTGGCAGAGAAGGTAAATAGTGACCTGGCTGGGCATTGCAGACTACTTGAGGCAGTCCCAGAGAGGTTCCTTCTTCTGTTCCTGTGCAGATAAGACTCTTAAATTTCTTCTGGGGGATAAAAGACTCTTAAATTTCTGGGGTGCTCTTCTGAGGGAAAAAAGAAAAAAACGAAAACAAGCAGGGTTTTTTTTTGTTTCACTATTCTTCTAATTGCTTTGTGCTGCACTAAAATCTGGGCTCTCTGAGCAGTAGAACTTCTGTGTTTTATACCTTTCTCTAGGTCTGTTATTATACAATAATTGTAACTGTTGCTTGCAAACTGTTATTTTTAAGATCCAGTATACCTGCTTTTCTATTATTGTATAGCTGTTCTTTAATAATCTGGTTAATATTGGCACAGAAGTGCTGAGGGGGTCCTTTAATAGCTAAAGGACTAATAAAGTTCCAGAAAGTGTCCTGCTTGTCCCAGGTTCAACTGTTTCCCTCCAACCCTACCCCTCTACCCACCCACCCCTGGGATTAGATTACTAATATAGACTGTCTAAATTAGCATTAGCAACAAGATCAATTAGTAAGTTAACAGCTAAGGACATACCAATCCAAAACTTAACCAATATGAGAACTATCCAATGCAACTGTTGTAGAGCCTTTATTCTGAGGGAAAGCATCTGGAGACTTGGAGCTTGCCCGATCTGTGCACAGCTCTCTTCTTTGAAAACGGAGCTGACTGAGGTTAAAGCTCAATTAGCTTCAATTAAAAGAATTACACCCATATTGCATTACTCAGAAAATAATTCCCCAACACCAAAGAATAACCAGGAGTCAAGAAAAAGAAATACAGTAGACTCAGGTAGGATAACACATGTGTCCCACAGTCACCCATTCTTGACAGATGGGAAGCCAACAAGTATACCCCCCCCACTCAATCAGTTCATCAAGTAAATCATTAAAAAACAGGATCACAGTGGGCTCTGGTAGAATTAGACCTGTAACAAGGAGACACACACAGTATCAAATGCAACAAGAACATAAAGCCCTCCCTATATTAACTGAAGAAATTCTAGAGAAAAACATTGAGATGGATAACTCTGTCATCAATGGCACAACTGCAAAAGGAACGAGTAAAGTGAATAACAAATCTCAACTAAAGTCTCATAAGGAGTACAGGAAAAGCAATAACCGTAAAGAGAGTACCTGGAAAGCTATGACTACAAATGCTCATAGTTTGGGAAATAAAATCCCAGATCTGCAGGCCCTAATGACAGAGGCAGAACTGGACATCGTTGCTATCACAGAGACATGGTTCACAGAATCTCATGATTGGGATACGGCAATACCAGGCTATAATTTGTTAAGGAAGGACAGAGTGGATAGAAAAGGGGGAGGTGTGGCTCTATGTCAGAAATAATATCCAAGCATCTGAGCTGCAAGGAAGTTGGGGCAAGGAAGAAGCACTATGGGTAGACCTAAAAACAGATGATGGAGCATCCATTTACATTGGAGTGGTTTACAGGCCTCCAAACCAAAAGGAAGAGCTGGACAGAGATCTGGTTGAAGACATCCATAAGATAGGTAAGAAAGGGGAAGTGGTGATCATTGGTGACTTTAATATGCCAGATGTAGACTGGAAAATCCCATCTGCAGAATCTAAAAACAGTAGAGTAATACTGGATGCCATGCAAGTATCTTTGTTCAAACAAATGGTATTGGAACCCACGAGAGAAGGAACTATTCTCGACTTAGTGCTCAATAATGGAGAAATAGTCTCTGATGTCAAGGTGGGCGCCCACCTCAGCACCAGTGATCATCAAGCGGTATGGTTTAATATCACTAAAAGAATATGGAAAAGGAGCACAAAGACCAGAGTTTTACAGTTCAAAAACACAGACTTTGAGGAAATGGGGAAGTACCTAGAGGAAGAACTAAATGGATGGGAAAATGAGAGAGATGTGGATCAACAGTGGACCAATCTAAAAGGAGCAATCGCCAAGGCAACTGCTCTATATGTTAGAAATGTAAAGAAAAGCAAAAGAAAAATGAAACCTATCTGGTTCTCAAAGGAGGTGGCTGACAAAATTAAAGCTAAAAGAACTGCATACAAGAAATACAAAAGATCCCAAAGGAAGGAGCACAAAGAAGAATATTTGTATCAACTGAGGGAGACAAAGAAATTAATCAAGTTGGCAAAAAGTCAAGCAGAAGAGAGGATTGCCAAGGAGATAAAATATGGTGACAAAACATTTTTCAGATACATCAGCGAAAAGAGAAAGGTCCAAAGTGGTATAGTGAAATTGAAAGGTGGAAATAATCAATGTGTGGAGGGAGACGAAGAAATGGCAGAAATATTAAACGAATACTTCAGCTCTGTGTTCACTAAAGAAGACCCTGGAGAAGGACCATCTCTACACAACAAGAAACTGGAGGGAAGCGGAACAGAGGAAAATCCATTTACAGTAGATAATGTATGGGAAGAGCTAAAGAATCTGAAAGTGGACAAAGCCATGGGGCCTGATGGGATTCATCCAAGGATATTGAGGGAGCTCAGAGATGTGCTGGCGGGACCGCTGTGCGACCTGTTCAATAGATCCCTAGAAACGGGAGTGGTGCCGAGTGATTGGAGAAGAGCGGTGGTGGTCCCGCTTCACAAGAGTGGGAACAGAGAGGAGGCTGGTAACTACAGACCGGTTAGCCTCACTTCAGTGGTGGGAAAAGTAATGGAGTCACTGTTGAAAGAGAGAATAGTGAACTATCTACAGTCCGGAGAATTGATGGACCAGAGGCAGCATGGATTCACCAGAGGAAGATCCTGTCAGACAAATCTGATTGACTTTTTTGACTGGGTAACCAAGGAATTGGATAGAGGAAGAGCGCTCGATATCATATACTTGGATTTCAGCAAAGCTTTTGATACGGTTCCGCACAGGAGACTGGTGAATAAAACGAGAAGCTTGGGAGTGAGTGCCGAGGTGGTGACCTGGATTGCAAATTGGTTGACGGACAGAAGACAATGTGTGATGGTAAATGGAACCTTCTCTGAAGAGAGAGCAGTTTTAAGTGGTGTACCTCAAGGATCGGTGTTGGGACCGGTCCTGTTCAATATCTTTGTGAGCGACATTGCGGACGGGATAGAAGGTAAGGTTTGTCTTTTTGCGGATGACACTAAGATCTGCAACAGAGTGGACACGCCGGAAGGAGTGGAGAGAATGAGACGGGATCTAAGGAACTGGAAGAGTGGTCGAAGATATGGCAGCTGAGATTCAATGCCAAGAAGTGCAAAGTCATGCATATGGGGAGTGGAAATCCAAATGAACTGTATTTAATGGGGGGGGAAAGGCTGATGTGCACGGAGCAGGAGAGGGACCTTGGGGTGATGGTGTCTAATGATCTGAAGTCGGCGAAACAATGCGACAAGGCGATAGCTAAAGCCAGAAGAATGCTGGGCTGCATAGAGAGAGGAATATCGAGTAAGAAAAGGGAAGTGATTATTCCCTTGTACAGGTCCTTGGTGAGGCCTCACCTGGAGTACTGTGTTCAGTTCTGGAGACCGTACCTTCAAAAAGACAGAGACAAGATGGAGGCGGTACAGAGAAGGGCGACCAGGAAGGTGGAGGATCTTCATCGGATGACGTACGAGGAGAGATTGAAGAATCTAAATATGTATACCCTGGAGGAAAGGAGGAGCAGAGGTGATATGATACAGACTTTCAGATACTTGAAAGGTGTTAATGATCAAAAGACAACGACAAACCTTTTCCTAAGGAAAAAAATCAGCAGAACCAGGGGTCACGATTTGAAGCTCCAGGGAGGAAGATTCAGAACCAATGTCAGGAAGTATTTCTTCACGGAGAGGGTGGTGGATGCCTGGAATGCCCTTCCGGAGGATGTGGTGAAGACCAGAACTGTGAAGGACTTCAAAGGGGCGTGGGATAAACACTGTGGATCCATAAAGTCAAGAGGCTGCCAATGAAGAGTGGGTGACTCGCCAGAATGATGGCTACTGCCTGGAGTCAATACCCTTATTAAATAAACATACACAGGCTTGACTCCAACATCGCTCTAAGCTTCAACAGCAAGAGGAAATGTGGAAAAAAGGATTCACACTCACAAAGAGGGGAGTAGCTGGCTTGTTACGGCGGTTACTACCCCAAATCAAATAAGCCTGATACTTCACTTTCAATGCATATACAGCATAGTTCTCTGATTCAACGGCAGGGGAGAAGAAAGAGGGTTCGCACTCACAAAGCGGGGAGTAGCTGGCTTGTTACGGCGGTTACTACCCCAAACCAAATGGGCCTGATACTTCACTTTCGATGCACATCCAGCATGGCTCTCTGCTTCAACGGCATGGGAGAAGACTTATACGTCACGCATATCCAGCATAGCTCCCTGCTTCAACGGCAGGGGAGAAGAAAAACAACCAATAAGGGCTAATAACATAGTCTGGGTAAAACAAATAAGCATGGGTGCAGCTTGCTTATTGCGGCGGCTACTACCCCAAACTAATCAAGCTAGATATTTCACTTGGATGCAGCTCCATCACTGCTCTCTACATTAAAGGTGGGGATGGAAGGGAAATAGAACCAAGAGCTAAGAGAAACAGATAAGTATGAGAGAAAATGTGTGAAGCTTGCTGGGCAGACTAGATGGGCCATTTGGTCTTCTTCTGCCGTCATTTCTATGTTTCTATAAGTGCAGGGCCGGCACAACCATTAGGCAGGATTAGGTGATCACCTAGGGCAGAATCAGGGATGGGGCACTGCTAAGGTACGTGAGGGTGCCATTTTCAAAATGTGAAAGAAGGGACAACAGCAGTCATGCAAAACACGCTAAATTTATGCAACATGGTGAGAGTGCACTATAAGAGGGTGACCATGACTATATCTACCACTGTCAGAAGGGCACATTTAACTCAGGGTGGGTCGGGGGGGGGGGATGGTGTGACCTCTATCATATCCCCCCCCTCAGCCATCTCTTCTCCAATTTCCTGCTTAGCTGGGCAAGAGATGCAGTTAAATACCTGGGGTTAAAATACACAAGACCCCAAGCACTTGGTATCAATGTGTATTGGGTCAGAGTATAGTGATAGAATTATTACCATCCACCTGGACAAAATGGTCAGGCAGATGATGAAATGCAAAGAGAAATCAGGGAAGCTAACCAATTTGGCAGTACGATAATGGGAGATTTCAATTACTCCAATATTGACTGTGTTACATTGGTTTGCCTAGGGTGCTACAGACCCTTGCACCGGACCTGCCTAAGTGGTTTCTGTTGTACACTAACGTAGACAGGGATCGGCGAGTAAAAGAAAGATGCAAGAAGCCAGAACCACTCTGTTGGGCTCTCTTCCCTGCAATGGGAAGAATTAGATGACTAACAGGCAAAATAGCGTTGTATAACACTTTGCCAAAGCCGCCAGTCAATGTGATCTCTAAAGCTTGTCAGTGAGATATGGGGGATCCTCAGGTAGATCTGGAACAAGATGCCATAATGTAGAGCAAGATTATGAAATACACAGCAGACAAGCACTAGCTCTGCCACTCTGGCTGGGGCATACATTAAAGTTCTCCCCGTTTTGTCCAAACAGCGAAATCTACTTTTCAGAACTACAAAAGTGTGTTCTGACACACAACAGGTAGAACCATAAGGCTTTGTTGAACCTCTTCTCTGCTGCTGTGTTGGGAATAGCGACAGGTGTGAGAAGCCAGGTCCTGCAACCATATCCTGAATCTCCTGTGGCAAAGAGAATGGCTGCACCACTCACACCACCGTGACTTTGTAATATCACTGCCAACCCATAACATGCTATTACACACTACAAGCTAAGCTATAGCTTGAAATGAGCCTTAAAAGGCTATTTCCAAACAAAGCTCATGCTACCTTTTACTGTTACACAATACATATGCTCTAACATTTTATTAAGTTGTTTTGGATCTTCATGAATGGAAAACTGCATCTGGGGTTCCTACACAATGTGTACATGTCACTCAGAAGTAAGCAATCTCTACCCATTTCTAGCACTCCTATAACAAATAAGCTGTACATCACAGCTGCCACACGTCATTAACCTCATGGTATGACTGTTCATTTCCCTGGCTGTTCTGCAGTCTGTCCTCCAGAGATACACATTTGTCAGCCATGATACAGTGAATAGGATTGGCCCAAAATGCACATCTCACAGCTTCAACTGGGCCCATGTACCCTATGATGTTTCAGACAAACCGTGGCCAACATCCTGGCTGTTAAAGCACAAGCACTGCAGACAGGATACAAATATGGAATAGTTAGCTGAGGGCCGACAGAGCACACCTGATCTTAAAAAGCAGAGTTGTTTGTTTTTATTATTTTGCTCATAATTAAATATTAATTTAAAAACAGTATGCACATATACGATTAGCCCGGCAATCATAAATAGCATCTCCAACCCACTTTTCAATTAGAGTATATTATTGAACAATGTAACCGTAAAATATTGGCACCGCTTGGATAACTTAGAAAACTATCAAACCTATTTCGTGCCTAAATGTAAACCGTTGTGATGGTGCATTACTAAACAACGGTATAGAAAAGTTTTTAAATAAATAAATAAAATTGTGAAGGCATGCATCAGACTTCTACAGCATGAAGAGAAAAAACTGGGCCCTGCCACTATGGCTGGTTGACTAAAAATGCGCAAGGAACTTCTCATGTAACTGATGCAGTCACATCTCTGACAGCCCCCCACGTCACTACCCTTTGCTGTAAACACACAGCTGAAGAGGGATGATAGAAACACTTCCTTGAACTATTAGCCAACCGTCTCCAAACAGGCAGACTTCAAATTGCTCAAACAGCCCAGATTGCTTAAGTATAAAGGAATCGTGCACAGCTACCAGGTACCTGGTGACCACATGAAGGATGTGCAGTTAGTCACAGACCACTTGCACATTGATGTAGTAGAAGAGCTGTTTCGGTATTTTGCCTTCCTGAGATGAGGTGGGATGATGGTTATGTGAGTGCAGTCCATAGCTCCCAGAACATTTGGAAAGTTCACTATGGCATAAAAAACCCTCAAGTCTGGTAAGTCCTGCCTCTCACAAGGAAATCATATATAACTGATTAATACAGGTATGACCTAGTCCAGACAGCGGGAAAAAGATGTTTGGGCATTCCCGACAACCCCAACTGTTTGGAATAAGCCAGATGCAGGTGTACAGAGGTTTGGTAAGGCCTAGTATTGCGTGGCACCTTTCTGTAACTGGATCCAGCTCCCCTCTGAGTTCTTGATATAATAATTCCATGATAGCCCGAGAGCTCAGGCAATACCTCTTAACCACATGCTCCTCCAGGATCACCAGCAACGTGGCACGGGGATGAAAGATGCACTTCCCTATACCTCCTGCATGGCAAGCCCTGACATGGGCCATCCTGCTCTACTGTGGGAGGCAGGGGTTGCAGCTCAGGCTCCTGTGAGAGTACTTCCATAGGAAGCGTTTGGACCTCCCTTCTCTGTTGTAGAGCAGCCTGAAGCATCCAGTATCCTACTACTAGTAGACTTCCACCTAACACTCTGGCTTTAGGAAGACAGGACAGGTAAATAAAGGTATTTATATTGGCTCACCAAGGCTGTGTAGATGCAGATAGAAGGCCTCATTTTATCGCACATAATTGCTACTATCCTGCAATAACGGTCGCTATGGCCCAAATAACACCTCTTATTTGCGATAGGATAGCAAAAAAGTTATTTCCCCACACACAATATACATGCAAACCCGTATGTATATTTTGTGCCCAGAAATTTTTTTTTTTTGTAATCAAGTCCTTACATTTTTCCTCTAATTTAATCACTGCAAGCAGTAGAACTTAGTATTGCAACAATACTAAGAGACCAGTTTTTTTAGGTTTTTTTTTTTCATGTGTTCGACTCGTGGTATGACAATGTCAGTTCCGGGGCTTGCGTTAAATTTGCCACGTTAAAAAGGGTGTTTGTCAACCGGTGGTTTTTTGCATCAGGGGTAATAGCTAATAGTGCTCATCACATGTAAGTACCACGTAGATGAGGCTATTAGTTATGCTTCTATTTGGATGAGTATTTTGGACACCTAATACCCTTATTGCATCGGGTGTTAGTCAACCATGTCCAAAACGCATGTCCAACCATGGGTTAACCTGTGTGCTAAGCTAAGCGCATTTTTTTGCATTGGTCCCCAGGATTGGGGTATGTCAGGTGGAAAATGGTACAATACCTGTACAACACATTAGAAAAATTGAAAATTCTCTCTCAATCAGTTCTTACAGACCAAATCAGACTTTGCCATATTACAAGATGCGGAAGACTGTGCAAAGCATATTTATTTATTTGAGGAGTTTTATATACCATTATTTGGTTGAGCCATCATAACGGTTTACAAAAGTATACATTTGTCTTGTAACTGAGCAGTAATATGAATGTTAAACAGATTCTTAACAGTTGGGTAGCAGTACAAAACCATTTAAACAATATCAGACGAATGGATATCAAGTCCAGAATGAGTTATGCGGTAAACAATTGAGAGTCGGGATGATTAGATGCCGAGATCAATATATGACTCTTTATATGGTATCAAGAATTTCAGCCATTGCAAAACGAATATCTTAGCTTAGGAATCGCGTGAAGATTTACATGAAAAATTGGCAGATTCTCTTGTAATAAAAGACAATTTATTCAGTGACAAAGAAAATGGACATGAAATGAACATTTTTTTTTCACTGCACATACCTTGCAGACACAGGAGAATCTAGCTCCCACCCCAGGCCCAGTTTGGCGACCTTATTACAACTTCCTCCTACTTTCTATGCCTTTAGACATATTAACAGGAATTACCCAATTTTGGCACATACTTTACATGTTTGGAGAATGGTCCAGAACATAAAATTGTGTCACCCTGTAGGAAATAGATCTTATGACCGCTCGACTCGGAATCCCCTATCCCAGTGTACCTTTTTTTCAGATGACATTACTGAGAATGTGTGCGCATTATGACTCCTTGGCCACCTTCTTGAAAATCATCAAGTCTTTTTCAGATCTTATGACGAGCATCAGATCCCCAGACACATGCATTTGTACTTCTAATTGGAAAAAGATATTTTGCAAAAGTCAGGGGATTGAAGAAGGGGACAGTATTTGGAAGGGAATTTCTGTTGTGCTGATGGGTGTTGACATTTTACATACAGTATATGTTATATGTGTGTGTGAGAAAAAGAGACTTAAGTTGACGATTTTCAAGCAGTTGTACTACACACGTCACCTATTCACTTATTTACTTATGTCCACAAACGTTTGCAACAAATTGGAACAACTCAATGGCAATTTAGAACGCCATGCACATTGTTTTCATTCCTAAACTATATTCCGCTACAAAGCTGGAAGTACTTCACTGAATTATTTAGGTATAGTTTTGAAATAGATGGTAATCATTTTAAAGTTTTAAAAAACTGTTTTAAATCAACAGCAATTTGTCCCTGTGGAAACAACTCAGCCTTTTTGGTTTATTTATTTAACAGCTTTTAATATACCGGCATTCGTGGGGCACATCACGCCGGTTCACAATGAACTTGAGACAGGAGGAAGTTACAAAAAACAGGGAGAGGGGGGAGGGAGCAGGCAAGAGAAAAGGGAGCGGGGGGAGTGTGGGATAGACAGAGAGGAAGAGGAGAGAGCAGCAAAGAAGGTACATAGGAGTAACCATAACTGAGTAGAAATTATTTACAGCAGATTATAAGATACCAACTGCAGAGATTAACATATTTACAGCAGATTATTACCCTGTTTCCCCGAAAATAAGACAGTGTCTTATATTAATTTTTGCTACCAAAGATACACTAGGCCTTATTTTCAGGGGATGTCATTTTTCCATGAAGAAGAATTCACATACCGGTATATTGTTGAACAAAAAAATGAACTCGCTCCTCGAGGGCCTGCTCTCCCTGCCTCGGTGCCTGTATTCAACTACTTCTGCCTGCTGGGATCATTTTTAACTTGCTTCCTTTTCTCCATTGGGAAAAACTGAAAGGTGGAGGCTGCTACTGACTCAAACCTAGAAAATGACCACTGATGTTACTGAATCCTGAGAGAACGGGGCGTTGAGCACATTGTCCATCCATTCTTCTCCATTCATTTGTTGATGTTTGAGAGAATGCAGAAGAAAGGAAACTTAAGACTAATCTGATTTGATTCCTTCCTTCTTATAGCAATTTGTATGAGATTTTATTAATCTAGATGTCCAATTATATCACCAACATATAGGGCAGTTGCTGAACAAAACAAAACAAAGCTTGCATTCTCTTCCCTTTTGGGCTTGATGCTCACAGAATCACAGACTGACTGAAAAAGAAGAGTGACGCTCTTTATACAGTAATTTTAAAAAATGCAAGCTGCGTCTACAGTAAGAAGCGTCCGTGAAGCGTTAGGCCCGTGCAACCCATTTTACTGTATAGAGCGCTATACAGTATCCTGTGTGCGCTGGCCTAACGCTTCACGGACACACTGGTACCCGTCATTTCAAATGACAGGTACCAGGAAGTGGACGGTTCTCCTACGCTTGGGATTGCCAGTCCTCTCTCCTCTCCTACCGATGCAAGCAACGAAAGCGGGGAAAAAAAAAGCGCGAAAAAGTGAAAAAAATAAGTTGCAAGAGAGAGGGGAGAGAGGACAGCAATCCTATGGTACGCTCGGGATTGCCAGTCCTCTCTCCTCCTCCCGAAGCAAGGCGCGAAAAGCAGCCTTGCTCCGGGAGGAGGGGAGAGGACTGGCAGTGTAAAGCAACGAAGTGACTTACTTTTTTCACAGCCCTCCTCCGGAGACGGACACGGATCGCGGCTCCCCTGCCTCCCGGAGGCGAAGATGGATGCCTGCACGGGCGAAAGCGGCCCCTGTGCGTGCAATTGGGCCGCTCAATGCGTGACGTCACATGCCCACGCATTGAGCGGCCCAATTGCACGCACAGGGGCCGCTTTCGCCCGTGCAGGCATCCATCTTCGCCTCCGGGAGGCAGGGGAGCCGCGATCCGTGTCCGTCTCCGGAGGAGGGCTGTGAAAAAAGTAAGTCACTTCGTTGCTTTACACTGCCAGTCCTCTCACCTCCTCCCGGAGCAAGGCTGCTTTTCACGCCTTGCTTCGGGAGGAGGGGAGAGGACTGGCAATTCCGAGCGTAGGATTGCCCGTCCTCTCTCCCCTCTCTCTCATGCAACTTTTTTTTTCGCTTTTTCGATTTTTTTCCCGCTTTCGTTGCTTCGGGAGGAGGGGAGAGGACTGGGGCTGCCCCGGAGACCAGCACCCATGGACGCGGCCAGGGCAGGTGAGCGGGGGCTGAGGGAAAGTTTGCCGCCTACCCTTACCCCTGCCTCTAACGCAGGGGTAAGGGTAGGCAGTAAGTTAGGTTAAACGCGCGGCAAAACAGCAAGGGCGCGCGTTACTGTATGGGAGGGAATACCGTAGCTAATTCGATCGTGTACATGTAATATGTGCTAGGTCTTACTTTCGGGAGAGGTCTTATATTTAGCAATTTGGCAAAACCTCTACTAGGTCTTATTCTCGGGGAAACACGGTATATACAAAAACATTCTTTTTGATAGACACCTGCCCCCTCCTGCACCTTAGCATATTAAGGGGGGTTGGTCTCAGGTGAGGCCTGCCTGAACAACCAGGTCTTGATGCTTTTTTGAAGGCGGGCAGGGAGGGTTCGAGGCGGAGGTGTGTGGGAAGGGAGTTCCAGAGGGCAGGGCCTGCTATGGTAAATGCTGTTTCTCTGGTGGTGGAGAGGTGCGTGATTTTTAGAGGGGGGGTGTGTAATATGCCTGCAAGGGTGGATCTTGAGGGGTGGTAGGAAGAGTGGAAGTGAGGCATTTCCTTGAGCCAGGTGGAGTTGTTTTTGTAGAGAATGTTGTGAAGTATGGTCAGGGGTTTATATTGAATGCGGAAAGGGATGGGCAGCCAATGCAGATCGATAAGAATGAGTGTGATATGTTCTCTCTTATGGGTGTTAGTTAGGATTCTCGCCATGGCGTTTTGCAGAGTTTGCAAGGGTTTGATGGTAAATGGTTTAAGGTTTAAGTGATGTCATCCTGTTCCCCCTGATGAAGGGGGGACTATTGCTTAATTGCAGTTTATGGATTTTTCATTTAGGAACTTATCCAAACCTTGTTTAAACCCAGCTACACTAACCACTGTAACCACATCCTCTGGCAGTGAATTCAAGAGCTTAACTATGTGCTGAGTGAAAAATAATTTCCTTAGATTTGTTTTAAATTAGCCACTTGCTAACTTCATGAAGTACCCCCCTATTATCTGAGTGTAAATAACTGATTTATATTAACTTAAGTCCTTTCAAGATTTTGTAGAGCTCTATCATATCCCACCTCAGTCGTCCTCTCCAAACTGAACAGCCCTATCTTCCGTAGCCGTACCTCATAGGACAGCCATTCCATGCCTCTTGTTTTGGTCAGCTTGGCAAATGTCAATGAGAGATAATCTAACCTCCGCCCATGACACCCTAAGCCCTAGTGCAGAGCTTTCCAAACTTTTCATGTTGGTGACACACTTTTTAGACAAACATAATTTCGGGACACAGTAATTAGTCTACAAGCAAACCGGAGGTTAAAGGTTAAATGAATGAAATGTATTTCGACAATTTATGTATGTTTCCTTAAATATATACATAATAAAATGTTTCACGACACAACATATCTTGTGAAAACCTTTTGTTTATATTAAAAATATATAATATTCCAAGATTAATGCTATTGTTATAATTTATGAGTAACAATAATAAAACAAAGTTAGTGTTATTCAATTTACCTCTTTAATGAGATATATGAGCTTGATGGGATGAACACAGCTTTTGAATATTTGGTGTTAATAAAAAAGTCCAAAGGGTCTTCTGCATAATTTTAAAAAGCTGGCCAGTTTCACACTATATAATTATTTGATAGCCTCATTCAACTAATTCTATATGGCTATGAGAGTGAAATCTGGAATTTATAGGAAGGGACAGAATGTCAATATAAATCCTGCACCTCCAGTTCTGTAACTCTGTGCATCCACTGAAATTCCCCCAAACAATGGAGCTTGGATGTTTCCCTTACAGCTCATCATACTAAAAGATATTTTCAAATGCTGGTGTCACCTCACAGTAACAGCAGCACAAACACCTTCCACTGCCAGGCACACTGTGAACTAAAATAAAACCTCGCAAAAAAAGACACTTAAAATCTATACTGCAATCCCATTGTAACATAACAGTAATAACACCAAGGACTCAAACAATAACCCTACCTGTGAAAAAGCATGGGTAAATATTACACTGGGTCCTAGAATACCAATACACCACCTACTGAGGAAACAAAACAAACCCGATTGCTATAGATCCCTATGCTAGCAGAATCTCTCATCATGGTCACACACACAGAGCAGAGACAGACCCTCACCAAATACAGAATACAAAATAAAGGAGCACAAATTAGACAAAAACTGAAATGGAAACTCCAAGAAGCCAGACTGTGTATTAACAATGGAAAAACAGAACCACCATTCCTCATAAAACAAATAAATCAAGAAACATAAAGCATCAGTTATAATAGTAAAACCATACTAATAAAAGAATATTTTAAAACTACTGATAAATAGAATTTCTATTAATTAAAATCATATACATTTTTTACAATTTCCCAGAGGTTATCCTCTCTCACACAGACTCACATGTCCATTCTCTCTCACACATACACTGTCACATACATACACATTCATGCTCTTATACCCACCATAACCTCTCGCTCTCACAGACACTGACACACACTCAGGCTCTAAGACACTCTTCTCCCCCTCCACACACACCCCACACACAAACTCTTACTCCCCTGGATTCTCTCATACACACTCTCTCTGGCTCCCTCACATACACACAAACACACACACCCAGGCAAGTTCCCAGTCATTCTCACACACTAAAACTGACCCCCAGGCAGGCTCCCATTCATTTTCACACCACTCCCTCACCATCCCCCAGGCAGGCACCCATTCATACACATGCACACACTAAAGGCAGACCCCCTCTCTTTCTTTTGCCAGCAACCTCGGAGCCTCTCTCATTCCTCTACTGCCACTGATGCCGCAAGGCTATTGGGGAGGCGCTGATTGCTGCTATTGGCACTGAAGCCCATTCTGCTGCCTCCTCTGTGCAGGCCCTGTGGATTTCCACTTCCTCCATGTTGATCTCCTACATTGTGAGATCCACATAGAGAAAGTGCTACTCTTGACATTAACAAAGATTACATGTGCCAATCAGTAAAAAGTAATTTCTTTTTTTTTTTTTTTTTACCTTTGCTGTCTGATCTTAGTTTTCTAATCGGTTGGTCCCAGGCCTTTTTTGTTCCACCTCCCCTTTCTTATTGTTTTGCCAATTCATTTCATATTGTCTTTTTTTCTATTTCTTTTCTCTCCATCTATCTTCTTCCCTCAAACATACAGTCAGGTTCTCATTCTCACATGCTTTCTCTCTCACACACACACAGGCTCTCACTCTCACATGCTCTCTCTCTCATACACACAGGCTCTCACATGCTGTCTCTGCAAACATTGAGGTCCTCACTCCCACACCCAATCTCTCAACTCAGCTCAGCTCATACAGGCACCCAATCTCTCAACTCAGCTAATACACGCACTCTATGGGCCCTCAGCCTCTCTCTCTTACCTCTGGGCCTCCTCTTCACGGGTCGCTGCAGGATCGGCTCTGCAGCGGCCCTGATCTTCTCGGGCCGATCCGCGGTGGGGGCCCTGCTACCGGGCCTCTTCTCGCCCGCTGCAACAACGCGGCTCCTCTTCTGCACGCGGCTGCTTCATCTCCTTCCTGCCCGTCTGGCTCTGGCAACGTTTTTCTTCCGGGGCCGCGTGGGCAGGAAGGAGGTGGAGCACCTGCACGTTTAGACATGCCCTTTTTCTTCGGGCCGTGGTGACGTGAACTCACCACGACCTTACCGATCTTCCTGCTGTGTCTGCGGCACACAGCACAATGATTCTTCACTGCTTAGCCACCAGTGAGATGAGCTCCACCGGCGGCCGCATTGGCTCCCACTTGCCGGTGTGTCACATGCACCGGGCTTGCGCGACACACCGGCACACCTCAGGCGACACACTAAAGTGTCGCGACACACACTTTGGAAAGCTCTGTATTACACCCTAGCCAACATGGCTTCCGCAAGGGACACTCTACGGAGACCCTGTTACTTGCCTCATTTGACTCCTTAATTCGAGGATTTGATAATTACACCGATTATATTATTGTCTTCTTGGATATTTCAGCGGCATTCGATACTTTAGATCACAAAATCCTTCTATTTGGTTTACAAGCAATAGGTATAACTGACAAGGTACTCAACTGGTTTTCTTCTTTCCTATCGAACCGTAAACAGATCAAATGTAGGGAACAATTCGTCCGAACATTACATCATTTCATCGGGTGTCCCCCAAGGCTCCTCTTTATCCCCACTATTGTTTAATATTCACTTACTTTCCTTATGTAACATCTTATCATCACTAAATGTCCAGTTTAAAATGTATGCGGACAATACTCAATTTTTTGTACCATTTAAAAATTCTTGGTCCGATACACTAGCAACAGTTACTCTATATTTCAATACTATCAATACATGGCTAATGCACAGTCTAAAATTGAACACTTAAAACAGAATTGGTTCATCTCACCTCTATTTCTGACTATTGGCCCCCCATCTCATCTGCTCCTTAATGGAGTTTCAGTGCCTATAACTAACCATGCCACAAATTTAGGCGTTACTAATTCAGATTTATCCATGACACAACATATATCATCCATTACAAAAAGGTCATTCTTTAAAATTCATGTACTAAGAAGACTTCGTCCATTGCTCTTTCCTCAAGATTTCAGAACGGTCCTTCAAGCCTTAATCTTCTCAGGATTGGATTACTGTAATGCTTTCTTTCTAGGTTTATCTGACTAATTTGCATTCACTTCAATTAATTCAGAACTCAGCTGCACGTATATTGAAAGGTACATCCATTCGAAACCATATATCACCAGTACTTCACTTTCTACACTGGCTGTCTATCAGAACAAGAATTCACTATAAAATTCTAACTGATTCATGTGTTAATACATAATCCTTCCACTACTTGGCTATGTTCTACCCTTCACATCTATCAACCTGCTAGGCATCTAAGATCACTATCAAGAAATCTACTGGAAATCCCCTCAACAAAATCAGTTAGACTACATTATACAAGAAAGCATGCTTTTTCAGTGGCAGGCCCACTGCTCTGGAACTTTATACCTGACACACTTCGCCAAATATCCAATAGAAAGCAATTCAAAAAAAGAACTTAAAAACATTTTTCAGCTAGCCTATAATATTTCAGAAACTTGACAAACATTACATCAATCACAGTAGGTTTTCTGGAGGTCATTTGTAGCACTATAAGACACACTCTCTCCTTTTCTTGTTATGTACGATGTAATATTTTACTTTTATTTATATTGACATTTTTGTAATGTTTTATTCTTTATTTTTATTGATTTTATATTTATGTTTTACACTTGTAAACAGTTTTGACCAAGTAATTGTAAAGGCGGTATATAAACACAAATAAAAATAAATACATAAGTGGCCAAAACATTTCCAGGAAGGATCCAACCTTTTAACACCCTCCATTGGAGGAGTAGCCTAATGATTAAAGAAATGGGCTATGAACCAAGGAAACCAAGGTTTGAATCCCACTATTGCTCCTGTGACAATCCAGTGGGTGCACTGAGAGGAGAGGATCACCTTGCTGGTGATGGAAAAGAATCAGTAAGTTTTTGCTTGGGAAATTTTCTCTTTTTTAAAAGTATTGGGGCAAAGTTAACTATTTGGGAATATTATTTAGTGTGTTTGTGCTTTTAACAGTCAGTAAGGCAGCTAAATATGCAGAAGTTAGAGTGCTTGTATATTAAAAACAAAAAAGTAGCCAGAAGCTAGAAATAAGCTAGGTGCAGTGTATACCAAAGTAAAAAGGTTGAAAAATTCAGTTCAGTTACTCACCTTGGAAAAGTGTTAAGGTAGTATGATTTGGTTTGATTAGGTACCAACATTTGTTAATCAAGAGAGCAATGAGTCACTCTGGCTGCCTAACTGAAGTTAGACTGTTTCAGGAACAGACAAGAGGGAGCAATTTTAGATCTAATTCTCAGTAGAGCACAGGATTTGGTGAGAGAGGTAAATGTGGTGGGGCCACTTGGCAATAGTGATCATAATATGATCAAATTTGAATTAATGACTGGAAAAGGGACAGTAAGCAAATCCACGGCTCTCGTGTTAAACTTTCAAAAGGGAACTTTGATAAAATGAGAAAAATAGTTAGAAAAAACTGAAAGGAGCAGCTACAAAGGTAAAAAGTGTGCAAGAGGCGTGGTCATTGTTAAAAAAAAATACCATTCTAGAAGCACAGTCCAGATGTATTCCACACATTAAGAAAGGTGAAAAGGCGGCAAAACGATTACCGGCATGGTTAAAAGGGGAGGTGAAAGAAGCTATTTTAGCCAAAAGATCTTCATTCAAAAATTGGAAGAAGGATCCAACAGAAGAAAATAGGATAATGCATAAAGCGTTGGCAAGTTAAATGTAAGACATTGATAAGACAGGCTAAGAGAGAATTTGAAAAGAAGTTGGCCATAGAGGCAAAAACTCACAGTAAAACCTTTTTTAAATATATCCGAAGCAAAGCCTGTGAGGGAGTCAGCTGGACCGTTAGGGCACTTAGAGAAGATAACTTAATCTTTCTATGATGGCCTTATTTCTTTGCTTCAGTGTTTACTGAAGAGGATGTTGGTGAGGTACCTGTACCGGAGAAGAAGGTTTTCATGGGTAATGATTCAGATGGACTGAACCAAATCACAGCGAACTTAGAAGATGTGGTAGGCCTGATTGACAAACTGAAGAGTAGTAAATCACCTGGACCGGATGGTATACACCCCAGGGTTTTGAAGGAACTAAAAAATGAAATTTCATACCTATTAGTAAAAACTTGTAACCTATCATTAAAATCATCCATTGTACCTGTGTTGCGTCCAGTCTCAAACAACTTCGACCTCTGTGCCTCACCTTTCTCTCTGCTCTCCCCGCTAGCCTTGGGAAGATGGCTACCGCCGCGTCCGCATGCCGCTCTCTCCGGCGTCCCCAGAACAGAAGTGGCAAGGCAATCCACCATGTTTCTCCTGAGGGCCTCCTAGGGTGCGCACGCACACACCACCCACATCATGGCAGAAACCTCGAGGGAGGACCCCTCGAGTGATGTCACGCCATCCGGGTATTTGGCCTGCCCTTTGTTTGCTAATAATTCGAGTTAACAAGGATTGGACTTGCCTGGTCTAAGCTACTCTGCCGCTTCCCCGCTGCAAGCTCTCTCTATCCTTCGGTGTATTTCTCTAACCTGGGTACCCACTCCTCGGGGACCCTTTACTTTCTTTCAGGTGCCTATCAGAGATCAGGTACTCGCTCCTCGAGAGCCTGCTCTCCGTGCCTCGGTGCCTGTATTCAACTACTTCTGCCTGCTGGGATCTCCATCTATACAGCTACCAACTTACGGGCCGATTCAGTAAAGTCCGCGGGAGAGCGGATGAACGCCCATTCTCCCAGTGCACAGAAGAAGGCGGCACTAGGGGCGCGTCCCTAGCGCCCCTAGTGCCCCTAGTGCCGCCCTAGTGCGTCCCTAGCGCCTCCTTTTGACCCGGAGTGGCGGCTGTCAGCGGGTTTGACAGCCGACACTCAATTTTGCTGGCGTCTGTTCTCGAGTCCGCTGACAGCCACGGGCTCGGAAACCGGATGCCGGCAAAACTGAGCGTCCGGTTTTCGGCCCGACAGCCGCCGGCCCATTTTAAATTTTTTTTTTCTTACTCTTCAGGACCTCCGACTTAATATCGCCATGATATTAAGTCGGAGGGTGCACAGAAAAGCAGTTTTTACTGCTTTTCTGTGCACTCTCCCGGTGCCGGCAGAAACTAGCGCCTCATTTCTTAATGTAAAATGTGCGGCTTGGCTGCACATTTACTTTCTGTATCGCGCGGGCATACCTAATAGGGCCATCAACATGCATTTGCATGTTCAGGGCGCTATTAGGTGCCGCGGGTTGGACACACGTTTTCCGCCCCTTACTGAATAAGGGGTAAAGGAAAACGCGTCCAAGGACAGGTTACCAGTGCGCTCCATCAGAGCGCACTGTACTGTATCGGCCTTTAGTGAGTAATCTAACATTGTCAACCTGTCTCATCTACAGATCAGCACTGGGAACCTGCATCCTTCACTCCCTATACTATCATTGCGAGACAGGTCTCCTCTGCCGAGGGCCCCTGGACTGCTAGCTCTGGATCACCTCACTACTGCCACCTCTGGTGGTATCATTCTGCTGTATAATAAAAGACAAATCTCTGTGTTTGCGTGTCTAGAGTCTAGCCTAGTACTATGGTTCCTCATGGTGCTCCTCCCCGTGGGAGTGGTCATCACCACAGTACCCAGGAATCCACTCCAACACCTCAAAACCATAACAACCTGAAGACTGGAAAACTACAGAGCAGTTAACCTGACTTCAGTGCCAGGAAAAATAGTGGAAAGTGTTCTATATCTCAAAGTTACAGAACATATAGAACAAAGTCAGCATGGCTTTACACAAGGCAAGTCTTGCTTTACTTTTTTGAAGGAGTTAAAGACAGGAAACAGTAGGATTAAATGGACAATTTTCTCAGTGGAAGGGAATGGGCAGTGGCGTGCCTCAGGGATCTGTATTGGGACCCGTACTTTTCAATATATTTATAAATAATCTGGAAAGTAATACGACAAGTGAGGTAATCAAATTTGCAGATAATACAAAATTGTTCAGAGTAGTTAAATCACAAGCAGATTGTGATAAATTGCAGGAAGACCTTGTGAGACCGGAAAATTGGGCATCCAAATGGCAAATGAAATTTAATGTGGATCAGTGCAAGGTGATGCATATAGGGAAAAATAACCCATGCTAGGATCCATATTAGGAGCTAGAACCCAAGAAAGATCTAGGCGTTATAGTGGATAACATCATCAGTTCAGTGCACTGCGGCAGTCAAAAAAGCAAACAATGTTGGGAATTATTAGAAAGGGAATGGTGAATAAAACAGAAAATGTCATAATGCCTCTGTATCGCTCCATGGTGAGACCGCATCTTGAATACTGTGTACAATTCTGATCGCCGCATCTCAAAAAAGATATAATTGCGATGGAGAAGGTACAGAGAAGGGCAACCAGAATAATAAAGGGAATGGAACAGCTCCCCTATGAGGAAAGATTAAAGAGGTTAGGACTTTTCAGCTTGTAGAAGAGAAGGCTGAGGGGAGGGGGGGGGATATGATAGGTGTTTAAAATCATGAGAGCTCTAGAACGGGTAAACGTGAATCTTATTTTCTCTTTTGGATAATAGAAAGACTAGGGGGCACTCCATGAAGTTAGCTTGTGGCACATTTAAAACTAATTGGAGAAAGTTCTTTTTACTCAACGCACAAACTCTGGAATTTGTTGCCAGAGGATGTGGTTAGTGCAGTTAGTATAGTTGTGTTTAAAAAAGGATTGGATACGTTCTTGGAGGAGAAGTCCATTAGCTGCTATTAAGTTGACTTCGAAAATAGCCACTGCTATTACTAGCAACGGTAACATGGAATAGACAGTTTTTGGGTACTTACCAGGTTCTTATGGCCTGGATTGGCCACTGTTGGAAAACAGGATGATGGGCTTGATGGGCCCTTGGTCTGCCCCAGTATGGCATGTTCTTATCCCTCCTTAAACTATCAACCAATCCGTGACAGACTTCCAGGGGAACCAATGAAATGAACCCGCCAACCCATTCAAATCAACATCATCCATTCAATACTATGGAATGAACGATAGTATTGAATGGGTTGGAAGGATTCATTTCATTGGTTCCCCTAGAAGTCTGTCACGGATTGGTTGAGAGTTAGTTTAAGGTGGGTTATAAAATGGAGGGTGTTAAAAGGGTGGATCCTTCCTGGAAATATTATGGCCACTTTGAAATGCGGGTGTAGTAACTGGAGCTAAGACACGTATGTATTTTAGTAATTTAAGTATCTATTTAGGATGTGTAAGGCAATTCTAACGCTATATCTTGTTTGTTCTTTAGAAGTTGGTTAACATATTCCTGAGGTCCCTGAGGAAGGTTTTCGAAACACGAGCAGCGTCGGGCCGAGTATTATGAAACCAACTGCATAACATGCATGAGTGTCCGTTGTTTCTATCCGGAGTGAATTAAGCATCGCGGCGTTATAAGATAACAGCGCTTCTCTGTTTTACTTTAGAGCGCATTAAGTTGTGGTATCGTGGCATATAAAATAAGCGTGCCATTACGCAAAAAAAAGTGTGGAGCCCAATGATTATATTTAAAGGGTGCATAATCACCTTTGGTGACATATGAACTTATGATTTTGCCTTAATAAGTGAATGCTGTTCTTGGTTAAGAAATGATACAAAAAGCAGCACCTATTGTTTGTATATGGAGGTCTTTCCCACTTTTTTTATATACTATCTAAAAAAAAAGTGTTTCCGAAGTTGTGTGGCTTTTTTGCATTTTGATTATTATATATGCCAGCGGTTCTCAACCGGTGTGACGTAACACTCTAGTGTGTCGCCACACTTCCCAGTCCCCCACGGTCCTCCTCCACCCGGGCTTAAAATGTTGAAAGCCTGGGTGGAATGCGGCAGCGGCATGCTCTCTTCCCACACCCCGGAAGAGGAAGTGGTGAGCAGCAGGTGAGTGCACAGGAAGAAGAGACCATTCTAGTGTGGGCAGCATCAGCCCAAAGAAAAGAAGAGAGGCGCGGCCTGAAGGATGAGCAGCGCAGTTCGGAGTAAAATAAGGAACAACGACAACCCTCGGGGGTCGATGGGATTCCTTTCTCCGCGAGGGCTGAAAATGAAGGAGGTTTGCTGCTGCCCTAGGGTTGGGAGGCTGTTGCTGCCGCTAGTTCCGGTGGTGGTGGGGGGGGGGGGGGGAGAAGAGGGGGAGAGAATGAATGAGCAAGCATGTGTGATAGCATGTATGTGAATGATTGAGAGCCTGTATATGTGAAAGTATGTCTGTGATTGAGAGTGAGAGAGAGAGAATGAATGTAAGTTTATGATTGAAAACCTGTTTGTGTGAAAGAGTATGTGTGTATGATTAAGACCTGGTTTAGGTGAGGGAGCATGCGAGTATGTGATTGAGAGCCTGTGTGTGAGAGAGAGAAAGAGAGCATGTTTGTAAGCATGTAAATGAGTGTGTGAGAGAAAAAAAAGACAGCTTGTATGTGTGTGACTGAAAGCTGTGTAAGCGTGAAGAGACACACAGCATGTGTGTAAATGTGCAATTAAGAGCCTATATAAGTGAGAGAGCATGTGTATGTGTGTGTGATTGAGAGCCAGCGTGAGAGAGAGAGCGCTGGTGTGTGACAGGAGAAAGTTCCGAGCAAACCACCCCTCCTCCTGCTAATTCAAAACAATCTCAGGACACCTGGATATCATACGTTCCCAGGTATACAGAGCAAAAAAATGTTTTGTATCCTTATTTTTCATTACTGGCTCTGTGTGTCTGCTATTTTGAAATATTTTATTAGTATCTAGAAATTTTTTTGAGTTTTTAATTATTGGATGTTCTATTCATCAGCTGTTTTGAAATAATCTGTTCTTTATGTTAGTATGGTTTTTACTGCTACTGATTTTATATTTCTTGATTTGTTTTAGAAGGATGGGTGATGTTTCTTTTTTTTCCTTTGTTACACTGCATCCAGAGAATCTGACTTGTTGTGGTTTCCAATTCAGTTTTTGTCTGCATGCTTCTAGTTATGCGTTTTGGTCTCTTTATTCTTTGTTAGGTGAGGGTCAGCACATGTGATTCAGGTGAGGTTTTCTGCTGGCGTGTAGTTTGTGTAGGGCTCTATAGCAGCCTGACTTGGTCATTTTTCCTAATAGGAGATGTATTGGTGTCTTAAGGCCTGGTGTAATCTTTTCAGTGTTGCTTTTTTTTAGGTAAGGTGGTTACTGTTTAAGTGCTGGAAATAGGTGCTGTTTTAGTGTGGGATGTTTACTATTTATGCAATTTCTGTTCAGACAGAATACATATCTTTTCCTTGTGTCATTCTTAATAAAAATAGTTACTGGACCTTTACTTTTTATTTCCGCTGTGAAATGTAATGAGCAGTATGAGCGTGGCCTGTCAGGGATATCAGTATCACAATGGGGAAAAGGTTGAGAACCACTGATTATATACCATACAATTCATCAGTTTTGGTTTTTGTAAACTGTCATTTGGTGTAGCCATCACAACAGTTTAACAAATCCAAGTACAAATTAAACAAAATGTAATAAATTTAAAGTACAATAACTTTCAAGATAAAAATTAATATAATTACATATTAAAAGAAAAATAAATGTTAAAAACATAAAAGAATAAAAATCTTGGACTGTTAGAATAGGAAGGGTAAGGGGTGCGAGGGTTATTATGAATCTTGATATGCCTTTGTAAAAAGCCAAGTTTTTAGCTCCTTTTTAAAAACATTTAAGCTTGATTGCAGTCGTAATTCAGTGGGAAGTGTGTTCCATAATTTTGGACTGGCAAGTGAAATTGCCCGTAAGAAAATATCTGAGATTCAATATAAAGGAGCAACATTTTCAATACATAGTTCTTACTTTTTGGACTAGCATCTGCCTCCAGGGTATCATGAAATGTTTCTGCAGTAGTAGTCACATATTGAAGAAAGAACAAAAAGTCTTTCTATTTTCTTAGTTACAATGCTGGTTAATATTAGGCATTAATTTACAAAGTGAATTGAAGAATACTTCCTTTGAAGTTTGGGTCCTTTAGCATTTGGGATTCAAAGTCCAATTTGACACCCTCTCAAGAGTTGAAGTTCATAGGAACACTTCTGGACCTCAAGGAGAGAGAGTGTCATGCTTTCTTTCCAGATCAAACAGTTTATGCAAACATAAGTGGATAACTGCAAGATCTTTAACGAGGATACTAGGTCACATGGTGTCTACTAGGAATGTTATACCTTTAGCTCACCTAAATATGAGGTCAATTCAATGATGTTTCAAATCACTTGAATCAACATAAGTCAACCTCTATCAACCAAACATATATCCTAGCATCTCATCTCATCACTATGGTGGTGAACAAAGAAGCAAAACCTTTCCATTGTCCTTAAATGCAAACAGCTGTGACGCAGAAGCCTCTCACCAGGGCTGGGAAGCACATCTTGAGGCAGTATGTTCATCAGGAGAGTGGTCTCCTCAAGAAATCAGCTTCCATATCAACCTCTTAGAACTAAAAGCTATATCAAAAGCACTTCCAAGTGTTTGCTATTTGGTTGTCAGTCTGGACTTGAAGTACTGAATTGTCCAGTCATGGCTCAATGTTTTATGTGAACAAGTAAGGAGGAACTGGATCACTGCAACTATGCAAGGAAGCATCAAGATATGGAAGTGGTCAGTATGAAGAGGTTTCCAGCTAGTTCAGAATCTATTTCATCAATAGGGGAATCCAACTACAGATCTTTTTGTAGCACTGCTCAATCAGAAGCTACCTCACTATTGTTCAAAAAGCAAAAAGGAAGCTTTGGTAAGGGACACTTTTTCCCTTCCTTGGAACAGAGAATTAACACACATTTTCTCCCATACCACTGATTTAAAAAATGATATATAAACTGAGAAAAAAAGAGGGCAGAATCATGACTTTGATAGAATGGCAAAAGCCCCACTAATAAGATTTCCAGTCTATCCAAATCTATTAACAATTCAGAGGTTCCGTTTTTCACCCCAACCTTTGATTTCTAGCACTCAAAGCATGGATACTGAAAGCGGAATAGAGCAAGACATGCACCTCCCTTCAAAAGAAGGTGAAGTGCTGTTACCTACTGTAAAATTGTCTAACTACTTCAAATGGAAAAGATCTTCTGTGTGTTGCTCTTCCCATAAGGAGAATAGAGTTACATGTTCACTCTGAGCAATTTTGGACTATCTCGCTGACAAAATTTGATTAAGGTGCATCTAAGTGCAATAGTAGCTCATCACCAGCAAAAATAAGATGGCTTTTTAGTTTCACAAACCCCTCTAATACAAAGGTCTCTACAACTTGTGACTGTTGGTAAAGACAACTTCATTTTAATGGAACCTGAACATGATTCTCACCCAGCTAGTGTGACCTTATATGAACCAATAGATACAGCAGAAATTAAATTTGCAACATGGAAATTGCTGTTTCTTGTAGCAATTATCTCAGCATGGTGAACTTCAAGCAGGGTTCACATCTTCAAACACAATACTGTTAACACACCCAAAATTTCTGTCAAGAAGTATTTAAAAAAAAAAAAAAAAAAAAAAAGTACTTCTTACCCATACCTTACACTGTTTGGGGTAGGTTATAATTACTAGATAGCAAATGTTGCTTACCTGTAACAGGTGTTCTCACAGAACAGCAGGATGTTAGTCCTCACATATGGGTGACATCACAGGATGGAGCCCAATCACGGAACACTTCTGTCAAACTTTCCAGAACTTCGACTGGCCCCTACTGGGCATGCCCAACATGGCACTAACCCTGCAGCCAGCAGGGATCCCCCTTCAGTCTTGTTAAAAAGCTACAGGTAGTGCCGAAAAGAAAATAAGAAAACGTAACGAATCCCAACACCGCGTGGCGGCAGGCGGGTTTCGCGAGGACCAACATCCTGATGTCCTGTGAGAACACCTGTTACAGGTAAGCAACATTTGCTGTCTCACAGGACAAGCAGAATGGTAATCTTAACATATGGGTGAGTACCGAGCTGAGGATGTCAGAGTATGTATCAAATGTACCTAGGCATGCAAGGCACTAGGCCTGGGATGAAATTTGGCCGAGGGCATCCTGAACCTCACCGGGCAGGCAGAAGGGTGTTGGTACATCACGTTGTAAATAGGTTGCGCAAGACAGACTGGCAGAAGATGGAATCTTGTCTTCCAGCTTTGTCCAAGCAATAGTGGGCTGTAAAGGTATGGAGAGAACTCCAGGTGGCAGCCCTGCAAATGTCAGGAAGCAGTACTGATCGCAGGTGTGCTACTGAAGTCACCATGGCCCTCACAGAGTGTGCTTTAACATGGTCTTGAAGTGCCGATAGCAAAAGGATATGCAGTCCGCTAACCAGAAGGAGAGAGAGTCTGCTTATTCACAGGCTGCCCCAATTTGACAGAATGGAAAGAGACAAACAATTGAGTGCTTTTCCTGTGGGCAGCTGTACGGTCTAGGTAGAACGCTAGAGCCCGTTTGCAGTCAAGGGTATGCAGAGCCTGCTCTTCTGGATTGGAATGGGGCCTGGGAAAAAAGATAGGTAGTATAATGGATTGATTGAGATGAAACTCCAAAACTACCTTAGGTAAGAATTTAGGGTGAGTGTGGAGTACTGCCCAGTCCTGCAGAAGTTTAGTGTAAGGCGGGTAAGTAACTAGAGCCTGTAATTCACTAACTCTGCAAGCGGAAGTGATTGCCAAAAGGAAAATCACTTCCATGTGAGATATCGAAGGTCACAGGATTGAAGAGGCTCGAATGGTGGTTTCATGAGCCGACCCAAAACTAGGCTGAGGTCCCAAGAAGGGGCCGGAGGACGCAGAGGAGGCTTTAGGTGAAGCAAGCCCTTCAAAAAACGTGTTACAAGGGGTTGTACTGAAATAGGAACATCCCCAACACCTTTATGGAAGGCGGCAACCACACTGACATGTATTCTGATGGAGGAAGTTTTTAGACCTGATTCTGACAAGTGCCAGAGATAGTCCAGAAACTTCATGATTGGACAGGTAAAAGGGTCAAGGGATTGAGAAGAGCACCATGGCGTAAACCTGTTCCATTTGTAATAATACAATTTTCTCATGGAAGGTTTCCATGAAGCAATCAGGACACGGGAAACTGGTTCAGAAAGGTTAAGTGGCTGAAGGATTAACCTTTCAACAACCATGCCATCAGGGACAAGGCTTGAAGATTGGGGTGGCGTAGGCACCCGTCGTTTTGCGTGATTGGAAGACAGTCCTTTCCCAAGGGAACGTGCCTGCAAATGGAGAGATCCTGAATTATTGGAAACCACACTTGGCGCGGCCAATGGGGTGCTATCAGGATCATGGTTCCCTTGTCCTGACGTAACTTCACGAGAGTCTTTGAGAGAAGTGGAGGGAATGCGTATAGGAGACCGGTTGCCCATAAGAGGGAGAACGTGTCTCTTGGCTGATAGTGTTGGCTGCGAGAGAGAGAGCATAAGTTGTCTACTTTGTGATTTTGAGGTGACACAAAGAGGTCTATTTGAGGATAACCCCATTGGTGGAAGATCGAGTTCGCTACTGAGGGGTTGAGAGACCACTCGTGCGGTTGAAAAGTGCAACTCAGCTTGTCTGCCAACACATTGTCCACTCCCGGCAAGTAGGAGGCCCTGAGGTTCATCGAGTGGGAGAAGGACTCCGCCCATATCTGTGCAGCTTCCTGACACAGAAGGTAGGAGCCCGTCCCTCCCTGTTTGTTGATGTACCACATGGCCACCTGGTTGTCCGTCTGGATCAGGATGACTTGATTGGAGAGTCGATCCTGAAATACCCTGAGAGCACGAATGATTGCTCGGAGCTCCAGGAAATTTGGTGTTTGGCTTCCTCTGGAGACCAAGATCCTTGTGTCTGCAGATTGGCCATGTGGGCTCCCCAGCAGAGGTTGGAAGTATCGGTGGTGAGAGTTATTTGAGGGTCTGAAGCCTGGAAGGGCAAGCCTTGGAGGAGATTGATCTGATTTTTCCACCAGGCGAGAGACAGACGGAGTGAGTCTGTTACGTGGACAATGGTCGACAGGGGCTGAATGGATTGGGTCTATTGTGACCTTAGAATCCACTGCATGACTCTCATGGCCAAGCGGGCCATTGGGGTGACCTGAACTGAGGATGCCATGTGTCCCAGGAGGCTGAGAAAGTGGTGTGCAGTCGTGGAGTGTTGAGACTGCAGCTGGTGTGCAAGAGACATGAGAGTGAGAGCTCGCTGTTGAGGCAGGAAAGCCTTTGCCTGCATGGTGTCCAAGTCTGCCCCAATGAACGATAAGGTTTGAGATGGGACTAAGTAGCATTTGTCGTAGTTGATGAGAAATCAGAGTGAAATTAGAGTGTGTAAAGATGTAGGGACGACAGAGCAGCTTGCTGAGTGGGAGTCCTGATTAACCAATTGTCTAGACAGGGGTAGACGTGAACACCTTGAGTTCTGAGGAAGACTGCAACTACAACGAGGCATTTTGTGAAGACTGTGGTGCAGACACAAGGCCGAATGGAAGCACTCTGTACCGATAGTGCTTGGGGCCTACTAAAAACCTCAGGTATTTGTGATGAGTTGGAATTATCGCGATATGAGTGTATGTGTCCTGGAGGTCTAGAGAATAGAGCCAGTCTCCTCTTTGTAAAAAAGGAAGAAGAGAGCCCAAGGTAACAATTTTGAACATCTCTTGCTGGAGGTACTTGTTGAGGGCACGTAGATCCAGAACTGGACGAACGCCTCCCGATTTTTTTTTTTGGGGGGGGGGGGGGGGGGGGGATTAGAAAGTACCGGGAATAGAACCCTAGGCCTTGTTGTGAGTATGGCACTGGTTCTACTGCTCTGGACTGGAGGAGGAGGGAGACATCCTGCTCCAGGAGCAGTGAGTGGTTGGATGTTCTCCATGTTGGTAGAGGTGGAGAGTCCGGTGAAATGGAGAGAAAGTTCAGTCGATAACCTTGAGCAATGATCGCTAGGACCCACTGGTCTGAAGTGATTGAGTGCTACCTGTTGAAATGGCACAATCGACCTCCCACTGGTATGTGGGGCAATGGAAGCTGGCTGCTGCTCTCTATGTAAGAGTCAAAAGCCGGAAGCAGGGCCTGGCTGAGGGGCTGTTTGCGGTTTTTGTTTCAGTGTCTGACGAGACTGGGCTTTCTGAAACGGTCTCGTAGACGGTTTCTAGTTGGTGGCGGGTAGGACTTCTTCGGGCGGAAGAATGATTTCTTAGAGTCTTTTCTAAAAGGCTGTTTTGAAGAGTATTCAGAAGGCATGAGAGAGAGCTGTCTCAGGGTCTCATGATGGTCCTTTAGTTCTGCCACATCCATTGAATCTGCTCGCCAAACAGATTGTCTCCTACACAGGGGAGGTCGGACAATCTGTCCTGAACTTCAGGGCGAAGGTCGGAAGACTTGAGCCAGGCCCATCGTCTTGCAGAGATAGCAGCTGCAGATACCCTGGTTGCAGTGTCAAAGATATAAGATGATCGTAACTCATGCTTGCCTGCCTCAAAACCCTTGTTGACTAGGGTTTGGAGTTGCTGAGGCAGGGAGTCTGTTAAGTCTTGTATCTGCTTAAATAAGACCCTATTCTATTGGATCATATAGAGCTGATAAGAGGCAATTCTGGAGATGAGCATTGATCCCTGGAAGACACGACGACCAATGGCATCTAGAAATTTCTGTTCCTTGCCTGGGGGAAAGAAGTGTGAGGTTTTGCTCTCCTTGCTCTTTTCTGGGCAGATTCGATAACCACAGATTGGTGATCCAATTGAGGTTTGCAAAAACCTGGAGCTGACTGAACGAGATAGGTGGTGTCAAGTTTCCTGTGGACTGGAGCCAAAGAGCCAAGATGTTCCCAGTTCTTTTTGAGGAGATCTAGAAGAACCTGGTGAATAGGGATGGAGGTTACTTCCTTGGGAGCATCCAGGAATTGTAACAGCGCCATCATTTGATGCCTGTCATCTTGTTCAGTCTGCAATTGGAAGGGTACCAATTCAGACATCTCCTTCACAAAATTTATGAAGGAAAGGTCCTTTGGAGGAGAACGCTTTCTACTTTCAGTAGGTGAAGGTGAAGGCAAATCGGTGTCTGGTGAAGAATCATCAGTCCAGGTGTCGTAGGGATCAGCACCTGCTCCTCTAGGGACTAAAGGAGGACGGGGCGGTGGGATCCCTGAAGGTCCTGGTCTAGGCTCCAAAGGACTCTAATGAATAACTGGAGGCACCGATGAAGGCATCGAAGGTACCGTGCGGGCATCGATGGATGGCTCGGTGGCACCGGATGTATCTGATCGACGGCTGAGGCATCGGCAGAACTCCCAAAGGAGGGATGCGGAACGGTGTTTCTCCTCCTGATGACAATGCAAGCGGGGAGGGCACCGGAGCCAGCGGTGACCCGGGATCCATCGGTGGAAAAGTGGCCATAAGCACTTCCATCCTCGAGAGCGGCGGTGCCAACACTGCTAGAATCGGGTCAGTGGTCGGTTCCGCAATCGGTACCGGAGGAAACTGGAGTCTATGCATCGCCTTGTCGATGGCCTCCTGAACCATCCGGTCCAGTTCTTCTCGGAGACCTGGAGCAAGCAGCCCCGGCTCCGGAACAGAAGGCGGCAGAGGCATAGCTGGAGGGACCACCGTTAAAGGCGGAGTCGTGGCTCCCGATACCCTGTCAGGTGAGGGTTGCCTCGGTTACCGAAAAGGTCGGTGCCTTTTCGACGGCGGCTCGGACGATGGCAAGGTAGATGATTTTGCTCCCTCGATGGTCCGAGACTTTCGATGCTGGTGGCAATATTTATCTCTACGATCTCCTCGGTCCTGAGGGGGAGTACAGGGCGACAAAGGCCGATAAGTCATCGATGCCGGCACAAAGTTGACAGTGCCGGTTCTGACGACGTCCATGCAATGGACGATGTCGGGGTTTGAGCAAGGAAGAGAAGCTCCATCTTCTCCATTCTAGCCTTGCGACTTTTTGGTGTCATAAGGGCACATTTGGTACAGGTTAGGACATTGTGCTCACTTTTGAGACACATTACACAGACTTTGTGAGGGCCTGTGATGGACATTGTGTGATTACAGTCCGGGCACTGGCAGAACTCAGACGCCATGGCCATGAAAAAGTTGAGCCACGGTACGGTTGACGGCCAGTAGGCTGTGAGGGCCAAACTCGACGGTACTAGACGGAAAACGGATAAACTTACCAGAGAACCGCGGCTTGAAAAAAGTTGGAGGGTCCCCTGTGGGGTAAATTAAATTTTAGTAATTCCGTGAGGAAAATTCCTGTCAGGAATCTCTGCAGAGCTCCTTAACCGCGCGGCTACTGCTGCGCGGAAAAAAGAAGACTGAAGGGGGACCCCTGCTGGCTGCAGGGTTAATGCCATGCTGGGCATGCCCAGTAGGGGCCAGTCATAATTCTGGAAACTTTGACAGAAGTGTTCCGTGATTGGGCTCCATCCTGAGATGTTACCTATATGTCAGGACTACCATCCTGCTTGTCCTGTGAGAAACATAAAAATCGAACACAGAAATAAAACTAACCAGATAAACAGACTGACCTAAGCACTGCTAAAAGAAGAAAATTTATGCTAGACTTATTCCTGAAAGGCCTGTTTGAACAAGGTTTTCAAGAAGTATCCAAATGTCACTTAAGACAATCCATAGTATTGCCATTTTTTTTTTTTCTAAAGCTGCAGGCTTCCACAGCAGGATAAACTCTTCCTACCTTAGCCCAATGGTTCCCAAACCTGTCCTAGGGGGACCCCCAGCCAGTCAGGTTTTCAGGATATTCACAATGAATACGTATGAGAGAGATTTCCATGCATTGGAGGCAATGAATGCAAATCTTTCGTGTACATTCATTGTAGATATCCTAAAAACCAGACTAGTTTGAGAAACACTGCCTTAGACTGTAAAGACCTATACTATCTACCTTATAAATGGGCTCTGACCGACGGCCCGCAGATGCGCAGTAGAGAGCAGCTCTACCGCGCATGCGCGGGTGAGCACGTCGGTCAGAGCCGAGCGTGCCCGAAAAAAAAAAAAATGGCGCTTGGGCCGCAGGAGCGGCGGCGGTGAGAAGCAGGAGGAGCAGTAGCGGCGGCAGCGACGAAAAAAAAATGGCGCTGGGGCAGGAGCGGCGGCGGCGAGAAGCAGGAGTGGGAGGAGCAGTAGCGGTGTCGCGCGCGGGAAGGAAACCCCCCCGGAGATCTTCCGTCTGCCGGTTGTGGATGATCTGAAAGGAGAGGGTGAGTGACTGAGGAGAGAGTGAGGGGAAGGGGAAGGAAGGAGTGGGAAGTAAATGGACCAAAAAAATTTTTTTTAAATGTAGCCCGTTGTTATGGGCTTAACGGCTAGTTCTATATGTATAGAATGAAGTCCTACAAAAAAGTCATTCAAATCATATGGGGAAAAAAAAAAAAAAAGGCATGCCAGCAACAAAACACTTTTCTAGATGGATCTCTTGCATTGCTCATTGCTACTCCACTGCAGGTCTTCAGTTTTTGAAGAGAGTAAAAGCTTGTCAAGTTAGAGCAGTTGCAAGTACAAAGGAACATCAACTCAGCTTCAACACATGATATATAAAAAGATAGATACAGAGATAGAGATACAGTAGCCACATGGTCAACCATACATCCTTTCACCAAGATTCTCAGACAGATTGTAACTTTGGCCAGGCTGTTAAATGACATTTAAAAAAAGTCACACAATCCCTACTTCCTCCCCATCCAGTTGAAGTTAACTAGATATCAGACCAAAGAGGGCCACAGTGATGGCAGCAATGGGAACTCCCACACATGCTCAAACTATTTTTGATAACTTTCAGCTACGAGAGAGCAGGTAAAGATTAGACAGTCAGATGATGTCACATTTGTGTGGCTGCTTGTCTGCTGTCCACAGAGAACATACTTTACAGGTAAACAGCCTTGCTATATATGGGCTCCACCACATGGCTAATATTTCCATTGCTGCCTCAGTCAAAATAACTTTTGCCTTGATGTTTCCTCAAAACACAAGCTCTTCCCATCAGTACTAGTTTCCCAAAATTTACAAAAGCCTAGACTGAATGTACAGAGAAATCCTTTTCCTCATGTAACATCTCCACCAAGAAACAAAGGATTATTGATGAACAGAAAAACGGTTATTCCACAGTATCTGCAAGACATCTTTTGAAACTTTTTTTTTTTTTTAAGAGGACATCATATAACAAATAGCCAGTGGTCTTATAAATAGAAAAAGTTCTGGAAACCAGGACACACCAAAATGCATATAATATTCATACTGAAAATCTCAAAAAGTTTTCCCAAAAATAAGCATAAGAATTCATTACTGTACTTGAATTCATTTTACCAGCCTAAAGACAAATAGTACCAACAGATCTATCCCATTTTAGTTGATGTCATTTATAGTACTGCATCTTAAAAAAAAAAAAAAAAAAAAAAAAAGTCCTAGTCTCTCTCCTACAATTAAAAGTCAGACTCCAAGAAAGCTTCTATTATCACAAAGACTACTAATTATTAATCCTTTGTTTTTCTCCTAGCAGTTTCCTCCTGCTCCTTTGGGTTTCTAGTTCAGTCAGAACGAGGGCTGGGTTCCAGACCAAGGAGCATTTACTCACCATTACCCAGGGATTTATTCCCCATTTTATATCCCCCTTCAAACTCACTAAGCACCATCATAATTGCCAGTCCTCTACCAGGAGCCATGCACCAGGGCTCCTTCTGTAAACTTGTAATCATATGTCCAAAGTCCAGCCACTAGGTGACACTGTTTCCCCAGATTGGCCTCAAGGAACAAATGACCTGACTCAGGATTGGAACCCAGATCCTCCATACTGTATCGCACAGTATCCTCAACAACTTTATATACCAGCCACAGAAGATGAACAATCTTTGTTTTACTATTTGAAATAAAATTCAAAAAACACATGGAAATAAAGAAACTTGCCCTTCAATACAAAGTTTGCTATCACAGATAAAAGTGAGCCAATTGATGATATGTATTTGAATTTTTAGAAGGCATTTCACAAAGTACCCATTGAAAAACTCAGGAAAGTTTTAAAAAAGTCATGGTATAGGAGGCAGCATCCTATTGTGAATTACTAATTGGTTAAAATAAAGAAAACAGAGGATAAACTAAATGGTCAGTATTCCAAATTGAGAAAGGTCAATAGTGTAGTGCCCCAAGGATCTATACTGGGACCCCTGCTGTTTAATTTATTTATGAATAATTTGGAAGAGGGAGCGAGTGATCAAATACTCAGCCAACAAATTTTTCAGAGTTGTTAAAGCAGCAATAGCTTGTGAAGAACTGCAGAAGGATCTTGTGAGATCAGAATGGAAGATTAAATTTAATCTAACATAAGATTTGCTACACTGGGTCAGATTAAAGGTCCATCAAGTCCAGTATCCCATTCCCAGCAGTGGCCACAAGTTCCTGGCAGGATCCCAATGACTGAGATTCCATGCTGCTTATCACAAGGATAAACAGTGGATTTCCCCAAGTCTACCTTAATAATGGTTTACGGACTTTTCTTCCAAGAACTTTTGTCCAAACATTTTTTAAACCAAGCTACACTAACAACTTTCACCACATCCTCCAGCAACAAAGTCCAGAGTTTAAATTATCCATCGAGTAAAAAATAATTTCTCCCATTTGTCTTAATTACACTTAGTAACTTCATTGAATGTTCTAGTCTTTGCAGCTTTTGAAAGCATAAATGATTTTCATTTACCTGTTCTGTTTTTTTTTTGGTTTTGTTTTTTTTTTTTGTTTTTTTTTTAACAGACCCCTTATCATATATCCCCTCATCCATCTTCTCCAAACTGAAGAGCCCGAATCTCTCTAGCTTTTCCTCATAGGGGAAACATTCTATCCTCTATTTTGGTTGGCCTTCTCTGTATTTTTTTTTTTTTTTAATTCCACTATATCTTTTTTGACATGAGAGGACCAGCACTGCATACAATACTCAAGGGGCAGTCAGTCACACTACGAAGTGATGCAAAGGCATTATGATATTCTCTGTTTTATTCTCCAATACTTTCCTAATAATTCCTAGCATTCTATTTCTTACTTGGCCACAACACACACTGAGCAGACAACTTCAATGTATCTATTATGATGCTTAGATCTTTTTTCCTGGGTGATGACTCCCAATGTGGAACCTTGCATTATATAGCTATAATTTCACTACATGCATCATGTTCACTTATCCACATTAAACATCTGCCCAGTTTCCCAGAGTTACAAGGTCTTGTAATTTTTCACAATGCTCTTGAGATTTAACAACTTTGAAAGATTTTGTATTATCAGAAAATCTGATCACCTCACTCATCATTCCCTTCTCATATATAAAATGTTAAAAAGCAGTGATTCTGGTACAGATCCCTGGGGTACTCTACTATTCATGTTTCTCCATTGAGAAAATGAACCATTTAGCCATTTTCTAGTTTTTAACCAATTCTCAAGCCATAGTAGAACATTGCTTCCTATCCCATAACATTTTGATTTCCCTTGACTAAATATCCATGTTGGCTTTGTTCCATTAAACTATGTCTGTCTATATGATCAGTAAATTTTGTTCTTTAGAATAGTTTAAAACATTTTTCCTGGCATTAATGCTAGGCTCACCAGTCTGTAGTTTCCTGATCACCTGTGGAACCAATTTGAAACTGGCTTTACATTGGCCACCCTCCAAGTCTTCAGATACCATGATTGACTACATATTATTATATCTGCAACTTAAATTTTTTCATTCTGGAATTTAATATCATGTGGTCCAGATGATTTGCTACTCTTTAATTTATCAATTTGCCCTAGTACAACTTCCAGGTTCACAGATTTGTTTCAGTTCCTCTGAATTATCACCTTTAAATATCACTTCTGGAATGGGTATCTGCTTTACATCTTTCTCAGTAAATACTGAAGCAAAGAATTCATTTAAATCTCTCCACTATGGCTTTGTCCTCTTACCACCCCTTTACCCCTTGAAAATCTAATGGTCCAATGATTTCCCTTGCAGGCTTATTGCTTTGAATGCACTTGGGAAAAAAAAAAAAAAGTTTTCATTATTGAGTTTTTGCTTCCACAGCAAGCTTCTATTCAAATTGTGTCTTTGCCTTCCTTGTCAATGCTTTGCATCTAACTTGCCAGTGCTTATGCCATTTCCTACTTTCTTCGTTTGGAAGAGTGCAAAGTGATACACATAGGTCAGGAAAAATAATCCCAATCACATGTACAAAATGCTGGATTACATGTTCAGAGTCACCATTTAGGACAAGGACCTTTGAGTCCTTGCAGACAATACACTGAAATACTCAGCTCAGTGTGTGTCAATTACCAAAAAAAAAAATAAAAAATCACAATGAACCTGAAGATGTTGACAAACTAAAGAATAGCAAATCACCTGGCCCGGATGGTATACACCCCAAGGTTATGAAAGAACTCGAAAATGAAGTTTCAGGTCCATTAGTAAAAATCTGTAACATCATTAAAAGCGTCCATTGTACCTGAAAACTGGAGGGTAGTAAATGTAACCCCGATATTTAAAAAGGGCTCCAGGGGTGATCTGGGAAGCTATAGAACTGTGAGCCTGACTTCAGTGCTGGGAAAATTTCTGGAAACTATTTTAAAGAACAAAATAACAGAGAGACATGATTTAATGGAACACAGCCAGCATGGACTTAGAGGGAAGTCTTGTCTCACAAACCTGCTATATTTTTTAAAGGGGTTAATAAAAATGTGCATAAAGGTGAACCAGTATATTTGGATTTTCAGAAGGCATTTGACAAAGCCCCTCATGAGAGGGGAAAACTAAAAAGTCATGGGATAGGAGGAGATGTCTTTTCGTGGATTGCAAAGTGGTTAAAAGACAGGAAAGAGTAGGTTTAAATGATCAGTTTTCAGAGTGGAAAAAGGTAAACAGGGGAATGCCTCAGAGATCTGTATTTGGACCGGAGCTTTTAAATATATTTATGAGATCCGGAAAGGGATACTACGAGACGTGATCAAATCTGCAGATGACAATTATTCAGAGTAGTTAAATCACATGAAAATTGTGATAAAATGCAGGAGGACCTTGCGAGGCTATAAGATTGGGCATCCAAATGCAGATTAAATTTAACGTGAACAAGTGCAAAGTGATGCAGAGGAAAAAATAACCTATGCTGAGGTCACATGTTAGGCTCCATTTTAGGAGTTACCACCCAGGAAAAAGATTGTCAGCTCAGTGTGCTACAGCAGTCAAAAAAGCAAACAAGGGCCTGGATTTTCTATCAGCAAACAGCTTACTGAATTCCACGGTAACGGGGGGGGGGGGGCTGCGAAAGCCGGCAGCAATCACACCACCACGGTGCTATCGCTGCCAGCTTTCGCACCCAATAGCGTCACTGTGAAAGGTGGTGCTATTGGGTGCGCTACTGGCAGCGATAACGGGTCTTACCTTATCGCCGCCAGCAAAGTTACCGCCGTGCCTCCTCCTCTTCCGGTCCAGACTCCGCCCCTATCAAGCTATCGCACGTGAAAAGGGACTTTTCGTGTGCGATACTGATAGAAAATGACCCCTAAAGTTAGGAATTATTAGGAAGGGAATGGTGAATGAAATAGAGAATGTCATAATGCCTCTATCGCTCCATAGAGAGAGACTGCACCTAAAGTACTGTGCAATTCTGGTTGATTCAACTCAAAAAAAGAAAAAAAAAAAAAAAAAAGATATAGTTGCACTGGAGAAGGAACAGAGAAGAGTGACACAAATTGGTAAATGGGATGGAACGGCTCCCCTATGAGGAAAGGCTAAAGAGGTTAGGGTTGTTCGGCTTGGATAAGAGATGGCTGAGGAAGGATATGATAAAGGTCTATAAAATCATGAGGACTAGAATGGGTAAATAGAATCTGTTATTTGCTCTTTCAGATAATAGGCGGCTAGGGAGCATTCCATGAAATTAGCAAGTAGCACATTTAAAACAAATCAGAGAAAATTCTCTCACTCAATGCACAATTAAGCTTCGGAATTCATTGCCAGAGGATGTGGTTAGGGCTGTTAATGAAGCTGGGTTTAAAAAAAAAAAAAAAAAGGGCTCGGACAAATTCCTGGAGAAGTCCATAAACTATCAATCAAGTTGACTTAGGGAATAACCACAACTAACGGCATTAGTAGCATGGGATTTATTTAATGTTTGGGGACTTGCCAGGTACTTGTAAACTGGACTGGTCACTGCTGGAAATAAGAACCTGGGCTTGATGGATCCTCTGACTCAATATGGCAAATTTATGCCCTTATATAAAACTAGCAAATAAAATGTTAGGAATGATCCAGAGAAATGGAAAATAAAACAGAATTATATTCTTCTGTATCGATCCATTGTGACACTGCATTTTTAGTAGTTTGTATAGTTTTGGACACCCTATCTCAAAGTAGAACTAGAAAAGGTACGGAGGCTGGCAACAAAAGTGAGAAAGGGGATGGAATGGCTCCCTATAAAAAAAGAGACACTACACAGGTTAGAGCTCTTCAGCTTGGAAAAGATGGCTGAGAGGGGACTCTATAGAAGGTTATAAAATCATGAGTGTGGTGGAATGGTTAAATCAAGGAGTTATTTACCCTTCCAAATATTAACACAAAAAGGGACACTATCAAAATAGCAACTAACATTTACAACAAATTGTAGAAAATACATTTTTACACAACAATCAAGCTGTGGACTCTTATTGTCCGAGGACATAGTCAAAATGACTATCATAGTGGCGTTTAAAAGGGTTTTGTACAAGTTCCTGTAGAAAAGTCCATAAAACGTTATTAGCCAGGCAGACTAGAGAAAGTCACTGCTACCTCTGGGAGTGAGTAACAAGAAATATATCTACTTTTTATGTACTTCTGACCCAGACTACAGGATACTGGGATTGATCTCTCAGTTTGACCCAGCAATTGTTTCAAAATTTTCTTAAGTAAAAATTTAAAAAGAATACTATTAACGTTTATTTGTAGCTTCCAGATTTATTTTTTCATCAACTCTTTGGACAAGTTTTCTTGACCTTTTGCTTAAACGTATACCATGTTGATAACTGCTCTTTCTAAAGTATACTGATAGGGAGGGATATGAGAAGATGAAGAGAAAGAGGAAGGCTGAAGGCCTGCTGGCCATTTAAATGTGAATTATATTTCCTTAAAAATAGGGCTATTTTAGCAAACGTGGTCCCCATTATTCTTTCCTTATTCATAGAGACTACTACTTGTGGAAATAATATATATATATAAAATTATATTTGATGGCACTAAAATATCTAAATACTGGGGCCAACACAAACTACAATTTACAAAATAATAATTGAACCCCTGTGTGTCTATTTGCTCTTTTTTTCTATTTGCTTGCACTAATAATTCCAACCTATACTGACTGAAATTTTAAAAAACCCACAAAAAACCCAAACCATTTTCTATACCATACTTTTCAAGCCATATATTTTACTCATTACAGATACATTAAGAGCAAACACACACATTCACAACCACACTTATTCACAGATTATACAAAATTATCAAATTAGTTATAAAACATCCCTTAAGATGAAAAAATTACAGGAAAATTCAGTTTAAAACATCCTATAATTACAGGTAGCTCTCAAATAAAACCAATACTGGGAAATTCCTAAAGCATGTAATAGAGGATAACACGCTGAGACAAACAGGCCAAGATAACCCTACAAAAGGCCTGGCACAGCTTCTACAGGGGATTTTACCACAAAGTATGCCACACTGAATAATGGAACTCTCCACTGATGTTCTTCAGGTACTCATCTTGTATGAACATACAAAGGATGGGAAAAAAAAAAAAGTTCTTTTAAATTTCCTCATGTGGGACATTTCTTTTTTCCATTCCATAAACACAACCCAACTCATCTGTATTAAATTGCTCAGTTATTGAATCTCAATATGCCACATGCAATGCACCTGAAGTATTTTCTTCTTTAAATTTTCATAAGGCACAATCATATTCTTTTACATTAATGCTTAGTTTTCTCTCAATCTGCTGCATACAATAGTCTGTATTAAAATTCCTTTCAGTGGGGCTCAAAGGCATGATGCCCCTTGAAGACTACAATCATGCGCTGGTTACCAACTGCATTCCCAGCAGAAGCCTGCCTGAGCCCCTATCCAGAGCGCCGCTGCAGGCCTAAGCAGCGGGTGGACAATGAGAGGCATCAGATGCCAATCACCTGACACTGAGCATGCATGAACACACAAAAAAATAATAATAATATGAATTGACCTTGAATAAATAAGAATATTCTACAAGCTGTCACACATTATAGTTGGCAGCTGGAATCTGAGAGAGTGAACAGGAATAATTGAACAGACTGGATGACCCAATTCTGCCTGCCATCATCTACCGTGATACTTATTACTTTCTTAATAGGAAAGTAAGAAATATAAAGAATTTTGCTTCTAGTATAGTCACTCCCATCCCAGGGTAGTTACAATGAGGGAATTACTGGACTGACTTATCAAAACTTAAATCATTGGTAAACTCCTAATAGTTTATAATTCTGTTGAGCAATCTCTAATCTTAACTACTATTAAGAAATGTATGTTAAAATCAAGGACCTTGCTAAGACATTGTTAATTTTCAGTTTCTCCTGTGCACTTTTCAGATTGATTTCCCTATTCCCAACAAACTGTTATTCAGCTAAATAGAATCCTTGCTGCAGATGGCTAGAGTAAAGAATTAATTATCCACCCCTGCAGAAACTGGATCTTTCAGTTAGGGCAGAAAACAAGCAGACATCACCTTTTTAGTACTAAAAGAGTATAGCTGTCAAAACATAAAAAAAGATACATACTATTGCACTACTCAATGATAGAGCAAAACATAACACCCACATCTAGGAATGCCTATGTTAAGGTTTTACAAAAACTACTAATTATTAGTATTAAATACTCCAAAGGTAATGAGAATTAAACCAATTCAGTCTGGACCATTTCAATCTGATCTAAAGCTTATATGAATATAACTATATAGCACTCTCTCTCTATATATACGCGCACACACACGATTAATACAGACGTAGATACGCATATAGACAAGCCACTGCCCAGGAAATAAAAGACTACAACTATATCAACATGGGTCAACAATCAAATATATACAAAAACGTTTGTTTTAGGCTAGAGAAGAACCTGGTTGCTTTTTTGTAAAGAGGATCATGTCTGCCCTCACATTTTCCCAGCAAGATCTAATCGGGAATTCTGAGCCCGTGCCAGAGGAGCGAGGGGCATCCCCCAGCTTCACTCTCGCTCTTTCTGTATAAGGCTGGCCCTGGCGGGGCAGACACGGCGCCCTCCCCGACTACCTTTGTGCTCGGGGAGCTCAGGCGGCGGGTAGGGAGTTGGGGGCTCTCTCGCTCGTTCTCACCGTGTGGACGTGCCCTTCCTGACATCACACATCATGCACTTGAAAGCCTCAGCGCTGTTCTTGAAGGTGCACACACTGCAGTCCCAGTACCCCTCCTCGGAGGAAGGCTTCGGCTGCCGCTTCGGCCTGTACAGCGAAAAAAAAACAAGAGAAACGGGGAGAGGGAGGGTTAGTAGCGGCGGCGGCGGCCCTGGGCCTGCTCCCGGCCTCTCGAGTCAACCCCCCCTCCCCCTCCCTTTCTTTTGCTTCTCCCCACGCCCCCGCACTTTATTTATTTTTTATTTTGAGAGGCGGGGGGTGAGGGTTCCGGGTGCCCCTGCAACACGCCCTCCCCATTTCCTCGGTTGGTCCCACTCCGTGGGAGGTGCTGCCCTGCTGCTGGGCCGCCGTTGACACCGGCCACGTATGCGACGGCTCTCGCAGTCATTAGGACAACTCTGTAGTCTCGCTCCTAGAAGAAAGCCCCACCGCCACTGTCGCCGGCCTCTCACGCGTAGCCCTAAAGAATGAGGAGGAGGCAGCCGCCACAGCTCTCTCTCAGGGTCTGTGTGTATGCATGTATGTGCAAGCAAGCGCCGCGTTACCTGGTCGGGCTTTTCTTGTCTCCCATAACCGTACTGCTTAGCTCCCTTCAAAAAATGTATTAGAATAGCAACCAGCCCAAGCGCTTGATGTTCGTAATTAGTGAGGCAAACGGATACCAGTTTATACTAACAATTAGAAATAAAAAAAAAAAAAGGCGCCCGAGACGTAGCCGGATCCCGCAGCCGCCAGCTGTCCGGGGAACTCCTGCTTACCGTCACGTGGCCCGCGCGGGCCAACCAGCGCCTGCCCGCGCTTCAAAAAAGTGAGCAGGAAAGCGGAAGGCGGCAGGTTTACATCTGGTCCCGGTGAGGTGGAGGAGGAGCTGAGCCGGTGCGCCGGCTCATCCTATGGCCCAGCCGTTCTAGTGCTTTCACTGCCCCTAGTACCTGTTCTTTGTCACTTAACTACTTACCCTAATGTGGACTCGGGCCTGTTCAACCACTCATCCTAATGCTATCTTTATAGGACACAGATCTTTATTTATTTATTTATTGGGGGGGGGGCGAACAGGGAAGAACAAGATATTTACTCCTGTTTTGCCCATGGTCAAAACATTGTCCTATCCCCGGTGTGGTTAGGCGGAGGAATATTCACCCCTCCAACGCATTGCTTAGGGGCCTGATCCTTGATTTAAATGCACAGAGGCACTATATACCGTAATTAGTTTTTGAAAGACATCATCTCTAACAAATTACATTGTTGGTTTTCTTTCAGCTGACGGTAATTGTGGAAATCATAAGCAGAAAGAATGAAATAGAGTACATTTCAAATTCTGCATTTAAATTGTATATTTCAATGAGTACTTTAACCACTAATGAGAGAGATTATTTGATTTGACTTGAGAATCCATTGGTTTATTCTTCTCTGCCCTCACACACATGTATTTCGGTACAGGAAAAACCCACTCCTTGATCTCTATGGCCCCTTCCCACATCCTACTCAGACATCACTAGATATCTAAGAGAACAATTTTCAAATGCCACTTACCTAGCTAAACAGGCTATCTAAATATTGCCCACCCTGTACATAGGTAAAAGCAAGTATAGGGTTTAATTATTTGCATGTATTTAGCTCATGCCTTTTCAATGATAGCACAAGGTGAGTTACATTCAGGTATGGTAGGTATTTTCTTGTCCCCAGTAAATGTGCATCCAGTAAAAGTGGATCTATATACAGACAACAACCAACAAGGACTGAATTACATAGTCTGGGTAAACAAATAAGCATGGGTGTAGCTTGCTTATTGCAGCGGTTACTTCCCCTAACTAATTAAGCTTGATATTTCACTTAGATGCAGTTCCAACACTGCTCTCTACATTAATGGTGGGGGTGGAAGGGAAATAGAACCAAAAGGTTACTAAGAGTCAAGAGAAACAGATAAGAATGAGAAAAAAAAAAGTGCGAAGCTTGCTGGGCAGACTGGATGGGCCTTTTGGTCTTCTTCTGCCGTCATTTCTATGTTTCTATGTATAAATGTGAGTACTGCTTAGTAGACATGTGATTCGGCCGAACCTTTCGGTTTGGCCTTCGTTATCGGCCCACCACAGGAAATTTCATTTTCCTGCAGTTCATGACGATTTTTTTCAACCAGGAATCCGTCCAAAGTAATCAAGAACAGGTAACAGGTACTGGAACTCAGGAACTGGAAACAGGAATGCAGGACAGGAGCAAGAACAAGAACCAGGAACAAAGGAATAGCAACTAAGCACATGACAAACATAGAGACCTGTTGCCAAGGCAAGGACCAAATGGCAGGGCCTGCCTTAAATAGCAGGGCCCGGCGACATCATCACCCGGGGCAGCGGGAAGGTTTCCTGCCGCAGCCCCTTTAAAATCAGAAGAAGCGCGTGCGCGCCTAAGGCAATGACTAGGATTACGAGGTGGCGGCGTCTCCCCCACGCGCACATGGGGAGACCTGACTGGGACTGGAGGAGGCCGCGGAGCTGCCGGAGGAACCTGGGGAATAGGTAGGGACGCGGAGGCGGCTGCCTATCGCTGCTAGAGAGGAAGGACCAGGTCCGGGCGCCAGGGTGAGTAGGGCCAGTTGCGGGCCTGCCAAGGCTGGGACATGCAACAATATCAGGAGCAAGGGGTTTCTATTGGATAATGAAGGCATAGCATAAAGGTCAATGATAAGTTTTGATGGTTCATTTTTGTCTTGTAGCTCACAGCTTATTACCCCAATTGCTTTAAGTTTGGGGGGATGGGGAGTGTGGAGGGGTTGGGAAGACAGTTGATATATAAAAGAAAATGATTGCAATGCTTACATTTTCTTGGCTTGGTATACATAAGAAACTGTATATCAAGTCTTTTATATTTTAATTACATATAATAAACAGTTTAAACATAAAACAATTATACATTAATCAAAGATGCAGTATAATAAAAATATACAGGACTACGCTGGCCCTGCGAAGCCCCAATATTCTACTTTATGCCAACTGTGTGCGATCAGGATTTCCAAAGATCTGGGAGAGGGCAGTCACAAAGGGTCTGCCTAGTTCAGGATTCCAAAAATAGCAATACCCAAGCTAGGGCCTTCTTGATGAGCAGGCTAATCATACATCCATCTTGCGCGGTTCTGTCTGATATGAGTGTGGGTGCAAGGAAAACCATAGTTTATGTTGATAAAGGAAACCACGCAGCTTGCTTCTATTTTTGCCAGACCCTTTAAGGAATGGCAATCAGGTTTCCTGAACCAGCAGGCCTAGTAGAGACCAGGTACCTGGGCTTACAGTAGGCCCCCAATGAAAATCCACTTTTGCTAAAGGGTGAAAAGCAGGGCATGCATTCTTTGAACTGCCTCTATTAAGTCTTTCACGTACTCTGGGTTCTCAGGGGGATTGCTCCAAAATACCTATAGTACCTGAATGTAATCCGCTTTGAAATGCTGACAAAAAAAGTGCGAAAAGCGGAATATAAAAATCTAAATAAAAAATATTAAGCATGCCTCTGTATTGGGCTGGTCCAAGCTGTCACAGCTTGCTCTGAGGAGGCTGGGGAAGGTACCAAACTTTGGCAAGGAGCATATTTCAGAGAAAACCGGTATCACAGCTGGAGCAGATGATCTTCAGCCTGAAGCAGCCACTTCCCACAGGTTGAGCCCTTGGGTGCAGGCAACCACCAGGGGCTTACCAAGCAAGAGTTAGGAGCCAGGCATGGAGCAAGCACCACTGGAGACAGGCAGGAGACAGTGAAGAGGCCAAATGAATAGCAGTTCCCCAGAGCAAACTCCATCTGTCAGGCTAGAGCACTGTATGTTTAGCTCCCAGTTTAGGACACACACCCACTGCTGGCCCAACAGGAAACCTTCAAAGGCTGATCTCCCTGTATCAAACAAAGCAGTGTTCCATTCACAATTCTCTATGAACAGGGTCTTTCATTTTCAGTTTAAACCAATTTTGACCCATAAATTCCCAGATTTTTCCAAAGGTAAAAATTGGTTTAAATTAATTTTCACCCTAATTTTAGGCTGATAAAAGAGCAGCACCAGCATTGGAGATGCAGGGTTTTAAGGCCTCATACCATGTCTGGAAACCAAGCCAATGTATCCTGCATTTCAAGTCCTGCCACCCACTAGCAGCTGGATAAATGATATGAAACAACGATGGTCAGTTTTTCTAATGGAGAGAGGTGAATAGTGGAGTGCCTTAGGGATCTGTACTGGGACAAGTGTTGAACATATTCATTAATGGGAAAAGGAGCAGTGAGTGTGGTGACCAAATTTGCAGATGACAAATTATTCAAAGTAATTTAAACATGAATAGAATGTGAGAAATTGCAGGAGATTTGGAAATTGGGCATCTAAATGGCAGATCAAATTTAATAAGGGGAAGCACAACGTGATGCACATAGGGGAAAAAAATACTAATTTCAGTCTCCCCATGGTGCTTGCAGTTTGTGAGCCTGCAAACTGATTTTGAAAGATAAACCTAATGCAGAAGAGTTACTTTGGTGGGATCCACAAGTTTATTTATTTATACTTTTATTTATATTTATCTGTTGTTTGCACAAGATGAACTTCTAGTTCATAAGTACCTGCAGAGTTTGCAGCTGCAAACTTTCCACCACAAAGTACAAGTGGAAGTTAAAAATAAACTCCCCATGTATACTTTGCTAGGACAGCCCGGGCGCTGGTCCTTTTTCCCACAGTAGCAAGGACATTTTCAAAGAGGCTTTCTCTGTCCGTAAACACCCATTTACCTACAGAGAATCTCTTTGATATTGTACCCTATAGAGGTAAATTTGTAACATCATATAAAAGCCAGCAAATATGCACACAAGTTACACAAATTTTAAAAGCAAATTTACATGCATATGTCCGCTTTGAAATTTATGCTGAAAAAACTATGTGCACTCAATTATACTTGCTCTTTGGTTTGTGCAATGTTTTGAGAGAATTTGTGCATATTTTTTAATTAAAATAATATGCATATAAGTGCCAACACTGCCTAGATTCCATCCTCTGTCATGCCTCTCCTCTCTGTATATGCAAGAATGCACAGTAATTTTATACATATATTTATTTATTTTAAAACTTTTCTATACCTTCGTTAAGTTATTGCACCATCACAACGGTTTACATAAAGGCACCAAAGGATATTCAAGGTAAATTGGTATAAATTACAAGTTTTACGTGTGCCAACATGGAACGGTAACAATTTTAATAATATAGCTATATGATGAATAAGGCTTAAATTTTGGTTGAAAAACTGGTAAAAACGATTCAAGTCTGGTGTTAATATGAATTTTGTGAAAAGAAAATGATTACTTAGTGCTTACTACGTTATTACCTGTTTTCGTCTTTCTCTTTGTCTTTATAAAAAGCTTGTTTGAAAAGCCAGGTTTTTAGATTAGTTTTAAATAGCTTCAGGTTACTTTGCAATCTAAGTTCGAGAAGCATGGAGTTCCATAGAACGGGCCCGGCCAGCGATAGGGCTCTCTCCCTTACTTGAGTGAGCCATGCTGATTTAACAGAGGGGACAGTTAGTAGTGCTTTATTAGCGGATCTTAGGTTTCTGTGTGGTACATGTACTCGAAGTGCTGTGTTAAGCCAGTCGGCCTTTTCGTCATGGATTAGTTTATGAGTTATACATAGAGCTTTGAATTGTATTCTTTGTTCAATCGGTAACCAGTGTAGATCAGCAAGTGTTCCTGTGATGTGGTCTCTTTTTTTCTTGCCTGTTAATATTCTTGCAGCGGAATTTTGTAGTATTTGTAGCAGTCTAATGGTAGCTTGAGTAATCCTAATAGCAGGGAGTTGCAGTAGTCGGTGCTTGCAAATAGTTGTAAAACTGTGCGGAAATTGTTCAGGGTAAGTAAGGGTTTCGGTTTTCTGAGAACCATTAGTGTGGCGTAACCTTCTTTTAGTTTCTGTGAAATGTGTTGTTTCATGTTTAGTTCTGGGTCAATTTTCACTCCTAGGTTCCTGACTTTCATGGCTAATTCAGCTGTTTGCTTATTTTTAATAGTGATTGAAGGCTGGATAGGGGGGATATTTTTTCGTTCCAGGTGTAAGAATTCTGTTTTATCGATGTTTATTACTAGCTCCATTTTGTTTAGTAGCTGTTTTATTATTTCAAGATACATATTGGCTAGTTTCAATGTTTCTTCAATGGTGTTTGTGATGGGTAACAGTAGTTGTATGTCGTCTGCGTATATGTAGTGTGTGATTCCGAGTCCTGTGAGTAGGTGGCATATTGGGAGGTAAATGTTAAAAAGTGTGGCTGACAAGGCTGATCCCTGTGGGACTCCTATTTGTAACTTAATTTTTTCAGATAGGGAGTTTTTAATTTGTACTTGGAAAAATCTATTGCTTAGATATGACTCAAACCAGGTTATTGTTTTGTTGATGAGTCCTATTTCTTTTAGTCTATCAATAAATATTTTATGGTTCACGGTGTCAAATGCTGCTGAGAGATCTAATAGAACCAGGATGTAATATGTTCCTGTGTCAAAACCTCTTAAAATATTGTCTGATAGTGCTAATAGTAGTGTTTCCGTACTGTAGTGTTTCCGGAAACCATGTTGTGCAGGATATAATATGTTATAACTTTCTAAGTGCTCCATTAGTTGTTTTTGGACAGTTTTTTCAATTAGTTTGGCTATTAATGGTAAGTTCGAAACTGGTCTATAGTTGCTCAGATTTAGTGGGTCCAGGTTCTTTTTCTTAATGATTGGTTTAATTATGGCCCCTTTTAGTATGTCTGGCATGGATCCTTCTTCTAGGGAGAGGTTGATAATATTAGTGTTGGAGCGACTGTATTGGCTAGTTTTTTTAAATTCTGTTATGGGTATGGTGTCAATTGAGTGAGGAGCCGGGTTCAGTTTTTTTTATCATGTTCTCAACTTCATTTTGTGATATCTATACATATATCGTTCACACAGTTTTCTAAAGGGCCATTTCTGTGGGTAAAGAAAGTCCTATTTTACCTTCAGAAGTTCCTTTAAAAATGTAACCTGCCTATGTACACAATGTAGACAATGCTAGGTTTCACATCAGGAGTTGTCTCTCAGGAAAAGGACCCTGGAGGTATTGTGACACTGAGCTGAAGATTTCAATATATCAGCGGTCAAAAGTGCAAATAGAATGTTAGTAATTATTTAGAAAAGAATAGAAAACAAAATTGCAAATATCAATGAGGTCTATATTTGGACACAATCTGGATAGCAAAGTTAGCTGGATAAACTATAGTCAGCTAAATTTAGGATAACTCTCTGGCCCAACCAGACTTAGGGCCTGATTCACTAAGGCATTTCTTCTTTTCTGTGTCTATGGGAAAATGCCTTGATGAATCAGGCCTTTAGCTGGCTAAATCAACCGGCAAACTATGAATAGCGGAATTAGCTGGTTAATTTAACCGGCTACCTCAACTCCTCCCAGTTATGCCCCCGGAACACCCCTAACTTATTCAGCTTCCCCAGCACAGTGGCAAATGGCCACTCTACCGGCCGCCTCCAGCCCCTCCCTGCCCCTTTCTCTGGGCCTGGCACTTCTGCGCGTTACTCGTGTGGCCAGGCCCCTTTGAAAATGCGCACAGTGCACACAAGGCCTGGCCATGCACATAACTGATTTAAAATTCGGCCGATAATGTTCATCACAAGTGTTAATAGCTGTTTTTCACTCGTCGCCTGCCTTAGTCCGCATAAAGTTATATGCCTCTCTGAGGTCCAGCTTGGAGAAAATCTTTGCTCCTCAAAAGTGGTCAGACAACTCTACTATCAATGGTAGGAGATAGTGGTCCTTTTTTATGATCGACTTTAGGCCCCGATAATCAATGCACGGCTTGAGGGAGCAGTCCTTCTTTGCCATGAAGAAGAATCTGGCTCCAGCGAGAGAGGAGGAAGGACGGATGAAGCCACACCTCAGGTTCTCCGGATATACTCTGTCATGACTTGCATTTCAGGAAGTGAAGGAATAAACTCCCCCCACCCCACCCCCCGCCCCGGGAGCATAGTATTTGGAAGGAGATCGATCCCACAGTCATATGACCTGTGAGGAGGCAGCATCTCCACCTTTTGTTTTAAAAAAAAGTCCTCAAAGTCCACATATTGTGGAGGGAGCCCTGGAACCATGAATGCCACGGTTAGGTAGTGAGGAGGGCCTATCTGGTCCATGCAGGAGTTCATGCAATCTTGGTCCCACTTGGTGAGCTATAGGGTAACCCAAATTGGGAATAGTGTTCCTGAAGCCAGGGTAAACCCAGAACAATGGGGTGAATAGCCCAGGGTATCACATGGAAACTGATCCTTTTCTGATGGAGGAGACCCATACGTAATGTCACCGGGGTAGTGCTCATGGTCAGGCAGAGGATCTCTTTGGATAGACGAGATTATTAGGGGTGATGCTTTTTGGACGGTGGGAATGATAAGTTGGGCCACCAACTCTTCTATAATAAAGTTCCCGCTGGAATCAGAATCCCCAAATGCTAGCATGGAAAAGCTAATGTGGCCTAATTCCAAGATCACAGGTACTAGTAGTTGGGGAGCTGGGATAGTAAGACCTAGGGTCACCTCCCTATCAGACCCTAGGCACTGGAGTTTCTCGGCTTCAGCGAGCATTGAGCCACACGGTATCCTCAATCCGCACAATATAGGTATAGGCCCTGCTGCTTGCAGCGAAGCCTCTCCTCAGGTGCCAGATGGCTGCAGCCTATCTGCATGGGTTCTTCAGAGACTGGGGAAGGAGGAGTCATCAGTGAGAGTGGTTGTTGAAACCAGAGCACCAAGGTGAAGTTTCTTTGCGGTGGGCAATCCTCCTATGCCCTTTGCTGAAGTCAGTGATCATTTTTTTCCGGTGAGGGCTATAACTCCCTCCAAGTAGTCTGTGAGGTTTTGAGCTGCAAGCTCATCCTTGATTCTCAGGGAGACCCCTCCAGGAAGATGATAATGAGACAGTTTTGCCTCCAGTTGAGCTCTGTAGCTAGAGTTTGGAATATTCAGCCAGGGTCCTAGAGCCCTGGCAGAGATGAAGTAGGTCAGAGCCTATAGTGGCTGACCGACCTGACTCTTCAAAGATGATTTTGAACTGGTCCGTGAACAGCTGTAGGTTGTGCAGTAAGGGGTCCACACATTCCCTGAGGGAAGAGACCCACGCAAGAGCTGCTCTGTCCAGCAACAAAAGAATGTACGTCATCTTGGTCATGTCATCTGGGAACAAGGAGGCCTGTAGTGTAAAGTGCATGCGGCACTGATTCAGAAACCCCCTGCACGTCTGAGGCTGTCCAGTGTACTGGAATGGAGCCAGTATTTGAGGCACAACATGAATAGGTTACCAGTGGTAACAGCACTGCTGCGTGAGTTGATGGAGATGCTGGAGTGGACAGGGCGTCCAACCGCAAGGATAGCCAGTTCATGGAAGTTGCAGGAATTCCAGTTTCTTCTGTTGGTCCTGTATTTTATGGGCAAGACCCGGAATGCCCGCAAAGATGTCAAATCCGCCAGGTCCATGGCCTCAGCAGTCTGATGGAAGTGTGGATCCTTGGTCCGAGGTGGAGTTGGTTCAACCTGCAGGGAAGAGCCCCACAGGTCCCCACCATTGGCAGGTAGAATCAGATAAGGCAGATGCCCAGCTGGAGCTTCGCCTTTACCAGCCCATGTTCCCCTCAGGATGAGCCTTGGGTGCCTGGGCCAGCAGGTCTTAAATGGGGGCTTCTGCTGATGGACGGAAGGTCTGTCAAGATTGCTGGGAGGTCCAGGAGAATCCGTATGCAGGCCAGGTTAGAGGTGGGTGGCGTCAAGGAGGTCCGAGAAACAGGCAGTGATCAAGGTAGGTAGCAGTCAAGGAATCCAGAAATCAGGCCAAGGTCAACAGTAGGAATCCGTCCGAAGGGAAGGCCGGGTTGAGAGGCTGGACGGAGAAGTGAGGAGCAACACAGGAGGCAAGGCATACTGAAGAACAAAAGAAACAGCCACGGACTGACAGACAAGACAAGAACCACTGGACTGAAGACACTGAAACTGAAGATGCTGAGACATGCTGAAGCTACTCACTTTACTGGGACAGTAGAGAGACCTGTCGAAGAAGTGTGGAAGTGAAGGTCTGAGAGTCTTTTATTGGCCGTGAGATCATCAGTTTGTGTCATGCAGCTTTTCCCGCTGCGGATTCTTTAAATGTGGCTGTATCGGCCCCACGCATGCCTAGGAGAATGTGCAGTGGCAGGAGTTCGGCGGCGTCCAGCAACGAGACAGTCTGGTAGCATGTTGCCATGAAGACAAAACGGAATTCTTACACCTTGAACGTAAAAACATACATCATATACAACCAACAATTACAATCAAAAATATTCAAACCGTTGAGTTAGCATTAAAAGTACAAAATCTAGGAGTAATAATTGACCCTGAGCTAAACATGAAACAACACATCTCACTGAAAATAAAAGAAGGATACGCGAAACTAATGATCCTGAGAAGACCAAAACCTCTACTAATGCTAAACAAATTTCGCACAGTTCTACAGGCAATGATATTCGCAAGCACAGATTATTGTAACTTCCTGCTTTTAGGACTACCACAATCTACGATTCGGCCACTACAAATATTACAAAATTCAGCTGCTAGAATTTTGACTGGCAAAAAAAAAGAATGACCACATTACAGGAACACTCGCTGATTTACACTGGCTCCCAATTGAACAAAGAATACAATATAAGACTATGTATAATTCATAAACTAATCCACGATGAAAAAGCAGACTGGCTTAATACTGCACTGAGCGTACATGTCCCGCAAAGAAACCTGAGATCTGCTAATAAGGTTTTACTAACTGTCCCCTCTGTCAAATCAGCACATCTCGCGCTAGTAAGGGAAAGAGCACTGTCGATGGCTGGCCCCGTGCTATGGAACACCATGCCTCTCGAAATAAGGCTGCAGAGAAATTTGAAAATATTCAAAACCAATCTGAAAACCTTGCTATTTAAACAAGCTTTTTACAGAGATAAAGATAAGGAGAAAAACAGTTGAAGGATAAGGTTGCACCAAACTAGAAGTTATTATTTGTAACCTACAAATGCATTTTAATGTTAAATTAAAACCGCCTAATATGTTCCTAACAAACAAGCTTAACTTACACACATAGTTTTTTATACTAAATTGTTACCGTTCTATGATGGCACATGGTTAATCTGTAATCTATACCACTCATATTTTTTCATTATCGTGCCTTTTTGTAAACCGTTGTGATGGTTATCCAACTCAACGACGGTATAGAAGAGTTTTTAAATAAATAAATAAAATAAAAGTGTGGTGGAGGCAGGTGCCGCTTTGTCTGGGGCACAGCCTGGATGGTGAGGATGGCGGTTCTCAGGGTTATCCTGCAGAACATCAAACACAATAAATGAACCATAGATCCTACCCAGCATGGCAGTTAATATGTTCTAACATTATTATGTTCTTTTCTTCTATATATATAAAAGGCTTGTATCAGTTGATCGGTCACACTGTCATGCCTGTGGCTACCAAGTGGCATCCAGAACAATAGAATGTGAATTGTGCAAAGACAATATGATCTGTCTGCAAAGCATTGGCACATTCACACACAGACTCCCCCAAACACACATATAGGCACACATGTATACAGACACAGGCAATCACAGGCACAGGCTGTTATTGACCAGACAACCTGAGCAATGCTGTGTAATGTTCACTAATATGCTCTAGCAGCAAAGCCTCATCTCTCATGCTTCCCAACCACAGGGACAAGCATGCATAGGCCCACACAAGCTCATATAAGTGTACACAAATGTGTTCAAGCTCACACAAGCTTGCATATGCGCATGGGCACACACACACAGAGACAGGCACAGATAGACTCACACACACAAGCACAGGCAGAGGCACAAGCACCCACACAGACAGATAGAGGCCCCTACACCCACAGATGCACACTCAGGCTGTTATAGACCAGACTAGCCGAGCAATGGTTCTTGTCTTGTCTGTCAGTCTGTGGCGTTTCTTTTCTTCTTCAATGTGCCTTGCCTCCTGTGTTGCTCCTCACTTCTCCATCCAGCCTCTCAACCCGGCCTTCCCTTTGGACTGATTCCTACTGTTGACGCTAGTGTATACATATTTAGTCAAACAACTTTTGGTACATACCCTGCATCATTTTGGAGTCCTCCTCTGGACAGTCCCTGCCTCTCTATATCCTTTGAGAGGTACAGCTTCCAATGCTCCAGGAAAGGTCTCAACAATGACTTGACAGAGACATTTTCACAAGGATGGTCAATTTTAGTCCTCAAGTGCCACCAATAAGACGGGTTTTCAGGATATCCACAAGAAGAGTAATTTTCAAAGTCATTTCCATGCCTAAAGACAGTGGAAATGGGGACTTTGAAAATTGCCTATTCTATCTGCACATAACTATGCACAGATAGAAAATATGTTTCCAGGGGTGGAGCTGGGGAGGAGTTAACCCTTATGTGTGTAACTTTGAAGTTTCAAAAGTGTGTGTACATATTTTTCCAGCAAAAGTATGCACATAAATAGCAAGTACAGGTCTATGCATGTATTTTTCTGAGTCGATTTTCAGTTTTCCCTTTGAAAACTGACATTGATTGAAACTTCTGCACACAGTTTGAAAGGTTGTCCCCAGAGTACATATAAGATATATTTGCACGTGCTACCTTCATTGCATGCAAATAGGCCATGTATATTTATTGTGGATATCCTGAAAACCAGACCTTTTTGTTGCTCTTCAGGACAAGAGCTGGCCACCCCTGCATTGTCGTCTCCTTTTTTCTTTTGGTTCTGCCTCTCCCTAAGCTTCTTTAGCATTCCTCTGGCCCTTGTTGAACTGTTTCACTAACTCGAGAAGAATTTTCTGTCAATATTAGAAGTGTTAGAATGAACAGCTGTTATTTCCCAGGGCTTTTAAAGGGAATGTGATTGAATAAAATGTAATAAATATAAAAGTCAGTGTTTATTGTACTGTGTGACATGATGAGAAAGGATAAGAATGATTTTGCTGGTTAGTGAAATCTTAGCTATTGTACATGCACAATCGGACGGATTTTAGACGGCCGGCACAAATTTTCGAAGGGGCCCAGCCATGCGTATGAACCCCAGTATGCGCACAAGTGCCAGGCCTTGTCAAAGGGGCGGGCCAGAGGCGGGGTCTGGGTGGGGTTGGGACGGGAGGCCGGCCAGGACAGCGGCCATTAGCCACTGTCCTGGGAAAGCTCGTGCCTGCAGCCAGCATAAATTACTTCTGCTCCCGAGGAGCAGCAAGTAATGAAATAAAACAATTCAGGGCAGGTAGGTTAGTTTTAGGGGGTGGGGAGGAGAGGGGAAGGGAAAGGAAGGTTAGGCGGGGGGTTAGGGAAGCTCTCTCCCAGTCCGCTCCTTAATTGGAGCAGACTGGGAGGGAACTGGGGAAGGCCCGATTGCGTCGCCACGTGGAGTTAGCAAAAGTACACACCCCCCCTTGCGCACAGCTACCCGATTTTATAACATGCGCATGCCAGTGCGCACATGTTATAAAATTGGTGCATCCATGTGTGCACGCTTGGAACCGCACGCACATTATAAAATCTATCCCAATATGAATAGAGTCTGTGTTTCTTGTAGTTATATGGGACTTTGTGACTTATGAGGTTAGGACATTTCAGCTTGGAGAAGAGACGGCTGAGGGGGGATATGATAGAGGTGTTTAAAATCATGAGAGGTCTAGAACGGGTTAATGTGAATCAGTTATTTACTCTTTCGGTTAATAGAAAGACTAGGGGACACTCCATGAAGTTAGCATGGGGCACATTTAAAACTAATCGGAGAAAGTTCTTTTTTCACTCAACACACAAAAAAGCTCTGGAATTTGTTGCCAGAGGATGTGGTTAGTGCAGTTAGTGTAGCTGGGTTTAAAAAAGGATTGGATAAGTTCTTGGAGAAGTCCATTACCTGCTATACAGTAAAAAATCGCGGGAGAGCAGGCACGAGCACAGGACACTCTCCTGTGCGCGCGATACAGTAAATTAATTTATTTAAATTAGGGTCCGCGGTAAAATGAGGCACTAGGGACACTAGCGCATCCCTAGCGCCTCTTTTTGGACAGGAGCGGTGGCTGTCAGCGGGTTTGACAGCCGACGCTCAATTTTGCTGGCGTCGGTTCTTGAGCCCGCTGACAGCCACGGGTTCGGAAACTGGACGCCGGCAAAATTGAGCGTCCGGTTTTCAAGCCATGGGCCGATTTTAAATTTTTTTAATTTTTTTTAACTTTTTTTAACTTTTGGGTCCTCCGACTTAATATCGCCATGATATTAAGTCGGAGGGTGCCCAGAAAAGCAGTTTTTACTGCTTTTCTGTGCACTTCCCCGGTGCCGGCAGCTATCCTGAGGCTTGAGGATGGCATATTTTTATGACATCCCATCACAAATATACTTTTACCTTTATATTGTTTAATTTCCAAAAAGTAAAAATGCAATTTACCCTTTGCTCTTGTTTTAGTCTTTTGCATCCCATCCTTTCCCATTTTGCCTTTCACGGCACCTTATAGTCTTCTGTGCTGTTCCCCAACCTCTTCCTACTTGCTCAGCCTATTTTTAACTTTGTTCTAAAGTGCTGACAATTGCCCCCAGGTCAGCTCTTACTCAAACACTGCAGAGGGGGCAGCATTCCGGTAGAAACAGAAACAGAAGAGCAGATGCCTGAGGCAATTAGCATCACTCCTAAACAGCTTAAGTGAAGAGTGCAGAACTACAGAAAGATGAAAATATGAAAAGCTGCTGGGGGTATTGCAACATTTTTAGGAAACAGAGTGGTATGGTCTTAGGGAGAAAGGCATTAGGCAGGATGGATATGGGCAACAATTTGCTGGTTAGTTAATTGAAGAGTTTATCTACTAGATAAGGGAGCCCTGACCGACGTGCCGCAAATGCGCAGTAGAGAGCAGCTCTACCGCACATGCGTGGGCGAGCACGTCGGCCAGAGTGCCCGAAAAAAAAAAATGGCGCTGGGTTGCTAGGAGCAGCGGCGGCGGCAGCAGCGGGAGGAGCAGTAGCGGCGGCGGCGCGCGCGCGAGGAAGGGTGGCTGGGTTTTTAGGTTGTGGATGAGCTGAAAGGGGAGGGGAATGAGAGGGGGAGTGAGTGAGGGGAGGGGAGGAGAGGAGTGAGGGGAGGGGGGAGGGAGGAGAAGGTGAGGGGAGGGGGGAAGGTGAGAGGAGGGAGAATAGAGGGGAGGAGGAGGGAGGGAGGGAGGGAGAGTGAGGGGAGGGAGACTAGAGGGAGGGAGGGAGAATGAGGGGGAGGGAGTGGGAAGGGAAGGAAATGGACCGAAAATTTTTTTTTAAGTGTAGCCCGTTGTTACGGGCTTAACGGCTAGTTTAAAATAAATATTGAATGAACTTGTCAGACCACCTGCAGTGATGTGCGTCTTATCAAGGGGCACTTATCAGCTCTGCTTTATTCATTGGCACACCTTTTGGTTTTATAAATTAAGGTAACCTCCAGCCCATCACTGACCACCTTTAAGTGATATGATTGTTTTATGAAATTCTCCGGAAGGTGCTTCAGAGACCCTTTAAGTTCAGGGAGACATTTCTGGTACTCCTCATAGCAGGGAATGTGTCATATTTTCTCTAAATTATTTGTTCCATGGCTTTGAAGGAAATGTAAAATAAACATGCTCTGTTTTTCTGTGAAAACAAAGTCTTATTTTATTTTATGGCCACAACAGGAAGTTGCATGTAAAGAAGCACTGGAGTCAGCCAGCCAAACTGTAGTCCTCACTATTTAATCCCCTAATGAACCTTACTATCAGGCCGATTAAGAAAAACGCGCGGGCCACTCTCCTGGGCGCGCAATTCAGGAGGGTGGCCTATGCAAATTAAGGCCGACGGTAAAAGGAGCGGTGGCTGTCAGCGGGTTTGACAGCCGACGCTCAATTTTGCCGGCGTCGGTTCTCAAACCTGCTGACAGCCATGGGTTCGGAAAACGAACGCCGGCAAAATTGAGCATCCGTGTTCCGACCCGCAGGCCGATTTTTAATTTTTTCTTTTTTAATTTTTACTTTTTTTTTTACTTTTGGGGCCTCCGACTTAATATCGCCATGATATTAAGTCGGAGGGTGCACAGAAAAGCAGTTTTTACTGCTTTTCTGTGCACTTCCCCAGCGCCGGCAGAAATTAACGCCAGCCTTTGGGCAGGCGTTAATTTCTGAAAGTAAAATGTGCAGCTTGGCTGCACATTTTACTTTCTGTATCGCGCGGGAATAACTAATAGGGCCATCAACATGCATTTGCGGGTGCTATTAGTTTCGGGGGGTTTGGACATGCTATCACCACTTACCGAATAAGGGGTAAAGCTAGCGAGTCAAAAACGTGCGTCCAAATGCGGGTTAATAGTGTGCTCCACTGGAGCGCACTGTACTGTTTCGGCCTGAAAGGTGGCTATGTGCTGTGCAGCTCATAGAACTATGCTGTAACTTGCAGTCAACATATTTTCTTGGAAAAAAATAAGTTATTTCTCATTAAGGAAGAATAACCTATGAATGCCAAATACTCAGAAGAATTGCTTTGATGGTTTTAGATCAGCCTTCTGTAGGCAAGAGTCCAAATCCCTATCACAATTCAATTAATAAAAGAGAATGGCATCTCATCAGCAGGAGCATTCAGATTCTCCAAACAACCCATTTCTGAGCTTATATAGAGCAGTGGTTCTCAATCAGTGGGGCCGATGCAATACAGTGCGCTCAGCTGAGCTCACTGTATAACCCGCTGTCGGACGCAGGTTAAATAGGTGCTAAGCCACCCCAATGCAATAGGGGTTTTAGCGCCTATTTAACTCTGCGTCAGACGCTGAGTGAATAAGTTAGGGCACATTTATTGGTCAGCTATTAACGCCTGCCTGGATCTTATCGGCGTCAGTGTTCATAACTGGCAGACCACCGGTAACCGCTAGCGCGACCCCCTAATTTGCGTATTGCATGGCGCCCCCCCCCCCCCTTGCGGGCGCCATGCATGCGTTAAAAAGCTTTCCACGAATAATATTGCATCAGCCCCAGTGTGTCACCAACAGGTGGGAGGTGTGTCACCAAACATTTTTTATAGCAAATTTATGCTTCCTAAAACAGCCACATGAGCCTGTTGCTTGAGGAGAGGGCAGAGCAGGCAGTGCCTATGCTTTTTAGTCAAAAACAGTACCCAAATAAAATAGGTACAAGTCTGTGCACATACTTTTTCCAATTCATTTTTCAAAAGGGAATATTTTCCCTTTGGAAATTGGCATAAATGCTATGGGTAAAAACTCTTTGTGGACTTTATACTTCTGCACACAGTTTGAAAGTTGCCTCATAGAAACTGGCTTCTCACTGTTTCAGTATTTGCAAATTTCTGGTTTTAATTTATGGTCCTTCAAGGGACAGTCTGTGGTCTGTGTATGTGACAGAGGAGAGGGATTCTGCTGACTAGCATGTAGGTTCTGTGTAGGGATCTTTAGCGTTCCAGTTTGGTTTGTTTTGTTTTGCTTTTCCAACAGGAAGCGTATTGTGTTCTATATTTGCAGTGTTGTATTTTCATAGGTAGGGTTGTTGCTTTCTCACAGGACAAGCAGGATGGTAGTCCTCACATATGGGTGACATCACAGGATGGAGCCCAATCACGGAAAACTTCTGTCAAAGTTTCCAGAACTTTGACTGGCCCCTACTGGGCATGCCCAGCATGGCACTAACCCTGCAGCCAGCAGGATTCCCCCTTCAGTCTTCTTTTTTCCACGCAGCAGTAGCCTCGCGGTAAAGGAGCTCTGCACAGATTCCTGACAGGAATTTTCCTCACGGAATTACTAAAAGTTAATTTGCCTCACAGGGGTCCCTCCTTTAACTTTTTTCAGACCGTGGTACTCCGGTAAGTCTTTACCCGTTTTTCGTCGATTACCGTCAAGTTTGGCCCTCGTGGACTACTGGCCGTCGACCGTACCATGGCTCGATTTTTTTCCATGGCCATGGCGTCTGGGTTCCGTCGGTGCCCGGACTGTACTCACACCATGTCTATCACAGACCCTCATAAAGTCTGTGTAATGTGTCTAGGACGCGAGCACGATGTCTTGACCTGCATCAAATGTGCCCTAATGACACCAAAAGGTCGCAAGGCCAGAATGGAGAAGATAGAGCTTCTCTTCCTTGCTCAAACTCCGACTCCGTCCATTGCATCGACGTTGTCAGAGCCAGCACCGTCAACTTCGCGCCAGCATCGACCACCGGCTGGTGACCGCCCGGAATAGACGACTTCTTGGCCTTCGTCACCCTCTACTCCCCTCAGGACCGAGTATCTGCAGCTGCTATTTCTGCGAGAAGGTGGGCCTGGCTCAAGTCTTCTGATCTTCGCCCTGAAGTACAAGACAGGTTATCCGACCTGCCTTGTGTTGGAGATAATCTGTTTGGCGAACAGATTCAATGGACGGTGGCGGAACTAAAGGACCATCATGAGACCCTAAGACAGCTCTCTCTGATGCCTTCCAACTATTCTTTTAAATAGCCCTTCAGGAAGGACTCTAAAAAGTCTGCCCGAAGAAGTCCTACCCGCCACCAACCAGATCCCGTGCCACGAGACCTTTTCAAAAAGCACAGTCTCGTCAAACATGTAAACAAAAGCCACAAGCAGCCCCTCAACTAGGGCCTACTTCAGGTTTTTTACTTCCACCTAGAGAGCAGCAGCCAGATCCCACTGCCTCACATATCAATGGGAGGTCGATTGTGCCACTTCCACAACATATGGCACTCAATCACCTCAGACCAATGGGTATTGGCAATAATTGCTCAGGGTTACCATCTGAACTTTCTCTCCGTGCCTCCGGACTCCCCACCTCTGCTGATGTGGAGAACATCCGATCACTCCATTCTTCTGTATCAAGAGGTCTCCCTCCTTCTCCAGTCCAACGCAATAGAACCTGTACCATACTCTTAGCACGGCCTAGGGTTCTATTCCCGGTACTTTCTAATCCCCAAAATATCCGGAGGTGTTCGTTCTATTCTGGACCTACGGGCCCTCAACAAGTACCTCCTGCGAGAGAAGTTCAAAATGGTCACCTTGGGCTCGCTTCTTCCTCTTCTACAAAGAGGAGACTGACTCTGCTCTCTGGATCTCCAGAACGCATACACTCATATTGCGATAACTCTCATCGCAAATACCTGAGGTTTCTAGTAGGCCCCAAGCACTATCAATACCGAGTACTTCCATTCAGCCTAGCGTCTGCGCCACGAGTCTTCACAAAATGCCTCGTAGTCGTTGCAGCCTTCTTCAGGACTAAGGTGTTCACGTCTACCCCTATCTGGACGACTGGTTAGTCAGGGCTCCCACTCAGCAAGCTGCTCTGTCGTCCCTCAATCTAACCTTACACACTCTAATTTCATTAGGATTTCTTGTCAACTACGACAAATCCTATTTAGTCCCATCTCAAACCTTGTCGTTCATTGGGGAAACTTGGACACCTTGCAGGCAAAGGCTTTCCTGCCTCGACAACGAGCACTAATTCTCGTGTCTCTTGCTCACTAGCTGCAGTCTCAGCACTCTGTGACTGCACGCCAATTTCTCATCCTTCTGGGACACATGGCGTCCTCAGTCCACGTCACACTAATGGCCCGCTTGGCCATGACACTCATGCACTGGACTCTAAGGTCACAATGGACTCAATCCATTCAGTCCTTGTCGACCATTGTCCACGTCACCGACTCACTCCATCTGTCTCTCGCCTGGTGGAAAAATCAGATCAATCTCCTCCAGGGTTTGCCCTTTCAGGCTCCAGGCCCTCAAATCACACTCACCACCGATGCTTCCAACCTCGGCTGGGGAGCCCATGTGGCCAATCTGCAAACACAAGGATCTTGGTCTCCAGAGGAAGCCAAACACCAAATAAATTTCCTGGAACTTCGAGCAATCAGATATGCTCTCAGGGCTTTTCAGGATCGCCTCTCAAATCAAGTCATCCTGATTCAGACGGACAACCAGGTGGCCATGTGGTACATCAACAAAGAGGGAGGCACAGACTCTTTCCTTCTGTGTCAGGAAGCTGCTCTCTCCCATTCGATGTACCTCAGGGCCACCTACTTGCTGGGAGTGGACAATGTGTTGGCAGACAAGCTGAGTCGCGTCTTTCAACTGCACGAGTGGTCTCTCAACCCCTCGGTAGCGAACTCCATCTTCTAACAATGGGGATCTCCTTGGATAGACCTCTTTGCCTCTCCTCAAAACCGCAAAGTAGTGAACTACTGCTCTCTCATTCGCAGCAAACGCTCTCAGCCCAGAGATGCATTCTCCCTCTCATGGGCAACCTGTCTGTTCTATGCATTCCCTCCACTTCATCTTCTCTCGAAGACTCTTGTGAAGTTACGTCAGGACAAGGGAACCATGATCCTGATAGCACCTCACTGGCCATGCCAAGTGTGGTTTCCAATACTTCAGGATCTCTCCATTCGCAGGCGCATTCCCTTAGGGATGGACCCGCTTCTGATCACTCAAAACGACGGGTGCCTACGCCATCCCAATCTTCACGCCTTGTCCCTGACAACATGGATGTTGAAAAGTTAATCCTTCAGCCACTTAACCTTTCTGAACCAGTTTCCATTGTCTTGATTGCTTCACGGAAGCCTTCCACAAGAAAATCTTACTCTTATAAATGGAAAAGGTTCACGTCATGGTGCTCTTCTCAGTCCGTTGACCCCTTTTCCTGTCCATTCCCGAAGTTTCTGGACTATCTCTGGCATATATCAGTCAAGTCATAAGACTTCTTCTATCAGAATGCATGTCAGTGCGATAGCCGCCTTCCATAAAGGTATCGGGGATGTCCCTATATCAGTACAACCCCTTGTAACACGTTTTTTGAAGGGCTTGCTCCACATCAAGCTCCACTACATCCCCCGGCCGTAGTTGAGGGATGTAGTGGAGCTTGTCCTGCTTGTCCTGTGAGAAAGCAAATGTTGCTTACCTGTAACAGGTGTTCTCACAGGACAGCAGGATGTTAGTCCTCACGAAACCCACCCGCCGCCCCGCGGTGTAGGGTCATAACGTTTTATTATTTTATTTTTCGGCACTACCTGTAGCTTTTAAATAAGACTGAAGGGGGACCCATGCTGGCTGCAGGGTTAGTGCCATGCTGGGCATGCCCAGTAGGGGCCAGTCAAAGTTCTGGAAATTTGACAGAAGTTTTCCGTGATTGGGCTCCATCCTGTGATGTCACCCATATGTGAGGACTAACATCCTGCTGTCCTGTGAGAACACCTGTTACAGGTAAGCAACATTTGCTGTTTGAGTCCAGGATGTTAGTGCTGTAATGGTATGGCAGGTTTGCTATATAGATTCTAACGCCGGAATTTTAAAATGCCTGCACGTGTAAAAATCGGGGTTAGGGCTGTGGCCGGGCTTCGCATGCACCACGCACATTTTAAAATGGGCCCAGCCACGTGCGTAACCCCCGATACGTGCACAAGTGCCAGGCCTGCTAAAAGGGTGGGGCAGGAGGTGGACCAGGACAGTGCCATTAGACGCTGTCCTGGGAAAGCGTGTTCTGATAGCCAGCCGTCGGTGGAGTTTACTTCTGCTCTGGAGGAGCAGTAAGTACAAAAATAAAAATAAATGGGGATAGGTAGGGTTAGTTTAGGAGTTGGGGAGGAGAGGGGAAGAAGGAGGAAGGACAGGGGTAGGGGTAAGGAAGTTCCCTACCAGTCCGCTTCTTTATTGGAATGGACTGGGAGGGAACTGTGGAAGCCCTACTTGCATCTCCGCATGTATTATTCTAAAATTCCCCCCGCACGTGGAGCAGGCCACCTGCTTGTACCTGCACGCGCGGACATGAAAATCTGGCACGCATGTGTGCACAGGAAACTTATTTTATAACGTGCGCGTGCGCACGTTATAAAATAGCCACATCCATGTGCACGTGCCGGGAACCTCGCACACATGGATGCGCACACGTTTTAAAATCTATCCTTAAGTGTCTTTTTTTGCAGATTTTCAATATTATTTCACAAAGTATCAGGCGGCGGATGGATTTTGAAGTGCTGTTACTGAGGGGATACCAGAATTTGAATATATATTTTTGTATGGTAAGTTGAAAAGGGAAACATTTTACGGTCTGGGGTACTGATATGCTGAGATTGGGGATAAAGTTTCTATGGCCAAGTCCAAAAGCATAGAACGTTCAAGCAGCATTGTCTGAATTATCGGGAAGGCTGCTCACCAAGTAAAAATGTTGCAGTAAGTTTGTTATGGGTTTGACAGTTGCTTGGTTTTGCTTATAAGTATTATTATCCTTAATATAAGCCATGGGGGTAACCTGCATAGAGCGGCAGTTACTACCCCTAACAGATACATGGGGATAACCTTCATGGAGCAATAGTTACTGCCCTGGAACGTTTGCTGGGCAGACTGGATGGACTACTTGGTCTTTTTCTGCTGACAGTACTATGTTACTAAGTTCTATGTTAACATCCTTGCTCTCCTCTATATAAACTCCAGAAGAATTCAAAACTTCTTGAGGTTGACAGTGAGATGCACAAGTTTGTTTATTGTTCTACCCTGAATCAAAACATCAGTCCCAGATTTCTCTCTAATAAAGTAAGTGAAGATTCAAACTTTAGTAAAAGTAATCACATTTAATAACTTTTTACAAGCAGTTATGGAAATTAAATAATATATTCTCTCTTGCATCATTTTTAACAATAAAATAATATTTCAAATTTTTAAAATTCAGTTGCAGAATTCAGTGTGCAGTGTGTCACACACATGAGTGTTGCAGTTGGACACTGCTGGAGAGATAGTGGACCCTTGGGCCGGCCTACCTAGGGAGACAGGGTAGGCCGGGGGGCGGAGCCACAAGCAGAAGGTGTTCAACCAGGGACCTCCCGGGAGGAGCCCGTAGGGCACCGGGTCCCCTGGACTCGGAATTGAGACAGAAAGTCCAGGGGCTGAGATAGGCTAGACCGGGACCAGAGCAAGCAAGGAGGATAGGAAGTCCAAGGTACCCGGGAGGCAGGGGACCGGCTGTACAGGGCCGCGGGCCAGCTGAAGGCAGGGCAGCAGGTGGCTGCAGAGTCTGTAGCAAACCGGAGGCTGAAGCAGGCTGTAGGCTGAAGCGGAGTTGGTAGCAAACCGGAGGCTGAAGCAGGCTGTAGGCTGAAGCGGAGTCTGTAGAAAACCGGATGCTGAAGCAGGCTGTAGGCTGAAGCGGAGTCGGTAGCAAACCGGAGGCTGAAGCAGGCTGTAGGCTGAAGCGGAGTCGGTAGCAAACTGGATGCTGAAGCAGGCTATAGGCTGAAGCGGAGTCGGAAGCAGGCCGGAGTCAGAGGCTGGCTGCAGGCTGAAGCGGAGTCAGAAGCAAACCGGAGTCAGAAGCAGGCAACGTGGAGACCACCAGGAACGCAACTAAGAACAACTATGGAGTTGTGAACCTCGTTGCAAGGCGATGAGAGAGAGTTTGAGCGCCGGTTATATCGGGACTTGGGTGTGACGTCAGCAGCACAGGCGGGGCCAGGCTTCCGGGAGCTGAGCGCTCAAGAAGGATGTCCTCGTGCGCGCGCGAGACTGAAGGGAAGCAGGCACGTAATGGCGACCACCACGTGGAGTGAGAGAAGCCCCCGTGGTCCGGAGCGGGCGGAATGCGGTGATCCCTGAAGCGGAGGTAGGCGGGTTTGGGCCCTAACCGGAGGGAAGCGGTAGAGACCGCAACACATGAGCATCATCTGTCTGTTATGGTTTTGAGGTGTTTGAGTGGATTCTTGGATACTGTGGTGATGACCACTCCCATGGGGAGGAGCCCCGTGAGGAACCACAGTACTAGGCTGGACTCGAGACACGCAAACACAGAGATTTGTCTTTTATTATACAGCTGAGATATACCACCAGAGGTGGCAGTAGTGAGGTGATCCAGAGGTAGCAGTCTTGGGACCCTCGGCAGAGGAGACCCATCTCACAGAGATAGTATAGGGAGATCTGGATGCAGGTTCCCAGTGCAGCAGAGCTGTAGATGAGCAGACTGACAATGTTAGATTACTCACTAAGTTGGTAGCTGTATAGGTGGAGATCCCAGCAGGCAGAAGTAGTTGTTTACAGGCACCGAGCCAGGGAGAGCAGACCCTCGAGGAGCGAGTACGTGATCCCAGATAGGCACCTGAAAGAAAGCAAAGGGCCCCCGAGGAGTGGGTACCAAAGTTAGAGAAATATCCCAAAGGGCAGAGAGGGCTTCCAGCGGCAGCAAGGAAGCGGCAGAGTAGCTCAGACCCGAGGCTTTCCATCCATTCACGATCCTTGCTAACTCGATTAGCTAGCAAACAAGGGCAGGCTAAATACCCGGATGGCATGACATCACTCGAGGGGACTCCCCCGAGGTTCCCGCCATGACGTGCATAAAGACACGGGTGGCATGCGTGCACGCACCCTAGGAGGCACTCAGGAGAAACATGGCATGAGGCTTTGCCATAGCCGTTCTGGGGACGCTGGAGAGAGCGGCATGCAGATGCAGCAGTAGACATCTTCCCGAGGCTAGCGGGGAGAGCAGAGAGAAAGGTGAGGCACAAAGGTCGAAGCCATCTGAGATCGACAGACGCAACAGTACCCCCCTTCAAAGGGCCCCCTCCAGACCTCCTACCTGGTCTTGGTTTCTGGGAATGCGATCTGTAGTATTGAAAAAGCATCTCTTTCTCCAAGATATTAGCCAAAGGTTCCCAAGAGTTTTCTTCAGGTCAGTAACCCTCCCATGACAGGAGGTATTCCCAAACTCAACCTCTCTTTCTCACATCAAGGATGGCATCAACCTTGTACTCGATGTCTTCTTCTGCATCAATAGGTGTAGGTTCAGGTGTCTTAGTGGAAAACTCACTGAGGATGAGTGGTTTCAGTAGCAAGACATGGAACGCATTATGAATCTTCATCGCTGGTGGAAGTTTCAGACTGCACGTGAGAGTACTCAGACGTCGGAGGATGGGAAAAGGTCCGACAAAGCGTGGGGCAAAATGAGCTGATGGTAGCTTGAGTCTTAGGTGTTTAGTAGACAGCCAGACTTTGTCACCAGGCTGGAATTCAGAAGCCTTGCTGTGGTGAGCATCATAGCCTTTCTTTGCTCTTTGTCCTGCTTTTTGGAGCATCTCTTTAGTCTTACTCCATAGTAGTTGGATATCTTTGGCAGTAGATTGAACTGCCAGGGACGACACTGAAAGTGGAAGTGGTAAGGGTGGTAAAGGTAGTCATCCGTAGACCACTTCAAATGGTGTAGATCCAGTTGATGTTGCTGGATGAGAGTTGATGGCGAATTCAGCCCAGGACAACAGTTCAGCCCAGTCATTTTGATGTAAACTAATATAGGCACGAAGGAACTGCTTGAGTGTTCTATTCATTCTCTCAGTTTGGCCATTCGACTGAGGATGATATGCAGAGGTGAAGTCGAGAGAGATGTCAAACTTATTACACAAAGTTTTCCAGAAATTTGCTGTAAACTGAGCTCCTCTGTCGGAGACGATGTGCTTTGGCATGCCATGTAGGCGAAAGATGTGGGTGATGAAAAGTTTTGCAAACTCCATGGCTGAGGGCAAGCCAGGGAGAGCCACGAAGTGAGCCATCTTCGAGAAATGATCCACTGTAACCCAGATGGTATTGTTACCTCCAGAAATTGGCAAGTCTACCACAAAGTCTGTAGCAATGTGAGTCCAGGGCTCATCTGGTACTGACAAGGGCTGAAGCAGGCCCCAAGGACGTCCGGGCGGAGGTTTCTGTCTGGCATAATTGGAACAAGAAGCCACATAGGCGAACGTGTCTTCCTTCATGGAGGGTTACCAATAGTACTTCTGTAGTTTAGCCAGAGTTCTTCGTTGACCAGGATGTCCAGCCAGTTTCGAATCGTGAGCCCATGCTAACAGTTTCTTCCTTAGGTTACCAGGTACAATGGTCTTGCCCGCAGGTACGGGATGTGTAGCTGACAAGATAACTCTCTTCGGGTTGATGATATGCTGAGGTTCATCAGGTACGTCTTCAAAGAGAAATGAGCAAGATAGGGCATCTGCTCTGACGTTCTTATCTCCAGGGCGATATTTCAGCACAAAGTCAAATCTGTTGAATTACAGGGACCATCTCGCCTGCCTATGGTTTAGGCGCTGAGTGTGACGGAGGTACCAGATTTTTGTGATCCGTGAAAACGGTGATCTGATGTTGTGCACGTTCAAGCCAGGGGCGCCACTCTTCAAACGCCATCTTTATCGCCAGTAGTTCTTTATCCCCAATGCCGTAGTTCTTCTCTGCTGGCGAAAAGCATCGGGAGAAAAAGGAACATGGATGCAAGATTTTAGAGTCACTGGACTGGCTTAGCATGGCCCCTACGCCTACATCCAAGGCATCGACTTCCACGATGAAAGGTCATGTCGGATCCAGATGGCGGAAGCATGGCTTACTCGAAAAGGCGTCTTTCAGTTTCTGAAATGCTGTCACAGCTTCCGTAAACCAATTGGCAACGTTGACACCTTTCTTAGTCATTGCTGTTAGCAGAACAGTTAGTGAAGAGTAATTCTTGATGAATGTTCCGTAGTAGTTGGTAAATCCCAGAAATCGTCTAATAGCTTTTAGACCGGTGGGTTGTGTCCATTTTTGAATGCTGTCAAGCTTCTATGGATGCATCTGGAAGCCTTGATTAGAAACAATGTACCCTAAGAAAGGCACAGATTCCTTGTGGAATTCACATTTAGACAACTTGGCGTATAAACGGTTCTCGCGAAGTCTTTTCAGCACTCTTTTGACATCCTCCAGATGTGTGTTCAAGTCCTGGGAAAATATCAAGATGTCGTCTAAGTACACAACGACACATTTGTAGAGTAGATCATACAGAATGTCGTTCATCATGTTTTGGAAGACAGCCGAGGCGTTGCACAGGCCGAAGGGCACCACCAGGTATTCAAAGTGCCCATCCCGGGTATTAAAAGCAGTCTTCCATTCATCGCCAGAGCGGATGCGAACTAGGATATAGGCTCCTTTGAGATCAAGCTTGGAGAATATCTTGGCGCCCTGTAGTCTATCGAATAGCTCAGAGATGAGTGGTAAGGGATAGCGGTCTTTCACAGTGATCTCGTTTAGACCTCTGTAGTCAATGCATGGACGTAGTGTTCTGTCCTTCTTCCCCACAAAGAAGAAGCCTGCACCGGCAGGAGACTTGGAGGGTCTTATGAAACCTTTCTGAAGATTCTCCTGTATGTACTCTGACATAGCTTTATTTTCTACTATGGAGAGAGGGTAAACCCTTCCTTTGGGTGGTTCACTGTTAGGCTTCAAATTGATGGCGCAGTCATAGGATCTGTGTGGAGGTAGTACATCTGCAGCTTCTTTGGAAAATGCATCTTGGAAGGATGCATACTGAGGTGGCAACTCAGGCATCAACGGGGTAGTTGGCATGCAGGGTATTGGAGAGACCTCAGTCAGACATTTACCATGGCAATCTGGACCCCAACATGAAAGATCCAGAGTGGCCAGTTGAATTGAGGCATATGCTTCTGCAGCCACAGTAACCCCAGTACTAATGGGTGCATGGCCTTCTCTAGCACAAAGAAGGAAATAGTCTCTGTATGAAGAGCACTGGTATGTAAGGTCACTGGTTCAGTGAGCAAGGTTACTTTGCCCGGTAGGGGCTCCCCATGAATAGATGAAAGGAGTAGTGGAGATGTCATGGTAGTGGTGGGGATCCGCAAGTGTTCCACTAGATGCTTCAAAATGAAATTTCCTCCTGCCCCAGAGTCCACTAAGGCAAGGGGCTGGTATTCTAGAGGTCCGCAGATTAAGGATACAGGAAGAGAGAGTGGAGGAGAGGGTGCAGTTAGACCTAAGAAGAGTCCTCCCACAGGACTTAGGTCTGCCAGTTTCCCGGACATATAGGGCATGTTTGTACAGCATGACCAGCTTGTCCACAATACATGCATAGTCCCATTCTCTTTCGTGTTCTTCTCTCTTTTGAAGTTAAGAGACTGCGGCCTAATTGCATTGGTTCTTCTTCGCCAGCAACTGGACCTGAGGGAATAGGCCTGGGTGTGGACTTAACTCAAGTTTCTCCCTGAAGTGGTCTTCTGGGAGTCTTGGTCTCTTGAACCTTGTCACGAAGTCGGCGATCAATCCTTGTTACCAACTTCATTAGTTCTGCCAAGGTCTCAGACATCTCATGAGCCGCCAGCTTGTCTTTCAACCGGGAGTTCAGTCCTTCAAAGAAAAGGGTCTTCAGGCATTTAGGGTCCCAATGTAATTCTGATGCCAATGTCTTGAATTCTATGGCAAAGTCTGGTAAAGGTTTATTACCTTGCTTGAGGTGAAGCAACGTAGATCCTGCAGTCGTGTCCTGGGCAGGGTCATCGAATACTGATCTGAACAGTTCAAGGAACCCGGCAAGATCGTGCAGGATAGGGTCATTGCGCTCCCACAATGGAGAGGCCCAAGCCAACGCTCTTCCGTCCATATAAGAAAAGATATAGGTGGTCTTGGCATAGGCTGAAGGAAAATGGTTAGGTTGCAGAGAAAAGTGCATGCAACATTGATTGATAAATCCTCTACATTTCCAAACTTCCCCTGAGAAGCGTGTTGGAGCAGATAGAGGTACAATTGTCTTGACCGTCACTTCTGGCGGTGTAACTTCTTTACCTGTGGTGGTCAGTGTATTCATCTGTGCGTTCAACTAGTTAAAGGTAGTAGTCAAATTATCCAGCGAGTTTTGTTATTCATAGATTCGCTGGGCCAGGCCTGGAATGGCCTGCAATGCAGTGAGCTGAGCTGAATCCAAGGAGTTAGTAATCTGTTATGGTTGTGAGGTGTTTGAGTGGATTCTTGGGTAGTGTGGTGATGACCACTCCCATGGAGAGGAGCCTCATGAGGAACCACAATACTAGGCTAGACTCGAGACACGCAAACACACAGGCTCCACCGGAGCGCAGGACAGTGCGCTCCGGTGGAGCGCACTGTCCTGTAGACTCGAGACACGCAAACACACAGCCCGATACAGTACAGTGCGCTCCAGCGGAGCGCACTGTTAACCCGCGTTTGGATGCGCGGGCTTTACCCCTTATTCAGTAAGGGATAACAGCGTGTCCAACCCCCCCGAAACTAATAGTGCCCGCAACATGAAAATGCATGTTGATGGCCCTATTAGTTATTCCCGCGCGATACAGAAAGTAAAATGTGCAGCCAAGCCGCACATTTTACTTTTAGAAATTAGCGCCTACCCAAAGGTAGGTGTTAATTTCTCTCGGCACCAGGAAAGTGTACAGAAAAGCAGTAAAAACTGCTTTTCTGTACACCCTCCGACTTAATATCATGGCGATATTAAGTCGGAGGTTCCAGAAGTTAAAAATAATCAAAAATAAAAATTTTAAATATCGGCCCGCGGGTTGAAAACTGGACGCTCAATTTTGCCTGCGTCTGGTTTCAGAACTTGTGGCTGTCAGCGGGTTTGAGAACTGACGCCGGCAAAATTGAGCGTCGGCTGTCAAACCCGCTGACAGCCGCCGCTCCTGTCCAAAAAGAGGTGCTAGGGACGCGCTAGTGTCCCTAGCACCTCTTTTTACTGCGGGCCCTAATTTGAATAATTTTTTTTTCTGAATCGCGCACGGGAGAGCGGGCAAGCGCCCGCTCTCCCGCGATTTTTACTGTATCGGCCTGACAGAGATTTGTCTTTTATTATACAGCTGAGATATACCACCAGAGATGGCAGTAGTGAGGTGATCCAGAGGTAGCAGTCCGGGGACCCTCGGCAGAGGAGACCAGTCTCACAGGTTCCCAGTGCAGCAGAGCTGTAGATGAGACAGACTGACAATGTTAGATTACTCACTAACGGCTCGATCCAGTAAGGCCGCGGTAAAAACAGTGAGGTAGTGTCAGGCGCACCCTTCCTCCCCGCACGCACAGTTCTCTTCACTAACTCCCCGATACTCTCCTCTAATCGCATGCAAATGCATGCCGTGGCTGTGAAGCGTTAGGGAAGGGTTATGCCCGCGCAACCCATTTTACTGTATAGGCGCTGTAACAGCGCCTATACAGTAACCTGGGTGCGCTGGTACCTGTCATTTCAAATGACATTTGAAATGACAGGCACCAGGAAGTGTAAAAAAGTTTAAAAAGTGTAAAAAACAAAAAACCTGTGTGTTATATAAAAAAATAAAACAATTTTAAATACCTGTCGGAGGGCCGTGGGTCCAGGCGGCCGGTGGGCGGCGGGCAGCCATCAGCGGCATCCGGTAGTCCCTTCTCCCTTTCTCCCTCCCTCCCCTGCCTGGATGAGCGCCAAAATCGCACGGGCGGGTCGGCAGCGGGGGGGGGGGGGGGGGGGGGGGGCGGCAGCAGGATCCGGGAGCGGCGGGTAGGCAGCAGCGGGGTCCGGGGGGGCAGGGGCAGCGGCAGCGGGGGGGGGGGGCAGCAGCAGGGGGGGCGGCAGCAGGATCCGGGAGCGGCGGGTAGGCAGCAGCGGGGTCCGGGGGTGGCAGCGAGATCCGGGGAGCCAGCAGCGGCAGCATGTTCGATCGCGCAGGCAGGTAGGTGGCAAAGTAAAGATGGCCGCCAGCACGGGGAAATCGTGCAATTGGCCGCTGAAGACGTGATGTCACACCCCGTGACGCCAAACGTCGTGACGTCACGTCTTCAGCGGCCAATTGCACGATTTTCCCGTGCAGGCGGCCATCTTTACTTTGCCACCTACCTGCCTGCGCGATCGAACATGCTGCCGCTGCTGGCTCCCCGGACCCCGCTGCTGCCTACCCGCCGCTCCCGGATCCTGCTGCCGCCCCCCCGCTGCCGCTGCCCTGGACCCCCCGGACCCCGCTGCTGCCTACCCGCCGCTCCCGGATCCTGCTGCCGCCCCCCCCCCCCCCCCCGCTGCCGACCCGCCCGTGCGATTTTGGCGCTCATCCAGGCAGGGGAGGGAGGGAGGGAGGGAGGAAGGGAGAAGGGACTACCGGATGCCGCTGATGGCTGCCCGCCGCCCACCGGCCGCCTGGACCCACGGCCCTCCGACAGGTATTTAAAATTGTTTTATTTTTTTATATAACACACAGGTTTTTTGTTTTTTACACTTTTTACACTTACCAATCAGGCCCGAGCCTTGCTACTTTTTCGTTTGTTTTTTTTTGCCCTGGTCCCGTCCGGTCTCCTGCAGCCCCGTCCGGTCCGGACGGGGCTGCAGGAGACCGGACGGGACCAGGGCGGGTAAGCAATGTTTTTACCCTACACTACACTACACTACACTACACTAACTCCTACTAGGGGGAGGCGGTAAACTAGCAGGTTAAGGCCGCGGCAGAACAGCGGGTTACGGAGGAGATAATATCAGCGCCCGTTACAGTATCGCAGGGGAATAGCTAATTCCTTCATTATACAGCTTTTTCGTTCATTTACATGCCGGGTGCGGAAAGGGTTATGCGTCTGTTTTCAGAAGCGATACGGACGCGTGAAACTGGACACTGTATCGCCGAACTGCCTTGCGCGCCCGAATTGTGCGCTACGAGCACGTTACAGACGGGCAATCCTCGAGCGGACGATACTGGATCGAGCTGTTAGTTGGTAGCTGTATAGGTGAAGATCCCAGCAGGCAGAAGTAGTTGTTTACAGGCACCGAGCCAGGGAGAGCAGGCCCTCGAGGGGCGAGTACCTGATCCCAGATAGGCACCTGAAAGAAAGCAAGCCCCCGAGGAGCGGGTACCCAAGTTAGAGAAATACCCCGAAGGGCAGAGAGGGCTTCCAGTGGCAGCAAGGTAGCGGCAGAGTAGCTCAGACCGGAGGCTATCCATCCATTCACGATCCTTGCTAACTCGATTAGCTAGCAAACAAGGGCAGGCTAAATACCTGGATGGCATGACGTCATCCAAAGGAAAGAGAGTTCCAGTAGTTATGTTTATTTCTATATCTTTCTATTACATTCCCCGGGTCTCTGACTGCATCTCTTGTTACATGATCATCTTCTGATGTGAAGTTTTCAGGCTTGGTGGGTCTTAAACCAGCACTCCATAAGAACATGGCATACTGGGTCAGACCAATGTCCATCAAGCCCAGCATCCTGTTTCCAACAGTGGCCAATCCAGGCTACAAGTACGTGGCAAGTACCCAAAAACTAAGTATATCCCATGCTACTGATGCTAGTAATAGCAGTGGCTATTTTTGAAGTCAACTTGATTAATAGCAAGTAATGGACTTCTCCTCCAAGAACGTTTCCAAACTTTTTTTAAACCCAGCTACACTGACTGCACTAACCACACCCCCTGGCAGAGTTTAATTGTGCATTGAGTGAAAAAGAACTTTCGCTGATTAGTTCTAAATGTGCTACTTACTAACTTCATGGAGTGCTCCCAAGTCCTTCTATTATCTGAAAGAGTAAATAACCGATTCACATTTACCCATTCTAGACCTCTCATGATCTTAAAGACCTCTATCATATCCCCCCTCAGCCGTCTCTTCTCCAAGCTGAACAGTCTTAACATCTTTAGTCTTTCCTCATAGGGGGAGCTGTTCCATCCCCTTTATCATTTTGGTCGCCCTTCTCTGTACCTTCTCTATTGCAACAATATCTTTTTTGAGATGTGGCGACCAGAATTGTCTACAGTATTCAAGATGCGGTCTCACCATGGAGCGAAACAGAGACATTATGATATTTTCTGTTTTATTCACCATTTCCTTCCTAATAATTCCTAGGATTCTGTTTGCATTTTTGACTGCTGCAGCATACTGAGCCAACGATTTCAATGTATGATTTAGGCACTATGATGCCTAAATCTCTTTCCTGGGTGGTAGCTCCTAATATGGAACTTAACATCATGTAACTATAGAATGGGTTAAGTAAGAGAGAAAGGAGAGCGTAAAGTTAAATATAAGCCTGTAGGAAAAGCCATGTTTTCAGTTTTTGCTTAAATTTTATTGGGCATGTTTCTTGCCGTAGCTCCGGTGTCATTTTGTTCCAGCAGCTCGGCCTGGCTATGGTTATTGCACGCTTCCTAGTCGACTCAAGAGTGGTGGTTTTAAGTGTGGGGGTGTGTAGGGTGGCTGCATGTTGTGTTCTAGAGGTTCTGGAGTGTTTGTGGAAGTAAAGATCATTATTGAACCATGTCATGTTTTCATTGTGTAGGGTCTTGTGTATTAGAGATAAGGTTTTGAACATTATTCTCTGCGCAATGGGGAGCCAGTGTAGATCTCTGAGTATGGGAATAGCTGTTCCCAAGGACTGAGAGGTCCTTATCCTCCTAGTTCACCACAACTGGTACTGGAGTAAACTCTCCTCGTCCAATCCAGCAGATCCAAATTATTTTCCATGGCTCTTTTCTTCTTTCTTTCTCTCTAAGTACTCCAATTTAGATTCCTCCATAGCTTATTTTGCTTTGAGCCATATGAGAGGCACTTTTATACACCTACTAAAACCCAAGGGCTTTGATGGTGAGTACCTAATCACTGTCTAAGCTCCCACCTCCCTGCACCTCCAATTATTGGAAAGTTCTTAATTTTGAAGAATAATGAAGTCTAGCTGGCTTTACAGATACAATTTTCAAACTGCCTGCATTGCTGCAAAATCTGTGGGTACCTTTTACTAGTGATCTTTGCCCCAGTTTTCAAAAGAAAAATACATGTGTATTTTTGCTTTGAAAATTGCCTAAGGGAAAAATACCCACAGAGATTTGCATAAGAACATAAGAAATTGCCATGCTGGGTCAGACCAAGGGTCCATCAAGCCCAGCATCCTGTTTCCAACAGAAGCCAAAACCAGGCCACAAGAACCTGGCAATTACCCAAACACTAAGAAGAACCCATGCTACTGATGCAATTAATAGCAGTGGCTATTCCCTAAGTAAAATTGATTAATAGCCATTGATGGACTTCTCCTCCAAGAACTTATCCAAACCTTTTTTGAACCCAGCTACACTAACTGCACTAACCACATCCTCTGGCAACAAATTCCAGAGCTTTATTGTGCGTTGAGTGAAAAAGAATTTTCTCAGATTAGTCTTAAATGTGCTTCTTGCTAACTTCATGAAATGCCCCCTAGTCCTTCTATGCATCTGCTTATGGTGTGGATATTTTTTCCAACCAAAACTATGTACATAGTTTTGAATATCCATAAGAGATGCCATGCTGGGTCAGACCAAGGTCCATCAAGCCCTACATTCTGCTTCTGAGAATAGCCAATCTGGGTCACAAATACCCAACAAATCCCAAAAAGTAGATCTATTTCTTGTTACTCACTCCCAGGAATAGTGATAGCTTTCCCTGGTCTACCCGGCTAATAATGTTTTATGGACTTTACCAAACCTCTTATAAAGCCCACCCTGCTAGTTACCTTGTCCACATCCTCTGGCAAATTCCAAAGCTTGATTGTATTTTGAGTGAAAAAAATACTTTCTATAATTTGCTTTAAATCTGCTGGCTGTTGAAGTGTCACACATTCCTGCATATTATTATATTGCATTGTTTATTGTGTTTATTATAAAAATAAACAGTTGACTTAAAACTGCTGGCTGGTAGTTTCATGAAGTGTCCTCTTGTTTCAGTATTATTTGAAAGTGTAAATAAACATCCTTTATTTACCCATTCAATGCCACTCATGATTTTATAAACTTATATAATATTCTCTCACAGCTGTCTCCTTTCCAAGCTGAAGAACCCTAACATGTGTTCCATCCCCTTTATCATTTTTGTTGCCCTTCTCTGCACCTTTTCTAGTTCCAAAACTGTGTGTTTAGTTTTCTCCCCCAATTCTCTCCATCCTAGGAATACCTAATGTAAAAGGACACATCTTATGGAATTACATGCATACTTTAACCCACGTACAGAATGGGCAGTTTCCAGACTGGTGATTTACATGGTAAAATGCTTTTTACCTACAGAAATCCTTTGTAAATTGCCCCCTGCTCTGTAAACTTGTTATTGCCTGGTTAGCAATGGCCATAGCACAAGTTCAGTAGCAATCACAGCATCATCTTGGAGCTCCCCTGACCTTTCTCAAACTGGTCCATCAAAGCCAGTGTGGGTCAAGCTGCAGAATACTTTTTCACACAGTAGTATTACTGATTCCATATAGGTTGATATAGATGTCCTGCAGAAAATGATAATCTTTGTAGGTTGTGTTATCTTTTGAAGAGAAACCAACAAAATGTGTTGTAGAATATTAACTTGTTTTTTTGTCCCAGTGGTTTTCCTCCTATTCCTTTGGGCTTCCAGCTCATTCAGAACCAGGGCTGGGATCTGGTGCCATTTACAAGCACCCAGAGATTTTTTTCTCCTATTTTATATCCCCTCCAACCAACTTCAGTCTAAGTCATTGCAGTGTCAGTCTTCAGTTGGGCCCATGCACCAGGGCTCCTTCTGGTACCCTGCATTCATGAGCCCTAAAACTGACCACTAGGTGTCACCATTGAATGATGAGCATGATTTCTTCCTTGAGCTGTGAGCACAGCCTCCACAGCAGCTACAGCCCCAGCCAACCTGGGATGGAGACAATCGGAAGGGCTGGTCACAATGTGAGCTTTCTGGATCTTGCTGCCCTCTTTACCTATTTTGCAAAACACTTTGAAAGGCCAGCAAAAATAAATATCACCATCTACATAGACTCTAATTATTTATGAAAAACCCGATGAAATTGTTAGTTAAGGGAACACTGGTTAGTTCTTTTGAACTAGCAAGGGGAAAATATGGAAAGTATGGTAAGTGAGTATAATACTTTATTAGTATTTTGTCTATTTTGTTTTATAGCTAAAGTAGGGCACACCTGTCATTTTGCTGCTGCTCCTGGGCAATGCTCAAGTCACTATCCCTCATCCTGCTGTCTCACAGTGCAACAGGATCCTTGGGTGCTAAAGTGGACCTGGAAGATAAAGGGGGTCCATGCAAACACTAGGAGGTTTGGAGGGTTCTGTACATAGATGCTATCAGAACTCTACCATAAGAATGCTTGACACTTTCTTTTTTTTATTTTATATTTATTGAATTTTCAATTATACAATTGCACAGAAACACTGAGAGAGATATAAAAAAAACCAAAACTAAAAATTAACACAATTGTATATAAAAGAAATCTATTCTCTCCCACTAATAAACATCAAAATAGGGGGGATCAGAAATCAAGGAGAAAAAGAAAGAAACCACATTATAAGTAATAGACAGCATGGATATTATCACCTATAATAATAAACCGAAATATATCCCTATGAAGACTCTGGGTTGGTAGCAGAATTGACCATTCTATAGTGCAAGAATTTTTGCAACTGGTCGGGATCAAAGAAAATAAAGGTATTAGCACCCTGCTTAACAACACATTTAGAAGGATACCTTAAAAGAAAAGAGGCTCCTAAAGCTAATACTTCAGAGTGCATAGAAAGAAACCCCTTTCGTCGATCTTGTGTTATCTTGGCTAGGTCAGAGTAAATTCTGACCAAGCCTCCCAAAAAAGAAACATTGAAATTCAAGAAATAGGACTTCATTACAAAAGAAAATCCTGGTCACAATAGAAAGAAAGCAGCAATGTAGACCTTTCAGACACCTCAATATTAGAATTCTCCAAATAAGAAGTTAAATTCATAGAGTCAACATTTGATTGAGGGTGAACTTCTAAATTAGTACTAGACTTAAAGGGTAAGAACACAATTTGTCAATAGGAGATATCTTCTCTGCAGGAAACTTCAGGACTTCAAAAAAATAATGCCTAAGTGTTAAATGAGGCAGTTCACCCATAACTTTGGGAAAATTTAAAAGTCTCAAATTCAAACACTTGACCAGGTTTTCCAAATTTTCCATCCTCCTGGACAGGGAATGACACTCTTGAATTATAGCAGCATTAACAATCTTTATGCTTTCCACATCACTCTCCAGGGATTGCAAAGTCACTGAGTGCTCCTACAATATGTTCTGGTGATCTAAAGCAACCTTGTCCAACTTCAAAGAAACGTCCTCGACCCGTTGAGAATGGACTCTAAAAGTTTGACATAGTCCTGCTATCAAATCCCAGAGGGAATCAAGGGAGACCACCACTGGTCTGGAAATCGAAGGGGGGACCCCAGAAGAAAACTGCTCACCTACCGGGACAACTTCAGCCCCAAAAGGAGTTGAGTCCGGGGGGGGGGGGGGGGGAGGGAGTGCTGTTTTCTTCTGCTGAAGTTTTAAGATATTGCGATGGCATGGAGCTCACCCCCTCTCCAGACGAATAGCCTACAGCACCCTCCACGCGGGACGCAGCAGTGAGGGAATCAGAACGCGCTCCTGCTGTATCGGCGTTCATCTGGGACAGCACAAGTGTCAGAGAGCATGTATTGGGCGGGCTGAGGGACATTTCCCTAGGCAAGAACAGAACTCCTCTCTCTCACCAACGGGGCTCAAAGCCGGCAAATCAATGTTAGAAACGGCATATTCAGGGATGGTCCATTGGTCCTAGGGAATTGAAGGTTCGGAAGAGTACACCCTCACTTTCCTCTTCCTTTTGTGAGGCATCGTGGTAAGAAATTGTAACAAACAGCCAGTAAGTGGAGAGCAATGGGAATACGTGACCATTCATGCTGCCATCTTGGGTTCCCTGCTTGACGCTTTCAATGACTGTGTGTATATTTTCATGTGAGTACAAACATTTCTGAAATGCACATATATCTATGAATGTATGAGATGTCTCTCTTGCATGCACATAGTCAAGTCTTATTTTGTTGATGTTGACTATCCATGCTGTTGACATTGCTGGCTGTGTTCATGTGTTAAAGTATTTTTTCTCCCATGAGAAGCAGACACATGAACCCAAGAGCAATAGATAGTCAGGAAAGAAATGCAATCACATGACCCAGGAAAAAGAAACTCACATAGAAAAAAAAAGTTAGACAAAAATAAAACAAAAATCCACAAGAAAAAAAGGGGTCCCCGGCTAGAGTTCTGGGACAGGGAGGGACTGAGCTCCACCCAGATCAACCTCACCTTTTCAGCCTTAGATAAGGGCAGAGGAATTCAAACCTAGGGAATTGGTGGCTGGTAAAAAGTCAGAAGGAAGGATTCCAGTGAAGAGACACCAAGCAGAAGGCTACAGACTTTGGCCAGTACACACAAGAGTAGAACAAGACTTGAACAAGAACCAGAGTAACGGAGACTGCAAGAAGGATCAGAGTCTATTCCAAGCTGAGGCACATTACGCAGAGAGGCAGGCTTTTTAGCTGTGGCAGTGCAGGGAACATGGCCACCAGCAGGACCTCCAAGCATTGGACTTGCAGAACTAAGCAACAGGGAACATGGCCCACTGAAGGCCCCTCTTGGTGGAAAGGAGCACTGCTCACAGATCCTCACATTTTGTACCCGCAGGAAATTTCAAAGTGAAAATGCACAAATACTTTCCCTTTGAAAATTGATATAAAGGCCAGAAGTTAAAACGTACCTGCGAACTTTCCCAATACAGAGTCTGAAGATTGGACACAGGCTACACACAGGTTAGGACTGTTCAGCGTGGAGAAGAGAAGGTTGAGGGGGGGTATGATAGAGGTGTTTAAAATCATGAGAAGTCTAGAACGGGTAAATATGAATCGGTTATTTACTCTTTCGGATAATAGAAGGACTAGGGGACACTCCATGAAGTTAGCATGTGGCACATTTAAAACTAATCGGAGAAAGTTCTTTTTCACTCAATGCACAATTAAACTCTGCCAGGGGGTGTGGTTAGTGCAGTCAGTGTAGCTGGGTTTAAAAAAAGTTTGGAAACGTTCTTGGAGGAGAAGTCCATTAACTGCTATTAATTAAGTTGACTTAGAAAATAGCCACTGCTATTACTAGTAAGAGTAGCATGGGATAGACTTAGTTTTTGGGTACTTGCCAGGTTCTTATGGCCTGGATTGGCACTGTTGGAAACAGGATGCTGGGCTTGATGGACCCTTGGTCTGACCCAGTATGGCATGTTCTTATGTTCTTACCTGCAAGCTTTGCACCAGTTTTCAAAACGAAAATACGCATGTACTTTCTCTTTGAAAGTTTCCAGGGATACAAAGTATGCGCAATCACTTGTGCTTGTTTTCTTCTGCCAGTAGATTTTTGCTGGAAAAATGCAGGAAATTTCTCAAATGCCATCTATACACATAGAGGTCCCTATTCAGAGGCATACATCCGGATAACCCATAAGTTATCTGGCTAAATGCTGATTTTTGAATATTTTGGACACGTATCTGGCTAAACTTTAGCCAGATATCTTTTTATATGGCAACAATGTAGGCAGCTAACACAGGGTCATTCTGGGGGCATTTCTAAGAGAAGTTAGCCAAATAAGTTATCCACTTAACTGATATTCAGAATTAGCCAGAAAACATATCCAGCTAACTTTGGTCATGCCGTAGAACTGTCTTAAAGTTAGCTGGATACATTTATCCAGCTAGCTTTAAGATAGCCATCTATATTCCATAGTTTGGCTACATCACTGAATATCCCACCAAAATTATACAGATACATTTATCCTGCTAACTTTGCAATCTGGCCAGTGACTGAATATGACCTCATAATTTCTCCTTCCCCACCTAAACATGCCCTGGGGAATGCTTCCTCTCAATACAGTTAAAAGTACACGATATAGATAGTGCACAGACTTTAACTGCAAGGAGGGATGGCAATTTTCAGACAGCCAATTCACATGCATAAATCATTTTGAAAACTGTCCTCCTCGTGTCTAATTCAAGTAGTTTCTCATGCTTGTCCCTGCACATGACATGAGCTAGACAATGTCCATGCAGATTCACTGTGGGTCACCTAAACATATGTTCGTGATCTTAAATATGCATATAATCATTTTGCTGAAAGCCAACAGAAACATTGATGAAAATGGGTGGAGGGAATGAGTAGTAGGAGTATGTCATAAAAATGTTTTATTATTTTTCTTTTCAGCCCACATACCATCTGACTCCTCCACCAAGAGAAGCAAGGAGGAGGAACAGCAGGAACCTGTCCAAGTCTGATACAAACCATAGAATCCCACACAGAGAAAGCAGAAGCCAACAGTATAATGCCTACATTCTTCGATGTTCTTGTATTTAACAGTATTAATCCTAGGTTTCCTTTCATCATTTGACCTAAGATATATTTAATTCTAAAATATAAAATATAGAAAGTATTAGAATTAAATGTATTAATCTTTACAAATTAAGAGTGTGAAAGATTCCAAGTCATTAGCCACAGCCTAGTTAGTTTTGATGTTCACGGTGCTAACAGATTACTTACTTAAAATTATTTACATCCCGCACTTTCTCAGAATCAAGGCGGATTACAAAAGTACATTCATAAAAACACACATAAAAACAACATTCACATCACTAAATCAACAGAGCTTGGCCCTAGATAGTCGCATCCAAATATATCCTAGCCATTAAGTATCCTTTCCAAAAAAAGGGGCACCAAACAGATCAGACACTGGTTAAAGTACGTCATTCAAAAGTCATATTAAACAGTAAAGCTTTTATTTGTTGTTTTTTTAAAGTGTGAGTGCAAGTTATCAGACATAGCTGCTCAGGAAGAGCATTCCAAAATAATGGCCCTGTGATAGAAAACGCTCTATCGACATGTTTCTATCAAATGTTCCAAATGAGGTGATAGGATTTCTAAAAGGCCATGCTGTGCTGAGCACAATGTTTGCACTGGATGGTAAATTTGCAGCATTGCGCAGACCCTTGTTTGTGCTTTGTTACCCAACAGCATATGGATTAGAATGGTGATTTTGTACCTTATCCTCCAATGAAGTGCTTGTAGGAGTCACATGATCTCTACTACTGGTGCCAGACATAATACGAATGGTAGAGTTCTGAACAATTTGAAGAGCATGAATTGTACTTGCCAGAAGCCCTGCATACAATGAATTGCAATAGTCTAGACTGCATAGTAACAATGCTTGCAATACAGAGCAGAAATCATGTCCATTCAATAATGGTCTCAACTGGCAAGGCATTTAGAGTTTATAAAATGAGGCTGTCAAGACTGTCTTAATCTGAGCCTGTCTGAATGGAGAGGCTAGCTTCAAAAATGGCTCTAAAATTACTTACTTGGTTTACAATGGGATTCTTGCTGCTTTCAAGTTCAGACTTTACTAGAAGACTCAGAGAGAGTTCTACTTAAATCATTACCTCTGTTTGATCAATATTGAGGACAACCCTGCTATGCCATAACCATTTTCTCACAGATGTCAAGCACATTGAAACCATCTCAAATGTTGCCTTCCAAGTTGACATCATGTGTACAAAAAAACGAATGTCATCACCATGCAGTTTGACTTGACAATGTGCTTCTGAGAATTCTGGACATATTATTTGAAAGCAGTCTGTGTTTTTGACCCCAAATTAAGGCAATTTTCAAAAATGGCTTTTTTTAAGTAGCAGCTTCTGTGTGGCCTCAAATCTCTTTTAGATAATTGAACAATACTTCAGTTGCTTATTTTACCATTATTAGATTATTGAAATTTCATCTATTTGGGGCAAACTTCCTGTGATTTGAGGGCACTCCTGTTACTTCAAAATGCCACAGCAAGGCTCATTTCTGGAAAGAGCATAAGAGGTCACATTACGCCTATTTTGATTGTGCTTCACTGGCTACCTGTTTAATATGAAATTGCTCATTTGGTCCATAAACTACTTAGTCTAACTTTATTACCTTAGGCATATGCAATGTTGCAATTGTATAATCCCACACATGTTCTTCAGTTGTCTTGGTGGGATTTACTTGATGTACCACATGTGTAGGTTGTGTGCCTTGCTGAGACGAGGGAACCTTTTCAGCGGCTGCACCGATGATTTGGAACGCATTACCAGAAAAACTGCATCTTAGTACCTGTACTAAGATGTTTAAATTATTGTTAAAGACATTCTTATCCAATTAGACCTTTTATTGAGCTGTTCCTGCTGTGGCACCAGTTATGGCCTTTTTCAGTTTTATAATGGTGCCAGCTTAGTCTTTTTGGTTTTACCGTATTTTATGTAATGTTCACTTCTCTGTTTTGTATTGGATATATTATTCTGATTGTTTTATATTGTATGTTGCTTAGGGCATTTGCATAAAAGACTGGATTTTAAAACCCCGGTGCACATAAATCCCGGGATGTGTGTAAGTGCCGGGGCAGCGCCATTCCTCACTCTCCCGGCTGCCAGAGTGCACAACTTACTTCAGCTCGGGAGTTGAAGTAAATTGCGAATAAAAGGTAAAAACCTAAAAAAATTTTGATTTAGGGGTTGGGGAGGAAAGGGGAAGGGGAAGGGAGAGTAGGGTAGGGAAGTTCCCTCCCAGTCCACTCCTCAATTGTATAGTGGACTGGGAAGGAACTGGGGAAGCCCATGATGTATCGCCACGCGAATTTGCACATTTGTACCCCCCTTGCATGCGCGGATTATAAAATCCAGTGCATATATGTGTGTGGCCCGCTGATTTTATAACATGCGCATGCTGGTGCCCATAGTGCCCACATCTTATAAAATCGGTGCATCCATGTGCGCACGCACTGGGAAGTGCACGCACATGGATGCGCGTACACCTTACAAAATCTACCTTTTAGCAACTAATAAATGCAAAAATAAATAAAATTTATGCCTAATCCTGATAATTTAGAGTGATGTCATGTATATTTATTAAACAACGTGGCAGAAATGCCAGTTGAAAGTTATTTCCAAGGGGAATTACCATTCCCAATTCTTACTTATTGGGCATGATCAAACAAGAAAGACGTAAAGCAGTAAGAACATAAGAACATAAGAAAATGCCATACTGGGTCAGACCAAGGGTCCATCAAGCCCAGCATCCTGTTTCCAACAGTGGCCAATCCAGGCCATAAGAACCTGGCAAGTACCCAAAAACTAAGTCTATTCCATGTAACCATTGCTAATGGCAGTGGCTATTCTCTAAGTGAACCTAATAGCAGGTAATGGACTTCTCCTCCAAGAACTTATCCAATCCTTTTTTAAACACAGCTATACTACCTGCACGAACCACATTCTCTGGCAACAAATTCCAGAGTTTAATTGTGCGTTGAGTAAAAAAGAACTTTCTCCGATTAGTTTTAAATGTGCCCCATGCTAACTTCATGGAGTGTCCCTAGTCCTTCTACTATCTGAAAGAGTAAATAACCGATTCACATCTACCCGTTCTAGACCTCTCATGATTTTAAACACCTCTATCATATCCCCCCCTCAGTCGTCTCTTCTCCAAGCTGAAAAGTCCTAATCTCTTTAGTCTTTCCTCATAGGGGAGTTGTTCCATTCCCCTTATCATTTTGGTAGCCCTTCTCTGTACCTTCTCCATCGCAATTATATCTTTTTTGAGATGCGGCGACCAGAATTGTACACAGTATTCAAGGTGCGGTCTCACCATGGAGCGATACAGAGGCATTATGACATTTTCCGTTTTATTCATCATTCCTTTTCTAATAATTCCCAACATTCTGTTTGCTTTTTTGACTGCCGCAGCACACTGAACCGACGATTTCAATGTGTTATCCACTATGACACCTAGATCTCTTTCTTGGGTTGTAGCACCTAATATGGAACCCAACATCGTGTAATTATAGCATGGGTTATTTTTCCCTATATGCATCACCTTGCACTTTTCCACATTAAATTTCATCTGCCATTTGGATGCCCAATTTTCCAGTCTCACAAGGTCTTCCTGCAATTTATCACAATCTGCTTGTGATTTAACTACTCTGCACAATTTTGTGTCATCTGCAAATTTGATTATCTCACTCGTCGTATTTCTTTCCAGATCATTATAAATATATTGAACAGTAAGGGTCCCAATACAGATCCCTGAGGCACTCCACTGTCCACTCCCTTCCACTGAGAAAATTGCCCATTTAATCCTACTCTCTGTTTCCTGTCTTTTAGCCAGTTTGCAATCCACGAAAGGACATCGCCACCTATCCCATGACTTTTTACTTTTCCTAGAAGCCTCTCATGAGGAACTTTGTCAAACGCCTTCTGAAAATCCAAGTATACTATATCTACCGGTTCACCTTTATCCACATGTTTATTAACTCCTTCAAAAAAGTGAAGCAGATTTGTGAGGCAAGACTTGCCCTGGGTAAAGCCATGCTGACTTTGTTCCATTAAACCATGTCTTCTATATGTTCTGTGATTTTGATGTTTAGAACACTTTCCACTATTTTTCCTGGCACTGAAGTCAGGCTAACCGGTCTGTAGTTTCCCAGATCGCCCCTGGAGCCCTTTTTAAATATTGGGGTTACATTTGCTATCCTCCAGTCTTCAGGTACAATGGATGATTTTAATGATAAGTTACAAATTTTTACTAATAGGTCTGAAATTTCATTTTTTAGTTCCTTCAGAACTCTGGGGTGTATACCATCCGGTCCAGGTGATTTACTACTCTTCAGTTTGTCAATCAGGCCTACCACATCTTCTAGGTTCACCGTGATTTGATTCAGTCCATCTGAATCATTACCCATGAAAACCTTCTCCATTACGGGTACCTCCCCAACATCCTCTTCAGTAAACACCGAAGCAAAGAAATCATTTAATCTTTCCGCGATGGCCTTATCTTCTCTAAGTGCCCCTTTAACCCCTCGATCATCTAAAGGTCCAACTGACTCCCTCACAGGCTTTCTGCTTCGGATATATTTAAAAAAGTTTTTACTGTGAGTTTTTGCCTCTACAGCCAACTTCTTTTCAAATTCTCTCTTAGCCTGTCTTATCAATGTCTTACATTTAACTTGCCAATGTTTATGCTTTATCCTATTTTCTTCTGTTGGATCCTTCTTCCAATTTTTGAATGAAGATCTTTTGGCTAAAATAGCTTCTTTCACCTCCCCTTTTAACCATGCCGGTAATCGTTTTGCCTTCTTTCCACCTTTCTTAATGTGTGGAATACATCTGGACTGTGCTTCTAGAATGGTATTTTTTAACAATGACCACGCCTCTTGGACATTTTTTACTTTTGTAGCTGCTCCTTTCAGTTTTTTTTCTAACAATTTTTCTCATTTTATCAAAGTTTCCCTTTTGAAAGTTTAGCACGAGAGCTTTGGATTTGCACACTGTTCCTTTTCCAGTCATTAAATCAAATCTGATCATATTATGATCACTATTGCCAAGCGGCCCCACCACCGTTACCTCTCTCACCAAGTCCTGTGCTCCACTGAGAATTAGATCTAAAATTGCTCCCTCTCTCGTCGGTTCCTGAACCATTTGCTCCATAAAGCTATCATTTATTCCATCCAGGAACGTTATCTCTCTAGCGTGACCCGATGATACATTTACCCAGTCTATATTGGGGTAATTGAAGTCTCCCATTATTACTGCACTACCAATTTGGTTGGCTTCCCTAATTTCTCTTAGCATTTCACTGTCCATCTCACCATCTTGACCAGGTGGACGGTAGTATACCCCTATCACTGTAGTCTTCCCTGATACACAAGGGATTTCTACCCATAAAGATTCAATTTTGTATTTAGTCTCATGCAGGATGTTTATCCTGTTGGACTCTATGCCATCCCGGACATAAAGCGCCACACCTCCTCCCGACTGCTCCTCTCTGTCATTGCGATATAATTTGTACCCCGGTATAGCACTGTCCCATTGGTTATCCTCTTTCCACCATGTCTCTGAGATGCCAATTAAGTCTATGTCATCATTTACTGCTATACATTCTAATTCTCCCATCTTACTTCTTAGACTTCTGGCATTAGCATACAAACATTTCAAAGTTTGTTTTTTGATTGTATTTTTATTCTGCTTTTTAATTGATAGGGATAAGTTAGAATTTTTTAGCTCAGGTGAGTTTTTAGTTACAGGCATTTGGACTACTTTTCTAATTATTGGAACCTCACTGTCGGGATGCCCTAATTCTAGTGCATCATTAGTATCCTTTAAAGATACATCTCTCCGAACCATGCGCTGCTGAGCGACTGTCGGCTTTCCCCTTTGTTCTAGTTTAAAAGCTGCTCTATCTCCTTTTTAAGGGTTAGCGCCAGCAGTCTGGTTCCATCCTGGTTAAGGTGGAGCCCATCCCTTCGGAAGAGACTCCCCCTTCCCCAAAAGGTTCCCCAGTTCCTAACAAAACTGAATCCCTCTTCCTTGCACCATCGTCTCATCCACGCATTGAGACTCCGGAGCTCTGCCTGCCTCTGGTGACCTGCGCGTGGAACAGGTGAGCAATATTTCGTGATTGACCAATTCAAAATAAATAATAGTAAATCTAAGATGTATTTAACATCCTGATCAAATCATCTTAATGTATCCAGACTCGAGAGTGTGTGTTTCGGTGTTGCATTATTTTCAAAATCCAAATTGAATCTGGTCTAAAACTAGATGTTCTTTTAAATGCTCATTTAGCTGTTTTAAAGCTGTCTCAACTACCTTTACAAGGAATGGTAGCAAAGATACTTACCCAATAGTATAGTAAACTGTAGCTGTGTTGTCAAGTTGCTGGTGGATGTAAGCATATTAGGCGGCAGCAAATGAATAAGGATAGGACTTGCGCTAGATATGTTTTAGAGCTAGAATTTCAGTCAGTGTTAGATTCGTGGACCCTTGAGCAGTCTAGGACAGATGAAGATGCACTGTGGGTGGCCCACAGTGGATGTCGAAGCCGGGAGGCAGCACAGGCAGGAGACCAGGAGGATCGTCACCACTGGAGACGCGAGTTTCCCCCCAGGAGGAGCCCGTGAGGACCCAGGCCTCTTGGACATACGAGCAGTCTCCTGTGGGCAGGTGTCGGAGGAGGAGTTCCAGAGGATAGAGGAGAGTAGAGCTGGAGCCAGGAGGCCAACCGGAACTTCACCACTGGAAGCCCGTGGTCCCCCGAGAGGAGCTTGTGAGGACCCGAGCTGCTTGGACTTAGGCAAGACCTCCTGGACGAAAGCCGAGGTCAGAAGCCAGTGGACGAAAGCCGAAGTCAGAAGCTAGGAACAGCAACTAGCAACTAGGGAGAGTGAACCTCGTTGCAAGGCAAGGAGAGGCTTGTCAAGCCAGTTTAAATACTGGTAGCATCTGACGTCACGTCCGGAGGCGGAGCAGGGTTTTCCTGCGCTGGTCCCTTTAAATGACAGAGCTCCTGTGCGCATGCGTGCCTAGGGGGCAGGACCAGCCCAAATGTTGGTGGAGTCTCCCTCACCGAGGGAATGCTGGAAAGAAGCTCGCTGGCCTAACCAGGCCTCCGGGATGCCGCTGCAAGACATCCCAGGGTAGGTGCGGGACCGGTCCATGGACCTCCGTGGGTCGGGCGCACAACAGTACCCCCCCTTCTACGCCCCCTTCCTGGGGGCTTCGGCTTAGCAGGGTGGCATAGATGAAACTGTTGAAGAAGAAATTTATCTAAAATGTTGGAGGCAGGCTCCCAAGAATTCTCCTCAGGTCCATAGCCCTCCCAGGAGAGGAGATATTCCCATCGTCTGAGGTGGAATCGCACATCTAATACCTCTTTTACTTGGTAGACAGTGTCCTCCTGAGCCGCGGGGGCGGCAGGTTCAGGGATCTTGTTGTAGAAGATGGACAAGACCAACGACTTGAGCAACAACACATGGAAAACGTTATGAACCCTGAGCGTAGACAGAAGGCGGAGACGGTAGGAGATAGCACCCACCCGTTCTGTGACTGGGAACGGGCCAATGTACCTCGGAGCCAAGTGCATGGAAGGAACCCGCAGGCGAAGGTGTTTGGTACTTAGCCATACCTTGTCCCCGGGAAGGAATGCTGGAACCGGACGTTGTAGACTATCCGCGTACCTCTTCGCCATGACTGCCGTGCATTGAAGTTTCTCCTGAGTAGAGCCCCAGAGATTGTGTAACTGTTGGGCTGTGAGTTGCACGGCTGGTGATGGTACTGCCAATAGCAAAGGCAAAGGAGTTCTGTGACGTCTCCCATAGACTATTTGGAAGGGAGACCTGCCGGTGGCTGAATGCCTATGGTGGTTGTAGGAAAATTCTGCCCAGGGGAGTAAGGCCACCCAACTGTCTTGTAGGTCTCTCACAAAGGCTCGGAGGATGGTTTTCAAGGTCCGGTTTGTGCGCTCCGCTTGGCCATTGCCTTGGGGGTGAAAGGCGGTCGTGAAGTTCAATTGGACCCCAAATTTCTTGCAGAGTGCTCTCCAATATTTAGCCATGAACTGCGAGCCCCGGTCGGAGGCAATATGGAAAGGAAGTCCATGTAGGTGAAAGATGTGCTGAGTGAAAAGGCAGGCGAGCTCGGGTGCCGTCGATAATTTAGTGAGGGGGACGAAGTGGGCCATCTTCGAAAACCTGTCGATTGTGACCCATATTACTGTTTTCTCTTCAGATGGTGGTAAGTCCATGATGAAGTCGGTAGACAAATGGGGCCATGGTTCAGTGGGAATAGGCAATGGTTGAAGAAGACCCCAAGGGCAACCCGTCAGAGTCTTCTGTCGAGCGCAGGTCGGGCAGGAACTGACATAGAGACAAACATCTCTCCTGACCTGAGGCCACCAGTAATATTCGGTTAGCAGATCCAGGGTCCAAGCGACCCCCGAATGACCTGTGGTCAACGAGTCATGAGCCCATGACAACACCTTCTTGCGTAGGTGAGCCGGCATGACCGTCTTACCCATAGAGACCACCTCAGATGCTGCAAGAAGGACCTTGGCTAGATCGAGGATATATTGAGGCAGATTAGGGTTATCCTCTGTCTCTGCCGTGTGAGAGAGGGCGTCCGCTCTAATATTCTTGGAGGCTGGCCTGTACTGGAGGAGGAAATTGAACCGGCTAAAGAAAAGCGACCATTGGGCTTGTCGAGAATTAAGGCGTTGTGCTCAGCACAAGAATTCCAGGTTCTTGTGGTTTGTATAGATGATCACAGGGTGTTGGGCCCCCTCCAGCCACTGGCGCCACTCCTCCAGCGCAAGCTTGATGGCCAGGAGCTCCTTATCACCAATACTGTAATTTCTCTCTGCCAGAGAGAATTTTTCGAGAGAACTAAGAACATGGTAGGGGTTTGCCCTTAGTGGATAACTGGCTCAGGACAGCCCCTACCGCAAGATCAGATGCGTCTACCTCTACGATAAACTGGCGCTTCGGATCTGGATGGTGGAGACAGACATCAAGAAGAAAGGCTTCCTTCAGCCTCTGGAAGGCACTTGTCGCAGTTGGGGACCAGTTCCTAGCATCGGCACCCTTCCTGGTAAGGGCCATAAGCGGTGCCAGCATCTGGGAGTAATGAGGTATGAACTGGCGATAGAAATTAGCAAAGCCAAGGAAGCGCTGTAGCGCCTTAACCCCTACTGGCTGTGGCCAATCCCTAATGGCCGCCACCTTATCAGGGTCCATGTGGAAGCAACTATGTATCCGAGGAAGGACAAGGATTCCTGCTCGAACTGGCACTTCTCTAACTTGGCAGAAAGACAATTGTCCCAAAGTTTCTGTAGCACTTGCCACACTTGTACGCGGTGCATGGACAAGTCTTTAGAATAAACCAATACATCATCAAGGTATACTATGACAGAGGTATGCAACATATCCCTCAAGACCTCATTCATAAGGTTTTGAAAGACCGCAGGGGAGTTGCATAAGCCAAAGGGCATAACTAAATATTCGTAGTGCCCGTCTCTAGTATTGAACGCGGTCTTCCATTCATCGCTGGGTCGTATCCATACCAAATTATATGCACCCCGGAGGTCCAGCTTGGTAAAGACCTTAGCTCCTTGGAGCCGGTCTAGTAGCTTGGAAATCAGAGGCAAAGGGAACCTGTCCCGCCGTGTGATAGCATTAAGGCTGCGGTAGTCGATGCAGTCCTTCTTGGCAACAAAGAAGAACCCGGTCCCGGCGGGGGAATTAGAGGGCCGAATGAAGCCTCTCTCCAAATTCTCCTGGATGTATGACTACATGGCTCGGGTCTCCGGGAGCAAGAAGGGATAAACCCACCCCCTGGGAGGCATAGTGCCAAGGATCAGGTTTATGGCACAGTCAAAGGGCCGATGTTCAGGGAGGAGTTCAGCCTTCTCCTTAGAGAAGACATCTCCATAATCTTGATACTGTGGTGGGAGTGCCATGGGCGTGGTCAGAAGAGGCACACTGGGACGAGGAATAGTTGCCAGACAGGAGTCAAAACAAGACGGGCCCCAGGATGCGATCTGAAGAGTATCCCAGTGTATAACTGGAGAATGTTTCTGAAGCCAGGGCAAGCCCAAGATGATTGGGTGAATGGATTTCTCCAGTATGAGGAGTGAGATTTCTTCCAAGTGTAGGAGGCCAGTGCGTAGAATCGAAGGCTTGGTGCAGGTAGAAATACTCCCCGGGAGGAGAGTACCGTGAATAGAAGATACCCGTATGGGAGGAACTCAGGGTTGGATCCCAATCTGCAACTGTGTCTGTGAGAATGAAATTCCCTCCTCCTCCGGAGTCGACCAAAGCCAGCATATCAAAAGTACCCCCCGGAGTAGATGAGGGTAACCAGTATGGTGCATGAGGAGGCAGAACTTGTATTACCTAGGGTCAGCTCCCCAATGATCCCTAGGTTCTGGCGTTTCCCGGCGCTCACCACATTGAGCTAGGAAGTGCCCCTTGCCGCCACAATATAAGCAGAGGCCTTGAGTGCGGCGACATCTTCTCTCCTCCTGCGAGATCGGACCTCGCCCCAATTGCATGGGCTCAACCCCTTGGGCTCTGGGAGAGGCAGAGGAGGAGGAGGGTACAGGTTGGAGAAATGTAGACCCCAAATTACTGGGTCTACGACCGGGCTTCCCCTCACGAAAGCGGCGTTGGATTCGGCGGTCTACCCGCCCAGCCAGATCAATCAGGCTATTCAAGTCATCCAGAAGGTCCCTCGCAGCTAGCTCATCTTGGAAACATGAAGACATGCCTTCTAAGAATATGCCATGAAGGCTGTCGTCCCTCCAGTCTAGCTTGGCGGCCAAGGTACGGAATTCCACCACATACTCAGCAAGGGACCGAGTGCCTTGGCGTAGTTGGAGTAACTCAGCGGCGGCAGTGGGTCTGCAAGGAGGCTCGTCAAAGATACGTTGGAAGGCTGAGACAAACTGTTCCAGGTTCCCAAGAATGGGGTCTTTATGCTCCCATAGCGGAGAGGCCCAGGCCAGGGGCTTCCTGTCTAGCAATGAGATAATGTAACTGGTTTTAATCAGATCCATCGAAAACTGGGATGGCAGCAGGGTGAAACGGATGTAGCACTGATTGAGGAATCCGCTGCACTGCTTTGCTTCCCCCGAGTACCGTGTTGTGTGGGCATTGCCGGTCCGGGATCGGTGCAGGTGCTCTATCCATACGATTGGCCAGTCTCTCTACTGTCGACATCAGGGCATCAAGGCAGATTTGCTATTGCTATAGACGCTGGGCGATGGCCTTTAAGCCCGCCATGTCCACCGGGTCCATGGCCTTGCAAACTGTTGGATTCATTGACCCTTGAGCTGACTAGGACAGATGATGACGCACTGTGGGCGGCCCACAGCGGATATCAAAGCTGATAGGCGGCACAGGCAGGAGACCAGGAGGATCTTCACCACTGGAGACCCAAGGTCCCCCCCCAGGAGGAGCCCGTGAGGACCCAGGCCGCTTGGACTTACAAGTGGTCTCCTGTGGGCAGGTGTTGGAGGAGGAGTTCCAGAGGATAGAGGAGAGTAGAGCTGGAGTCAGGAGGCCAACCGGAACTTCACCACTGGTAGCCCACGGTCCCCTCGAGAGGAGCTCGTGAGGACCCGAGCCGCTTGGACTTAGGCGAGACCTCCTGGATGAAAGCTGAGGTCAGAAGCCAGTGGACGAAAGCTGAGGTCAGAAGCCAGTGGACGAAAGCCGAGGTCAGAAACCAGTGGACGAAAGCTGAAATCAGGAGCCAGTGGACAAAAGCCGAAGTCAGAAGGTAGGAACAGCAACTAGCAACTCTAGGGAGAGTGAACCTCGTTGCAAGGCAAGGAGAGGCTTGTCAAGCCAGTTTAAATACAGGCAGCATCTGACATCACGTCCGGAGGTGGAGCAGGGTTTTCCCGCGCTCGTCCCTTTAAATGACAGAGCCCCTGCGGGCGAGCGCACGCCTAGCGGGCGGGACCAGCCCAGATGTCGGCGGCGTCTCCCTCCATGAGGGAACGCCACGAAGAAGCTCGCTGGCCTGACCAGGCCTCCGGGATGCCGCTGCAAGACATCCCGGGGTAGGTGGAGGACTAGCCCGTGGACCTCCGTGGGTCAGGCGCACAACAGTCAGGACTAGAGGACAAATAGAATCTCATCACTTCAGAAGCTATGTCACTGCAGTGCCAAGTCTGTTTCCTTTGCTAGTGATCAGGCAAATTCCAAGATATTCTTTTAACCAGATACACAGAGAGGGAAGTCCTGAATGATCATAGTTCTTTAGTGGTTGATCATTTGGTGTGGTGGACCGCAGGTGAAAGCACTCAAAAGCAATCTGTAGCAGCACTAATTTGTGTTAGACAAGCCCTGAAAGGACTGTAGACATTTCCAATGTGTGGTTCCAAAACTGGTCTGATATTTACTGAAGACAATATTTACATGCTGCTCTACCAGAGCAATTTGAGTTTATGAAGTTTTCAGATAGCTATGCTGAGCATCAGAGCTGTAGCTAGCCTATAGGCGCCATCTACCAGGGGGCGCCATCACTCTTACAATTTGGCTGAAGAGCTGCTTTCCCCTCGATCCAATACAACTTTTGGGCAAGAACTACTGTGCTTGCATCTGGTGTCCTGCCTACCATCAGGGCTATCCTTGAAAGTGTGTGTGTGGGCGTGGAGTCCAAATTGGGAACAAAAAAAGTTTACCAATGCTACCAACCAGCAAAAAGGAAGCTTCACAGTCCCCTCCTTCTGTCTGTAGGGACCAGGAGGGTGGGGGATGAAGTTGGACAGAGAAAGCAGTCAGAAATCTTTGATCCCTTAAATCCTTATTAAACCAAAGATGATTTTGATATAATTCCAGGATGAAGTGATGTCCCTTTAGAAGAATTTCATCTTTATATACTATCGGGCCGATACAGTAAACCACGCGGGAGAGTGCCCGCTCTCCTGTGCGCGCGATTCAGTAACTTAATTTATATAAATTAGGGCCCGCGGTAAAAAGAGGCGCTAGGGACACTAGTGCGTCCCTAGCGCCTCTTTTTTGAGGGAAGAAGTGGCTGTCAGCAAGTTTGACAGCTGACGCTCAATTTTGCCGGCATCGGTTCTCAAAGCCTCTGACAGCCACGGGTTCGGAAACCGGATGCCGGCAAAATTGAATGTCCAGTTTTCAACCCGCGAGCCACGGGCCCATTTAAAAATTTATTTTATTTTTAACTTTTTTTCACTTTTCGGGCCTCCGACTTAATATTGCCATGATATTAAGTCGAAGGGTGCAGAGAAAAGCAGTTTTTACTGCTTTTCTGTGCACTTCCCCGGCGCCGGCAGAAATTAACGCCTACCTTTGGGTAGGCACTAATTTCTTAATGTAAAATGTGCGGCTTGGCTGCACATTTTACTTACTGTATTGCACGGGAATGACTAATAGGGCCGTCAACATGTATTTGCATGTTGCGGGCGCTATTAGTCTCGGGGCGGTTGGACGCGCGTTTTTGACGTGCATTTTTGACGCGCTATTACCCCTTACTGAATAAGGGGTAAAGCTAGCGCGTCGAAAACACGCGTCCAAATGCCGGTTAACAGTACGCTTCACCGGAGCGCACTGTACTGTATCGGCCTGTATGATATTTAAACACTCACTATTTCTAAAATCATACTTGGGTGCTAATGTACTGTGATATAGCTTCATCCTTTGATACTGTTTCGCATAAAGTATTAATTGCAAGACTGAGATTGGTCTAGGAGGAGCAATAATCAAATGGTTTACCTCATTTTTTTAATAATAGAACCCAATGTGTTCAAGCAGCTTCAAGCTGGTCCACCTAGAGTTCCACAGGGCTCCTCATTGTCATTGGTCTTGTTTAACATATTTTGACTCTTCTGGGAGCTCTGTTAAAGTCCTTATGAGTATTTTATTGTATGTATGCTGACAACAACATAATCAGAGAGTGCAGGGTAGTTTAATACCAGAAGTAAGGATTTAAGAAATATTGAATTTGTTACCGGCCTGGCTTCTAGAAAATGGTTTGCTTTTAAATGTGTCAAAAACTAAATTGTTGTGGATCAGCAAAAATCCCTGGATAGATTCAAATTCAAGCGTTTAGTTATGATGAGGTGCCCTTACCTTTGCTTTCCCAAGTTTGAAATTTAGGAGTCTATTTAGATTCCTCTCTACATTCAAAGAGCATATCCAATAATTAGTAAAATGTTTTTTAAAGCTGAAATACTTAGGCTATGCCTCTATTTTTTTGAAACCAGACCTATTTAGAATGGTGGTACAAGCATTAGTTCTTACTAACTTGACCTATTATTGAGCCTTATTAGTGGATTTGCTGGGAACAATCATGAATGCATTACAATTTGTTCAACACGCCATGGCAAGACTCTTATAGGAGTCAGGTTTTATGATCATATCATGCCTATAATGCGTGAATTGCACTAGCTCCCAGTTAAATGGCGATCTCTGTTTAGAATCCTAGTCACACTGCACAAATTACTGTACTCAGATGTTAAATATGTGGTGGCTGACTGTTTTACCTGGTATGAGCCATCACGTGCTCTATGTTTTTCAGGGTCCACTCAATTGCTTATTTCTTCAAGTAATAAATGTAGGTTGCAGTGTACTTGGGGGAGGATGTTCTCTTTTATTGGCCTACAGTTGTGGAATGCCCTCCCAGTAGATCTACACACAGAACATGATATCAAGAAGGTCAGAAGGAGAGTGAAAGTTTGTTTTGTTTTATATTTTTAAAGCATTTGCATAATGCAATAATGGTTGAATTTATTTTATTTTTTTACGTTTTCTTAATAATGTTATTTTATATATGTATATTTGCTATGTTGTAATCCACATTGAACGTACAAGTATGGAAGTTGGGGTATATAAGTATGATTAAATAAATAAATTTGTATATTCATTTGTCTTTTCTAAAACCTGAGTACTTTCCCATCTGATTCTTACAGCAAGGGCTCATGCAGGGAGAGAAAGAGAGCAGAAAATGGAAGTTAAGACTTGTTTAAAGGTAAGGATTTTTGTTCTTTATCTTTATGTTCATCTTTATTAAAATTTATGGCTTGCCTAGTGCACACATCTGTAAGTGATTTACAAATCCACATACGCAATAATAAAATCAAATTCAAGACAAAATTAACACACAAAATGAAACAATGAAGAACTATGCATAACAGACAAATAAAAGTCCATTAGTAAGTCAATTTATGTGCTAGACTGAACATCAGAAAAGCCAGAAAACTCCAGGACAGCAACAACTCCTATTACTCATAGGCAAGCCTGAAGAAGTGTGTATTTAGCAGAGATTTGAAAGTCTTAGAACATGAAGAAAGTCGTAACTCAAGGAAGGGAATTCCAGAGCTCAGGTGCAACAGAAAAGCCTTTGCCTTGTTTCATCTAGGTGTGCCATTTTAGGTGATGGCACATCTAACATGACAAGCACAAACAAAATTTCTTGTAGGTCCGAAATATGTTGTAATAATAATTTTTGTATTTTAAAATGGCAACTCCACTGTTTAAACATACAACATTTGAAAATAATTCTGATCTGATCAGAATACTGATCTGATCTGAAATTTTTCATTATTGATGTGGTCCGACCTTCTGTACGGGGGAGGGGGGGGGGGGAATTACCCTGAGATGCTGATCAAAAGAGAACAAAAATGGATTTACCTTTTGGACACAGTGGTACGTAATGGTCTGAATTGCGAATTACAGTGGAATCTTTTCACTTGAGTTTCGTTTGCGAGTTTTTGATTGGCTACCTATTCCTGCTTTCTGATTGGCTAATGGCTTCGCGCTAAAACATTCTTTGTGTTTAAATCATTGCATCTCTGTAAGACTCTCGCACTCCCTGTCACTTGTTATACTGCATTGAGAAAGGTATGTTTTTGCAACAATTGCTTATATTTATAGGTATATTTATATCAACTTTACTATTTATTTACTTTGTTATATTGGTGATGTTAATTCCGGCTATAGCCCTTTTTGTTGGTGGGTCCTGCTGAATCGTGGTATTTTACATTTGTCTTTACAGAATAATTTCCTAACTGTGCTGTCCCTCCTGACGCAACCAGCTTGGCGAAATGCGGTGTCCGTGTTGGGGGACCCTTGGAATTATTTTGAAATGTATGTTTAAACAGTGGAGTTGCCATATTACAATACAAAAATTATTACTACAACGTATTTCAGACCTACAAGAAATTTTGTCTGCGGTTGTCGTGTATTAACTGTCATATAAAGTGCAGCCCCAGCTCTAGTTGGATTTTTGTGGACATCTAACAGCTAACCATAAAGCACGGCTTGGAACAGCCCAGGGGAACAAATCAAGTCTGAGTAAATTAAATATCATAATAGCAATTTTATACTGGATCCGCCATTAGATGAGCAGCCAGTGGAGATTATATAGAATGGGAATAATATGTTTCCTCATGCCAGTGATCAGGCATACAGCAGTTTTGTAACAGCTACATTGCTCTTAAAGAAGAGGCTGGGAGTCCCAGATAAGCAGTATTGCAGTAATTTAATAGAGGAAAAATAAATGTTTGAACAACAGATCAGAAGACTGAATGATTAAACAATGGTTTTAAACCTCGAAGCACCCTAATTTTAAAAAATCTTGATTTAATGACTGCCTTAATTTGCTGGGTAAATGCAAGCCTAGAACTGAGCCTCAACCTAAGGCTCTTCACACGGGGTGCAATTGGCAAAGTCACATTGTCAACGGAAAGTGAAATGAATGGTGGCACTAAGGAAAAGCGCTGCAAACACAAGAAGTTTGGTTTTTTGCAAACTGAGGGAAAACTTCTTATGAGAAAGCTATGAACGAATTATAGAAATACAGAGAGCCGCTAGCACAATCACATCAGACCAAGTGGATTGAAGATGAAAGAAACTGAATGTTGTCTGCGTATATTCAGTAATCCACAACAAGTCCTACAATAATTTTGCCTATAGGTAGGTGATAGATAAATGTTGAACAACAAAGAAGACAAGGCAGAGCCTTGTGGGACTCCAGTGGGTACCTCATGCCACTGTGACTGCTTATTGCCTAATCTAACCTGATATGAATGATTTGAAAGATATGATTGAAAACCAATTGAGAACTATTCCAGAAATGCCGAATTCACATAGGGGTAGATTTTCAACGGGTTATATGCGTAACCCTTTAAACCCCCCCCCCCCCTGCGCGTGCAGTGCCTATTTTGCATAGGCTCGACGGCGAGCGCAAGCCCCGGGACGCGCGTATGTCCCGGTGCTTTGAAAAAGGGGTGGGCCGGGGGAGGGGCAGCGGTCCGGGGCCGGTCCCAAGTTCTCCGGCACAGCAGCCAGCCGGTGTGCACAAGTTACGCCTGCCAGAGGTAGGCGTAACTCTGTGGAATAAGGTAGGAGGGGGGATTTAGGTAGGACTGGGGGGTTGGGGGGAGCAAAAAAAGTTCCCTCCTAGGCTGCTCCGATTTCGGAGCAGCCTAGGAGGGAACGGGGAAAGCCATCGGGGCTCCCCTTGGGCTCGGCGCGCGCAAGGTGCACAAGTGTGCACCCCCTAGTGTGCGCCGACCCTGGATTTTATAGCATGTGCGCGGCAGTGGGCGCATGTTATAAAATCGGGTGATTTGTGCATGCCAGGTAGTGTGCACAAATGTACCCCACACGTGTAGGATTTAAAATCGACCCCATAGATGATAAAGAAGAATTTGATGGTCTAATGCAGCGTTTCCTCAAGGTGTGCCATGGAAAAGTCACCACTGTCTGATACTCAGATTTAGACAAAACTTGGGTTCTGTCCTTAGCACCTTGCAGCAATAAGAGACACCAGTGGTGGCTCCTAAACATGTAGGAGCTCCTTTCTGAGCACAGGTGTAATCATGTATGCCTCTTCTTCCCAGCTACATCATGAGCTCTGCACTGTGGGAAATAATGGTCAGCATGCAGGGCATGGCTATCTGGGCTCTGCTTTGTGCAGTACACACATTGCACACAGCATCTCTTCCTCTTCCTTTTAATCCTTCCAGCCTCTGCTTTTTCCCCAAGAATGAGATGGGGAGCAACACCCAACACTGAATGTTAGTCACAGAATACTAGATGTGACTAATGTGTTGGGAACAGCACCAGTAAAAAAGCCCTAGCAACCACATGCTGCAGCCAGAGTAACTGAGGCAGCTGCCTCCACCACACCAACTTCTCTTATTCTGCACTTGTATATATAGTTGGAGCTGATCCATTGTGACAGGTTCATGTGCTTCTGCTCTCTCTCTCTCCCCCCCTTTGTTTTAAAATTTGAAAGAGAGATTGATGGGCTTTCAGTTCAGTGCTAGCTCTTCTTTTGTCCATGTGTCCTGTCCTCACTCCCTGTTCCGAGGAGGCTGGTGTGCCATGCAACATTTTTGTTAAAGTAGGTGTGCCTTGGGCTTGAAAAGGTTGGGAAAAACTAGTCTAGTCTAAAGTGTCAAACTCTGGTAAAGGATATCTTTTGGTGTTTCTTCCCATCTTGTCATTGTCCATGCCCCTTCTGAATTTATCTATGGTAGATGTCAAAAGAATCTCCGTGCCTAGAGCTTTCCTGAATTTTAATTGAAAGGGATCAAGAATGTCATGCACTTTGAGAAAATCAGGCCACATATTTTAAGATTTTAGCTGTGTATGGCAGCAAAGAGATTGGTCTGTAATTAGATAGGACCTGCTCATTGAGGCCTGGTTTCTTCAGAAGAGGTCTCACCACGGCCCTTTTCTGAGAAAGAGGAACTAATCCTTCAGACAATGAAAGATTGACAAGCCTTGCTAATGGAGATGCAACTAGGTCTTTGAGCACCTTCAAAACCGTAAACATCACATGTGTTCAGGAGGAAAAAATAGGTACTAATGGAGGAAAATGGCTTTAGCAACTTGAATTGAGGAGACAAATTGAAAAGAGGGACCAGAGAATATCAGAATAATCAAGCAATGAGATGCCCTATCATTGTTTCTCTCCCCTTTAACTCTTTCCTATCTAACAGGCTGATACAGTACAGTGCGCTCCGACGGAGCGCACTCTTAGCCTGCTATTGGACGCGCGTTTTCCCTTACCCCTTAGTCAGTAAGGGGGAGGAAAAGGCGCGTCCAACCCGCAGCACCTAATAGCAAATGCATGGTTGATGGCCCTATTAGGTATGCACGCGGGATACAGTAAGTAAAATGTGCAGCCAAGCCGCACATTTTACTTTCAGAAATTAGCTAATTTCTTCCGGCCCAGGGAAAGTGCACAAAAAAGCAGTAAAAGGTAAGGTAAGGGTTTTTCCTTCAGAACCCTTGCCTCCCCTCCTTCAATTGGAGATTGATCGTTTTATGACTCAGCTTGAGAAAGAGAAAGCCGAAGAGTCCATTTGGAGGCACCTTGAAAGGAGAACGTGACCCCCCAGGATGAGGAGGCATCTCTGATTTACGACCGCCCTCCTGCCCAGCGTGGCGCCAATGGAGCTGCAGCCAACTGCAAAGGAAATAGTGAAGTGAATAACAAATCTCAAATAAAATCTCATAAGGAGTCCAGGAAAAGCAATAACCTTAAAGAGAGTACCTGGAAGGCTATGACCACAAATGCTCATAGTTTGGGAAATAAATCCCAGATCTGCAGGCCCTAATGGCTGAGGCAGAACTGGACATTGTTGCTGTCACAGAGACATGGTTCACAGAAATCTCATGATTGGGATACAACAATACCAGGCTATAACTTGTTAAGGAAGGACAGAGAGGATAGAAAAGGGGGAGGTGTGGCTCTTTATGTCAGAAACAACATCCAAGCATCTGAGCTGCAAGGAAGTTGGGGCAAGGAAAGAAGCAATATGGGTCGACCTAAAAAAAGATGACGGAGCATCCATTTATATTGGAGTGGTTTACAGGGCCTCCAAACCAAAAAGGAAGAGCTGGACAGAGATCTGGTTGAAGACATCCATAAGATAGGTAAGAAGGGGAGAAGTGGTGATCGTGGGTGACTTTAATATGCCAGATGTAGACTGGAAAATCCCATCTGCAGAAACTAAAAATAGTAGAGCAATAGTGGATGCCATGCAAGTATCTTTGTTCAAACAAATGGTATTGGAACCCACAAGAGAAGGAACTATACTCGACTTAGTGCTCACTAATGGAGATAATGTCTCCGATGTCCAGGTGGGCACCCACCTCAGCACCAGTGATCATCAAACGGTATGGTTTAATATCACTAAAAGAATAGGGAAAAGAACCACAAAGACCCGAGTTTTACAGTTCAAAAACACGGACTTTGAGGAAATGGGAAAGTACCTGGAGGAAGAACTAAAAGGATGGGAGAACAAGAGAGATGTGGAGCAGCAGTGGACCAATCTAAAACGAGCAATCACCAAGGCAACTACTCTATATGTTAGAAATGTAAAGAAAAGCAAAAGAAAATTGAAACCTATCTGGTTCTCAAAGGAGGTGGCTGACAAAATTAAAGCTAAAAGAACAGCATTCAAGAAATATAAAAGATCCCAAAGGGAGGAACACAAAGAGGAATATTTGATTCAACTGAGGGAGACAAAGAAATTAATCAAGTTGGCAAAAAGTCAAGCGGAAGAGAGGATTGCCAAGGAGATAAAAAATGGTGACAAAACATTTTTCAGATACATCAGCGAAAAGAGAAAGGTCCAAAGTGGTATAGTGAAATTGAAAGGTGGTAATGATCAATGTGTGGAGAGAGACTAAGAAATGGCAGAAATATTAAACGAATACTTCAGCTCTGTGTTCACTAAAGAAGACCCTGGAGAAGGACCATCTCTACACAAGAAACTGGAGGGAAGTGGAATAGATGAAAATCCTTTTACAGTAGAAAATGTGTGGGAAGAGCTAAAGAACCTGAAAGTGGACAAAGCCATGGGGCCTGATGGGATTCATCCAAGGATATTGAGGGAGCTCAGAGATGTTCTGGCGGGTCCGCTGTGTGACCTGTTCAATAGATCCCTAGAAACGGGAGTGGTGCCAAGTGATTGGAGAAGAGCGGTGGTGGTCCCGCTTCACAAGAGTGGGAACAGGGAGGAGGGCCGGCAACTACAGACCGGTTAGCCTCACTTCGGTGGTGGGAAAGGTAATGGAGTCACTGCTGAAAGAGAGAATAGTGAACTATCTACAGTCCGGAGAATTGATGGACCAGAGGCAACATGGATTCACCAGGGGAAGATCCTGTCAAACAAATCTGATTGACTTTTTTGACTGGGTAACCAAGGAATTGGATCAAGGAAGAGCACTCGATATCATATACTTGGATTTCAGCAAAGCTTTTGATACGGTTCCGCACAGGAGACTGGTGAATAAAACGAGAAGCTTAGGAGTGAGTGCCGAGGTGGTGACCTGGATTGCAAATTGGTTGACGGACAGAAGACAATGTGTGATGGTAAATGGAACCTTCTCTGAAGAGAGAGCGGTTTTAAGTGGTGTACCGCAAGGATCGGTGTTGGGACCGGTCCTGTTCAATATCTTTGTGAGCGACATTGCGGACGGGATAGAAAGTAAGGTTTGTCTTTTTGCGGATGACACTAAGATCTGCAACAGAGTGGACACGCCGGAAGGAGTGGAGAGAATGAGACGGGATCTTAGGAAACTGGAAGAGTGGTCGAAGATATGGCAGCTGAGATTCAATGCCAAGAAGTGCAAAGTCATGCATATGGGGAGTGGAAATCCGAATGAACTGTATTTGATGGGGGGGGAAAGGCTGATGTGCACGGAGCAGGAGAGGGACCCTTGGGGTGATAGTGTCTAATGATATGAAGTCTGCGAAACAATGCGACAAGGCGATAGCAAAAGCCAGAAGAATGCTGGGCTGCATAGAGAGAGGAATATCGAGTAAGAAAAGGGAAGTGATTATTCCCTTGTACAGGTCCTTGGTGAGGCCTCACCTGGAGTACTGTGTTCAGTTCTGGAGACCGTATCTACAAAAAGACAAAGACAAGATGGAAGCGGTACAGAGAAGGGCGACCAGGAAGGTGGAGGATCTTCATCGGATGACGTACGAGGAGAGATTGAAGAATCTAAATATGTACAACCCTGGAGGAAAGGAGGAGCAGAGATGATATGATTACAGACTTTCAAATACTTGAAAGGTTTTAATGATCCAAAGGCAACGACAAACCTTTACCATAAGAAAAAAATCAGCAGAACCAGGGGTCCACGATTTGAAGCTCCAGGGAGGAAGATTCAGAACCAATGTGAGGAAGTATTTCTTCACGGAGAGGGTGGTGGATGCCTGGAATGCCCTTCCGGAGGAAGTGGTGAAGACCAGAACTGTGAAGGACTTCAAAGGGGCGTGGGATAAACACTGTGGATCCATAAAGTCAAGAGGCCGCCAATGAAGTGTGGGTGACTCGCCAGAATGATGGCTACTGCCTGGAGACAATACCTTTATTCAATAAACATACACATGGTTACTGTGACTCCAACATCGCTCTAAGCTTCAACAGCAAGAGGAAATGTGGAAAAAAGGATTTGCACTCACAAAGACGGGAGTAGCTGGCTTGTTACGGCGGTTACTACCCCAAACCAATAAGCCTGATACTTCACTTTCAATGCATATCCAGCATAGTTCTCTGCTTCACAACGGCAGGGGAGAAGAAAAACTGATACTTCACACATCCAGCAGAGAGCTCTCCACTTCAACAGGCAGGGGAGAAGAAAAAAAAGGGTTCGCACTCACAAAGCAGGGAGTAGCTGGCTTGTTACTGGCGGTTACTACCCCAAACCAAATTGTGCCTGATAACTTCACATTTCGATGCATATCCAGCATAGCTCCTCTGCTTCAACGGCAGGGGAGAGAAAAACAACCAATAAGGGCCTGTATAACATATGTCTGGGAAAAAACAAATGAGCAAGGGTGTAAGCTTGCTTATTGAGGTGGTTACTACCCCTACTACCCCTAACTAATCAAGCTAGATATTTCACTTGGATGCAGCTCCTCATGCTCTCTACATTAATGTGTGGGGAGGAAGGGAAATAGAACCAAGAGCTAAGAGAAATAGATAAGTATGAGAGAAAAAATGTGTGAAGCTTGCTGGGCAGACTGGATGGGCCATTTGGTCTTTTTCTGCCGTCATTTCTATGTTCTATGTTCTATCAACCGAAGAGGTTGAACGACTGTTGGCTATTGGAGGAGCAAACTCTGAACTGGACTTAGAGGAGGAGGAGGAAGCAGAAGTTTCTATAGAGAAACAACAGGAATCCCTACACCCCGAAAGTCCAGAGGATGTGCGGCCTAGAACTACAAGGCCAGAGACGGTAACTTTGGGGTCAATATGGGACTTGGTAAATGGATTAAGTGCAACTGTTTATAGATTAGAAGGGAAAATTGACTCAATTTCCTCTAATTTACAGCAACAATTTATGGGGATACAATCAGCAAGCAAGTGAAGTTGTGATTAGAATGGGGGAAGCTGAAGAAAATATAAAATCTTTGAAAAATTTAAACACTATTATAGTGAAAGATCAAATTATGTGTTCTAGACGGTTAGAAATGTTGGAAAACAATATTAGGCAATAGGCATTTAAATGTAAGGATTGTTAATTTTCCAAAAATTGCTGGTGAAATCCCTTTTGTTTCTTTTAAAAGGTTCTTGCAGAAATTCTTGGTTTCTCTGATAATAATAATAATATGCTTTCTATAAATTCATTCTGTTTCTTCTTTGCAAAAAAGAACTTCTGCTCCAGTTCTATCAATCCTAGCAAATCTTACGAGTTTTCTGGAAAATTCAGCCTTACAAGTGTTAGGCAGTGACACTTTGATTGTTTCTTTCATAACTACATCAGGTATAAGTAAGTTGATGAAGGTTTACTTCCAGAAATTTCCAATTTCTTATTGTGGATTAAATGTAAAGATTTTTCCAGATTAGCACCAGTTACACGAGTAAAGAGGCGTGAATTTCTGGAATTAAGACAAAGTTATATCCTTAGGATTCTCATTCTTGCTAAAATATCCATGTCATTGTACTATAAAGAGAGGAACTGAGTCATTTAGCTTTGTTCAGATTGATCAGTTACATCAATTTATTGAGTCACGTGAACCATTAACTTCACCCCCGGTTGATCCTAATGAGCAGGTGTAAAAAAGTAATCTAGCTGTTTTTAAGCCATTCCTTTATAATTGTGTATTTCCATATTATTCTCCTATCAGAATATGTCCTGTACGTCTCAGGTGCTTTATTTAGTATTCCTTGAGGATTTAAAATGGTAAAAAATTGGAAATTCATTTCTCAACAAATTTGTGAGTTTAGTAAATTATGAAGATGCTCTTTTATTGTATGTTGGTAAAACTGTTGAGATGAATAGTTGTGCAATTCAATGGAAATTGAATGTGGATAATTACTACAATTTGTAATTTGAAAAAGTATAAATAAATATATTTAAAAACAAAAAACTGCTTTTCTGTGCACCCTCCGACTTAATATCATAGCGATATTAAGTCGAAGGTCCCGAAAAGTATAAAAGTAAAAAAAAAAATTTGAATTCGGCCCGCGGCTGTCGGGCCGAAAACCGGACGCTCAATTTTGCCGGCGTCCGGTTCCGAGCCCATGGCTGTCAGCGGGCTCGAGAACAGACGCTGGCAAAATTGAGCGTCAGCTGTCAAACCCGCTGACAGCCCCTCTCCTGTCAAAAAGGAGGCGCTAGGGACGCTCTAGTGTCCCTAGCGCCTCCTTTTCCCCGTTTTTATTATACCGCGTCACCTAATTTAAATACAGAATCGCGCGCGCTGGGAGAGCGGGCGTTCATCCGCTCTCCCGCGGACTTTACTGAATCGGCCTGTAAGAGACTAAGACTTTAACTTTCCTCATTATATTAATTGATGCAATTTGATTATTTTGTTTGATGTAACTGTCTTCTCCTCTTTTTCCCCCTCATTTTTGCTATCTGTTAATTGTAAACCGATCTGATGTACAAATGAACTTCGGTATATAAAAGCTCTAAATAAATAAATAAATAAACAAACAAACAAACTAAATAAATGTGCCAGGGAGAAACATTGACAAAATTGTCTGATAAATTGGCAATTTTTTTTATTTGAAAAAGTCCGAAACAGAATCACAAGTAGGACAATCTGACGGAGCTGAATGACTTAAATTCACTGCACCCGGGGATTTCACCATTTTCTGCACTGCTCTAAAGATTTATCTGGGATTATAGCCAGAGCCTGTATTTTTTTAGAAAAATAAGACTTTCTTTTGCTTCATTTACTTAATTCTTATAACTAACCAAATGTTCCCTATAACTCGACAGAGAGTCATTTGTTGATGAGCATGCCAAGCTCTTTCTAATTAATGCAACTTGCACCTCGACTCCCTAAGGGTTAGCAGTGGTCCAACCTACCCTTTTTGTGTTCTTTAGCGGAGGCTTCAAATTTCAATAAGAAATATTGTATTCATGGAAAGTGAGGAAAGAAAGAGATAGTTGTATTCAAGCTGAAGCACAACGATGCAGTATAAAGCTTGGGGTAGAATTAAAGGCGGAATTAAATTGGCATGGATTGTGCCCCAGTCTCTACCTTCTTTCCATATAAATTTCTAAAACTTGTATAGCTATGTTTAGGCTTTTAGATTTTCCAACTTCATTTAAGGTATATTAAAGGAACTCTCGACAGTGAAGTAACAGCTTTTATCTAAGGAGGACACAACTATTTTTATATTAAAGAAGATTATTCACATGCTACTTAAAAATGGTATATAGTGACATATTAATAACAAAGTTAAGAAATGCAATGAAATATTCACACTGAGCTTGATCCTGCAAAGTTCAGATCATAAGAATGCTGGAAATGGCATTCCAAGTTCAAATGCAATGTAAGTAATGTGTGGCTACACATAAATGACTGCTCAATGCATCTCAAAAGAACAGAAACCTTTGAATTGTAAAGGTGTTTCATACAAACTTATATGTATCTGTTCCTGTAAATAACAACAATAATAAATCACTTTAGAGATGTATTAGCCACACATTACTTGCATTGCATTTGCTCTAGATGTGACTGTTGTTTACTCCACCACGTCAGTGTGATTCCATGTTCAAAAACAGGCAGAGGGGTGCTACACCTCTGTGCCATTTTGAGTAAGCAGAGTTAACATGTCCCATCACTGCATTGAGCCACGGAATACATTACTGGCCTTGTTTCGATGTCTTTTCCTTGTATTATCCCTTTCAGATAGATACTCCTTACTGATAATAAAACATCTGAAAAACAGCATATTCCAAGCAAAGACCCAATCACTATAGGAATTCTAGCAGTATATAACCTTTTGCATATGCAGTAATGTCTTGGGAGAAACTAACAGGAAGACTGATCATTATACCAAAAGGGTTAACTACACTGCTTGGAGTGGAAAGACTCTGAAGGATATCAATCTAGAAATAACAATTAATAAGAGCCTAATACACAAAAGAAGATGGAATCAGAGCCTTGGTGGGAAAATAGAAAAAAAAGAAGAATATGATCAAGAACAAATGTTGCATGGTATTTGAGAGCACATGGAATTACAAAAATACATTTTTTTTCATTGTGATAAACTGCTTGCCAACTAAAAGCAATAGTTGGCAAAATCATCTTTGTAACTGACGTTCATTTATTTGTTATGCAGACTATAAGAAGGGAATAATTAATTAATCAAGAAGGCATATTTATTATCATCTAGCTTTCATAGCACATTATCTGAATGCTTGTAGATAATAGTAAAGAACAATTTTCAGTCTCTCAGCTTTAATTATTTTAGATCCCAGGTTCCCTGGAAAAAATTCATGTCAATTACTAGCAAAAGAAGCAATTATCTCTACCTGTGAATGTAAAAAATCACAGCAAATGTTAAATGGCAAACCCATTGCTAAACTGTGCTTACCATCTTGACCATATTGGACATTGATGCACTACAAATTAATTTGGTCTCCAAAGGGAAAAAAATACTGAACAAAACTCAGAAGAAAGTGTCAGAAAAGCAAATATTCACAAAAATAGGAACTGCTAAAGATGCTCTAATAACACCTTTACACCTGTCTACAAACAGTTCATCCATATATATATAGGTGTGTGGTATAGATATACATATACAGTATGAATGACGGACCCTTCGGTTATGTCACCATTAAGCCCCCCTGTATATATTCCTATATTCAGAAAGCAGTCTAGTGTTAGAAGTTAGAAATAGGGGACGTTCCATTCAAATGCAGCCTCTCTCTTTGAGGGTGCTGGGTTGGTCCACCCCTGAGAATTAACAAATACAGCATGCAGCTTTGAGTTAGAGTTGGAACATAAGATCATGCCATACTGGGTCAGACCAAGGGTCCATCAATCCCAGCATCCTGTTTCCAACAGTGGCCAATCCAGGCCATAAAAACCTGGCAAGTACCAAAAAACTAAGTCTATTCCATGTTACTGTTGCTAGAAAATAGCCACTGCTATTACTGTTAGCTTAATTAATAGCAGGTAATGGACTTCTCCTCCAAGAATTTATCCAATCCTTTTTTTAAACACAGCTACACTAACTGCACTAACCACATCCTCTGGCAACAAATTCCAGAGTTTAATTGTGCGTTGAGTGAAAAAGAACTTTCTCCGATTAGTTTTAAATGTGCCACATGTAACTTCATGGAGTGCCCCCTAGTCTTTTTATTATCCAAAAGAGTAAATAACCGATTCACATTTACCCGTTCTAGACCTCTCATAATTTTAAACACCTCTATCATATCCTCCCCTCAGCTGTCTCTTCTCCAAGCTGAAAAGTCCTAACCTCTTTAGCTTTTCCTCATTAGGAGCTGTTCCATCCCGTTTATCATTTTGGTCGCCCTTTTCTGTACCTTCTCCATCGCAACTATATCTTTTTTGAGATGCGGTGACCAGAATTGTGCACAGTATTCAAGGTGTGGTCTCACCATGGAATGATACAGAGGCATTATATGACATTTTCCATTTTATTCCCCATTCCCTTTCTAATAATTCCCAACATTGTTTGTTTTTTTGACTGCCGCAGCACACTGAACCGATGATTTCAATGTGTTATCCACTATGACGCCTAGATCTCTTTCTTGGGTGGTAGCTCCTAATATGGAACCTAACATTGTGTAACTATAGCATGGGTTATTTTTCCCTATATGCATCATTTTGCACTTAACATTAAATTTCATCTGCCATTTGGATGCCCAATTTTCCAGTCTCAGAAGGTCTTCCTTCAATTTATCACAATCTGCTTGTGATTTAACTACTCTGAACAATTTTGTATCATCTGCAAATTTGATTACCACACTCATTTTTCTTTTCAGATCATTTATAAATATATTGAAAGGTACGGATCCCATACAGATCCCTGAGGCACTCCATTGCCCATTCCCTTCCACTGAGAAAATTGTCCATTTAATCCTACTCTCTGTTTCCTGTCTTTTAGCCAGTTTGTAATCCACAAAAGGACAATCGCCACCTATCCCATGACTTTTTACTTTTCCTAGAAGCCTCTCATGAGAAACTTTGTCAAACACCTTCTGAAAATCCAAATACACTACATCTACTGGTTAACCTTTATCTACATGTTTATTAACTCTTTCAAAAAAGTGAAGCAGATTTGTGAGGGAAGACTTGCCTTGAGTAAAGCCACATTGATTTTGTTCCATAAAACCATGTCTTTATATATGTCCTGTGATTTTGATATTTAGAACACTTTCCACTATTTTTCCTGGCACTGAAGTCAGGCTAACTGGTCTGTAGTTTCCCAGATTGCCCCTGGAGCCCTTTTTAAATATTGGGGTTACATTAGCTACCCTCCAGTCTTCAGGCACAATGGATGATTTTAATGATAGGTTACACATTTTTACTAATAGGTCTGAAACTTCATTTTTGAGTTCCCTCAGAATCCTGGGGTGTATACCATCCAGTCCAGGTGATTTACTACTCTTCAGTTTGTCAATCAGGCCTACCACATCTTCTAGGTTCACTGTGATTTGGTTCAGTCCATCTGAATCATTACGCATGAAAACCTTCTCCGTTAAGAATATCTCCCCAACATCCTCTTCAGTAAACACCGAAGCAAAGAAATCATTTAATCTTTCTGTGATGGCCTTATCTTCTCTAAGTGCCCCTTTATCCCCTCGATCATCTAACGGTCCAACTGACTCCCTCACAGGCTTCTGCTTCAGATATATTTTAAAAAGATTTTACTGTGAGTTTTTGCCTCTATGGCCAACTTCTTTTCAAATTCTCTCTTAGCCTGTTTTATCAATGTCTTACATTTAACTTGCCAATGCTTATGCATTATCCTATTTTCTTCTGTTAGATCCTTCTTCCAATTTTTTGAATGAAGATCTTTTGGCTAAAATAGCTTCTTTCACCTCCCCTTTTAATCATGCTGGTAATCGTTTTGCCTTCCACCTTTCTTAACCTTTTAGATCCTGCTCATTGAAGGAATTATTTCCTGATGCCCCTTTTTACAAATCTTAGATAACTAGACCCAAATATGGTATAAATATGGTATAAAAAATTTGCAAGTAATTAAAAGTATATAAAAAATGTTCCACTTGTGGAACGTTGGGACCTAAAAGGTTAATGTGTGGAATACATCTGGACTGTGCTTCTAGGATGGTATTTTTTTTTTTTAACAATGACCATGTCTCTTGCACACTTTTTACCTTTGTAGCTGCTCCTTTCAGTTTTTTTCTAACTATTTTTCTCATTTTAACAAAGTTTCCCTTTTGAAAGTTTAGCATGAGAGCAGTGGATTTGCTTACTGTCCCCCTTCCAGTCATTAATTCAAATGTGATCATATTATAATCACTATTGCCAAGGAGGTAGTGTGGAGCTATTTCTGAGTTGGATTTTTCAGGCCCAGTCAGAGGAGCCAGGCAAACCCTGCCTGGGGATCCTGATCAGGGTCGAGAGGATTTTCCTTTTCCAGTCCACTTTCTGGCTGGTTGGGTTGTTTTCAGGTTTACATGTAAATCATACAAGTTACTAGTGTACCCTGATTGTATGACTATCACGAAAAAAATGGCTATTGAATATAAACTTCCACTTTATATTCAATTTTAATATTCTTTTAATTTATTTTACCATTTCATTCTCATTTATTCTATTTTTAATTTTTAAACTAGAGAGGAAAATACCTCAACATTGGTTGAAAACATAGCACATTGAATCCAATCCAGTTGTTACAATCATATCTATGTTTAAAAGTGTTTCCAAAGTCATGAGTCTCATTGCTTTCCCTACTTGTTATTTAACTGTTTCTTTATTCAAAGTTTTTTTTAAATGATTTCCATCATATATTAATATCTCTGGGGGACAACCTCTACCTGTGTATTACATATACAATTCATACAAAGCATTAGCAATATATTCACCTCAATCAGCATAGATTTATATATTTCTTTACAGTCTTGAAACTGAAAGAAACTATAACTCTTCAGACCACAAGGGAACTTTTAAATTTAGCAAGATTCATATCGCTCTTGACCTCAGGTATTATTTATATCTCTGTACTAGACATACACTTGCCATCTGTTATCATAGGTGAACATTTGGTTTTTAAGAAAATATGTGATTGTCTCCACATGATTTGCCTCTTCTGATTTCTCCCTCTTTAGCGCCTTCATGGGAGTGTCTTAGCCACGTAACAGAATGTATAGAAACACAAGGCAATGATGTGAAATATAGCTGCATCTCAAAAATGTTTAAACCTGTACACCACTTGTAATGCATTGGTAAGGATTATCAGGCTCATAGAGTCTGATATTATTACACTTGCACTAGTGCTGGCATTTGTCCTGCTGTCCTTGCTCCCAACACCAGGGGAGAAGGAGCAGATTGATGGTCACATTAGTGCACTGACATCTGGTATTAGTTGGGGAATAAGTACCATACGCCTACTGTAAAACATGAGAGGGGATATACCTCTAGTTACTCATCATTCATTTTCACTATGGCTCAGTTAATGCTGAGCATGTATATTCCGTCAATAAATTGCAAACACATGGCAGAAACATAGATTAACAGAGGTGCTTGACTGAAGCTCCAGGGTGAAAAATCAGTGCACAAGTTTGGTTACATTATTAACCTAATTAACCTTGAAATACAGTAAGGCGAGAATCTGAATGATAAAATATCATCACAAATAGCTACAGGGAACTAAAGATGTTCAAAATAAAAATGTATGTAGCTAAAGTAAATTAGAAATATGCCAAAATAACCAAATGTGTGCACTGTGTGTGTCAATCCATCTCTCTAATAGCTGTGTTAGAATTTAAAATGTGTTAGGCACAAATTCAGCTGTGATACCAGTGCATATTACGAACAGAAGGAAAGAAATAAAAGCTTCCTGCCCTCTATCATGTTTCTAGTTATGCCTTGTACCAGATTGTACTTTTGGATCAGCCATCTATGGACACAAAGTCATTGCCAGCAGTTTGGGAGTTATCTATACATGCCTACAGATCAATATTTATTTATTTATATCTCGCTGTATCACCAGTTCTAGGCAGGTAAGAGTTGTTATGTACATAATCCAGCATCTATATAAAACAAACATAAAAGTAAGCTCATCTAAGACAAACATGGGACATTGAACAAAAGCCAAAGCATTGTGGCAGTGTTAGAACAGCAAATTGTTAGAAAAGCTACTACCCCAACTGAGCAGCAGAGCTTGGCATGACAAATGTTCTTGCTGTTAATTCCAGCAGTACTCAGCAGATGTCAGGAGGAACTCACTGTACTTATGGCCTTGCTAAAACTCCTCATATACCTTAGCCTTCATTTTTAGACCTTAAAACCCCAGTCTGTAAAAACTGTCATCTTGTAACTGGAGTATTGAAAGTCCTTGGGAAATCCACCTCTTTGCTCTTTGGATCTGAATAAACAAAGTCTGCCTTTGGGTTAGCATACAATTTCCAACTGCAGCTCTCATTACTATGCCTTAGTAGCCTGGAACGTGAAGTGGCACATCAGTTCCTACCAGAGCCAGATTTAAGATTATGGCAGAAGACTGAGCGTGGGGGTTTTTGCCCCCAGAAATCAAAGAGCAGCAGGGGGAATCAGTTTTTGGGTGCCTTCAGAATTTGGCATCCTAGGCACTTGCCTGTGTTGATTATACCTAAATCCGGCCGAGGATTCTATGCTGCTGAAGTAATAGCAACTGTGATAGCCAATTTGATGTTTGCCTTCATGAATGAGTTTTGCAAGGCTGTAAGAATGAAGTTCAGTCCACACAATCTCTAGAAACTATTGTCTAGACACTGCATAATGCTAGGACGCTAGGGTCTAGCTTGTCAGTATTCTAGGGATATTTCCAGGAAAATACTCTACTCCTGCTCCTTCATGCCCATATGTTGACTTTTGTACAGTTGTCTTTCTTCTTTATAGAATTTCCATTTAAAAGTCATTAACAATGCACACAAAAAATGTTATGTTGATTCTGTATCCTATCCACATGCTTTAAACCCTTTAAAGGGTAAAGACAGCACCTGCATAATCACACAACCCACTTTCCTTCCCTGTTTTCTCTTTACTGCACTGAAGGAAATGAGGCAGTTAGTCTCAACAGTTGTTTATAGTACTTACTACTTTGTGGCATCAGAACAGTTTTGAATGCTCTATAGCAGGGATGGCCAAGTGGCAGCCTGTATGCCTGTTTGACATCAGCCAGTGGACAGGAGGATTGCAAGTAGCAGGAGAAATGGAAGCAGTTGAAATCTGAACAACATGGGCATCCAGGATATCACTCACTCGCATCCGCCCTTTTTACAATTCCAATAATACACAGACATCAGTTTGGCTTTAACAAAGGCCACAGCTTTTATTAACACCAGGAGGCCAGAACCCTACACATAACATCACAGTTTTGATTCAACAAACCCCCCCCCAACCGTCCGCCACTCACCAGCAAGACGGTCAACACCAGCCACGCGGCTCGATATTCCAGCCCTTGCACAGAGTTCAGACCCCCACCTCCTACCAGCAAGGAGCCAACCCAGTGGACCCCCGCCACTAGCCAGCAAGGAGTCAGGCCAATGGACTCCCGCCACATCCCAGCAAAAAGCCCGTACCTCAAAACTGCCCCCCGGTTGTCAACCAATACAAGTTATAGCAGGAACAATCATTAAGAATAACATGAGCTGTAGTGACTCGGGCCATCCGCCTCAACACCCCCCCCCCCCCCCCCGTTGTGACAACGATACCCCTTACAACACAAGAACAGAAGAAAAGGGTGGGAGGGAAACGACCAGCTGGCTGCAGCAGCTCTGGTGAATGACTGAGCCAGCTGCGTGCAGACTAGTAACCCTGCCTGTTTTGTGACCTCACGTCAGCTGGCCTATCCAGGCCAGTCAACACCTCAGCATCACTTAACTTGCCCAATCAGGGCCTTCCTACCCAGAGCCTACTCAGCTCCTTTCTGATCCCGTGCGACCCCCCCCTCGCCCCCTAACTGCTCGCACTGCCCTGAATATGACCCTGCTCCTACGCCTCTCCCCTCCCCGCCAAAACCGCGGGCCTGCTCCCCGAGCGTTCCTGGGCCCACATTATCGTGGCCGACCAGACACTGGGTCCGATCGACCTCCCAGTAAGGTGGTACACCAGCCTGGTAAGAGAAGAAATGGTTGCAGCAATTGAGGACATATCCTGGCTAAAGTGGGACCCACTCTTCTACCTCCTTCCTTGGTCTGAGGAAAACAGTGTCAGCAGCAGTGTCATAGCCAAGCAATTTGGCACCTATGTGTTGCGTCCATCGGTGCTAGATGGCTTCGCCCTGTCTGCCTCACCTTATTCACGGCTCCTCCTGCTTACCTAGGAAAGATGGCTATCGCAGCATCTACAAGCTGACCTCTCTGGCATCCCCGGAATGGCTATGGTGCAGCCTCCCACCATTGCTCCTCCCAGGTACCTACTAGGGTGTCCGTGTGCACCCCACATCTTTATGCCACCCTTGGCGCGAACTTTGAGGGCATTCCCTCATGCTGACGTCATGCCATTCGGGTATATTACCTTCACTAGTTTGCTAGCTCATTGAGTTAGCAGGGACTCAAATTCGTTCTTGTCTACACTACTCTGCCGCTTCCGTGCTGCTACTGGAAGCTCTCTCTCTGCCCTTCGGGGTAACTGCTAACCTGGGTACCCGCTCCTCGGGGGCCCTCTGCTTTATTTCAGGTGCCTTACAGGGAACAGGCACTCGCTCCTCGAGGGCCTGCTCTCCCTGCCTCGGTGCCTGTACCTTCTACAACATACCTGGTGGAATCGCATATCAACAGCAAACATCTAGTGAGTACTCTAACTCTCAGTCTATCTCATCCACAGTATCTCCTAGCTAGGAAACCTGCTGCGGAACCTCCTGACGTCATCAAGTAGAGAAGGGCTCCCTCTGCTGAGGTCCCTGAGACTGCAACTACCAGATTGCCTCACTACTGCCACCTCTGGTGGCTCTCTTCAAGCTGTTTAATAAAAGAACTAACTGTGTTTTGTGCATTACGAGTCTAGCCCAGTGCTGTGGCTCCTCACAGAGTTCCTCCCCATGGGCGTGGTCATCTCCCACAGCACCCAAGGATCCACCAAAACACACAACCATAACACTATGGCCAAGTAAAAAAGTGTCCCCTTCCCTTGTACACAACATGAGTTTGGAGACTCAATTATTTTTTTTAATTTAATACATAACACCATTAGTTTATAATTTAAAAATAGCCACAAGTGTGACCCTTAAGTTTTTATGGGTGTGACCCTAAACCTCTACTTAAAAGATTATTTATTTATTTATATATTCAATTTGATATACTGCTTATTATAAAAACAAAATATCTAAGTGCTGCACAATGGTGTTCTAGGGCCTGTAGTAATATTTGTAGGGTGGGCTTTTCATAGGTAAGGTTGTTGTTGTGTAAGGCCTGGGTGTTAGTGCTGGTATGCTAGGTTCGCTATAAAGGTTCCGAGTGCATTTTTGACAGGTTTTATGGTGCATCACAATGTGCTTGCTGGTGGAGAGAGTTTTTGTTGTCAATCAAATATAGAACTCAATTAGTTAAATATAATCAAATCCTATAATTCAATAGAAGAGAAAAAGGCATGGCATTATGGTTTAAAAGGTACATGCTCATTTTTCAACCCCTACTGCTTAACAAGCTAGAGTTCATTTTTGTATTAGAATATGTTGTGGAAGAATTATGGATTTTAGAATTATTAATATATCTATAGATCCCTACACAAACATTACATGCTGTCACACAAGCAGAGCACAGGTGAATCCTTACCTAATACAGAATAAAAGACCACAAATTAGAAATAGAAACATGCCAACAAAAACTGAAATTGAATCTCAAGAAGACAGAATCTGTGAGCAGTGCAACACGAGAGAAAGAAAAACAGAAACTGAAATATATTTCCACCCATACTGAGCAAAATACAAAGATATAAGAAGAAATGCACATTCCCAAAGCTGACATTCATCTCTTAAAAAAAGAAAAAAAAAAAAGAAAAGAAAATGGGGTTTTTTACCTTTTGTTGTGTGGACATTTTATTTGGTCCTGGTCTCTCTTTTCAGTCTTCTCTTAAGTTCTTTTCCAGGATCTCTTTTCCATTTTCTATATATTTTCTCCTCTTCCACATCCTTTGCCACATCTGTTTCTGACACTGATCTTTCCCTTTCATCTTTTTTCTCCATTTCTCTGCCTTTCACTCATAGCTAAATTTCCCCTCTGTAGTACTCCAGTCTTCAGTCTCCCTCTTTTAATCTACCTACCAGTTTTCATCTGCAACTCTCAATGCATCCCATTCCCCTGTCTGTTTCATGCCTTCCGCAGCCCTCTATATACCTGCTTTTCACTCCCTCCCTAGTCCCTCATTTCCACCCTCTGCACTTGCACCCTCTCCAACCCTCATCCACCTCAGCCTCTAATCCCCTTACCAGCCCTAGCTCCTTCCTTGTCACTCATTCCCTTTTTCCTTTCTTCTGTCTCTTACCCCCACCAAGCCTATTACCCCTTTTCCACTGCCTTCCAAGCTCCATTCCCACTCACAAGCACCCAATTCCTTTTCCAGTAAGTATTCCAGGTCATTCATACCCTCACTCATACCTTCTCAAGCCCATCTAATACACATCTACTCACACCCAGTCTGTACTGTCAGCACCGTCCCTGCTCTCTGTCTCTGCACCCCCTACTCTGAGCCCCACATTCCCTGCCCGGAGTATCTACTTATCCTTCATTGCTAAGTCCCCATTCTTCCCATCACCAGATTCCTGTTCTTTCCTTGCTCTTCCACCCCATTATCCAAATTCCCCTGATCTCCCTCATCACCAAGTGACACACATCATTCTTCCTCTGTTCTCCTCCTTCCAGTTTCCATTCTTCCCCTTCTCTGCCCCTGACAGTCCCTGTTCTTCCACTGTTGTCCCCATCATCCATTCTTTTCCTGCTCTCACCATCCCTAACAGGCCTGTTCTTCCCCTGTTCTCTCCATTCCCAAGTGACAGTTCCATTCTTCCCCTGCTCTCCTCCCACCAGTCCTATTCTGCCCTTGCTGTCTCCCATCCTCAAGTTACAGCTCTGTTCTTCCCCTGCTCTATCCCCACTAGTCCTCATTCTTCACCTGATCTCCCCCACCCAAATCCCTGAGCCCACATTCTTCCACTGTTCTCCCACCTAGTCCCTGTTCTTCTCTTGCTCACCCCCAAAAACCCCATGTCATCTTTGTCTTGCTCCTACCTTTCTTTATGGCTGGCTGTTTCTGCCCCTGCATGGTGCCTCTTTCCTCTTTGAGCCTCGTGGTTGAAACTGGATCTTAGTTGTTTGAATCATGGGGCTCTGGCTCTATTGAGCTCCATGTGGTTCAAATAACTCCTGGTTGAACTGCACATACAAAACAGCTTATGTTTGAACCTTACAAGGCTCCATAGATCCAGAGCCCCGCAGTTCAAACAGCAGAGATCAGAATTCAACTGCAGAGCCAGAAGAAAAAGGCACTGTGCAGGGGATAGGCGTCGCTAGACCAAATTGGGGTGGGATAGGTTGAGCCTATGTTCTTCCTGCACTGCTAGCCCCCACCATGAAATAGGTATTCATGCAGTGGGCCGGTGGCACCCTTGAACAAAGGCATCTATGGCAGAGGTCATATTGGCCATAGGCTAGCTACGACTCCAGTCAGTATGCAAACAGCATGAGGACAGAGGCATCCCATAGTCCCAATCCTGATGTTTCCTAGTTAGAAAGGAAGCATGTGCAGTGGGAAGAACAGCTGCTCTCACTTTGCTCCCAGACTGCCAGCTTGAGATTTATCTTTACTTATCACAGTCCATGGTGGAGAGGGAGGAATCTGAAAAGTGGTAGGAAGGGAACAGAAGTCTGCAGGAAGGGGCGTAGGGTATGGAAATCTAAAGCAAGGAGGCAGAGTAAGCATAGCTTGAAATGATATGATAGGAGAAAGAAACCTGAAATGGGGGATTGGGGAAAAGGAACTACTGAAACCTGCTTCTCAGATGTCTCTCTCTAATACTCCATCTATCTATCTCCAATACAGTCTGTTCAAAGCTCAGCTGCCCAACTTCCTCCAATGCTAGTAAAAGCATGTAAGCCCTCTTCTCAAGTCACTACATTGATTCCCCTTGTGCTGCCACACAACAGTTCTAACTTCTCCTACAAGTACCTTCACCCTACAGCTCCTCATTACTTCTCCTCTGTCTCCTCCTACACCCCTCCTTGTGAACTGTATTCATTGGGCAAGCTGCACTTATCCATGCCCTTCTCCTCCATTTCCAAATCCCAACTGTGTGCTTTCCACCTCGCTATGCCATATGCCTTTAACAACCTCTCCAAATTGATGTATCAGAACCCTATTCAAGTTCTACCTAAAAACCTATCGTTTTTAGGTTACTTATACATCTTTAACAATGGCTCTTTTTGATCATAGCCTTGTCAATTTTAACCCTGTTTTCTATAATAAATATATATTTCCTGAAACTTGTCTGAGTGTCTTGATTAGATTGTAAGTGTAGGGACTGGGTTGAATGCTTCACTGCAACATTTGATATTTAAACAATTTAGTTTTTCTATTCTGTATTTTGCAGCTGGTCAACTGCTTCAAAGCAGATTACAGTGTGGTAGATTAGGTACAAAACTAGGGCTTACATTACATGAAAGGTCATTTTACAGTGAGGCAGCTAACATTACAGTGAATTGCATTATAGCGCAGTAGATTAGGTCAAATACATTGTGAATAGTACTGGAGGATTTTTCATCTACTCCATCTCCAATAACCTGTGGTGTCTTCAAGGAATAGTATGGTCCCCATTTGTTTTTAAAAATATATTTTCAACTTTTAACTTGATGGATTGGGACATGGGAATAGATTTCCTAGTTTACGTGGCTGATATTCAGCTGCGTGTACCTTTTCGCAGAGATAGGATTCAAGCTTTGGCTGGCTTAACTGTCTGACTGATTTCTGTGAGGAGGAAAATGATCAAACAAACTGAATCCTTCCAAATTCAATATTTATTTATTTATAACTTTTTTTATACCGAAGTTCAAATAACAGAGTTAATTATCAATCCTGTTTACATTACAACCAAAATATAGACAGTAACAAAAGTTGTCTTACATAGAACAAAGGAGGAGATAACTTGGAAGCAACTTAAGCAAGGGGAGATGTAAAGTGTCAACTGAAAGAACTGGAGGGAAGAAGGGTTATTACAGTTTTAATGGGGATCAGATGCAAAAAATAGCAAGCTAAGGAGGTGAAGAAGATGAACTTAGGAACCTAAGCTTGGGATGAGAATATATCAATATATTATAGATAAAAAAATAATCACCAACAGTGCTTCCACCATCCATTAGGATGGATGAGACTTTGCTGGTACATGCTGATTGTATATATAAATTAGGTAGAGTAGTTGATTCAGGACTGAAAATCGATAACCAGGTCTCTGCTATAACTAGAAGTACATTTTATTATAATCATTTGATAAAATGGCTTCATCCCTTTTTATTGGAGAATTAAGGGTTGTCTAATTTACCTTCAGCTGTCTGCCATGAATAAAGAGCTAATGCACCTGAAAGAGACATTCAAGTTTCACATAACCTCCCCTTCCTTGCAGCATCCAGAATACCTCCCCACACTCTCACAGAGGATTCAGAAACCCAGGTATATATGGTTTATAGGAGGCTCTGATAGAACAAGACCTATGATGAAGAGAAACCCAGTTTTCCCAACTTTTAAGCATCCTATGTATCCACCCCAACTCCCACAGAGAAGTCAGATATCCAGGATTCAGAATCCAAGGAATAATTGGATTACAGTGGACTCTGGCAGAATAAGGCCTGTGAGGAAGAGACACACTCTCACTCCACTGTTGCCCTTATATAATGCATTTTCTGCATTGGAAAAGGTAACGAGAAGCAAAGTATGGAGAGAAGCAAAGAAATATCAGAAACATTAAACAAATACATAATTCGGTGCTCACTAAAGGTGACCCTGAGAAAGGACCGTTGCTGGTTGACAAGATTGTAGATGGGGACAAAACCATAGACAAAACTCTGTTTACAGAAGAGAATGTATGGAAAAAGCTAGGAAAACTGAAAGTGGACAAGGCCAGGGGGCTGGATGAGCTCAGAGATATGCTGGCAGATCTGCTGAAGCACCTGTTCAAGAGATCCCTGGGAAAGGAAGTAGTACTGCGGAACTGGAGACGTGTGGTGATGGTCCTGCCTCACAGGAGTGGTGGCAGAGAGGAGACTGGAAACTACACGGTGGTTAGCCTCACCATAGTGGTGGGAAAATTAGTGGAGACTCTTTTGAAGGACCCATCAGACAAATCTGATTGATTTTCTTGATTGGGTGGCTACAGAATTGGATTAAGGAAGAGTGCTCAATGTGGATTTCAGCAAAGCTTTTGCTATAGTCTGAATAGGAGGCTTTTGAATAAAATGAGAAGCTTGGGAGTGAGTGCCAAGGTGGTAGTATTAGTTACAAACTGGTTGACTGATAGGAGACAACATGTAATGATAAATGGAACCTATGCTGAAGAGGGATCGGTGTTGGGACCGGTTCTGTTCGATATCTTTGAGAGCGACATTGTGGAAGGGATAGAAGGTAAATTTAGTTTATTTGCACATGATACTAAGATCTGCAACAGTGTGGACATGCCTGAAGGAGTAGAGACAATGAAAAGTGATTAAAGAAAACTTGAAGAGTGGTCAAAGATTTGGCAGCTGGGATTCAATGCCAAGAAATGCAGAGTCATGCATCTGGGATGTGGTAATCCAAAAGAGCAGTATGTGATGGGGAGTGAAAAACTGATATGCATGGACTAAGAGAGAGATCTTGAGGTAATAGTGTCTGGTGATCTGAAGATGGCAAACAATGTGACAAGGTGATAGCTAAAGCCAGAAGAATGCTAAGCTGCACAGAAAAAGGAATAACCAGTAAGAAAAAGGAGGTGATAATTGATAAATGCCCTTGTACATGTCCTTGGTGAAGTCTCAACTGGAGTATTATGTTCAGTTCTGGAACCTGTATCTCAAAAAGGATAGAAGCAGAATGGAGGCGCTCCCGAGAAGGGCGACCAAAATGGTGTGGGGTCAGTATCGGAAGACTTATCAGGAGAGGCTGAAGGATCTGAATATTAGGGATGTGAATCGTGTCCTCGATCGTCTTAACGATCGATTTCGGCTGGGAGGGGGAGGGAATCGTATTGTTGCCGTTTGGGGGGGGTAAAATATCGTGAAAAATCGTGAAAAATCGTTAAAAAATCGAAAAATCGAAAAATCGAAAAACCGGCACATTAAAACCCCCCTAAAACCCACCCCCGACCCTTTAAATTAAATCCCCCACCCCCAAATAACTTAAATAACCTGCGGGTCCAGCGGCGGTCTGGAACGGCAGCGGTCCGGAACGGGCTCCTGCTCCTGCATCTTGTCGTCTTCGGCCGGCGCCATTTTCCAAAATGGCGCCGAAAAATGGCGGCGGCCATAGACGAAAAAGATTGGACGGCAGGAGGTCCTTCCGGACCCCCGCTGGACTTTTGGCAAGTCTCGTGGGGGTCAGGAGGCCCCCCACAAGCTGGCCAAAAGTTCCTGGAGGTCCAGCGGGGGTCAGGGAGCGATTTCCCGCCGCGAATCGTTTTCGTACGGAAAATGGTGCCGGCCATACGCGTATGGCCGGCGCCATTTTCCGTACGGAAAATGGCGCCGGCAGGAGATCGACTGCAGGAGGTCGTTCAGCGAGGCGCCGGAACCCTCGCTGAACGACCTCCTGCAGTCGATCTCCTGCCGGCGCCATTTTCCGTACGAAAACGATTCGCGGCGGGAAATCGCTCCCTGACCCCCGCTGGACCTCCAGGAACTTTTGGCCAGCTTGTGGGGGGCCTCCTGACCCCCACGAGACTTGCCAAAAGTCCAGCGGGGGTCCGGAAGGACCTCCTGCCGTCCAATCTTTTTCGTCTATGGCCGCTGCCATTTTTTCGGCGCCATTTTGGAAAATGGCGCCGGCCGAAGACGACAAGATGCAGGAGCAGGAGCCCGTTCCGGACCGCTGCCGTTCCGGACCGCCGCTGGACCCGCAGGTTATTTAAGTTATTTGGGGGGGGTTCGGGAGGGTGGGGGATTTAATTTAAAGGGTCGGGGGTGGGTTTTAGGGGGTTTTAGTGTGCCGGCTCACGATTCTAACGATTTATAACGATAAATCGTTAGAATCTGTATTGTATTGTGTTCCATAACGGTTTAAGACGATATTAAAATTATCGGACGATAATTTTAATCGTCCTAAAACGATTCACATCCCTACTGAATATGTATAGTCTGGAAGAGAGGAGGGGCAGGGGAGATATGATAAAGACCTTCAACTAACTAGAAAGTTTTGATGATGCACAACTTTAAACCTTTTCTGTTGGAAAGAAAACAATAGAACTGGGGGGGGGGGGGGGGGGGGATGACTCAGAACCAACGTCAGGAAATATTTCTTTACAGAAGGGTGGTAGAAGACTGGAATGCCTTTCCAGAGTAGGAAGTGAAGATGAAAACAGTGAAAGAATTCAAAGGGGCATGGGATAAACAGTATGGATCTCTCAAGGCTAGAGGACAGAAATAAAGAAAAGCATGCAGGGGTACCCTACACAGACTGCAACATTGCTCCCTGCTTCAACGGCAGGGAGAAGAGAGGAATTGGAGTCAGACAACAATGGCCTGGGATACTGATTCCGTAAGCAAAGCACATCAAGCAGCACTGTCTGAATTTTCAAGAAAGCTCATCACCAAGTAAGAGTTATCATAAAACTTGGGGATAACTGTACAGAGCAGCAGTTACTACCCTTTAGAGAAACATGGGAGTAATCTGTGCAGAATGGCAGTTACTACCTTAAGAAGCTTGCTGGGCAGATTGGATGGACCATTTGGTCATTTTCTGTTGCCATTACTATGTTACTATATAAAAGATATAGTGACTGTGGTTCAGTCTAGCATTATATCACAAACTGACTATTGCAATTTGGTCTATCTAGGCCGACTTATGCAAAGGCTTCAGATTATACAGAAGAATGCTGGTAGGATATTAAGTGGATTACGTAAACTAGAGTATATTACACTTTTATTAGCTAGGCCTATTGTGTAGGTTCTTATCTTGGTTCTTAGAGGCTTTTATATTAATTTTGGTCCTCGCTTTCTGAAAGAGCTATTGGTACTACATGGCCCAGGAAGAAATCTTAAAGCCTCACAGAAAGCTCTCCTTACTATGCCCTCTCTAAAAGATGTCAAGTTAAAGGGAATGAGGAAGAAAGCATTTTCCAAATCTCTGGAACTTTTTACCCAACAAATTATGTGTTCTGTAAAATGATTCAGCCTTTAAGTGGAGGATCAAAGCTCTACTTTTCAAAAACACATTTGATAATTAGCAGAAGAGTATGTGTTGTTTGATGAATAGCCTTATGAATGCTGGATTATTTTAGATGTATTGATTGTGATATTTCAAAGGGTGTTTTTTGTTTGTATTAACAACCTGCTTTTCAGTTGATAGGGATAATTTGGAAATCTTTACTCAAGTGATTTTTTTTACATATAGGCACATGGACTACGTTTGCTTTTATTGGAACCTCTCTGTTGGGATATCCTAACTTTCCTGTTTCATTAGTATTCTTCTGAATAGCCTTCCTGTTATGAGGGGAAACCCATACAAGGGGCAGACAGGATGGTTCATAGGCCTTGAGCTGAGTTTTGCTAAAATTTTGGGTGTGGCTGAAGTGTACAGCGGCTGCAGGTCTGGGTGGTGGCATAGCAGATATGGCAACACCCTAGTGCCTATCAAAATTTGGCACTGGAGGCAATTTCTTGTATTGCCTTTTCCTGAACACAGGCCAAGAGGGCCAAGAAGAATAAAAAAAAATTAAATTGGGTATGTGAACCTGAAAGTCGCTGACATATGAACCGTCCTCTGTCACACCTCTGCTCTGCTTTGGTGCTTGCTGGGGTCTTCTTGTCCTATGTCCCTTGCTGTTCTTTGGCTCAGTTTTCTGTGGTTCTTTCTTCCCTTAGCTGCTGCAGCCAGAGCATACAAAAGAGGTTCTATGTTAGTGTAAGAAGTCATGCTGTCAGATGTCATCTTTTCTCCTTGTTTAATTGAGACATGTGCTAGGGTTTTTTCGATTGGTGTCCCTGGACTTTGGAGTGCCCTCCTGTCTGGGTTGCTATGTCATTTAGAAAGAAAGCAAGTGCCTTTCTCTTTGAGCAAGCTTACACAGTACATGGGCTTTGTTTCACGAGGGCTGTTGCCGATTTATTTGGTTTATTCATGCTGTAATTTGAATGTGTATATGTTGTAGTTTTTAAAAATTTTGCAATATTGCTATAATGTAATTGCTTTTATGTTGTTACCTGCTGAGTAGAGAAGGGAGAATAGAAGCCAGGGATGGGCAAAGCACGAACAATTAAACAACCATACACACGGCAGAAATTCACTAAGTGTGTAGTTTTTAAGATATAGCGCACCACTACTAATGGATAAGTTACATTTGTAAAATTAGTTCTGTAATTAAAACTGAGAAGGAAAGACATGGACATGATTAATCATATTTAACAACTAACATTGATAACAAACTATGTTACCGAACCTTATGGCACCTATGTAAACGAACAAATTGTAGTATCATTACTTTTATGTGCTTTGATGTAAACCGTTGTGACGGTCCCCACCAAACGACGGTATAGAAAAGACTTGAAATAAATAAATAAAATATTCAGATTAGGGGGCTATAAATGTTTTAAATAAATACATATGATCTATTTTTATCACCATCTTAAAGGAAATGAGCTTTTTTTCTGATTTAATTACCCCACAGTAAATTAAACAGCATTTATTGCACTGTAATTGATAGGAAATGCCTATATAGTCCAGTATTCTTCATTTGCATAATAATTCCCATACTTAACATAGGAAACTATGATCAATGTCATTGTGGCTGCGATAGTCCTATTAACCAAGTTTTAAGGGATGCGATAAATGGTTAGTATAAAGGACAATATGTTCTTTACTCAGGAAAGCCATGTTGCACATGATAAACATGTTACTACAGTTTAGTACATTGGCCCCTTATTACGTGCAGGAACTTATAGCCAGAGGCAAAAGTGAGGCCTTTAAACCAAGCAGAACATTAAAGGGTAATTTTCAAAAGGATTTATGCACGCGCATTAATATCTGTTTGGTGTATGTGTGTGAAACACGATTTTGCTTGTACTTTAAGTACATAAGTTATTATACACATAGAAATACGTTAAGTAGATGTGCTGGGGGCAGAGTTGGGGTGGGGAAAGGATTTATGCGCATACCTTCCATTTTCAAAAGTATGCATCTAAATCTACATGCATAGAGTTACACATGCTCGAGAACAGGTACAACTTTGTACATGTATGCTGCATACCCGCAGATTTTAGCTTATGGGGATGATTTGAAAATTACTCTCAGGAGGTAATTTTCAAAAGGTATTTCCACAGGTAAATGGATACTTATTCAAGGAATGTCTCTCCCTTTCTCACCCCACAATATTGGGGTGAGAAAGGGGGAGACCCCTTTCATTGTAACTTTATCTTCCTAGTTAATTGGTTACCCCTTGTTTCAATGTAAACCGGTACAATAAGACACTAGTCTTGAGCATCGGTATATCAAAAGAATTTTAAATAAATAAATAAAAAGTGATGGCCCCAGAGTAGTGTAAGGGCAGATCCATGGAAATATGATGGAAATATACATGGGACTTCTTTACCCCACAAACTTTGCATCCGCAAAGTACACAGGGTAAAGAATCCCCCCCAGCACTGCCTGCCACAGGATTTTCAAAGAGAGTCCTTGGGTACAAAGCTCCCTGCAAGCACCCTATGGAGATCAAAAATTAGCCTCCGACAGAAAGGGTCAAATATACTAAAGGGATTTTCCTAGTTTGTTCATATGGGAAGAAAGCTTGGTACATCAGTTCCCTGTTCTGGTCATTGAAGATGATTATTATCTTCAACTAAAATGTTGTTCAATATTTTTCTCAAATTTCTTTCTAAAATCAAACAAAAAAATCCCCAGAAATCCTGAGCACTTTAACTGATGAATATCATGTGTTCTAACCAATCAAATTATTGGACTCAAACTGAGCATTCCATTTAGCTTATAATTCTTTTTAAAAATTACTCCCACTAGACTGCTGGACTCAATTTTGGAAAACAAAGCACATTCTGGTGATGGTTGATGACAAACTAGCCATTAACTCTATTCAAAATCTGAGTACAGAATGCATTATCTTACAAATGACTTCAACAAAAGGAGACTGTTAAAAAGTATCACAGGTGACCACCATTTTTAATGCAGCAGAATATTAATTACAAAAATGAGTGTTACGATTGGGCAATTGCCAGGTGTAATGAATACCACCTGCAGGAGTGACTCAGGATAAAGAGAACAGGAGTCACAGTAAAGTCTCTGACAACGGCTGAGAGGAATCTCTGGTGCTGCTGGAAGTCTCTCTGATACCAAGTGCTGACTGGAAGGTGTCTGTGGTGCTGGGAGTTGGCTGGAAGGAGTCTGGTGCAGGCTGGAGGAGTGTCTGATACAGGGTGCCTGGGGGTAAGGGTGAGCTTCGTGATACACTGGAACAGCATGGGTGTGTGCGTGGATGTGAGTGCGGGTAAACATGGTCAGAACACTGGAGCAGAGTGCAGGTAAGGGTGGACTCAGGATAGCATGCAGGTAAGTGTGAGACTGACTGTAGGTATGTGTGAACTGGACTGAGGGAACCAAGACAGCAGGACAGACAATGACTGGACTAGACAAAACCAAGACAAGACTTACACTGAACAGAAAACACAAACGCCCAAAGGCAGCAAGGCAAGGAACCAGGACAGGAAGCCCGAAGGCAGCAAAGGCAGGGAGCCAGGACAGGAAGCCCGAAGGCAGCAAGGCAAGGAGCCAGGACAGGGAGCCCGAAGGCAACAAGGCAGACAAGAAGGGCAGAGCCCCAGACCACGGAACAAGACAGGAGCGCAACACCCGAAGGCACAGTGAAGGAAACAGGAGGCTAGAGCAGGGAGCCCAAAGGAACTAGATACTGAAGCACTGAGGCATTGGCTAGGCAAGGTTATATAGTAAGTCCAGGTCATGAAGCAGATATGTAGGCCAGACTGGGCCAGCCAAGAGAGCATGCTCGTGAGGGACCTCTGGTGGTAAGGCTGCACAGCAGCCATAGTTGTAACAATGAGGAATATAGCATATAGACTGCCAAGTCTACTTTAGCGCTCAAAAGAGGAATTTTCTTGCCATGCACTACCACTATTGTTTTAGTCTTGTGTTATTCTAAATCAAATGTTCATGTTATTGAATATTTGAGGAGTATCAAATTTTTGATTTGTGCTCTCATATTTCTCTTAAATTACTGCAACTACAGTTCAACTTTTTAATAAGCCACATGGCATTATACACTACACAAAGGACACATCTAAATATATCAACTTTGTCCCTTTAGATACAGTATAATGGACAGGTTCTGGTACATGAATGTGATGTACTACAATCATGCACAACAATGAACAGGGTCACTGGAAATTTGCAGCCAATCTTCTTTCAAACTGTGGAGGCATCTCAGCATTTTTGTGACAATTCTGCTGAGTTTTTTTTGTGATGAGTCATTTTACCATCTCACATGTAAATTTCGTCTCTTAGGACATGTGAATCGGACAAAACACGAAAACTATATGAAAATGTAGCTAGCTAGAGTTGAAGCCTCAACAATGGGCACTCACAAGTTTCAAATTTGTGCTAGTTCAACTCCTTTGTATGTTGCCATGTGTCCAATATATACACACACAATTCTGTGTGTAATTACAATTTGGTATATTTTGCATATAACAAAGATACTGTCTTTACATGTCCATGGAAAGAGATAACCCTATTTCATGCTGAAAGCTGTCACTTGATTGAGAGAGTACCTAGAAATGTACCTTTAACTAAATTGGACTATCTAAAAACCTAAACAGAATTAGCAAAGTTCAGAAATGTACACGACAGTAAAGTCTCTTAACTGAAGTATTTCAGGGGGTGGCAGGCTACAGGAGAGACAGTTTAGGTATGGAGGGGAGCAAACCAATATAACATTTCTACACATAATATTCACCCCTCCTGACATTACTCCTCCTTTTTTTGCAAGCAATATTTATTGATTTACAAAAATTTATATTCCACATATTACGAAATATATGGTTTGATGCGGATTACAACAAAATAAAACAGCTTAAGTATAATTAATACAAGATAGATAAAACAAATCACATATTAACTAAAAGCAGTTTTAAACAAGTATGTCTTTAAAGCTTTCCTAAAAGCTTTATAATCTGTAATTTCACATGGCAAAGCATTCCATAATGATGGAGCAGCTAGTGAGAAAGCATGGCAGCTAGTTGTTTGTAGCCGAGTGGCTTTAACTGTAGGAATCATCAGTAAATGCTGACTAGCTGAACGTAAAGTTTATTGGGGACAATATATCTTCAATAAATCCCTAATATATAATGGGCTATCATCATGTAATACTCGATAAATTTTAGCATCTTAAATTTAATATTCGATAGATTTTAGAGTCTTAAATTTAATATGTGACTCCACAGGGAGCCAATGTAGCTCCATTAGTATCGGAAAGATGTGAGCAGAAAGTGGACATCCAGTTACTACCCTAGCTGCCACATTCATCAAAAGTTGAAGAGCTCTCAAGTATGACTTAGGCAGATCTATGTAAATCTCATTACAACAGTCTAAAGCTGATAAAACAAATATTTGATTTTATACTCTGTTTTTTGCCAGTTCATGCATGCATGAGGGTCTTAAAATCACTTGTCTAAAACATACTTTAACCAATATAGTTTCCCAAGTTTAAAAAACATTTTTACTACTCCACACAGTTGGTGCAATAAACTAAATCTAGCACTACTCGTAAATCTCTAGCCATATCCAGAGAACTCACATCAATACTATCAATCCAAACAGAAAAAGATACAGGAGGGCAACTCAAGAAACTGGTAATAGCTCAGTCTTTGCAGCATTAAATAAAAGACCATTTTGTCTCTAATTTTCTCAATAGACTGTGAAATAACAGGAAGTAGTGTGTCCACCGAATCTAACACCGGAAACAAAAGCTGCAAATAGTCTACGTACATCTAAACATAATATTCTCCTCCTTTCACAAAGTACAGAGAGGGCAAAATGTTGAGATTACTTACCTGATAATCTAGTTTTCCTTAGTGTAGACAGATGAACTCAGAACAAGTGGGTATAGTGTGCTCATGCTAGCAGTTGGAGACGGATCTGACGTCAGCACGGGTACATATACCCCCCACAGGAAGTGAGGCAATTCAGTAATCTTCCTTGCAAAAGCTGTTATGGATATATGTGTACTGACGATCAATAAATTAGTGAAACAGGATTCCCCTGACCGATTGATAGTAGCTGGAGACCGCCAGCGTTCCCAACCGGAAGGCGTCGACACCTGGCAAAGGGGATGCTTTTATGTAAGAAAATGACATGGCCTACCTTGAATCGGTGAAACCCATGTAGACCGGCAGCCGGGCGGGATGCTGAGTCCATCTGTCTACACTAAGGAAAACGAGATTATCAGGTAAGTAATCTCAACATTTCCTAGCGTGTAGCCAGATGGACTCAGAACAAGTGGGATGTACAAAAGCTACTCCCGAAGCGGGCGGGAGGCTGCCTGAGGACCGCGTAGGACCGCCCTCGCAAATGCTGTGTCCTCCCTGGCCTGGACATCCAGACGATAAAACCTGGAGAAGGTATGGAGGGAGGACCATGTCACCGCTTTACATATCTCTGCGGGTGACAGCATCCTAGATTCTGCCCAAGATGCTGCTTGGGCTCTGGTAGAATGAGCCTTGACTTGTAGAGGTGGTGACTTCCCGGCCTCTACGTAAGCTGCTCTGATAACTTCTTTAATCCAGCGGGCGATGGTGGGCCGTGAGGCCGCTTCTCCTTGTTTCTTCCCGCTGTGCAGGACGAACAGATGGTCTGTCTTTCGTACTGCTTCTGTCATTTCCAGATATCTGGGCAGCAGTCTGCCGATGTAGAGATGGCGTAGCAAACGCCCTTCTTCTGATTTTTTCAAACCCGCCGTGGTTGGCAAGGATATGGTTTGGTTGAGGTGAAATTGTGAGACTACCTTAGGCAAGAAGGATGGAACCGTGCGAAGATGGATAGCCTCTGGAGTGATTCTAAGAAAGGGATCACGGCAGGACAGCGCTTGTAGCTCCGAGATGCGGCGTGCTGAACACACAGCCAGCAAGAACACCATCTTCAAAGTTAGAGAATGGAGAGACAGGCCCCGAAGGGGTCTGAAGGTGGATCCCGCAAGGAAATCCAAAACTATGTTGAGGTTCCACAGAGGCACTGGCCACTTCAGTGGCGGACAAATGTGCTTGACTCCTTTCAGGAAGCGGGAAACATCTGGGTGCGTGGCAATAGTCTTGCCATCCCTCCGGGGACTGTAGCAAGACAGCACAGCCACTTGGACCTTGATGGAGCTGAGGGAGAGACCCTTCTGAAGCCCATCCTGCAGGAAATCCAAAACAATAGGGATTGTGGCCGCATGTGGATTGGTGCCGTGAGTTTCGCACCAGGCTTCAAATACTCTCCAGATCCTTACGTAGGTGAGGGATATGGAAAACTTGCGAGCTCGGAGGAGTGTATCTATCACCAGCTCCGAGTAACCTCTATTCTTCAGTCTAGCCCTCTCAATGGCCAGACCATAAGAGAGAATTGAGCCGGATCCTCGTGGAGGATGGGACCCTGACGTAGCAGGTCCCTGAGAGGAGGCAGGGGAAGGGGCTCCCCTGCCAGTAGTCTTCTCATGTCCGAGTACCAGGGTCTTCTTGGCCAGTCTGGTGCCACTAGAAGAACTAGGCCCTTGTGATTCTGAATCTTGTGTATAAGGGCGCCCAGCAGGGGCCACGGAGGAAAGTCGTATAGCAGAGTCCCTGGAGGCCATGGCTGACCCAGGGCATCGATCCCGTGAGAGAACAGATCTCGCTTGCGGCTGAAGTATCTGGGTACTTGAGCATTGGACCTGTCCGCTAGTAGGTCCATGTCCGGAGTCCCCCACTGATCCACAATCATCTGGATGGCTGTGGGGGACAGCTGCCATTCTCCCGGATTTAGGCTTTCCCTGCTGAGGAAGTCTGCCTTCCGGCAATGCCTTCCGGCAATGTGGACGGCGGAGATGTCCTGGAGATTCACCTCCGCCCAAGCCATCAGCAGGGCTATCTCTAGGGACACCGGGCGGCTTCTGGTTCCGCCCTGACGGTTGATGTATGCCACCGTGGTGGCGTTGTCGGACATCACTCTGACTGCCCTGTTCCGCAGTCTGTGAGCAAAGTGCAGGCAGGCTAACCGGACTGCCCGTGCTTCTAGACGGTTGATGTTCCACCCTGACTCTGCTCTGTTCCACCGCCCTTGGGCAGTGAGTTCTTCGCAGTGTGCTCCCCATCCGCTCAGGCTGGCATCTTTGGTGAGCAGAATCCACATGGGGGAGGACATCTTCGACCCCCTGCTCGTGTGGTTGGACTGCAACCACCACCGTAGCTGGGTCCGCACTCTGGCTGGTAGAGGTAGATGCACGGAGTAATTCCGGAAGCGGGGGCTCCATCGAGAGAGCAGGGAGCGTTGTAGAGGTCTCATATGGGCTCTTGCCCAGGGTACCACTTCCAGGGTGGATGCCATAAGACCGAGAACCTGCAGATAATCCCAAGCTATGGGCTGGCTGGCTCCCATCAAGGACCGTAGACGCGTCTGAAGTTTTAACCTTCTCTTGGCGGTGAGACTGACTTTGTCTGCCTGGGTGTCGAACTGGACTCCCAGGTATTCCAGTGATTGGGAAGGCTGTAGGCAACTCTTGTTTAGGTTGGCTACCCATCCCAGGCTTTCCAGAAGGGCGATCACTCTGTTGGTTGCCCGATTGCTCTCCTCTTGTGATCTCGCCCTGATCAGCCAATCGTCTAGGTAGGGATGGACAAGGATTCCCTCCCGTCTGAGCCCCGCTGCTACCACTACGATCACCTTGGTGAAGGTCTGCGGCGCCGTGGCTAACCCGAAGGGCAAAGCCCGGAATTGGAAGTGTCGTCCCAGAACCTTGAAGCGTAGGTAGCGCTGATGATCCCGATGGATCGGGATAAGCAGGTAGGCTTCTGACAAGTCCAAGGCCGTGAGGAATTCCCCTGGCTGTACTGCGGTCTTGACTGAGAGCAGAATTTCCATGCGAAACCTCGGGACCCTTAAGTATCGGTTGACTTGAGGTCCAATACGGGCCGGAAAGTGCCCTCTTTCTTGGGTACCATGAAATAAATGGAATAGTGTCCAGAATCCATTTCCCTTGCAGGTACTGGGACTATGGCTTTCAAGGACAGGAGCCTCGCCAGGGTAGCTTCCAGTGCTGCCTTCTTGTGGATTGGACACGGGGATTCCCACAAACCTGTCCGGAGGGATGTGATAGAAGTCCAAATAATAGCCCTCTCGGATGATGGCGAGGACCCAATGGTCCAACGTAATCTCGACCCATCTGGGGTAGAAGAGGGTTAACCTGCCCCCTATGGCTCCGTCCCCCGGATGGATTGGCTGATTCTCATTGGGAGGCACGGCCGGGACCGGAACCCGAGTCGGCTCCCCTCTTGTGCTGCTTGGTCCGAAAGGACTGGTTCCGGGCCTGAGGACAAGGTGCCTGGTAGCGAGTCCTATAGGGAATGAAGCGTTGGGAGCTTCTGCCTCTGGATGGCCTCGGAAAGGCGTGCTGGTTCCTTTTGAACCTGTCTTCCGGCAGTCGAGGTACTGGAGAGGCGCCCCATGTGCTGGCCAGTTTATCAAGGTCGCTGCCAAACAGGAGAGAACCCCTAAAGGGCATTCTGGTGAGGCGTGTCTTAGAAGGAGCATCGGCTGACCAATTCCATATCCAGAGCTGCCTCCTGGCTGCTACGGAGGATGAAACCCCCTTGGTTGTCGTACGGACTAGGTCGGATGCGGCATCCATGAGGAACGAGAGAGCTGACTCCATGTCCGCTGCCGGAGCATTGTTCCTGACTTGTGTCAAACAGGAACGTGTCACCACTGTGCAGCAGGTTGCGATCCGCAAAGATAGAGCTGCCACCTCAAAGGTCTGTTTCAGGATGGCGGCCAATCGCCGGTCGTGAGGCTCCTTGAGGGCCGCCCCCCCCCTCCACTGGAATGGTAGTGCGCTTGACCACAGCGCTAACCAAGGTGTCCACCTGAGGGCACGCCAGCATATCCTTGATTGCCGGGTCCAGGGGGTACATGCCAGTCAGGGCCCGACCCCCTTTGAATGAGGCCGCTGGCACAGTCCACTCCAAGTCTATCAGTTGTTGCGCTGCTTGCAGGAAGGGAAAATGGCGGGCTGTAGGATGGAGACCTTCCAGCATGGGGTTCTGCGTAGCTGCCTCCATGGTGCTGGGGCCTGGAATAGCCAACTCCGTCAGGCACTGAGATACCAGGTCGGAGAGATCTTCCTTGGGAAAGAACCGCCTCATAGTTCGATATGGCTCAATCCCCGAGGGAAGTTCCCCCTCCTCGAGGGGTTCGGACTCGTCCTCCGAGACATCAAGGTCCGCATGAGCTGGACTACCCGGAGGCGGGTGCCCACGATAAGGGTGAGAAGGTCCAGGGGCAGGGTCAGCTGGAGCAGCCGCAGGGCCTGGACGGGAAGCTGACTGCATCTGTAGAAAGGCATGGATCCCCTTAAATAAATCCACCCATGAAATGGAAAACACGCTCAGCGAGCGTGCAGGCTCTCCAAACTGCTTTGGAGACTGAAATTACTGAATTGCCTCACTTCTTGTGGGGGTATATGTACCCGTGCTGACGTCAGATCCGTCTCCAACTGCTAGCACGAGCATACTATACCCACTCGTTCTGAGTCCATCTGGCTACACGCTAGGAAAATATCTGTTGGAGAGTAGCAGACAGACAAGATCCTTGGGGTACCCCACAACGTAAAGGCACTCAGTCTGATACACAATTACCCACCTGGACCTGTTGAACCCATGACTTGTCTCTTAGGCCATGGCTGGGCAATGTAGAGCAAAGAAGGCATAACAAAAAAAGCTCCGGGGGGGGGGGGAATCCAGCCCTTGAAAAACCAGACATGTCATCAGGGCTACTAAAGCTATTGCTAGGAACCAGAGATTGTTCTCAGCAACTTGAGAGCTGGGTGCTGAGCAGGAGGAACCTGAACTAAGACCCCCATAATCATCTGGAAGGTAATAAGTGCTCTGTGTACATCAGGGCTTTCCAATCCTGGGATCCTCAGTCAATCTGGTTTCAGGATATCCACAATTAATATACATAAAATAAATTAACATACTGCATTTCCAATGTATGCAAATTTCTACCATGCATATGCATTGTGGTGGATAAATGAAAACCCAACTGGATGTGGGGTCCCCAGGATAGGTTTGGGAAGCCCAGATGAATGTTCTGAAGGTAAGAAAATATTTGGAGAGCCTGTGAAACCCTGTTGTGTACAAATAAAGTTCTATATTGAAGTGGTACAGGAGACAGCGAAGGAGAACATAAGAACCACCATACTGGGTCAGTCCATCAAGCCTAGTATCCTATCTCCAACAGTGGCCAATCCAGGTCACAAGAAAAGGACAGGATCCTAAATAGCAGATTTTGCATTCAGCTTTCCTACTGACCAGAGTGCCCCAACAGGGCATAATCTGGCCAAGGCAATATCAGCGCACGTTAAAGGGGCACTCATGATTGAGCGCCCTTCTCCCTTAGCACCAGAGGTGCACATTTTTCTTTTTTGCATGAAGGGGGAAATCGATAATAGCCTCATCAACATGCATTTGCACGTGATGAGCGCTGTTACCTACGCGTGCAATAGGATGCACGGTTTGGACCTGTTAATCCGTTTTGCATTGGGCGACATGGATGCGCATCCAATCACGAGTTAACCATGCGCTGCAGCCAGTGTATGGTATATCATCGGCCAGAATGTGTGAAAAACAGCAAAAGAAAGGGGGGGGGGGGGGGAAGTGTGTGTAACCCTGCCTATAGTGGAGGTTTTTAAAAATTTGTTCTGGAGCTATAAATCTCATAACACAAGAAAGTGGGAGGAGGTATCCCAGTGGGAGGAAGTATCCCAGTAAGGAAAGAAAAGTGGAGCCCTCACGATTTTTGGTCACGTCAAGCAAGTAAAAAAAAAAAAAAAAAAAAAGTTACTCCTTTTAGAGTTTTCCAATCTGTACAAATTTATTTTTAAAGCATTCATATGTTGAGATGCTATTTTCCCTTCTTTTGCGGGTGCCTGTCCTTTACCTGGGTAAACAGAGGCAGCTGCCACCCCTTACTCTGATAAGTACCAATCTATCTGGCAGCGGGGAGCCTCTGTCACTTAGCCAGATAAGTCGGTACTTATCCAGGTATCTGCATGGGTCACCACTAGTTAGCTAGACAAATATCTGGCTCACTGCTGGTGACCTGCGCTAGACACCTTGATAAGTACTAACTTATCTGGCTAAGTGACAGAGGCTCCCAGTTGCCAGATAGATTGGTACTTATCCGAGTAAATGGCGGCAGCTACCGCTGTTTACCTGGATAAAGGACAGGCACCCGGAACTTAACTCCAGCTCTATCTAAAATCAAAAGCTCCCCCCCCCCCCCCCCGGAGTGAATCTCAGGGTTTGCATTCCTTCCCCCTTCCTCCCCACCCCCCCCCCCCCAGGAGCTGAAGACGGGAATTTGCCACTCCTGCTCTTTCCTCCCTCCTTGGCCACTCATTATATAAATGACCTTCTCTGTCGCTGTCATTTAAATACGTGACGCCGGCAGGAGGAGAACCCGTGCTGAATTGTCTTTCCTGGTGCAGTGCCAGCAGTCGGAGCTCTGCCTGAGCCACTCCTTTACTTTATTCTCCCCCCCCTCCCTTTCTAGCCCCTTACTGGGGCAACACATTAGCATTGGAAACTTAATTCCAGTTCTGACCCGGAGTTAATTTTCCAGTGCTATGAAAAGTGCACTGGCCAGATGCAATCTTTCTGCATTGGGGAGTAATGCTGAATGACTTCCAATGGGATTTCCATGTGAGGGTGCTAAGCAATACTCCCCCATTTAGAAATGTGCATTTTCTGTGCACAAAGCTCCTTGCTGCATCAACCTGAAGAATAGTCTGCCCAGTTGAAACCCCTCCTCTTCTGACAGATATGCATACAAAATTTCCAAATGCAACCCAACACAAACTTCCCTCCTTGGGTCTTTCACCTTCTCTATTTCTCCTGGGTCCCAAAGTGATCAGCATTCAGAATGTACAAGGGTTGTCAGAAAGCGGAGCATAGGAAAGCTAAGCTGAAACAGGTGGGGAAGTTAGGAAAGGAAAGGCACAAGTGCAAGAAAAGACAGCTAGCAAGATAAAGCAAAGTGGCAAAGCATTTCAGATACACGAGTTAAAAAGGAAGAGCTAAGAAGGGATTGTAAGAATGAGAGGAGACAAGGTGAAATGTGAGGGAGAGCAGGAAGAAGCAGGAATGCAAAACAAATACTTCTGTTCAGTATTCAGTAAATAAGGACTGTTTGTTGGGAAGGATTTGTATAATAGGGAGATAGTGGCTGTGCTGTTTATAGAGGTTCTGTGAAACTAGGAAAATCAAAAGTGGACAAAGCCAAGGAACCAGATGGAATACACCCCAAGATATACTGAGATTTCGGAGACATTCTGGTGGGTCCACTAAAGGAACCGTTCACTAGATCTTTGGAGATAGGAGTGGTTCCATGGTACTGGAGAAAGGCAGATGTTGTCTTCATAAAAGTGGTAATAGGGAGGATGTTGGAAATTACAGGCCAATTAGTCTGACTTTGGTGGTTGGAAAATTCATTAAGACTTGTGACAAGAAAGACTGGGAAGCATGGATTTACTTGAGAGAGATCGTGTTAGATGACTCCAATTAATTTCTTCAATTGCTCCACTAGAAAATTAGATCAAGAGCATGTGTTAATGTCATTTATTTGGCTTTCAGCAAAGCTTTTGATATTTATTTAACATTTTTATATACCGGAATTCATGTAGCAAAGTTACTGTCTCACAAAGAAGGTTTACAAACAAATAGAGCAGTCTAGGGGACAGGAGGATAGCGGTAAATGGTTTTCATTCTGAGTAAAGAAAGGTGATTAATAGAGTGCCTCAAGAAACAGTCCTGAGGTAGTGTAGGCTCCTCCCAAGTCCAACCACATCATCAGGCTGCATCTGACCCTTTAAGGGCTGGGCTGAAGAATGACTCAGTAAAAATGGAGCTAGCTTGTAGCAGGGGCGCGTGATTGGCTAAAGTTTGTGGGTAAAAGAAGAAAAATACATTTAGTTGTCTATACACAATGCCAGAAGTTGATAGGTCCTAGAATTAGCAATAGGATAATTTATCAAAATGCATTATGGCGTTAACGCCTATGAAAATTAAAGCAGCGTATGATGCAATTAGGGGCCATATCGCACAGTTTTAATGCCAGAAATAGCTTCACCTTTTTCCCTGGGCTTAGGGAGGGGGAGTTTCACTGTGTGCACCCATTTATAACTCTATAGGAGGGCCCCCTGATAGGTCAAGGTGAGATGTTAGTGGTGGTTTAGGGGCCAGTTTTGCATGTAGAATGAGACGTACGAACAGCACAGTACATCTTGGTACCCTGTTATAGAGTCCATCAAGCTAGGGAGAGAGAACATAATAGCAATTTCATCCTTTGGAGACTCTCCTCACTCCAAATGATGTCAAATCTTCACTAAGGTGAACTGTGCTGTTTGTACGACTCACTCTACATGCGAAACTGGCCCCTAAACCACCACTAACACCTCACCTTGACCTATCGGGAGGGCCCTCCTATAGAGTTAGGAATACTTACTATTATGAGGGCTTTATAGAAAAGACTCGCTCACTCTCTCTCTCTCCCCCCTCCCTTAGGACAGGATGTGAAAAATAGGGATTCTCACAGTGTGTGGTAAATTTACCGCGCCATGCAACGAGGTAACTTACAAATTGCCATAAACACGCCCCTTTTTCATAACTCATGCATTATCAATGCGTTAACTTTTTTTGATGAATGATGGAGTTAGTTCTTAGCAGAACACAAGATGTGCTGCAAGAGGTAATGATGGTGGAGAAGTTTAGTAATAGGGATCATAACGCAATCAAATCTGATGTAAGTACTGAAGGGACAACAAAGCAAGACTATAATAAAATTAGGAAATTCATTAACACACTAAAAGGAGGGGAGGAGTCTAGATGGCCACATGATCAGACTCAACTCCTAGCTGCCTTGAGATTTCATTGCTGAATCTGTTTCTTTTTTTTTTTTTTTTACTCTGCCATCTAAAAGGAAAGGACAGGTGCAGGATTTTCCTTCTGAAACCCCCCTATGAGGCAGCGTACCATTGTGGAGTTTGCGACTCCTAACCCAGAAGAAATGCAGGCCTTGAGTCCCATGTCAAGGCAGGTGGAGAACCTCCATAGACAGGGAAGTGGCATCATTAAGCTCGTTGGATAGATGTCTGTCGCCAGCTGAGCGTGATCAGGACACTGCTAGTGCTTCAAAGGCATGAAGTGATGACATCCACAGGAGTCAACCTGCTGGAAGGAGTGGTTGGTATTGTTCCCTTGATTGCAGCTGAAGTGGCCCTGGAGGCTGAAGATCACATCCCAGGAACCTCGGATAGAGCGTGTCCTTCCCCATAAGAAGGAGTGATTGTTTTGGCTGTCATGGATACCTAGCCTCTTGGCCTTTTGGCCGTGGGTGAGTTACTTGTAGCTAGGTGTTTCTATTATCTATACTGGCCCTAGGAACCTTAGACTCATTGTGGGACCTTGTTACTAGTCTGCCTGTCTCCTTTTTTGACTGCTAAAATAAGGTTGATAATCTTTCTCATGGAGAAAATTCACTTGCTCAGGATCATCAAAAAAATCCTCAGTGAACAAGCTATCCAGATTCAAAGAGCTGTTAAGAATGCGGAATCTGTGTAAATCCACAATTATTCAAGAACAAGTTTTCCTTACCCAGAGACTGGAGTACATAGGTATTTAAACTTACAAATCTTCTTAAAATTGTAGGAGAACTTCCTCAAATAACTGAGGAAATATCTTGTGAAAATATTACATCTTTCTCCAGAGACTATACTTCCATTTAATAAGGTGTACTTTTTGTCTTTTAAGCGGAATTCTGGCCAACAAGTTGCTTTTCATTTACCATCGGACTTGTCTAATTTGACTTCTTTTCTGGAATCCACTGCTCAAGATAGTTTAGAGATCTACATTGTTAATTTCCCTATTTAATAAGCATAATTTGAGTTATATAATGATAAACTATTTAAAAAATATGAATGTGGATTTCTTGGGACAGCCAGTCGGGATCTATCCTGATCTGGCTAGGGTAATGCAAGAAAAGAGAAGGCTCTCCACAAAGAAGTTTTGGCTCTTGGAGCCTTCTTCTTACGAAGATATCCTTATAAATGTCTTGTCAAATTTACAACTGATTGTTATATATTTTTCGCTCCAGAACAGTTAAGGAGTTTCTTAGACAGGAGGCAACTTGCTTTTCCCTGTGTCCCTAATAGTTTACGTACTGACTATCTTATGAATAATGTCTGGGTAAACATGTTGTGGCCATTTACTTTCCTTTTTTTTTTTTTCCTGTTATTCTCTTTTTTTTCCCCCTTTCTTCCTCCACCCATATCTTATGGTTGGAAGGTCTAAACTACGGGAAAAGATTTACTATATGATTTTGATTTGTGACTACATTTGAGTGTCTCCTTGATGTTTCTGTGCAAAGTTCTTCTTTGTATTTATTTTGAAATTGATAAATAGAAAGTTAAAAAAAACAAAACAAAACCCACACACTAACTAAAAGGAGAAGCTACAAAGATTAAAAGTCTGCATGAGGCATGGAGATTGTTTAAAAATACCATCTTGGAAACTCAGATAAAATGTATTCTGCATGTTAGAAAAGGACAAAAGAAGAACAAATGTCTGTCAGTATGGCTAAATAGTATTGTGAAAGACTATTTAATAAGGATGAGAAGAAGTAAAAATTTTGACTTTCGTTTCATTTTTTTTTTGGGGGGGGGGGGATAACCACAAATTTCGTTTTGTGTAATGCTTATTTTTTTTTTTAAACCACTAAAAAACCCAACCCCCTCCTCCCATAAAAAAAAAAGGGAATCCCGAGTCCTCCTGTGCCCACCACCATCCCAGTCCAAGAAAGATCCACAGATGAGGCCTAGGCACTAGGTCACCACAGTAAGTCACTGTGACCTTTGCTAAGTATGGCCCAGGCTTGGAGACCTGGATCAGATTCCTAAAGCTTGGGCCTGGGCCCACTGTTGTGGCCCGGCCCGGAGATAGGGTCCCAATACCAGGGCCTTGGCCCAGAGCCCAGGCCTCAGAGGACCTCTTTGTAGGTCTTCTTTCTTTGATCTTCGTACTTCAAATGCAATGTACGCTTGGGGATATGCTGAAGTTAACTAATTCTAGTGCATCCTCCCCCCAGAGGAGTGGGCCATTTTGATGTACGGCAGTTTGCCATACTGCTGTACATTAAATGGTGCTTTCCACTGGGAAGGATGCACTGGAACCCAGTGTCGGACCTGGGTCCAGGCCAAGACCCAGGCTTCAGGAACTGGCCTCCAAGTCAGGCCCCGGTCCTAGCCAAGGGCCAGTGTCAGGGCATGGGATTTGGTAAGAATATATGGGGGCAGGAAATTTCCTGGGCGTAGGCCTTTGCTCCAGTCTCTGCCAAGCTTCCAGCATTGCACTCAGGCATGAGCTGTGGCACCTTTGTCAGGCTGTGGCCTAGATAGGCCTGAGGACTGGGCCTAGTCTATAAGTCTAGACTGAGGCACCGGAGTTACGCTCTGGCAGAGGCAGGGACCCCTGCTTTAGGTCTCAGCCTATTCTCTAGGCAAGGCCTAGACCCAACTGGCAACTTTTTTTTTTTGTTTTAGTCTGTTTTCAAAATAAAAATGAGATCCAGACAAAATTTCATCGGAATTTAACTCATTCTATTTTGAAAATGACCCAAAACAAAATAGTAAATTTCGTCTCATTTCCTATTTAGTTTCTCTCAAATGCCCATCCCTACTATTTAAAGCTATCCTTTAAAAAATGGAAAGTAGCATCTAATGAGGAAAACAGAAGAGCATAAACCACATAAAGAAAAAGTGCTTCTCCTTTAGTCCCCTTCCTAGTTGATCATATTCACCTACAAACCTCCTTTCCATACCTGGGAACTCTCTGGATTTAGCCCAGAGACTGCTGAAATTCAGAGAAATTTCCGGGGCACTGCTATTCCCACAACTGTCATGCAGGGGGAGGGAGAGGGAGAACTAATAAAGGTAAACACAATGACTATATATACACACACCACAGTAAGAGCACACTTTCAACCTTAGGGTGGGTGAGTTGGGCAGGGTTTCATTGGTCTGCCTGATTAATTGATTATTAATATTAAATATTGATACTGATTATATTGATTGAATAATAGTGAATTGAATAATAGTGATGAATTGGTGATTAAACCAATGATTATGAATATATGAATGATAATTAATGGTGGTGATAAATGGCTGCTCCGCCCCCCACGCTAATCTTGAGAAATCTCAGGGTGAGCAGGATTCAAAAGTTCCCAGGTATGCTCCTTTCCCTACTGTTATTTAAAGTTCCTCAAGGGAGCCCTAGAGGAGTTCTGAGCCAGAATGCTAAGCTCTTCTTACTAATTGAAGCATGATGTGAGGAATGAAAGATTTATATTTGCTTTTGATTATTTCTTTTATACTTTTATAAATTAAATTATGAATTCTGGAGGTGCCTGTGAAGGAGAGGTGAGAGAGAGGACTCAGCGGCCTTACCGGGGGTGCAGAGGTCCAAATCAGCCCGACGGCAGTGCAGTGGAGTGCCTAAGGCATCTGACATCATCCAAGGGGGACGCACAGGGGCCTTGAAAAGCAGCCACAGTGCGACGCAGCACGGCACCAAAGGGGCGTGCGCCTTTGTCCCGATTTGAAAGTAATTTGAAATCTCCTTCACAGTTTTAAACTTCATCCTGTAACTTCAAAACTGAGAAACCTTCTCTTGACTCTTGAGCCTCCAGTGTTTAGGTGAACCCAAGATACGACAGTTAGTGACTTATGTGAGCATCCTTAATGTGGAAATTATTTCTGAGTAATGCCTCATTCAGCCCAAAAGAGGAGAGCCAAGGAGCGTCAGGCTTCGGACGCAACAGAGGTTACCTCTGAGGTCAGTCCAATCGATGCCCTTATACGACGAGGAATGGTTTTGGAGTATGAGAGATCGCAGAACGCTAAAAGGGGAGAAGAAGATCCCTCTGGTGTTCAAGAACTTACAACATCACTTTCCCCAGCAGAGAGATCCCTGCTGGATAATCCAGCCGTGAAGCACCTGTTGGTACAAGGAGACCTAGGACCAACTGAGAGTGTTGGTACGAAGGAGTCTCCCCCTTGAGGCAAAGTGACCAGCAGGAAGATTTTACGGCCTTATTCAACATCCAAGGTGCCGACCAAGCTTCCATTGGAGCAACAAATGTGGAGCCTGTTGTAAGTGAAGTAGGACCTTTAATATCACAGTTTAAGCCTCTGGTAAGGCCACAAACATTTTCCTTAGAATATATCTGGGAAGCTACTAATGATTTGAACAAAAATATGGGCTTACAAATGGTAGTAATGTTAAAAACAGTTAATGAATCTAAAAGGAATGTTGAGATGGAGAAAGATAGTTTACAAATGAAAAGTGAATTGTCAAAGGTTAAGGCTGAAATTGGAAAAGTAAATGATTTACAAGTATTAATGATAAGAAAATCAGGTATTGCAATTAAAGATAGAAAAGTTGGAAAATATTTCAAGATCTAAAAACATTCATTGTATAAACTTTCCTAGATTACCTACTTTAACACCTATGCAGACGTGGAGGAGATATTTAACGGAGGTATTAAATATACCTGAAGCAACGTTGCCTATAATTTCTAAAATATATTATCTGTCTCCACTAAAGAAATCCTAAGTCTAAGAAATGTAGTAAATTTACAAATGCAAGATTTGCAACAAAGACAACCAACCCAAGACACTACACTTAATATATCAGAGATTCTGGAACAAACAGAATCTAATTTAGTTAAACCCTCTACATTACTAGTTTCATTTATGTTAGAATCTGATAGAGATTGGATCTTTAAGAAATATTTTCTGAATAGGTTTAATGAGTTTCTGGATTGTAAGGTTTTGTTATTTCCTAACCTAGCACCATCTACTCAAAAGCGCAGGAAACAGTTTCTATTGTTAAAGCCCCAAGTGTTACAATTAGGAATGTATTTTATTATGAAATTTCCTTGCAAATGCGTAATAAAGTACCAGGGCAATACATAGGAAAATTAGTTTCTTACCTGATAATTTTCGTTCCTGTAGTACCAAGGATCAGTCCAGGACACCTGGGTTGTGACTCCGCACCAGTAGATGGAGACAGACTAAAACTTGTGGGCGGAGCCATATATGCCCCTGTGCCAGTCACAGCCCCTCAGTCTTACGGAATGTCAAAGTAGAACACAACCAGAGAAGTGAACAAAACTAGATACCGCTAACTAACGGGGAAGAAACACCCCTTCTGGAACCGGGCTCTCCAACCGAGAGAGCGAACAAGCGAAACAGAGCAAATCAAAACACAGAGCGGACTCTCCGTTACTTCAGCGCAGCACTGCGGGCGGGATCCTGGACTGATCCTTGGTACTACAGGAACGAAAATTATCAGGTAAGAAACTAATTTTCCTTTCCCTGTACGTACCAGGATCAGTCCAGGACACCTGGGATGTACCAGAGCAACCTACTGAGGGTGGGAAGCAGAGAGTCCCGCTCGGAGAACCCTCTCTCCAAAACCCCCGGAATCGGTAGCCCTACAAATCTCTTGAGGCGACACCTGAGAAGCTTCCGCCCAGGACGCTGCTTGAGATCGAGTCGAGTGAGCCCGCAGCCCCACAGGAAGAGGTTTTCCCCTCACCAAGTACGCTGAACCAATGGCCTCCTTGAGCCAACGAGCGATCGTTGTGCGGGACGCTGCAGCTCCTTTCTTTGGTCCAGAGAAGAGGACAAACAGATGATCTGTGACCCGAAACGGATTAGTGACCTCCAGATATCGGAGAAGGGATCTCCGCACGTCAAGCTTCCGTAACTCCCTCTCTTCTGTAACAGAGGAGCCTCCGCACGCAAAAGCGGGCAACTCCACCGATTGATTCACATGAAACGACGAGACCACTTTCGGAAGAAAGGAAGGAACCGTCCGTAAGGAAACCCCCGAATCGGAGATACGCAAGAAAGGTTCCCTACAAGACAGGGCCTGTAACTCGGAAACCCGCCGTGCCGAGGCAATCGCCACCAAGAATGCCGTCTTTAAAGTGAGATCCTTAAGAGTTGCGCGTTTCAAGGGCTCAAACGGCGCCGTGCATAGAGCGGAAAGAACCCAATTGAGGTTCCAAGCCGGACAAGGAAGACGTAACGGGGGGCGAAGGTGCTTAGCACCCCGAAGGAAACGAGCAATATCCGGGTGAAGCGCCAGAGACTTACCTCGCAAACACCCAAGCGCCGCCACTTGGACCCGTAGGGAACTGCACGCCAGACCTTTGGCCAGACCCGCCTGGAGGAACGCCAGAACATCAGAGACGGAAGCCGAAGTGGGGACCACCCCGCGCTGCACGCACCAGTCCTCAAAGACTACCCAGACACGGACGTAAGCCAAAGACGTCGACTGCTTCCTGGAACGCAGCAGCGTGGCCACCACCGCATCTGAATAACCTTTTCTCTTCAGACGATTCCTCTCAAAAGCCATGCCGCGAGACAGAAGTGATCCGGATCCTCCAAACAGACGGGGCCCTGATGGAGTAGGGCCGCCATTCCCTGGAACCGAAGGGGTGCCGCTACTGCCAGTTGTACGAGGTCTGCGAACCACGGCCGGCGAGGCCACTCCGGTGCCACCAAGATCACGTTGGCCGGATGCAACTCTATGCGCCGTAGAATTTTGCCGATCATCGGCCACGGGGGAAACACGTAGAGCAGCACATCCGTAGGCCAGGGAAGCACCAACGCATCGACGCCTTCTGCCCCCCGCTCTCGACGTCGACTGTAAAATCGCGGGGCCTTCGCGTTGTGCCACGTGGCCATCAGATCCATGTGGGGCACCCCCCACGTTTCGCAAATGAGAAGAAATGCTTCGTCCCCCAGCTCCCACTCTCCGGGATCCAGACGATGACGGCTGAGATAGTCCGCCTGCACGTTGTCGACTCCCGCTATGTGAGACGCTGCGAGGTTGCTGAGATGTAGCTCCGACCAGGCCATCAAGCGCTGAGCTTCTTCTGCCACCTGGGGGCTCCGTGTCCCCCCCTGCCGGTTGATGTATGCCACGGTGGTCGCATTGTCCGACAACACTCGGACTGCCTTTCCCCGCAGCAATGGTAGAAAAGCCTGCAGAGCCAGACGGACCGCCCTGGTCTCTAGGCGATTGATAGACCACTGGGCTTGCGACACTGACCACAGGCCTTGAACTGAGCTCCCTAGGCAGACCGCTCCCCAACCGGAGAGGCTGGCATCCGTGGTCACCACTGTCCAACTGGGCACCAGGAGAGAGACTCCGGCGGAAAGGTGACTTGGATCCAGCCACCACCGCAGGCTGGACCTCGCGTGTCCCAGTAGAGGAAGCGGTAAATGGAAGTCCTCCGAGACCGGCTTCCAACGGGAAAGCAAGGATGACTGTAAGGGTCGCAGATGAGCGAACGCCCAGGGAACCAGCGCCAGCGTGGAAGCCATAGACCCCAGGACCGTAAGGTAGTCGCAGACCCGCGGCTGGCGAAGAGACAACAAGCGGTGCACCTGAGTTAGCAGTTTGCCCCTCCTTTCGAGCGACAGAAACACCTTGCCCTGCTTCGTGTCGAAAAGAGCTCCCAGATATTCCAAGGACTGCGTGGGTGTCAGATGACTCTTGCTGAAGTTGACCACCCATCCCAGGGACTGCAACAGATGGAGGACCCTGGCCACCGCCATCCGACACTGATCCTCGGACTTCGCCCGAATCAACCAATCGTCCAGATAAGGATGGACCAGAAGACCTTCTCGGCGCAGTTGCGCCGCCACCACGACCATCACCTTCGTGAATGTACGAGGGGCCGTTGCGAGCCCAAACGGGAGCGCCCGAAACTGGTAATGCCGGCCCAGAATGCAGAATCTGAGGAAGCGTTGGAACGACGGCTGAATGCCTATGTGAAGATACGCCTCCGTGAGGTCCAGGGAGGCCAGGAACTCGCCTGGCCGGACCGCGGCGATGACTGACCGGATCGTCTCCATTTTGAAGCGAGGAACGCGAAGGCATCGGTTCACCCCTTTGAGATCCAGAATTGGTCGGAACGTGCCGTCCTTCTTTGGTACGATGAAGTAAATGGAGTAACGGCCTTCGCCGTGCTGGCCGACCGGAACGGGGGAGATGGCTCCCAAGTCCTCTAGGCGGCGGATGGTGTCTAGCACCGCCGCCTTCTTCTCGGGAGCCTTGCAGGGTGACACAAGGAACTTGTCCACTGGAGTGCGAGCAAAATCTAACGCGTAGCCGTGTCTTATCACGGTGAGGACCCACTGGTCCGACGTTATTCCGGCCCATCTCTCGTAGAACGACAGCAACCGCGCCCCGACGTTGGGAACGGCGTGCTGAGGCTGCGGCGGGAGAAGGGCCGACCTCCTTTCATTGTGAAGATTTGGGCGCCATGATGGCCAGGGCACCCCCTGGTCTACCATAGCGCCTCCCACGAAAGGACTGCTGGTGAAAAGACTGCTGCTGCTGCCGCCACTGTGGGGTACGGGAGGAGGAAGACCTGTACGATTGCCCCGACGACCTTTGAGGGCGCGCCTTCCTGGGCCCACGAAAACGGGACCTGGATGCAAAGGAAGACCGCGACCTGGATCTATCTTCAGGCAACCTGAAAGCCCTATTTTCCCCCAGGGAAGCCATTAAATCATCTAATTCCTTGCCAAACAGTAACTTACCCTTGAAAGGCAGCGCCCCGAGGTGAGCCTTAGAAGAGCCATCCGCCGCCCAGTTGCGGAGCCACAGGAGGCGGCGCGCCGAGACAGCCGCCACCAGGGATCTAGACGAAGTGCGCAGTAGATCGTGGAGTGCATCTGCACCATATGCTATTGCCGCTTCCAACTTATCCGCTTGTGCTGCCTCCTCCGCCGAAAGATCCGCATTGGCTTGGAGGACCTGAGCCCAGCGCAAGCTAGCTCTCAAAGCGAAATTCGTACACATGGCGGCCCGAATTCCTAGCGCTGAAACCTCAAAAATCTTCTTGAGCTGTACTTCCAGCTTCCTGTCCTGAAGATCCCGAAGGGCTGTCGCTCCCGTAACTGGAATAGTAGATCTCTTGGTTACCGCCGAAACCGCTGAATCCACCTTGGGGAACTTGAGAAGGTCCAGCGCATCCTCCGGGAGAGGGTAAAGCTTGTCCATGGCCTTGCTGACCTTCAAACCTAACTCCGGAGTGTCCCATTCCCGGAACATGATGTCAGTCGAAGAAAAATGGAACGGAAAAGCCACTGCCGGACCCGTGAGGCCCAACAGGACCGGATCCATGTTCGCTTCTTGCCGAACCACCGCCGGAGGAGGGGGGTCTATTCCCAGTTCCTGTAGAATGGCTGGAATTAGAGGTGGCAATTCTTCCCTACGGAATAGTCGTACCACCTTGGGATCGTCGCCCTCCGCTGCCTGTGACGCCTTTCCTGCTGCAGTTGGAGCGGATCCGTCCCCTGCCACGTCATCGGTCCCTTTTTGTGGCTCTTCAGAGGCATCAGTGTCTGCCCCCGTGGAGGAATCCAGGTCCGCCTCCTGTGGGACGCCACGCGGAGGACGTTTCCCCCTGGAAGCACTCGGGGCCCCACTGTTGGACTTCTTCAGCGGCGGAGCCCTGCGGGACTCCCTCCGGCCGCGCTTGCCCTTACTTTTCCTGCATTTCAGGACTTTGCGCAGCAAAAGCGCAAAGTCCTCTGAAAAAGAGCTGGAACCCGAATCAGCCTCCGCTGGGAGGGACCCCCCCCCCGCCGGGTCCCGCTGAGGAGACAGCGCCGGAGGCAAGGCCGCAGGCCCTGCCGCTTCCCGCGCCATTTCGCGGCCCGTGGCTAAAATGGCCGCCACTCCCGCGCTGAGCGGGAACAAATCCTGGGGCTTCTCCAACGCTCCCCCCCCGCTCGGCGGTGGGCGCGCGCGCCGCACACGAGCCCCCCGAGACGCCCCGGACGACCCTTCATCGCCCGGGATGCAGGAAGCGCAAAGACCGTCGCGAGAGAGACGCGCGCGCGCCGAGCCGCAGGCTCGGCAAGCGGAGCCACGGGGCATGCCGGCGAAAAACGGCGCGAAGAGGGCCGCAACAGAAATCAAGATGAAGAAAACAAAAGTCGCGCGAACGGCCTCCCCCCTGTCAGCGGCGCCCCCCCGAGAGCGGCGACGCAAGGAGCAGCTTCCCCCCTGTCAGCGGCGCCCCCCCCCGAGAGCGGCGACACAAGGAACAGAGAGCCGGAACAAAAAACAGACAAAACTTTTTTTTTTTTTTTTTTTACAAAAAACAAGGCCTGTCGCTGTCCGCGGTCCTGGAGCCCTAGTCCAGCAGGGGTGAGTGAACCGGGCTCCCCGGTGTCACCCCTGACACTGCTAAATGGCAAAACTGGGTCCTCGACCCTAGCAGTGGCCTCAACCGGGGGGGGGTAGTCCCCTCAGGACCTCTCAACCCCCCTGGGAGGCAGGGCAAACGGACGTCAGTGACAATTTGGCAAAAAATTCCAATTACAAAACCAAAAGCCTAACCTGGCCTAACCCAAAGGAAAGAAAAACCAACCCTGACGGAGTACCAGAATCAGGGCAGGGAGGAGCTGTGACCGGACCTGCACCATCTACTGGAGACAGAGTAAGACTGAGGGGCTGTGACTGGCACAGGGGCATATATGGCTCCGCCCACAAGTTTTAGTCTGTCTCCATCTACTGGTGCGGAGTCACAACCCAGGTGTCCTGGACTGATCCTGGTACGTACAGGGAAACATATTTACTCAACCGATACAGCTAACCCAGTTTATTGAAAATAGAGTGAATCCTACTTTAAGTTCAATACCAGGAACCACATAGAGGTGCTCCTTAGATGTGACGTGATCTTTCTAAATGGTAGATTACCATCCTAAATGTTAGTATTCCTTTGATTAATATACGATTTTGTGTATAATATGTTTGGAATTGTGTAGCCCTGGATCCACTATGACGGGCTTGAAGGACAGGTTTTTTTGAATGGTAGGAAGTTATTCCCTATGTAATTAATGTGATGAATTTCATTACAGGTTAGATATAGAATAGAAATCAGTTGTTTTGCTTGATGTTAAAAATTGTAAAACATAATAGAAAAAAAAATTATGAATTCTTATGAGAGATGTGTAAATTGTAAATAGCTAAGGGTGAAGTCTTGATGACTAGTGCTACTGCACACATTTCAAACTTGTACTAATTCAATGCCTTTGTGTTTGTTACCATGTCTCTAACATATATATATACATTTGTATTTCTGTGTATTTCACTGCTTTTCTGGAATTTGGTTGAGCTTTTTCATTCTTGAATTTTTCTAGTTCTCAGTTTTAGGACGGAGATTCATTTACAAATCTCCTCTCCCCCGACAACGTTGTGTGACATTACTCACTGCTCCAAGGAAGGCAATGGAAAAAAGTAACATATGCTTCAGATATTTGATTGATTCACCACAACTGTGCATGTGATGTTTAAAGGCTGGCAAGTCAGAAAATTTCATAAGCAAACTGAGCCAAGGAGTCTGGTTTGGCTCTAAGAGCCAAACAAAAACTGTATTAAATTAATTAGCACAGATGATATCCCTTTGGTGCCATAGAAAACTCAAACCAGAATTTCTTGTATCGCAGTGTTTCTCAGTCTTTTGTATGTCAGAGCCCATCTATCTATCTTTCTTAAATTACATGGAGCAGTTGCAGCATGGGGGGGCCTCCAAAAAATTAAAGAGCGGGGGAGGGTGACTTACTCCCTCTCACACCCACTCTTAATCTCCTGGATCAGCCCTACAGTTGGTTTAAAGAAGGTAACTACTTTACAAAAAAATTGTTTTCTAAACAAAAAATTTGCTGTTATTAAAAACAAATGCCTTCTCTTTTCCCCCTTCTCTCCCAGCTAGCCAACAGTACTGTCCTCAGAAAAGAAAAAAACAAAACAAAAACCTCCTCCCTCCCAGGCAGCCACCAGTTAGTTGATCATTGTTTAAAAACAAAACAAAACAAAAAAAAAAAAACCCCACCAAAAACCCCCAACCCTCTTCCACCCCCAGTCTGCCACCACCTGATTAGAAATAAAAAATAAATAAAATAAAATCTGAAAAATCCCTTCTTCACTCCCCTGCTACCAGTCAACACTACTGCAATTAATACTCCTGCCTTATGGACAGGGCAGGTGCAAAGTTATTAGGTGCCCTAGGCAAAACTTTTAGCCTGGCACCCCCCTCACCGCTCCCTGAACTTCACACACAATTAAAAATTATGCATTTATAATAAAATATTTTACATGGAAAAAGACATTGAAATAAAAATAATCACTTACAACATGCATGTTATATTTACATGTACTACAATGGTGCCAAGAAGAAACCCCTGCCAAAACAAGACACTTGGAACTCATGTGGACTTAAGGTCTGTTGTAACATATTGGGTGTGGTCTTGACCCTCAGAAAGCCATGAGTAAACTGAATTACAATTACAATATAGTAAACTCTCAAAACAGCACCAATTGCTGGCACTCAAACAATAACAACCCTACCTATGAAAAGAAAACACTGCAAATATTACACCAGGCCCTAAAACATCAATACACCTCTTATTAGAAAAACAGAACAAGTCAGGCTGCAATAGAGCCTTACACAGAAATTACATGCTAGCAGAATACTTCACCTTGGTCACCCATGCGGAACACAGATGGACTCTCACCCAATACAGAATAAAGAGACCATAATAAAGTATAAATAGAAACTTGTAGACAAAAACTCAACTCAGAACAAGCCAGACTCTGTATGCAGTGCAACTTTGGAAAAAAGAATCATGCCTCAGAAAACCTCTTTCATAATAGTATCACCATACAAATAAAAAATAAAAATGTCAAAACAGCTGACAAAAAGAACAAAATACAATCATTAAACTAATATACAAATACTGTAAAATATTTCAAAACAGCAGACATCAAATAACACAGTAATTACAAATAAGGATTTAAAGAACCATTTCTCCATATCTGTAAACTTTGATTTCTAGTCATGCTGAGATTGTCAAGGATTAGTTAGCAGGGGCAGGGTGGGGGCATACAATCTTTCTTCTCTCTTTCCCTCACATGTTCTCCGTTCCCTCCCCACACACATATATAAATGCTCTCACACACAGACATATGCTGTCTGTCCCTATGTCCCCTCACATATGCACTGCCTGTCCCCCATGTCATTCCTCCCACAGTCTGTATCCCCATCTCCGCTTCCCCAATACACACACACACACACACTATCCCCTGCTCCTCACAACACACCTGCTCTCACACACATACAGATGGTCTTTCCCCCCCCCCCATACATATATGCTCTCATCTATGTTCTCTGTCCTCCCCCCACCCGACACACAGACATGCACTCACTCTGTTCCCCTCACACAAACATACATGATCTGAAGCACCACATATGCACTATTTCCTCGGATAGTGCAAGCAGCAGCCTCCTCTATTGTTTGTGGGATCGACACTTTTTTCAGCCGCACAGGCTCCCGGTCCTGGTATTTTCTTCTAGCCCCTGCTTCCAATCTCAGATTGGGCCTCCTTCTTCCCGCCTGCACAGGCCCACTTCCTCTTCTAACGCACCTGTGAAAAGGAGGCCCAGTCCCACAATTCTGCTCTAAAGTCCAGGCTGAAGAGAGTCGGTGGAAGCACTATGCTGTCACCCCCAAATCTGTGGCACTGTAGGCGGCTGCCTAGTTTGCCTAGTGCTTCCACTGGCCCTGCCTATGGACTTACTTTTCCAGTCGGGACCAGTTCTAATGGCCCCATCTCTGGGAGAGAAGCAACTGGAGCTGAATGTTAACAAGCCTGCATAAGAAAGTTGGTGTCTGCTCTCAAGTCCCTCAGTGGTCCTCATTTTTCCTGGTTTCTGTACTGGAAGCAGGGCCTGAGAGAGTGGAGTGGACCATAACTCAGTCTAGTGCCATCTGAAGCAGCTACCTTCCCACAGATGGGGGTCCTCAAGAGTCACCCCAACTGGGGAAAAAAAGTTAGCAGGGCAGAGCTAGGAAGTGTCTCTGCTGGCTGTGGTACAGTGCAGCATCTGCAGGGCAGGTCTTGCTTCTTCCTCATCATGCAATCACCATTACTCTGCTGACTGGCAGAAATGCTGCCAAGGACCGGGCTGGTCCATGGACCAGTAGTTGAGAAACACAGGGCTGACAGAGGTAAGGTGCACTGAAGAGATGGAGTGCTCTAACCCTGGGGGCTGCTACTGTACCAATTCTTGCTGCCAGTAGAAATGTGGACTTTAGGAGGTGAAGTCCTTTCCAACACTGAGCCATGAAGGGACATCAAGGCATCTGAGTAAACTTTTTTTTCCTTCTGAAACAAAATTTGAAGAAAAAAAAAAAAATCATTCAATCCTCAGCAAAATTAAAGGGCCTTAGTTGGAAAAAATCTAGGACCAAAATTGTGTCTGTCTGGGCTATTTTGATGGTCTATTTTATGTTGATCTTGAATTTAAGACATTTTATAGTTTTTATTATGCTTATTTTGTAATGGATAGTTTTTACATTGTGAATATTTTTATTGGTTTAATTCGCTTTACTCTTGTTGGAAAAGCAAAATATAAAAACAAATAAGCAGAGTTGCTTACCTGTAAAATAGGTGTTCTCCAAGGATAGCAGGATGTCACTTCTCAAAAGTGAATGAAATTATCAGATGAAGCCTGCCACGAGTCCTACTTATGGCTTATCTAGTTTGCTACCTTCAGTCCAGGCATCCTTTGTGGGGCTCCAGGATCCAACTCAACCTGTGAACCAGGACATTCTCCTCACTTGCTAGATACATGGCTCTGAGAATCATTCCCTGGGAGATGACACAATCCCAGATCTAGAGAATCTCCTGACACAGGAGGTACAAATCCATTCATCCCTGCTTGTTGATGTAATCACTTTGTTGTCCAGCAGGATAAGGATTACTTTGCTGGACAACTGATCTCAGAAAACCTTCACAGTGTCCCAAGTCACCCTTTGCTTCAGGAAGTTTATGTGATTTAAGTTTTTCCTAAGCAGACGAAAGACTGTGTGTAGAGGCCCTCTACCTGGGCTTCCCACTGCAGACTAGACGAAGCTGTAGTGGAGACAATTTGGACGGTTATAATATAAATTGGAAAGGATTCACCAGGACAGGGACTCCTTGGTGTAAGCAAATCTATCTTATGCATATTTATTGTGCTAATCCTAAATACCCAACTGGATAGGTAAGCCTCCAGAAGAGGGTTGGGAAACATTGCATTAGGCTCCTCTCATTTATAGACGTGCCACAGGAGAAACATGCACTGTTGATGCCATGCAGCCTAACAACTTCAAAATATCCTATGTTGATGCCTGCTGACTCTGTTGAATATTCTCCACTACCAATATCAATGTGATTGCTTTCTGTTGCAAAAGGAAGGCTTTTGCCTGAGTTCTGTTTAACAAGCTCCTATAAACTCCAGCTGAGATGACATGCTCAAGTGGGACTTGCAGTAGTTGATGGTGAACCCTATCAACCTCACTTACATTGATTCTGTGTCTCCTGCATAAGATGTGCTTTTGACCAGCCAATCACTCAACTAGGAGAAACATATGCATCCCCAGTTTGTGTAGGTGTGCTACCATCATGGCAAAATAATTTATAAGAACATGGGGGGCTGATGCTAAGCCAAAAGGTAGCACGTGATACTGAAGGGGAGCACTGAGAGGAGAGGATGACCTTGCTGGTGGCTGAAAGGAATCAGTAAGTTTTTGCTTGGGACATTGTCTTTCTTTTTTTAAAATATTGGGGCAAAGTTAACTATTTGGGAATATTATTTAGTGTGTTTGTGCTTTTAATAGTCGGTAAGGCAGTGAATAAACAAGTTAGACTGTATTTTTAAATAGTCAATAAGGCAGCTAGTAAGCAGTAGGTAGTGTGTTTATTTTTAAAAGTCTGTAAGGCAGCTAATAAGCAGAACTGAGTGTTTGTATTTAAAAAAAAATAAAATAAAAAAACCCCCCAAAAAGTAGCCAGAAGCTAGAAATAAGCTAGGAGCAGTGTATACCTATGTAAAAAGGTTGAAAAGTTCAGTTACTCACCTTGGAAAGGTGTTGAGGTAGTGTGATTTGGTTTGAATAGGTACCAACATTTTGTTAATCAAGAGAGCAGCGAGTCACTCTGGCTGACTAACTGAAGGGATGGGCTCCACCTTAACCAGGGTGGAACCAGAGTGCTGGCGCTAACCTTTAAAAAGGAGATAGAGCAGCTTTTAAACTAGAACAAAGGGGAAAGCTGACAGTCACTCAGCAGTGCATGGTTCAGAGAGAGGTATCTTCAAAGGATACTAATGATGCATTAGAATTAGGGCATCCCGACAGTGAGGTTCCAATAATAAGAAAAGTAGTCCAAGTGCCTGTAACTAAAAACTCACCTGAGCTAAAAAATTCTAACTTATCCCTATCAATTAAAAAGCAGAATGAAAATACAAAGAAAAACCAAACTTTGAAATGTTTGTATGCTAATGCCAGAAGTCTAAGAAGTAAGATGGGAGAATTAGAATGTATAGCAGTGAATGATGACATAGGCTTAATTGGCATCTCAGAGACATGGTGGAAGGAGGACAACCAATGGGACAGTGCTATATCAGGGTACAAAAATGAGGAAAATGATTAGGAAAAAAACTGAAAGGAGCAGCTGCAAAGGTTAAGAGTTTACATCAGGCATAGACCTTGTTAAAAAAAATCCACAATGAAAAAAATGTTACTCTTGCTCAGCTAATCAAACACTAATGAAAAGAGACAAGAAACTAGATCAAGTGATGAAATGTCATTATTTTATATCAATTATATAAATATGTCATGAAGGGGTTTCAACAAGCCTGTAGAAACCATCTGGCTGACAATTACAGGCAATGTCGGACACACAACCTAGAGAAGCTTGTCGTGGAAGCAAAAGAACTCATAATAAAACTTTTTCAGGTATATTTGAAGTAAAAAAGCCTGCGAGGGAGTCAATTGGACCATTAGATGAACAAGGGGTAAAAGGGGCACTTAGGGATGACAAGGCCATAGAAGAGATACTAAAATAATTCTTTGCTTCGGCCTTCACTGAGGAAGATGTAAGAGATACCCATGCCAGAAGTGATATTTAAAGGTGATGATTCAGTGGAATTGAAATATTTTAGTGAACCTGGAAGATGTACTAGAGTAAATTAAACCAAAGAGTAGCAAGCCATCTGGACCAGATAGTATGCATCCCAGAGTGCTGAAAGAACTGAAAATGGAATTTTGGGACTGCTTTTGGTAATTTGTAAATTATAATTAAAATCATCTATGGAGGGTTGCCAATGTAATGCCAATTTTTAAAAAGGGATCCGGGGAGAGCCAGGAAACTACAGACCAGCCAAGTCTGACATCTGTGCCAGGCAAAATGGTAGAAACTATCATAAAGAATAAAATTGGTGAACAATTAGATAGGCATGGTTTAATGGAATAAAGCCAAATGGATTTAGCCAAGGTAAGTCTTGCCTCACCAATCTGCTACAATCTTTTGAGGATGTAAATCAACAAGTGGATAAAGGCAAGCCAGTCGATATAGTGCATCTGGTTTTCCAGAAAGTATATGACGCACAACCTGGAGATGCCAAGCTATATTTCTTATGTCACATGTTTAAATTACTAATTTTGAGCTTCTGACCGTATTAAGGATCTGCACGCATCTTGGCGCTACACTTCAATGCAAAGTTGTTAAATCGCAAGAGGATTGTGAGAAATTGTAAGAGGACCTTGCAAAGCTAGGAGACTGGGCATGCAAATGGCAAATGAAATTTAATGTGGACAAGTGCAAAGTGATGCACTTAGGGAAGAGTAATCCAAATTATAGCTACACAATGCAAGGTTCCACATTAGGAGTCACCATTCAGGAAAAGGATCTAGGCATCATTGTTTATAAAGTGTTGAAATCTGCGCAGTGTACATCATCAGAAAGCAAATAGAATGCTAGGCATTATTAGGAAAAGAATGGAGAATAAAATAGAGAATATAATAATGCCTCTGTATTACTTCATGGTGCGACCTCATCTTCAGTGTTGTGTACAGGCTTGGTCACTATATCTCAAAAAATATATATAGCAGAATTAGAAAATGTACAGAGAAGGGCAACCAAAATGATAAAGGGGATGGAATGATTTCCCAATGAGGAAAGGCAAAAGAAGTTAGGATTCCAGCTTGGAGAAGAGACAGTTGAGGGGAGATATGATAGTGTTCTATAAAATAATTAGTGGAGTAGAATGAGTAAACATGAATTGGTGGCTTACTCTTTCAAAGTACAAAGACTAGGGGACACACACTGAAGTTACTAAGATGTACATTTAAAACTAATAAGAGAAAATATTTTTACTTAATGCATAATTAAGCTCTGGAATTTGTTGCCAGAAAATGTGGTGAAAGCTTAGTGTAGTTCATTTAAAAAGGTTTGGACAAGTTCTTGGAGATAAAGTCCATAAACCATTATTAAAGGTGGAGTTGCAGAAACCCACTGCTTATCCCTGGAATAAGCAACATGGAATCTATCTTTTGGGATCCAGGTTCTTGTGCCTAGACTGACTGTTGGAAATAGGATACTGGACTTGGTGGACTTTTGATCTGACCCTGTATGGCAATCTTATGTTCTTATCTATGTTATGAAAGAGAAACATACCTCCTCAGCTGATAGAAGTGTCACCTCATCCCTATACTAGAGTATCTCCAAGAAGAGAAGGATGGGTCTGGAGTGGCTGTGTAGAGTTGCTGAAGCAGCACACAATGTTTTTGATATGGGCTACTATTTCTAACCCTATCTCTGAAGAGATTCTCTTCAATACATGGTATGTGCGAGTCTTCCCTGGACCTCAGGTCAAAGGGTACTAAACCCCAAGGCAGACACTCTTGATGCAATTTCGAGAACAAAAGGTCAATCTGACCACGTGTTTCCCGCACTCAATACCCTTGTCCACTAATGACTGGAAGTCATTACGCTGCTTCTGAGAAAGCTGCTTTGCTGCTTACTGCAGCTACTTAATGATGACCTGCATGACCTGGCCCATGAAGAGCTTGCATTAAGCTTAGCTCCCTGAAAAACCTTTTCCCTATGTTTCTTTAAGGTTCTGGAATTCTTCCTTGGGGGTACTAAAGAATAGGTTCTCATCCTCTTGGTTCAAGAGTGGATTTGACCACTACAAATTGCTGTGGTAACTTTTTAAATTTGTGAGTGTTTTGGATGAGATATATCACATTTACCTTATTGTTCATAGGAACCACAAAGAAAGGGTTTTTCCACATCTTCACTTGTACTTCCTGAAGGATCTCATGCACTGGGACTGACAATCTCCTTACCAGGCTTCACAAACTGGAAGATGTCCAGCATCTTGTTCCTGGACTCATCCTCCTTCTGAAAAGGAAACAGAATAGCCTCAGCCTTTCTCTGAGGCTATACTATGAAGACAAGGTCCTCAGGCTGGGGGGGGGGGGGGGTGTGTCTAAGGGGAGACCTGATATTTCAGAAGAAGAGGAATTATCTCCAGATCTCTAGCTCTATCCTAGGAACACTCAAAGTTGAAACTAGCAGACAAGGCCTCAGAGAGGGGAGTTCTTGTCTGCTGGAGCCTGCAGACCAAAGAATTTCTGTACCTTAAGGAAGCTTCTTCCTACTCTCTGATGGGCTGGAGATTACTATTGATGCAGCAAACATTGATGTTGATTCTCTCCAGGAATCAACATTAATACCAAGCTGCCAGGCAGCAGTAGGAGTTCCAGCATCAACTGGACATCAGTTTGCATCAACACAAATACTCTCAACATTAGTGCACCGATGCGCCACAATGCCTGGTTGAAGACCTACTGGATTTTCACTTCTATCTCCTCTTCAAAGATTATCAATGCCAATGGAAGGCAGTAACAGCAACCATGTCTTCTTGGGAAACCTGAGATATATATTGATAGCAGATGCCAGGACTCCTGGAAACAGTTGCAATTCCCAGGGATGCATTGAGGATGAACTCTTCTCACTGCAGGAATGCAATTGGGAAATCATAGCTGTTGTCATAATGTCCCAATTCCCAGCATCATACATCAACCGAGATGGATGCTTCTTGGTTTGTGTGTGATACTCAGCATCAGAACTCCATGCCAGAACTGAAGAGGCTAAATAAACCCTTTGCCTTCTTTGAGGGGACAGACAACAGTCTACCTCCCCAGTCCTTCCTAGTACTCAATGCTGATGCATCATGAGTGTCTAATGCAGTGTACGGGTTCATCAACACCAAAGCTGATTTTGTTAGACTGATCTTATGGTACCCAAAGTGCTCTTCCATAAAAAGTGAAGCTGGGACCTACCCCCACAAAAAGTCATGGTTGCGCAAAGATGACACCCAGAGACGTTGTAACTAGCTCTCAGGCACAGGACAAATTTCATGGGCGTCTGTGATAGATGGTCAGTCAACGGAGTTCGAACCCATGAGCCTGGGTCTTTCAGGCCGTGAACTTGCTACAAGGCTGTGGAGGCTGCTGGCTTTCCCAGGAGCCCTAGTACATTTGTCCTGTTTTCTGAGACAGTCCAGACATATACTGACAACCAAACATACTGAGTGTGTGTGGTAAGATATTAAACAGTAAAAGTGCTGTAGGGAACAGGTGTCAGCAAGCCAGGGCATGTGCTAGACCTCCTGCAGCAGTTGGGAGGTAGCCCGGACCACTCAATCATTCACCCAAGTCAATTTATACTAGATAGATTTTTTAAAATAATTTTCGCTATGCAGATAAAAAAGCCACATAAGGTCAAATGGCCTGAAACAGCTATATATACTGTGGAGATTGCACAGCTCACTACATAAGAACATAAGAACATAAGAAATTGCCATGCTGGGTCAGACCAAGGGTCCATCAAGCCCAGCATCCTGTTTCCAACAGAGGCCAAACCAGGCCACAAGAACCTGGCAATTACCCAAACACCTAGAAGATCCCATGCTACTGATGCAATTAATAGCAGTGACTATTCCCTAAGTAAACTTGATTAATAGCAGTTAATGGACTTCTCTTCCAAGAACTTATCCAAACCTTTTTTGAACCCAGCTACACTAACTGCACTAACCACATCCTCTGGCAACAAATTCCAGAGATTTATTGTGCGTTGAGTGAAAAAGAATTTTCTCCGATTAGTCTTAAATGTGCTACTTGCTAACTTCATGGAATGCCCCCTAGTCCTTCTATTATTCGAAAGTGTAAATAACCGAGTCACATCTACTCGTTCAAGACCTCTCATGATCTTAAAGACCTCTATGATATCCCCCCTCAGCCGTCTCTTCTCCAAGCTGAACAGCCCTAACCTCTTCAGCCTTTCCTCATAGGGGAGCTGTTCCATCCCCTTTATCATTTTGGTTGCCCTTCTCTGTACCTTCTCCATTGCAACTATATCTTTTTTGAGATACGGCGACCAGAATTGTACACAGTATTCAAGGTGTGGTCTCACCATGGAGCGATATAGAGGCATTATGACATTTTCCGTTTTATTAACCATTCCCTTCCTAATAATTCCTAACATTTTATTTGCTTTTTTGACTGCTGCAGCACACTGAGCTGACGATTTCAATGTATTATCTACTATGACGCCTAGATCTCTTTCTTGGGTGGTAGCTCCTAATATGGAACCTAACATCGTGTAACTACAGCTAGGGTTATTTTTCCCTATATGCAACACCTTGCACTTGTCCACATTAAATTTCATCTGCCATTTGGATGCCCAATCTTCCAGTCTTGCAAGGTCCTCCTGTAATGTATCACAGTCTGCTTGTGATTTAACTACTCTGAATAATTTTGTATCATCTGCAAATTTGATAACGTCACTCATTGTATTCCTTTCCAGATCATTGATATATATATTGAAAAGCACCGGACCAAGTACACTAGGTAAGCAGGTTCCAATGAACATCATACACAATCAGGCCAATGCAATATCCTGAACTCAGGCTAGTGCACAGGTTAATCCGCAATTGGATGCACGACCATAACACCTGATGCAATAAGAGGATCAGCACGTAGCTAATAGCGCTCACATATAAATGCCAGGTTGATAAGGCTATTAGCTAGTTCCCCAATATAAAAAATAACTGTGAGCCCTATGCTCACATTTTAATCCTCAAAAATTAATGCAGCCCAGAGCTAGCATTAAGTCTTGAGGCGCCCCAAAATATGAACAGAAAAGCAGAAAATACTCCTTTTCTATGGTTCCTCTGACTTAATACTGTCATGATAGTAAGTTGCAGGAACCACAGAAAGCAGCATCATAAAAAAAATATTAAAAAAAAAAAAAGTCTTTATGGCAGTTGGATTAGGAAAACGGATGCTCAATTTATGAGCGTCCATTTTCCTCCACGCACAACTATGTGTCTTGGGTACCCGATGCCATGGACGTGCTAGGGATGCACAATTTATCCCTAGCACACCCTTTTTAGCGAGGTGGTTAATTTGCCTATTGCATCAAGCACCCAAGAGAGGTGAATGCGCGTGCAGTAAAAAAAAACCCAAAAAAACAAAAAAAACCAGGCACCCGGTTTGGACACACTTTTTTTTTTTTTTACACATACTTTATTACATTGGTCTGAATAAGTCAAGCAGAACAAAAAAAGCCAGACAACAGCTGCTGTTTCAGGAAACCCTGCAGCAGGAGGAACTTATGTGCTTGTAAAAAAAAACCCCCAAAAACAAACAAAAAAGTGTTTAATATATCAGATCAGCTGATCTCATCCCAGTTGCAACTGGCGTGGTACAACTTCAGCACTGGATGCCCTGTAATTGTTAAGGAAGACTGGCAATAACAGGTTTAACTGCTCCCACTGTTCCATTTCATACTTCAACATGTTCAGAGCTTTCTCTAAATGTAGCTCTGCCTTAACCTTTGCTTGGATGACTTCTGCCAGTTGTTTGGCAAGGTTCTTCCTGTTGGACCTTATCTTTACAATTTCCACTAGCTAGCTCCCTCAAACTTTACTCCCTAGCTGAGGCTTGTGTGATTGAGGATATTTTCTCTTCCCATATCCTCCCACCAGCTCTGTGTTTCTTTTAAGTCTAAGTCTCCCTGTATTTTCAGACTGTTCTCTGATTTTACTCTTTTGTTCAATACCAATGAGGTCTACCTCTAGTATACTATCATTGGCACAGTCCTTCTCCTTGGTAATAACACCCTGCTTCTGAGATGTTATGCCCTATGGGCTATCTAGGAAACAATCACAGGGAATTTATTCCCTTCCCATGTTTCCTTGTACTCACCATATGGCTCTACTTCCTTGCTGGAGATGAGAAAAAAAACAAACAACTTTTCCCCTTATCTCATCCTACCAACATAGAATGGAAGGCCTTCAGTGACACCCTCCTTAGGATCAGTCTCCCACCAACTGCAAAAAAGGAGGTACCTATAACCTCACTGCTTGAAGAGGTATTTCAGGGACTACTTTTCTTTTGACCCACATTTTATAGAGTACTTTCAGCAGGTTTTTGGGACATGACCCCACTTTTTGGCCTCTCTCACCACAACTCCAATAGAGACAGTCTTTTTCCTTCAGGAGGTATCTAGGGCTTCCACTGTTACAATACATAAAAGCCTCAGGCTCTCCAACATTGGCCTCATACCATCCTTTCTAGATCACCTCCTTATAAGGGCAGTGCTCCCCAACATGGCTGCAAATAAGGCAACTTCCAATCTTGTACCCCCCCCCCCCAAGCACCCATGTTCCTGCCTCAGCCTTTGCAAAGGAACAGGCTTCTGTAGTATGGCCTAGTTGCTGATTTAAATGAACACATACGCTATCACTTTCATCTTGTTCTACCATACCTAGTTTTGGTAGTGTGGCTCTGGCTTTTTCCCCCATAACCTAGCAAATAGTTGTTTTCAATGGAAAAGGAATGTTTGTTGGCAATGGAAAAAAGGTATGAAATATTTGGGAAATCAATATTGTCTGCATGCAAAGGGTATGAGCGCAATCAGGGTATAAGCAATACAGCAGTTCGTAATGGCATACTCGCTGCAGGAACTGGTGCATGAGGATGTCCTAGATGTAGAGGGGAACCCTGGTTTAAAAGTAGATGACCAAAGGGTTTTGAAGAGATTTTTCAGAAGTTTCAAAAAGGAACAAGCCAAGGAAGAATAATATTTGTTGGTAATGGAACAAGGGTGGAGATATCATTGCCCCCCTCCGGTGACTGCCCACATTCTACCTCCTTGGCTTGTTCCTCTTTGGAAACTTTTGCAAATCTCTTCAAAACCCTTTGATCATCTACTTTTAAACTGGGGATCATCTCTGCATCAAGGATGTCCTTGTGCGCTACTTCTGCGAATATGCCATTACGCACCGCTCCTGTATTGCAAATACTCTGATTGCACTTATACCCCAGGATCCCTTTCCCAAACATTCCATACCTTTTTCCCCATCACCAGCTAGCCCATACCTTCCTTCACCACCAAAGTTGCTGATCAAACCTTTAAAACCAGATTTCCCCCTGCCCTTGGAATAACCCCAAGCAGTTTCTCAAGAGGGCCCAGCCCCTAGCTCATTTTCCTTGGCTACAACAGTCCCCTTTCAGAAAACTACTTGTGTTCTTTTCCATCAGCTTTCTCTGGGCTCGGGAACCTTCTCTCCATGGTACTTCAGTGTAGGCTGCACAGTATAGTCCTGGCACTAGGATTTTGCTCCAACTGCTCATCCTCCATTAGCCTACTTCATAGTCAGTAGCACTTGCTCCTCTAACTTCCTTCCAGTACAAAGGCCTGGGGAGGGGGGGGGGGGGGGGGAAGAGAACAGGATCCAAGGGCAGATTCCTTGCAAAGGCCCTGTTACACTCACTACATCTCTGGTGCCTGGCCAGAGAAAGAAAGAAAACATTTCTTCTGTCTAAACCCCTTCAGCAAAAATAATAGGGCAAAATAAATAAATGAAATCCACAGCTCAAAACATTGCACTCATTAGGTATTCTTACCAGCAGTAAGGCTACACCCACTCATTAAAACACCAGTAATCCAACTGTGCCAGATACGTTTACTAGAGTGTAGAACACATGGGTCTTTCGAGCTATCCACCGGTCGCTCCCTCAGGGCTGCTCCTGCCGAGTTCTCATGTCTCTCAGTTCTCCAGCCTGTATTGGTCACTCCTTCCGGTGAACTGCACTTCCCTGCTGTTAACTGTCTCTTAGCTGCCTGGGCTGTCCAAAATCTTCTCCAGTCTGTCAGAAACACACTCCAGCTGTTCCTCATATCCCACTTCCACCACCAAATGTCACAGACACCAGCTGGGCAACACATGATCTGCTAACAGTTTTCTGGAATAACCATCTCAGAACCAACTACTTGCAGTCACAACAGCTTTATTGCATGTTCAATATTCAATTCTCCACTCCACTTTAAGACAGATCACCCAGCACCGTACTTTGTAAACACGGGTTCTGCTAGTCCACTTCCCTAGTGACTTAACATTAAATTCCCCACAGTGCCTTTTGGCAGATTTAGTCCTTAGGCAGAGGCTGTAAGGCTTTCTGCAGCTGGGTCCAGGTAAACCACCTTCTTCTGGGCTTCCCATCTGCATTGGTCTCCGTTCTCCTTTCTGATTACTGGCAGGTCTTAAGTCATGCTGATTACACTGCAGGCTCAGCTGTGTCTCCCCAATCAGGCCTACCTGCTTGCCTGGCTGCTGGCTTTAACCTTAACTGCTTCTTTGTATAAGATCTGCAGACTACATTTCCCAGCAGCCTTCTTCTTTCCTGTTCCGTCTGGCTTTAGTGTGTGTAAAGCCCCTGCTTCATCAGTGCCAAAGAAAGAAACAAAAAAGGAAATCAGTGCAGCAACGTAACAAATACAATAGGAAAGAGCAAAACTTTTTTTTTTTTAATGTATGCAGATTTTTTTTTTAAGCATGTTTCTTTTACAGTGATTAGTAATGTTAGAACTTTTTGAGCACTTTGATGCATCCATCTAAAACCTCTTCTGGGATTTTCTATTTTATTCTTTTCTCTTCCTCATTATATTCATGCAACGTTTTGTTACATTACTTAAGGAGGCTTTTTCAAACAGAATGGTTTGGAGGCTAAAATATCTTTTATCCAGAGAGGATTTTTGAATAATTTTCCAGGTCTTTCTTTTAATCTGTTAGATTATTTTAACTCCTTGTAAGGTATATAAATTATCAAAATATTAATTAAGAGCCCTACACAGTTATTACAAAATGCTGCTGCCCAGTTTATTTGAGCCTGACTTATTAGGGATCAAGCTTCCCCTGTGCTGGCACAACTGCATTGGCTTCTAGTTATTCAAAGAGTAAAGGTTAAAATGTTAACTATGATTTTAACATTAACTGGAAGGGACCACGTTACCTAAGTTACTTGTAAAATAAATACTCCATCAGGCATTACAGTCCTTAAATAAAGGCCTAATAAGTGCACCTACAATGAAAGATGGCACATCCTCAAGAGATCTATCATCAGGCCTTCTCAGGAATAGGGCCCATATTTTGGAATGTGTTACCAGTAGAGCCCCCAAACTTAATTGATTATAGGTAATTTCAGAAAAGGTTGAAGGCATTGATCCAGTAGGCATTTTCCTCAATCCTAATGCAATAGGTTAAATTCCCAAGGTAACATGTACCATTATGAAGAAAGCTGACTGGATTATTATGTCTTGTTTTAAGTTGATTCGTTTCATATTTTATTGTAATCCGTTTAGCACAGCAAGTCTGATATAGGTGAAATATAAGAATTTTAAATAAAAAAAAATTCCTTAAACTTTATTTTAGAATTTCTTTCTATGTGCAGGTGATCTGGGATTTGTGCAAGGTTTTTGCACATATTTGATGATTAAAATAGCAAAGTTGCATAGAAATAAAGCATCTTAGCTTTATTTTTCAAAAAGGATTAAAATATGTCCTGTTAAACTGCACCTTAAAAAACTTAGGTTTTGCAACCACAAAATAAAATGAGAAGCAACTTTTTTGGTATCTGTTCCTTGGCACTAGAAGTGTTTTATAAACAGTAGGAAATGGAACTTCTAGCAACATTCAATTGATCCTGTACAGCCCCCTGCTGCATGATCCTCTATGACACATCAAAAATAGAATTATACAAGCAATGACCAACAACAGAAGCCATTCAGTCACTAAGTTCTTCCTCATCGCTGAAGTAGGCACTTTTCTTGATCCGTGGCCGCTTTGAGTCATCTGATGTTGATGCTTCCTCCACAATTTGCCTGGCTTTTTGCTTCTCTTCATCTATTTTGGCCTGCTATAGTACAGGAGAGGATATATAAGTATATCTGGTGTTATTTCTGTACAGAATTAATACATTTTCTTTTGATGACCTGCTTATTTTTGGCGATACATTTGGATAATTTTTTTTTTTTATAATACGCACTGGAAAATAAAAGCCCCGTTCTTACCCAGATAACTCTAAGGATCCGATATATCATTGTCCGATGGTCATGGTATTATGAAGGAAATGGTATGCTCCAGTAACTGGAGGTTGCAAAGGAGCAGATTTAGTGTCACAGTCTATGTTCTATAATAGTTACACATCAGCCAACACAACACACTGTCACAGAAAAGAACCAAATGTATTCACAAGAACCTGCTGCCATTCAGAAATTAGTTGGGTGCCACGTGCCCCCAAGATCAAGTTGACTCAAACATTGCTTTTGGTAGGCCAATGTGATGCCAATATTTTATCAAAGTGATCTGGACAGTGTGCTCCATTTTGCGAGAGACTGTTTTCATAAAATAAATTTATGAAGGAGCTTTGTGGAAGACCCTTTCAGTACAAGGTAGTGATCTTGATATGTACCTTTGTAGTGAAGCTAAGCAGTTCAACCAGCCTACTATATTATTATTCAGGTGCTCTATGGGCAAGATGCACTCAGGGAGCCACTGCAAACCAGGAATGAACTTACAGTGAAGAAGTTCAGGCTGTTTCCTAGTCAAGATCTCTTCCAATTCATTAAAGAATATGTATAGTAAAAAATAAGGAGCTTTTATTTTGCTTAACATAGAAACTTTTTTGTTAACTGGATGTCTGTGCAATCATCATTTTTGCTATTGACATTGAAAATATATCCTAAAAAACAGACCACCTCAGCCACATAAATAATTTATTCAAAATACTGAAGACATCTGCTGACAAATCTTCTATTAAGCACAATTCTTAGGTTGAAAGGACCATTATATGCATGGGCAAATTCAGACACTGAAATCTATGTATAAAAAGAACACTGCTGAATTTAATAAGGAACCAGCAAAGTGTGGTTGCTGTGTTAGTTTACTTGAATACACAGAAATAAAAGTTAACATATTTGTCAACCTTCATGTCTGTAAATTCAACAAAGCACTGAAAACTAGTTTGAAACACTAGGCCAGTTTTGGAAGGATGTTATTTTCTTGGGGCATTATTTTGCTATATGCAGTGAGAAGTATGGCAAAGCAATGAAGATAAGTAGATACTTTCTGAATTAATTTTTATTGCTTATTTTTATTTATTTTAAATGTCTTCTTAACTGCCTTCCCAGTTCAGAGGAATTGCCCAAGGTGCTGTATAGAAAACACATAATTCACATAAATCAGTAAAAATAGACAAAATGGCTGCTATTACATTTCATGGACCCAGTTCACAGCACTCAACTCATTAGTGAATTATTTCATTCACCATATTGTATGACAAAATAATTTTATACATGGATGTTTTTTGTGCAATATATGAAACATGAAAATTACAGGACCTAGGATTATAAGCAAGGAGGCTTTCAATTGGCTTAACTATAAGCCTCATCGCCTATGCATATGATGGTCCTTTTGGCCTAAGAATTGTGTTTAATAGAAGACTGGCAATATTTGCTGACATTTTTTAAATAATATTTTATCACATTGCATAATATGCCTTTCTGCAGGTTAGAGAGGAATGAGAAACCAAAACATGTAACACACCAAATGCAAGAGGGAGAAGAGGATAGTATGGTTATGTTTTTTGGAAAAATTGAGAAGTCTAAATTTTTCTTCAGTTTGTGCTAGCAGTCTTATACAGGGTGGCCCACGGAAAAGTAGCCTGCCTGTGTGGCACTGGTATTGGAAGTGGGATATTTTTCCATGGGCCACCCTGTATAAACAAATATAAAGACACCTTTTTAAGGTTTCCATCTTTTCCACTTTAAGTATCCTTCTAGATGCTCTAAAAATCAGAACTATGCTGGGCAGTTTTAAATAAAAAATAAAATATAAAGAGCACAAACGAAAAATTCAGTCAACCTAACTTGCAAACAATGGACCTCCCCCATTAAGCTTTATTCCACCATAGACAAAGAATGGGAGAAAAGCCTTAGTGAATCTAGCCCTATGCGACTTAATTCTTAAACAGCTTTAACCAATTCAGTAAACCTTAACTCCAAATATCTCAAAGTTTAGTTCTCCCAAGTCTGTAGAGCTACAGCCTGCTCAGCAGAAGCATCACTGCATATTTACCAGATTCTGGACTCAGGTAGTGAAATGGGGTAGTGCCCTCTCTGAAGATATAAGGGATGGGTCAACTTTCAAGGATATGGACTTTTATCTGCCAACCTTCTCTCCAGCACGCATAATTATCCCACGATCCCCTGTATGTAAGCATCCCATTCAACCTACCTCCTTTAACGTTTAAGAGTTAAAGGGCTAGCTCCAAGCACTGGAGAGGGAGTTTGTGGAGAAAACCAAGGGCACTGGCATTCAAGGCACTGCCACATACAATAAGGACATGAGCTCTATGTGCCAGTGCCTAGCAACACCCCTATACTTGAAAACAGAATTGATCTGCTTCCCCAAACTATGAATATGCTTCACCTATTTTGCAGATAATTTACAGTTTTTAAAAAAAATAATTTTTTATTCTGCAAGCCTGCATGACAATAAAATACTGCAATTTTAGAAACACAGTATACATAAGGTAATATAATGAGAAATTACTACTTACCTGATAATTTCCTTTTCTTTAGGGCAGTCAGATGAATCCAGAACAAGTGGGTTATGCACCTCTACCAGCAGATGGAGATGAAGCAAACTGACGTCACAGTATATATATCCCTGCAGTGACATCAGCCTGCCAGTATTCTCTTCAAAAGCCAACTATGGACAGACTAGCAAAAAACTTGACAAAAAACAGATAACCATATCAATACTTAGCCAATAGGAAACACTGAGCTCAGGCAAGAAAAGTATTAACACTAGTCTAGGAAAGACTAACACTTAACCAGTAATCCCTGTTAACACAGAGTCACTCAAAGGACCATAGTGCAGGCATTTGTCAGCCAAGGGAGGGAAGCTGTTATAATTAGTGAGGTTTGGGTGGACCCTTGGACACTGTGGCAGCTAACCACGCCCAAGAGGGGGGAAGTCCCGTGAGGGGCCACAGGTCAGGCTCAGTTCTGGACACACAAACACAGATCTTTCTTTATTTAGACAGTTTGAGAAGCCAGAGGTGGCAGTAGTGAGTAAAAGATGTAGCCCAGCTGGGCTAGTAATCCCTAGGGCGCTGGAACAGTGGTTCCTCCAGTAGCAGTGCTGTAATGGAGAGAACTGAGATAATGAGTACAATAGAACATTCACAGAGTCCCAAATATGGAGAAGCCCCGAGATAGGGAGAGCTGGCCCTCGAGGAGTGAGTACCAGATCCCTGGAAGCAGAGAGACTCGTTGGCAAAGTACTCAGCTGTTCCACGTAGGAGATGGCACTGGCGCTAGAACGGAGGGAGGCCCTCGATGAGTGAGTACCTGGTTCCAGGAAGACAGCTCTGAGGAATGGATGATAGTAGTACTCACTGATGGTGTCTGTAGCAAATTCTTCCAAGTAGAAGAGGAGATAGATGCAGGCAGCGGGTCAGGGAACATGGGCCTTAGAGGAGTGAGTACCGGTTACCTGATAGCGACCTGAAAGAAGCAAAAGAGGCCCCTGAGGAGCAGGTACCCCGTTAGCAGAAAGAGTCCAATGGAAGTTGGAAAGGCAGAGTAGCTCGGAACAGAGAGTGAATCCCATCCGTAAGAATCCCCTTGCTAACTCAACAGCTAGCAATAAACTGTAGGCTTAAATATCCGGGCAGCGTGACGTCATCACAGGGGGATGCCCCTGAATAACGTGCCAATGAGGAAATAAGAATGAGGGCCACGCGGTGCGTGCGCCCCAAGGTACCTGTAGAGGCAGCGCCCAAGCTGGACCGGGGATGCCAGAGAGGACGGCAGGCAGACGCTGCGGCAGCCAGGCATTCGTGAAGAGCAGGAGCCGCAAGAAAGGAAAGGTAGGCGGAGTGAAGCCGTTGGGAAGTGACGGTTGCAACAGAAGCTGGATTAATCTGACTGTCCTAAGAAAAGAAAATACTATTTACCTGATAATTTCCTTATTTCTTAGCATCCAATCAGATGACTGCAGAACTGGGATGACCCAACTATTCCCGAATAGGGTGAGAGAACTGCCCATGGTCGTCAAAACCACATGTGCAAAGGCTGTGTCCTCCCAGGCCTGCACATCCAAACGATAATACCTGGAAAAGGTGTGTAAGGAGGACTATTGCGCAGTTTGGCAAATGTCGACAGGAAATAGCAATCTAACTTCCACTCATGATATGGCCTGGGCCTTAGTGGGATGAGCCCTAACCTGACTGGATAGGCTTGCCAGCATCAAATTACACTGCTGTGACTACCTCCTTAATCTAGCGAGCTATTGTGGCCCGCGAGGCCAGCTCTCTTTGTTTAGTACCGCTGTGAAGGACAAATAGGCGATCAGTTATCTGTAAAGGCTCAGTAACTTCCAGATACCAGATGGTGTGTCTCTCGACATCCAAGGGTCGCAACAGATGATACTCTTCTATATCTCTCTCTCTCTCTCTGTCCAGAGATGGCAGGGAGATGGACCAATTTGGTGAATCGTTCTTGGAGTCACTCGGAGGAATGGCTCCCAGCAAGACAAAGCCTGTAGTACGGAAACTCTCCGCACAGAGCAAATTGGCTCAAGAACACTGCTTTCAAGGTCAGGTTACACATTGGTCTAAATGTAGGACCCGCTAAGAAATCCAACACCAAAGGTAAGACTCCATAAGGATACCGCAACTACAAGGGACGACAAAGATGTTCCACTCCTTTCAGGAAATGGGCCACATCAGGATGAGCAGACAAGGAACCACTATTTACTTGGCCCCTGAAACATGCGGGAACCACTATTTGTACCTTTAAGGAATTAAGGGCCAAACCCTTTAGCCAAGTCATTCTGCAAAAATTCCATAATGAGCAGAATCTTGGCCAAATGAGGAAGGATACCTCAAGCCTCACACCAGGCCTGAAACACTCACAAAACCTGCACATAAGCCAAGGAAGAGAAGAACTTTTTAGCTCTAAGCAAAGTGGAATTGAGCCCTCTCAAGGGCCATATCGTAAGACAGAGTCTGATTTTTGTGAAGAACTGGACCCTGCCTAACAGGTTCTTGTGAGCTGGAAGTTAAAGGGGTAAGTCCCCCAGGAGCCACCGCAAATCCGCCTCCTGGGTCAATCTGGAGCAATGAAGAGCACAAGCTCTCTGTTGCACTCTATCCTTTGGATAAATCTGCCCAACATGGGCCATGGAAGAAAGGCATACAGCAACTTGTCTTCCAGCTACTTCTGTACCAGGGCATCGGATCCCAGATGACTTCGGATCTCTCCTGCAACTGAAGAATCACAGAACATTTGCACTGTGAGAAGTCGCCAGCAGGTCAAGAAACGGGGGACCCTAGTGATCCAGAATAAGCTGAAAACGCCTCATCTGACAATGCCCATTCTCCTGGGTCCAGACTCTCCCTGCTGAGAAGTCTGCTCTTACATTGTCTTTTCCTGCTATGTGTGAGGCTGCGATCATCTGGAGATGCACTTCTGCTCATTCCATAAGCTGGTCTATTTCCAGCGACACTTGCTGGCTTTTGGTTCCTCCATGCCGAATGATGTAAGCCATAGTTGTTATATTGTCTGACATTATCCAGACCAACTGACCCTGCAACCTGTCGCCAAACTGCAAGCATGCCAATTGGACTACCCTGGCTTCCAGCCAATTGATATTCCAGAGTCTCCTCTGCATTCCAGCACCCTTGCACTATCAGCTCCTGGCAGTGAGCACCCCAACCAAGGAGGCTCTCATCTGTGGTCAGTATTAGCCAATCCGGTAGTGCTAAGGAAACTCCTTTCCTTTGATTATCCACCTGCAACTCACCACTGCAGTTGGGAGGAGATTTCCATCACAGGAGGAGCTGAATTGAATAGTCCTGAGACTGCAGGTTCCACAGAGACAGTAGGGAGCACTGAAGAGGATGCATGCACACCCTCACCCATGGGACCACTTCCAGGGTTGCCGCCACTAAGCCAAGTACTTGCAGGTAAAACCATAAGGTCAGGCGCAGAGTTCCAACAACAGACGCAGCTATGTCATCAACTTTTGAATTCAAGCTTCTAGCAAAAAAAACCGTGCCCCACTTCGTGTCAAACAGAACCCTGAGGTATTCCAATGAATGAGCAGGCTGAAGGCTGCTCTTGACCAGGTTCACCACCCAGCCGAGCTCCTGCAACAGGGAGATTACCTTGCAGCTCTCTTCCAACAATTTTTCTCGAATCAGCCAGTCGTCCGAATACTGATGTACAAGGATCCCATCCTTTCTCAGTTCTGCTGCCAATACCACCATTACCTTGTAAAAAGGTTCTTGGGGCTGTGGCCAGCCCAAAGGGCAGGGCCCGAACTGATAATGGGATCCCAGAACTGCGAACAGCAGAAAGCATTGATGCTCTAGTCGAATGGGAATATAAAAGATATGCCTCGGACAGATCCAAGAGGTCAGAAATTACCCTGACTATATAGCCACTATTACTGAGCTCAATGTTTCCATACAAAAATGCATCACCCGCAGATGATGGTTGATATCGTTGAGATTCAGGATGGGACGAAAGGAGCCCTCCTTCTTGGGCACAATGAAAAAAATGGAATATCGCCTTGTATTTGCTTGAGACGGGGGCACTGGAACCACAGCCCTCAGACTGAGGAGCCTTGTCAATGTACTCTCCGCTGCCTGCTTCTATTATGGGAGTGGCAGGGAGACTCCATGAACATGTCCCGAGGAACACTGCGAAACTCCAGCACATATCCTTCTCGTATCACCTCCAGGACTCATTGATCTGATGTGATCTCTTCTATCAGAGGTGGGTTGAGATCACATAAGATACAATAAGTCCTGGAGGCATCCCCCTATCTCCTGTTCCCGGGGATGGGTTGGGAAATCTTTATTGGGAGGGTCAGGAGGTTCCACTATTTGAACCTGCACCCCTTTCTTGACTATCGGGGACGAAAGGACAGACCTACAAAAAAATAAAGTCCACTGAAGGGTTGTTTCTCCATGTTAAAAGAACATAGCGTCCACTTCTTATCCTCTGGCAAATGAGAAACCAGAGATTTGCCTCTCTTTCTGGCCAGTTTCTCTAACTCGCTCTCAAATAAAAGCGAGCCTTTAAAGGGCAATTTGATGAGATTTGTCTTGGAGGTTGTATTGGCTGACCAAGTTCTCAGCCATAACAGACACCTGGCTACTATTATGAAAGTCACTCCTCTGGCTGAAGCGTGGATCAAATCACAGCCTGCATCTGCCAAAAAAGCAGCTGCTGGCTCCATAACTGCCCCGGAGATCACCCCAGACACATCGACCTCTTGGGAGAGAAGCAAACAAGAGAGAGCCACCAGAGAACAACAAGAAGTGATTTGCAAGGTCATTGCATCAAATGCTTGCTTAAGGATAGTCTCAATCCTTCTATCATGCGCATTTGCAAGGCTACTCCTCCTTCCACAGGACTAGTGGTCCACTTAGAGACTGCACACACAAGTGCAGCTACCTTTGGAAAACAAACGCTCTCTAGCCACTGGATACGGAGGGTACAGGCCTTCCAAAACCCGATCCCCTTTGAAATTAGCCTCTGGGGCACCCCACTCAAGATTAATCAATTCTTGAATGGCCTGTATCTCTTCGGCTCAGACACAGCATCCACCGCAGGAACTCTGAGCATTTTCAAGGTCTGGAAAATCAGTGCTGGCAGTTCATCTCTATGAAAAAAACGTAGCATAGTTCTATATGGCGCTAATCCTGGAGGAACTTAATCATCCTCGAGAGTCGGGATCGTCATTATCCGTGCCTCCATCGGAAGTCCCGCTGCCACTTTAGGAATACTCCGGTACTTAACAGTAGGTCCCGACCAGGATCCTACCTGCGAACTGCTCTAGCTAGGAGTGTTAGAGAGGGCTGAAGATTGCGCCTGGATAAAGGATTGTAATCCCTGGAAAAGCTCTACCAATGAAAAAGTAGGAGCACCCATCCCGAAGGCACGTGAAGCGTACTCACCGAGTATCCATTCCTGCTGAGGAACCAGTTACGCAAGTTCAAATTCAGGCGCCCCACCTTAGCCGTCTTGACCAAGGCCCATATCCAGCTGGGAAGAAATAGGCTTAGTGAAATCAGAGGAGGATAATTTTTTTTTGAGCCTCCCAAACAGCGCTGACACAAGTTAGTGGTAACTGCCGGCTGAGATGCTCGAATATGACAGGCAGTGCAAACAAAGATGCTTAGGTTTTGGTTTTTTTTTTAAGCATAGGTGCCATTATGGCTGACAGAGCATTTGAGTGGCGGCAGGAGGCGTGCATTTAGTTTTTTGCCTTTTTTTGGTTTTGGTTTTTTAACACTGAAAAAGCTTAGGCATCCAACCTAGGCATCCAAAAAATGAGGTGTCCCAATGCCTAGGAGTCTAAAACTTAGGTGTCCCAAAAATAAGCACCATAATAAGTTAAGTGCACAATAAAACTTGTGTGCATAGATAAACCATGCGGCCACTTAGTTAGGCCTTGTATTTGCATCTAAGTTAAGTGTTCAAAAACTGGACACACAACCTGAATGCACAGCTAGACGCACACACTGAACTGACAAGCCTATTGAGGGCAGCCTTAGAAAGTGCGTGAAACGCCGTTGCGGCCTACCACGCGGTGCGCAGCGAATAAGTCTCAGAGCAGGGCCTAGCCTACAGAGGCTACTCAACATACCAGGCTACCCACATCCCTCAACCTCCCACGGAGCGGGACAAACGCTGAGCTGAGCACAGACCATAAGGAGGAGGTCCTACGTTACAAAGCCTCCTTTTAAGTCTCTGTAATATATACACACATACTTTTTCTTTTTTTTTTTTTTTTAAACACTTACCTGAGCTCAGCCTTACCTGGCTGAGCACAGAGACTGTCTCCAGCTGTGGGGGGAGAGGGCATATGCAGTCACTACTACACTCTGCTTCCTGCACCCGCTGCCTTTCAGATGCTTAAGCATCTAAGTCCACACCGGCTGAAAAACTAGCTACCAGACCAAGGAACTCATCTGAGGGACCACGGAAATCACCTCAGGAATTCTCAACTAGGGGAGGGACCTTTTAGTATCACCGCAGGAGAGCGAGGTGAATGAAATATCCTTAATTCTCCTTTTTCAAAATGAAGCAATCCCCAGAAAGAAGATGCACATCCACCATCTGCTAGAGACGGAGAATACTGGCAGGCTGATGTCACTGCAGGGGCATATATACTGTGATGTCAGTTTGCTCCATCTCCAATTTCTGGTAGAGGTGCACGGCCTACTTGTTCTGGATTCATCTGACTGGACGCTAAGAAATGCAGTATTAACAAGCAGACAATATAACAGTATAAATTGCTGTATGATGCAAGACAAATTTTCAATATGGAACAGAAATTAAAAAAAATAAATAAAAAATCCAATGTACTGAAAACCATCCATCCAAATCCATACACTCGTCCATACTAGCTAAATATTCAATCCATACTTACATCCACACAAGCCCATTCACACTGTCCATGGAAGGAGGTACCAACTATTTCTAAAAAGACCAGATGTATAGTAGTCAACCAAAATTAGCAGCAGATGAGATATCCCAAACTACTGAGTATCCCAAATCAGATAAACTTTGTGCTAGATCCAGTGCCAACAGCTAAAAATAAATAAATAAATAAATAAATAAATAAATAAATCTTCCCACGCACTTATATACAACTCAGTTACCTTGTGTTTAGATATTTTCAAATTCAACCTTTCCATTTGCATAAATTCTGCCATTCTAATTTGCCACAAATTTATAGTGGGTAATGCATCCTCAATCCATTTAATCAAAAGGTCTCCTAGTAATATTTCACTCCTCAAAGGAAGCAAAACTCCTGTACATTTCTATAAATTTGATAACATCCCATCCCAAAATAACACCACTATGGGGCAGTTAAGAAATTGCTGTATTAAAGTACTATGCTCCAAATGACATTTAGAGCCAAAGGGATATCCACAAATGATAAAGTGTAACATCATCGAAATGCAAATGATGTATCAATTTAAAACTTATTTCCCTTAGATTCAATATTTACCTTATGAAGAAACCTGCAATATATCTTTGAATATTTGCAACTGAGACCTCTATATTCAGCACTCTACTCCAGTATTTACTCAAGGAATCCACAGTGGTATACAGGATCTGTTGCTTACAAAGCAAATGCCATTAGGAAATGGAATTCTTCCCTTCTCCCATACTCTGTAGTGCCCTAACATTTATATTCATTCCAGACATCATTCTCAGGCTGTTTTAGGGAATACAAATAATGCCTAACTTGTAAAAAAAAGAAAACAATTGTGAATTAGGTAAGCCATGCTTGAACTGTAGTAAGGAAAAAGACTGGCAGACAAGTTTATCTTCCTGATATAGTTGCCCAATAAACTTAATGCCTGCCTCCTTCCATACCTGAAAAATATGTTTATCTTCCAAGCCAGGAAGAGAGTCTCTGTTCCCAAAAATAAGTATAATCATGGATACGTTCCTCTTAAACCCCAGCCAGTGTCCAAACCAACGCCAGGTTTCCACACCAGCTCCCAATAAAACATGATCTTTAACAATCAGTTTAGCGTCCTGAGTTTGCAATAAGAAAAAGAGATCACAGGAAACCATGCTTTCCACCGTGTCTCTCTCACAATAAACACATTCGCCTGTGTACCACTTATTCATGAAGCTCATGTGACAAGCAGCATTGTAAAGTTTAATATCAGGCCACCACAATCTTTAATGTTAATCAGTTTATCATAGCCCATCTGTGCATGTCTGAATCAAGGAAAGGTCAGCCCTTGCAACATACGTAAGTCTGTATTAAATTTCTGGAAGTCTCATTTTCAGCAGTGCAGAATTCACCATGAAGGACACCGGCATGTCTTTCCAAGTATGCAACTGTGTTTTCATGAAGGAAGTTGCTTCCACTATATTAAAATTCAGCTGTGTAAAGAACTCTATAGAAGTATGCAATGCAACCGTCCTAAAATGGCCACAGAATGCTTGTTGGCTTATGTTATGAAGCCCGTAGAGCACTGGGCTTATCTAATCATAGGTTGCTGCAACACTTAATATGCACCGTCCAGGGCTAAGTCTTGAGTGCAGACACTGTATAAAGTAAAATAACTAGTGCTTGCACTTATCTTAATCCACATGACGAGTAGTGTAAACAATCCTGAAGTGCATCCTCCGACACCACAGTCCGTAAACTGATAGCACACTGCATAAAGCAGATGCTGTTTCTAGTTCAGTGGACTGACCAAACATAACTTTCAAAATTGCACAGACGACTTGTGATTACTTGGAGTTCCCTGAAGAAGGAGTAATAGACTCCGAAACACTGTGGTGTCGGAGGATGCACTTCAGGATTGTTTACACTACTCGTTGTCATGTGGATTAAGATAAGTGCAAGCACTAGTTATTTTCTTTATACAGTGTCTGCACTCAAGACTTAGCCCTGGACGGTGCATATTAAGTGTTGCAGCAACCTATGATTAGATAAGCCCAGTGCTCTACGGGCTTCATAACATAAGCCAAACAACATTCTGTGGCCATTTTATGACAGTTGCATTGCATACTTCTATAGAGTTCTTTACACAGCTGAATCTTCATATTGTGATTTATTTCTATTTTCCAGCTTTGTTCTTGGGTCATTATTAAAATACTATTCCACTATATTAAAGGCGTATAGGAAAGATTTCGAGGAATCCAAATTCCCAAGTATTTCAATTTGTCATCAGCCCATTTAAAAATGGGAAATCGCCTTGACACTTCATTTTTAATTCTGGGTCCAGAGGTAAAGTCTCAGGCTTAAAATAAAATTTTTAACCCTGTGAAGGGCTGAAATTGTAAAAACAAATATTATTTGGTTGGTACATTTGCAAAGAGAAATTTTTAGCGTTAAGGAACCCACCTTAATGCCCTGAGAGGCCTTGGTTGCCCTCGATTTTATTGCCAAGGTTTCTACTGCGAGGATAAATAAAGGAGATGGGGTATTTGTCAGGGATAACATCTATCTCAACTGAAACCATTCGAAAAGGAGCCTTTAATGAACAGTCTTGTGCTAGGGTTCATACAGGATCTTCAGCCAAGCCCAGGGTTTTCCCTGGAAACAGTAAATAATTTAAAGCTCTGCAAGCCTGATCCAATGCTTGCTTGTGCACCTCTGAAACGTATCCTGTTTAACTTCAGCAGACTTGACAGCTGCTGATAAGCATAATATTTCAGCATTTTTCATCTTATTTTGCTTATCTGCATCTGCAAAGCAACATTGCTTACCTTTAACAGCAGGATGTCAGGCCTCACACATGGGCAACATCATCTGATGGAGCCTGGCACGGAAAACTTATGTCAAAGTTTCTAGAATTTTGACTGAGCCTCAATGAGTATGCCCACGACATGCATTATACCATGTACCTACACAGGGTACCTTAGTCTAATAATATAGCAAAAAACAAACCATGACATGGATAGGGAGGTTGGCAAGTCATGTGAGGACTGATATTACCCTGCTGTCCTCTGAAATCACCTGTTACAGGTAAGCAATTCTGCTTTCTACGAAGATAAGCAGGATGGCAGACCTCAAACATGTCTGAATCCCTAGCTACAGGAGGCACCCAACAAAAAAGGGGACAAGAAAACCAGAGCTAACAGGCACAATCAGAATATTTTTGTTGGCAACAGGCATTTTTTTTTAAATGCAAATAATTTAAAGGGGGGCAGCCTGGAACAAAATCAATGGGTCCTAGGTGGGAAAAGAGTTGGATTCTACACCTCACACAAGCTCCGGAGAACAGACTGGCCAAACCTGCTGTTGCATCCCTGTCCAAACAGTAGTAGAATGTGAATGAATGGAGAAAACTCCATGTCACAGCCTTACAGATCTCTATGGGGACTGATCGCAAATGAACCACCGACACTGCCATAGCTCAAACAAACAGAATAAGACTTAACAGGGCCCAGTACATTCAAACCTGCTTGGGAAAAACAGAAGGAGATGCAATCTGCTAGTCAACTGGAGAGCGTTTGTTTGGCAACAGTGATCCCAGCTTGCTCTGATCAAAGGAAACAAAAAGCTAGGTGGACTTCTTATGCGTTTTTGGCTACTTCAGATAGAAGGTCAAAGTTCTCTTTCAGTACAAATTGTGTAGGGCTTGTTTATCTTGGTGAGAATGAAGCCTGGAGAAAAATGTTGGAAGGACAATTGACTGGTTAAGATGGAATTCTGGTTAAGGCAGGAACTTTGGGTGTGTACACAAGACCACCCTATCGTGAAAAATCTTAATTTAAGGTGGACAAGTCACTAATGCCAGAAGCTCAGTGACCTTGTACACTGAAGTAACCGCCACCAAAAATACAAGCTTCCAGGTCAGGTACTTCAGGTCACAGCAGCACAGTGGCTCAAAGGGAGATTTCATCAGCTGGGACAAAACCACGTTAAAGTCTCAAGACACAGCAGGAGGTTTTATAGGAGACTTCAAATGAAGCAGACACCACATGAAATGGACAACTATAGGTAGCACAGAGATGGGCTTACCTTTTATATGGCAATGATATGCACTATCGCATTAAGATGTACCTTGACCAAGTTGGTCTTAAGACTAGCTTCAGATAGATGTAGAAGGTAGTCAAGCAGTTTTTGTGTGGAGTAGGAGAAGGGATCTATGGCCCTGTGCTCATACCATACAGCAAACCTCCTCTTCTTCAGTCCATAGGACTTTCTAGTAGAAGGCTTTCTGGAAGTCAAGAGGACATGAGACATCTTCTGAAAAATCAAGAGGTTGTAGAAACAGCCTCTCAATATCCACGCAGTGAGCAAGAGCACTTGGAGGTTGGGATGGTGTATCCTTCCCTTGATCCAGATTGATGAGAGCTGGGGAAACTCCCAGACTGATTGGTTCCTGAATGGACATCTCCTGCAGGAGTGGAAACCAGATCTGCCTCGACCAAAGGGGGCTATGAGAATCATTGCTCCCCTGTCCTTCCTAAGCTTCAACAAAATCTTTGCAACCAGTATAACTGCAGAATGTGCATAAAGAAGTCCCTGGCCCCAGTGGAGGGAGAAAGCATCCAAGGATAGCTTGCTTTGTGCCTTGTGTGTGGAACAGAATAGAGGGACCTTTCTGTTCCAGATCCATCTCCAGGGTGCCCCAGAGACAGAAAATCCAATTCGTTACCCCTTGTGGTGTCTTAAGGACCAACTCAGTCTGTCCACCAACCTGTTCTCCAGACTGGCCAGATAGATGCCCTGAGAACCATCTCCCCTGAGAGATGGTCCAGGCCCACAACTGGACCTCCTCGTGATACAGGTGGTAGGACCCCACACCTCCTTGCTTGTTGACTTAATATACTGCCACTTGATTTTTCATTTAGATCAGTACAACTTTGTTGAACAGCCAGTCTCAAAGCCCATAGTGTGTACTGATTCACCTGGAGTTCCAGGAAGCTTATCTGATATTGACCAAGATTCCCTGGGTGCAAGATTCCCTGGGTTTATCTGATATTGACCAAGAGCCCTGGGTGTAAAGAACATCTATACGAGTTCCTCAGCCCAGGTTGGATGCTTCTGTGGTTAGGACAATTTGGACTGGAGGAATTTGGAAGGGAACACCCTCAACCAGATTGGAATTGTCCTGACATCAGGACAGGGAGTCCCACAATAAGAAGTGACCTAGATGCAGTTCTGGAGTCTTGGATGGCTTGAATCACTGACATCAAGGTCATTGGGTTCTTCTCATGAACAGACATGCCATGGGAGTAACATGAACTGCTGTGGTCATATGGCCCAACCACCTCAACTTGTGCCAAGCTGACGTCTGTAACTCTCTTGGACTTCTGGTGCAATAGCCACGTGAGTGGTAGCCCATTGCTGTGGGAGGAAGGAAATGGCCTGAGCCGTGTCTGGCAAAGCTCCAATAAATTCCAATTGCAGTGATGGGCTGAGATGAGACTTGGGGTAGTTGATGACGAATCCTAGTAACCCCAACACATGGATGGTTATGCGTATGGACTCCTCGGCTCCTGCCTGAGATGTGGTCTTGACCAGCCAATCATCCAGAAAGGGAAATACGTGCCACCACCACAGCTTTTGTAAAGAAATGCAGGGTGGATGCAAGCCCAAATGGCAGAACATGATACTAGAAGTGCCAGATTCCCCACAACAAATCTGAGATACATCAAGATATTCATCGGTCACAAGGAGTGAGTGTAGGTGTCTTAGATGTAGAGAGCATTGCCAGTCCTCTTTTCACAGAAAAGGAATCAAGGTACCCAGGGAAATCATCTTGAACTTTTCTTTTTTGATGAATTTGTTTCAAGACCCTTAGGTCTAGGATGGGAAGGAATCACCCTGTTTTCTTTGGAATCACGAAGTACTAGGAGTAAAATCCACACTCTCTTTGCCCTGGTGGAATGGGCTCAACCATTTTAGCATTATGAGGGAAGAGAGCTTCATGACCAGCATGTCCTGATGCGCTGTGTGCCCCTAAGACGGGTTCAGAGGGCAATTTGGTGGAACACCCAATAGGTTTAATTTACACCCTTTCCGAACAATGTCAAAGACACACTCGTCTAAGGTTATACTGGGCCGATTCACATAGAACCATAGCCTGCCCCCAACTGGAAGGTCCCCTGGCATAGGTACTGGGAATTTTCCTACACTTTCTGCAGTCCAGTCAAAACCCCATCCCAGGTGTTGGCTGGGATTCTGTCTTTGGCTTAGGCACTCTGCTGTCTGGGATGGTTTTAAGGGGCTTGCTGAGTGCAGGACTGAGGGGGCACAGAATAAAGTCTCCTCGGGCAGAAGAAGTGCTTCCTCTGCCCCAATCTCTGGTACCTCCTAGAGGGAGGATGTCACGTCCAGTGCAGATGTGGAGAGCTTTTGGAGCATCACACAGAGATCATGTATCTATGGCATTGCATCCTTAACACCTTCTCCAAAGAGATTCTCTCCTGTGCATGTCATGTCAGTGCTTCTGGATGAAGATCTGAGGTGGATAGCCAAATGAGTCTGGTGTGCCACTAGCCCAGAGGCAGAGATTCTCGATGCCGCTTCAAAATTATTATAGGTTGACTGGACTCAGTGTTTTCCCACACTACAAACCCTTAGTCACCAGTGACTGGAGGGAATCTTGCTTCTTATGAGGACACTGCTGTCACCTCCTGAAACTCCTTCAGAATGTCCTACATATACTGGCTCATGAAGAGCTGATAGGCTGCTATTCAGGCAATGAGAATAGTGCCCTAAAAAACTTTCCTCCCAAGGGGGTCCATGTCCCTAGGATCCCTCCCTGGGGGCACAGAGAAGTGGGTCCTAGAGTGCTTGGCCCTCTTGAAAGCAGATTTGACCACCATTGACTAATGTGGTAGCAGGCGCTTGTCAAATCCAGGAGCCTTTTGGAGGAGATAAACCACATCCAACTTATTTATGGGAGCCACAGAGAGGGCACTCTCCCATATCCTGAACAGCAACTTCTGAAGGACCTTGAGCACTGGGACTGCCACAGTCTCTCCTTAGAAAGCTTCACGACGACACATATCCAGCATCTTGTGTCTGAAGTCTTCCTCAGTCTGCAAAATAAAAGGGATGGCCTCCATCATCAACTTTATAAACCCTGTGAAGAAAAGGTCATCCAGCAAGAACTTCCTTCTGTCTGGTGGAGGTGCAGGATCAGAGGACCCAAGATACTCTATCATCCAAACCACCATCAAGAGAGTCTCCATACCCCAGGAAAAAATGGATTCTGACCCATTGTGACTCACAGGGGAGGGATACTTAGGCACTCTAACTTCAGCAAAAATTTAGCTGGCTGGTGGAGCCTGGACTCTTGAGGATTCCTGTGCCCTTGGGGTAGCTTCCTCTTCTGAAGAGAGTGGGATCACCATTAAGTTGGCTGGCACAGACTCCGATGCCAGTGTTGGTAAAGTGCTCATGACTGCATGTAAGATGTTGAGCAATGGCTTGAAAATTCACAGTGCCGCCCTCCGTGCCATCAATGCCCCAATACCAAGGCCTTGCAGTGCCTTTTCCACAGCCAGCTGCACACATCTTTCCAATTTCTCTTCAAAGATCACCAATGCCAACACAGACTAGAATGCAGGAAGAGTTGCTACATCCTTTTCCTAAGTGATAGGAGGATTGGTGGCTGACACCAGGACTGTGAAGACCATGGCAAACCCGGGGGGAATTTTAGAGGATGAGCTCTCCTCATCATGGGGTTGCTTCTGAGGTTTCTTGGAAGGTGCTGGACCATACCCATGTGTGAGGATGCATCCTATTTATTCTTTGAGAATAATATGCCTTGTATAACCGCCTTAACAGCCTCCCATAAAAGCACAAAGAAGTCTGCCATGTGGAAATGAATGAAACAATAGGAAAATTAGTTCTTACCTGTTAATTTTCGTTCCTGTAGTACCACGGATCAGTCCAGACTGTGGGTTGAGCCTCCTTTCCAGCAGGTGGAGACAGACCAAAACTGAAAGGATATCCTATATGAGGACAGAGCCTATCCTGTAACCCTTCAGTATAACCAATGTCAAAGCAGAAAACAATAAACCCAGAATAGGATCAAGCAAGTAACCATAAAGCTCAAAGGAGCAACTGTAGAACAATAGAATGAACATGGTATAGCTATACGCTCTTGCATATACTTGGTGTTTAAAACGACCAAGGCTTCCGGTGTAATTGCTCAGTATTCTTGCACAAAAACATGAAGTATTAGAATCTGCAAACCTGCAAGAAACAAGCTTCGAGAGGACAGAAAGAAAGACAGACAGGAAAGGGCATCTGGACTGATCCGTGGTACTACAGGAACGAAAATTAACAGGTAAGAACTAATTTTACTTTCTCTGTATGTACCCGGATCAGTCCAGACTGTGTGATGTACCAAAGCTTCCCTAAACTGGGTGGGACCGAGATAGTCCTGCTCGAAGCAATTGCCGCCCATAAGATCCAACAACCGGAACTTGCACATCTAGACTGTAGTGTCAAGAAAAAGTTGCAAGGACGTCCATGTGGCGGCCCTGCAAATTTCCTGTGGAGAGACGAATTGACTCTCCGCCCAAGAGGTGGCTTGAGAGCGTCGAGAATGAGCCTTGAGGCCCTCGGGGACAGGTCGACCTTGACAAAGATAGGCCAAGGAGATAGCTTCCTTCAACCACCGCGCAATAGTGGTCTTAGAAGCTGGCTTACCCCGATTGGGACCACTCAGAGGATGAAGAGATGGTCTGAGACATGGTTAGTAGTTAGTAACCAGGAGATAGCAAAGCAGGACTCGTTTGAAGTCTAGCCAACGGAGACCACCCCCAGGCGTACCCGAAACCTCCTCTGGGGAGAACGCTGGGAGTTCCACTGACTGGTTGACATGGAAGCTAGAAACGACTTTAGGTAGGAAAGAAGGGACCGTCTTGAGAGAGACCCCGGAATCGGAGAAGCGCAAGAAGGGCTCCCGACAGGACAACACTTGAATTACGGAGATCCGCCGAGTGGAAGAAATAGATACCAGAAAGACAGTCTTTAGCGTAAGGTCCTTTAGCGTTGCGTGACGGAGAGGTTTGAACGGGGCCAGACAGAGGGCCCGAAGGACCAGGTTAAGACTCCACGACGGACAAGTGGCACGAGAAGGGGGCGAAGATGCTTAACGCCCCTCAGAAAACGAATCACGTCCGGATGACATACTAGGGAATGACCTTCCATCCGACCCAGGAAAGAGCCGAGCACCGAAACTTGAACTCGCAGAGAACTGAGGGAGAGGCCCTTGGAGAGACCCTTCTGAAGAAAAGATAAAACAACAGAGACCGGGGCGGAGTGCACTGGGATACCAGATTCTGAACAAACAGACTCAAAAACCTTCCAGATACGCAGGTAGGCCAGGGAAGTCGACTGTTTTCGGGTCCGTAGCAAGGTGGAAATGACCTCCTTCTTATAGCCCTTACGCCTCAGGCGTTGCCGTTCAAAAGCCAGGCTGCTAGACAGAAGCAAATCTGCCTGGTCGAAAAATACAGGCCCCTGCCGAAGCAGGCGAGGGAGATGACAGAGTCGGAGAGGTCTGCCCGTCGCCAGGTTGATGAGATCTGCGAACCACGGCCTCCGCGGCCACTCGGGTGCTACCAGAACCACGGGTCCCCGGTGTAGTTCGATTCTTCTGAGGACTTTTCCCACCAAGGGCCACGGGGGGGGGGGGGGGGGGAACACGTACAGTAGGACATCCGCTGGCCAAGGAAGAGCCAGAGCGTCCATGCCCTCTAGGCAGTGTTCCCTCCAGTGGCCGAAGAATCGACTGACCTTGGAGTTGCGCAGGGTGGCCATGAGGTCTAGGTGGGGAGGACCCCACCTGTCCACTATCAGATCCATGGCCACCTCCGAGAGCTCCCACTCCCCCGGATCGAGAGCTTGACGGCTGAGGAAGTCGGCTTGAATATTCTCCCTGCCCGCGATGTGGGAGGCCGCCAGGCACTGTAGATGCCGTTCTGCCCAAGAGAAGAGATGGCTGGCTTCCAAGGCCACCAGGGGACTGCGGGTGCCTCCTTGGCGATTGATGTAAGCCACTGTGGTAGAGTTCTCAGACAGGACTCTTACCGCTTTGCCGCGGAGCAGGGGGAGAAACTCCTGGAGGGCCAGGCGCACCGCCAGGGTCTCCAACCAATTGATATGCCAACGAGATTGACTCGGCGACCAGGTTCCCTGGGTGGATTGGGAGAGACAAACCGCACCCCAGCCCGACAGACTGGCGTCCGTGGTCACTATCGTTCATTGTGGCACTTGGAGAGGCATCCCCTGGAGGAGATGAGGAAGCGACAGCCACCACTGTAAGTTGTCGACTGTAGAGTCCAAAAACGGAAGGACCATGTGAAACTGTTCCGACACCGGCTGCCAACGGGACAGCAAAGCTTTCTGTAATGGACGCATTTGAGCAAAGGCCCAGGGCACGAGGTTGATAGTGGAAGCCATGGATCCCAGAACCTGCAGGTAGTCCCGAGCCGTCGGAGAGGGTAGCGCAATCAGGTTCTGGATTTGCTTGATCAGCTTGAGGGCGTGTGCATGCGGTAAGAAGACCTTGCCTACTTGGGTGTCGAAGTGGGCTCCCAGGAACTCTAACTCCTGGGAGGGCTGAAGATTGCTCTTGGAGAAGTTCACTATCCACCCGAGAGAAGCAAGGAGAGACAACACGCGATCCACCGCCAGTTGACACAAGGCCGCCGACTTGGCCCGGATGAGCCAGTCGTCCAGGTAGGGATGAACAAGGATTCCCTCCCGGCGAAGAGCCACCGCAACCACCACCATGACCTTGGTGAAGGTGCGAGGCGCGGTTGCGAGACTGAAAGGAAGCACCCGGAACTGGAAGTCCTGGTTGAGAACATGGAAGCATAGGTACTTCTGGTAGTCGCGGTGAATCGAATATGGAAGTATGCCTCTGTGAGGTTGAGTGAAGCGAGAAACTCTCTGGGGCGGACCGCCACGATGACCGCTTGCAGGGTTTTCATGTGGAAATGAGGAATTTTGAGGGCCCAATTGACCCTCTTGAGGTCCAGGATCGGACGATAGGAGCCGTCCTTCTTGGGAACGACTAAGTAAATAGAATACTGGCCGGCGCCACGCTCCCTCTCCGGGACCGGGACCACCGCGCCCAGAGCCAGGAGTCTGGTGAGGGTTTGTTCCACTGCGTCCCTCTTGGACCGCCCGCATGGGGAAAAGAGAAAGAGGTCCGGCAGATCGCGGACAATTTCGAAGGCATACCTGTCTCTGATAATGTTGAGGACCCACTGATCCGACGTGATTTTGACCCATTCCTCGAAAAACAAGGAGAGGCGGCCGCCTAGGGAAGGGAACGAGGAACGAGTCAGCTGAACTTCATTGTGTGGTAGGCTTGGGGGTGCAGCGTGTGGTCTGGCCTTCACGAAAGGGCCGCTGACCACGAAAGGGCTGCGACCAGGACTGAGACCGGGATGAATAACCCCTCGAGGAACCACCCTGCCCGAGTAGAGTAAAATGACGCTGGCCCCGGAAGCGAGGACGAGAGGGCGCGTAGGACCGGGTGGATTTAGGACGGTCCTCTGGGAGCTTACGGACCTTGTTGTCCCCCAAGGAGTCCATAAGTTTCTCAAGGTCCTCACCAAAAAGCAACTTACCTTTGAAAAGGCAACGTGCCTAGCCGGGCTTTGGAGGACTGATCAGCCGACCAATTGCGTAGCCAGATGAGTCTCCGGGCGGACACTGCCGAAGCCATCGCCTTAGCCTGAACACGCACAAAGTTGTAGAATGGGTCGGCACTGTAAGCGATGACAGCTTCCAAGCGCTCAGCCTATTCTGCCTCTGATGGTGGGAGGTCCTGGGAGGAGAGTAGTTGCTGAACCCAACTGAGGCCTGCCTGCAGCATGAGGCTGCTGCAGCAAGACCTCGAAGATGCGTTTCATGTGCGCCTCCAGTTTATGATCCTGTCCGTCCTTAAGTGCCGTTGATCCCTCTACCGGGATCATGGTATGCTTGGTGACTGCCGAGACGGAGGAGTCCACAGAGGGATTTTTTTTTAACAATTCCAGACATTCCTCCGGGAGAGGATAGAGTTTGTCCATGGCCCGTCCCACCCGGAGTGCCGCCTTGGGAGCCTCCCACTCCCTTAAAAGTAACAGCTTGAGCATGGGATGGAAGGGAAAGGCAGAAGCAGGAGCCCTCAGACCCACGAGGACCGGGTTCATACCTTTGGGCAAGGAGGCCATCAGGTTATCCGCAGGGGGCCCCTCCAACCCCAGTTCCTGGAGGACAAATGGGATGAGGGGCTCCAACTCCTGCTTGCGGAATAAAAGAAGGACTCTGGGGTTGTCCCCCTCCTGGGGAAGGGTGCCCTCTGGCTCCTCGATGGCATCAGGGTCCGGAAGCACTGGATCCACCGGGGGGGGGGGGGGGGGGGGGGGGGCGGTGGACGGGGATACCCCTGGGACCACCCGCACCTGAACCGGCCCCTGGGGCTCCGTAGCCGGTCCAGCAGTCAACAGCGCGCGGAGCCGCTGAAAAATCCAAAATGGCCACCGTTCCCGGGCTTTGCCGACCCGGGAACAGCCTGGCCATGCCGAGGGGACTCGATCCGCGGGCTAAATTTTCTTGCCCTGCCAAGGAGGGACCTTCCCCACCCGGCAGGCAAGCAGAGCAGAGGCCCTCTTGCGAAAATCGCGAACAGGGCTGCCCACAAGAAAGGCAGGCTGCCTGCCGCGGCATAGAAGAGCCGCTCTGAGGAAAAAAAAAGTCTGAAAAAAAAGTTTGATTGACAGCCTGAAGGCCCGGAGTGAAGCAGGGGGGAAACCTGACTCCCAAGGACTCCATAGACCAGAAAAATTAAAACATATTGGTCTACTGCTGCAGGTAAGTTAAAAGTAGGGGAATACTTTTAACTTAATTCAAAATTTTAAAAATGGAAATTATCTTTTTTTTTTTTTTTTTAAACTGAGCGCAGCAGTTGGGTTCTAAAAACCCTCTTGGCAGCTGGGGGGAGACGAGACCTGGACTACCAGACTCGGTCCCCACACTTGGAAGCATACACGGACTCAGGCTATGCAGCGCACAAGGGGCAAAGCCCCCCTGAGTCCAGCAAGAGCCAGGAGACGGAGCCGTCTCCTGAAGAAAAATCAAAGGACAAAAAGCCTGACTAACTTTATTAGAGAGGGACAATATCCCTAAAGAAGTACTTGCTTGATCCCAAGAAATGAAGAAAGAAGGCTGACTAGCCTAGATCACAGAGCAGCAAAAAGGCTAGCACCAGCCCTGAATCATATCCATCCACATATACACAAACCAAGCACAAAGACATCTCCCTCCCTCCGCTCCTCAAGGGAGGATAAACACCACTCACACTGAGGTTTGCCCAAGTAATCTCCTCACAAAATCATAACTGTTAGAACTGCACTAGAAGGGTAAACAAGGTATATTAAGCTCAAATAATAAAAACACATGAGTAAAGAGGCTGTAAATATAAATCAGGAGAGAATATCCTCAGAAGTAAGCTGCACGATATATTATGACCTTGCCTCTCGCCACTGCTATACATAACAGTACTTGATTCGCAACGAGAAATGATGAGGTAGTACTCGCAAGTCTGCAATCGTAAACTAGTTTCTTCTTGGTCCATAGCAAATCATGCCACCACTCCGTATGGCGCTATTACAAACAATTTATGGTGCAAATAGTAACAAAGCTCCTCACTCACACTGATATTACCAGTTCAAGGTCCAATGAACAGCCTAACACAAATGCCAACAGTAATCACAGAAAAAAGTTATGATGTGGCAGGAATTTGCTGAAGCAACAAAAGAACAGTCAAGTAGCACTTTAGGAGAAAATAGCGCAAAACATACTTGTGTGCAGTGTATAGCCAACAGTCTATTCTTCCACGGCATCATTCAGAGAGGCCAGAAATTCTCTCGCCTCAGTGGAATTAAATTTCACAACTCCATTTCATTATATCCTGAGCTTAGTGGAATAGACCAATGCAAATTAACAGGCGAATTGATAAATAAATTTTAAATGCATACAAATCTTTAAAACATACAAAAAAAAATTGTATGCATTTAAAATTTATTTATCAATTCGCCATTTGAAAAGTTCATTGTTAAAGTGCATCTATTTTTGTAATGACTCACTCCCTACAATAAGAACATAAGAACATAAGAAAATGCCATACTGGGTCAGACCAAGGGTCCATCAAGCCCAGCATCCTGTTTCCAACAGTGGCCAATCCAGGCCATAAGAACCTGGCAAGTACCCAAAAACTAAGTCTATTCCATGTAACCATTGCTAATGGCAGTGGCTATTCTCTAAGTGAACTTAATAGCAGGTAATGGACTTCTCCTCCAAGAACTTATCCAATCCTTTTTTAAACACAGCTATACTAACTGCACGAACCACATTCTCTGGCAACAAATTCCAGAGTTTACTTGTGCGTTGAGTAAAAAAGAACTTTCTCCGATTAGTTTTAAATGAGCCCCATGCTAACTTCATGGAGTGTCCCCTAGTCTTTCTACTATCCGAAAGAGTAAATAACCGATTCACATCTACCCGTTCTAGAACTCTCATGATTTTAAACACCTCTATCATATCCCCCCTCAGCCGTCTCTTCTCCAAGCTGAAAAGTCCTAACCTCTTTAGTCTTTCCTCATAGGGGAGTTGTTCCATTCTCCTTATCATTTTGGTAGCCCTTCTCTGTACCTTCTCCATCGCAATTATATCTTTTTTGAGATGCGGCGACCAGAATTGTACACAGTATTCAAGGTGCGGTCTCACCATGGAGCGATACAGAGGCATTATGACATTTTCCGTTTTATTCATCATTCCTTTTCTAATAATTCCCAACATTCTGTTTGCTTTTTTGACTGCCGCAGCACACTGAACCGACGATTTCAATGTGTTATCCACTATGACACCTAGATCTCTTTCTTGGGTTGTAGCACCTAATATGGAACCCAACATCGTGTAACAAACTTTATTCAAATTCTTATAATGAATAACTCCTCTTAAATTATGATACATTGCCATATTATATAATATAGCTAAGTATCATAATTGAAGGGAGCCAGCAAGACAATTAAAGGACTGGGGATGTACAATGCACAAACAGCACATAGAATGGTGGTTGGGATATAGTCAAGGGGGTGGTTGGGATATAGTCAAGGGGTTGGTTGGGATATAGTCAAGGGTAACTAAGAGAAGGGGACTGGGAGGTCTTGGACGCTCCTGGATGGGATCCAGGAGAGAGTAAGGACACTTGGCCCTATGGGTCCAAGCGGAGGGCAGGGGTATGTGAGGCAATGCCCCTAGTGTTCTCCTATGTACCTGTGCGGGGACCGGGCTAGATGCCTGGTCCACCTTAAATGCCTTAAGGAGAGTATGCTCTATGGGCAGGATCCTGCGGGGCAGCTGGGGATCAGAGGGCGTCACCAGAGACAGGGGAATAAGACTTGGCATCCAGGTGGTTATAACAGACCAGGCCCAGGTCTCCGGGAGGAAGGCAGCTCCTGTGCATAATAACACTGTCCAAACACTGAGCTGAGATGAAGCAACACACTGTAAGCAAAGAGTGAACACTGTCTGAGGAGAAGAAAGTCTACAGTTGTGTATGCGTGAAGTTACAATAAAGAGATACTGTTTTAAGAACGGCTGGAGTCAGTGTAGTGTGTCCCAAGGCCTGTGGGAATCACTGCTCGTTCCCACACATACATACAGTGTCTTCAAGAACTTCTGTTTGATTACTGGACTGAAGTGTAAGCCTGTGTGGACATACACTCACCAACTGCAAATTTTTTTTTAAACTTAAGCCCCAGTTCCAAGGCAGTCATATACAGTAACAGATTTTATGGGCTTCTTCTGAAGTTTGTATTTACCTGGAACGCTATAGCTTGGCTGAGGCTATCCAGGGCTGGATCTTCTCCTTCATCTTCACTTTCATCCTCTTCTTCACTAGAAAATATCAGTAATTAACAGGCATGTACTGCGGTCCGCAAACACACACACACTACAAATGAATAGTTGACTGCCAACAATTTTCACTACAAAAACAAGTTAAAGCAGGGGGCTGGCACCATGGATCAGGATACAACGCTGAATGCTGCAGTGCAGGAGACTTGTGTTCAAGTCTTTGTCTGAGGGGGCCAGGAAAGTTTGAATGCTGGAGGTAACACACAATCCCAAGAAAGGGGGAGGGAGGGAAAGAGAGAGAGAGAGAGGCTGCTGCAGCAACCCCTGCCTTCAGGACCGGTAAGGGTACTGGAGTTATTTGGGTATGCTGTTTTGCAGGGGGAAGGAGAGGCAGATATAAAGAGAGAAAAAGAGAGATTATAAAAAGGCAAAGTACAGATAGGCAATGCTGCCTTGACAGAAATCATAAAATCCCCATTTAAAAAGAAAGTTGTACCAACTGTCAACTGTGTAATATTTTGGAAATACACAGAAGTAATATCCATGATACCATGCATCAATTAAAAGTTGTAATGTAAGCCCATTATTTCTTAAACTTCATGCTGTTCCCTGAAATTGCCCCAAATCTCTGGGAGTAGCCACACATGCAACGTGAATATAAAATTACCTTTCATTTGTGACACCATAGTCATCATGTACCAATTATTAGGACCAATTAGGACTTTTGCAAACATGGCTGCTCACAGAGGTTCAAAGGAATGCTATTAAGAGTTGGTGAAAGAATTTTCAGTTTAAACATCTGTATTGGTTTTACAAACAAAAACATTCAGACATTTTCAGTAAGGTAATTCAACTTAACTTCTCCATACATTTTAAACGCTAGGAACAAAATTAGTTTTATTTTATTTTAAAGCTAATACGTTCCCCATCCCTTTTCAGCTGAAATCAACCATGAGGGAATGTATCATTCACAGACTGTCTAAAACAATTTTTGATTTTGACTGAGGTTTATTGCATTATATCAAGCATAGGTGAGACTTAAATCTTAGTTTATAGTTGAAAAGATCAGAATAGTAAAGTGTTTTATGACATTGCTTCTTGCTCTGTGAGATAAAGAGCATATATAGTTTTCACATACTTTTAGAAGTTTTACTTTCCTTACTTAGTTTGAATCTATGGCAGTGACATTAAATTATGTAATTCTCTTCCATTGTGCGAGAGTCTGAGCATCTTTTCTTATTGCCAACATACTAAAATATTTATTTTTGTAATTAAAATTGCCTTCCTCAGAAATATTTTTTAACACCGACAGATTCTCAAAAAGTGCTAAAGTGTGATAGTGAATGGCCAAAAATTGGTCTCCATTCTTAAACTTGGGCAAGCATTCAGACGAGCAGAAAGAACGAGTAAGAACTTATCAGCACACGTGGTAAAAGAAGCAACTGAATTTGCAAAATAAGAACAATCTCTTTAACTGGTCCAGCAAATAAGGAAAAACAATTGGCTAAAAGCACAAATACAGCAGGACATACAAAGAGCTACTTCAACACGTAGATCAAAACGTCACCTTAAGCATCCATGTGTCAGGTTAACTTCAATTTAAAAATGAGAGTGATAACTGCAGTACAGGGCAGTGGACTACAAACAAGGTGATTCATAGCCAGAACAGAAAAAATGGGCAAAAAACCTACCACAGACAAATGTAGATTCTGTAAAATAGAACTAGAAATGGTTACATATCTTGTCGCAGGATGTGACATGCTGACATTAAAAGGTCTGTATACTGAAAGGCACAACAAGGTGGCACGGCTCCACATTACAGCGTTGCTGGAACAGACACACAACTCGAACAAAATTGAAGAGGACAAAGAAGTTGTGATCACCTGGGACATTCCATTTGGACAGATAAAGAGCTCAACGCAAGAAAATCTGATATTGTAACTGGAGAAAAACAAGAAAGTCATTGCTAACAGAAGTCTCAATACTAAGCAACTATTCTGTACAATGTATGAATAAAAAAAGACCCTCAAGTACCAAAAGAAGCAAACAGAGACCAAGAAAACATGGCAAAATACAGAAACAGCACCTACTAAGTGCCATGGCCTATGTAAAAAAACTTCAGCATACCTTGAAATGTTGTCTATACATTACAATTACTAATACAGATCCAAAGAACCTAGAAATACGGGATCCAAAAAGAACCCCCCCCCCCCCCCCCAGTGTGTGAATCTAAACTTGTGAATCAAAAATTAATTTTGGTAGTAAGGGGGATAAGGGGCAGCCTTGACAAGTACCCCTTTGCAGCTCAAAGACCTCGCTGATGCAATGATCCTCAGAAAATAATCCTCAAGCCCCATGACCTTGAGTGAGGTTAATATGAAAGACCAATCTATTTGGTCAAATGCTTTTTTTAGCATCAGAACTCAGTAGAAGGAGTGCAGCTGCTATCTACTACTCTCCACAGAAGCAATAATTCAATGAAGATTAGAGCAGAATATCTCCCCTATACAAACCCAATTTGGTCTGGTTCCACTAGTGATGGTAATATTTGCGCAAGCCGATCAGCCATCAGCTCTGCTAGTAACTTTGCATCAAAGCTCAATAGGGAAATGGGTCAATGAGAGCTCAGAAGGGTAGGGGGTCCTGCCCAGGCTTTCGCAATACCATAATAATAGCTGCATTTGGGAACAAGGTACATTGTCCTTCAGCTATTTTGAAAATATTCCCCCCTGTGGTAGCAGTAGCTTATTAGACATTTTATAAAATTCAGGCAAGTAAACCATCTGGCCCTGGGGCCTGGAGTAGATTGGCTTGCTGAATTCCTTATTGAAGTTAACAGTTTGTTTAGCATACGGAAACTTGGGTTGACCTACTGAGTCTAAATACATTTGCGTCTCATACACGCTAACAGGGGCAGCTGTGTATAAGGTGCTCTAAAAGATCTAAAAAAAAAAAAAAAAAAAAAGTTGCAGATGTCTGAGTTTACCAAGCCCCCAGTATTTTCATATAACGCAGCCATATATTTGTGCCCCATCCAATTTTTGTCAAATTAGCCAACATACTCTCTAGTTTGCTACCAAAATGGAAAAATTTTACTTTTATAATATAGCAAATTTTTCTTCACCTGTTGATGCAAGAGAACTGAGGGCTATTTGGACCGCTATAAATTATTTATTTGCAGAGTAAGGTCTCAGTTCATACAACCACTTAGTAGCTAGCAACTGTTTCTCTAAATTTAGTATCTCATTCGCCACTGCCCTTTTTTTTTTTTTTTTACCACTGTGTATGCAGTAATATCACTCCGTAAAACCTTTTTAGCCGTTTCCCCAGAAAAGGATGGGGGGAAGTTCTATGCTCTTTATTAAATTCACAAAATTCTTCCCATCTTTAAGAAATCCTTAAATTCCTGATCGTTATTTATACAAGTTCTTAGGGAATCTCCATAGAATCAGAGCTCCAGAAGGCACGTGATTGACAAATTCCAGAGGACCTATCTCAGCTTTCGCTATTCTGGAAAATTCCATCCTACTTAACAGCAAGTAATCTATACAAGAGAAAGAATTGTGCACCCACAAGAGATGCATATACTCCCTCTCAAGGGTGTGAAGGGCCTGTCACCCATCTACCAAATTCAAGTTTTTGCATAAATATGGAATGCCCATGGAGGGGCTCATAGTTAAGGAAGAACTCTGAGATGACCGGATACAAAACACAATTAAAGTCCTCTCCCATAATTAAGTTGGTCAAAAGTTGAACAAGCTTGGGAAAGAAACTATGATCATAAATATTGGGAGCATATGCATTGTATTGCATCAAAGACTGGCCATAAAATAACCCCACCACCCATCTGCCTTCTGGGTCCTCAACCTCTGTAGAAACCTGGAATAGAACATTCTTTCCAATTAAAATGGCTACGCCATCTTTTCAAAGATTTGATTATTTTTTCCCAAACTTCCCCCAACCAATGTCTCTGTGTCTTTGATGATTATTCCTATCTAAATGAGTTTCCTGTAATAAGGCAATCTGAACTTTGTGTCATTACAGATCCTATATAATTTTGTATCTCGATAACAGATCAGATGCCCAATACTTTAACTGTAGTGTGTGTGTGTGTCACCGTTGATGAAATATCTAGCTCAAATGGAGAAAGGTAACTGAAAATATGAGGCACCTCTGAGAACGGGAAAGGGGAAGGAGGGATAGGGAGGGGATCAATAAGGGAAAGTGGGACATGCTAGTTTTATATTTGAGTATATGTGAACTTGAGGGAAAGTTATATTATTGGAACTGTTATGTACTTTCTAATAGGGAGGTAATACTATTGTTCGGTAGTTGCCTATATGTTTGTATTGTTGTTCCCATCTTTGTGTCTCCTCATGTCACATACTGTTTGTAAGCTTTATTTTATTTTGGATAATAAATAAAACTGTAAAGATAAAAAAAAAAATACATGCAGGGCCCGGCCATGCATGTATCTTCCGGTTTCAAGGCGTGCCAGCTTTTTAAATTTAGGCCGTTATTGTGGAAGTGAACCTGGATACGCTGATCTTGGAACTTGACCTGTTGTAAGTACCGTGATCGGATTCTGCCTCATTGTACTGTGCCTTACTACTAGGGATTGTGGACTGCTTCTGGCCTGAAGGAGCACATTGTTTGTTCTTAAAAGATCAACATAACCTGTTTACTCTCTGTGCTAATCCTGCTGTCTATGAATTAATTTTGTGTTGAACCAACAAAAGAAGAATGGTCTCAGTACTCAGGCTAGGAACCTGACAGTTATTCAGTGTGACTTGGCTTTATTATTGGGAGTGGCTATCAATTTCCTCCCATCCAATTTCAGTTTTTCTTTTCTCAATATAATCTTCCATATATACATCTTTTGTTTGATTGTAAAAGCTACAATTTCTCCCTCCTCATAATTTTTGCCTTTTCCCAAAATGGCACTGGGGTCAAAGAATTAATTAATACCAGTAAGAAATCTAAACTGACCGTGTTACCTCCTAACATATGTACTTCTGAAATAACGGCAGTACATAGAAGTATGGCTTTCTTCTAAATGAAAATCTTCACATCTACTGTCATTGCATATGAAAGAGATATCATATGGTTATGAAAATGTCTAACATTTTAGAACTTGGGCAAGTTGCCTCAGGTGCAAAATTTAGATTTTAAGTCCTCTGAGGATGGGGAAATACCTACAATACCTGAATGCAATCCGCTTTGAAGTGCTGAAAAGCGGAACATAAATCTATCAATAAATAAATTCAATATGAAGTGTGTTAGCAGGAAGGCACAAAAATGAGGTTGCATCCCTTGGACAGTGATAGTTTGGCCCACCCAAGATACCAAGCTTGAAAATATTCACACTGTAACTCCCAAAATCGATGGTGAAAACCAACTCAGAAACTCCATGAAGTGACATAAAACAAATATACGCACATTTCCTCTTCAAGTTCAACCGTTTTCTTTCTTTTCTTCTTTTCTTTCTTCTTGGGTGGCTCACGCTCTCCTAACATATTTTTAGGACAAGCGTAACTCAAGTGCCCTGTATCCTTATAGGAAAGAAGGAAATATCTTTGAATATATTCTTAACCAAAAAATACATAACACCCAAAATCCCAGTGCAAGATGGAACTGAAAGGGCAGGACAGATCAATTTAATGATCCGTCTGTCATTTCTTGAAACTTTAAATAAAAAGATAACTAGTTATCTGTCACAATAAATGACATCTCAAGAAGGGACTTATGTAATCTGGAAAGATCCATATACTATGACATCAATTTTGTTGGTTCAAAAATATCATAATCAGTAGACATGTGCTTTGTTTTGTTTCATCGGTTCGGGCTTCGTTGCCCATGTGGGAAATTTCGTTTTTCTCTTTTTTTTTGTAGGTCCTGATTTTCGTGTTAGCGCGCGCTAACCATAGTTAGCACGCACTAACATTTTAAAGTTAGTGCGTGTTAAAATGAACTATAAATTTTTCTGAAATTTTGGAAAAACTCAGGTTTGTTTTTCAGCACCCCCCCAAGCCATGATGAATTATACAATTTTGTTGAAATTGTCTAATTTGTTAAAAATGAATGCACGTCTAGTAACCAGCAGTCATTACAGTTTTCTCTGGGATCGATATGGCTATAACAATGCTGTATTACAATTTTTTTTTTTTTTTTTTTAACATATTTAAAATGCTCTCCTTCAAACAACTTATTCTAAAACCAAATCTCACATACCTTTTTAAAGTTACTAAGCACTGCTTTTCAATATTCTTTGGCATGCATGAGTAGGAGAAATAGTTACAGAAATATTACATTGTTTTGCGATCTAGGAAATTAAGAAAAGACCATAAAAAAATGACATGCTGGGCCAGACCAAAATCCATGAAGTCTAGCATCCTGTTTTCGACAGTGGCCAGTCTGGGTCATCACTAACTGGGTGATCACAAAAACTAAATCTTGTTTCTTCTTACTCACTCCCAGGGATAGCAATACTTTCCTTGGTCTGCCTGGCAAAACTTAATAGGCAGACTGGATGGACCATTTTGGTCTTTATCTGCCGCCATTCATTATGTTACTCTGGACTTGTCCTCCAGGAACTTGTCCAAACCTCATTTAAACCCAGTTATGCTTGTCACCTTAACCACTAGCAACTGATTCCACAGTTTGATCATGCATTCAGTGAAAAAAATAGTATTATGATTTGTTTTAAAACTGTTGATTATTAGATTCATGAAGCATCTCCTTGTTTTAGCATTATTTAAAAATTAACTATCCTTTATTTTCCCATTCCATCCGATTCATGATTTTATACATTTGTCATGTCCCCTTCTAATCAATCTCTTTTCAAAGCTTCAGTCCTAACCTGTGTAGCCTAATCATGAGAGATGTTTCATTTTCTTTATCATTTTTGCTGCTCTTTTCTGCACTTTTCCTAGTTCTACTATATCTTTTATGAGATGAAGCAACCAGAACTGCACACAATACTCAAGATGCAATCACACCATGGATCAATACAGAGGTAACATGATATTTTCAAATTTTATTCTTCATTTGTTTCTGGATCAATTCTTAATGTTCTATTTGCTTTTTTGACCACCACTGCACAGTAAACTGAAGATTTCAATGTATTGTCCACAATAACTTCCAGGTCCTTTAACTTGGTAGTGACTCCCAATATACAATCCAGCACTGTGTGCCTGTAGTTGATTAGTGTTCCCTATGTGCATTACTTTGTACTTTTACACATTAAATTTAATCTGCCATTTAGATGTTCAGTCTCTTAGTTTCATAACTACTGCTGTTTTAACAACTATGAATAATTTGTTGTCATCCACAAATTTAATTACCTGACTCATTCTCTTTTCCAGTTCATTTGTGGAATATTAAACAGCACATATCTAGTACAGCTCCTTGTGGTACTCCATTTGGAAACTGACCCTTTAGTTATAATCTCTCTGTTTCCTGTCTTTAACCAGTTACGAATCCATGATAGCACACTGCCTCCTATCCCATGAATTTTAATTTCCTGAGGAATTTCTCATGGGGGCCTTTGTCAAATGGCTTCTGAAAATCCAACTACACTATATTAACCGGTTCACCATTATCTACATATTTACACCTTCCACAAAACCTATCAGACTGGTAAGGCAAGACTTCCTTTTGTTAAAATCACATTGACTCTTCCCCATTAAGCCATGTCTATCTATATGGCCAATAATAGAGAGATCTATATTCAAAAGCATTTAGCCAGCAACTCAGAAGTTAGCCAGCTAAATGAAAATTCAGGCTCTTAGGGTAAATTCTAGCCAGTTAATAAGATAATGGGCTATAACTTATCCAGCTAAGCTAGGGGTGCTCCAGGGATGTAACTAGGAGGAGTTGAGTTAGCCAACTAACTGATATTCAGAGTTAGCAGATGACTTACAGGCCGATTCAGTAAAGTCCGCGGGAGAGCGGACAAACACCCGCTCTCCCGGTGCGCGCAATTCAGTATTCAAATTAGGTGGTGCGGTAGAAACGGGGAAAAGGAGGCACTAGGGACACTAGCGCGTCCATAGCGCCTCCTTTTAGCCCGGAGCGGCGGCTGTCAGCGGGTTTGACAGCCGACGCTCAATTTTGCCGGCGTCTGTTCTCGAGCCTGCTGACAGCCACGGGCTCGGAAACCGGCAAAACTGAGCGTCCGGTTTTCGGCCCGACAGCCGCAGGCCGAATTCAATTTTTTTTTTTTTTTACTCTTCGGGACCTCAGACTTAATAATCGCCATAATATTAAGTCGGAGGGTGCACAGAAAAGCAGTTTTTACTGCTTTTCTGTGCACTTTCCCGGTGCCGGAAGAAATTAGCGCCTACCTTTGGGTAGGCGCTAATTTCTGAAAGTAAAATGTGTAGCTTGGCTGCACATTTTACTTTCTGTATCCTGCGAGCATACCTAATAGGGCCCTCAACATGCATTTGCATGTTGAGGGCCCTATTAGGTGCCACGGGTGGGATGCGCGTTTTCCTCCCCTTACTGAATAAGGGGTAAGGGAAAACGCGCGTCCAAGAGCAGGCTAACCGTATTGGCCTGTTAGCTAGTTAAGTCTGGTCAGGCCAAAAGAGCCTAAAGTTTGGCGGCTATAGTTAGCTGGCTATACATTCAATAGTGCAGTTTCACTAGTGAATATACTCCAGAGTTAGCCAGATAAATTAAGACTGTGTCTGAACATGGACCTCTTTAATTTTAAGAATAACTTATACTATTTTGCCTGGCACTGATGTCAGGCTCACCAGTCTATAGTTCCCAGTTCAACCCTAGAGCCATTTTTAAAAATCAGCATTATGTTTACCAGCCTTTAGTCTGGAATTGTGGCTGTTTTAAATCATAGGTAGATTGTACTGTAGATTACTAGTAACAGGTTTGCAATTTTATGTTAGAGTTCTTTTAGAACTCTGGAACGGATGCCATCTGGTCCTGCTGTTTTGCTACTCTTTAGTCTGTCAGTTTGATCTTTCACATCCTTCATTATCAAAAAGATGTTTTAGTTTTTCAGAATCATCACCAAAGAACTTTTCAGGAGTGGGAATGGGTTTTTAAGTTTATTTATTAAGATATTATTAAGTAGATATTTTAGTAAGTACCTAAGGAGATAATTTTCAAAAAGTTCTGCACATAAAAATTAGCACACACATACACACACGTAAGTAGCATTTCTAGCCTAATTGCTATTTTATAAAAGTTGAAAAGTATGCACATACTTTACATCCCGCACACACATATACGTGCATAAAAGAGGGGAGGTCTAGAGGCATTTCAAGGTGGGGCCAATAGACATGTACAAATGTAAAATCGAGCATTTGTCGTGGTTATAGAAAAATTGGTACTTACCTGCTAATTTTCGTTCCTGTAATACCACAGAACAGTCCAGACCAGTGGGTTCTGCATCCCCACCAACAGATGTAGTCCGAGAAATAAAACTTTGAGGCACTGCTACTTCACAGAGAGTGCCACCTGCAGTCCCTCAGTATTGACCTGTACCCAAGCCAAGATAGGTAAGAACCCCAAGAACAGGCGACCAGGCTTAAGGGAAGGAAGACCCCGATAACAAGGAACTATAAACAAAGTAAAAACGAAAGATACGGGACACTGCAGAACCTGCTTGAAAGAATCCTGTTAATATTCTTCTTTTTCCTCAGCGTCCCAAGAGTTGACAGGAATTTCAGGCTTTCGGAGTCAAATGGAGCAGGCTTCTGGACTGATCTGTGGTATTAAAGGAACGAAAATTAGCAGGTAAGAACCAATTTTCCTTTCCTGAACATTCCCAGATCAGTCCAGACCAATGGGATGTACCCAAGTTCCTTACGCTGGGAGGGAATCTCACCAGAAGTCGACTCATCCTGCGCTCTCACATTCAGGCAGTAAAGCCGTGAGAAAGTGTGAAGCAAGGACCACACTGCAGCCCTACAAATCTCCTGTGGTGAAAGAAGCTGACTTTCAGCCCAGGTCATAGTTTGCGTCCTTGTGGAGTGAGCCTGCAAACCCACAGGAACCGGTCGACCCTTGCAAATGTATGCTGTAGAGATCGCCTCCCTAAGCCAATGGGAGATGGTCGCCTTAGAGGCCTTATCTCCTCTTCACACTCCGCCGAAAATCACAAATAGATGATTGGAACGACGAAATGGATTAGTGACTTCCAGGTAGCGCAAAAGAGCCCTATGCACATCCAAAAGATGCAATTCCCTTTCCTTAGGGGAATCTTTCGACCAGTTTGGAAACCCCAGCAGATCCACTGTCTGATTAACGTAAAAGGACAACACTACCTTAGGCACAATGGAAGGTATAGTTCATAACGAAATCCTATCACTATAAATCTGCAAAAACGGATCCCTACATGATTGGGCCTGCAACTCTGAAATTCGCTGGGCTGAGCAAATGGCCACTAGAAAAACCGTCTTCAGGGTCAAGTCCTTAATGGTCGCTCTCTTCAATGGTTCAAATGGGGCCCCACAAAGTACTCGAACTAGGTTCAGACTCCAATTTGGACAAATCTTTCGCACCGGGGGAGGGGGGGGCGCAGCTATTTTACTCCTTTCAAAAGCCGGGGTACATCGGGATGAGCAGCAAGCACCCGACCATGCCGTTTGCCCTTGAGTGCCCCCAAAGCAGTGAGCTGTACTCGAAGCAAGTTGTATGCCAACCCTGAAGACAGACCCTGTTGCAGGAACTCCAAGACATGCGAAATCTCTGCCACCAGGGGGTCCAAGGCATGCAGTTGACACCAATTTTCAAACCGTAACAAATGCCATAGATGTAGCTGGTCTCCTAGCTTGCAGGAGAGTGAAAATGACCTGTTCAGAGTATCCTTTCAAACGTAATCTCCGCCTCACAAAAGCCAGGCCGTGAGACAGAAGCGATCCTCACTGATGTAGCAAGCCTGGAAGACGGGCCAGATGGAGAGGACTGTCCACTGAGTCGAACCAGGTTTGCGAACCACGGGTGCCGTGGCCAGTCTGGCACCACCAGAACCACCAAACTGGGGTGTGACTCTATGCGCTGAAGGACCCTGCCTATTGGGGGCCTCAGAGGAAAGACGTACAGGAGAATGCCCATTGGACATAGACACATCAGAGCATTCAGGCCCACCGAGCAGACTTCTTTTCTGCGGCTGAAGAACCTGTCTGTTTTGGCGTTGGCACGAGGTGCCATCAGGTCCAGCTGGGGAACTCCCCACCTGGCGCAGATGTGATTCCAGGCCTCAGGAGACAACTCCCATTCTCAGCTGTTGCATGCTGAGAAAATCCACTTGTACGTTGTTGACCCCCACGACGTGCGATGCTGCGAGACCTTAGAGGTATCGTTCTGCCCAGGCAAAATACTTTTGCACTTCCAGAGTCATGGCCAGACTCCTTGCTCTGCCCTGACGGTTGATATATGCCACCGTTGTCGCATTGTCCAAGAAAACACGAACTACTCTGCCCCGGATCAGGGGGGAGAAGGCCCGAAGAGCTCGACGGACCACCTGCATTTTGAGCCGGTTAATGGACCAAACCATCTCCTCCGCCACCCAGAGACCTTGAACGGACCGAACAGAGTACATCGTCCCCCACCCTGAGAGACTGGCATCTGTGGAAACCACCACCCAGTCTGGAGACTCCAGGTCAACACCCTTCTCCAAATTCCGACAAGACAGCCACCTTGAGAGGCTGGATCTGGACCCTCGGGGTGGGGGCAAGGGGAGATGGTACTGCTCCGAAGGACTCCCACCTGGACAACAGGCCCAGGGCACCAATTCTAACATGGACACCATGGATCCCAAAACTTGCATATAGTCCCAAACCGTTGGGACCGCCAGTTGGCATAGTCGCTTCACATGGGATTGCAACTTCATAACCCTGTCCGCCGCAAGGAATACTTTGCCCTTCTGCATGTCGAACAGGGCTCCCAGGTACACTAAGGACTGGGTAGGTTCCAGGTGACTCTTCTGTAGATTGATGACCCAACCCAAGGCACGCAGAGTGCTCATGACCCTCTGCAGGGATCGCTCGCATTTCTCCTTCGACTTTGCTCGAATCAGCCAATCGTCCAGGTAAGGATGAACAGAATCCCCTCCTTGCGAAGTGCTGTGGCAACTACCACCATTACCTTGGTGAAAGTGCGAGGCGCCGTCGCCAGACAAAAGGGGAGGGGGGGCCCTCCGGAACTGAAAATGCTGTCCCATTACCATGAAGCAAAGAAATGTTTGATGGTCTTGTTGAATAGGAATGTGCAAATACGCCTGCGTGAGGTCCAGAGAAGCCGTGAACTCTCCCTTGCGAACCGTGGCCACTACCATGTGCAAAGTTTCCAAGTGGAAGCACAGGACCCAAAGGAATCGATTTACTTTCTGCAAGTCAAGAATGGGCCAAATGATCCCTTCCTTCTTGGGATCCACAAAGTACACGAAGTACCGGCCTGCCCCCGCTCGGGAAGAGGAACGGGAACTATGGCCTCCAAGGCGAGCAATCTTCGTAGAGTTCCCGACACTGCCTCCTGCTTGCTACGAGAGGAGACATGGGACTCCACAAAGGCCTCTTTGATGGGGCAGGAAAACTCTAGTGCATAGTCCTCCTTTATTACCACTAAGACCCAACGGTCCATGGTAATCTTTAGCTTGCAGACCTGCACATCCTTCAATGCTTCAGCCCCCGCAACAGGAATCATAGCTTTCTTCATGACCGCTGAAACTGCAGCATCCACCTTCAGAATCTTCAGAAGGTCCAAGGTCTCCTCCATAAAGGGGTAAAGTTTAGCCATTGCTCTACCCACCTTTAAACCTGCAATCTGGAAGTTCCACTCCCGAGTCACCAACTTCTGGATTTTCTTGGGCAAAGGAAAGGCAGTTGTCTGTCCCCAAAGACCATTGAGAACCGGATTCACACCCTCACTAACCGACTCATCCTGAGAGACCTTCACCCCCAACTCCTCCAGAACCTGGGGAATTAGGCGTCGTAACTCCTCCCATTTATAGAGGCGCACGATGTGCGGGTCGTCACCCTCAGGAGTCTGGTATTCGACCGGATCGGGATCATCCTTGGGATCATCCGCTGAATCAGGAACAGGAGCAGCATCCGCTGCATCTGGATCTCTCTGGGGATCAGACAAGTCCCCCTGCGGCGCCGCCAAATCATCGTCCCCTAAGCCGAAGGAGGGGAAGAGAGAATCCCGCTTGAGGCCCAGACGCTGCAGAGGACCCCCTGAGCCCTGAGAAGACTTTTTGGGCCCAGAAGCTGTGGCCTCCAAACTCCTCCCAGCGGATCTTTTTACTCCAGCCTTCCTGGCCAAATGTGCTCTATGCAAAAGGAGCACAAAATCCAGTGAGAACTCACCCAGATCCTCCTCCCTCAAGGGAGGCAGCCCGATCCTGGGCCCACCCTCTCCCCCAGAGCTCCTAGCTCTATCGGGTAGAGGGGAGGAGGAGGGGAATCAAGCGAGCTCTCTGGGCTGCCAGGAGGGCTGTCCACTACGGGAGGGGGCACCGGTCCGGCAGAGCGCAAGCTGCAGGATAACTGGTAGACTCCCCTCCAAGGTTCCCTCCTGACCCGATTCACATATGGGTCAGGGGGAGCGGGAGTCCGGACGGCCCAAAGCTGCATGACACTCGCGGCAAGCGGCCATTTTAGATTTGGGTGCCATGAGGGAGAAGTGACGGACTCGCGGCCGTCTTGCAGGGTCGCACATGCAGCTCCAAAAGACACACACAAAAAAAAAAAAAACCCCCAATGTGCCTACTGCCCAAGAAACCTGGAACACAAGGTATTGCCCATGTGGACTGCAAATGCCACCCCTGACGAGCACACCAAGGAAAGGAGAGAACCCAAGGCTGCTAGCCACGAGATGGGCCCGAAAAACCCCGCATTCCGTGTCACTAAGGCCCGGAGCCTCGGACTGCCGACACTCACTAAACTCTCCTGCTCTCCCCCATACTGGCCGACAGCAGCTGCTGACCAGACTCACCACCGGTTGACCCTGAAGCCTGAGAGAAGCCAACTCAAAGATGGAGGCAACTCCTCTTTTCTCTTTGGAAAAAAACTTTATTCCCTTCACAGAAAGGGAACCTTTCTTACAGGAACAGTAGTGCCCAACAGAGCAGACATGGAGGGCCAAGGGAACCAGAACCTCTGGCTATCAGGACCTCCGGAACGTTGCGGGCAAGACTGAGGCAAGGGTGTCCAACCCCCTGGTCGCCCAATTCCAACTCAGGGATGGCCCACGAAGGTGCCTAAACACCTCAGGGAGCTCTTCTGTCACCTACAGACACTAGCACTAACTATTCTATCTTTTTTTTTTAAAACTAGCACCTAGACTTGCAGGTATGCACCTCTACCCTCTGCTGGAGTCAGAGAAATAGTGAGGGAGGTGGCATTCTTAGTTAAGTAGCAGTGCTTCAAACTTTTGTTTCTCTGACTCCATCTGCTGGTGGAGATGCATAACCCACTGGTCTGGACTGATAGGTTCAGGAACCTAGCATTATGGATTAAGATGCCACTTCAGTTCAGAGAAGAAAATAATCTGGCACAATGGATGAAAGGTTGGATCTTTTGTTGTTATGGGCTCTGAGATATTTTGATTGTCTCATTTCATGTTGTTATTTTAGTCTTTAATAATGGAGACGTAAAATATCATATATAGGTGCCCGACTCTGGCCGAGTTTCGCCACCAGTGGTGGCTGCCTCAGGGGCTTATGTGTTATAGAGCAGTGTTAGGATGATGGTCCAAATAAATTCCACCGTGTACATTTGTATATCGTTTATACAACGGCACGGTCCGTCTCCTCTCGCAAAAAGTCCTCGCAAGACTAACACTGCTCTATAACATATAAGCCCCTGAGGCAGCCACCACTGGTGGCGAAACTCGGCCAGAGTCGGGCACCTATATATGATATTTTACGTCTCCATTATTAAAGACTTGAAAAAGACTTTCTTGTGGCATCCACCACTTTGTTGCTTCCTCACGGCTTTACTGGATCGCCTACCTTGTTGCTTTCTGGGTCCATGTTGTTATTTTATACATTTTCTGTTTTATTGAGTATTATACATCATTTTGTGCAATTTTTATCTATAAAGTGATTAATACTTTTAAACAATGAAATGAAGTTGCTATTTTAAAAGGCATGTGTGCACATTTGGCAACTTACTCATGTAATTTTACACCTAATTATCCTTCATAATTGAATCAGACTTGTGCATTATTGGCTGGGTGGGAGGTCTGGGTGAACAGAGGGTTGTTCAGGCTGAAGAACTAGGAGGGTCTCTATGATCTGGAGAAGGATGTGGCAAAGTGGTGGAGCAACTGGTAAACTGGTTAATTTCAGTTATGCGCGCTTGTTTTAAAATATGCTGACTTATGCATGGAAATCAGGTTTTATGCAATTAAGTCCTACTTTATTTTTGCATATATTTTTAAAAAATAGGTAGGAAAACCATGCATTTTCAATGCATTGCAGAATTCATGAATAAGCAACTACATACTTATGCTCTGGGGTAAAAATGCACATGAAAAGTTTTCAAACTTTGGTGCACTGGCTTGATTTTGTGGCCCTGTGTGTCTTTTTCTCACTTACTAGTCTTCTCGCTCTATTTATCTACTATCAACTCCTGGCTCTCTCATAATCGCCTGAAACTGAATCCATCCAAGAATGAAACCGTCCATCTATCATCTATCTCAGACACTTCTATAGGCCCACCCTCACATCTGACAATAAACGGGATATCAATCCCAATAACACAATACGCCACAAATTTAGGAGTCATTGTAAACATGGATCTATCAATGAAACAACACATTTCTTCCTTAATAAAAAAATCCTTTTACAAATTACAACTCTTAAAACGTCTTCGTCCTCTTTTCTTTTATCATGATTTTCGAACTATTCTCCAATCCCTAATCTTCTCTGGCCTAGACTATTGCAATGCTCTTTATTTAGGTCTTCCTGACTTTGAAATTCATCCTCTACAAATTGTTCAAAACAGTGCAGACCGCATTTTATCAGGTACTCCCGTTCGAAATCACATTGCTCCCATTCTTCAATCTCTCCATTGGTTACCTATAAAATACAGGATAAAATATAAAGTTCTTACTATCATCCATGGTTTAATACATAATTCATCCTCCACATGGCTTTGTTCTCTACTCCGCATTTACAAACCCGCTCGACATTTAAGATCATTAACACAAAATCTATTAGATATTCCTTCACCGCGACAGGTTAGATTAGATATCACCAGAAGGAGGGCCTTCTCTGTAGCTGGACCCTCCCTCTGGAATTCTATACCTAACCCTCTTCGTTTACTATCCAACTCACAACAATTCAAAAAAAATCCTTGAAAACATACTTATTTCAACTAGCATTCAACATCCACTAGTCAACATCACTCTACTACCTTATCCCCTCCCTAGCATCCCCCCCCTCCTGCAGGGTTTTATTTTCTTTTCCACTTCTAATCTCCCCCCCCTCCATCCCATGATTATAAAGTGACCTATGGCCCAGCTCCATTATTAGTAGTTTTTGTTAATACTGTTACCTACTAGGTATATACCAGTTTATGTATTTTAATTTACTTTATTTTATTTTTCTTACTTATGTAAACCGTTTTGATAAAAAACGGTATATAAATACTTTTAAATAAATAATTCTTTGTTCCTTTTTTGCTTTTCCTCCTCTCTCTGGTGTCTTGTTTCATTCAGGGTGGATATTTTAATACTGTCTCTTCATTCATTCTTTCTGCTCTCTTTGATGCTCCTTTCCTTATTTCTTTCTCCTCCTCCATTCCTTTCTCTATTTCCCAGGATTACCCCACCCACAAATTCAGCATTCTCTCTTTCACTCATTTTCCAATTTCATTTTCTCTCTCTCCCACTTGTCCTTTCTCCTCTGTCTATCCAAAACCTGGTCCTCTCTTCCTCTCTCCCCATCCAATATTATTTCTCCTTCTCTCTGCCTCCCTATTAATATTAATATTGCAGCAGTGAGAGATATCCTGGGACACAGTTCAGAATCCCTTACTTGATCATGTCTCCCACAGGGAATTTACATGTTGGGAATAGTTGGATTCTGACAACTAATTTTGATTTTTTTCTGTATATAGTTAAGTCTTTTGTATGTAGGACATACCCACTAGTGCAGAGGCTTTTGCACTGAGCTCAAAAATATTTTGTGATAACAGATCTTGAAGAATGTGCTTTTAGGTATATCTTGAGAGTAGGTTAGTACAATTTTCCATGCAAATAGTCTACTGGACTTCCCTACTCCCATCAAAATGAACTGCTCATTTACTACTAGCACTAGATTCACCTACCAGAAATCTAGTAACCTTACACTCCATGCCTTCCTTCCCGTTGGCAGGAGAACAGCACTTCTTAACTGTAAGCACCGTCTCTGCCAGATTCAATCTGATGTTTCAATGTGAGGGGCTCTGTAATCAGCTGGTTCTGTACATTCAGATGTCAAACTGAAGCTGACAAAAACGAGGTACACAGGTGAAAAGTGCTGCTCTCCTCCTGCCAATGGAAGGGGAGGGAAGGGTGAAAATCAAGCAAAATTTAGTATGGTGCACCACGAGGATTGTGCAAACCTGAAAGTGTGCTATGAAATAAAAAAAAAGTTGAGAAGTACTAATTGACTCTTATTTTGAATATTTTCCTCCTAATAGAGATAATCTATATATCAGAAAAATGTCACAGAGGTGACTGCGAGGGTGGGAATCAAACTAGTGACTGCTTGCACAGGAACCAGTTCTCCCACTTTCTTTGATCGAGCAAGTGACCTTTGCAAACTCACAATTATAAAAAACCTAGAATTAAATGTTAACCCTAAACTAGCACACTGAATTAATTCAAGTTCTATTTTCCAGAAAGTACAATTATAAACTTAAAATTAAATGCTAATCTTGAACTGCTTGGTTCTGGGCTGGTATGCTAAATATAGACGGACCCAAGAAACAAAGCAGTAGCCGATCCAGTAGGCTGTGTAACAGTGAAGACAATAGGAATCGGATGAAAGAACAAGCCCTTTATTAGAACGTCCGACTCTGGCCGAGTTTCGCTCTTTTGCACAGAGCTGCCTCAGGGGCAATTAATTAAACCAGGACTTGGAAATGTCAAAAATCGATGATATCACATTGATATACCTACAGTGTTGTTGAGCGTAAAAATTTGGAAGAACATTTCTTTATGCACACAGCATTGCCGTGTGATGCCAGCAGTGAAGTCAATGGAATACAATTAATCGAGAATCCAGATTAACCGAACAGTGTTCCAGCTAAGATACCTCTGAGGGTGTGGAGTGGCCCTCGGGGGGATTCAAAAGGTATGCAGGGACACCTGAAAGGTACTCCTGGCACTTAGATGGCTATGAGCCTAAGTGATGATTTCAGAGCCTAGAGAAAGATTCATGAGCTCTTCTTCCTACGCACACTGATGTAATGTGAACAACTTAAAAGACTCAACACCAAGCTTCAAGTTCAAGTTGCGTCTTAAGTATGACTGTGTTTGTCCATGAGAGGAACTACTATGGAAACTGGATTTAAGCTTTGCCTTGTGACTGTTTGCAACCTAGATTGAAGTTACCTTTCAGTTTATTCCTGTAGTGCATCATAGGTCAGAAAATGTTTATATGTTATCGCTTTATCTATTAATAAACCAGCAGACACCATTTCCAGTGTGATTTGTACTGCAAGATCTTTCAACCTGATACACAATATACATAGACCGTAATAATTTAACAAAATCATCATGTATTTAATTTTTTAATAGGATTGATGCGCTATTTCCCAACAAGTCCAATTTACCATCAGTAAATACAGATTCTGCTGCGAGTACTCCCTCTCCCCTACTTGGGACTTACAAAAATTTACATAAAAACCCATTCATATCATATCCAGAATCTGAAAAAAAGTTGACAAAAATCTCCACACATCTCAGCAACTTCAAAATAAAACTTTCTGTGAGTTTTTAGGCCTGTGCCTGCTCCCCAGCATATAATACATGATTTGCCTTTCTGCAATATAAGACTTTTATTATCCCCTTTTCAGACATGCCAAGTCATGCTTCTGGCATCAGCAACATCTGGAATGGGTCAGAAGTAATGCATACTCATGATGTGATGTTAGTATGAAATCTGGGCAAGAAACCAAAAATGGTTGCCAACACTGCAACTGCCACTCAATCTTATTTAAATAACCTGTTACATTTAGGGGCCGATGTAATAAGCTGCAGTAAAGCTTTGCAAGTATTTGTGTACTTAATTGCTAGAGTTTTCTGAGCAGAGCTTCCATGTATATGTAACAATGCGTTCAGCATGGAAAAACGTTCAAACCTGCAAAAAAAAAAAAACCCAAAACAAAAACAAACACCAACCATGGCAGGTAAATGGCATGTAATGGAGGCAACTGTCCATTCTCGGGCTATGCAGGAAGCCACATTAGCACGCAGAATGGTTATTGCGGGGGTGGTGGTTAAGAAGGCATTTAGCGCCTGGATCAGGGCAGGAGTTAAGTGAAAGCGCCTGGCTGAAGGCACCTGGGGTTTGCTGATCGCGATTGCTCCTATCGCTTTGGCGGCTTGTGGTACCGGTCCCAGACCTGGTCATGCTGTGACTCTGGGCATTGTATGTGCTTGTCTGTAGTCCCTGGAGATCGCCAGGCTATCTGACCTGGCTCCTGCTCTCTCCTGGCGGGGCTGATCCATGCCGAATGGCCCCAAGCGCCTGGCAAGGAAGAGGCTGAATGGACATACAACTACACTAATGCCAGCAATGGAGTAAAAGAACCAAAGCAGCAGAAACTGAACCTATTTATCTTTGAATAGCAGTAACTTGAAATGGTTAGAAAGTCTGCAACATTTTTCCATTAGCGCCTATTTTAGTGCCTTTTTTCCCCGCAGCTTTTTGATTCAGGGCATTTTTTAATTATTTATGAGATTTCAAATATACATAGACAAGAAAATTCTTGTTATCAAGAATTACACAGATCTGTATCATGAAAAATAAATCCAAGACACAAAAGAAACATTATAATACTGACCTTGCTGTCAGGCAACAATATGGAGAGCTACTAACAAAAAAGGAAAAAAACAAAAACAACAAAAAGAGGCAATAAGGAATCCAATATATTTACATTCAGACACTGTCCTTAGAGATATCTGGAAATGACTTATTCTGTAGGAGGTTATCCAATTGACTAGGTTAAAAAACAAAAACAAAAACAAAATCATAATTAGTTCCTTGATACTTTAATTAAGCACTTACAAGGATATTTTAATAGAAAGGTGGCCCCAATGGCCACCACTATCTTTCTTCTCCAAGAAGCCCTTCATATGAACTTATACCTCACTTACTAAATCAGGAAAAAAATTTATGGCCTAAAAATTTCTGCTCTCTAAAGCGAAGGAAAAGACGCAATGTCCACAGTTTATCAGTTTCTTGTACAAACTCACACACTGTACTTCTATCTTTAACATTAGTCTAAGAATTTCTAAGAATTCAGTAAGATTAAAAGAATCAGCATTTCCAAACACATTTTCATCAGTTTTTGAGGAAGGTAGTAAGCTTTAGCTATCTTAGGAATTGTTTCCTTAGAAACTCTGAGGAAATCTGTATAAAAGTGAATCAGCATCTCTGAAGGAGACACCATTGGAGCTCTATGAAAAAAGAGAAAACAAAGATTATATCATTTTAGTTGATTGCCAAGGAGCTCTACCTTTCTATACAAGGCAATTTATCTTTCACTAAACTAGCATTAACCTCATGAATTCCCTGAAACTGTACTTTTAAATCAGGTAATTATTTAGCCTTAAGATCTTGAGCATATTGATTCATCTGAGAAGCCGAAGTTTCCATAACATTTGTCACTGAGTCAATCATAGCAGATAAAGTCTGTTTCATTTCAAAAACAGCAACCCAGAGAGAGTGTAATGTAACAGCAGCAAGTTTCTCTAATACAGGAGAAGCTGCTGGAGTGGATGTCAAAATCTCTCTCATCCTGGGGTGCTCTTCCTTGAACTGCTGTAACACATACCTCTGTGGGGGTTACAGAACTGTCCCTCACCCCTAGCTGGTGAACCATTAGGAGCCTGCAATGGGACTGGACCATCAGAATTTAGGGCGATGAAAGAACCCTGAAGATCAGAAGCAAAAATTCCAAGATCACTATTGTCCTATAGCTAGATTACCAAAAATAAATGTTTCTAGAGTTGGTTGGGTAAAAGGCAGGAGCTCTGCTCACCTCAGGGAGAAGAGACCTAGTGTTGCCCTTCATCTTCCTTCCCGTTCTCAACTGACAAAACTTGAATTCAAAAGAACTAGCAAGTTCACCGAAAAAAAACAGACTAAAGGGCTACGAGCTGTTATGTACCAGCTTGTCTCTCCCCAAATAAGGTGAGGAGAGACTGTCTCTGTGCACAGGCTGGTGGAACTGCTTCCCAGGAGCCCTACCTGATGGAATCTGCACGCTGGCTTCCTCGCCCCAAAGGGTCAGGTGACATTGAAGGAGGGGAAGCTCGGGCTTCGTGCACAGGCTGCTGGAGTTTGCCTCCAGGAGCTCCTTCATTGAGGATTTTATGTGGGTATTGGTGTGTGTATTAGGTATTCTGTGGGGTTTTTTGCACGTATCATTTGCATGCCACCCCCTTATTACATCCCATGAGGTGCCTGCTTTTGCTGCGCGTGCTAAAAAGAAAAAAAAAAAAATACGTGCAGAAAAACAGCGCCGTTTTCAGCGCAGGTCTTATTACATCAGCCCCTTAGTAACTTCATAAGGAACAAAGTAGAAAAAACAAAAAAAAACGAGTTTTCTGAATGAATATTGTTGCTGTCTTATTTGCAAATTTGCTTTTGTGTGGGTCTGCCTGTCATGCTGGAGTAACCGTAAAAGTTTGTTTCTTCTTTCTGTGCACCACAGATCAACCTTTTGTACACTTCATGCTTGTTTGAGCCTCAAATCATAGTTTCATTTTATATTTTGCACATGACCAATTGCTGTATGCGAAGAAAAAAAAAGCACATACTGCTTGTGTGCAAATTAAATGTCATTCCAAAATATGGCTACAAGCTATCATGTCTTATTTCATTGCCTGTTTCCATCTGTGAATTCTATCTTTGATTCAGTGTGTAGGCAAACAAACATAAAGCAGTTTCCTCCTTTTTATTTCTTATGCTTTCTTGTTCTCATGTTTTTTTTGAAGAGTACAGACTGATTATACAGCAAACCTTCCACAGGGGCACTCTTCTAAGTCCAGGTTCTTCACCAGTGGACGTATGTATACGTATACTGGGTTATACCCTGGAATAGAACATATGGGCCTTTTGGATGCAGAGATGTTATGAACTGCCCGCACAATAGTTTTATATTTGATGCAATGAGTGGGCTGGACTAAACATATCAATAATGCTTTCTTAATTGGCTTTTTCCCCTCCTGTCACACCATCACATGCTAGTCCTTTGGCAGTAGGATTAGCCAGAGGAAGGGTGGGTGCCAAGGGAGGAGGAGGAAAAATCTCCCCCTCCCACCAAAGAGACACCAAGAGGGATCTAGAAGCTCCCATCTGAGAACAATACCCTCTGAAATAGGCAACCAAAAAATAACTTATTTTTAAGAACAAGTTTTTTAGCTAAATATTTTTTCCTACCAACAGTGGGGGTCATTTATCAAATCGCGTTATAGCGTTTTCACATGCATTAAGCGCCTTTAATGCATGCGATAGCACCATAACGCATGGTGCGATGCAAATCTGAAAAAGAGAAGACGGAGTTAGGGGCGGGAGTGGGCTGGGCTCACATTTTTGCGAAGCCCTATCGCTGACTAACTACACCTTTTTCATTAGCATTAGGGCTTTATTGCACATTGCGATGGTGTTGCCCATACTGGTTTTATTGGTTTTGAAGCTCCTGGAGAGCCAGCTTTGCTATCCAGAGAGGGGGAGGGGGGGGGGGGGGGGAAGAGCGAGAGACTAGCCATAATGCCCTCGCACTAGATAGAAATATAAATACCTATGGGAAGCCCACCTAGTAACTCGAGGTGAGGTTTAGGTACCACTGTAGGGGTTAGGGGCCACTGACATTCAAAGTGAGATGTATGAACAGAACAGTGCTCTCTTGTGAAGATTTGATGACCTTTGGAGTGAGGAAACTCACCCAAAGATGAGATTTATGCAATATTCTCTCAACCTAGCTTTGCACAAATCTCAGAGCTAACAAACCCTAATGCCTTTCATAAAAATTGACAACAATAACATCCAACTGAAAAGTCTTCTGAAAGATCTCGGTATCTGGATAGACAACGATCTGAACCTTAAAAAAAGCAAAGCATCGAAATGAAAACAAAAGAAGGATTTCACAAACTCCTTAAACCGCTTTTACACCAGCATGATTTCAGAACCGTCCTACAATCTCTCATTTTTTCTAGTCTCGATTATTGCAATGTGTTCATTGGCCTTCCCAAATCTGCACTAAAACCACTCCAATTGCTACAAAATGCCGCGGCCAGAGTACTTACTGGCAAGAAGAAATCTGAACACATCACCCCAGTACTGAGGAGTCTTCACTGGCTACCAATTTTACAAAGGATCAAATATAAAATCTTAACCACTCTACACAACGAAATCTACATAGATGATAACACCGCCCTCGACCACATGATTCAACTGCACAAAACTCCACGCACGACAAGAAACACCGGCAAATTGCTAAACTTTCCAACACTAGGAATAGAGCATTTTCAATTGCTGGACCAAAAGAATGGAACTCTTTACCAGTCTACCTAAGTTCGATCAGAGACTCCAAATCTTTCAAAAAAGAACTTAAAACATAGTTATTTAAACAAACATTCACAGACGGAGTTGGTTAATCTAATCCCATCCGATCAGACTTACTTCCTCTGCTAACCATGTTTTACTTACTTACCTCCCCTTCTAACCATGCTCTACTTACTTCCTACCCCCCATACCTTTTCTCCTTTACCCCTTTATTCAAATTTTGTCATGCACATCTTCTTCTCCCATGGCCCCCCCTAGGACCCTTTCCTCCTTTCCCTCCCACTTCTCTTTTCCCTTTTGTATAAGTCTCCTTAACACTCTCAAGCGTGTTTTCAGTTTAGTCATGTATTTAAATGCTTAATTTTACATGCTCTACCACTGCAAGTCCAATTTGTAAGTCTTACTCTCTTATACCTATCCTCACACTTCTGACATATGCCGAATTGTTACTAGTTGTCTATACACGTTTCAATATGTTCGTTATGAATGCGTTTTATGTATGATGTTGGTTACATTGTAAACCGGAGTGAAGGCACCCTGCTATACTTCAGTATATAAAAGAATCTAAATAAATAAATCTAAATAAATAAATAATGCCTCTGTATCGCTCCATAGTGAGACCTCACCTTGAATACTGTGTACAATTCTGGTCGCCGCATCTCAAAAAAGATATAATTGCGATGGAGAAGGTACAGAGAAGGGCAACCAAAATGATAAAGGAGATGGAACAGCTCCCAAATGAGGAAAGGCTAAAGAGGTTAGGGCTGTTCAGCTTGGAGAAGAGATGACTGAGGGGGGATATGATAGAGGTCTAGAACAGGTAAATGTGAATTGGTTATTTACTCTTTCGGATAATAGAAGGTCTAGGGGGCACTCCATGAAGTTAGCATGCAGCACATTTAAAACTAATCGGAGAACGTTCTTTTTCACTCAATACACAATTAAACTCTGGAATTTGTTGCCAGGGGATATGGTTAGTGCAGTTATGTAGCTGGGTTTAAAAAAGGTTTGAATAAGTTCGTGGAGAAGTCCATTACCTGCTATTAATCAAGTTGACTTAGAAAATAGCCACGTCTATTACTAGCATCAATAGCATGGGATCTGCTTAGTGTTTGGGTACTTGCCAGGTACTTGTAGCCTGGATTGGCCACAGTTGCAAACAGGATGCTGGGCTTGATGGACCCGTGGTATGACCCAGTATGGCACTGTTCTTATGTTCTTAAACGTCAATATGGTTTACTCACCCCACATTCATAGCATCTAGTTTTGTCAAAGTAGTTGCGTCTACGAATGAATTCAGCTGCTCTTCCATTGTCAACAGCAATGCTTGCCTTTATTACCCTGCCAAATAACTGAAGCAGGAGACAAAAATTACTCCTTAGTCTTGCAGCACAGAACACAAATCTCACTGCCAAGCCTTGGTAGCTTACTTGTTTGTTATTAAGTGCGCGAACGCAGTTCTGGGCAGACTCCTTATCCAAAAACAAAACAAATGCAACCCCTTTACTCTTCCTGGTATCCTTGTCCTTCATAACAGTGACTCTGAAAATACATGCATATGAAATTTTAAAAGCAGCTGTTCAATTCCTGACAGCAAAAAAGCTTCAGGAGAGATATTTCTGGGCAATTCCTTTGGCTCAGGCCATAGTGCCAAACTTTGCAAATGCGAGAAACAAGTCAGTCTCTGATTCAATGGAAACCATGGCGGTGACATCTGAGCAGAGAGAGAGAGAGAGGGAGAAAAAGAGCCTGAAACTACAGCAGGGCAGAATATTGGGGCGAGAGGTGCTTTCCTCCAGTAAAGGATCTGGTGCTGTTCTGGCATGCCTTCTGAACTGGGTATTAATAAAGATAAAAGTGGGGAAAAAAAGAGAAGAGTAAAATAAGTTAACAAGGCATACAAGCTTGCCATGTTTGTTAAACTGGACCATAAATTTGGCCATATTTACCTTGCATCCTAGACCAGTTTCACTTGGAACCAGTGTGTAAATTACTTTTTTTTTTAAATACACGAAGCACCTGACACTAAGGATCAAGACCAGCTTGGTTGTACCTTCATTGTTAATCTGAATAGTTTTATATCCTTCATACTAACATTAAAATTATAAACCTAAAGAGGGAATAAGTCACTGAACATTGAAGATATGTTATTCAAAGATTTGAAAACTTACTTCACAACTTTTCCATACTTTGAAAAAATCTGAAAGAAATAAACACACACATTAGCAATTCTTAAGGTCTTAAAATGGAAATTAAAAAAAAGTTTGTCATATAAAAATAGAACATATTTAACGGTTAGTAGCAAACTCAGTGAAGTTTCTCCAAACAGTTCCTTCTGGATGGTACTCACTCTATGCAAGTCATTGTTGGTCAAAGAGAAGGGCAGGTTGGATATATACGCCGTACTTTTACTAGGAGCCAGGCCACCACTCATCTTGCTGAAGTGCAAAAAATACAAACATGGGAAAGATTTAGAACAAACACCGAGCTGAACATATAAAAGCAGACCAGATTAATCTATGCTTCAGATTTTTCTCAGCGGTTTTTTTTAAAATCTAAATAAGCGTTTCCTCGATCAACATTCTGAATTAATGACTATTTGCTATGGCATCCATTAGGCAAAATTCCCCCAGTGTGTAACTGTCCACGTATCTGAAGCCATTAAGCCCATTAAATATAGCAATCGAGATAGGACTTAATACACAGCAAAAATACTCCTGTATTCAAATCAGATGAAAAGTGATCTGACAAATATGTTATAACACATCTATGAGAAATAAACGTGAGTGGGGTAACTTTACAGTTGTTTGTGTAGATTGAAAATGAATCGCCTATGGATTTTATACCAGTTTTTAAAGGGAAAGCATGAACATACATTCCCTCTGAAAAGTATCTTAGAAAAACTACCTGTACTCATTTACAGCTGTTAAATTTGTGTGGGTAGTTTTATCAATGAACTATATGCACTTAAGTGCAAACCCCTCCCCAACCCAACTATCAGAAACGCCTCCTGCCACAGCAGGGAAAAGCACACAGAGAGAGGCCCTGTGCATGCACTTTACCCACACAGAGGAAGGGCAATTTTTCTAAAAGCTCATTTCCATGGGTAAAGCACTGTTCTACCTTGGCTTTGAAAGTTATTCTCATTGGGCTAGATTTTAAAAGCCCTGCGTGCGTAAATCCTGCCGGATTTACGCACGCCAGCTCGCCTATTTTGCATAGGCCGCCGGTGCGCACAAAGCCCCGGGACGCGCATTAAGTCCCGGGGCTTCGTAAAAGGGGCGGGAGGGCGGTCCCGAGTTCCCCGGCACTGTGGCCTGTGCCGGGGGATGCCGAGGCAGCAGGCATAACTTGCACAACAAAGGTAGGGGCGGGGGGGATGCGGAGGGAACGGAGGCAGGCTGCACGGCTCGGTGCGCACAGGCTGCTGATTTTGCGCAGCCTTGCGTGCGCCGACCCCGGATTTTATAAAGATACGCGCGGCCTCGCACTTATCTTATAAAATCCGGCGTACTTTTGTTCGCTCCTGTTGCGCTTACTTATTTAAGATCTACCTCAGCGTGTACAAAGTTAATGACATTTCATTATAAGAGCCAGCTGTGATTTTATGTCCTTCTCTTGACCGCCTGCATACCGACAAGACACAGATGCAGTTTTTTTGTCACCATATGACTGTGACAGATCTGGTTATTTGCACCTTTATCACCTTTTATGTGAAAGATTACTTATGCTCTATAAAAAGACCTGACTGCCAACATAAAACTGCTTTTTTTGGCTCTCTTTGGATCTGATAGCCACATCTTCCTGGCACATTTTCTCTCAAGAACATGGGTCTCCTCAAGTATGATCAGCAATGCTGTTTTTTCCTTCTGCCATAAAACTGCGGGACTGGAGATCTCCCCGTTCAGTTTTGTTGGAGCACTAGTTTTTTTTTGTACACCGTGAATCATCCTGGGAAGATAAATTTTTACTTTATCATTTGGCTTTCTTTTCTAAATCATTCATTTTGTCTTCCCAGAAAGGCTATGTTACCACTCCCTGGTTTAACTTTTGATTAACTTTTCACAGTAGTACTACCGATTTGCTCTTAAGTCATTCATTTGAGCCAATTAAGCATATCTTAATATTCAGTTCTTTTGCATCTCTTCTGTATTTTTTTGTGAATGGTAAGAATACTATTTTGTGAATGGTAAATGTACTCTTCTACAATATTTTAAATATATTTTTAATATTACACTTTTTAAAATATAAAATTTAAATGTTGACTTTTTTTTAAAACAAGGATACCCATTTCTGCAAGGGTATGATGATCACACTAACAACACTCAGTAATGGCTTGGATGAAATACACAATTTTCTCTCTCTTATTCCATAATCATGTTGTCATATTTTAATTATCTATAAGGGTCTTTGCCCTTTCTAAACAGGAGTAATCCTGTTTTTACAACCTTCAGCTTCTACTCTATTCCAAAGTATCTTGTGACCTTCCCCTGTCCACAGGATGTCAATTTTCTAAGGAAATATTGTCCCTTCTACAAGTCATTTAATGTCACTGAAAATGTACTTTATAAAAAAAATGTTTTATATATGGTTACCGATCCTTTTGAGTTTACATAATTGAAGTTTTCACTGTTTTAATTGTATTCCTAATTTTCACACAGACTTCCAGATAAGATACATGATTAATATAAAATAAAAACTTGTGTAGACAATATCTAGCAATAAGTTTTAGTACGCATATGAAGGCCTTCTTGTGCATGCTAAAAATTGTGAGGTTGGCAGATGACCTTACTGTGTGTGTTAAAGGCCTTAGAAGACGTTAGCATGAGCACACACATTTTTGTTAGCCCATTTTTGTGCAAATCAAGGAACATATTCAAATGAGGAGTTAGTGAAATTGCAATAAATAGCATGGTATGCTCACCCTTAATGCTATTTAGCAAGCCCATAGTAACTGCACTCTAATAAATGTTTGCACCTGGTGTTAACTAACCAAATGTTAGCCTGCTATTTTTCGAGGGGAAGCTAAAGTGTGAGCACACTAAACTGAGCAAGCTTTTCAATGACAGCTCTGGTAACTGGAAACAGAGAGCCTAAAAAATAAAGGACAGGAGATGACCCTGTACAATTGTACCTATAGGCTCTTTGGGATAAATAAATGTGCCAAAAAAAATAGGGGTGAGAAGACACATCAGGAATCAGTAGAAAAATAAGGTGTGCTTCAGAACACAAATGTCCAGATGTTTGCAGAAAGGTATATCAAACCTTGTTTTCAATACAGTTAAATAATTGCTGTTTGCAAGATGGAATGAAGCAAGGGCCCCCCGACACAAACCAATATTTCATATTAGCTGCATTGGAGAGAGAACTCACATCCTTATCAGCATAGCAGTTTGCATACAGAAGCAGCAGTTGAGCTACTAACTGTTATCCTAACTCAGTGCAGTCTGCAGCTAATTTTGTACATGCTAACCTGGTAGGCAATTTTCAAAGTATGTATTTTCTTTTGGAAAGTTGCTAGGGCAAATACCCAGTGCCAAAAGTCCCCATGGCCTTTGGGCCTCCTTTTCTTGCAGGTAAAGCAGATGGAAAACAAGGTACCCACCATTCACTGCATGTACATTACTTGTGCAACCTGAACATGCCCAGCGAACGCACATGTACTTTTTAGCTCTTCTGAAGAGGGAAGTGGTCAGCTGGCTCATGGACTCGAGTAAACGGCTTTGACAAGGGTTCTCCTCATTAGCATTCGGTGGGCACCAGGGCTAGGGGCTTGATTTTGATGCGTTGCAGAAGAGGCATGGTTTTCATCTTCTGTCTGCTGGCAGATATGCGTTTTGGAACTGCAGTTTACACCTCTCTGAGGCAAGAAGGCTGATCGCAGTCTGGGAGAGCCCAGCTGCTGGTGGTGGTGGGAGCGGAGGAGCACTCTTACTTCTTTCAGCATTGGAAATGTCTTCCAACCATATGCTGGCAGAGTAAAAGGGGGAATAATATGAATTTGTTGTACTAGGGCAGGAATAGGTTAGTGGTACAGCAGCAGCCTAAGAACCAAGGAAGCCAGGGTTCAAATCCCAGTGCTGCTCCTTGTGACCTCAGGCAAGTCAGTTTGTCCAATGCCTCAGGTATAAAATTAGATTGTAATCTGACAGGGAAATAGTGACAATACCTGCAAGTAATCTGCTTTGAAGTGCCACAAAAAAAAAATAAAAAAAAATTGTAAATAATATGCTGGTTACCTTTCACCCAAGTACTTTTCACAAAAGAAAAGCAGTCTCCAAGTCTTTACAACTTTATACTTTATTTATTCAAACACAACAATTAACAGTATTGAACACTCAGTGGTCACCCCCATATACTGCTTAACCCCCATTCCCCCCCCCAACATATTCCCACTATTGCATCGTGTCAGCATCAATATCTGCTGATAGTGGTGAAATACCTTAATCCTGGACCTGTTTAAGCAGCATTTTGAAGCAACTTGCAGTGTCTGCCGCAAATCAGTTTTTTTCTGTTGGGAACATGAAGTTTTAACACCTCCTGAGCAAAATAAAGCAGCTACAGATCAGCAAACTTCAAGAATGTATCAAGGAATTGTGCCTTGTGGCTCAGGTCACTTTAGTTTCTTCACTGTGAACATAGTGCAATGGATCTTTTCAAAGGCACAAACATTTGTATAATTTCAGCATCAGTAAGGGTTGATATTACATCAAGGTTTTGATCAACGTTAACACACTCTTCAATTGCAGTCTTTTAAATTTAGCTAGGTTTTTTTCTTGGGGGGGGGGGGGGGGGATATCAGCAGTTGAAGGATCCCAATGAAGTTTTTCTTTTGCACATTAAACTTTCACATTATTCATTAGAAGATCCTGCAGTCCACAATTTTTTCCATGCCTTCCATAACGTTTACTCCTTAGAGGTGTCATTGACTCAGAGGAGTTAGCAATCCATCAGAGACTCCGTGAGGAGTTAGCCATCTGATGTGAAAGCTCTGTTGTTAAAGCTGGTATTAGCAATCTGTAGTTATTTAGAATAGTTGTGGGTGGATCCTTGGACCAGTGGCAGGTGACCACGCCCTCGGGGGAAATCCCAAGAGGGACCACAGGTCAGGCTTAGTGTAGGAGACAGACACACATTAGTTCTTTTATTGGACAGTATAGTAAACCACCAGAGGTGGCAGTAATAAGCTGGAAGCGCCCAGCTGGGCTACAGTCCCTCATGTCATGGCAGTGATCCCAGGGTGGCTGAGCTGTAGAGAAACTAAGACAGTGAGTAGGCAGAGTTCTGGAACAAGTCCTTGTTGGTAACACTCACACAATAGTCTCTTAAGGCAGCCCAGGAGATGGTATACATTAGGCCCTTGAGGAGCGAGTACCTGGTCTCAGGGAAAGCTCTGAGAGACAGATGGAAACTCACAATGTTGTAAGCAGCGATGACTTCTTAGCAGAAGTGGTATTCAGGAGCAAGTCCGGGACACATGCCCTCGAGGAGCGAGTACCGGTTCCGGACTGCGACCTGCAAAGAAAAAGAGAAAGCGAGGCCCCCGAGGAGCAGGTACCTCTAGTGAAGTCCAAGGAGGCACAGTAGCTAGGGTCGCGGAGAGCGAATCCCATCCGCAGCGACCAGGAGGAAGCGAACCCTTGCTAACTCGTCTTGTTAGCGAAAACTGAGACCTTAAATATCTGGAGCTGGTGACGTCATCTCAGGGGGACGGCCCTGAGGCTCGCGCCAACGATGGTTTATTAGTCGGGCTGCGCGTGCGCCCTTAGGCATCTGGTCAACATGGCGGCTTGCAGCATCAAGCAGGTCCAGGAACGCCGGAGAAGGACGGGCTGGAGATGCCGCGCAGCTACCCTTCCATCAACCCCGAAGGGAGTTGCCAACGAGGTAAGGTGGGTGGAGCAGAGATGTCGCACAACGATGGACACAACAAAAGGCCACACTAAAAATTGCATCCTTAAGGGTGTATTATGACAAATTCTTGAAAAGTGCCTTCACTATTACCATTTTGTAGGTGTACAGTTTTGTTTTCATGTTCTCCATTTCGACACTTGTGATATATGCAGGCTACAAATGTTTAGTTTATTAAACAATTACCTTCCTCTTCAAATCCCTTCTGTAGATGGATTTAATGTTATCAATAATTCCCTGATCCATTGGCTGTATAAGAGTGATGTTACATTTGCTGGAAGAGAGATTGTAAAAGTAATTTTAGACACTGAGTCAGGATGAGCTTGACAGTTATATACAAATTAGAGTAACTTTTGTTTCTTCCAGATTCCTGAATTTATTCTGATCTGCTTTTGCTGCAGGAATAAAGATGTGGTGAAACCAGTACAAAACAATTTGTTTGTCCATCCACCCATTTGGTTATGCCTTGTATTTGAGAGGTAAATGACTCCTTAGTTGGCTGAGTTTTCCCACTACTGGCAGCTTAACTGTGCGTGCCTGCGCTACTTAAAACCAACTGCACCAACATTCCCTACACCAGACGGCTAGAAATTGACAAACTCCAGAATAGGCCAGTTTCATCAGCAGTTTAGATAGCCTGAGGTTAAATCGGGCTGCTAAACTTCTTGAATAACACTAGATGCACAATATTTTTCAGCAGTCTCATGAGCAGATGTTTTTTCTCCCAACCTATGAAACCTTTTGTTACTATGGTGAATTTTAAAGTGAGACAACCATCCATCTGAAAAAAAAAAAAAAAAAAAACTGCTGATCTTGGAAAGTTTCTTTTCATTGATAGAAGTCTTTTGCCCTTTCACTCAGCATTTGGCCACAAACTGGAGTGCCCTCCAAACATTTTAAGGCAAAACATCCATATCTTTTCTAAAATATTCTAGTTTTGGGTTATGTAGCCCATAGGGTTGATAGATTGCTTTGCTGGTCTCAGAATTTATAGAAGCTGTAGTAACTTTGCCTTCTGTGCCTTGATGTCAAATTGTAGATGAGCCAACACTGAATTCCCGCATTAACCCGCTTTCATTTTTTCCTGCCTTCAGGCAATTATGTCCAGTTTCTGCATCACTGTCAATACAACATGCTTTGCTTCTGTCCTCAAGTCTGCTGGAGTACCAATAGCCCTAGTTACAGCACAGGCAAGATTGATGCTTTCTGCCAAGAATGCTGGTACTGAGATGTGATGGGGGGTTCTTTTCACCATCCCCTAAATATCAGCACCCCCCCCTCCTACCCCTAGTGTTCTTTCTCCATCTAGTGTTATTTCCACTCCCCTATGCTTTCCCCCCTTACTTTTAAATGTTGATTAGTAGCAGCCCTGGTGAACTTCATTCACGCAGTTCCGTGAGATGCCACAGGGGTGTAAAGGAGTGTATGCATACGAACTCCACACTCAGTGGGAGCCCTTGCCCCAGTGCACACATGCAATTAAAAAAGAAATGCTGTGCTGCTAAATGATGGTTAGGTCAGTTTTACAGTTGTACTAGATAATAGGGTTTTTATTGTATAAGTCACTGTTTCGTACTTATGTAGAAACTGACAGGCTGCAAGTTATTGGCATGATTCTCAGGATCATTGCTGGTATTAGTCTGACTGCTGAGCATTACTGGCATTTATATGTCTGTCTATACAGTCATTTTTGTGGGGGGATCAGACCAACTGCCAGGTTAGTCACAAAAGCAGGGAGCTTCTTTCCAGTAGAGAGATGACTCCCCCTGAAGGCAAATGACTAACCAGTACCTCCAGCCCAATATTCTCCCATTCTCACTCACTCCCCCACCAAAAAAAATATACAAAAATCTTTCATAGTGCATCAGCAGGACAGAGGAGATGGAGAAGAAATAATGAGAGAGAAAGGAGATGGTGGCAGGTGAGAACACACATTTGAGCACTTCAAAAATAAATCCACTTTTTACACAAGACAAATACATTCCCAAGCAAAAACTGCTTAGAGAACAAAAATCTTTGCTATCACTGACACGGCCAAATCCCGCTGTAGGCATTCAGAGGCTTAAGGCTGAAGAGCAATGCAAGTCTAGAAAGTTCATGTTTGAGTTTTGAGGTAGTGCGATACTGTGCGAACAGCTTTTGGAGGCTGCGGAGGACAGGAAGAATCTGGACTCTGGCCTTTTCTCACACAATGCTTTATTTACAAAAGCAAAAGCTGCAGAAAAGGAAGTCTGCTTACCTCAGCAGCTTCTCTCAGGGTTATGGCATTCAAACATACACAGACTTATGTGGATGTTTGAATGCCTTAGTAAATTAGGATGTATGGATTGCACAAAAGTCACTGCTCATTTTCGTTATTAAATGAATGTAACTGAAAAAAGTATTTGAACAGGCATCAGTTCACAGTATACTTTTACTTTTATTAAAAATTATATTCACCTTAACATGCTTGATAGTAGAGGTGACAGGGCTGATTCATACAGAAATACCATACAAAGATTTTCACACAAATTTTGACTTGGCCATTCAGATTGGTCAGTGAGGTTTATGCCCCTCTACAGCATCCTTCACAGTCAACTGTTACTATCCAAATCAGGATCTTGGGCTTCTAGTCAGCCAAAGCTAGAACTGTGCATAAAATTATATCTGAACAAATATCTAAAATCCTCCACACTGTCTTTATCTCAGATACATTTCTTGCAAAAGGAAGGAAATGTTTGGGATCTAATATCAAGTAGAGAAGATCATATGAATCCAGATCAATTAATAGAGCAATCAGCGGAGAGCAATTTAATTGATCACTATTGATTTTCTCTGTTAACCAACAGCAAACCATCTGAATCCATATCAGATCACATTTTTTTTATTTTAAGCACAGATAGTCCTCTATATCAATGAGAAATGAACATTTGGGGCCTATGCAAGAAGATTTGCACAAAATCAATTTTAGCATGAGCTCACAAAAAAAAAAAAAAAAAAAATTGACAGTGCACACGTTAACAAGTGATGCAAAGAGTTTTAACATTCATAGTTTAAAAAAAGGTCAAATAGCATGCTCATACTATTCTTGTGCACAGAAACTTGAAAATACATTGGTTAAATATAAGCATGCTAAACTGAACATGCTCACATATCTTTTCCTCTGGATTTCTCCTGCTTAATAGCTGTAGAACGGACAGAAGTTCCAACATATTATGCATGGAAAATGTAATATATGGACCATCATACTAGGAACCCTTATAAATATAATACAAAAGGTCCACAGGTTGAATCAGTCCTGCAATTATATGCTCTATATGCAAATAGGTCACCCATATGCAAATACCATAACAGAATGTAGTGGGAGGTGCAATTTAAAAAAAATTCACAAGACTGCATCTTGCAGAAGTTCTATTTGCAAGTTACAAAAACTATAAAAGTTTACAAAAAAAAAAATAAGCATATAAATGCAGGACCAATGATTAAAACCTGTGAATCTTTGTATTATATTTATAAAGATTCTTAGTCAAATGGTCCATCTCATATCTGTTCATCTCTGCTAAACCGATTTTGATTAAAGACAATTTTTTGGGATGGATCTACAGTGGTGTTGAAATTTGCTTTCCATAATCTGAACGGTGATTTGTGAGGTGTAATATATGCACAGACAATAGCAAATAAACACTAGTACTTTATGCTGAGCCAGTGTGCAATCTACATCACATGCCCCAAAACAATTAATTAGCTCCAGATTCTAAAAATAATCAAACATAAGATGGAAAAGTGGTGGCTGGCAAAGGTGCACAAATATTTCATAAATGTTTCTATGGGTAAATGCCAGCTATCAAATATTTGGAAGCTCCAAACTACCATTTTTAGCGTGGAATTGCAGCAAGACTCTGTTCCAATTTCATCCAAAGCTATCCACTCATAGCCCAGCTGACAGGTGCAGACAAGACAATCAGACACCATGATGCCAAGGGGAAATTTAAACTTACCAGTCCAGACCAGTGGGTTACACACTTGCACCAGCAGGTGGAGAGCAGCTTCCTTTTCTGAAGTCACCTGAGCCTATATATTCTGGGATAGCAGGATAACTTGCCAGTGGCCTCATGCCCTAGCTTCGCTCTATATTGTGAATTCTTTTGCCCCCTTCTATACAAGGAGATAAGAGAAAAAAAATATTCAATTTTATGCACTCATTCCATCTAAGAACAGGTTTTCATGTTCCTCTGCCAGGATCCCCTTCACTTATAATTCAGTAAAGGGCTAACTAACAGCAGGTAATCTTCCTTTTTTTTTTTCTTCTTTTTTTGAGATTAGTGGAGGAGAAAAAAGAAAGTCAAACAAAATTATAATGAAAATTTTCTTTCCTTTCTACTTATCTTTGAAATAACTAGCTCAATTTTATTTTCCTGGATGGGTTGTAGATTGGTCTGATAGGACTCAAGGAAAGAAAATTAACGAGTAAGTTTAAATTTCACTTTCCTCTTTGCCCCACCAGACCAATCCAGACAAGTGGGACATGTTCAAGCAGCATCTACCCTGAGTGAATGAGGCTCTGATAGCCCCTAGGACTCTCCTGTTGGGACGTTTGGCTTCTTTATGTATTACTTTGTCTGTATCTTGGTTTTCACTGTACTTTCTTCTTGCTCTTTCCAGGTCTTGATAGGTGATGCTATGTCTGATTCACATAATCTGTCCACTGGTGTACCTCAAGGATAATCTTTGTCTGCTATGCTCTTCAACATTTATCTATTGCCCCTCTGTATTGTCCTCAGAAAGCTTGGTGAATCATTCAGTATGTTTGCCAATAATATACAGTTCTTCCCTATAACTACTCCTGCAGGCGCCATTGTTAAGTTCTCAAACTGACAATAATTGATTCTCTTAGAATAAGGTAGCCCTGAATATCAAGAAAACAGAAGTCCTGCTCATGGCCAAATCTGAAGTAGCTGGCTTTCCTCCATCTTTCAGCTTTGAGGGTCAGACTATCCCGATTTCCTTGCATGCGTGAAACCTAGGTATAAATGTGGATTCCTCTCATAGGTGCCGATGTAATAAGTCCCGCGGCAAAACAGGCGCTCGTTATGTGCGCGGGTTTTGATCACCGTGCGTGGCTGAAGCTGCCACTTTGGTGGGTTTAAAAAAAAAAAAAAAAATTATGCAAATGACTTGCATGCAGAAATCTACGCATACCTAAGCATGGTACAGGGCCTATGTAATAGGTGGCCACATCTGCGCTCAAAACCCACACCAATAATCCACACATAAAAGCGAGTGAACAAACGGGTCTCCCTATTAAGTGAAAGTATGACCCTGGAAAGTATTTTTAATATTTCAAAAAACTGTGCTACAGAAAACATGGCAAATGTTTTCATGGATGCTAATTCACAACAATCTTGCTGCTCTTCTGGCAGCAATAGCTAGGCGCCTTACTGGGTGTCCGATGGCATAGATTCATGAGCAAGTAAAGCACCTAGCCTTTCTGGGCGCCTAGCCACCATTGCCGCTCGGGCGCTGAGCTAGGCGCTTACTTGATTGCAAATCTATACGATCGGGCACCCAGAAAAGCACCTTAAGATGGCCATTCCAATGCCCAGAAAAGTGCTAGCTAAGCTGGCCACTCGGACGCCGAGACAGGTGCTCAGCTGGGTGGTTTTCAGGATGCTCAGACTCTGAAATAGCCCCCCCCCCCCCCCGAGTCGGCGCCAACACTTAACTCATGCCCTGACCATGGCGGTAAAAAAGCCCTGCATTAAAAAAAAAAACACCTGCACTAGTGCGGCTCCTGCATTGCCTATGATTAGCTAATCACCTCCTTTGCATGCCGTTAACATGCAATCGCACAGGAAAAACCACAGGTCTATGAGCACATTCGTACGCGCTTTTTTCCCCCGCACACAAAACCTTTATTGCATCCCCATATAGGGCTTTGCGCGTACAAACCCGGATACACATGCACACAAACCCGCGGCAGCTTCAGCCCACATTACATGGGCCCCATAATTTGGCAACATTAATTCCTTAATCAAATCTTCCTTTTTCAAAATGCAAATACTTCATTCTGTGAAGCCATTTCTTTGCTCTTCTGATTTTCTTACTGATGCACAAGCTTTGCATCGCTCGTCTTTGGACTATTGTAATTCTCTCTACCTAGGCTTACCCACGTCTTCTATTAAATCTTAAACAATGAATCCAAAATTTGGTGGCATGCCTACTGACAGGTACCCCAATTTGTGGGCACATTTCTCCAGTTTTGGCTACTTTACTCTAGCTTCCTATGGCTAGTCGAAAATCACTTTAAAGTGTTATGCCTAGTCGTTAAAGCCCTTCATAACCTCCTCCACAATGTATTGTTTCTGCTTTTCAGAAGTATTACCCTGTAAGGGTTTTGTGCTTTGCTTCGCAAAAATCTCTTGGAGTTACCATTTCATAAGTCCATTAAACTTGCTATCTCCCAAAATAGTATGTTTTCTGTTGCCGCCCCTAGTCTGTAGAATAATTTACCTGATGAGATTAGGGTACAGTCAAACTTACTTTGTTTTAAGAAATTGCTGAAAACTCATTTGTTCTCATGTCATATACTAGACAGCATCTTCTGCTTGCTGTGTACTCTCTATTGGTTTTCTGTTGCTAATGTGTTTTACGAATTTTTCTGTTGTATGTTTTATATTGCTGATATTGTTTTGCTCTGTCATGTTTTATCTGTGTATGTGCTAATGTAATCTGCCTAGAACTGAAGATCAGCGGAATATACATTTATTAAATAAAGCAAGCATCTATCCACCTTGAACCATTTCCTGGGCTTGGCTGTAGAATCTCTCTGCTTTGGTCCCAATGGGGCTGTCTTGACGCAACTATCGTCTCCATAACAGACCTCTTCCACTAGCTCCCATTTCCCTGGGTCTAATTTGTACCAGCTGAGACAGTAGGCATGGACGATGCTTCTCACCATCAAGCCTTTGAGGTACACCTCTGACTAGCTCATCAAGATTCTTGTCTCCTCCTCCAGTGTGAACTTCAGTGCCCCCTAGCCTGTGGGCACATTATCACTGTCCGATAGAACTCTCACAGACTTCCCCTTCAGCCTGGGGAGAAAGGTGTTTAGTACAAACCTGATTACTTTTAACTACAGGTGATTTGTGGACTAGGTGGCTTCTACCACTGACCATTCCCGAGCACCATCTGTCCTTTGCAGTGGCCTCTCCCAGGTTGTCATCAGCCCCTAAATTATAATCCATCCCGGCAGTTCCTGACTTACTCCTTTGAACAGAGCAGCATTTATCAGCCACCACCGGAGGCTGACTCTGCCCCTCCCCCCTTAAAAGCGGGAGTCTCTTTTCATAGTGATGTCTCTGTGGGGACCACTGTGTCAAAGGTTTTTGTAATGGATGCATATAGGCCCATGTGCAGGGCACTAAATCTAGTATGATACCACTGATCCAAGTACCTGCAGGTAGTTCCTCACTCTGGATCTCCTGCTCATCATCTCTCTCACTTGGGATTGGAGCTTCTGCACCCTTTCCCAAATCAAAGTCCATTCCAATCCTTATTTCATTCTTCAAGTGGATTGTCTGCTCTCCTGCTTTGACTTGACACCGATTAGCCAGAATGGACCTGAATACCTTTTTTTTCTTAGTACTGTCACCATCACCATCACCTGTTTAGACAAAAGAGCATGGCCTTCAATTGATAATGGCTCCCTAGGACCGCAAATCTTAGGAACATCAGGTGTTCCTTTCCTGATAGGGGTATGCAAGTAGGCCTCCACTATATCTAGGGAAGTAAGGAACTCTAATTTGTTTAGACTACCACTATTACAGATTTCAGCATCTCCATCCTGAAATGTGGTACTCAAGGTGCCTATTGAACATCTTAATGTTTAATACTGAGCAAAACATCCCCTCCTTCTATGGTACTACAAAGTAAATGGAATAGCATCCTTCTCCAATTTCTGATTTGGGAACTGGAACTCTCTCTTCTAAGGTGAGCAATTTCAAAGGACCTCTTTAATAATGATTCGATCTTATGGTGCTGTGAATCTTTAAGGGCTGAGCCCCCTTCCACTGGAATGGGTGCTCTCTCTGTTACTGCCACTACTGGGGCACCTATTTAGAGAACTGTTCTACTTCTACCTACTGCAGGGGGTACAACTTGGTCATTATATGCCCAGCCTTTAAAGCTATGTCTGTGGTCTCCTACTCTGCTATAATCATTTCTTTTATGACTGAGTGTAGGGAAAGGCTCCGGTAGACCTCAATACCCAGGAAGATTGGATGACCCAGAGACTTCTTTTCCTTCTCCTATTTGTCTACTAGATCTAAGGCGTGCTCCATTTTAAAAACAAAGGTGCTCAGCTCTTCTTTATGAAAGAGCCTAACTGCAGCATCTGACACTTCTTCAGAGCCCCGAGGACCTTTCAGGTCCCCTCTATTTCTCACTTGAGCACTGTATGCCAAAGGGAATGACCTAAGGGAGCTTTCTATCCCCAGTCATCTTTTAGACTCGATCTTGCCCTCTCTAGTTTTGAGATTCTGCCCTGTTTGGGCAGTTTGTCGCCTTTTTCTCTGTTTTGCCATTTCCTCAGCGCGGCTGGAGCCACGCTGTTTCAGTTTTTCCTGCAGCCCGGGCTGGAGCCGTGCTTCTGAACATCTCATGGCCCGGAGGCCGCTGTCAGTCTCTCCAAGTGGCTGGAGCTGTGCTGTGACACCCGGCACGGCTTGGAGGCCGCCAATGCTCTCCTCAAGCAGCAGGAGCCGCGCTGAGACATCCCCTGTGCTCAGGGGATCGCTGACAGCATTTCCCCATGGTCTGGAGACCGCCAACGCTCCCTTCGCGGTTGGTGCCACGTTGCTACATACCAAGCGGCCAGGAGGCCGCCGACATGCACCCTGCGCAGCTGGAACTGCGGTCTCTTGCGGTCAGGGGACCGCTGAAGGCATTTCCACTTGGCATGGAGGCCACCGACCTTACCTTGAGCCCTCTGTGGTGAGAGGGCCATCATCCCCGGACCTTCTTGCGGCAGGAGTCCGCCTCCGGTCTACCCTTCGCGGCAGGAAAGCCGCCTTCAACCTCAGGGTCTGCTTCCAGGACTGGTTCTCTTCTGGCTCTGCATCAGCAGCAGGGACACCCCTCTCCAAGGTCCTGCCCCTCTTCCTTAGGAGCAGAGCCACGTTTCTCTTCACATCTTAAAAGGTACAGCAAGGGAGTGGTGCTCTTCTGACATCATTAAGGGAGTCTCCTCTTCAGCCTTATAAAGGGCCTGGCTTCACTTCCACCTTGCCTTCGCAAGGAGCCAGTCCTCCTTAGGACTTCTCTGCAATCCAGCTTCTCGTTGGCACTCTGTTCCATGTTTGGAATTTCATGTCTACGTCTTCATCTTCTTATGGTCTCCTGTCTTGTACCTGCGTCTTCGTCTCGTCAGTTCCAGTTGTCCTGATGTCTGCTTTGTTCATCTTCATCGATCTGCTGATGTCCTGCACTTCAGATCTCCTGGACTTCTCTTCATATCTCTTCACATCCTGATCTTCAATCAATCCAGATGTTCTCTTCTGCGGCAGCGTAAGCCTCCAGACGACCCGGCTTTTATTGCCCTCGCTCCAAGTTGACCTCGTTCCTTGTTGAGCTTTTATCCTCAGGTACCATACTCAGAGTCCCCTCAAGCTTTGCGCCAACTGGGATACTCAGAGCCCTTGGATCCTGAACTCCTATGCCTCACTGGTGTTTCGTCATCACTTACGACTGCTTCCCTTCGATTGAACTCTTTCTGTACCTGTCTGTTGGCATTGCCCTTGCCTAGTCTTCATTGACTGTGCAAGGTCCGCCTAGATCCAGGAGTCTTCGTTGGATTCTTCAATCAGCTTGTTTGGGAACCACTAGTGTGGTCCGTGACCAGCCATGATGGGTTGTGTAGGGCATGCTGGCTGGCGTGGTCCGCGACCAGCCCTCATCGGTTGTGTAGGACATGTAATTTGGCAGTACCTATCCAGTGTGGTGGTTTGGGACTCTGTCGAAGTCCTTCTCTCCTAGCAACTCAGATTCTCATCTCATACCTTCTTCAAGCAAGCCTGAGCATTCACTCAGTTCTCTTCAATCAACTCAAGTCTTCGTTGGATGTTTTCGTCCTTCCACCACTGTCCGTCCTGTCGCAGTTGCTGCTCCCGTGCAGCAGGTCTGAAAGGGCTACTTTCGAGACCAACATAGTGTCGTTTGGGTCTCTGCTGCGTACGGGTTCGGCAGTGGCCGAGTCCAGTATTCCTGCACCTTCCAGCCTACGCTTGGACACTTCGCCTGCCTCGGCGCTTGCCGGAGCTCCTCTGCAGCTGCGTCGTGGCCCAAGGGTACATGAAATCACCAGAGATGGGTCCGCTATCCGTGTTCCCACAACATCTAGGGGTACTGGGGGGACCTGGAACCTTTATTACCCATTCCAGTGTCCTCTTTTCGTTTCTCTGTAAGCCTTATGCATGAGAATAAATTCCATTGAAAAATCTATGTTCCCGCAGGCTTTTCCTGCCACCTTGACTTGCCTGACTTGGACCTGCTTCCTCCTTGCCGACATTCTTACCTTGAGCAGTCACCTCTCTGGCTTCTTTCTGTGGCATTGGCTTTTCACCCAATGCCAGCCCATCACCAGTGTTTGCTCAACCACCCACTTCCTGCATGCCCCTGTCTATCCATTTTTCATTAGCATTCTGGTACATTCACATTTTATGTTGAAAGAACCTGTTATGTAACTGCTTCCTATTGGCATAGTACAGGCATTGCCTATCTCTCTCCACGGGCTGAGTGCGGGGGGGTGCCTGTAACCACTTTCATTTTCAGCGCTTCTTGCGCTGCTCGTGTCCCAGCATTATGCAGACTGTAGTGGTTCCCAGCCCTTCCACCAGGCCCAAATAAGAACCGGATTTTCTCTCCTTTTTTTCTTTTTGGAGAGGAAGAACAGCTATCTTCAGCTCATGTTCTTTTCCTGCGGAAACTGACACACCCATGGGGCATCGCCCAGTCTTTTTTTTGTTTTACTATCCCAGAGAAGCCTCCACTAGCTAGAGGCAGAAAACAACTGGCAAGTTATCCTATCCCAGAATATATAGGCTCAGATGATGTCAGAAAAGGAAGCTGTTCTCTGCTTCCACCTGCTGGTGCAAGAATATAACTAATTTTGCCTGGACTAATCTGGCAGGACAAAGAGGAATAAGCACTTGCAATGACATGTTCCTAAAAAAACCCCTGATTTTCTACTCTGAATTCAGGAAAGTCTGGATCATGGAACGTCAAGTTACTGGCCATGGAGGTTGCTGCTGTTTCTTTTTCACCACCAATAGACAATTTAAAGAAACAATGCAGCAGTTGTTCAAATACAGATATAAAGTTAAAGACAGAAGGTCCTTAACTAGAAGAGCCAAAGATGTAAGCACTGTTCTAACCTGTTTGCAAGATTTATATGTATGAGCTGTTTTGGCAAGCATTCAAACATACCCCTGACGAAGATGTTAGAATTCAAAATACCAGTGTCAGGTGTTTTCATTATCAGCGCTACAAAATTAGCCGGCTCCTGTGGATCCAAAGATTTTTTTTGTTAAACCTGGCTACAGGTTCTATTTAATTGGAGCAGAAAGATGAGTCAAAGTTTATTTTGTTCCTAAAGACAAGATTTTATTTGCAACAAAAAAATACTTTGAAAAAAAAAATCATATACACCTGTGACTTATTGATGTTACTCCACCCCGGGTAAATGATTATAAATATGTGGGCACTCGAGAACTCTAAGCAACTATGACATAAGATACTGAAGTTGATGGTGCAGTCTAAGTGCCTTGTATATGAGGTCCATCTTTAACTTTATATCTATATTTGAACAATCTCTGCATTGTTTCTTTGAATGAATTTTCTATTATTGGTTTAAGCTCTTTTCACTCTCAGGGTTTTCTTCATATTCTTTTTCACCACTAGCATTTCCATAGTACTGTGGATGTCTCTCTCTCATTTATATACACACACTCTCTCATTCATATACACACACACACACTAAAAACACTCCCTTTGGAGTGAAATACAAGCACTTATATACACACACACACACACACACAGATGTACTATATATCTGTTAGTCAAGAGCCAGAGAAGTAAGTATCAAAAATCACCCATCAGAATCCAAACAGCAAGAGAATTCACACATGCTTGTGACAAATGCATAAAGGACAAGAACATAAGTGCCATGTTAGATCAGACCAAAGGTCTATCCAGCCCAGCATCCTATTTGATAGTGGCCAGTTCCAAAACGTAGATTCAATCTCTTGTTACTTACTCCCAGCGATAAGCACATGGGTTTCCCAGAATCATCTGGTTAATGTTTATGGAACTTATTCAACACTTTTTTAAACCCAGCTGCATTAATTATTTTGACCACATTCTCCAGCAACAGATTCCACAGCTGGATTGTGCAGAGTGAAAAAAAAACAACTTTCTTCAATCTGCTTTATATCTACTTGTTAGTTTCAAGGAGTGTTCTCTAGTCCTATCTTAAAGGAAAAATATCCTGTTCTACCAAATTCCTGATTTTATAATCCTCTGTCATTTTCTTATTCATCTCTTCTCCAAGCTGTAGCCCTGCTATTTTTAAAAATGCGTCTCTCACCCAGCATCCAGCCACCTTCTCTAAACTATCACACCCACCACAAACCGTTCACATATTGATGTCCAAACTTCCCAGTATGCATGCTGCCCAGCCATTTCTGAACGAGGCATGAGATAAGTAAATGTTATACTATCCACGTTTGATAGTTTTTTTTTGTAAAAAGAAAGTTTAATTATGAATGTATATGAAAAATGTGTGAATTTCAAACTTGTGCGAATTCAACTCATGTCTTTTTTCCAAACTGAAAAGCTCCTACCCGTTTAGCCTTTAAGGGAGCCCTTCTAATTCATTTCCCTTCTCTCTATACCTCTTCTAATAATACAATAATTCCTCTATATCTTTTTTGAGATGAAGGGATCAAAACTGCAGAAATACAAAGAGCAAATATTGATCAAGCTCTTGAGTGACAGTATAGATGGAGCAGACTGCTAGGGAAAGAAAAGATTCCTCGGATTTGTCCACAACTGTTCATGCCTGCAGCCTTACTATCTAACCTCCTTTGTAAATCATTCCAGTAACAAAGACCCTGAGTCGGCTACAAGCTTGCGCTTATTGCGCTGGCTGGAACCCCGCGCTTTAGTGAACTACCACAGCCTAAGACCAATAATCAAATCCAACACGCTTCAAAGTATTCGAGCGAGCTCCTGCAATACCAATTAGCACAAAGGAAATGCAAAGCCTACACTGCTGAAAGAAAATCGCACTCCGATTGGTTGGCGCGATAGCTTTACGTAAGACAGAGCACGCGCTTCGAGGGAGCCTCAACGCATATAGGAAACAGCCATTTTACACGACGCAGGGACTTGCACTGTCTTTCTGTAATGGTGGCTACAATTTTTTTTCCCTACCACGTCTAGTCTTGCGAGTAGCGTTCGTAAAGGTAAATTACAAGGCTGTAGAGAGCAAAGTCCCAATCCCCAGCTTTCTTCCTCCAGGTGTCGGAAATGGGGCAGAAAGTACAGCGTAGCTAACACCACAGAGCTCAATTAGAAAAGCCCACAGCCTTCGTCTCTTTACTAGAGCATCACGCTTACAATACCCCGGAAGTGAATCCTCAACTCGCGAGCCGATGCGCCAGCTTCACAGGCAACCCCAGACGTCACTTTACCAACACTGGCCACGCCCCTTAGTTTTGGCGGTGACGTCAGCGAGCGCGGCAGGGACTGGTAGTAGGAAGCGCTGGAACAAGCCCAGAGGTTGCTGCGCTGCACACGGTAAGCTGTAGGTCTTAACACGTGAGGAGACGCTGTTTTTCCCCTTTATACAAAGCACGTCGCTACCGATTGTGGAGTTCCCCGGGCGCTCGCTCTGGCGCTTTTGTTCTCCATCTTGTGACCATGGCAACAGCCCTTTGAAGGTAAAGCTTTGCCATAGGCGGGAGCTGGACTTCGGAGAGATAGCACGGGAGGGGGAGATTTCCCTCTCGTTTCTCCGCTACTCGCGGTTTGCGCCTTTCTTGTTGCTGTCTTGCTGTTGCTGAGGATTGCAAAGGGCCCGAACCAGACTTCCGGCTGCAGGTAGCTGCAGTAGGGCCGAGGCGCTCTTCCGTCAGAACCCTGTACTAGAATGGTGAATTGGGATAAAAGCTTTGTTGGCCTAATGGTGGGCTTCTCAGAATCCGGTCTTCCGGTTCGGCTTGGGTTTTGTTATTTTGCATAGCCAAATCACAGAGGGCGCGCAAATACCATTCGTGACCATGCATTGAGGATTTGCTAAAGACCCCTTTCTTGCGCTTGAAGATAGGTGTTTGGCACTACTGTGGTGGAGTTGCCTGTAGATAGCCACATGTTAATTTTCAGAAAACACTCTTTGATTCAGTTTGTTTCTCTTGATGTAATTAAAAGCTAATCCTTGACCTGCCAATGAGACCATAGGTGATATGTGCATGAAACCTATTGGCGATGGACTGTAGAACTGGCTTTTCTCCTCTCATCCTTTTCCTTTCCTCCTCCTAGTCACTTTGTTTCTAAACTTTGAGAGTGTGAGAGTTGCCTCTCTTTTGACCAATGTCCTCATGGCTGCTGAGGTTTACTGTGTACATTTTAAGGTTGTACTTGAGAGTGTCTTTGAATTTAAGGTACGATTTTCCTTGTGATCTGTGCCCACTTTTTTAATTGAGCATAGAACACAGCTATGAAGTGTGAGCTAAAAATGCCAGTCAATTGGTAGACTTAAAAGAAAACTGGACTTATTTAGAGCAGTGATGTACACTATTTTTCAAGTTGCAGCCTCTTTGGCAAAAGCCAGTGCCCTGGGTAAGATAGAAGTCGTATTCTAATGATGTGGCTTGCTCACCTGCTCAGATACACTACAGGCTGATGCAGAAAGGTGCGTTCTGGCCAAATCACTGCTTTGCTAGCTTTTAAATGCTCATTTTGTGAGCGCAAACTTTACTGCCAATGCTGCAAGGAGTTTTATGCTCACATTGGGCTGAAACAATACTGTGTTCTAGCTGCTGCGCATGACTTAATACGCGATTAGATGCTCATTTTGGACGCGTGTCCATAACCCCCAATCAAATACATGGATTAGCGCGTCCAAAACACACCTCCAAATCGCTGCATAACCAATAGTGCTCATCACTTGTAAATTCACGTAGTTGAGACTATTAGCTAATTCCCGCGATCCAATAAATTTTCCACGTGGCCATTGCACCCTTGCAACATGGCAAATTTTACATCAGCCCAGGGCTCATGTAAAGGTATGCCACACTCAAGGGTGCATTGAAAAAAAGAAAAATCCTGCTTTTGGTGGAACCAAACAAATCAGTATTTATTAAAAAAAAAAAAAATGTTTTTGAAAAAAAATTCTGGATGCCCAATACACACAAAAGTTACACGGTCCAAGCCGTGTATTTTATGCGTGTCTATGTCAGTAGTGGGAGAAAACGGATGCTCATAGATGGAACGTCCGTTTTCCCAACCCACTTGACAGCCACCTCTTCTGTGCGCCCAATGCCGAGGAGGCACTGGGGACACATTTTTCCCTAATGCCTCCTTTGTAGCGTGACCCTGTCATTTAAATATTGAATCGCGCACTCAGGAGAGGTGGCTGAGCACCCATTTTCTGCGCACAATTATTGCATCGGCCTCAAAATGAGCCTTCTAAAGTGGGAGTAGCACTTAAAGCCCTCATTTGCATTGGATTTCCATGTGACGGCACTAAGTTTTACTCCCTAATGTAAAGCAGTGTTTTGGCCTGGCTGGCATTTTCTTAGTGCTGGAATCTTAACTCCACAGTCAGAGATGGAGTTAAGTTTCCAGCACTACTGCACTGGTATTTAAAACCAATAAAAAAAAATTAGCTCTGGAATTTGTTGCCAGAGGATGTGGTTAGTACAGTTAGTGAAGCTGGGTTTAAAAAAGGTTTGGATAAGTTCTTGGAAGAGAAGTCCATTAACTGCCATTAATCAAGTTGACTTAGGGAATAGTCTCTGCTATTACTGGCATCAGTAGCATGGGATCTACTTAGTGTTTGGGTACTTGCCAGGTACTTGTAGCCTGGTTTGGCCACTGTTGGAAACAGGATGCTGGGCTTAATGGACCCTTGGTCTGACTCAGTATGGCAATTTCTTATGTTCTTATGAAGAAACAAAGGTCAAAAACACTTCGCGGGTAAGTGACGGCAGCCACCGGCACTGACCCGAGTAAGTAATTTCTTATTTGTATAAGTGGTGGCAGCCACTTCCACTTAACCGATAAGTACTGACTTATCCAACTCTCTGGCAAGGTTCAACGTTGCCACTTAACCAGATAGGTCAGTCCTTATTCGGCTGAGTAGCTGTGAACAGCCCCAGATAGCCTGATAAGGACTGACCTATTTGCGTAAGTGGCAGTGGTGAACCTCGTCAACTGGATAAGTCGGTACTTATCCGGCTAAGTAGCAGTAGCTACCCATCAGAGAGGCCCCCTCTCCTCCTTTACTGAGTTAAAATAAGCATTCGGCCTGTGCCTAATGTATATTTTACCTGCAGCTTGTTTTTGTTGTGCCTAAACTTATGAACTTTTCTCACAGTCTAATGATAATAACACAGGAGTTAGGACACCATGTTGCTGAAACTGACTGAGAGCCAAATGGTGCAGGTAGAAAATGAAACAGCTGTTCCAGAGTCAGCATTGGCAGCAAGCCTCTGGAGAAGATGGGAGAAGAATGCATTGGGGAAGAGAATCAGGGAGCCATGCTTAGGATTGATATCAGCTGCCATTGGTTCCTTTTCTTTACAATGAAGAACACTGGTTGTTATTTTTGATACTTTCTAAAATGGCTCCTGTGCAGTTCCCCCTGAAAGAAGCTGTGTCACACAACATGATGCATAGTATAGAATCTGAGTGGTTTTTGCAATATTTGTGATTTATAGCCAGTATGGAGCAGCCAGATCCAATGAGAATGTGGAAATCTTGGAGGTATGTTTTTTGGCACAAAGCATTGTGATTTAAACATAGTAAGTGATTGCAGATAAAAACCAAAAAGACCTATCAACTCTGCCCAGTAGCAATTGTATGTGCATCTACCCAAAGTATATCAGATTCCCATATGGAAACCAATCTCTGTCCCCTTTAGGATTGCAAATGATGCTCCATGCTTTCTAGGAAGCACAATGTAGCAATATCACTGCTATCATGAGCTACAACTCAGGGAAAGTTGCCCAATGCTCCATTTATCATTCTTTTGCACTAGGGATTCTCTGTGTTTAATTTATCCCATGCTTTTTGAAGTCTGTCATTGTCGTTGTCATCACCCCCTCTCTGAAAAAATACCTCCTGTCACTGTTCCTGAATCTTGCGCATAATTTTGATAAAGTGTGTTACTGTTAACTGTGCACACTTTTAAAATACTGCACATTGCACAGGGAATATGGTTTCCTTTAAATAATACTCTGAAAAGAGAATGGATGGCAGCATTTCTTAATACTTAAAATGCAACACATCATGAATACTCAAGTTGGCTATCCTGAAAACAAGATTTGTGTAAAGATCTTAAGAACTAGATTTGAGAACCACTGATCTAAGCACCAATTCCATCTTCAAACTTGTATAATCCCTCTAACTACAATATAACTGATCTTATACAGAGGCTTGTACTTCAGATAGAGGAGAAAGGAAGTGGTCTAAAGGTTAGAACAATCTGCTGAAAAGCAGGGTTCAAATTCCACTTCTCCTGGTGACATGCCTTGTAACAATGAGCAAGACACTGTCTCCCATTACTTCAGGTACCACTTAGATTGTAAGCTCTTTTAGGCAGGAACTTATCATACCTAAATACTTATCACTATGTGTAGCAGCATTATAAACATAAGTATATATATTTAACCTATTAGGCATGTTAACCCTTTGGTTGGCTACTGTTAAGATATATATACATCATGTCTGTCACTCAATTCTAGAAGAATGTCTATATGTTTGAATGTTCAGGGCCTCCCTTCTCTGCAGCTGTGGCTATGATCACTATGGCTGCTGAGCATACATATAAGTACTCTACCTTAGTACTAATGGAGCTGAAATACAATTCAAAGGGGCTGGTGCAATACAGTGCGCTCAGCCGAGTGCACTGTATAACCCGCAGTCGGACGCGGGTTAAATAGGCGCTAATCCACTCCCTAATGCAATAGGGGGATTAGCGCCTGTTTAACGTGCGTCAGTCACGGAGTGAATGGGATAATGTTCATCACCTGCAAATGCTTGTGAATGAGGCTATTACTCATTCACTCCAATGCAAAAAAATAAATGTGCTTCTCAGGCGCACATTTATCACTCAGCTATTAACGCCTGCCTGGAGCAGGTGTTAATAGCTGAGCGCATTGAAAAGTAGTACAGAAAAGCAGTTTTTTTTCTGCCGCATTGAAGATCGACGCCAATATGCTCGGCGTCGGTTTTCATAACTGGCCGACTGCTTTATGAAAAGCGACACAGAGTTTATTGGCGTCGGTGTTCATAACCGGCAGAACGCCAGTAACCGCAGTAACGCCAGTAACCTTAATTGCAATATAGCATAGCACCCCCCTTGCGGGTGCCATGCACACGTTAAGAAAGCAAGCACTGACTTTTCAGTGCCCTCTTTCTGCGCTTTTTTTTTTTGCATCAGCCCCAAAGGGAGATAAAACAGCAGCACAGGAAGGAGGAAGAGAGGCTAGCATAATGGCCTCATCTTTTGCCAAAGGAGGGACTGGGATGAAATTGCAGAGAGATGGTTAAGATGGGGAAGAAGGCAGGAAGGGGAAGCAGAGAGGAGGGATCAGACTGGACTGTGTGCTAGGTCTCAGAGACCACTTGAGTTTTCAGGATATCCACAGTGAATTTGCACGAGATATATGCATTTTCTGCCTCCATTGTATGCAAATATACCTCGTGCATATTCATTGTAGTAGCCTGAAAACCAGACTAGCCTGGTGTTCCCTAAAGATTGGATTGAGAAACCATAGTGAGAAGGGAGCAGGGTGAATTCTGGAGAGAGGAACATGGAGGCTGATAGGGATAGGGTTGTTGGAGGGAAGACAGTCCTGTAGTTGAGGCAATGGAGCAGGGGAGTAGCAGTTGGAAAGAGAAAAGCATAAGAGAAAAAGGGATGATAGGGAATGATCAGAAGAAAAAAAATCATTAGGACAGAGGATGGGGCTCCAGATGGGGGTTTAAGTGGAAAAAGATAAGACACAGACAGTCATGGAGATAAAAATGATAGCCCAAAGTTAAATATACTCACTGTGCTAATTACTGTTTTTAGCTCAATTTCTGCAAGCTATGATTATTTTTTTATAGATACTGCTATTGTGGCCTGGTAGCCCTTGCTGCAGAAGGAAGTAGCTACTGCTGTGTCTGCTGCCAGGCCTCAGTAGAGTTGTCTGCAATCTGTGCAGAGTGGGAGAAAAAGTTAGGTTGAGAAGAGGAGGTTTAGGGAAGAAACTAGGTCACTGAATTTGGGAGGAGACAATCTGCATCTCCTCTTCTTCCTCGACCACACAAAACAAAGGACAAAAAATAAAGGTAAAAAAATGCAAAGAAAATATTAAAGGAAAAATCATATTTTTCCCTGGCTACTAATTATTTTTAAATAGCAGACTCCGGGATGGGAAGGGAGAAAGGACCATAGTGTAGACGTCTTACTTCGGTTCGCCTCCTTGTCCTTTTCCAAGCTACCTTGCTGTCTTTTACACATACTCACTTTTTATCCTCTTTCATACTCACACAAGCAGCTATTCCCATCTGCTCATTAATCCCCCTAGTTACCATTCCAGACCTTTATTCACCACTGCCCACTCTTATCTGGGCCTTCAGGAGGGCAAGGAGAGCAGCAGCTCCCTGGGTCATATCATTTTTCTCTGTCTCTGGAGTCCGATTTGTGCCTTGAACCATGCAGTGCAGCATAATGCCATTGGTTCAGAGTACAAGTTGGCTTCCAGTAGCAGCAGAGGAGTACATAATCCAAGTTGCTACTGTTTGTCTCCTGCAGGCCTAGATCTGCAAATGGGGAAGGGGGAGAGAGCTGGGGGGAAGGGAATCAGCCAGTGGTAAAATTGCTTTCCTTGTCACCTGCTAGACCAGTTCATTACACTTGGAATAAACCTGTTCCTCAGCTGCTGAGGGCAGAGCCCACCCCTTTTGCATGACCTCACTTTGGTCATAAAAGGAGAGTAATCTGTCTCCTGCAGTTGTGGACGAGTGTAGATGGCCTGTTGGAGTTCTCCCAGAGTTGGGGTGTGTCTCCGGCCTGGTAGAGTCCACAAGGCTTTTGGGGCAAGGTAACTTTCCCCAGTGCAGCTGTCTCCCAGGTGGTCTTCCCCTGTTTGCAGGCAACTAGCGATCACATCTTTGCTTCCATGGGACTGAGGAGTCCACCTAGGAGGATCCCCCAATCTCTAGGAAGTAGATATCCATGTGGACCTAGCCATAAAAAAAAAAACAAAAAACAAAAAAAGTCTTTCTTTCTAGGACTTGAGGTGCTTCCCTCCCACCTTCTCTCTCTAGCTCTCTCTCGGTCCAGCCCCTCCCTTAGGAATTCTGGTATTTGACTGATTGTTGCTGCAAGTAAAGCTTAAAAAAAAACTATTGCTGGAGAGGGAGCAAGTCAGCGAGTCTTGGCAAGCAGTGTAGATGCGATGGTGGCCCACATGCTAAATCCCGGAGATGGTGAGTAGTAAAGAGGGAAACCGGGAGAGTGAGATGGCTGCGGCAGCCATGAGCATCATTGGGAGGGAAAAGGAGCAGGGCTATGGGATCATGTGAGTGCAGCAATGTGCAAAAAAAAGAGAGAAAGTATTTGGTACAATGATGCTACAAGGCCTCAGATGTTCCTGTAGGACCAAGAAAGTAGCCAGTGTGGCTGGCTCCTTCTGCTCAGCCTGTGATGGCCCGGGATCAGCCAGAACCTCTCTTAAGGGGTTGATAAGCTGTGAGAGGAGGTTAGGTTGTTGGTGGATAATGTTCCTACTCGGTGGAGCAAGAAAGACTCTCTCCAGGTAAGCCAGGCCCAGTAGCCTTCCTTTTGGAAGGGGACTCTGGGGAAGGCCCCGGGCAACAGGCCCAGAACAAATCCTTAGGCCAGACACCGCTAGGGGCCCACCAGATGTGGTTTTCCCTAGGTTTCATATTAATAATGCACCAGGCTTTCTGCGCTATGCAGAAGCCTTCCCCACTGTAACTTCCACCCTGGACTCTGGAGAAGAAGGGATGGTTGGCAGATGAGTCAGGACTGAGTGCGTTTTCAGGCTTGCAGGAGGAGGAGCAGTGCTTGCTGGAATAGAAGGCCTCAAAAATAAGGCTATTTCAAAAGGAGGAACTTGCAGTCCTCAATGCCGGTGTCCAGGTGGCCTGGAAAATCTCAAGCACTAAGGAGGATGACATGGTGGATGATGACCCCATAAAGGGTACGAGGGAGCATTCAAGGGCCTTTCTTTTGCATGAAGCAGTGAGAAGGATGGTACTGGTGGAATGCACCTCCTCTTAGGGAGGACTCGGAGGAGGCAGAGTTATAGGGACGTTGTATCCCCTCCATACTGAGGAAAAGAATAAGTTCTTACGAATCCTGAAGTTGGACACACTGGTATTAGCAGTGGCCCACAGAACTACCGTCCCTGTAGAGGGAGGTACAGTGCTAAAAGACCCCCAGGAGAGGAAAATAGAATTGGTCCTTAAGCAGGGCCTCTCTATAGGGGCCAGGGCAGTCCAGGCCTGTGGGGGCTATATGGCTTTGGCAGCTTTATGCTGGTTTCAGCAGCTGTCTTAAGTTAGGGAACTGCGTGTCTAGAGTAGGCAGTTGCTATTTTGGTGGACACAATGTACGACCTGATTAGCTTCTAGATGAGTTGCCTCCAGAGTGGTGGGAACCTGGAGACTGCTTTGGCTTTGCAGTTAGGATGCAGACTCTGCTTCCAAATCACACCTGTGCAAGCTCCCCTTTAAGGGAGGAGTCCTATTTGGAGTAGATTTGGAGTAATTGGTAAGAGATCTGAATGAAACCAATGCCCAAGGACTTCCAGAGGATAGAGGACAAAGGCCAATTAAGCATGCAGGGTTCTAGGTGGCAGCATTTTAGGTACTAGTGCAAAAAGGAAAGATGTCAGGTTTAGCAATCACAAACACATCAAGAAGTATATCATAGTCCTTTAGAGGGGTCAAGAGGCCAAGGACAGACCTGCCAGAAGCCGCAGGTAGTGAACAACACTCACAATATCTGGTGGACCCATCCCAGTGAGGGAATGTCTGGCACAATATTATGTGAAATGGGCCCAGATAATGCAGAATCAATGGATCCTGGATATAATTTCAAGGGGGTGTGCACCCAGAGTATGTGGCTTCAGTGCCAAGGGTATTTATGATTTCCCCCTGCATGTCACAAATCAAAAAAGTGACTCTTCAAAAATTGTGGGACTTGGAAACAATAATTCCAGTCTCGCCCCAGAAAAGAGGCCAAGGGTCTATTCCATTTATTTTGTAGTTCCAAAGAAAGACTATACCTTCTAGCCCATCTTAGATTTAAAAGGAGTTAAGTACCTGAGGATACCACCTTTTAGACTGAAGACCATCTGGTTGGTCATGGCAGCTGTAAGAAAAGAATTACTGGCGTCGTTGAACCTGGCAGATGAAAGGCTCCTTTGTTTTTGTGTTTTAGGCCCGACCTTTACCAAGGTCATGGTAGTCATAGCGGCTGCCCTGAGCAAGCAATGGATATTTATTTATCTATTTATATTTTTTTGTATACCGATATTCTGTAATCAATCACACCGGTTTACAATTTCGATAAAAAAAATCCAAAACATACAATATAAAATAATAAAACTAATTCAATAAAAAGTAAAATCATATATGATTGGCTCATCAGAGCCAAAACTGCTCAGGAGAACCTGCAAGCTTCAGCCACAGTGAACCGGTTTGGCTGGGTGGTGAACTGCACAAAAAGTAAGTTGGAACCCTTTCAGTCATTGGAGTTCTTAAACACTCTCTTCAACATAAGGGAAGGATGAGATCATGCTACCCAAGAGGGTCACCAAAATTATAGTGCATGTGAGGGATTTTCATACCCTAGATTCACCCAAGCTATTGAACTACCTCCAGCTGCTGGGGCTAACGACAGCTACCATAGAGGTAGTTCCCTGGGCCAGGGCCCATATGCACCTGCTGCAATAGTAACTTTTAGCTCGCTGGTCACTAACCTCTCAGAACTACAACCGTCACCTACAGATCTCCCAGGCAGTGGAGGAGAATCTGGACTGGTGATTGCCAGCATGGTCGAATGGTCAGGGCCATCTGTCCCAAGGGAATTGATCAAGGGAGGAAGCTCTCTGGCCAATAAATAGATTGGAGAGAGAGGCTATCAGATCTTTCTTCCAAAGATTAGGGGAAAGACAGAGTCCTTTTGGACAGAACCACGACAGTAGTGAATGTTAAACAAGGGGGCACATGCAGCCCCAGGTTTATGGAGGAAGCAGGCAGGGTACTCAGCTGGATAGAGGAGAACCTGCTCCGGGTGACAGCTTCCCACCCAGAATAATTGGGATTTGGTACTTCCCAATTCTTCTGGACTAGTGTAGTAGAAAGAAAAGGAAAGAGAAATGAATAACCTGATAATTTCCTTTTCTTTATTTCTGCTACTCCAGAAACCCACCTGGGAAGCAATATGTTTAAAAAAAAAAAAAAAAAAAGATTTGAAAGAGATCCAACTTCATTAACAACAAAAAAAAATTCCTTTCCGTAGTTTTCAGTATGCTTTGACAGAACAATACTGGTTTAGACAGTTTTGTGCTCAACCAATGAAGTAGTGATGGCATAAGTTAGGAAAAAAGAATGTTCGCTGCCTCTGTCAACTGGTCAAGGGACTAAGCCCAATCATTCTGGACCGGTGAAGCAGAAATAAAGGAAAGGAAATTATCAGGTAAGTGTAAATGTCTCTATAGCATCTTTTTTTGTCTGAGACCAGATAAGTCGCATTTTGTCCGAGGACTGTTGACAACCATTGTTTTATAATTTGCTGTTTTTGAATTATTTTAAAATGATCCTTTTGTACAGGCGGGTGCTATTTTGAAGACATTTTAGCGTTTTGTTACTATCTGTGTGCTACCTCTGTACCAGCTCGAAGCTTAGGCTGTTGAGATTCAGTGAGGTAGGTTTTTCCTCTTAGTATATGGTTATCTTAAACAGGGAAAGTTGCTTTTAAAATTATATTAAAAAAAAACCCAACCCAAAAAACCGCTGACTGATCCAAAAGGAAAGGAGGGCGTATAAAACAAGATTATCTTATTTTCAAATTGTTTGTTTTTGCTCTTCACTTACTGTACTGCTTTGTATTTTAGGTTTCCAATGATTTGTTTATTAAAATGCTTTGTTATTCATAGGAGCTGATTTAATTGGAAGTAAAGAGATCTACTGTTTACCAAAACAAGGAAACTTTGCAAAAGTAAGTGATACAAATGTACTTTAATGTATTTTACACTATATCCCTATAGGTTTCTACATATCAAACAGTACTTTTGGTAATGTTTTGGCATAGTATAAACAATGTACATTATTGAAAATATATATTTTGTCATTTTATTGAAAGCTATTAAAAGCATACCTTGAGATCTCCTAGTTTCTCTTCATATCACAGCTCCTTCAGTTCATTTTAGTCTGCCATTGGAGGTTAAGACCTCCTGTTTGCTTGTTAAGTAGCCCGCTAATTCCATTTAATATTGCTTCTATAAGTAATGTGTCTGCTAAAAACAGATATACCTTTCTTGCCAGGAGGATCCTTTGTATAAGAATGCTCTATGAGCATGAAAATGATATCACAAAACTATAAAAGGCAAAGCTTTTCTGTTTTGGGCAACTTAAAATCTGAAAATCATGGAATATTTATGTTTTTATTAAATTTAATATAAATATGTTTAGAGCAAGATTTGCTGAAAGCAAAGTTGTAGAAATCCCTCTAAAGCTTTATAGTCATCTGGCCATCTATTGATGAAAACCAGTGGCCAAATCATTTTTTTTACAATGCTTGCTGCTGGTCACTAGATTTCTGTGGCCAACTACTGATGAAGACTGGTGGTTGAATTAGGTTTGTTCTTTTACCATTAGCCACCTCTACATAGAGATTTTGCCACGCTGGATCAGAGGGTATTTTCACAGACACGTTTCTCCTGACTGAAAGTAAAAACATTTCTCACCTTTAATATATTTCAATTGCAGCAGTACCTTCCATAAATCATTTTAAGATGGCCATGCCTGCTTAAATATATATCATGTTTTCTGTTGATTCTGAGCTTCTTTTTTTTTTTTCTGGCATTATTACTTTTATTTTGTGGCTCAGTATCATTTTATTGAAAGGATTTCATTCATGATGGTACTTTTGATTATGGAAGGAGAGCTACAGGGGTATTTGATATGTGCCATACAGATCTTCATTTCTAGCAGAAAGTAGAATTTCACTATTTCTCAGCTTTGCAGACCATTTTTTTAAGTCACTCATCACCCAATTAAAAATGTTGAACTTTTCTCTTTAAATAACACCATTAAATGTAATTATTTTCAGTTTTCTTTCTGTGCCTGATGTTCATACATACCTCCTTCAGCATTATCACCTGCAGTTATTAAAGGAGTTTGAAGCTCTTTAAAGCTGAGATGGTCCCCATCCTGTCTCCTTCTCATTGCTTTAAAAATGCTAATATTTTGTCAAGGAATAAGAAAGTGAACACTACATAAGGACTGTTATTGTTCTGTTTTAGTTTGGGAAAACTTTTTTTTAGGAACAGTTGACTTCTACTTGAGCTGCAATTATGTATGTAGTAAAAGGCAATTACAAAATAATTCTGTAATCCTTATTAATTCTCAGAGGACAGGAGGATAGCAGTCCTACACATGGGGTGACATTGATGGAGTCTGGCACGGAAATTTGATTTCAGAGTTTCTTAGAAACTTTGAGCATGCCCTACTGGGCATGTGCAGCATGCTATACTCCTATGCAATCATGAAGAGTCTCCTTCAGTCTGTTTTGTGGAGCCCACTGGTCACAGATCTTTTTCTCCTAATATTAGGCATCTGCTTCCTAAAAAGTGTAGGAATAGATCTTCATGGAGCTCTGTGGTCTTTTTACTTCTCCCCTTAGTTTGTAAAGTTTTTTTCTTTCCTTTTTGACAACTGCATGGTGCATCAGTATTGATGCACCAAAGCAACATCATTTGTGGGGGTGATTTTATACATTTTACATTAATATTTCATCCAATGCCCCTGAAAGAGAAGAAAGCCAACAGCTTCGACAAGTGCCCTTTTTTGCGAAACATTCATATCTGTAATGATAGATGTGTCCTTTGCCTGGGAACCGACCATGACATCCGGGGGTATCCCCTCTGTGTGACTGACCTCTAGAGCAGGGAAGGGCAAATTTATGGCCCACGGGCCAAATCCGGCTCTTTCTTTCTTTTAATCCGACCTGTAGAAGAAATTTTAAAATGCATTAGATGTGTCCCATCGAGGCTTTTGCAGCCTACTGGAGTTTTCAATATCGTCATTAAAGGCCTATAATGTTGCCTTTTTGCTGACATTCTGAAACAGGCCTTTGGGTGATGATGATGTCAGCAGGTGGGCAGGCAGGATAGCATTGGCACGTAGCCGGGCATCTGTGTTGGCATGCGACCTGGCTGACAAGGAGAGACCCCATTCATCTGCGCTGGTGGTGGTCTCGCCAGCGAGGAAACAATTAAGCGATGCAGCAGTAACTGTGAAAACGAAGAGAGATGTGGTTAGTGGCAACAAAAACTGAGAGTCATGGCAGCAGAGCCCTGGTTAGCTGGACCAAGAAAGAAGAAAAAAAGATGTCGGCAGCGCTCCCCGGAGCCCAAGCTGGAGGGGCCAAAAATGAAGAAAAAAGATGTGGCAGTGGCGCCCATCAGAGCCCAGGCTGGCAAGGCCGAAGGTGGAGAAGGGAGATGCAGTAGCGGCGTCTGTCAGAGGAGAAGAAGAGGGAGACCGGGAGGTGGGCCGCTGCTTCAACCCAGGCCAGTGGGGCTGAAGAATGAGCAGAGGTACAATTGTGTGTTTGGGAATGTGCTTGTGTGTGTGCCCATGAAAGATAGAGATTGGGATCCTGCTTGTGTGTGTGCCTGTGAAAGAGAGAGACTTGCTATTGGAAATTTTGTAACCTATCAATAACATCTATGTACCTTAAGACTGGAAGGTTGCCAATGTAATGCCAATTTTTAAAACGGGATCAAGGGATGATCCAGGAAATTACAGACCAGTGAGCCTGATGTGTGTGTAGGCAAAATGGTAGAAGCTATCATAAAGAACAAAATTGCTGAACATATAGATAAGCATAGTTTAATGGGACAAAGCCAACATAGATTTAGCTGAGGGAAGTCTTGCCTCACAAATTTGCTACATTTTTTTGAAGGCGTAAATAAACGTGGATAAAGGTGAGCCAATTGATATAGTTTATCTGGATTTCCAGAAAACATTTGACAAAGTCCCTCATGAGAGACTTAGGAAATTAGAAAGTCATTGGATAGGTGGCAGTGAACTATTGTGGATTGCCAACTGGTTAAAAGGTGGAAAACAGAGTAGGGCTAAATGGTGAATTTTCTCAATGGAAAAAGGTAAATAGTGGAGTGCTCCAGGGTTCTGTTCTGGGACTGATGCGTTTTAGTATATTTATAAATGACCTGGAAATGAGAACAATAAGTGAGGTGATCAAATTTGCTGATGACACACAAAATTATTTAAAGTTGTCATATCATAAGAGGATTGTGAGAAATTGCAAGAGGACATTTCTAAACTGGGAGACTGGGCATGCAAATGGCAAATGAAATTTAATATGGATCAGTGCAATGTGATGCACTTAGGGAAGAGAAATCCAAATTATAGCTACAAAATGCAAGGTGCTACATTAGGAGTCACCACTCAGGAAAAGGATCTAGGTGTCATCGTTGAAAATACATTGAAATCTTTTGCTCAGTGTGCAGCAGCAGCTAAGAAAGCAAATAGAATGCTAGGGACTTTTAGGAAAGGAATGGAGAATAAAACAGAGAATATCATAACTCCCCTGTATCGCTCCATGGTGTGACCTCATCTTGAGTATTGTGTTCAGTTCTGGTCACCACATCTCAAGAAAGATATAGAAGAATTAGAAAAGGTGCCTAGAAGGGTGCCCACAATGATAATGGGGCTGAAATGATTCCCCTATGAAGAAAGGGTAAAGAGGTTAGGACTCCAGCTTGGAGAAGAGGTGGCTGAGGGGAGATATGATAAAGGTCTATAAAATAATGAGTGGAATGGAATGAGTAAACATTAATCGTTTGTTTACTCTTTTGAAAAGTACAAAGATGAGGGGACACAAAGATGAGGGGACACACAATGAAGTTACTGGGTAATACATTTAAAACTAATAGAAAATATTTTTTTTACTTAACAAATTCTAGAGCTTAATTATGCATTACCAGAGGATGTGGTGAAAGCTGTTAGTATAGTTGTGTTTAAAAAAGGTTTGGATAAGTTCCTGGAGGAAAAGTCCATTCACAATTATTAAGGGATAGTTGCTGAAATTCACTGCTTATTCTTGGGATAAGCAGCTTGGAATCTATCTACCCCTTGGGATCCTTGTGAGGTACTTATGACCTGGCTTGGTCAGTGTTGGAAACAAAATACTGGGCTTGATGGACCCTTGGTCTGACCCAGTATGGCAAGCCTTATGTTATGTTCTTAAAGAGATTGGCAGCCTGCTTGTGTGTGTGCCTGTGGGAGCCTGCTTGTTTGTGGGTAACTGTGAAAGAGAGAGTCTACAATCTCAGGGTGACTGGAAACAAAAGGTTTCCAGGTATGGAGGGGGGGGGGGGGTGGTTAACCTTATTAGTTTTAATTTTTGGGTGGTTGATATGTCTGCTGTTTTGAAATATTTGATTTATTGGGGGAAGTGTTTAAAATATTTGTTTATCCTTATTTTTCTTAATTATTAGTTGGTGCTATATTTGTTATTTGTTTTGAATTATGCTTTTTATTAGTATGGCTTCCTTACTGTTATGATTGATTTATATTTCTTGACTTTGTTTTATAAGGAATGGTGATATTTCTGTTTTTGATTAATTGCTCTGTATATGACTCTGACGTTCAGTGATTTCCATTTTATTTTTGTCTGCACTTTACCATTAATACTTTATGGCCTGCATTTGTGACTGAGGTGAGGTAGTCTGCTACCTGGGAAAATGCCTTGTGGCTGCTGGGTTGAAGATTTTTCTGATTTTTTGGAGAGGCTGAAGATCCATGATTGAAGGGTCTGCTTGGGTGCTTAAAATGGTGGTGCTTAAGCCGGCTGGATACTGAAATACCTGTAGCAAGCAGTGGAGATTTGATTGCTCTGTTGAGGACCTGCCCCGCCTCATCCTCCAGCCCTCGTTGCACTTGATAGCTTGTAATGTAGCCCCAACACAAAAATGTTTGCCCACCTCTGCTCTAGAGGACGACATTTATGACTTAACCTCATGGGAAAGCACTTTGGGATTTGTAAGTCCAACACATTGGTATCTGCATCAAAGTCCTTGACGGACCCAGGTGGAGCATCAAAATCAGGAGGACATTGATCCTCCTGGAGATTGAGCGCCAGGCAGGACCAAGAGGACAAACCATCATCTGTCTCCTTCCACCCAAAGAGAGCGAAGGGTTCAGTCTCTTTGGTTTCCACATCATGAAGCTGTTATGACATGCACTGGATGAAGGCAAGAGAAACATCAACTTTGGTCTTTGTCTATGCAATGTTGGGGGCAGGGATATTTTGGAGGCAGCCTTGATTCCCTCAAAGCATTCCCTTAGAGAGGAGAGCTCAACCGCCATGCAGTACCATGAGTCACTATAGTCTGAGGGTCCAGGTGTCAGCCACCAATACACTTCTGCTTCCCAGGAAAATGTGGCCTCTCCTCCTGTCTCCCTTGTTGGCACTGGCAGCTTTTGAAGAGGAGCTGGATAGAAAATTCCTGGTGTCTCTGGATTGTAAGATGCAGGATATCAGTGTCCCAGCATAAAAAATATTGGTGTCCCTGCAGATGGATGTCCAGCTGTTACTGGAATCCCTGCTGCCATTTGTCAGAACAATCTTAAGGCTAGTTTCTGAAGGGGAATCAACATCAGGTGTTACCACACTGATGGTAGTCTCTAGCCCATCAGGGGAGGAAATTTCTCAAAGGCGTAGGAGTTCTTTGGTGTTAACACTTCAGCAGAAAAGCTCTCCCCTCTCTGAGGCCTTGTTTGCTAGGTGAGTGAGATTCGGGTTCACACCTCTGACTTACCAGTTAGGCTCAGACTCAGAATATTCTTGGGGTATGGCTATGGATCTGAAGGCTTCTAGGAGGGATCAACAGGTCTCCCCTTGAACACTTTTCGTCCGCAGCAGAAGATAAGGATGTTTCCTTTACCAGTTTTATTAAGAGAATGGCAGATGCCATTCCATTTACATTGCAAAAGGACGAGTCTGGGTCTAAGAAATTTGACAACCTTGTGGAGCCTCCTAAGGATATTGTGGCAATCCCATCAAAGAGATCTTTCAGGCAGTGCAGATGAAGATGTAGGAGAGTCCCTTCTTTGTGACTCCAGTGAAAAAAAAGGTGGACGTGATATATTGTGTCCTGAACGTTCTAGGATTAAAAAAGCAGCAGCTTCCACTCTAGCCAGTGGTAGTCTCATCCAGTCTCAAGAAAGCTAAGAGGTCTGGAGCCCATTCCTCTGTGCTCATGGGAAAGGATTATTGTACTCATAACTTAATTGGGATAGAGATTTTTCAGGGAGTATTGCTTGGTGCCTGCATAGCATCTTATCAGGACTTCATGAGCTAATATATGTAGGACATTTTAAAGAGCATGAAAGAGTGACTGCACAGTTTCCCCAGAAGCCATTTGATGAATTGGTGGCACTAGTGAACATGAGCGTGGAGTTCGGAAAGCACATGATCCAATTGACCTTTGATGTTTTTGAGACAGCATTGAAAGTCTCTGCAGTGGTTCTGTCACCTGCAGGCTTGACTGACTGCTGGGCCTCAAACCTTTGGCCAGATGTCCAAGAAAGACTTGATGATCCTTGCAGTGTGGAAAATCTCTTCAGAGATAAGGTCTCAAATTAAAGAGCACCGTGTGATGCTTTAGATCCTCTTAACTGGCATTCCAGACCCAAACTCTTCAACCAGGAGGTACCTGCATGGGGTGCTAGAAGGCATTTTTTATCAACTGAGGAGACCTTTTTCTTTGTCCCTTCAACAACAGGGTCCTTGTGCATGCCTTTAGTAGCCGAGGGCCCCAAAGCCTTAACCAGCACTCAGCCAAACCTTGGAACAGAGTAATGACTAGAGAATACCCAAGATTCTGTGCTAGATGACCTTTCTGCTAGAGGCAAGCTAAGATTTTGTGTATACTGTTATCTCAGAATAACTTTGGATACATGGGTCCTCAGTTTAATACAGAAAGGTTACAGACTGCAGCTGTTGGATGTAGTTTCAAATTGCCCACCAAAACCTCTTTGGTCAGTGTCTCAGCATCAGAAATTGCTATAAATTAGAGGCCAATACAGTTGATCCAGTTTTACCAAGGGAAAAGGGGTGGGGTTTTTACTTCAAGTATATCCTGATTCCGAAGAAAACAGAAGAACACTGTCCCATACTAGACCTGAGGGCTTTGAACAAACTTCTGAAAAGGGAAAATTTCAAAATGTTTTCTCTGGGCATTTGAATTCCCTTCTTCAAAAAGGGAACTGTCTATGCTCTCTGGTTCTAAAAGATGCTTACACCCACATAGACATTTTCAGGTCACAGAAATACTAGGGAACATCTTCAACACTGCTTTTCAGTCTGGCATCATCAATATACATATTCACAATATGTATGGCAGTGGTGGCGGCGCATCTATGCATCTTGGGTTGCATGAATTTCTCCACCCGGACAATTGGCTGGTCAAGAGCATGACTCAATGTTTGTTTTATTTTTATTTTGATTTATATTCAGCCTTTCAGGCACTTCAAAGCAAATTACATTCAGGTAATGTATGTGGTGCTTCAGAATCAATGAGCAATGGAGTTGTAAGTGTTCTTTATCAACTACCCTAAGTCTCACTTAAACCCGTCATCTTATTTGGAATTTATAGGCATGCTGCTATACACAAATTGGGTAAGAGCCTTCCTCCTGCAAGAAAGGATTATTGCATTGATATTTGCTGTGGAAAGTATAAGAAGAGTCAGCAGGCATCAGAATGGGACATGTTGAGGATGTTGGGTCTCATGGCATAAACAGTCCTTACCACTCCTTGGACACATCTCCATATGAAAAGATCCCAGTGGACCCGCAGATTTCAATAAGATCAAGCCATCCAAGATCTCTGAGGTAACATCCACATCACCCAGCCTCTGAAGAACTCTCTGTCCTGGTGGCTGCTTCCTTCCAATCTAGCTAGGGGAATACTCTTCAGAATTTCTCCACTGCAATTTGCCCTAATCATGAATGCGTCCAATCTCAGTTTTGGGGTCCATGTAGATGGTCTCCATACCCAGGGCCTTTGGTTTGCTAAGGAAAAGCTTCACTGAATAAACTTCTAAGAGGTAAGGGTGATATGATACACTCTAATGGTTTTCAGGGATCTGTTGAACTCATCGAGATGGACAACCAAGTAGAATATTCTATATCAACAAGCAGGGAGGAATGGGATCATACTGCCTGTGTCTAGATTTAAGACTGGGCCATTTCTCAGGGAATGGTACTTGGGACTACTACATACTTGCTGGTGAGGAGAATGTCCTGGCAGACAGTCTGCATTGGGTTCTAGAACCCCACATCTGGCTCTGGTCGAGGGGGTGTCAAACCAGATATTCTGCAAGTGGGCCAAACCCCTGGTAGATCTGTTTGTGTTTTCATTGAACAAAAAGTTCCCACCCTTCTGCCCCAGAAAGGGAGTTCAAGGGGAAACTAGTCTCGGACACCTTTGCCCTAAATTAGAGTTAGGATCTGTTGTACATGTATCCTCCAATTCCTCTAGTGGCAGAGACCTTTCTGAAACTTGGAAGAGATTGGGGAGCTATGAGAATCTTTGTTCTCTATTGGCTGAGGTAAATTTGATTTCTACTCCTGTGGGCGATGTCCATTAGGAATCCAGTCAAAATGAGGAATTTCCCAATTCATCACTCAAAATTGGGGGCTCTTGCGCCATTCCAACATTGGGTCCCTGACCTTCCCAGCCTGTATGTTGAGTGTGTAGCTCTGCAAACTCTAGATCTTCCTGAGGATGTGTCTTGTATCCCTCTGGCTTGCAAGAAGGATTCCATGAGGAAGTTCTATTGTTTGAAGTGGAGGTGGTTTGCCTTTTAATGTGAAAGAAAGGCCTTAACTCTTTCTTGTTCTATACAGCTATTGCCCGAGAACCTTCTACATCTGTCTGAGTCAGTTCTTAAGACCAACTCGGGGTACATTTCAATGCAATTAGTACTTTCCTCCACCATGTAGAAGATAAACCCATCTCTGTACAGTCTTAAATTGCCCATTTTACGTGCAGCTTGAAGCCTCCCGTCAAGCCTCTTGCTGTGTCTTGGGACCTCATGTGGTTTTGACCCAGTTAATGAAAGCTCCATTTGAGCCTATAGACTCGTTTGAGCTGAAGGATCGGACTTGGAAGAGTCAGTGAGTTCCAGACATGGGGGGAGGCAACCTTTAATGTACCAAGAGCCAAGGAATCAAAATGCACAGTCCCAAAGAGCCTCATGTTTTCAAGATATGTACCCCTGCGTCCCCTAATCCCCACCAGTATAACTCTCACAGTCCACCCACCACTCTGTTTCTACAAGTCTTTTAATCCTCCAACCCTATTCCCACCATGCTCCCTCTCTCTCATTTCCTTCACCCTGTCCCTCCACCAGTCTCTCTCTGAATCCCTCCAGCTTATCCACACCATTTTCTCTCTGAATCCCTCTACCCTGTTCCCATCAGTCTCTCTGTCCTCCAACTCTCTCGCTACCAATCTCAGTTCTCCCACCAGTCTCTCTCTCTGTTCCCCTACCCTACTCCTATCAGTCTTGCTCAACCCCTCTCACCAGTCTTTGTCTGTCTCTTTCTCTCTCTCTCTCTGTGTCCCATCGTGTTCCCACCCTTTCCCTACCAGTTTCTTTCCATTCTTTTCCGTCCCCACCAGTCTCTTCTCTCTCTCTCTCTCTCTCTCTCAAGTCTCCCACCCTGTCCCCCAACAATCTCTTGGCAGCACCAGTATAACATTCCTAACCCCCACAAAAACAATCTTTTGGAATTAGTTGGCCCAACATAAATTCTACCTGATCCCTTATGCTGCTTTTTCCCATTTCTTCACCCCTCTGCCCCTCAACATATTTTTTCTCCTCTTGCCCCACACTCTTCTCTCTTCTCATGCTTTGCTCTTTCCCCAGGCATTCACACACCTCACTTTCCCCAAGCATTCACCCCCTTTCCCTTGCCACAAAACATTTGGGCTTGATTGGAGTGCCAGGTGACTTCCTGCTGCCCTCTGCTATTAGCTGAATCCCAAGACAAGGGAGCAAAGTGATCTGCTGAGCCTGTTTGCAGAGCAGGCATGAGCAGATAAAAGCCTTTGCTGCCTACTTCAGCTCTCTTTCCTGTTTTTGTTGCAGTCGGCAGCACTGCAAGGATGTTAGGGGGAGGGGTTGGAGCAGAATGGCTCTTCTCTGTGCTGTTCTGCTATGTGCTCCTTGCTCTTGCCTCTCTTCTCCTGCCTTCTGCAGTGTTGTTCAGCTGCCATGGGGACTGGTGAGCAAGAGTCATATTTTGACATGAGAGCCACATGCCACAAGTCACCCTAGTGACTTATCCACCTAATAGTAAATTTTTCACAATAGGATGGTCCTGTGCATGCATCTTGAGTTCCTGTCTAAGGCAGAATTGGACTTCTACCTAAATTAGTCAATCTTCCTTCCAACTTTCTTTCCCAGGTCACATGTCCACACAGGTGAACAAGCACTACACAGTTTGGATTACAAAAGAGCCTTAACCTTCTAGCTGAAGCAGACTGAGGCTCATAAAAAGTCTACTCTTTGTTTCTTTTGTCACAAACAAATGGAATTGCCGGTGCCAAGTGTAACCTTTCAAACTGGCAAGCAGATTACATCTCCTGTTTATGTCCAGGCAGTCCTGAATCTGGTGGATCATGTCAAGGCTCATAGTAGAGCCATGGCAGCAATGGCATAGCCTACCTAAGATCAGCCTCCATCGAGGAGATCTGCAAAGCTCTAACATGGAGCTCTCTCCACATATTCATATTGCATTGTTAATTAGTCAGAGATTTGCGACAGTAGGTTTGATCAGTCTGTCTTGAGGAACGTGTTTGAGGTATAGAACCCAACTCCATCCTTCTATGGATCATTGTTTTGGTTTCAGGCTGCCTCTATAACAAAGACTAAAAATACCAAAAAATGGCTTTTTACCACTCTTTAGGGGTTTTCCTGTTTTTTCATTCAGGGCAGTCAGTAGCTAGGGATTTTTCTTGTGTGAGGACTGCCATCTTGCTTATCTTCTGAGAAAGCAGAGTTGCTTACTTGAAACAGATGTTCTTCTAAGATAGCAGGATGTCAGTTCTTAAAAAAAACCTGCTCACCTCTGCTTAGAGTTGGTTTCTCCAAGTGAAAGCTAAATTATAGATTGAAGGGGCCCCCATGTGGATGCATGGTAGTATAGCAGTGCGGCAGGCTCAAAGTTTCTATAAACTTTGAAATCAAATTTCTGTGCCGGGCTCCATCTGATGATGTCACCCATGCGTGAGGACAGATGTCCTGCTATCCTTGGAGAGCACCTGTTGCAGGTAAGCAACTCTGCTTTATTTCTCATTTTCAGTATGCTGTATTGGATTTTATTATTTAGTACTGACATGAAGAATCATTTTATGTACTGGTGATTTATAAATAACATTTCACTTTAGTATAAACCCATTAAAATGGCAATTTTTTTTACTTTCCATTGTTTCTCACGTTTCTTTTAAACTGTAAATGTCACACATGCATGATAGTAAAAAGTAAAATGGCACTATGTTATTGTATGAAAAAATTCTCATTATTAATACACCAAATATCTTTGTCCATATGAGTTGAATTGTACAATAATTTAACATACAGTTTTGAAAACATAGATTTTTAGTTTAATGTTTTATATATATATATATATATATATATATATATATATATATATATGTGTGTGTATAAATGTGTGTGTGTTGATAATGCCTTGTACAGCTTTCAATACATGCTGCTATGAATATTGCAGTATGGCTTAATCACAACCTGCTTACTTCATAGTGTTATTGATAAGAATGTTCGTATTGGTTTTAAAAAGCCTTCAAATTAATTTTTAGTAGCTCTTGTTATTTCACATTTAAGTCTGGAGGCTTGTAATTATAACGATCACCTTCAAAGCCTGGCATTTCCTGTTGGAAATACTTAAATACTTTTGACATTAGTGGGCCTCTGTCTCATGCCCTCATCTGCTTTAACCAGTGCATTATTTATCAAGCAACATGGAGCTCTCTAGATCTTCCTAATGCGTTAAAATTTATTTTTCCATAACAAAAGTGAAATCTGATTTTCCGCCTCCCTTTCTGCTTTCATGAAGGGGTTTCAGAAACTGCAACTTGTGTAAATCGACTATGTTCAAGATCAATGTCTCAGTTCTTCTGTATGCATTAGAAACAGAAAGTGTGGGCAGATAAGGGCCATTTGGTCTACCAAATCATCCCATTTGGTCTACCAAATCATCCCATTTGTTCTACTTACTGTGCTATCAAAGGTCTTAGTTGATCTGTGATTTTTTTTCTGTCTCTTCCTCTGTGTCTAAAACCTTGTGTCTGTCTCAAACATGCTTGAATTCTGCCACTGTTTTGGTTCCTATATCCTTTGCTGGAAGTCTGTTCTAGGTATTGTCACACTCTTAGTGAAAAATTGTTTTTCTTAAATTCCTTTTGAGCCTGCCTCACCAGTTGTCAAAGCTCTAATTTTGGAATGCCGAATGTACTATTTATTTATGCTTCCTTGGTACACAAACTTTCACTCTGGATAGATTAAAGGTAGCTACGATGTTGCCCCTTCCTCTGGATTATAAAGACAGAGATTTCCCCATAGACTCATAGTCAGATTTTCTAATGGTGACTTGGAGAGTTTCCTAGAAGAATAGATTTCCTTTTGCTTTCCTTCCTCTTCTTCCTATAAGCCTTATAAAGGCTGTATATTATGTAAAGCTAAAATTCCATCTTTAGTTGGATGATCCATATATCTCAGATGCCTAGTTCCATTGTGGGCCTCAAGAGCTTTAAGTTTTGCTTACAGTTGTTTTCCAGAGCTGAGAAGGATAAGGAGTTTTTTGTTTTATCATTGTTTTGAGTTTGTGGTCAGAAAGTAAGTCAAATTTGGGTTTGTAGAGAAAGCGAAGGGCACTGCCGTTTTTAGCTATCTGAAGATCGGAGGCATTTCCATTGTTCCATTGTAGTTCTTAAACTTCATTTTAGAAAGCTTGTCCTGACTTCTACTCTGAGATATGCAGGTAAATAAATTCCTCTACATGTATTTCAATTCTTGTGCACACATATGGGTAATTGCCAGGATCTTGTGACCTGGTTTGGCCTCTGTTGGAAACAGGATGCTGGGCTTGATGGATCCTTGGTCTGACCCATCATGGCAATTTCTTATGTTCTTATTTTCTGACCTTGCACATTTTTAAGCTTTTATTTATTCAGATGCCATATTGTACAAAAGTATATCTGTCAAAACATAATATATTAAAGAAAAGATACATCAGTAATACATATTACAAATAGTATATATCAGATACTAAGTGTACTGTTCAAAACCACAGAAGAAACTACTTCTCTTAATATTGGCACAGCTGATATAGAAGAAACAAATATTCTGACTTCAAATTATTTGAAACTACTGCTATCGAAAGAGCACAACATCAGACCATTGGTGCTAAAAATTCCAGTAATTTGTCTCTTGCCATGCAATGGGCTACAAACTGTCAGAAAGAAGGTACTTTCAAATTAATTCATTTGCTGGTTCAATAGAGCATCTATACCTCCTTTAACCTAAAATCATGACCATAAATGCACTTAGCTCATGTAACGCTGTTCATAAACCTGAAACACAATCACCTTCACAACAGCTCCAAAACGGTTTCATCTCAGATCCTCATGTGTTTTGAGAGGATCTGAGCCGACAGACAAATGGTGGCAATGGTGGCCCACTTCCGAGCAGTCCCCATTGCCGAAATCTGCAGAGCCACAATATGGAGATCCCTACACATGTTTACTGCTCATTACTGCTTGGACGAGGATAGTCGACATGTTAGTAACTTCAGCCAATCTGTCCTTGTAACCTCTTTCAGGCTTAAGAACCCAACTCTCCCTGCCTAGGGCCCTTTGTTGTGTTCATGCTGTCTCCCTATGTTACCAACAGCGCACATTTATTTTTGTGCCTGTTGGCACCTGGTTCGGTGCCTTTTGGTTATAAGCCTTACAGGGAGCAGCCTGTAGCTTGGTATTCACCCATCTGTGAGGCCTACTATCCTGCGTGTCCTAGGAGAAAGCAGAGTTGCTTACCTGTAACAGATGTTCTCCTAGGACAGCAGGATGTTAGTCCTCAGGAAACCTGCCCACCACCCCATGGAGTTGGGTTCTCATGTGTTTTGTTGTTTTATTTTTCACTCGTCAATTCTGTTATAAGACTGAAGGGGGACCCCGCGTGGATGTGCGGATAGTGGCATGTTCAGTGTGCCAGCCAAAGTTCTAGAAACTTTGACAAAATATTTCTGTGCCAGGCTCCATCTGATATCATCACCCATCTGTGAGGACTAACATCCTGCTGTCCTAGGAGAACACCTGTTACAGGTAAGCAACTCTGCTTTTACCACAAAAAGGAGGCTTATATGAAATTATTTATTTTAAAAATCTTATATTTTGCAACTTCCAATAGTTATTCAGGGCGAATTACAAGTAAAACATACATAAGTTAAGCATTAAAACAGACATACTAAAAACAAAACTCATTATAAAGATAATATCAATATCATAAATAATATGCTCAAGTTATGAATATAATATCCCAAAAATAAAAAATCTTAAGGCAGAGTGCTAAGTTATGGGTTAAGGAATCATTAACCATTTGACAGCTGATAATATTTATTTATTTATTTAGTCATTTTATATTCTGTCAATCCAAGTGACGATCACAATGGTTTACATCATGGCATAAACATCATAGATAATTACATTCACTCGATGTGTTCAAATATCATACATTTTATTGAAAGACAAATGCAATGACTAAGGTGGTCAGGAGAGAAGGATATACAGGGTGAGGCAGCAGGAATGAGGTAGCACTTTAAACACAGGGTGCCGGAGGGATATAAAGTAGGGGGTAGAGAGAAGTTCTATCAAATATATAAATTTGGGCTAGATTGGAAAGTAATGAGGTATTGAGTTCTTTGGTTAGGTTCATGATGAATTTGTTCATGAAGGAGCAAGTTCTGATTACAGAAAAGCTTAAGTTAGGTTGTAGGCATTTTGAAACAACCACATTTTAAGGTCATGTTTGAATTTCTTTGTTTCAGTGGTCAGTCATAGAGTCTTGGATAGAGAGTTCCAAAGTGTATGGCCTGCTTTGGAGAACATTTGGTCTCTCTTATTTTTGTCTGATGTGTATTCTGTACGTGCTCAATGTAGCATTAAAATATTTTTTGAGAAACATACTTAAAAACAAGGAAAAAGTGGCTTACCAAGCTTGTATAGAGTGCTAATAAACCCAGTGATTAAATACATAGAGCAGACTCTTTTGTTACTTTATTAATAAGTGAACAAATTTGAAAAAACAAAAACGCTTTTTGCGTTCATACCATCTGCTCATCTATGAGGTTTAACACCTATTTTCATTGTACAAGTGGCTTTTTATGCTCACGTGTGGTTTGTTGCATTATTATTCTGTAGTTATGGCACAGCTAGTAATCCTTTATTACGAGATCTTAGTGATCTCTGTGGCTTGTATGGTTGAATCGCCACCCCTGCCAGGCTAGTGTTATCAGAATGGAGGGAGGAATGTATTAATGTTAAAACTTTTTACTGAATTTGGGATTGTATAGGTAGCCAGTTCAGAGCTATCAGTGATTGTGAGATGTGATTGAATTTCCTGGATCCCGTTAAGAGTCTAGCTGCAGCATTTTGTAGTAGTTGTAGTTTTTTTTTAATTTTTTTTTTTATATAAGACCTTTAGGTGCCCTGAGTAAAAAGGAGTTGCAGTAGTTTGTTTGAAAAACGAGAGTTTGTAGCACCGTGCAGAAGTCTACATGAGTCAGCAAAGGTTTCAGTCTGTGTAGTAATCACAGTTTAGCATAGCCTGATTTGATTAATTTATTTATGTTTTTCTATTATTGGGTTCTCGACTATCTGTATTCCTAAGTCCCTCCCTTGGTCTGAAGGTGTAATATTGAAGTTACCCAGGTCAAGTGAGGAGACGTTATTGGGTGATTTCTTCTTAACAGAATGATTTCACTTGTTTAATGTTTAGAGATAGTTTGAGATTGGATAGTTCATGTTGAATAGCCTTCATATGTGATGCCAACATCTGTACTGTATTCTCAACGGAGATGGAGCATGGTATGTAGAACTGAATGTCATAGACATATAGGTAGAAGGCGATTCATAGGTCAAATAGTAATTTACAGAGTAGAAGCATGTAGATGTTGAATAGAGTTGTGGATAGTGCTGAATCCTGGGGGACACCAGCGTCGATTAGGAAGGTGTCAGGACATGTTTGCCCAGTTTGACTTGGAATGACCTTTTTGATAGGAAGGAGGTGAACCACTTCATTACATTGCCGACAATTCGATTTTTCTCAGCTGATGGCATAGAAGGTTATAGTCAACAGGTAAGTCGAAGGCTGCGTGAGAACATTTAGCACTAGGAGATAAGATTTGTCGTTGTTGAATCCCTGTAATATGGGGTCTGTTAAGGATAAGAGTAAGGTCTCGATAGAGCGATTTTTTTTTTTTTTTTTTTTTTTTTTTCTGAATTTGTTTGGATGTAAAATGTACTGATCATCCAGATAGTCTTCAAGTTGTGATAATTCGGCTTTTTCAAGAATGTTGTATATAGGTCGATAATTTTCCCAATTGTCAATGCTGGTTTTCTGTTTTAGAATAGGTTTTATCACTGTTTGTTTCACTCTGTCTAGGACTAGACCTTCCACGATAGACGTGATTGTGGAGTGATCGTGCTTTGTATTCGTTTTAAGGAGCGAGCTCGAATGGGGTCGAGATGAATTGCGGGGTTTAATTTAGAAATTATTTGCATGATTTGTAATTCAGATATTCTGTCAAAAGTGGTCCATTTAGCTGGTTCATGCTTTTCTTGTTTTTTGGTCGTTGGGTGTGCAGAGAATTTATTTTTTAGTCTGGTTATTTTTTCTGACAAATGTTTGGCGTAGTCATTGCAGGTATTCTTAGAGATGCAGTTGTTCCCAGAGATAGAGGATGTCGTGTCCTTGGTTAGGTGTTTAACGACATCAAAGAGTACTTTAGAGTTGAATATCACTCCATGAATCTGTTTGGCATAGTGTTCGTTCTTTGTTTTGTTGATAGAACTGATCTATATTTTCCAAGTGTTTCTGATGTCTGGCTTTTCAGCCAAAGTTTCTCAGATTTTCTCAATAATTGTTTTGCGCGTCGTAGTTCTTCATTGTACCAAGGTTTCTTTTGTTTCAAGGAACATTGATAAGGTTGGATTGATTTTGTTTGTACTGGGCTAAGGTTGTCCGCTATTTCCTTAACCATTGTATCCCATGCGTCAAATGATGCAGAGCCATTAGGAAAGTTGAGATTAGTTTATTTTTTATAGTGTCAGCGAGTAAATTGGGCTCTGTCTTTTTTCTGTAGGTGAATGTCTGTTTGATGTTTGGGTTTTGTATTGATGTGTTGAGAATGGTTATGTCAGCTTTTAGTAATTGGTAATTAGACCAAGGCAGAATCATGTGAGAGACATTTATCATGCAATTGTTGTGATTGGCGAATATAAAATCTAGGGTACGTCCAGTTTTATGTGTGGGTTCAGTTACAAATTGTGACCATCCCATTGCTTCCATAGTTCCTTAGAATGTTTCACAGTCAGAGGTTTAAACTAGAACAAGGGGGAAAGCGGACAGTCACTCAGCAGTGCATATTTTGGAGAAACGTATCCTTGAAGGATACTAATGAAACAGGAGAGTTAAGGCATCCCAATAGAGAGGTTCCAAAAGCAAATGTAGTCCATGTGCCTATATGTAAAAATCACCTGAGCTAAAGATTTCCAAATTATCCTAACAACTGAAAAGCAGGTTGTTAATACAAACAAAAAACACACTTTGAAATGTCAGTATGCCAATGCCAGAAGCCTAAGTAGTAAGATGGGAGTGTATAGCAATAAATGATGAGATTGACATAATTGGCATCACAGAGACCTGGTGGAAGGAGGATAACCAATGGGACAGTGCTATATCATGGTACAAATTATATCGCAATGATAGGGAGGATCACCATGGTGGGGGTAAGGCACTTTATGTCTGGGGCGATATAGAGTCCAATAGGATAAAGATCATACAAGAGACTAAATGCTCAGTAGAATCTATATGGGTAGAAATCCCATGTGTTTGGTAAGAGTATAGTGATAGGAGTATACTACCGTCCACCTGAACAAAATGGTCGGACAGATGATGAAATGCTAAGAGAAATCAGGGAAGCTAATTTGGCAGTGCAATAATAATGGGAGATTTCAGTTACCCCAATATTGACTGGGTAAATGTAACATCAAGATTTGCTAGAGACATAAAGTTCCTGGATGTAATAAATGACTGCTTCATGGAGCAATTGGTTCAGGAATCAACAAGAGAGGGAGCTATTTTAGATTTAATCCTTAGTGGAACACAGGATTTAGTGAGAGAGGTAATGGTTGTGGGGCCACTTGGCAATAGTGATCATAACATGATCAAATCTAAACTAATAACTGGAAGGGGGACAATAAGTAAATCTACAGCTCTAACACTAAATTTTCAAAAGGGAAACTTTGATAAAATGATGAAAATAGAAAAAAACTGAAAGGTGCAGCTGCAAAGGTTAAAAGTGTTCAACAGGCACGGACATTGTTTAAAAATACAAACCTAGACACATAGTCCAGATGTATTCCACGCATTAAGAAAGATGGAAGGAAGGCAAAATGATTACTGGCATGGTTAAAGGGTGAGGTGAAAGAGGCTATTTTAGCCAAAAAAAACATCCTTCAAAAATTGGAAGAAGGATCCATCTGAAGAAAATAGGATAAAACATAAGCATTGTCAACTTAAGTGTAAAACATTGTTAAGACAGGCGAAGAGAGAATTTGAAATGAAGTTGGCTGTAGAGGTAAGAACTCATAATAAAAACTTTAAAAAATATATATCCGAAGCAAGAAACCTGTGAGGGAGTCAGTTGGACAGTTAGATGACGGAGGGGTTAAAGGGGCTCATAGGGAAGATAAGGCCATTGCAGAAAGACTAAATGAATTCTTTGCTTCCGTGTTTACTAATGAGGATGTTGGGGAGATACCAGTTCCGGTGATGAGTCAGACAAACTGATCCAAATCACTGTGAACCTGGAAGACGTAGTAGGCCAGATTGACAAACTACAGAGTAGCAAATCACCTCGACTGGATGGTATGCATCCTAGGGTTCTGAAGGAACTAAAAAATGAAATTTCTGATCTATTAGTTAAAATTTGTAACCTATCATTAAAATCATCCATTGAACCTGAGGACTGGAGAGTGGCCAGTGTAACCCCAATATTTAAAAAGGGCTCCAGGGGCGAAACAGGAAACTATAGACCAGGGAGCCTGACTTCAGTGCTGGGAAAAATAGTGGAAACTATTCTAAAGATCAAAATCACAGAGCATATAGAAAGACATGGTTTAATGGAACACAGTCAACATGGATTTACCCAAGGGAAGTCTTGCCTAACAAATCTGCTTCATTTTTTTGAAGGGGTTAATAAACATGTAGATAAAGGTAAACCAGTAGACATAGTGTATTTGGATTTTCAGAAGGCATTTGACAAAGTCCCTCATGAGAGGCTTCTAAGTTCCATGTAAACCGGCCTGATGTGAATTTCATTCGTGAAGTCTGGTATAGAAATATATATTAAATAAATAAATAAATAAATAAGAAAACTAAAAAGTCATGGGATAGGAGGCGCTGTCCTTTCGTGGATTACAAACCGATTAAAAGACAGGAGAGAGTAGGATTAAATGGTCAATTTTCTCAGTGGAAAAGGGTAAACAGTGGAGTGCCTCAGCGATCTGTACTTGGACTGGTGCTTTTCAATATATATATAAATGATCTGGAAAGGAATACGACGTGTGAGGTTATCAAATTTGCGGATGATACTAAATTATTCAGAGTAGTTAAATCACAAGCGGATTGTAAAACATTGCAGGAGGGCCTTGCAAGACTGGAAGATTTGGGCATACAAATGGTAGATGAAATTTAATGTGGACAAGTGCATGGTGTTGCATATAGGGAAAAATAACCCTTGCTGTAGTTACATAAGTTCCATATTAGGAGCTACCAACCCGGAAAAAGATCTAGGCATCATAGAGGATAATACTTTGAAATCGTCGGCTCAATGTGCTGCAGCAGTCAAAAAAGCAAACAATGTTAGGAATTATTAGGAAGGGAATGGTTAATAAAACGGAAAATCTTATAATGTCTCTGTATCGCTCCATGGTGAGATCGCACCTTGAATACTGTGTACAATTCTGGTCGCCGCATCTCAAAGATATAGTTGCAGTGGAGAAGGTACAGAGAAGGGCAACTAAATGATAAAGGAATAGAACAACTCCCCTATGAGGAAAGGCTGAAGTGGTTAGGGCTGTTCAGCTTGGAGAAGAGATGGCCGAGGGGGGATATGATAGAGGTCTTTAGGATCATGAGAGGTCTTGAACGAGTAGATGTGAATCTGTTGTTTACACTTTCGGATAATAGAAGGACTAGGGGGCATTCCATGAAGTTAGCAAGTAGCACATTTTAAGATTAATCGGAGAAAATCCTTTTTCACTCAACGCACAATTAAGCTCTGGAATTTTTTGCCAGAGATTGTGGTTAGTGCAGTTAGTGTAGCTGGGCTCAAAAAAGGTTTGGATAAGTTCTTGGAGGAGAAGACAATTAACTGCAATTAATCAAGTTTACTTAGGTAATAGCCACTGCTATTAATTGCATCAATAGCATGGGATCTTCTTGGTGTTTTGGTAATTGCTAGGTTCTTATGGCCTGGTTTGGCCTCTGTTGGAAACAGGATGCTGGGCTTGATGGACCCTTGGTCTGACCCTTCATGGCAATTTCTTATGTTCTTATTTGATTGTTCTGTCAACATGTATATTAATGTCACCTACTATGAGAGTGGATTCGTATGAAGGGAGTGCTTTGGTGAATGCTTCAATAAGAGGTGAACAGTCTTTTTGACGTATTCCAGGGGGACAATAGACCATAACGACTTTTAATCACAGTGATTTAAGTATTGCCACTTCGTAAGGAGGGTTAACGTCTAACTTGTAAGGAGTGAATTTGAGCTCTTTTTTTTTTTACTGATAATTAGTAATCCCCCGCTTCTACGCTTAGGCCTGAGGAAGTGAAAGATATCATAATTGGACTGTTCAGTTTCATTTAAAAGAACATTATCATTATTGTTCAGCCAGGATTTGGCGATGCAGAAAATGGCTGGTTTTAGATTTTCAAGTAAATCGTTTATTAGTGGATGAGGCAGATGGAGTAATACTGTCTTATAGGCCTTAACGGCAGCTGTATAAGACTGATATAATATATTAAATTGTATTTCCTGGAAACGAGTATCAATATTGTTTTCTGTTCTTTGTAAAGCTTCTTGCTATATTAAGTTAACTGTAAACCGAGATGATGTTCCCAACATATTTCGGTATATAAAAACGCTTAAATAAATAGAAATTTTTACTAATATTTGAAAAGAACTTCATTAGATCCTTACCGGACAACCTTATCCTAATACAAACAGCTCAGTGTGCTGCAGCAGTCAAAAAAAGTAAACAGAATGTTAGGAATTATTAGGAAGGCAATGTTGAATAAAATGGAAAATGTCATAATGCCTCTGTATCGCTCCATGGTGAGACCGCATCTTGAATACTGTGTATAATTCTGGTCGCCGCATCTCGCAAAAAAGATATAGTTGTGATGGAGAAGGTACAGAGACAGGCGACCAGAATGATAAAGGAGATGGAACAGCTCCCCTATGAGGAAAGACTAAAGATGTTAGGGCTGTTCAACTTGGAGAAGAGAGGGCTTAGGGGGGCATATGATAGAGGTCTTTAAAATCATTAGAGGTCTAGACCGGATAAATGTGAATCTGTTATTTACTCTTTTGGATAATAGGACTAGGGGGCACTCCATGACGTTAGCAAGTAGCACATTTAAAACTAATTGGAAAAAATTATTTTTCACTCAATACACAATTAAGCTCTGGAATTTGTTGCCAGAGGATGTGGTTAGTACAGTTAAGTGTAGCTGGGTTTAAAAAATACTTTTTTATACACTTTTTCATACTACTTTTTCATACACACCAGCTTCCAGTCTCTCACATACATACACACTCCTTCACAATCTCCTCATATAGGCTCCCTCTCTCTGGCACCCACACTCAAATTACCCCCTGCTCTCTCTCTCTCATCCTCCCCTCCCCCTCCTCTCTCTCACCCTTCCTTCCTCTCTTTCTCATACCCCCTCCTCTCCTCACACACACACCTCTCAACTTACATTTGTGCTCACTGGGGCCTTCATCTTTGCTGCGAGTGGAGTGTGTCCCGAGGCACGTGAGGGCCTTCATGTTTGCCGCGAATGGCGAGCGCGCTCCGTTTGCGGCATGCTGGGGGTCTTCATCTTCATTGCGACTGGCACGCTGGGGGCCTTCATCTTCGCCGTAAATGGTGTGCTCCATTTGCGCATGCCGGGGTCTCATCTGCCATTTTCTGCAGGGGGGGAATTCTGTGCAAAGTCTGCGGTCCACAGTAGCGCAGAATTCCCCCAGGTCTAAGAAGTTTCGTTACACTACTTTTACAGACTATTACTGGCAAGTGAATGTGGAGTAAACCCACTTTCTGGACTGCTCTAGCAGGGCTTGAGGAAAGGAAATGAACAGGTAAGATTAAATTTGCACTGGCAACTGAATGATTTAATGAACTTACTGGGTCATTCATCAAAATGCGTTATGGCATTAATGCATGCGATAATGCATGCGAAAAGAATTATAATGCATGGTGTGAATGCAAATTTTTGGGAGGGGCGGGATCGGGGAGGAGTTTGGGCGGGTTTTATTTAAATGAGAGGCAATATCACACTGAGACCTCTCATGGTGTCAAACTCTGGGAGAGGAGATAGAGTGGTTGAGCCTAGAGATGGAGGGGAGAGAAACTGGCAGGTGGAGGAGTTGGGGCTTAACGCATGCTATTATATGGTTTAATGCTGGATATAATTACACCTTTTTTCCAGGCGTTAGTAAGAACATAAGAAATTGCCATGCTGGGTCAGACCAAGGGTCCATCAAGCCCAGCATCCTGTTTCTAACAGAGGCCAAACCAGGCCACAAGAACCTGGCAATTGCCCAAACACTAAGAAGAACCCATGCTACTGATGCAATTAATAGCAGTGGCTATTCCCTAAGTAAAATTGATTAATAGCATTTAATGGACTTCTCCTCCAAGAACTTATCCAAACCTTTTTTGAACCCAGCTACACTAACTGCACTAACCACATCCTCTGACAACAAATTCCAGAGCTTTATTGTGCGTTGAGTGAAAGAATTTTCTCCGATTAGTCTTAAATGTGCTACTTGCTAACTTCATGGAATGCCCCCTAGTCCTTCTATTATTCGAAAGTGGAAATAACCGAGTCACATCTACTCGTTCAAGACCTCTCATGATCTTAAAGACCTCTATCATATCACCCCTCAGTCGTCTCTTCTCCAAGCTGAACAGCCCTAACCTCTTCAGCCTTTCCTCATAGGGGAGCTGTTCCATCCCCTTATCATTTTGGTTGCCCTTCTCTGTACCTTCTCCATTGCAACTATATCTTTTTTGAGATGTGGCAACCAGAATTGTACACAGTATTCAAGGTGCGGTCTCACCATGGAGTGATATAGAGGCATTATGACATTTTCCGTTTTATTAACCATTCCCTTCCTAATAATTCCTAACATTGCAGAATTAATTTTTGCAACAGATTGGAAGTATTGTGGTAATTGAATATGGCAGATTGGTTGTGCAACATTTGATTCCATGGTGTGCAAAGCTCTTAATCCTTCAATCTGTATTGATCAGGGTTTTATCTACTATGGGATTTTGATCTTTTCAAAAGACTTGTTAAAATCATGAACAATGACGTTTAATTTTTAGTAAAATTTGTGCAATTGTTATATTTTCCCTAACTGATTTGTCACAGCAGATTAGCTCTGAATATCCTTGGGTTTTGTGTCCATTTTTCTTTCCTTGAAAACCATGTTATTAGAATCTTGATAGTTCCTGTGATGAAAATATCAATGGAATTTATAACCAGAGCAGTTATGATACACATGACAGTGCTGAATATAATTGAGACCTTCAGTTCTTTCCTACTTTAAGCCTTTGCTTTTTATGTTTGTTTGTTGCTTTTCCCCTAATATATAGCTGCAGTGCAGTTAATTTTTTATATTAGGAAGAGGGACCAAGAGAAACACTTCAGGTATGGAGGCAACATGGAGGCTTCCAGTGCAATGGACAGAAACCATTGGTAAATAAAATATTTGCCAGTTCTGTTAACAGTACCAGCACTTTGATTTTTTTGTTTATTCACAAAATATGATTGAATTATTTTCAAGCAATTTGTTCCCTTGTCCTAGTTTTATAATATAAAACATGTTAGGGAATGGCAGGAGTGCTGCTTCCTCATGCACAAACTCATTGCTGCACTGTGTGGAACCTCATGCATGACCCCTCTGCTGCTAGTTTTCATCTTTATACATTAATATTTGTTTACAATTTTCAAAATTTAATTTGTCTTTACGTGTCATGTTCCATCTCTGTTCTACAAATAGGAATGAAAATTTCCTAATCACTGAATGGTGATTTTTAAAAACCTTTTTATAAATCACGTTAGATTTGTAAATTCGCACATTTTTGTTTCTAATCGTAATCAAGGTGATGTCTCTGAAGTTCAGAGGCAAATTGGAAGGTAGAGGTGGCTAATGAGTAGATTTTAAACTAGCATGAATTGAAAATTCCATAGTGTAAACCTCCAAATGTAAATTGAATGGAATAGAGCAAAGGTCATATCTTGTAATATTGAATATTTTAAAGATAAGATACCGTTACAAAAACTGGATTCCTAAGTTCTGTTCTTTGAAATTGCTGTTGCCTGCCATTATCTGACAGGTCCAAGCCTTCCTGGTTGTAAGTGAAGTACAGAAGGGCTATGGGTGTACATTAGAAAATGCAAACCAATAGAAAAGAAATAATTATCAGTCAGACCATTTGAGATTTGGGGGAGAAAAGAGAGTAAAAGGAGTAAATTAGGATTCTGACTTGATTTTCATTTGAAAAATAAAAAGAGACTCATATTTGTTATCATATATGGAAAATCAATCCAGTTTACTCAGATATGTGTAGAAAAGCAGATTTGGCTCTTGATTACCTTATTTGAAAAATTTAATACTACCCAGATGTGAAAAAAAGCCTTTATCTGTCATCAGTTTTCACAGCTTAGTTTGCTGTGATTTACTCTTTCTGGTGGGGTTTTTTTTTTTTTCCCAGTCCTGGCCTTTGCATGTAAACATCACAATGATGCCAGGAAGTCCCAAGCATGCCAGAAGCTGCCTGCCAGTGACAGCAAGTGACAGTTTCAAAGACAGAACTTCAGTAGTCCAGCTTAGAGCAAAGGAAACATTAAACCAGTTATGTAAATTAAAGGGAAATTAGGATTTGGGGATGTTAAATTGAAAGAAAAAATGTTACTGGCACCTTCCCTTTAAATAAGGCAAGGTAGTACCACATTGCTAGTGTGCTTCTTGGAGTTTGGGACATGTCATTAAATCATGGTGTTTGATAATATTTGATTTGCAAACTTGTATTAATTTTGCTATATAATTACTATAGAGAGAGAAAAAAATAAGAACCAGGAATAGAATCTATAGTGGATAATGCACATTTAGCCAGCCCACTAAGTAAGATGATGTAATCCCATCTCCCCCTGTGTAACTCCCAGGAGTGCTGGGACCAGGAAGAGAAGGCTGCAGCAGGAGAGCAGCATGGAGTTGCAGAGAGAGATATTGGAACCAGGGGACCAGATTACTAAGCAGATATTACAAGGTTTGGACTTATTGCATTGCTGTACATTAAACTGACAGTAGGAGCAGCACAAATATTAGTAGTAAGGGAACAAATTACTTTTTTTTTTACACAATTAAACCACAGGATCACAGGGTCAGTGACTTTTTTTCCCCCCCTCTTGCTTATTGCTTACTTTATCTTATCTGTTTTAAAGCTTTTCTCAACTCAATTTCTTGTATTCATACTGGAAAATGCACCCAAAGATTCTAAGTTTAATAAACCGTTTGTTACAGAATTTTTATAACTGGTGATGTTTGGCGATCTATATTTGTCTGGTAATGTGATTATGGGTCTGAGGCAGACAGGAATAACCACAGCCATTTGGATAAACCCTTTGACACTGCCATCTCATACAGCACAATGCTCAAGCAGATGAAAAGCATGAATCCGAGCAAAACTACAAATTCTGAACTATATTTGTTAATCAATGGCAAAGCTTTATCAAGCTTGAAAAAGGCTAGTTGAGAAACCACATAAACAAAACGGTTTAATAAAGAGGATAGGAATGTAAAGTCTTCCCTGTAGTGACTATATTCAAATACAGAAAAGTAACTTTTCAGTACATAACCCTTCAAGTCCAATTAGCAATTAATGCTTTCAGTGTGTGAATTAGACTACTGATTTGCAGCAGCAAAGCATTAATCACTGTCAAGAGCTTGCTAGCGATTGTTTTGTTTTTATACATTTCATAGCAAATATAAAATGAAAGCTGAATATTATTTTCCAGGACATAGTTCTAGCCCTTACAATTGTCTAAACCTCCTATAATTTACGATAAATAAATATAAGGTATAGAGAGAGATTTGATGTTCAGATATATTGTTTTCATCATGTAAAACTTTGAATCTGTAATTATACCTTCAACACAGAATACCGTGCAATAAATAGATTTCTGTAATGCTTATTGGGGCCGATGTAATAAATTGGTTAAATTTTAGCGCAAGTATTATTTAACGGGCACATTAAAATATGCAGTCCATGCAGGAGGCTAATGACATGCAAATAGACCAGACGTAATAAAAAGCATGCTAAAAAGCGGTTTTTATTCATCGGCCATTTTGCATGCCATTACTTTAAAACCCTCGCAAAACCTCCAAATTCTTGACGTGACAACTTCCTTCCTCTTTCCCCTCCTACTTTGGCTCGAAATGGTGGGGCTGGGCCAGGTCAGGTTAGGTTGGTCAGGCGAATTCTCCCCTCCCAAGCTGGACCCTTTTTCAGATTTTATTTGATTTATATTCGGCTTTTCATGCACTTCAAAGTCCACTTAATATTAGTTTATTCAATTCTTCAATATCTGCCAATTGATACTCCACTGTCAGCTGTCAATGAAAAGACCAGTCCCCTTTCAGCAGGCCAACCTTTCAGTACTCTGATAGAGGATTGGTCCTTTGTTACAGTTGACAGTGGAAGACCCAAGCGGCTGCTAGTGAAGGAACAGCCCTGTCAGAGGGAGGTGTCTTCTTTGGCTGGGGTTACCGGGGGTGGGGGAGGGAATTTGGAGGGCTCCAAGCAGTTTAGATGGGTAAGAGGGGAGTTTGGGAGTGTGGGGAAGATCCGCTCTGACTGGCTAATTTTTTTTTTTTTTAAGGTGAGAGGGTTCAGTCTGCTTGGAAGGGGGAGAGTACTCACCTGGCTGCCCTGACCTACACGAGTGGGGTTTCATGCCCTCATCTCTACAGTGGGAGGTTTAACTCCTGTCTCTGAACACGAGTTAAATTTCCAGCGGTAAAAGAAGGCATGCTTGGCAGCCTTCTCACTAGCACACCTCCTTGCAGGATAATAGCTAATAACCTGCTTATCCTACAGTTTGCATGAGACACGCTAACCTTGCTGTGTGTTTTAACTCCTGTTTTAGCACAGGTTCTTCTAGCGCTAAAACCTTATTACATATCAGATTTAGGAACCAAAGAACCATGCTGAAACAGGAGTTAAAACTCATGCTAGGATCAGTAAGGCTTATAATGTTGGCCCTTTTGTTTGTTGCAAATGAATGTTTAATGTGTATTAATACCAGTACAGAAAATTGAATACAAATGATGGGAGATTTTATAAACTGAGGTCAATTTTCAAAGCCCTTTCCTTGTAAATAAATAAATAAATATAAATTTTGTGAATGTTAACTATTGCCTTGGGAAATACTCAGTCTCTGCGAATAAAACGAGGCTCATTGGTCAAGGGTAGGAGAGAGGGTGGAGATTAGAATAATGCATACTGTTAATAGGTACATTGTGTCCAATGTGAAAATTACCAGCAGAGAAAGCAGATAGAAATCTCTGTGTGTACTTTTCCTCAGGCAATATTGAAAGTAAAACTATCTGTGTAGTTTTGCTTTCATTATTGCTGCAAACCTCATGAGTTAAAATTTACCAATGGGGTTTGGAGCAAGCTGCAGAGACTGATTAATGTCCCTTAAAAGTAAAATTTCTGAAAGATTATTTAGGTCTTCATGTCTCTCAGTTATAGCAAATATATGACCCACCACCCAATGTTGAAGAAACATTATAAAATCTTAGGTCTGTAAAACATTCCCTTTCTTTTATGGTGGTATGGTTTGCCAAAAGTAGAAAATAACTAGATTGAACCAATGCTTTGTCATGCAAATAACTGAAGGATTTTCTTTTATTGGCTGTTTTTTTTTATTTCAGTGGCATTTAGAAGAGATGAAATGTGGCCTGAGGGGCGATATGATTATGAAAGACTTCCAAGACAGCGCCTCCCACCTCGAGGGCTGCATCCTGATGTAAGTTGTTTTTCTCAGAAGTAACTTTTGTTTATAATAATTTTAAAAAAATTTGGGCAAAGAAGGATTGTATAATAGAAAAATAGAAAGATATATTAAGAGTATTCTTATTGGGGTAGATTTTCAGAGCCCTGCTCGCCTAAATCCGCCCAAAACCGGGCGGATTTAGGCGAGCAGGGCCCTGCGCGCCGGGAAGCCTATTTTACATAGGCCTCCCGGCGCGCGCAGAGCCCCGGGACTCGCGTACGTCCCGGGGTTTTCGGAGGGGGGCGTGTCGGGGGCGTGTCGGGGGGGCGGGCCCGGTCGACGCGGCGTTTCGGGGGCGTGTCGGCCGCGTTTTGGGGGCGGGTACGGGGCGTGGCTACGGCCCGGGGGCGTGGCCGCGCCCTCCGTACCCGCCCCCAGGTCGCGGCCCGGCGCGCAGCAGGCCCGCTGGCGCGCGGGGATTTACGTCTCCCTCCGGGAGGCGTAAATCCCCCGACAACGGTAAGGGGGGGGTGTAGACAGGGCCGGGTGGGTGGGTTAGGTAGGGGAAGTGAGGGTAAGGTGAGGGGAGGGCAAAGGAAAGTTCCCTCCGAGGCCGCTCCGATTTCGGAGCGGCCTTGGAGGGAACGGGGGGATGCAGCGCGGCTCGGCGCGCGCAGGCTATACAAAATCGATAGCCTTGCGCGCGCCGATCCCGGATTTTAGTGGATACGCGCGGCTCCGCGCGTATCTACTAAATCCAGCGTACTTTTGCTTGAGTCTGATGCGCAAGCAAAAGTAGGCTGTTCGCGCGCCTCTTAAAATCTACCCCATTGTGTTTTGATTTCTCTTTTCAATATGTACTTCATTTCTGAAGTCAAAACCATACAAAAATTAATTCTCCCCAAAGCTGTATAGGGCTTTTCACGTTGATAGCAGGTTAAATTAACCATGCTGTGTCTGGAAGACAGAGCTTCCTCAGGAAAAACCACAGAGTTTTTTTTAACTCTGTGTGGTCATCTTCCCGTGCAAATCAGAACCCCCCTCCTCAGTCTGTTTTTTTTTTTTTCATGCGCCATCCGCATGTGGAGTTCTCCTCAGCGATAGAATTTTTTTACTTTTTCAGCTTTTGCTGCCATCATGGCTCTGAAACCCTATATAGTGGGAGTGCGTGATGTCATCAGAGAGTGCTGGGTCCAGGTTTCCTACCGCGGGCTCTTTAAGAATAGGTGTATGCCTAGAGAGAGGCCCGGGAGGAGCAGGAACATGGCAATGTCTGAATGGTGTGTGAGTCGTGTGGCCCTGGCAGGCTGGAGCAGCATTTGAGGGTAAGTGAGGCAGCTTGCGTGGCCCTCCTGCTAGCTGTGTACTGTAAAACATGGACACTCTGCCATGAGGTGATAAAGATTTGGGAATGGGTGTGCAAACATCACGCTGTCTTGTAAGTGACCTACCTTCCAGGAATCTCCAACATGTTAGTAGATTACTTAGCAGTTTTTTCACCATATAAATGGTCTCTGCAACAGTCAACGGCCAACAGAGTGTTCTGTTTATGGGGACTTCTAGCAATCTACCTGTCTACATTAGAGCAAAACAGAAAACCGGAAAAGTTTTGCTCCATTCTTCTCAGCAAACACAGATCCACTCAGGACGCTTTTCTGTTCAGTTGGAATGCAGATCTCATTTACGCCTTCTGCTAATTCCATTGATGGCCAGAACAATGCAAAACATGTTCAAAGACTTGGGCCCATCTGATCCTCATAGCTCCAGCATGACCTAGACAGGTATGATTAACCTTTATCCCAGGACAGCAGGATGTAGTCCTCACATATGGGTGACATCATTGATGGAGCCCTATTGCGGAAAACTTTCTGTCAAAGTTTCTAGAAACTTTTGACTGGCACTCTGAGCCCACTGAGCATGCCCAGCATGCCATGATATTCTCAGCCACAGGGGTCTCCCTTCAGTCTTCGTTTTTTCGCGCTGCTTTTGGCATCGCGGAGCAGGAGCCTGTGTGAGTTTTCTCACACAATTCTGACTAAAAATCAGATTTAAAAGTGATAATTTCTCTCCCATATCGGGGTCTCCCTCGTTAACACCGGCCGGGTGAGTAAAGTTTTCTCATTCCGATTCATTCGAGTAAACTCATTTTTCTTCACATTTTCATCGACGGCTGTCGACTGTAGCATGGCTACGGGATTCAAAAAATGTCCCAATTGTAATCTGCCAATTCTTTCAATGGCACCAAATGAATTATGAGGGATTCCTACCAAGATTGAATTAAACCACAATTGTAATCTGACCATTCCATTACGGACCCACACCTCGAATGTGTACTTTACTTGGGCCAATCGCACGATGTAACATCTTGCCCAAAATGTGCTGAAATGACTGCTAAAGGTTGGAAGGCGCGACAAGAAAAGATGGAACACTTGTTCCATCTTCAACTTTTACCTTCTCCATTGACGTCCACTCAGTCATCTCCAGCCGGAGTTTTGAAATGACTGATCCTTAAAAAACGTCATCCGGAAGGTTCAGGGGACCGTTTATCACTGACCCCATCCGTTGCATCGACTAAGTGAGCGGCGGAACATCAACCGAAACATCGACATCGCCATCCATCGATTCTGGAATCTCTGTTATCCCTGGAGAAATCGACCGCCAAGCAGCCTCGCCTGCAGGAAACGCCAAGGCCTTCGACACCGAGGCATTCACCTTTTGTTGAGGTGCCAGCCATCGAACCTCCACAGGGCCCTGTGGAAGGACTGATAATGCCCCCACCGCCACCACATGTAGCTGCTCTGCCTGCATCAGCTATCACGGAGGAATTGAGCGGATTTATCCACCAAGCGGTGCTACAAGTGCATCGACGCCGATGCCCTCGCCGACACCAGTGTCGATACCGGTGCTCCTACCGATGCCGGTACCCGGACCAATGCCGGAACCAACCCAGACGACACCGATGCCACTACCTGGGGCTCCAAGTCAACCAGCATTGGCTTTATTTCAACTACTGATGGATAGATTCGACGCCATTGTCTGTGCTCTTCCACCGAAGTCTATCCCAAGTAAACCAATTGAGGAAGTTCCTGGACAGAGACCTATCGATGATCATCAGCCAGGGCCTTCAGAACTTTTTCGACCACCGAGGTCTTCTCCCACTTCCCCTTCCAGAGAAGAACCATATGACTCATGGGAAGACAAGCATACTGATACTTTGTCGGAAAGCTTCATGTCTGACCCTTCTCCTCCGGAAGGCAGGAAGAAATCTCCACCAGAGGACTTGTCCTTCACTAATTTTATAAAGGACATGGCAGACACAATACCATTCAACTTAGTGTCTGAGGAAGATACGAGACAGCAGACTTTAGAAGTCTTATAGTTCGTGGACCCTCCAAAAGAGGTCATGGCCATTCCTGGTCCACGAGGTACTTTTGGAGTTGCATCATAGACTCTGAACATCCATGCTCGGTTTCACCTATTAATAAAAGAGTAGATACCACCTATCTGGTCCAACATGTTCTTGGTTACCAAAAATCACAATTACCACATCAATTGGTTGTGGTCGAGTCGGCTCAAAAGAAGTCAAAAAGAGTAAGACCTCATTCCTCCACTCCTCCTGGAAAGGACCATAGATTCCTGGACTCCTTAGGCAGAAAAATATATCAAGGAGCTATGCTCAATTCAAGGATTGCGTCCTATCAACTATATATGACGCAAAGCAGAGGAATCTTTGGAAGCAGATGCAGGAACTTTCCAACTCCCTACCTCAGCAGTACCAGGAGGCAGCTCAGGCCATAATACACAAAAGACTTGAAGCTGGAAAGCATGAAGTCTGGGTCGCCTACGACAACTTTGAAACAGCTTCGAGAGTAGCAGCTTCAGGAATAAGTGCACATCACTGGGCATGGTTAAAAGCCTCTTACCTTAGGCCTGAGGTACAGGAAAAACTGGTGGATTTGCCCTGCATAGGTGACAACCTCTTTGGCTCGAAAGTGCAGGATGCCGTGCCCCAACTGAAAGAACACACGGAGACATTGCGCCAACTGTCGTCAGTTCCGCAAGACTCTGCTTCATCACCGTCTCGCCGTCCACCAAGGAAAGAATCTCGAAAACCTTTCTACAGGCAGAGACGTTATTATCCACCAGCATCCAGGGGTAGATCTTCTCGTCCACAGCAAAGATCTCAACCCAGACAACCTAGAGCTGCTAGGCCTCAACCGCCACTGCAGACTGGACTGGCTGCAGGTTTTTGAGGCCACCACCAGAGACCAAAGCCATTTCCACAATCCAAAACCGAACCAGTACGAGGCTAAGTTTCCTCCTCCTACAACCATTGGTTTCAGATAACAGACCAATGGGTACTCTCAATAATATCTCGAGGTTACCAACTCAATTTGCTCTCAACTCCAAAAGATTCTCCTCCAAAACCTCTTTCGTTAACAAAACTCACATAATTCATCTACAAGCAGAATTATCCACCCTTCTGAGAGCCAGAGCTGTAGAACCGGTGCCCCGGCCTCAGCAGGGCAGAGGATTCTACGCCCGTTATTTCCTCATTCCAAAGAAAACCGGAGGCCTACGTCCCATCCTAGACCTCAGGAATCTCAACAAATTTCTAAAGAGAGAAAAGTTCAGGATGGTTTCTCTAGGCACCATGCTTCCCCTTCTTCAAACAGGAGATTGGCTTTGTTCTCTGGATCTATAAGACGCTTACGCTCACATTCCAATATTCCCCCCTCATCGCAAGTATCTGCGCTTCATGGTGGGTCATCAACATTTCCAGTACAGACTTCTACCATTCGGACTTGCCTCAGCTCCCAGAGTATTCACAAAATGCCTGGCAGTAATAGCAGCACACTTACACAAGGAAAGTGTCCACGTCGTCCCCTATCTAGACGACTGGCTCATAAGAAGTCAATCTCAACAAGGAGCACTAACTTCTCTCAACCGACCAATTACTCTACTTCACTCCATGGGGTTTCTCATCAATTATCAAAAGTCCCATCTCATACCGTCTCACCTGCTTCAATTCATCGGAGCAGAATTGAACACCATCCTCTCAAAAGCTTTTCTACCTGAGGATCGGGCAGAAACCCTTTCCCTATTGGCAAACTCGCTACACTCGAAACAAGCAACAGCTCATCAGTTTTTAACTTTACTGGGCCACATGGCCTCCACAGTTCATGTCAGTCCTATGGCAAGACTAGCCATGAGAATAACCCAATGGACATTAAGGTCACAATGGATCCAAGCCATTCAACCACTGTCGTCTCCAATTCACGTAACCCACCAGCTACGTTCATCTCTACTTTGGTGGGCGAACAAGGACAACTTGCGCAAGGGCCTACCCTTCCAGCAACCAGTCCCACAGATAACTTTAACTACAGATGCATCCACCTTGGGTTGGGGAGCTCACATACGGGTTGATCCTGTAAGGCCGCGGTAATAACAGTGCGGCAGTGTCAGGCGCACCCTTCCTCCCCGCATGCACAGTTCTCTTCACTAACTCCCCAATACTCTCCTCTAATCGCATGCAAATGCATGCCGCGGCTTTAAAGCGGTAGGGAAGGGTTATGCCCGCGTAACCCATTTTACTGTATAGGCGCTTAATACAGCGCCTATACAGTAACCAGGGTGCGCTGGTACCTGTCATTTCAAATGTCATTTCAAATGACATTTGAAATGACAGGCACCATGAAGTGAAAAAAAAAAATACCAAAATATGTAAAAACCTGAGTGTTCAAAAAAAATTTTTTTAAATACCTGTCGGAGGGCCGCGTGGGTCCAGGCGGCTGGCGGCGGGAGCCGGGTGGTCGCGTGTTTAATCTAGGCCGCGGGCGGGTGGGCGCCTGTTCCAGGCGGCGGCGGCGGGGGCGGGTGGACACGCGTTAGTTCGAGACGGCGGGCGGGCGGTCGCGTGTTAAATCTAGGCCGGGTCGCACAGGTGCGCATTCATTCATCCAGGCGGAGGAGCCGGCGGCGAAAGCAGCCGGCTCCGCCTGAATGAATGCGCGCCTGTGCAACCCCTGCGATTCGGCGCTCAAGGCAGTCACAGCATTCATTCACTGCCGGTGGGGGCTGCCACCGGCAGTGAATGAATGCGATCCCTGCGATTCGGCGCTCAAGGCAGTCACATGCCGTGACGTCACGGCATGTGACTGCCTTGAGCGCCGAATCGCAGGGGTCGCACAGGCGCGCATTCATTCATTGCCGGTGGGGGCTGCCGGAGAGGCAGCCCCCACCGGCAGTGAATGAATGCGCGCCTGTGCGGACCCGGCCTAGATTTAACATGCGACCACCCGCCGCCCACCGACCGTCTCGAACTAACGCGTGTCCCCCCGCCGCCGCTGCCGCCTGGAACAGGCGCCCACCCGCCCGCGGCCTAGATTAAACACGCGACCACCCGCCGCCAGCCGCCTGGACCCACGCGGCCCTCCGACAGGTATTTAAAAATTTTTATTTTTTTTTCTGACAGGTTTTATGTGTCCCACATCATTACATTTTCTCGATCATCTCTGTATCGCTTTTTTTTTTTTATTGTGTTTTATTGTTTTTGAGTGTCTTAAGCGGTTGTCGATGGATTTGTTACTAGACTCACAGTCCTAACTCCTACTAGGGGGAGGCGGTAAACTAACACGTTACGGCCGCGGCAAAACAGTGCGTTACTAATGAGATAACCTGAGCGCGCGTTACGGTATCGGAGGGGAATAGCTAATTCCTTCATTATACAGCTAATTCGTTCATTTACATGCCGGGTGGGGAAGGGTTACGCGTCTGTTTTAAGAAGCGCTACGGACGTGCGAAACTGGAGACTATATCGCTGGTTTGCCTTACGCGTCCGAATTGTGCGCAGCGAGCTCGTTACAGACGAGAAATCTTCAAATGAATGTTACTGTATCGAGCTGATAGACAGTCTCCAGACCCAAGGTACTTGGACAAAACTCGAAGCAAACATTTGAAATCAATTTCCTGGATCTTCGAGCTATACGTTATGTGCTGCATGCGTTCAAAGACTGCCTTTCACACAAGACTGTTCTGATTCAAACGGAGAACATAGTAGCTATGGTACCTGAACAAACAAGGAGGTATGGGCTCGTATCTCCTTTGTCAAGAAGCCGCACAAATTTGGGACTGGGCCCTGACACATTCCATATTTCCCCGGGCAACTTATCTAGCGGGCATCCACAACATAGTGGCAGATCGCCTCAGTCGTCAGTTCCAACCACATGAGTGGTCCCTGGATCCCTTAGTAGCAACCAGGATATTTCAGCGTTGGGGGCAACCAACAATAGACCTCTTTGCATCACACCTGATTTACAAAGTGGACAAGTTCTGTGCTCTGCACAGACAGAGACACCAGCCAGCCAAAGACGCCTTTCCTCGCCCTTGGAACTCAGGCCTTCTATACGTGTATCCTCCGATACTGCTCATAACCAAAACTCTAGTGAAGCTACAACAGGACAAGGGGTCCATGATACTCACAGCCCTGTATTGGCCTCGACAAGTATGGTTTCCCATACTTCTAGACCTCTCGATCAGAGAACCAATTCACCTGGGTGTAGCTCCCACTCTCATAACTCAGGATCAGGGTCGGTTGCGCCATCCCAACCTTCAATCCCTATCCCTGACAGTGTGGATGTTGAAAGCTTGATCTTACAACCACTCAGTCTTTCAACCAACGTCTCTCAAGTGCTTATAGCTTCACGTAAACCTTCAACATGAAAAAACTATACTTCGAATTGGAAAAGGTTTGCCTTGTGGTACACACAAAAAGACATAGAACCTTTCTCCTGCCCCATATCTTCTCTACTAGACTATTTATGCCATCTTTCAGACTCTGGTCTTCAGACCTCATCTGTAAGAGTACACTTAAGTGCAATCTCAGCTTACCATAACAAGATGGGAGATGCACCGATATCCATACAACCTCTTGTTAGTAGGTTTATGAGAGGTTTAACTCACCTTAAACCACCAATTCGGCCACCAGTCACAGAATGGGACCTTAATCTGGTCTTAACAAGACTCATGCGTTCTCCTTTTGAACCCATGACTTCCTGTGATCCTAAATTTCTCACATGGAAGACTATCTTCCTTATAGCTTGTAATTCACTAACCCTTCAGCTAGAAGGGTAAGTGAATTACAAGCACTTGTCACATACTCACCCTGTACAAATTTCCTACATGACAGAGTGGTACTCCGGACACATCCAAAATTCCTCCCCAAGGTAGTTACGGAATTCCACTTGAACCAATCCATAGTTTTGCCTCATTCTCACCAAGGGGAACGGGCCTTACATACCTTGGACTGTAAACGTGCGCTAGCATATTACTTAGACCGCACTGCAGTCCACAGGAAATCCACTCAACTCTTTGTATCTTTTGATCCAAACAAACCGGGTAAAGCAGTGGGTACACCTACTAGATCCACTTGGCTAGCAGATTGCATACAGTTCTGCTATGAAAAAGCAGGCCTTCCTCTCCAAGGGCGAGTAAAGTCACATTCAGTAAGAGCAATGTCAACCTCAGTAGCACACTATCGTTCAGTGTTAATTCTCGACATATGTAAAGCAGCAACATGGAGTTCTCTTCACACCTCTGCAGCTCATTACTGTTTGGACAAAGAAGGACGACAAAATTCAGCCTACGGATAATCTGTCTTAAAGAACTTGTTTCCAGTATAACCCCAACTCCTTCTACATCCAACCTGCTGTGATCTTCGGCTGCCTCATTTTCACCAACCATACTTCAGTATTGCTTCACAACAAAATGACTCAGCCTCTAGCTTGCTAATCACCCATATGTGAGGACTAGCATCCTGCTTGTCCTGGGATAAAGCAAAATTGCTTACCTTGTAATAGGTATTATCCCAGGACAGCAGGATGTAGTCCTCACGAAACCCACCCACCACTCTGTGGAGTTGGGTCTGATTACATTTTATTATTTTATTTTTTGCTAAAACGTATTGCTACATACGAGACTGAAGGGAGACCCCTGTGGCTGAGAATATCATGGCATGCTGGCCATGCTCAGTGGGCTCAGAGTGCCAGTCAAAAGTTTCTAGAAACTTTGACAGAAAGTTTTCCGCAATAGGGCTCCATCAATGACGTCACCCATATGTGAGGACTACATCTTGCTGTCCTGGGATAACACCTATTACAAGGTAAGCAATTTTGCTATCTAGTACAGCTGTCCAGCAGTGCTTCAATCGCTCTCCGATCAGATCCATCTTTGTTAACTCAACAAGACAGACTTCTGTTTCATCAGATCCTTCTTCCCTCAACGACTTGGATATTAAGCACTCCTTGATCACTGTTTGTCCTTACCAGAGGAAGTGGAGGACATTATAGTGTCTGCCAAAAAACTGTCAACTAGAAGAGCCTACACTTGTAAACGGAAAAGGTTATGCACGTGGTTTCAAAGCAATACTTTAGATCCCTTTGCAAGCAAACCTAAAGAGTTACTGAGCTATTTGCTCTGTCTTTCTGTTTGAGGATGTAGCACCTCATCATTTCAGTACCATAGTAATTTACCATGCTTAAATCAAGGGTAAGCTAATCTCCACTCATCCCTTAGTTTCCAAATTCATGACAGGTTTATGGCATTCTAAATCTCCAGTTGTGAAATCACCTGTTCCATGGCACTTAAAACATGCTCCTAGCACAACTAATGAAGCTGCCCTTCAAACCACTAGAGTCAGCTTCATTCAACTTTCTAACAGGAAAAGTAATATTCCTTGTAATAGTCACATCAGCCAGTCAAGTCAGTGAATGTCAGGTCTTTTCCTGACAAGGGAGAAGGTAAAGACTTTCAAGGCTCTTAGGCTTTCTTAGGAGGTTTTCTGCTTCTTCCAACAATAAACACTCTACACAGCAGATGTATATATTGGACTTTGTTTATATGCTGTACTCTTGTATATAATTAACCTCCTCTATCTCTCTTTTTTCCTGTACCCCAGTTCATCAGCCCTTGTTAATTGTAACTGCATCTCTTCTTCACATTTATTTATGTTCTTAGTTGTATTCATCACACCCCTGTTTTTATGTAAACCGACATGATGTGAACGCTATCATGAATGCCGGTATAAAAAATCCTTAAATAAATAAATAAAAGAAACATACTGCACCAAAATACTAAAATATAATGCAAAATTAAGAAGGAAAGCAAAGCATTTTTTAATAAAATACAGCTACAAAGTCAGTTGTTAGTGTCCATTTGTGAGCTACAGTCATTTAAAAAAGATAATTTGGTCATGTTTTCCCCTTTTTTTCTATGTATGTTTCTTTAGTCATTCTTTTGCTGCTGAGTGCTTTTGATTTTTCCAGAGTTTGCATATTTTTCCTTAGCCTTACAGATAGATTCCAGGGACATTGTTAGCAGCATTGTGATAGAATTTCTGCTGTAATGTCGATGAATCTGAACCTGACTGCCGTGTTAAATCACAGTTATCTCATGCACAGTCCTTTTTTGATCAGATTACATTTTTCCCAGAAATATTGGCTCATCAGTTTTTGGGATAAACAAGGATAAGAAAACATAAGAACATGCCATACTGGGTCAGACCAAGGGTCCATCAAGCCCAGCATCCTGTTTCCAACAGTGGCCAATCCAGGCCATAAGATCCTGGCAAGTACCCAAAAACTAAGTCTATTCCATGTTACCGTTGCTAGTAATAGCAGTGGCTATTTTCTAAGTCAACTTAATTAATAGCAGGTAATGGACTTCTCCTCCAAGTACTTATCCAATCCTTTTTAAAACACAGCTATACTAACTGCACTAACCATATCCTCTGGCAACAAATTCCAGAGTTTGTGCGTTGAGTAAAAAAAACTTTCTCCAATTAGTTTTAAATGTGCCACAAGCTAACTTCATGGAGTTGCCCCCTAGTCTTTCTGTTACCTGAAAGACTAAATAACCGATTCACATCTACCCGTTCTAGACCTCATGATTTTAAACACCTCTATCATATTCCCCCTCAGCCATCTCTTCTCCAAGCTAAACAGTCCTAACCTCTTTTAGTCTTTCCTCATAGGGGAGCTGTTCCATTTCCCTTATCATTTTGGTCGCCCTTCTCTGTACCTTCTCCATCGCAATTATATCTTTTTTGAGATGCGGTGACCAGAATTGTACACAGTATTCAAGGTGCGGTCTCACCATGGAGCGATACAGAGGCATTATGACATTTTACGTTTTATTCACCATTCCCTTCCTAATAATTCCCAACATTCTGTTTCCTTTTTTGATTGCCGCAGCACACTGAACCGACAATTTCAATATATTATCACTATGATGCCTAGATCTCTTTCTTGGGTGGTAGTACCTAATATGGAACCTACCATTGTGTAACCTTTGCATGGGTTATTTTTCCCTATATGCATCACCTTGCACTTATCCACATTAAATTTCATCTGCCATTTGGATGCCCAATTTTCCAGTCTCACAAGGTCTTCCTGCAATTTATCACAATCTGCTTGTGATTTAACTACTCAATAATTTTGTATCTTCTGCAAATTTGATTATCTCACTTGTCATATTTCTTTCCAGATCATTTATAAATATATTGAAAAGTAAGGGTCCCAATACAGATCCCTGAGGCACTCCATTGACCACTTTCCCTTTTCAAAATATTTTCAGTTTTATTTTCATCTAGCTGTGAGTTTTAATACCAAATTTACCACTGAAGTAGAAATTGAATAAAAGTGAAAAACTTTTGTAGTTCTGAAATTCTCCTGCATTGAAAGTTGTTAGCCCTAGCGATGCTTTACATCCTTTATTGTTTAAATATTTAAAAGGATGCTAGATGTATATGAAAGGGTTTAAAATGTATGTTTCTAAAATAATACTGTGGAGATAATACATTTTACTTTGGGTGAGATTAAGTTTTATGGGTTTTATATATGTTATTGGTGAGTGAGGAAGTACTTCATGTGTCTATGAATATTTGTTTTTTATGGTGGTGTAATGGGTTATGAACTAATTTAATGCTTATTATATGGAAAGTGTTTGCATGTATAAATAATGCTTGAAAAGTTTGTTGTTTGGATGATGCCAGTACGCTATTTATATTTGCCACTTTAATTATTGAAAGTTTTTTGTGTCATTGTTAAATAAATATTGATCATTGAAATTGATGTATGCACTTTGCTCCTTATACTATATTAACTACATGGGGTGCCATAGGTGGGAAGGGAAATTGGCTGCTGCTGCTGTGATGACCCCTGCTGACAGAATTGCTGGCGGAAATTAGTGTTAAAGGAAACTTTTCCTTCCAGCCATCAACCAAGAATGGGCCTTAATTTGACTGAGCAGATTGTCTGGGAGGTGTCTTATTAACATTTTGGGAAAAATGTAGGCATACTTTTATTTTATTTGCTGTTTTATGTGTGATATTTGTACAGTGCTTTGGGATTCCTATGGAAAACATATAATAATTTGGTAACTGGTAAAATTAGTATAGAAATAAATCAGCATACAGTTGTTTTTTGTTTTGTTTTTTTTAATCTGACAATCTTCCATTCTTTTTTGTCTGTTTATGCTCTGCTTGTTTTCTTCTTCTTTCGTTGCTTTTCCATCTCAGTTGTGTTTTTTCATTTCATTTTGCCAAACTTTTCTCATTTGTTGTGTGTCTTCTATCCCTTTTCGTTCTCGCCCCAGTCCAGCATCTAGCCACCTGTTCCTTCTCTTTTTCCTTACCGAGTTTCTTATCTCAAGTTCATCCTGTTTCTTTCCCTCTCCTCCATTCCCTTGCTTCTTGCTTCCCTGGAGCTTTACTCACTATTGAAGTCTAAACCATGTTGCTGACTCCTTTAGCTCTGCGAGAACAGCTCAGGACAAATGTGAACTTTATAGAAATGTTTTTTGCATATCTTATTTCTGAATATTTTCAGACTTTTCTCCTTGGTTGTATAAGAAGACTTACATTCTTAGGTTCAAATAAGATTTTAGTGTGAGTATTTGCAACTTTTTTTTGTTAGTGCCCCTTGGAGCGAGAGAGGTTGAGAGTTGATGCTTTAGCCTTCTTTTCTTGCCCTCCTGGGACATAATGTGATTTCTTGTGTTTATGAATTTGTATTTACTCACCTGCTAAAGTCAGAAAGAAAATTGGCATGCAGTTGTTATAACTTTTTTGTTTATAGATTTCTTGAGGAAAAGCAGAATTAAACATCCACACAAGTGGATGAAATATTCTGAAAGTGCTGATGTGTGATTTAGTAGGGAGTTTTGAAAAACTTTCACAAACTTTTCCGGGCATGCTTGAAGCCTTCTAAGTTCATTTTTGTCTATGGTAGCAGTTGGTTGCGGTTTCTCTTGCAATAGGACTTTGACAAAGTTTTATGTGGCTTGCTCCTTCAGTAAAACTTCTTTCTCCTTTAACCAGTATTGTTTTTAGGGAGCCATTTCAGTGCTTTCTTAAATATCTCCTCCTTTTATTTGTGGTCATGCAGCCCCAATCTTTTTTCTTGGGTATGGCCTTAATCAGTATTTTTTACCAAAGAAACAAGTTTGTCTCTTGATTTTGCTTCTGTTTTCCTTACCACTAGCCTCTGTTATCAAATGAACCAGGCATTGAGACCTGTGCCCTTGCATTGAGCATTTTGGTTTTTCGATATTGAGAATCTGTATCAAAGCCATCTATGTGAAGTAGAAGCAGGACAGTTTCAGAGAGAGAAGTATGTCTAGCTCTCTGGTCTGTTTTGGTTCTATGCTCACAAAATCATCTGGGAAGGCTGTTGAGAAAATGATCAATGGCATCTAGGTTTGAAATTGGGATCTAGCTTATAAGTCTAGAGAATTTGTGAGATGGAGTATTGTTTCAGACTCCCTTCAGCACCCTCTTCTCCTCAAGAAAGGGATATGTGCCTCCAGAGAAATTTCTTTTCTTCTTTCATACAAAGAATGGCTGAGACTGTTTCATTTAAGATGCAGGTAAAGAATGAGCTCAGGCCACAATTACTTGGCTTCCTCAGGTCCCTCATTGCCTCTAAGGCAGCGGTTCTCAACCGGTGTGTCGCGACACACTAGTGTGTCGCCAAGCACCAGCTGCTGTGTCACGTGCTCCCGGTCTCTCCCGCTGCTCTTTCTTCCCTGCTGCCGTTGCCGCCAGGCTATCAACACGTTCAAGCCCAGTGGGAACGGCAGCGATGCTAAAAGAAGCTGTGGCACCTACGGCTGGGCCTTTTCTTCTTCCCGCGCCTGCCCCCCCCCCCCTGTGACCCGGAACAGGAAGTGATACGCAGTGCGCGGGAAGGAGAAAGAGCAGTGCCGCGTGATAAAGTAGCAGTCGCGGCTGCAGCATCGGCCCCCGAGCAATCGAAGCAGACGATAATCGGGAAAGGAGAGAGCATCATGAGCCTCCCGCGGCCGATGGGATTCTTCTTTCTTGGCTTGCGGGGGCTGGAGGAGGAGGCTGCTGCAGCTACCATTTGTGCTCGGAGAGGGGCGGGGAAGAGGAAGTGAGTGAGAGAAAGAAGCAGCCAGCCTGCGTGTGATTGAGAGCATGTGTGTGAGTGAGAGAAACTGGTCAGAGAGCTGATGTATGTGTATATGTGAGAGACAATGAAAGTGACTGCTCAAGGAGATGACTGATGTGTATGTGAGAGTGTGAGACATTAGTCAGGGAGGTGACTGATGTGTGTGTGAGAGAGAAAAAGCATTGAAGTGAGAAATCTGGGTATGTGAGAAAGCATGGGCGTAAGAAGCCTGCTGTTGGGGGGGGGTGTGTGTGAAAGAAAGCATTGGAGTGGGAAGCCTGTGTGTGTGTGCATGCATGAGAGCGAGAGACTGGTTGGTAAGGTGATGGTGTGTGTGTGAGAGAAAGAGACTGGTGTGTGTGAATATGAGAGAGAGAATGTGATTCAGGGAATGAGAAGCCTGTGAAGTGGAGAGCGAGCATGGAAATGAGAGAGAGACTGGTGTGTGTATGTGTGTGTAACAGAGAGAAAGTGATTATGGGAATGAGAAGCCTGTGCATGTGAAGAGTGAGCATGGGAGTGAGAAACCTGGGTGTGTGTGTGAGACACAGCATGGGAGTGAGAAGCCTGTATATCTGAAAGAAGATGGGAGTGGGAAGCCTGTGTGTGTGTATGCATGAGAGAGATCAGGTGACTGGTGTGTGTTTGTGTGTGTGTGAGAGAGAAAGAAAGTGATTATGGGAATGAGAAGCCTGTGCATGTGGAGAGAACAAGCATGGGAGTGAGAGACTGGTGAGTGTGTGTGTGTGAGACAGAGAAAGTGATTATGAGAGTGAGAAGCTCGTATATGTAAGTAGAACACGGGAGTGGGAAGCCTGTGTGTGTGTATGGCATGAGAGAAACTGTTCAGGAAGGTGACTGGTGTGTGTGTCAAAGACTGTTTGGGAGATGATTGGTGTGTGAGAGACAGAAACTGGTCATGGGGGCATGACTGGTATGGTGTGTGTGTGTGAGAGACATGGGCATTAAGGAAGAGGACCATGAGTATAGAGCTTAGCCTCTACTGCTGCTTCTGGTGTGTGCTACAGCCTGCATGGAAGAGGAGTAGGAGAGCTGCTGGAGGGGGTAAGTAAAGGTGGCTTTTTAAATTTATTTTTCTTGATTGATTGCCATTTTAATTATTTAATATTATGTGATGTGTCTGCTTTTTTTTAAATATTTTATTGGTGTTTGGAGAATTTTTAATAGTTTTTAATAGTTTTTAATTGTTGGATGTTATTCTGTTCATAGCTGTTTTGAATCATTTATTCTGCTTATTAGTATAGTTTTACAATTATTTCTGTGTGGGGAGCTATAGCTGCTTGCTAGTTCTGTTTTCCTAATAAGAGGTGTATTGGTTTTTAGGGCCTGATTTAATATTTATAGTGTTGCCTTTTCATAGATAGGGTTGCTCCTGTTTGAGTGTATTCCATAATACAGGTGTAACTGTGTGCGGATTAGTTTATGTGCATTACTACAGATCCTGGGAGTATGTTAGGTCGGTTCTGTGTCTGTTACCGAGATGAGATATTTTACTAGCATGTAAGAGTTTTATCAGTCTTATTTGTTGTGTTTTCTCAAGAGGACATGCATTGGTGGTAAACTGCTGTCTTTTCATAAGTAGGGCTATTGAGCCTGGAAGTAGAAGGAGTTTGAGTTGCTGTTACTGAGATGACACCAGAACCAGAATATCTTTTTTGTAGGGTGATTTGTATGGGGAATGTCATAATTCTGCTTTACATCCATTATTGTGGGTCAGGGGGGTTCCCGTGGATGCAAACTGTACTTTTACATCTAACCCCGTGATGATCATGGGTCAGTGTGTCACTTGTGTGAGAACCATCTGTCAGGTGTGTCCCGACAGGAAAAAGGTTGAGAACCACTGCTCTAAGGAATCCATATAATTGCTTGTCCACCAGCTCCTTCAGGATTTGCCTGCAGAAAACAAGGTGGATCACATTAACTGTGCTTTCTGTGAGAAAGAAGGTGAACATTAAATACTGTTTCAAACAGTTTCAGGATTCAACAAGATCCAGTAGCAACATCAATCCATGATTGTTGAATCTTTTGTGAAAAGAGCTAAGAAGTCCAAAGCTCATTCCTCGGTATCTTCTGTGTGTGAATCATAGACAGACATAGGATGTTTATGGGAGAAAGTTCTTCTAAAACACGATGCTCAGCTCTCACATAACTTCTTCATAGTTTGGTTCTTGCTTTCTTACTTGTAGTACAAACATTTTCTGAGATTCTCCCTCCCGAAAAATAGAAACAATTTGTTTTCCTATTGAACAGTGGTGAAGACTGTGGGAACTATCTGGTACATTTGACCTACAATGTTTTTTGAATTGGCCTCAAGATCCCACAGCCTTTTATGGTTGTGGGCTTCAGTCTTCAGGGAAGATATCCAGGACTGGTTCTTAGATTTGCCATGCAGTGGAAAGAATCTCTTTGGAGATAAAGTTATAGAAGGATGGAATTAATAAAAGATCACTATTCAACTCTTCATTCATGCTCTCCATTGCTGCCTCCTGTACTCTCTACACTACAAGGAGGTATCCTTGAGAGTAGCAAAGAAAAGAGTTTCTTCGACAGAAAAGAAACTTTCCAGTATCCCTTTGTCCCTGCCTGCAGCAGGGTTTGAGGTCTCTTCCATACAAACTCAAAGATCAAAGCCCCACAGAGCAACCTAGTACTCAAGTGACCAAGCTCTTTTGGGAGAGTGAGGGAGAGATTTTATGAAAACAATGGCTCTTGGGTCTTCCAAATTAAAAAAGTTTACAGGTTTGAGAACCCCACTAAATTGCTCTCCAACGGTTTTTTTTTTTTTTCCCACTCTTTGCTATCGGGAATTGCCCCAAATAGAGCTCTTTCCCCATTTGTAGACCAGAGCTGTTGAACTTGTTCCACCCCAGGAAAGGAGGCTTGGATTTTACACCAATTTGTTTCCTGGTACCTAAGATGATTGGAGGATACTGTCTCACCTAAGGGCTTTGAGCTTTTTAAACAGACTATATCCTCCTTATTTATATTTATTAATATTTATATTCTGCCAATTCAGTTGTCATGGACTTGGTGGATTACATTGTTAGAAAAACATTTCCAAAAGTCAGGTAATCAAAAAAAAGAACAGGAAGAAGTACTCAAAGAAAAAGGGCTCACAAGATGGCATGTTATATCAATTCAGACTTTGACCGAATGTCTGCAGAAAAAAATGGACCTTAACTTGTTTACAAAAATTCAAGTAGCTTTCTCCTTGATGAAGTTAAAGGAAGTGCATTCCAGAGAGTAAGACTGCAACTGTGAATACTCTAGCATGAATCTCTGACAAACGAAGTGCTTGAACAGAATGACTGACTAAAAGAATGCAGCAAACCTGAAGGAGTATACTCTATGGTACAGATCTTAAATAATTTGGGGCAGTTCCCTATATATATATGTCTTGGTTATTTGCTGTCTATAATTAATTCCCTTTTCCTCCTTTCTCCCTGCCATTGAAGCAGAGAGCAATGATGGAATTGAGGTTTATTTGTTAAGAGTAGTAACCACCACACCAGCAAGTTACCCCCATGTACTCATTTCTTCATTTCTATCCTCTAGCCTTTAAGGATCCACAGCCCTTTTGAAATCTTTCACTGTTTTTGTCTTCACCACCTCCTCCGGAAGGGCATTCCAGGCATCCACCTCCCTCTCCATGAAGAAATATTTCCTGACATTGGTTCTGAGTCATCCTCCCTGGAGTTTCATTTTAGTTCCTTAATGATCAAGGTCACAATCTTAAATTGAACTCACCAGGCAGTGGGCAACCAGTGACAACTTGAAGAGAGATGATCCCAGAAAATCCAGTAATAAGAGTAGCAGTAACAATTTGAACCAGTTGAAAAGTACAAAAAAAAGAGGGAAGACCAAGGTAAATTAGAATTGCAATAAAAGAGACTGGAAAAAATGGAAGAAAAGTTATGGGGATACAATAGAGGCTTATCTCTATGCCGAAGATGCAAAGATCCATATTTAACTGCTTTGTAGCTGTACATAATTTCTGTACTCAGGGCCAGGCACACAAGAACACTTAGAATCAGTATATAGTATAAAGTCAGTTTTATTTGGCTTTTTTTTAAAAGTGTTCCTGGGAGATGCTGTATGTGGAGTGCCCTTTCTAAATAAACAGCATCTCAATGAATATAGGACATGCCCTGACTTTTATAGTTAAAACATACGGTATTGCCAAAACTTCCAGAATGGCGTGACTGCCCAAAGACTCATTTATTTATTTATTTATTTATTTATTTATTTATTTATTTAAATAATTTATATACCGGAGGTTCCTGTATAATATACATATCACCCCGGTTCACAAAGAACAGTAACTATCGCTACAAATAGCGGTTTACATAGAACAGAATAAAAAAGAAGTTTTACATTGAACAAAAACTAAGTAAACAAGTTTTTACATTGAAGTCAGCATGTGTAAATTTCTGATTGAAAAAAGGAAGAAAATAATAGATCTGAATAACTCGTTGTGGGCTTGAAAAGATACATTTACAAAGATACATTATGCTGTTGTCATGACAATCTATCATGTATAGGAAATGCTTGTGAGGATCACTCCCCCCAACTGAGAATTCTTCACCTGTCCATCCTCCCACCATAAAAGTTCCTTTATCAACATAGCTTTGATGGCCTTTGTTTCTGCTGATCTTCTCTTGATCCGCTGTGTTGTGTAAACAGATATCAAGTCTGGGTTCTGAATAGGAAATAGGCCTGAATTCCGTTTGCTGGCACCAGGACTTTAATTAAAACTGTAACTTTAAAAGAATCTTTTCACCTGGCTCCTGTCGTTGAGATAGGCCTCTGCAAGACAAAAGCTTGCATCCTGGCTTCATGCGAACCAAGCTTCCCTGTATTGTGGTGCAAATATTGTCATTGATGCCTTCCTGGCCTTTAATTATAGGCTTTGCAGAGCCACACGTTTCCCAACTCTTCTACATCCTTTGAATCTGTGATAGTCAGAAAGTCACTATATTTCAGCAGTTGTCAGTATGAATCAGCCCTCTGAGGATTCTGGGAATGGCTGAATAAGCCAAAATTATGAACCAGAGTTATGAATTATATCATAGCTCGGCAAGTTAGCCGGATAAACTTATCCAGCTAATTTAGCCTACATATTCAGTGGTGCGGCCATTCAGCTGAATATATCCAGCTATCATAAAATCAGTTGGCTATGTTTACCTGGCTAACTTTAGGACAGGTCTACTGGGAGACTGGCGTTAGCTGGATAAGTTATCTGGCTAGCTGAACGCCTCCCTGTTACGCTCCTTCTCCTCCCATCACTTAGCTGGATCAGTGCTGATCACGGCTGAATATTTAATAGGCGCCACTTAACTTGATTAGTTGTAACTTATCTGGCTAAGTGGCGCTGAATATCGGCCTCATAATTTTTTAAAGGCGGTTTCACCTCAGCTGTAATCTGAGCTTTCATTGGGGCTGATGCAATACTATGCACAGTGGCTAGCATATGGCTTAATACACGATTGGACGCACATTTTGGATGCGCCTCCATAACCCCCGAGGCAGTGCGGGATTAGCGTATCCAAAACATGCGTCCAAATCACAGAGTAGCTAATGGCGCTCATCACATACAAATTCCATGTAGATGAGGTTATTAGCTAATCCCTGCTTGGCCAATATGCCCATTGCAACATGGCACATTTAAGCCAGCCTAGGGCTGGCATAAAGTATGTCACACTCAAGGACACATAGAAAACAGGATTTTTCTTTTTTTTCAGTGATTCCTTCTAATAGTATTGTCACGATACTAAGTAGGAGGAACCAAAGAAAGCAGATTTAGGTAAAAAAAAAAAATCTGGACACCCAAGATACACAGTCCAGGCCATGTATCTTGTGCATATATGCCGATAGTTGGAGAAAACGGATGCTTGTAGATTGAGTGTCCATTTTCCCAACTCGCACTATCAGCCACCTCTCCTGTGCTTCCGATTCCTAGGAGGCACTAGGGATGCACGGTTTCCCTACAGCCTCCTTTTTAGCATGACCCTTAATTTAAATATTGCATCACACGCCCAGGAGAGGTGGCTGGCAAGTGATAGGAAAATGGACGCTTAACACTGAGCGCCCTTTTTCTGCGCACAAATATTGCATTGGCACCATTGAGAGTATCAAAGATTACACCAAGGTTCTAAAGTTCATGAAGGAGAGGTAGCAGAACATTGCCTAACACACTTGGATAAGATACTTGACTAATCAGTAGACTTATCTTTTTCAAATTAAGAATATATTTATTAGATGATATCCAAGTATTAAGTGCCTGAATGTAATGCGTGAAGGTGGATAAGGCTGATCCATAGTTGTGCTTCTTTTCCTTTTGGGCCTCCATCTCAGTCAGAATTGTGGCTTGGATCCTGGTACCATAAATCTTCGTTCACAACTTCCCACAAGCTTTTCTTTTCTTTTATATCCCCCATGATTCCCCTAAATGCATCTGGTATAGATATTGCAGTACCACAACAACTGGATGGATACAGCACAAAACAATCTGTTCCTTCTAATGAAAGTTATAACCATCTATTGTTGCCATCATAATAGGTACTCCCGGTATCGATATACCTTCTTTGCTTTCTGTTTAATCATAAGCCAATGTTCAAGTATTTTTTTATGCATATTGTCACTTATTTTGTCATGTCAAAACAGACTGTGACTTTCAATTTGCATAAACAAATTAAAAAGAACTTGAACATTGGCCTATGATTTAAAGAGAAGGCAAAGAAGGTATATTGATACTGGGAGTGCCTATTGTGATGGCCACAACAGATGGTTATAACTTGCATTAAAAGGAACAGATTGTTTTGTTTTATAGATATTGCAGTGACATTAGTTTGGCTGAACCCATGCACCAGGGTTCCTTCTAGAGTCCTATAATCATGGGCCCTTAAACAGGCCACCAAGTAACACTTTCAAGCAATGGCATGATTCCCTTCTTCTTGGTGGTTGTTAACATATATCCTCCACAGCATCTTCAGCTAAATCAAGAATTGAACCAAGAACCTTCCATATAACAACACTGAGCCACCTGGCTGGCCTGATTACGTTTCTTTTAAAGGCAAAGCTCAAGATAAATTTCCTAGGTACTGTTATTCCCCTTGCAAACAAAATAGACTGGTTATACTTTCTTATTTTATTTATCTATTTATCTGTTTATTTATTTAACAAAGTTGAAATTTAGCTTCATTCAAAAGTAGTGTCCGAAGCAGATTACAGAAGGTTATGTACATAATGAATCTGAAAGATACAAAATGCAGATATCAAACATATAAAACAATGGCATGCTGCTGCGGTGATTCTTTTATCATTCAAGCATCCATGATCTCAAATGCTTGGCAAAACAGATGGGTCTTCAGTGCTTTCGTAAAAGCTTTAGGGCAAGCAATTGTGTGGAGTGCTTCTGGCAATGAGTTCCACAAAAGAAGTCTAGCCACAGAGAAGGCTTTCTCTCTTCTGTGGTAGCAAGGTGCGCTGCTTTTGGCAAGGGGACTCTGAACGTAAAGAATACTTTTACTCACATAGAGACAGCCCAATAGTGATAGGAAATCATCTCCACTACCACATATTGCCTTTGTCCTGCAACGTGGGTTTTTGTGAAACGTCTGGCAGTCATTGCAGTATTTCTGTGCAGACACAGAGTTTGTGCATTTTCCTACTTGGGCAATTGATTGGTGAGGAGCAAATGTTTGACTAATATGAGCAAATCTCTGTACTACATTTACGGGTGCTGAAGTGACTAGGATTCATCATAGATTACACAAAATCCCATAACTTCAGTTGTTCATCAAGCCTTTGCTAAACCTTGTTTGGTTGAAGGCCTATCTTCTCACCAGCAGGTTCAATAAATTAATGTCTGTGGTAAGAGGGGTATTGCAGAGTCAGCTAAGGACATACTGAGAATAAGTTACATGAATTCAGCACTTCATGTCTGGGCTGGCCCAATAGCTCAGTGGCAGCACTCGGTGAGCAATGTGTGCTACCATGTAGAGGGTCCTGGGTTTGTTTCCCAGATCAGTTCTTTTGCACCCTGGGTCATTTGATATTGGGGATGCTGCAAAGACAGCATTCATAGCCCCTGGAGGGATGCAGAGTGAGTCATGGTGACACTCATTGGTCAGGTTACAGGGTTCTAGAAAAAGTCTCAGTAACAAAAGGCATACATCTGTGTCACTGGACAGCTCAGAGACACTCTGACTTGTATTGGGCAGTGGTGTGGCAGAACCAAAGAATATTACTTTATTCCAGCATAAGTCTCTAGCCCTGGATGTTGAGAGAAAATTACTGTGGATTTTCTGATGTGGTATCTCGGGTCATCCTGGCATTGTATGAAAGAATCCACCAGGAAATTTTATGGATTTGAATGGAAGGTGGGTTTCCATTTGGTAAGAAACCAAGGCTCTAGATTTCTTCTGTTCTAAACAAAAACTGCCAAAATATTTTCTACATCTTTCAGAGTATGGCCTCCAAAACCAGTTTTTCGGATTCACCTAGTCAAGTGCAATTGGCACCAATCACTAGTATGTAGAAGGAAAAATGTCATCTCTGTACAACCTTTGGCTAGATTTAGTCATGTGATATGGGGCGTCTTAAGTTCTTTGTAGGCCCTGCTTTTCTGGCCAAACCCATCATCATTTTTACCAAGAAACCTTTTTGTGGGGTCGCCTCAAACTCGTGCTTTTGCGAAGAAGGCAAACCCAGTAAACTGTTTGATCACTGAACTCCTGGACAGACCCATGTCTTTGACAAGACAATATACTTGACAATTAAGTTGTTCGGGATGGGCCCAGACACTCAGTCATGCTGAATCAAGAATCCATGCATTTGGTTGTAGCCCCTACAATACTCAGCCCAGACAGTAGGGGCTTTAGATCCCCGCAAGATGTTTATGGTGGTTAGAGTACAACCTTCCACAGATGGTCTGGGATGATACTAAGATCCGCAACAGAGTGGACATGCCAGAAGGAGTAGAGGGAATGAAATGTGATTTAAGAAAGCTTGAACAGTAATCAAAGATATGGCAGCTGGGATTCAATATAATACAAACCAAAGGGGATGCTCTATGTGCTTGACAAAACTCTGATGTCCACTCCCCTCACCTGGGGTTTAAACCACTGAATGGTTTAATCCCATAGGGCCAGGTGCTGTTTTTACTTTATTGAAAATCTTTGCAAACTATACTATGAAACCCTTTTAAAATGAGCTCTTGTGTTTCTTTTAATTTCAGTACGATATATTTTTTCATTCTATATATTATAAAACCCTCAATGCCCCATGGATACTGTCAGTGTCAACTCTCCTTTAGTTTGCTCTACTCGTATTGAACTTATCTTATTTTTGCCCGACGGCACAAAGGCTCAAAGGTTGACAGACTTCTTTCTTGAGTGAAGCTACACGCCCACCCGACACTGCCAGTGTTTCGAAGCCAGTGCGGCTGCTGCAGGGGCTGGAGAGCTAGCTGCTAAAGAACCAAACAAAATAGAATTTGTTAACATTACTGAATCCAGAGTTTAGTCTCAAAAGTTAAAAACTTACTTCGCTGCATTGCCAGTTTCTCTTGCCGCTTGGAACATGTCGGATGTCGTCCATAATGCCTTGCTGCATTTTTAAATGAGATTGGGACCAATCACCCCCTTCCACAGGAGAAGACCTGCCTCTTTAATGGTTTCTGCCATAATGTATCCAGTCTTGGTATGTGCGGGAACGCGGCTCAATCTAGTCCCCTGTCACATCTGAATGCCATGTCTCGGTTATCTAGGTTTTCTACCGCATCCAAGTTTGATGATTGTTGCTTCCTCAGCCGACTGACCCGGGTGTGCTGCAGTCTTCAACTAGGTCGGGTTCTTTCTCTAACTAATCTCTGCTATTCAATTGACAGGTTCCCTTAGTTATTACAGCTATAGAAATGCAATAGTAACGATGTCCGCTTCTGCTATTGTGTCTTAATCCGAACATATCAGCATTCCTCCTCTATCACGATGTAACTATATGCTGTATTCTAATAGAACACTGATTAATCAATGTCTTTATTCAGTCCTTTAGGTACCACTGTGTCCCAATTGAAAATAAAATGCTGTTCCAGCTGGAGAATTTTCAGATTGTGATCTCCCCCTCTAATCGAGTGTGGGAGGTGTATAAGGGCTGCTGCTCTCAGATCCTCCGCTCTGTGTGCTGCTGTGAACTAGTGCTCAACTAAAGACGACCCCTCCTTAAAAGTTCTAATACAACTCAGGTGTTCTTGGATGCGAACTTTAAATGTCCGTGTGGTCTTCCCGATGTATACCAAATGCAGGGATACCATACAGCATAGATGATACTTTCTGAAATTCACATCAGCCGCTGATGAAAATAAAACCTGCGACATCCTTCTAACTGAAGTGATCGACCTTGATGTATAAAAAGGCATATATTGCATTTGCCGCATTTCTCATGGCCATAGTGTGCTGGATTATCATCCAACTTCCTGGGGTCTGCCAAGTTAGAATGGACCATCATATCTCTCAGGTTCCTTGCTCTTTTGAAAGCGAAAATCGGCAACTCTTGAAAGATGGGATTACCTGTAATACATGCTAGTGCTTTTTAATGCTAGCCTTCAACCACCATATGTAGGAAGTGTAGGGTAAAATACACAAGATCTTTGGTTCTGTGTGTGGGGTTGCTCTCATTAGTAAGAGGTCTCTGTTGGCCCACCTGACCCTTTTGAAAGCTTTCATGATAATCCTCAATGGATATCCCTCTGCAAAAACTGTAATTTCATTTATTCAGCTTTAACTAGGAATTCCTCCAGTATCGAACATAGACATTGAAGACGCAGGAAGTGGCCAACCGGTAACTTATCACGTAGGTATTTTGGTTACGGTCAGATGTTTTGCGGAAGATGGAAAATGCACACCCTTCATCACCAAGAGAAATATTTATATCCAAAAAGGGTATGCTATCATGACTATAATTGAAAGAAAATGGAAGACGTGAATTGCTCTGATTTAACCAGGTCATAAAGTTTTGCAGGATCTCCTCTGGACCATGCCAAATCATGAAAACGTTGTCTATGTAACGCTTCCATAGAAACATGTGGCTTTTAAAAGGACACTCTGGTAGCCATTTCTCTTCGAACGCAGCCATGTACAAGTTAGCTTGTATTGTTTTTGTGGTAGCTGGGATTCAGTGCCAAGAAGTGCAGAGTCATGCTGCTGGGGTGTGGTAATCCAAAAAAGAGTTGTATGTGATTGGGGGGAAAGACTTGTGCATGGACCAAGACAGGTAGTTTCTAGCGATCTGAAGATGGCGAAGCATTATGACAAAGCTATAGTTAAAGCCAGAAGAATGCTGGGCTGCATAGAGACAGAAAGTCACCTACTGGCCGCAACAATAATTGTTTTTGTTTGGAAGGCACACACAGCTGGCCAGGCACAAGGTCAGATGTCTGATTCTGTTTCGATTGCTCAGTATGCTATGCTTTGTCTGCTATGCTCATTCATTGCTGGTCCCCTCCCCCGTATCAACCAGGACCTTCAGCCTCTGCAGGAAAGACATGGATTCACCCGCTATAGGAGAGCACTACAAAGGCACCATGTGGACAGTCCCAGACCACAAGCAAGGCACACAGACAATCTAAATGCTGACCTGATCAAAGAGGGGAGGGCACCTTGGGGACTTGGTATTTAAAGGCCCTCTGGCATCATCAGGATATAACAGTCTCCCTCCTCCTAAGGGATGTCGCCTCTTGGCTTGCTGCCACCACTGGAGAGAGGAAGGAGGGGAGGGGTGACCGGCCACATTCAAATTGATTTCCCTGCCAGCAATGAAGCAAGGCAGGGCCAGACGTGAGCTCTGGCCATTTAATGGGCCCACACATGAAGGACCTGACTATGTATACCCTAGAGGAAAGGAGAGCCGGGGAGATATGATACAAACTTTTAAATACCTTAAAGGTATTAATGATGCTCAAACATCAGACTTTTTTTCCGGTGGAAAACAAGTTGTAGAACTAAGGGTCATAATATGAAACTCCAAGGAAGTAGGCTCAGAAACAGTGTCTTCATGGAAAGAGTGGCGGTTGTATGGCATGCTCTCCTGGAAGAGGTAGTAAAAGTTAATGAAATTCAAAAGAACGTAGGATAAACATAGGGGATCCCTTGTGGCTAAAGGAAGGAAATGAAGAAATGGGGTGACCTGTGTTAATTGGGATGACCTGCATGGAGTTGCAATTACTACCTTAAAAAGAGAAAAGCTTGCTGGACAGACTGGATGGACCACTTGGGTCTTTTTCTGCCATCATTTACTAAGTTACTATGGTTTCTTTGACCCAAATAGTTCTGGTATCATTTTGTTGCTAAATGCAGAATCTCTATTTGTATAGCAGATTGTATTTCCTTCTGTTATGCTCAGGCAGATCTGATTTTTAGAAGGGCATGTCAAGCATCACTGGCCCTTTTATGATGATTCTTCATTGATGTTTTGCAGGGCTGAGACATGTTCAGTCTACACATTTCAATGCCATTACTGTGTAATTGTTGACTCCCGATGTGATCACAAGTTTGGTTAGTTGGTCCTTCTGGGTTCTTAAGGCATAGGTTCCACATTCACCCCCCCAAGGCTCATTATATTTATTGAAGGTTGTCTTTCAAAAAAAAAAAAAAAAAGCTATATGGTTTTTATCTAACAAAAAAAGTTCTCTGTGGCTTGGTGATTGTTATCCCCTTTTTTGTTGAAAGGCAACCCTTAGCAAGAGATTCCCACTTATATGGATGATTTAAACTACTTTACCTTGCAGGAAGGAAAGTCGTTTACTTGTAACAGGTGTTTTGTGAGCACAGCAGCATAATCAAGCATGCCATCCTTTCTTCCCTTATGGAGTTGTCAAAATCTACCTATATATAAAAGGCTTGTGTCTGTGGCCACTAGGTGGCGCCCTGAACAGTGGAAGGTGCACAGTGCAATGGCAATATATGTCTGCAAAGCCCTGAAACAGGCACAGCCACACACAGGTTCCCATACATGCACACAAACACATACACACAGGCTCCCCCAGATATACACACTGTTATAGTCCAGAGAAACCAAGCAACAATGGGCACTTTTCGCTAGTATTCTATAATGTAGACTTGAGGAAGCTTTTTCATTTCATTTTATTTCAACCCTGCAGGCCTTGTGTGATGAAATATAATTGAGATGACATGATTCTCTGGATCAGTTTCATTGATGTTGCTGTTTGGTTTCTTAAAATAGGCCCTTCTGGTAAAGAGGCTAGAAAATATTAGCCTGTTCCCTTTTGTAAACCATAGTATGACATTTGTGAGGTATTTTTTTTTTTTAAAGGGTTTTTTTTTCTGTTTCATTTAGGCAGAATATCACAGAATAGTGCATTTTCCATCTAAGAGGATTCCTCTAGAGAGACCTGAGGAAGGAGACCACCATAGATATGAAGATTACAGAGAGTATGAGGAGAGCCACTGTTTTGAGCATGACCGGAGGAGTGGCCCACCATTCAGAGGGGTATGTGCCTTTTGTTGTTCCTAGAATCATGAATTTCTTGTTTAGTATTAGGGTTAATGGTAATTTGGATAACTTTTCATGTCTATGCCATTAAGTGACTCACCTTCCAAATTGATTGCAGCATTTCCATTGCCACTCAAGTAATGAATTTGGGAGAGAAGGTAATGCTGCCCTGTGAATGGTCACTGACTCTTGGAGTGGGATGGGAGGGTATTGCAGTCCTATGTATGGGAAACTGACTCTTGGTGGGGGAAGTAATGAAGCCCGGAATAGGAAATGTCATATTAATCAAATTAACTTAGGGAATAGCCACTGCTATTAATTGCATCAGTAACATGGGATCTTCTTAGTGTTTGGGTAATTGCCAGGTTCTTTTGGCCTGGTTTGGCCTCTGTTGGAAACAGGATGCTGGGCTTGATGGACCCTTGGTCTGACCCAGCATGGCAATTTCTTATGTTCTTATGTTCGTATGTCTTGCTAGAATCTGATATGTCCCTGCATGCGCAAGTCAAGGTGGTAATAAAGGTGACATTTTTTTTTAAACTACGTAAGCTGCACAGGCTTAAACCTCTGAACCCTGAGGATATTTGGATAGTCTTTCAAGTACTAGTCCTCACATCCTTCGATTATTGTAACTCCATATATATTGGGATACCAGTGTATAACCTCAGGGCTTTACAGATGGTACAGCACATTGCCACATTAGTTGTGACTAATACTAGTCTTAGGGAGCATATTAATCCTGTCCTTTGATTGCATCCCTAGTTATCCATATTTTGGAGAATTAAATACAAGGTTGCAATGCTAATTCACAAACAGGTACAATGTGTCTTTCAGGATTTGCACCATATTACAGATTTATAATCCAACACAAGCATTAAGATCTGTTTAGTCAACCTGCATGAAGTGCCATCTGCACGACTAGTCAGTCAGAGATCATGCATTCTTTGTAGCTGGCCCTATCTTTTGGAACACTTTGCCCAGAAAGCTTAAGTCCTATGACATGCACACAAACATTTAAAAAGCAGTTAAAGGCATTTTTGTTCAGGTAGGCTTTGATCTTGAGTATTAAGGTATTAAGGTATTGCTTTCTTTAAACTGATTCTACTGCCAAAGTTTGAGCATGTGTTGTTTAATCAGGTATGTTTGTTTTCAGGTGTTGCTTGTTTCACATTTTGAGTTTATATTATACCTTCTTATGTCTGTTCTGATGTACCCCGCCTTCAGCTGTGGATAAGTGTGGGAAATAAATATTTAAAATAATAAATAATTATTCTCTGAGGACAAGCAGGATGGTAGTGACATCATCTGATGGAGCCCTGATGTCGAAAACTTTCAGTCTCTTCCTTTCCACAGAGCTGTAAATCTTATGGTGTGATTGAGTTCACTGTGGCTGTTTTAGCCTTGTGGAAAACATTTTTGTTTACGTTTTTGCGTTTTTTCCCCTTTGATTCCGTCACCGGGTCCCTCTCAGTGCCTTCCAGTAGAGTTTCTAGCCAGGGTTTTCGGCGTTTTGGGTAAGTTTCCTTTCGTGGTCGATTTCCCCCCGTGGTGGTGGTGGTCCTTAGTGCCGGCCAGCCATCGACGCCTGCCATCATCACTTTCGACTTTATGACCCTTTTGTTTTGCCTTGTCATGGCCACGTCTGGTTTTTCGCTGATGCCTCTTGTGCCCAAGGACCATATCTATCACTGATCCTCATTAGGTGTGTATCCTCTGCCTGGGGGCATCGCATGATGACCGGGGTTGCTGCTGATGCGCCCAGATGACCCTGAAGGGACGACAGCTTTGACTCGACCAGATGGATCAGCTGTTCGGGTTGAGGAAGACTGAGCCATCGGCATAGGCATCGAGGAACCTTGCAGCCACACTGATGGACACTACACCATCGACATCAGTGGGACCATCTGTTCTGTCGATGCCATTGGCAGATGGGGCACCAGAGACCTACCACTGTCTATTTCCTCTGGGGTAAGGATGCTGGGTTCATTGTCTTCAACTTTGGCACTGGGGAAAGATTGGGCCAAGCATCAAGGGAAGCTTAAAAAGGATTGGCACCAGTCTCCGTCAATGCAAGGTTCTGGGCACAAGGATGCCCCTGAAGCGACCCTGTGGCGAGGAGAGCCCATCCTCTATAGGTGCCCGGGGTCCTCTATGATCTCCACAGGTCCTGATGCCAGTCGCTGATCCCCCTTACGGGTCTGAAGAAGATATGGCCACCCCTCCTTCCTCCCAGTTGGGATGGCATCGCAAACTTTTGAGGAGGATCTGGAGCGCCGAATCCAGCTGGCGGTGGAGCGGGCACTGCTGGGTTTTGGTCCTGTGGCACTGACAGCACCGGACCCGGTGCCGCCCGTCCTCGTATCACTTCTAGAGAAGCTCCATCTGCTCATTGGTGCATTACTAACACAATTGGTGCCGGTTCCCGGGGCATCGAGTCCTCCCCCTACCAATGATTGTTGCTGGTTCCTCCAAGGAGGAAGCTCCACAGAGGCCTGCAGAGAAGCAACGGCCTGTAGCCCTGCCCATCCAGTTCTACCAGTGCCTACATCTCTGGACGAAGGCCGAGCACCTAGGGCCCCATCCCCTATAGCATACAGTGAGGATGTGGGTGCCTATGACCCCTGGGGGGATGATCCAATGGAGTCCACCAAGGACTCTGATGGTCTCCCATCAGACCCTTCTCCTCCAGATGAACGAAGGAAGTACCCTGAGGACTTCACCTTTGCAGGGTTTGTGAGGGTGATGGCGGAGGCTGTCCCATTTCAACTTTTGACAGAAGAGGATGCCAGGCACAAAATGATTGAGATCTTCCAGTTTGTGGAGCTTCCTAAGGAGATCGTGGTGGTCCCAGTACATGTGATCTTTAAGGAGTTGCTGCAGTGGATAAGGGAACACCCTCTCACAGTGTCTCCTTTTAACAAGAAAGCGGACGGTGTCTACCTCGTCCAGAAAGCTGCCGGATTCGATAAGCAACAGCTGATTCACCAGTTGGTGGTGGTCAAGTCCGCTCAAGAGGGCCAAGCACTCTCTGATCCATTCATCTGCGCCCCTGAGGAAGAACCGCAGAGCGCTGGATGCTCTTGGGAGGAAGGTGGTCTAAGGCGCCATGCTTATTGCCCACATCGCTACCTAAGAGCTCTACATGAGCCAGTACTCTCTGGACATCTGGAAGCAGGTGCAGGAGGTGGCTGAGCAACTGCCTCAACAGCAGCAAGACATCCTCATGTCGCTCGTGCAGAAGGGTCTGGTGTGTGGAAAACACGAGGTCCGTGTGACCTTCGATGTTCTTGAAATGGCATTGAGAGTCTCTGCAGTGAGAATAGTCGCCCGCAAAATGGCATGGCTGCAGGCCTTGGATCTCTGACCAGAGGTTCAGGAATGACTCTCTGACGTGCCGTGTACTGGAGAGAATATCTTCCGAGATAGAGTGAGGAATGCTGTGGCCCAACTTCGGGTCCGCCATGAGACCCTCCAACAATTCTTCACCAGTACTCTGGACCCATCCTCCTCATTCCAGTAGGTTGTCGAGACCTAAACAATGGTCTGTAAGCACTGTGAGGCATGTTGATGCCATGCATTGAAGCTACTGGCACAGTTAGTATCACTGAAGTTGTTCCCTTAAGAGAGAGTCCCTCTCGCCTTCATAACTTAAGAGTTCCCATTAGTAGTCCCAGTGCCTAGATGCAGTCCCCACCATTCCTCTCTGTGGCGAAATCTAGCTAGTTGGAGGAGGGTGTTGGGAGATACCCGATGTTTTACCATTGGAGGCAACAAAATATGAATCTCGGCCTCGGTGGGACCCAGACTGTAAAAGATGGATACTGTCATGTCTTTTTCAACAAAAGACACCCTTTCTCAGCAGAAAGAAACAAGATGAGAACTTTGACATGCCTAAACAATGCTACTCTGTTATCGGATCAGCTCTTGATTTAAGCTCTTAAATAAAAAAAAAAAAAAAAGTAAGCAGCCTCTGGACAACCAGTGCAAAGAGGAGAAAAACAGTGTAATCCCTAAGAGAGTCTGTCCAAGAATAGTTCATTGGGGAGGGGCACTGATCCCTCCATCGTGGATGAAGGGGGAGCATCTAAAAGGAAGAAAATTGCTGATGTGGCAAGACAGCGCAGGTCAAGATGGAATGGGATACATTCCAGAGTCACCCCCCAGGGAAAAGGGGGAAGGCAGCGATCTGAAATGCAGAGACGACACCATCCGGCTGCTGCATGACTATGCATGAACTTTATGCATAATCATCAGCTGACTATTATAAGAAAGGACTAACAAGAACAAAAGGAGGACCTGAGGACGTGGAGGATCCATCCTGCCCTCCCTGTATCAAGAAGGTAGAGGGCTGGGAGTGACTGGACAGAGGAAAGCTCTACTTGATACCTGACTGCCTGACACGAAGCCGGAGATAACCCCTGAGCTGAAAGACACCTCTTCAGTCCAGTCAGTGCCAGGACCATGGAAGCAAGCACTTTCCCTCAAGATGGTTAACATCCTCATAGTGTGGGCTGCTTGATATGCTCTCAGTTAGTGCCACTCGCCTCACAACGACAAGAGAATCCACTTTTACTGTAACAGCGCCTTTTCTTTGGAATACTCTACCAATAGAGCTTAGAATGAGTGACTGTTTAAAGAAGTTCAGATTTTTTCTAAAAAGGTTTTTGCTAAAAAAGGTTTTTGGGTAGGGGCATTTGCAGTGTCTCCTCTCGTGCTATAAGTCAGCAATTCTTGCGTCCCTCATATGCTTTCAATGAACTATGCCTCCCGAAGTGGTATATCTAGTGAATGTCCACATTTTTTATTGATTATGTATTGTTTCTAATTTTTTTGTATTTGTTATTTTATGTGAATGTTTTATTTTGTACATCGCTTAGGCCTCAAGTGTTAAGCGATAAATACATTTTAATAAATGAAAATAAATGAAATGAATGGTCTCAGAGATCTCCAGCCAGAGACTGCTCTAAAGGTAAAAAGGGAATCTCCCAAAATTGGGTGGGGCTAGCCAGTTAGTTATCTGTATTAGTATTTTAATCAAGCAAAGATTTATAGCATGTTTAAAGCCACTAATGTTGTAGATATTTCTTTAGTGTAAACTAATGTTCAGTAGCCAGGATATTCAAGATATGTTCTGTTTATTTTCTTCTTAATGCTAATCCTGCAAAGTCAGACAAATAAAAGTCTAATTCTGTGGATAAAACACTTGTTTGTTTTCCCCTGAATTATTCGTATTGCATAGATATAGGAGTTAATAGAGAGAATTATTTGTATCACTGGTGGCCCCAATAGGAATGAGGGAGAGGGACTCAAGGTGTACAGTAGCAGACAGGTTCCCAAACCCCTAATATTGTGCCCAAGGGAGCATGGGACACTCTCATCTGGCGCATGCTTTGGTAATATTCCCCTCTTAAGAATACTGAAGATCCTGCTCTGATCGACTTCATCATCATTGGGGTTGTGAGTTTGTGTCCTTTACCTCTTGGTTCTGAGGAAGGGTCTATGGGGAATCGCTCAGACTCTCTACCTATTTCTCGAGAGCATTCTTCGCAGCCAGAAGACCTCTTGTACTCAATTCTTGGACAAGACAGATAAGGCGGAAGAAGTCAATTTCCATAAGAAGAAGGAACAACGCTCCAAGTTCTTTGGGTTTTTCTGGATTCTGGAAACTGAGTCTGAACATGCAGCAATCACCGTTTGCTCAATCCTGTAGGGTTTAGAAATGAGAATATGGGAGACTCCAGCATCGTGCCTCCCAGTAGCCAGAAAACTGGTTCTGAAATAGAGTACAAAATCCCTAGGGTTTGGAGTAGTTTAGCTACTGCATCAGTCAGTGATGGTGGAGTTAGTGTTAAAATGAGCTGAGAAAGCTAGATTCTTCTCCAGCCATCATAGGTGGTGATTCAGTTATTAGGAATATAGATAGCTGGGTGGCTGGCAGGCGTGAGGATCGCCTAGTAACATGTCTGCATGATGTAAAGGTGGCAGACTTTACGCGACACCTAGATAGGATGTTAGACATTGCTGTGGAGGAGCCGGCTGTCATGGTACATGTGGGCACTAATGACATAGGTAGTGGGAGGGAGGTTCTGGAAGCCAAATTTAGGCTGTTAAGTAGAAAGCTGAAATTCTGAACCTCCAGGGTAGCATTCTCTGAAATACTCCCTGTTTCATGAGCAGGTCCCCAGAGGCAGGCAGAACTCTGGAGTCTCACTGTGTGGATGAAAAGATGGTTCAAGGAAGAGGAATTCAGTTTTGTTAGGAACTGGGGAACCTTTTGGGGAAGGGGGAGTCTCTTCCGAAGGGATGGGCTCCACCATAACCAGGGTGGAACCAGGCTGTTGGCACTAACCTTTAAAAAAGAGCAGCTTTTAAACTAGAACAAAGGGGAAAGCCGACAATCGCCCAGCAGGGCCTGTTCAGAGGGAGGTATCTTCGAAAGATACTAATGAAGCATTAGAATTAGAGCATCCCAACAGAGAGGTTCCAATAATAAGAAAAGTAGTCCATGTGCCTATAAGTAAAGAATCATCTGAGCTAAAAGATTCCAAATGATTCCTGTCAACTGAAAAGCAGAATGTTAATACAAACAGAAAACTACACTTTGAAATGTTTGTAGGATTAAATGGTTTGTTTTCACAGTAGAAAAAGGTAATTAGTGGAGTTCATCAGGGTTCTGTACTTGGACCAGTGCTTTTTAATATATTTATAAATGATCTGGAAAGGAGTATGATAAGTGAGGTGATCAAATTTGCAGGTGACACAAAATTATGCAGAGTAGTTAAATCTCAAGTGGATTGTGATAAATTGCAGGAGGACCTTGTGAGAATGGAATTTTGGGCGCGAGGTGAATATCCTTTGCTTGGTTGCATCGCATGACGTCCGGGGATGTTGTTTTTGTGACAGGATGACCCCCAAAATCTGGCATGCCTGCCTAGATAAAATGGAGAAGCAGTTCAGATCCAAAAAGTCTGAACCGTCAACACCAGTGTTGGGAGCATTGATGCCAAAAGGACATGGGGAGAAGATGGACACTGATCCCTCTGTGTCCACCCCTCCACCGGGGCTTCCGATGAAGAGGGGTGCCGGGGATCTGACATTGTCTGTCTGTCTCCTCTCACTCGAGGACTTCAGTTCATCTCCTTTATCCTCGGCACTGGGGAAAGACCCGCCGAGCACCGTGAGAAGACCTGGAAGCATCACCACTGATCTCTGTCCTCACACGGTACCAGGCTCGGGTTGGCACAGGCATCTGTTGTGATGCCCCCAAAGTGACCCTGCAGCGAGGAGGTATCACCCTCCATCGAGGCTGGGGATCCAATGCATTCCCCACTGATTTCGGTGCTGGGTACCAGTTCCCCTTGGGTTCCGAGGGAAATCTGGGTTACGTCTCCTCCTTCTCAGGCTGTCCTGTCCTCGACAGCTTTCGAGGAGGAGCTTGAGTGTAGGGTGCAGTTGGCGGATGGTCGAGCCCCGCAAGGCATCAAGCCGCTGGCTCCTCAAGTGCCTCCACCGGTGCCAGAGCTTCAGCTGTCTATGTTGGTACCACTCCTGGAGCATCTTGACGTTCTTCTTGGCGTCCTGATGCAGCCGATTCTAGTGGCCAGGGTGCTGTCGATGCCCCAGCGGCCACTGGTGACTCCTCCTCCCAGCTCCATCCCTATAGTGGGATCCTCTGAGGAGGAGGGGCCTTCAAGGCTGGTGGGGCTGTTGAGGCCTTCGGTTCCACAGTCCAGGTCCTTCGGGGCTCTTGATGCCATTGGTGCCCTCAGTGCCCAAGCTGTTGGGCTTGGAAAGGCCTCCCCCATGGGCGCACCCGGGTGATCTTAGTGATGATGATGATGCCTCTTATGACCAGTGGGGAGATGATACCTCTTGAGTCTTCCTCTGATGACTCCGATGACTTTATCTCGGATCCTTCTTCTCCTGAGGAGCGGTGCTGGTCTCCACCTGAGGACTTGACTTTTGCTGAGTTTGTGTGGGCTATGGATGAGGCTATTCCATTCCAGCTTTTGACAGAGGAGGACATCAGACATAAGATACTGGAAGTTCTCCAGTTTGTAGACGTTCCTAAGGAGGTGGTGGCAGTTCCTGTTCACAAGATCTTCAGGGAGTTGCTCTGGTCAACAGGAAGGTCAATGTGCTGAACTTGATCCAGCAGCCTACGGGATTTGAGAAGTGTCAGCTCCCACACCAGTCAGTCATGTTGGAGTCAGCTCTTAAAAGGGCTAAGTGGTCTTGCACCCACGCCTCTGCCCCTCCAAGGCGGGGGCATAGAGCGCTGGATGTATTGGGGAGGAAGGTGTTTCAGGGCATGATGCTGATTGCCTGGATCGCCTCCTACCAGCTGTATGACACAGTATTCTCAATCTCTGGCAGCAAGTCTAGGAACTGTCTGAGCCTCTGCCCTATCATCAGCAGGATGCCTTTGCGGTGGTCATCCAGCAAGGTCTGGAATGTGGTAAGCATGAGGTACGTTCCACCTATGATGTGTTTGAGATGGCGGCGACGGTGGCAGCCATGGGAATGGGTGCCCGCAGAATGGCTTAGGGCCTCAGACGTCTTCCCCAAAGTGCAGGAAAGGCTCGCTGACCTACCCTGTATTGGCAAAAACCTTTTCGTTGATAAAGTGAGAGATGATGTGGCTCAGTTGAAGGATCATCATGAGACCCTGCAGCACCTTTTGGCCAGTGCATCAGACCCGCCATCCTCGGCCAGGAAATCCTTGTGTCAGGGCCCGAGAAGGTCCTTTTACCACCAGAGAAGGTAATATTCTCTCGCTTCTCACATCCGAGCTTAGCAGGTGGGACCTAGGGGCGTGCTAGGCAGCAGTGGACCCCAAATCCCAGCTGCCGCCTCAGTCAGGCCCCGATACGGGGTTTTGACTGGCTACGAGGGGGCATAAGCCAACTACCAGTACCCTCAAAGCAGAACCTTCCGGTTGGGGGCCGACCAGTTCTTTTGGGACCATCGGACCATAGAGTTTTATCTATTATGTGCCGGGAGTACTAGCTGAATGTTTTGGGTGTCCCTCCGGACTCTCCCCCATGCCCCTCGTGGGGGTCTATCCTCACATCAGGAAATACTGTTGTTGGAACTCGCTGCCCTCATAAAAGCCAGGGCTAACGAGCCCATTCTGCTGAGTCAGCAGGGGCAGGGGTTCTACTCTATTTCATGATTCCAAAGAGAACAGGGGGACTTTGTCCCGTCTTGGACTTGAGAGCCTTGAACAAGTTTTTAAAAAGAAAAGTTCAAGATGGTTCTGGGCACTCTGATTCCCCTCCTACAAAGGGGTGGATTGGCTTTGCTTCCTCAATCTCAAAAATGCCTACACCCACCTTGGATCTTCCATGGGCACAAGAAGCACCTGCGGTTTGTGGTGGATGAGCGAAATTTTCAGAACAGAGTGTTGCCATTCGGCCTGGCCTCGGCCCCACACATCTTCACCAAGTGCCTGGGCTGTGGTGGGTGTGTACCTTTGCAGGTTGGGACACATGTCTTCCCCTACCTGGATGATTGGCTTGTCAAGAGCCCCTCCCAGGAAGGAGCGGTGCACTCACTACGCTTGACCGTTTGGGTGTTAGAGTCCTTGGGGTTTATTATCCCATCTCAATCCATTGCCTCAGCTGGACTTCATCGGTGCTAGATTGGACACTGCTCAGGTTCGAGCGTATCTTCCCCGAGATCATGCGCTCATGTTGGCGACTTTGGCAGGTGTGGTCCATCAGAGCCGGTTAAGTTTGGTGCATCTCAGGCTGCAACTATTAGGGCACATGGCTGTGTCCGTCCATGTCACCCTCTTAGCTCACTTACACATGCGCAGATCTCAGTGGACCTTGCAGTCCCGGTGGCAGCAGGCTGCCCAGGACCTCCACGCCCGCATCCATATTACTCCACCTCTCCGGAATTCCTTGGGAGAGTCTGACCAACTTGGAACAGGCAGTGCCCTTTCAAGTTCCCCCTGTCCAAATTGTATTAACTTTGGATGCGTCCATGTCGAAGGGCTCCACACCCCAGGGTTTGTGGACCACCCAGGAGACACATTGCCAGATCAACTTCCTGGAACTTTGTGCGATCCGGTATGAGCTCTGGGTGTTCAGAGATCGGCTGGTCCACAAAGTGATTCTGATCCAGACCGCCAACCAGCTGGCAATGTGGTACATAAACAAGCAGGGAGGTATGGGGTCATTCCTCCTGTGCCAAGAAGCCATTCAGATCTGGCCTTGGGCTCTGTCGCAGGGTATGGTGCTTCGCGCCATGTACCTGGCCAGGATGGAGAATGTGGTGGCGGACAGGCTGAGACGCGCCTTCCAACCCCATGAGTGGTCGCTGAAACATGAGGTGGCGATTGGATCTTCTGTCACTGAGGAACTCTGGACATGGATCTTTTTGTATCCACCTGCAACAGGAAGGTGGATCAGTCCTGCTCCCTGTACAGAGTGGACGGCAGACCAGCCTCAGATGCCTTTGCCTGCCATTGGGGCAAGGGCCTTCTGTATGTGTACCTTCTGCTTCTGCTGGTGTTGAAGACTTTCCTGAAAATTCAACAGGACAAGGGAACTATGATCCTCATAGCTCCACACTGGCCATGGCTGGTCTGGTTTCTGCTCTTACAGGACCTCTCCATCTGAGAGCTGATCAGTCTGGGGACCTCCGCAGACCTCATCATGCTGTCCTGCCCTGTCCCTGACAGCCTGGATGTTGAGAGGTTAATCTTGCAGCCTCTTGACCACTTCGATGATATGCCTCAGGTCCTGGTGGCTTCCAGGAAACCTTCCACTAGGAAGTCTTATAGCCTGAAGTGGAAGAGGTTTTCTGCCTGGTGTGAGCACCGCAGCCTGGATCCGTTCTCCTGCTCTGCACCAAATCTGTTGAAATACCTCCTGCACCTTTTGGACACCTGAGTGTGATCGGTGCTTATCATTGGGGTGTGGATGGCTCGCCCATCTCTGGGCAACCCATTGTGGGCCGTTTTATGTGTTTCTTTCTGCAGCTGAAGCCGCCTTTGAGGCCCCCTGCTATCTCCTGGGACCTCAATGTGGTGTTGGCTCAGCTCATGAAAGATCCTTTTGAGTCGCTGCGTTCTTGTGACCTCAAGTACCTGACCTGGAAGGTTATCTTTTTGGTCACAGTCACGTCAGCGCGCAGACTCAGTGATCTTCAGGCCTTAGTGATGTATCTACCCTATACAAAATTCTTCCATGATAGGGTGGTTTTGCACAAGGACCCTAAGTTCCTACCTAAGGTGGTGACGGATTTCCATCTTAACCAGTTAATCATTCTGCCTATCCTTTTTCCCAGCTCTCATTTGCGCAAGAGCAAACACACTTTGCACAGTCTGGATTGCAAGAGAGCCTTAGTCTTCTATTTGGCACGAACAGCAGGCCATAGGCAGTCTACGCAACACTTCATCTCTTTTGACAGGAATAGATTGGGAATTGCGGTTGCTGGCTGGCAGATTGCATTTCCTTCTGCTATTCTCAGGTGGGACTGCAGCTTGGGGGCCATGTCAAGGTTCATTCTGTCAGAGCCATGGCGACTTCGGTAGCCCACTTGAGAGTGGTCCCCGTGGACGAGATCTGCAAGGCTGCGAAGAGGAGTTTTCTCCATAAGGTCTGGACAGGAATGGCCGACGCGATAGCAACTTTGGCTAGTCTGTCTTCCGGAATCTTTTTCAGCTGTGAAACCCAACTCTTTCTGCCTAGTACTCTTTTTTTTTTTTTTCGGGTTCAGGCTGTCTCCCTCTGTTACCAACAGCACCTGTTTTGTTGTGTCTGTTGGCATCTGGTTAGATGCCTGTTGGTCTTGCTTGTTGTTCGGGAATAGCCTGTAGCAAGGGATTCACCCATGTGTGAGGACTACCATCCTGTTTGTCCTAGGAGAAAGGTTGCTTACCTATAACAGGTTTTCTCCTAGGACAGCAGAATGTTAGTCCTCTCGAAACCCACCTGCCACCCCGTGGAGTTGGATTTCCTTAGGTTTTTTATTTTTTTGTAATTCTAGGTTATGAGACTGAAGAGGTGCCCCACGTGGATAGTGGCCATCTTCTGTGTGCCAGTTTGACATTAGTTTTCTGTGCCAGGCTCCATCTGATGATGTCACCCATGTGAGAGGACTAACATCCTACTGTCCTAGGAGAACACCTGTTACAGGTAAGCAACTCTGCTTTACAGTGGGTTCTGGTAGGATAAGACCTGTGATGCAGAGATACCCACTCTTTCATGTGATACAAGTAAAAATTAATTCTCTGTATTGGAAAATGAAGCAGCTCTAGTAATGGAGACTGTGGGATCAGAAAGGGAAAAAAACCCAATACACACAGAAATTCCATAAGACTAACAAAATCATAAGAAGAAGCTCCTTGTGCTGGTTCAGTCATCAGAGGCACTAATTTGGGAAACCTTCTTGAGAGGATCACTATTGTTAAATGCCTTCCAGGATCCTCAGCTGGTAGAAATGTTAATCAGATACTCAATGCAATCAATGAAGAAAGTAAGGACTCTGAAATTGACCTTATCATCCATCTTGGAACAAATGACCTTGCTAGAAACAACATGCAAGCCACACAGAGATTTCCAGACCCTGGGCAAGCAGATTAGGCATATGGTGAAGAGTAATACCTTTTCAGAAGTGTTACCTGTTCATGGAAAGGGGGATGATAGGCTAAGCCATATAAATAATTTCAATGCATGGCTCAAAACCTGGTGTAAGGAAGAAAGTTTTGAATATATTGTGGGTTGGGGCCATGAATGGAACAGTAAAAGGCTCTGTGTCAAAGATGGCTTACATCTGTCTATGAGCCGTGTTTAAGGCACTTACACAGTCTATTTTACATGAATGTGTCTGCATCTATTATTGGAGCTTTAACAGCCAAGTGGCGTGCACCGAACTCTTTACAAAATCCTATGATTGATTTATTTAAAAACTGTCAGAGTGATTATACATCCAAAGTGACTGCAAGTGATTGAGAAGACTGGGCGCTCTTCATACTCTTGGGAGAGACACCGTCTGGCTTGCTGATGCAGTTCACTTTTATATTATAAAAACCATCAATAAAGTATATGGAATTTTTCTAATTAAACAGTCGTCTCAAAATAAAACAATAATTAAAAATTATAAAAACAAAAATATATAAAATACGTAAATTTTTAAATTATTTAAAAAAAACTACTATTTACAATTTTTACAAATTTAAAAGTGAGCAACTGAATGAAAGTTAAGAATTGCTTCCCCCTTTTTGCTCGTCTGATTTTTTGACGGGATTGTTTGGCTCTTTTGCTTGTTTTCTGTTTACACCTGTCTATGGCAGGAAAAAAGATCCTAAGTGAAAAGTTCGAATGATATAACATAAGGCATTTAAATTAGAGGATGGGGGTGGCAAAAGGAAAATGAAATGTCACTCCCAACATCTCCAAGAAAGTGGTGAAGAAATTAACAAACATCAGTTGAATAGGGCAGAAAAAAATGTTCATTGAGAGAAGCTGGAAAGCTATGAGCACAAATTCCTGTAGTCTGGGCAATAAAATCTGACCTATAGGCTATAATGGTGAAAACAGATTTGGATAACGTTACTATTATAGAGACATAGTTCACTGAGTTTTATGATTGGGGTATGGCCATCTCTGGCTATAACTTGTTTAGGAAGAATAGAGAGTTCAGAAAAGGTGGAGTAGCAGCTCTTTATGGCAGAAACAATATCCAAGCAACTGAAATGCACGGGACGTGAGGTAGGGAAGAAGTATTATGGGCTGTCCTGAAAAAAGAAGATGGTGCTTCATTTGCATCAGTGTGGTCTTCATGCCCCTGACTCAAACAGAAGATCTGGACAGAGATCTGGTCAGACATCCAAAAAGTGGGAAAGAAGGGCGAAGTGTTGTAGTTGGAGGTTTAATCTGCCAGAGGTGGATTGGCGCATCCCCATCTGCGAAATCCACAAAATGTAGAGAGATAGTGGATGCTTTTCAAGGGGCTCTGTTCAAATAAATGGTAATGCAACCCACAAGGGAGGGAGTGACACTTGACCTAGGGCTCACATATGGGGATAATGTCTCAAATATCCGAGTCTGTGCCCAGCTGAGCACCAGTGACCATCAGACGGTATAGTCTATCACAAATAGGATATAGAGATGACACACAAAGACCTGAGTTTTGAATTTCACAAATACAGACATTGTCAAAATGGGAATATTCCTAGAGGAAGAACTGGAAGCCTGGGAGAAAATGGGTAAAGTGGATCAACAGTGGGCCAAACTGAAAGGAGCTATTAGAAAGGCAACAAATTGATATGTTAGAAAAGTAAACAAAAGTAAGAGGAAAAAAACGATCTGATTCTCAAAGGAAGTGACTGAAAAAATAAAGGCAAAAAACAGCATTCAGGAAGTATAAAGGATCCCAAAAAGAGGAAGAATGCCAGGTGAAACTGAGGAGATGAAGAAAGAAATCAGGAAAACAAAAGGGCAAGCAGAAGAAAGGATTGCCAAAGAGGTAAAGTGAGGTGACAAAATATTTTTCAGATCTACCAGAGAAAGAAGGCAGGTCCATAGTAGTATAATGAAATTGAAAGGTGACAATGAACAATGTGCGGAGAGAAACAAAGAAATGGCAGAAATATTAAACAAATACTTCAGGTCAATGTTTACTAAAGAAGACTCTGGAGAAGGACCATTGCTGGTAGACAAGATTGTGGATGGAGTTGACAAAACTGAATGTATGGGAAGAGCTAGGAAAATTAAAAGTGGACAAGGCAATGGGCCGAATGAGGTACATCCCAGGATACTGAGGGTGCTCATAGAAGAGCTGGCGGGTCTGCTGAAGGACCTTTTCAGTAGATCCCTATAAAATGGGAGTGTTGCTATGGGATTAGAGAAGAGCGATGGTGTCCTGCTTCACAAGAGTGGTAGCTGAGAGGAGGCTGGAAGCTACAGGCTGATTAGCCACACATCGGTGGTGGAAAAATGAATGGAGACGCTGCTGAAGGAAAGGAAAAGGAACTATCTACAATCTGGTGGGTTTCTGGACCCAAGGCAACATGAATTCTCTAGGGGAAGGTCCTGTCAGACAAATCTGATTGATTTCTTTGATTGGGTAATCGTAGAATTGGATCGAGGAAGAGTGCTCAATATGATCTACTTAGACTACAGCATAGTTTTTGATACAGTCCAGCAAAGGAGGCTTGTGAATAGAATGAGAAACTTGGGAGTGAGTTCCAAGGTGGTGGCATGGATTACAAACTGGTTGACCGATGGGAGACAGCGCATAATAGTAAATGGAGCCTACTTTGAAGAGAGAGCCATGTTAAGCGGAGTGCCACAGGGATCGGTATTCGGACTGGTTCTGTTCAATATCTTTGTGAGCGACATTGCGGAAGAGATAGAAGGTAAAGTATGTCTGTTTGTGGATGGTACTATGATCTGCAACAGAGTGGACATGCGAAGTGCAGAGTAATGCATCTGGGATGCGTTAATCCAAAAGAGCTGTATGTGATGGGGGGTGAAAGACTCATGTGCACGGGCCAAGAGAGGGATCTTGGGTTGATAGTGTCTGGGGATCTGAAGATGGCAAAGAAATGTGACAAGATGATAGCTAAAGTGAAAAGAATGCTGAGCTGCATAGAGAGAGGAATAACCAGTAAGAAAAAGAAGATGGTGATTATCTTGTACAGGTCCTTGGTGAGGCCTCACCTGGAGTATCGTTCAGTTTTGGTGCCTGTATCTTAAAAGGGATAGAAACAGGATGGAGGCTGTTCAGAGAAGGGTGACGAAAATGGTGTGGGGTCTATAACGGGTGACCTATAAGAAGAGGCTGAAGGATGTGAATGTGTAACCCTGGAAGAGAGGAGGTGCAGGGGAGATATCATCATATAGATCTTCAGATACCTAAAAGGTTTCCTCACACCATAAAAGTCAGGGCCCTCATTAGGTGCTGTCTAAATATAATTCCCCTTTTCCCCCTGCCTTTGAAGCAGAGAGCAATGTGGAGTTGCATAAAAAGTATCAAGGCTTATTGGTTAAGGGTAGCAAATGCCGCACCAGCAAGTTAGTCCCATGCAAGCTTTCTTAGTTTCCTTTAGGACTTGGCCATAGAAGGAATCCTGTGTTTTTCCCTTATGTCCGCGTAACAGCATCCCAGACCATGGAAGTCAGGATCATCTGAATCAAATTCCTCTGATCCCCTTGCTGTCTAAGCTGGGAGCAATATTGCAGTTGCATTAAAAACATCAAAGCATATTAGTTAAGGGCAATAATCTCCATGCCTTCTGCTAAAGGTAGTAACTACTGTACCAGCAAGCTTCTGCCCTGCACGCTTATCTCATTTTTGTCCTCTAGCCTTTAGAAATCCATAATGTTTATCCCATTTCCCTTTGACTGTTTTCTTCTTCATCACCTCCTCCAGAAGGGAATTTCAGGCCTCCACCTCCCTCTCTGTGAAGAAATATTTCCTGACATTAGTTCTGAGTCATATCTGCCCCCCCTCCCCCCCCCCCGGAGTTTCATCTCATGACCCCTAGTTCTGTTGTTTACTTCCAGTGGAAAAGGTTCAAATTCCATTATCGTTGAAACTCCAACATTGCTCTCTGCTTCAACGGCAGGGGAAAAAGGGGAATTATATTTAGACAGCAGCTAACGAGGGCCCTGACTTTTACGATCTGCGGAACTGATGAGCATGGGTGTAACCAGCACAGAACAGCAGTTTCTATCCTTAAGAGCAGGCATGGGATTTCTTACCTTAACCAATAAGCCTTGATGTTTTTGATGCAACTGCAAATCAACAAAAGGAGTCCGCCAAAAGGTTTTTAACAACGCTAGACACCTTAGTTACAATTTATATGGAAAATGTGGAGAAACCGCATCAGCAATCCTGACAACGTGCTATGCACTTAACAAAGCCGTCCAGTCTTTTAATCATTTGCGGTTTGTGAAGGCTGTCATAGGAGCATCCGAAAATGCTTCAGCCAGAGATGTAAGAAAAAATGTTGGTATTAAAATATATATGTTATCGCCATCTGTACCCGACAGTGGCCAGTGTTTCGCAACAGGATAGTTGCTTCTTCAGGAGTCAAGATGACAACAATAGATTCTCTTTTCATTTGGACAACAGAGAGTCTCTGTCCCGCACCACTGAAATTTCCTTGAGACCTGTTGTCCAAATGAAAAGAGAATCTATTGTTGTCATCTTGACTCCTGAAGAAGCAACTATCCTGTTGCGAAACACTGGCCACTGTCGGGTACAGATGGCGATAACATATATATTTTAATACCAACAATAGATTCTCTTTTCATTTGGACAACAGAGAGTCTCTGTCCCGCACCACTGAAATTTCCTTGAGACCTGTTGTCCAAATGAAAAGAGAATCTATTGTTGTCATCTTGACTCCTGAAGAAGCAACTATCCTGTTGCGAAACACTGGCCACTGTCGGGTACAGATGGCGATAACATATATATTTTAATACCAACATTTTTTCTTACATCTCTGGCTGAAGCATTTTCGGATGCTCCTATGACAGCCTTCACAAACCGCAAATGATTAAAAGACCAGACGGCTTTGCTAAGTGGATAGCACGTTGTCAGGCTTGCTGATGCGGTTTCTCCACATTTTCCATATGAATTGTAACTAAGGGAGGAGGAATAGCCTAGTGGTTAGAGCAGTGGGCTACAAACCAGGAGACCAGGGTTCGAGTCCCGCTGTCGCTCCTTGTGACCTTGGGCAAGTCACTTTACCCTCCATTGCCTCAGGTACAAACTTAGATTGTAAGCCCCCTGGGGATAGGGAAATACCTACAGTACCTGAATGTAAACCGATGTGATATCTCAGATTGAATGTCGGTATATGAAAAAAAAAAATAAAAAAAAAAATAATAAGCTGTCTAGCGTTGCAAAAAAAAAGGTTTTGGCGGACCCCTTTTATAGATTTGCTATTGTATATACAGGACCATTCTCGGCTCCCTTTTGATGCAACTGCAACATCACTCTCTGCTTTGAAGAAGGGGGGTAGGGGATGAAAGGAAAGAGAAATTTAGATTGAGAGATAACCAGCACAAGCCATGACTTTTTTTTTACAGTCAGACATCAAGGAAAAAACACAGGACTGCTTCCTTGGCTAGTCCATAAGCAAAGCACATCAAGCAAAAATGACTGATACATAGGGATAACCTGCACTGCATGGCAGGTTAATACCATGGGAAGCTTGCTGGGCAGACTGGATGGACCATTGGTCCTTTTCTGCCATCATTTCTATGTTTCTATGTCAGTAGAATTCTTTCAATACCAAGAGCGAAAGCTTGCATTAGTTAGCTTGAATTATCCATTCCTGAGATGAACTTAGAATTTTCAATAGCGTTGTTTACAACCTGAACATTTAACTTGAAATTTAATATGAAATAAAAAATAAAAATAAGAGCCTGAGAAGTTAGACATTGGGAGATGCCTAAAAAATAACTATTTTGACTAACCAAAAAAGGGGCAAGAGCCAACATCATGTTTTTGGAACTTATGTTTCTTTGACTTTCACATAATGTCTTTTATGATATCAGTAGTCCTCTTTTGAACAAGACTTTCAGAGAGGGAGTCCGTGATAAGAAAGCTAATGGTGGGGCTTACTTCAGTATGCAGTATCTTAAGCATAGCAGTCAAACAGTTCAAGATGCAGAAACTGTCTTTCAACCGATTTAAATGTGGTTTAAAAAGATTCCAGAAGAAAGTCGTGCTGACAGCTACAGGATTGACATCACCCACAGCCACATAGTGGGGCAGATGCAATATCTGAGCGCAGAAAACGAGGGCTCATTATTGTGTGTCCATTTTCCTAACGCACGCACAGCCACATCTCCTGGGCGCTCGATCCACTATTTAAATTAGGGGTTGCACAAAAAAAAGATCTGCGAGCATCCGTTTTCTCCCACTACCAGCATAGACATGCACAAGATACACAGCCTGGACCAAGTATCTTGTATGTCTATTGGGCATCCAGAATTTCTTTTTTCAAAAACTTTTTTTTTAAACTAAATCTGCTTTATTTGATTCCTCCTACTTAATATCGCTACAATACTATTAGGAGGAATCGCAGAAAACAGGATTTTTCTTTTTTTTCAATGTGCCCTTGAGTGTGGCATACCTTGGGATGGTGTAAAATTTACCGCATTGCAATGGGTACATTGGCTGCATGGGAAATTTTTTGCATCATGGGGATTAGCTAATAGCCTCATCCTCATGGAATTTACATGTGATAAGCGCTATTAGCCATGCAGTACAGTATTGCATCAGCCCTCAGTATGTGAAATATGGCCTCCAAAAGAATCTGACAATCAGTTGTTAACCATTTCCAATAACTGCTGCAGACTTTGGATGATTCCCTTCATAGAAATCATGTTGACCCATTCCCCAGCATATGTGACAAATGATTCTGTTTTTATTATAGATTCTGCTAGTTTATCCATAACATAATTTAGACTTACTGGTCTGTTTCCCTTTTTTATCCTTTTGCCAGTCTTCAATTACCTTTGTGGCCATTTTGAGTAATAGGTTATGTACTATTGTTAATAGCTTTCAGTTTAATTTTTAAGTTCTTTCAGTTTTTGGGTGAATGCCTGCTGATCGTGGCAGTTTGCTGACATCTTATCCACCTGTTTGGCTATCTTAAGGTCATCAGATAGAATTACCCCCAAATCACACTCTTTCTTCATTTTTAGTACAGTTTTACCCCCATACTGTACCTCTCCATTGGGTTTTTGCAGTCCAACTCTGCATTTTTTTAGCATTAAATCTTAACTGCCAGACCCTAGACTATTCCTCAAGCTTCACTATATCCCTCCTCTTGTTTTCCACACCTTTTTAGCTGTCTACCTTGTTGCTGATTTTGGTATTGGCAGAAAGAGAAAACTTTCCCAACAATCCTTCTGCAATGTTGCTCACAAAGATATTGAAAAGAACTGGTCCAGGGACTGATCACCATTAATAATGCCACTGTTCTTGGAGTGAATACTATTTACCACTACCCTTTGTCATCTCCCACTCAACCAGTTTCTAACCCAGTCAGTCACTTTAGGGTCCATACTGAGGGTGCTCAGTTTATTTATAAATTGCCTATGTTGAACCGTGTCAAAGGCCTTACTGAAATCCAAGTACACTGCATGTAGTGCTTTCTCCTGATCCAACTCTCTGGTCAACAAGTCAAAGAAATTGATTATCTGACACACACACACAGGCTCTCACACACATCCTCTCTTGCTCTCTCCCTCACACACATGCTCATGCACACACCTTGTCTCTGCCTCCCTCACTCAGCCTTTCACACACTCTCTCTCTCTCACACACACACACACACAGGTTCTCTCTCTCTCTAACACAAACACTTTCTGATACACATGCACACACAGGCTGTCACACAGGCTTTCGCACACATTCTCTCTTCACACATACACAACACGCTTTTTCTACCTCATATACCTACACACATAGTCTCTCATTCTCACTGTCCCTCTCACACACACACAGACTTGCACATTCTCTCCCTATCCCTCACACATGCACAGGCTTTCATAGACACCTTCTCTCCCTTGCTCACAAACAGGCTCTCACACAAACTTCCTCTATCTCTCTCTCACTCTCTTGCATACACATACACACTCACCTTCCGTCACACACACAGTCTCCCACACTCCTCCTCTCTCTCTCTCTTGCTTAGACACACACAGGCTTTCACACACTCACTTTCTCTACCTCCCTCACACTCTCCCTCACACCCACACAGACTCTCGCACGCTCCTTACTGTCTCCTCTCACAGACACACAGGCTCTCACACACACACACACATGTTCACACACACTTTCTCTCAGGCTCTCACACGTCGTCACTCGAAATACACACACTCAGGTCTCTCTCTCTCTCACACACACACACATATCTCTTTTACCCACTCTCACACTCTTTCTCCCCCTCACGCACATACTCTCTCTCTTTTTCACATATAGGATTTTACTCTTTCGCATACACACATACACACTCACCTTCCGTCACACACACAGTCTCCCACACTCCTCCTCTCTCTCTCTTGCTTAGACACACACAGGCTTTCACACACTCACTTTCTCTACCTCCCTCACACACAGTCTCTCACACTCTCCCTCACACCCACACAGACTCTCGCACGCTCCTTACTGTCTCCTCTCACAGACACACAGGCTCTCACACACACACACACACATTCACACACACTTTCTCTCAGGCTCTCACACGTCGTCACTCGAAATACACACACTCAGGTCTCTCTCTCTCACACACACACACATATCTCTTTTACCCACTCTCACACTCTTTCTCCCCCTCACGCACATACTCTCTCTTTTTTTCACATATAGGATTATATTCTTTTGCACTTTCTCCCTCTAACGCAGTGGTTCTCAACCTTTTTCCCATCGTGACACACCTAACAGACCACACTCACATGTGTGAAACACTGCTCATTACAGTTCACGGCGGAAATAAAAAAATAAAGGTCCAGTATTGTTTTTATTGTTAAGAATGACACAAGGAAAAGATACATATTCTGCCTGAACAGAAATTGCATAAACGGTAAACATCCCACACCAAAACAGCACCAATTTCCAGCACTTAACAGTAACCACCTTACCTAAGAATAGGCAACACTGAAAATATTACACGCGGCCTTAAGACACCAATTTTGGTCTGTTATAGAGCCCTACAGAGAAACTACACACCAGCAGAGAACCTCACCTGAATCACTTGTGCTGACCCTAACCTAACAAAGAATAAAGAGACCAAAACGCATAACTAGATGCAGACAAAAACTGAATTGGAAACCGCAACAATCACCGCAACCGCAACAATCACCCATCCTTATAAAACAAATCAAGAAATATAAAATCAATAGCAGTAAAACCATACTAACAAAAAGAACAGATTATTTCAAAACAGCTGATGAATGGAATATCCAATAATTAAAAACTCATATCAAAAATTTCTAGATACCAATAAAATATTTCAAAATAGCAGACACAAAGATCCAGTAATGAAAAATAATAAGGATAGAAAAAATGTTTTACTCTGCATACCTGGGAACGTTTGATATCCAGGTGCCCTGAGATTGTTTTGAATTAGCAGGAGGAGGGGTGGTTTGCTTGGAACTTTCTCCTCTCTCTCTCACACTGGCCTACAATCGCTCACATATACACATGCTTTTTCTCTCTCACAGGCCGATACAGTAATAGAGAGTCGAAAATGCACGTCCAGTCCCCCCCGAAACTAATAGTGCCTGCAACATGTTAACATTTTGGAGTAACAGTATAACAGAAAGCTTAGATATCATAGCACCGCTAAAACTGGTGAAAAACTCCAGATGGAAGTCAGTACATTAATTCCTAAAATATTACTGTATAGATATTCTTTCTTGACCGAAGTGTGCTTTGCATAACATTCTTTCCTCATGCTTATTGTCTAGTAGCTTTGGGAAACCAAGTTGAATGCTTTTGCAGTATCTTGGGTTTAACTTAATTCTTTGCTTGTGAATGAATGCCCCCTCAGCTTTAAAACAAGCAGTGATCAAGCCCATTCTTAAGAAACCCTCCCTAAACCCAAATTAACCTACAAACTACCGCCCAGTTTCCAACCTAGCTTTAGTTTCAAAAGTTATGGAAAAAATAGTTAACCTCCAGCTTACAGAATACCTAGAAAGCAACAATATCCTATCCAATTCACAATATGTTTTCTGAAAATTCTTCAACACTGAAACCCTCCTCTTATCAATATCTGACCACCTACTCAAAGGATTAGATAAAGGCCACTCATTCATACTCACACTTCTAGACATATCAGCAGCATTCAACACCATAAATCACAACGTACTACTCGATCGGCTATCTGAAATCGGTATCAAAGGAACCCCCGTTCGCTAGTTCACCTCTTACCTAAAAAACAGACAATTTAAAGTCAGAATTGGTAACCAAGAATCCAAGGCTTTCAGCCTTCTACAAGGAGTTCCCCAAGGCTCCTCTTTATTCTCAACCCTGTTCAAGATTTACCTCCTGCCCCTCTGCAACCTCCTCTCAGATCTTGGCCTTAAACACTATATTTACGCAAACGACGTACAAATCGTCATCCCAGTCATAGACTCACTACCCAATGCCATCAAACCATGGGAAACCTCACTTGTAGCCATCAGCAACTTCCTCTCTGGTTTCAACCTTGCACTCAACACCTCAAAAACAGAAACCTTAACTCCTCCACACAACCATCTCATCCCTAATCAACACAGCACTCCCCTAAATTCAATTCTTACATATCAACATGCAAGGAACCTAGGAGTCATCATAGATGATCAACTCAACCAGAAAAAATTCATTAACACCCTAAAGGAATGCTACTTCAAGCTGCAAAACCTAAAAAAATACTGAAACCTCTCTTACATTTCAACGATTTCCGGACAATACTACAGTCTACAATATTCTCAAAAATAGACTACTGCAACTCACTACTCCTTGGCCTTCCAAAAAAAACACCATCTCCCCCCCCCCCTCCAATTGCTGAAGAACGCAGTTGCACGCATCCTCACCAACACACGCAGGAACGAACACTTAACCCCAATCCTCAAAGAGCTCCACTGGTTAACTATCCTACAGCACATACATTATAAAACCCTCACAATAATACACAAATCCTTACACAACCCAGATATGAACTGGCCCCATAGCCCATTCACCTTCTGCAACACAAACAGACTCGCCCGTTCATGCTACCTAGCAAACTTAAACACTCCCACACCCAGAAGCACCTGCTACAATGCTACCAGGGAATGCGCCCTATCCATTGCCGGCCCCACACTGTGGAATGCTATGCCTGCACAAATTTAAACAAAAACTAAAAACTTGGCTCTTCACACAAGCGTACTCATGATCTCAAGGACACTACACTGCATCCTACCTCGCTGCATCCTAATCCATCCCAACTCCCTGCCCCTTCAATAGCCTACATGCCCTCACTTACCTCAACACCTCGCCACACAGTAGCTTCCCTCATGGAGAATACTAAACCTCATCTTACCCGAGTTTATCCTTCCGAAAACGGCCCAGTCCTCTCACCCAATATATTATGACATTAATTATAATAGTCAAATTTAGATATTTTTGTACATTATTGTATTATTTAGCAATCCCTATTTGTCACATTATAAACCTGTTACCTCTGCACTAAACAAATATAATCTGTTTAGTTGTTTCTGTTAAACTGTTATTATAGTTACTCTGTAAAAGCTGTTATTTTGGTTACACTGTAAAGCTTTTTGCTGAATCCTTGTTGCCTGTAAACCGATATGATGTCCAACAACGAATGTCATATAGAAAAACCTTAAATAAAATAAAATAAATAAATTGACTGGCCTATTTGGAGAGTATTTTTTTTAGTTAATTTATCAGATTTCATAGTTACCAATTATATGTGCATGAATATTCACAAATGTTTTCCTTTCATGCTTTGCAGGATGACCCAGGATACCGATGGCAACGGGAGGAACATCACATGAGTCGACATCTTGAACGGCATCCAGAGTACAGGTATTTTGAAAAAGTATTGCTGTAATTCAGGTTGTTGTGTGGCACATTTCAGAGCATTGCAGGACTGAATGTTCTAATGAATGATAGTCCAGTTTTTTTTTTTTTGTTTTTTTTTTTACACAGAGTAGCTAAGAATCTTCAGGATATGCATTTTCTATATAGTTGGCTTATGTCCGTCCAGTTGCAAGGCACATTTCTACAGTTCAGAGTTTTAAAGTGATTAAAACTTCAGTACTACCTAAATTCCTCAAATAAGCATAGCTTTTGATTCTTTCTCTGTTGCTTTCATTTATAGTTCTCCTTTTTTTTTCTCCCCCAAAAAATGTTTTTCTTTCACAGTATTATAGTAAGTAAACGAAAGAAAATAAAGACCCAAATGGTCCATCAATCTGCCTAGCAAATTGTTTAGGGTTATAACTGCTGCTTCTTGCGAGTTACCCCCTTGCAGTTTCTTCATTTCCATCCTCTGGCCATTAGGGATCCTCTGTGTTTATCCCATGCCCTTTTGAATTCCATGACCGTACTTGTCTCTACCACTTCTTCTGGGAGGGCATTTCATGCATCTGCCACTCTTTTCTTAAAGAAATATTTCCTGACATTTTCTAAGTCTACCCCATTGGTGTTTCACATCATGACTCCTAGTTCTACAGCTTTACAGTTTTCTTTCCATTGGAAAAGGTTTGATCCATGTGCATCATTAATACATTGCAAGTATTTAAAAGTATGTATCATATCTCCCCTGTCTCTCTTCTTCTCCAGGATATACATATTTAGATATTCCAGTCTCATAAATCTTTCATTATGGACCCCACACCATTTTGGTTACCTTTATCTGGATCACTTCCATCCTGTTTTTGAAATGAGGTCTCCAGATATGAACACAGTACTCCAGGTGAGGTCTCACCAATGACCTGTAGAGGGGCATTATCAACTCCTTTTTCTTGCTGGTTTATGCCTCTCTCTATGCTGCCCAGCATGCCTTTGACCTTAGTCACTGTCTTTTGGCATTACTTGCTACCTTCAGATGCTATCACATACAACTGCTTTGGATTACTGCACCCCAAATGTGTAGACTCTGCATTAACACCTCTTTTCTTAATAGTTATTCCTTTTTCTATGCAGCCCAGCATTCTTCTGGCTTTAGCTATCACCCTGTCACATTGCTTTGCCGCCTTCAAATCATCGGACACTCACACCAAGGTCCCTCTTCCAGTCCCATGCACATTAGTCTTTCACTGCCCATCACATACAGCTCTTTTGATTGTCGCACATCAGATGCATGACTCTGCATTTCTTGGCATTGAATCCCAGCTGCCAAATCTTCGACTACTCTTCAAGCTCTCTTAAATCACTTTTCATTCTCTCTACTCCTTCAGGCATGTCCACTCTGTTGCAAATCTTAGTATCATTTATTTATTTATTTTTAATTTTTGTATACCGACATTCTTACATCCGATGTAAATCATACCGGTTTACATTAAACAGAATAGCATCTGCAAATAGACAAACTTTACCTTCTATCCCTTCTGCCAAGTCGCGCACAAAGATATTGAACAGAATTGGTCCCAAAACCAACCCTGTGGCATGCCACTTAACACTGTTCTTTCTTCAGATTAGGTTCCATTTACCATTACACGCTGTGCCCTGTCAGTCAGCCAGTTTGCAATCCATGCTAGTATCTTGTCACCCACTCCTAAGCTTCTCATTTTGTTCACAAGTCTCCTATGTGTCTCTATAACAGCAACAATATCCAAGTCTGTTTCCACCATTTGGGCCTGCAGATGTGGAATTTTATTGACCAGACTATAAACAATTATGCAAATACTTTCCAGCTTTTCTCCCTTGGCTTTCTACTCTTCCTGGTCTCTTTGCCTGCCCTTTTGTTTGAGTTGACATTTGAGCTGATTTAATTTTGTTAATTTCTTCATCCACTTCCTGTATTTGTGAGAAGCAACATTCCACTTCTTTTGGCTTCCTTCTGCCTTCCCTGGCCTCTAGTTTAAACACTTGATGACATATGATCTGAATTTCTCACTTAATATCCATTTTTATGTCACAGACAGATGTAGACCATATTTACTGTATAGCCTTTTACTGTTCCAGAGATGGCCCCAGCCCCAGTATATCTAAACCTTTTCTACGCCACATTTTAAACTACATATTGAAGTTGTCTATGTGGCTTAGCTTTTTCTTTGGATTTCGTGAGCTGGATTTTATTTTTGTGAAATAAATGTGCACCTTTTGTTATCATCTCAACCCTGTATGTTCTTTTGAGCTGAATTTGAGTGGTCATGTGATAGATTAAAGTAGTACTAATGCAAGGCTCAAGCAATTAGAACAGTACCCCATTTTTCTGGATCTGTAATGGTAGAGTAGTAGTCAAACATATATTTCTCTATAAGAATAAAATACAAATCAGGAAGGTTTTTAGGGGAGGTGATGAGGGTGAGAGGTAAAAAGAGGGAAACTGAGGTCCTGAGGGTGAGAGAGGTGAAATCTAATTATGGTGGATAGAGAAATAGAAGAGAAGAATAAGAGAAAAGGAGATGAAAGGCATTGATCAATGTCAGACAGATGTTAGGGAGGAAGTTAAGGCAGGAGGAGAGAAAAAATGAAAACAAGACTCTGGATAAAGAATTGGAAGACTAACGAGGAAAGCGAGAGACCAAGACTAATGTGATTAGCAAATAAAATGCTCATACAACAAAGGTATACAAAATCATTTAATTTTCAGTTTATTGATTGGAATATGCCAGCCTTGGAAATGTACATCTTTTATCTTTGAATTTTGCTCTGTTTTTCTTTTCTTTTTTTTTGTTTTATACTGCATATCTAATCTGGTTTCTAAGAGTTTCCATTTCATTTGCCGTTGGGATATTTCTAGTTCTAAATTTTGGTCCCCTGTTCTTTTTTTTTGAGGGTCTGTCTGTGTTCTGAATTTATGAATGAGGTAAGGCGAGATATTCTGCTTGCTTTTAGTTCCTTTGTAAAGATTTGTTGCAGTCTGTCCATGTGCTTCATTTTAGTGTAAACATAGTGAGGGATGAAAGGGGGATGATAGAGTAAAACAAGTGGAGGGAGGGGGCAGGGAAAAGGGTGAAAGATGACTACATGATGGAGGGTGAGAGAGGTGAAAGAATGAAAGGATGGAGAATTAAGAGATACAGAAGATCATGCAGAGAGGCAGGGTGAGGTGAGGATCACATGGAATTTGATTAGGTATGCTGCAAGGATTGAATAAAGTAAAAAAAAAAAAAAAAAGTGTAATGAAATTAAAAAAAAAAAAAAAAAAGGTTGAGAAGCAGTGTCTTAGAGAGCCAATGGGGAAATGTTTAAGGGATCTCAAATATGACTGTACAATAAAGGAATAAGTAATATTCTTCGTAAACAGCAGGACAATATGGCCACACAAATGAATGATGTCACTGGATGCCTTCCGACACATAAAGTGCTCTCTCAGAACTCAAAAGACCTAGAAGTCTTTTTGAGAATGCTGGATATTCCTGTGCATGCATCTCCTCAGTTAATTTTCTTTCCATGAAACAAAAGGATGTTTCCTAGCGTGTAGCAGATGGACTCAGGACCAATCAGTATAGTGTACTCCTGATAGCAGTTGGAAACGGATCAGATTTCAATCTGATGTCGGCCCTAGTACATATACCCCTGCAGGAAGTGCAGCTCTTCAGTATTTTCCGTCTCCATAGCAGTTAGGGACTCGATGCACACTAGCATAGCGTTAGAGTAAATTTTACCAAAGAAATCCAAATTAAGAAGACATCGTACCTCTTCAGACGAGCCCCGCTCTCCTGTGGTGACACCTGTTGGGTCCCTCCCCCAGTCGAGATTCCCGAGGTGATTTCCGCGATCCCTCTGAGGTAAGCCTTGGTCCGGTGGCCGACCCTCAGCGGGGACCTAGCCCCCGACATTGGGTGAGGCTGAGAGGCAGCGGGTGCAACCTTGAGTGCGGCGGTGAAGGTATTTTCCCTCTCCCCCCGCAGCCGGAGACCGCCCGGAACGAAACCAGGAAGCGCCGGGACAAGGTAAGGTAGAAATCTATTTAAAAGTCTCCGATCTCCGAAGCTCGAGGAGACGCACAGATCGCTAGCCGGGACCAGTGCCACCGGGTTGATCTGCCCTAGCAGGGCTAGACCCCGGTCAGATCCGAGGGTTCTCCCACGTGGAGACCGTCCGAGATGGTTGCCATATTGTCTGCGTGGTCGCCATCGCCATTTTGGCCCTGTTCGCCGCCCTGTCCGCCGTCGCAATCCGTTTACACAGAGGCGAGCCGTGCGCACAAGTGAAGTGCATAGCCATGCGCTCACTGTGCCAGGCGCATAATTTCAACCCGTGCCCACAACAGCGCGCACATCTCTCTGCACGTGCGCACCAACCTACGCGCTCAACTTCGCTCACCGGAGTACACAACTGGATTGTTTGTGCACAAGCCATGACACCAGCTGAAAATAAGCTCAAAGCTCAGGGCCTTTGCCCAGCATGCCACATTAGAGCTGCACAGCTTGAGGAGGCCACAGCCCTGTGTATACAGTGCGAAGAGGCCCTAGGGGACCCAACTCATGGCCCTCCCCAACTGGTGCCGGACCTAGCATCATACAGCAGGACCCCCCTCATACGGGGCTCCCCAGGGACACGGCACCCCCTAGTCTAGACCCAACTTCTATCTCCTGGGTGGAATTCTTCAAAGGTCTGCAAACCTTCGTCCACATGCAACCGGGGCCTCCTACAATGCAGTCACAGGCCCCACCAGAGGACCTCAACATGCTGGGACCCTCTATGCCCAGGGAAATGATCCCACCGCCCAGAAGCCCCACCTCCGGGGACACAGACATCTCAGAAGAGGAGTCAGAACCCCTGGAGGAAGGGGAGCTCCCTCCGGGGACAGAGCCCCACCGAACCATGAGATGCTTCTTCACCAAGGACGAACTTCCAGACCTTGTCACGCACAGCTTAAAAGAGCTTGCAATCCCGGGCACAAGTGCTTCAGGGGAACCTAAGACGAACCCACTTTTGGAGGGACTTTGTCAGACCTCTCTCCATTTCCCACTATTACAAGCCGTCCAGCAACTAATTGACCTGGAATGGGATGCCCCAGAAACCATGTTCAAAGGGGGCCGGGCTCTGGCAGCCATGTACCCTCTGGACTCAGCCACCAAAGATCTCCTGGCATGTCCAAAAGTGGATGCCGCGGTCTCGAAGTGCACTACTATCCCGGTGGAGGGAGGAGCAGCACCCAAGGATGCTCAAGACAGACGTCTGGAATCTATCCTCAAACAGTCCTTTGACATCTCCGTTATGTCTTTACAGATTGCAGCCTGCTGTGCCGTGGTGACATGCGCCTGCTTAGCACAGACCAGGAACAACACTCCTGGGGAAGCCCTGGAACCAGTTGTATCATTCCTCGCGGACACCACTTCGGATCTGGTACGCACAGCTGCTAGAGGAGTCTCATCCGCCGTGGCGGCCAGAAGACAAATCTGACTCCGAAACTGGTCAGCCGACGCATCCTCCAAAACGAGACTCACAAGGATGCCTTTCAAGGGAACGCTCCTGTTCAGAAGCGAACTAGAGAAACTAGCCAACAAATGGGGCGAGCCCCCACTGCCGCGGCTACCGGAGGACAGGAATAAGAGAAACCAGTGATCCTTTCCCACCAGACCTCCAGGGGCAGAGTATCATATCAAGCGACCCGCCCCACCGGCTGGAGCCAGTCCTTTCGGAACAAGCACAATAAAAGGGGAGCCAACTCGGGCCCAGGCCCCAGCTGCACCCTACAATGAAAATCAGCCGACCCATCCAAAGGAAGAAGCCATAGGGGGCAGACTCGCCCTATTATACCAAAGATGGGTCAAGATAACTTCGGACAAGTGGGTCCTATCCCATCAATCGAGAGGGATATTACCTGGATTTTCACCTCCCTCCAGACAAGTTTGTGGAATCTCCCTGTCACGACCCTTCCAAGAGAATGGCAGTAGAAGCTACACTGACCAGATTACTAGCCATAGAGGCTATAACATTGGTGCCTCCACAACAAATAAATACTGGCCATTATTCCATCTATTTTATTGTTCCCAAGAAGGAAGGAACGTTCAGACCTATCCTGGACCTCAAGGCGGTCAACTGTCACCTCAAGTTTCCTCGCTTCCGCATGGAAACCCTACGCTCGGTAATAAGGGCGATACAACTGGGAGAATTCCTTACCTCCCTGGATATGTCGGAAGCCTACCTACACGTTCCGATCCATCAAGAGCATCAGCGTTTTCTATGCTTCTCGATCCTGGACCGTCACTACCAGTTCCGAGCACTACCTTTCAGGTTAGCCACTGCACCGCGGACGTTCACCAAGATCATGGTGGTGGTGGCAGCAACACTGAGGAAGGAAGGAATCCGCATGCACCCTTATCTAGACGATTGGCTGATCAGAGCGAAATCCCCAGAGGAAATCCACCAGGCAACCAACAGAGTCAAAGCTCTACTGGAGAGCCTCGGGTGGGTGGTCAACACAAACAAGAGCTGCCTGCAGCCCTCCCAAACTCTAGAATACTTGGGAGTCCGGTTCGACACCAAACAAGACAAGGTCATCCTGACACAGACAAGGAGATCAAAACTGATGACCTAGTTGAGCGAACTTTGTCCCACAGCATGGGATTACCTACAAGTTCTTGGCCTCATGGCATCCACACTGGAAGTAGTCCCATGGGCACGAGCTCACATGAGACCCCTACAACGCTCACTACTATCACGATGGAATCCACTGTCCCAGAACTACACCGTATGGCTTCAGCTCCTGGACAGAGTTCAGGCCCAACTACGATGGTGGCTACAAGAAGCCTACCTGAGCCAGGGAACAAGACTATCCTCCCCAACCTGGATCCTACTCACCATGGATGCCAGCCTATGAGGATGGGGAGTACACTGCCAGGAGCTAACCGCCCAAGGGCAATGGAAAGAGTCAGGATGGAATATCAATTGCCTAGAAGCCTGGGCAGTCAGACTAGCCTGCCTAAGGTTCGGTCACAGACTCCGAGGCAAAGCGGTCAGAGTAATATTGGACAACGCCACAACAGTGGCCTACATCAACCGACAGGGAGGAACCAGAAGCCAACAGGTGTCTCTGGAAATAGAACCCCTAATGTCATGGACGGAAGTGAATCTTCAAGAGATCTCGGCCATCCACATTGCCAGCAAAGACAATATCGCAGCGGACTACCTCAGCAGAGAAAGTCTAGATCCAGGAGAATGGAAACTGTCAACCACAGCATTCCAATTGATAGTAAACTGTTGGGGAACACCAACCATAGACCTCCTGGCAAACCGGTCCAACGCCCAGGTACCCAGTTCCTTCAGCCGCAGGCGGGAACCCCAGTCCCAGGGAATCGTTGCCCTGGTACAGACCTGGCCACAGAAGACTCTGTTATACACCTTCCCGCCGTGGCCTCTATTGGGCGCAATCATCCTCAAGATAGAACACCAAAGGGGGCCAGTACTTCTAGTGGCCCCGGACTGGCCAAGAAGATCGTGGTATGCAGACATGTGAAGACTGCTGACAGGGAGCCCCCTGCTGCTACCTCCACACAGAGACCTGCTCCAACAGGGGCCGATCCTCCACGCGGATCCAGCTCGATTCTCTCTTACGGTCTGGCCATTGAGAGGGCTCACCTAAGAAGGAGAGGATACTCGGGGGCAGTAATTGACACCCTACTCCGAGCACGCAAGTTCTCCATATCCCTAACATACATAAGGATTTGGAGAGTATTCGAACCCTGGTGCGAGGACCACGACATCATACCACGCTCAGTCAAAATTCCTGCGATCTTGGAATTCCTACAGAACGGGCTACAGAAGGGCTACCATCAAGGTACAGAAGGGCTACCATCAAGGTACAGGTGGCTACCTTGTCATGCTACGGATCCAAGAGCGAGAGCGGCAGCATAGCCTCTCAACCGGATGTCTCCCGCTTCCTGAAAGGAGTCAAGCACATCCAACCACCCCTAAAGTGGTCGGTGCCTCTTTGGAACCTTAACCTGGTCCTAGATTTCCTAGCAGGAACCTCCCTCAGACCTCTCCGCGGCCTGTCTCTCCGACTATTAACATTGAAGACAGCCTTCCTGCTGGCAGTCTGTTCAGCCCGTCGTATATCCGAGCTACAAGCACTGTCCTGCCAAGAGCTGTTCCTCAGACTCGCCCCAGGAACCATCCAGTTACGTACAGTTTCGTCGTTCCTCCCCAAAGTGGTGTCTCACTTCCTTTTCAACCAAACCATCTCGCTACCATCACCCGATGAGTATATGAATTCGGAAGAGGCTCAAAGTCTATACCATCTCAACGTCGGCAGACTTCTAGCCCAATACCTGGAAAGGTCTGAATCCGTACAAAAGATGGACCATCTATTCGTCCTTCACAGTGGGAAGAAGCAGGGGGAAGCGGCCTCGCGAGCAACCATAGCCCACTGGATCAAAGAAGTCATTAAGCGGCCTAAGTGGAAGCAGACTAGTCAAGGCCCATTCTACTAGAGCCCAGGCAGTGTCCTGGGCGGAAACCAAGATGCTGCCACCCGCCGAGATCTGCAGGGCGGCGACATGATCCTCCATCCACACCTTCTCCAGGTTTTAGCGCCTGGATGTTTAGGCTCGGGAGGACACAGCATTTGCAAGGGCAGTACTCACGGGCAGCCTTCCACCCGGTTTGGGAGTAGCTTTTATACATCCCATTGGTCCCGAGTCCATCTGCTACATGCTAGGAAATGGAGAAATTACTTACCTGATAATTTCGTTTTCCTTAGTGTAGACAGATGGACTCAGCATCCCACCCACGGCTGCCGTTACGGAATTCTCGGGGGACATCCCCGGGAGCGAGTGATTCAAAGGTAAGCCATGCTTTCCTTCATCTAGGACACCCATCCTACCGGGTGTCGACGTTTCTCGGTTGAGGGCACTGGCGGTCTCCAGCTACAGCCAATTCAACCAGTTCAAATTAATCAAGTTAACCAAGTTATAAAGTTAATCAAGTTATTCAAATTATTCAGTCATACATATATTCACAATGCTTTTCGAGGAGAATACTGAAGAGCTGCACTTCCTGCAGGGGTATACGTACTAGGGCTGACATCAGATTGAAATCTGATCCGTCTCCAACTGCTATCAGGAGTACACTATACCCATTAGTCCTGAGTCCATCTTTCTACACTAAGGAAAATGAAATTATCAGGTAAGTAATTTCTCCATTTTTTTGCTTCTTCAGTATCTGTTTTGTTTTTTTGTTTTTCTCTGTCAGAGTATGTTTTTTTGTTTGGTTTTTTTTGTGCATGAGTCTCGTTTAAAAATTTAAAAAGTTAGATTAGTTTTACTTTCCGTCAACTTTACTTTTCTCATGTCTGTGAGAAGACCTTTCAAACTCTGCTCCCAATGCAAACACACAATATTGAGTCTTGACTACAACAAGCTCTGGCCCCATTGCCTGGGACTATCTCGTGCGGTAGCTGACTGCGCAGCATGCACTCAAATGTTGAATGAACTGTACCCTTACCATCCTTAGAGAAGGGAAAAGGGAATTCAAAGGGACCAGTACATAAGAGAAAAAGGTGAGTGTACCCACAACATCTCTGGCTTCAGCTGAGCAGTGCAGGAAAGACAGACAAGGTCTCTTTTGGCACCAAAAAGTTCAGAAGACCCCCACAGGAGACACTGCACTGACATTCCATTGGTACGAAAAAATCTTGCACTGCTGTATTGGCGCCATTTACTGCTACAGAGTCAAAAAAATTATGGCACCATCAACATCTGCTAACGCGGCATTGAAGATTTTGGCGCCATCAACATCTACTGCCACAACGCTGGAAAATTTGGCATTGAAAACACATTAATTTGGAGTGGAGACCTGAGCAAACTTCCAACAGTGAAAAGCAAGCCACCTGTTTTGGTACCAGAATCACACACCTCTGGTAGTGTTACCATCACCTTCTCATGAGCACCATCCATTCATCTAGAACAGTGGTTCTCAACCCTGTCCTGGGGACCCCACTAGTCAGTCGGGTTTTCATGATATCCACAATGAATATGCATGAGAGAAAATTTGCATACACTGCCTCCATAGCATGCAAATTTTCTCTCATGCATATTCATTGTGGATATCATGAAAACCCAACTGGCTAGTGGGGTCCCCAGGACAGGGTTGAGAACCACTGATCTAGAACTTAGAATATGCCATCCACTCCTCCACCTCCTTTGCTGATTGAATCCATTTTGGAAAAGATGTCTGCTCAATCAAGGCCGGATTTTAAAAGGCCCACACACATAAAAACCAGGGTTTACGTGCGTGGCTGGACCTTGCACACTCTGCGCATTTTAAAACGGGGCGGGGTGGGCCGGTACAGCGTCATACGCTGTCCCGAGGAAGAGCGTGCTGGCAGCCAACCGGCGTGTGCAAATTACTTCAGCTCCAGAGGAGCAGTAAGTAATAAAACAAAAAAAAAATTTGTGGATAGGAAGGGTTTAGGGTAGGGGAAGAGGGAGGAAGTTTAGTTAGGGGTTGGTAGGGTAGTTCCCTCCCAGTCTGCTCCTTGATTGGTGCAGACTGGGAGGGAACTGGGGGAGCCCTGGTTGCATCGCTGCGCCTATTAATGGAAAATTATATTTATTAGTTTTTCTATGCCGTCATTCAACAGAGCCATCACAACGGTTAACAGGTCGGTGCATTAATCAACTTCAAGTTTAAAATTAGTGTAAAATTCTACAAATTTGCCCATGCCGCCCAAACATGCGCGAGGCCATCAGATTTTATAACATGTGCGTTCCGACACGCACATGGACGTTTGTGTACTTCTTTTAAAATCTACTCCTTTGACTCTGTCCTTCATTTCTCCTTTTAAGGAGGGACCATGAGTTCATTAGATAACATCTCACAGCTCCATCTCGTCAAGGGGTCAGGCCTTTATTGCTGGGAGTGGAACTCTCACTCCTACTCTTTGACTCTGAAGAAGACTACATTCTTATGCATAAATTGCATGCTGAATTTTATATTTTGTAATTGTTTTTATTTAATTAACCACTTTAATTTTAATGTTAGAAAGTCAGTATAAGAAGACACTAAAGTTCTGACTCCTACTGCAACCATTTGTTTAAGGAATCAAAGGAAATTCTTCAGACCCTTCACTAGAGCCATCCAGTACTTCTCTATGTGAGGAATTAACCTACCCTGCCATCTATAAATGGCAGAAGGAATTAGAAGAACAACTGGAACAGATCAAAGACTTCCTTGGTGTCTTAAAATACATACAAGCACTTAAACAAGTCATTTTTCTACCAGTACAGAACCGATTGACTGTTGTTGCAATAGTCAGATTGGGAGGGTTAATTAGGGTGGAGTCCTCAGTGCCCATGTGAAGATTCTCAGTGCCCAAGAAGGAAAAATGAAACTGGATGCTCACACTGATCAGCAAAGCAGCATCTTAAGAAGGACCTTGTTAATAGTAAGCAAATTCTGTATGTGTGAAAAGCTTTGACAGGTGTTTAGTAAAGTAAGATTTTTTGTACTAAGAACATAAACTTTCCATGCTGGTCCAGACCAAAGGTCCATCGAGCCCAGCATCCTCTCTGGCCAGTCTGGGTAACTAAGAGGTACCCAGCAGATCTCTTGCTATATTATTTCTTAATATTTTAAGAATGATTTATTTCATTTATTCTCCAAAGATCAATATTTTTATCATATTCATGCTAATGGATCAGGAGACTTGTTTCTGGCTTCCCAAGCTAAGTTCTAGATACAGAAGTATTGCTCAAGACGAGCTTAGTTTATAGAGCTTATACAGTATTTTATGTTTGTTTATTTATTATTTTGCCAAAAATATTTTTAATGATGGACTTTTCTGTGCATTAAAAGTAGTACTGAGCAGTTTTTAATGCTTATTTATTGGCTTTCTAAACAAAAATTCTAAGGAAAGGTGCATACATAGGTAATGTAAGATTGTACTGCACTCAGGGACCACAAGATGGAACTATTTCGCCACAAAAGATCTTATATTTTCCCTTTGGAAAAAAATGTTTCACTCCAAGGTCAGTAAATAAGGGTCACATTTCTGAGCCCTAATTAAGTCTGATATATTATACTGTGACTATATAGAAGTGTTAGTCTCTTGTAGTTTATACACATACTATTAAAGTTCATAAATTGGTAAGGGTTTTATTTTAATATTTAAATGCCATTTTCATTGTTAAAATTACTTTCTTGTCAATTAAGGAAGCAATTTGTTTCAGTTTGTGTGCACATGTTTTTTCTTCTGTATGTACCTTGTATCATCTGATCTGCAAAGGATCCTATATAGTCTATTATTTATATTTGCATTAATTGTAACTGAAATTGTTTAATTAAAAATCAAGTAATCACTTTGTATAGCAAAGGGCTTGGATCCAAATTCTCCAGATGTTTTGTTATGGCAGAACTTGACTGCTGTGACATAATTAATATACAAGAATTATTGAGTTGGGGGACGACGACACTTGGTTAAGCAAATATTTTATAGAAAATATTTTTTTGATATGAGATTACTGTAGAGCAGTACCTGGTTCCAGTTCTTAATATTCCTGAAAGTATACTTGTGTTCAGCTTTTGAACTGTCTATATAATCCAGATTCTTTCCTCATGGGATTGTTCAATATCATGTTTCCCTCTGCATGAATTTTTTTGTGGTTTAGCAATCTTTATATATACATATGTATGTATATATATGTGTATGTGCGTGTGTGTGTGTGTGTGTGTGTGTATGTATATATATATATATATATATATATATATATATATATATATATATATATATATATATATATAAACTTTATTTATTTATTTTGCGGTCAGGCTCCATCTACCCTCCCCCGGGGCTCCTCAGAACTCTACAAGAGAGTCTAGGCTTCAGAAGTTAGTTCTCCACTGCAGGAGTGGATTAGGATCCATATGCCACAGTGGTTTTCTCAGAAATCTAAAATATAGTCTAGGCTTCAAAAGTTAGTTCTTTGCTGCCAGACAGAAGATTTCAAACCAACAAAAATACTCACTAAACACATCTTGGGCCATTACTTACAGTGAATTAGCCCACACAAACAGCAAACAAAAAGGAAAATCCTGTTCTCTACAAACTCAGTTTGGTAAGGCAAACAGGTATATAACTTTCTTCCCTCAGTCCCTATGAGTTGTATGTTTGGTTACACTCCAGTACTGGCCTTTCAACAAACTTTGATCTCAGTAACAAAAAAACCCCCACCTCTAACCAGCATCAACACAAACAAAACATCCCCAGTGGTTTATTTCCCCAAAAAGGTTCCCCCGGTGTTTCCTCAACAATCATATCAAGATAAGAACAGCCCAACCTTAAACAATGTCTATTGTGGAGTCTATCTCTGGATCATTCTGCAGCTCAGCAACATCTTCCTCCATGTCCATCACACTGAGCTCTTGTTTTCTATTACAGGAGTTTATAAATCTGAGTTACAGGATATGCCTTTCCCTATGATCGCTGCATTTCCCAGCTCATGCCTTCTGTATCAGCTGTCTCACCCAGCAGATGGGGGCCTCTGCCCTGCCTTCAGCAGCTCTTTTGTGCGTCCTCTTAGCCCAGCTTATCCTTGGGAGCTGCAGTTCTTTTGTGCTGTAACTCTGCCCTGTGCTTTCTCTTCTTGGGTCTTTCTTGATGTCCTATGTGTCTGTTTGAGTGTGTATGTATGTATGTGTGTGTGTGTATGTATATATTAATACCATGCCTTCTGTTAAGGGTAGTATGTTGAGGTTTTTTGGCATGACAAACTTAAAAGAATTTAGTGTGCATTGATCAGATTTTTAATTTATACATTGATTAAACGGTTTGATACTTGAATATAAAAATTCCATGTATAATAGTGCGGTTGACATTTTTTAAGCTTTTGGAATTAGCTGTTTGTGTGGTGTGAAGCTGTTCTTTGTCTTGCTCATAAGGCAGAAGTTTAGCCAGAGGGATTTATGGATGGTATTAGAAATGTACACAAGTCTGCTGCACTACTTGGCAAGGTTTTAAGGGACACTGTACAACAGTCTCCTTCTAAGAAATCCAGAAGGCTGTTACCCAAAGCAAATTATCTTGCAATTGACAGAAATTGGTAGGTTTAGGTTCACTCATAAGCACTGAGGTCAATTTATGTGTTGGGCGTGAGGGGAAGCTAAAGTAAGTAAATGTATGGTTTTGTACAGTAGGAGAAAAAAAGCTTTGATTAAGCTTTTATTAAACAGTTCTTTCTTTGTATGTTAGACTCTGCACAGGAGCCTTGAGAAAGTGTTGTGTGTATGTATATATATATATATATATATATCTTTATTTCCAGAGGTTTCTTGCAACAGTCCTAGAGACAGTTTAATTTCAGGAATAGAATAATCAACTTTTCCTTAGCCAGTCAGAGTAGATTGAGCTATAGGAACAGAGTTCTCTAGTGATTTGAAGGGTGATGTAAAGGTTGCTCTGAAACTGAGCAGAGACTACAAACAACTCTTTTATAACATACAGATGTGTGAAAAAAGCACTGTTTGACTGTTAATAAGTAGGGTTTTGAAAAGCTTGTGTGCTTGTTTATTTTGTACTATTACTTATTTCTATACCACTACTAGAAATACACTGTCCTGTATAAATAAACATAAGAGATGGTCCCTGATCTGTAACACTTACACTCCAGTTAAGACAAATATACAGAACTAAAGAGCCTTTGAGATTTTTTTTTAAATTAAGAAAATGATTAAAATCATCAGCGGCTACAATTTAAAAGGTGGGGGTTTTGATTGGAATTGAATAAGGCCCGAGAAGGAGCATAATCTACTAACTCAGGAAGTAGGTTTCAAGCGTAAAACGCACTAAGGTGGAAAGCATGGAGATGGGAGTTGGCAGAGGAGGAGAAGAGTGAATAAAATGAGAATCTTGAGAGTGAGCGCCAAGGTGGTGACGTGTATTACAAACTGGTTGACTGATAGGAGGCAGAGTGTAATGGTGAATGGAACCTACTCTGAAGAGAGAGCCATGTTAAATGGAGTGTCACGGGGATCGGTGTTAGGACCAGTTCTGTTCAATATCTTTGTGAGCAACATTGCAGAAGGGATAGAATGTGAAGTATGTCTGTTTGTGGATAATACTAAGATCTACAACAGAGTGGATATGCCTAAAGGAGCAGAAGGAATGAAAAGTGATTTAAGAAAGCTGGAAGAGTGTTCGAAGATTTGGCAGCTGGGATTCAGTACCAAGAAGTGTAGAATCATGCATCTGGAATGTGGTAATCCAAAAGAGCTGTATGAGATGGGGGTGAAAGACTGATGTGCATGGACCAAGAGAGGGATCTTGGTGTGATAGTGTTTGCTTTGCTAACTCCAGATCCCCAATGTGACAAGGTGATAGCTAAAGCCAGAAGAATGATGGGCTACATAGAGAGAGGAATAACCAATAAGAAAAAGGCGATGATGTCCTTGTGCAGGTCCTTGGTGATACTTCATCTGGAGCATTGTGTTCAGTTCTAGTGCCCGTATTTCAAAAAGGATAGAGACAGGATGGAGGCAGTTCAGTGAAGGGCAACAAAAATGGTGTGGGGGTCTGTATCAGAAGGTCTATGAGGAGAGGCTGAAGGGTTTGAATGTGTAGACCCTGGGAGATATGATGCAGACCTTCAGATACCTAAAAGATTTCAATGATGTATGGACTTCGAATCTTTCCATTGGAAAGAAAATAGAACTAAAGGTCACAAAATGAAACTCCAGGGAGGACAACTCAGAGCTAACGTCAGGAAATATTTCTTCACGGAGAGGATGGTGGAGGCCTGAAATGCCTTTCTAGAGGAGATGGTGAAGAAGAAAACAACCAAAGAATTCAAAGAAGAATAGGATAAACACACTGGATTTCTTAAGACTAGAGAACGGAATTGAGATAAGTATGCAGGGGATAACTTGCTGGTAAGGTGGTTACTGCTTTTAGCAGAAGGCATAGAGATTACTACCCTTAACCAGTATGCTTTATTGCTTTTAATGCAACTGCAACATTGCTCCCTGCTTAGACAGCAGGGGATAAGAGGAATTGGATTCAGATGACAACTGAGGGCCCCAACTCCCATGATCTGGGATACTGTTATGCGGGCATAAAGGAAAAAGCACAGGATTGCTGCTATGGTCAAGTCGGAAAGGAAGAAACCGTGCATGGGGGTAAATTGCTAGTGCGGTGGTTTGATACTTTTGCTGCAACTCCAACACTGCTCTTTGCTTCAACAGCAGGGGAAATGGGGAATTGGATTTAGGAAGCAACCAACGAGGGCCCTGATTTTTATGATCTGCAGAACTGATGAGCATGGGGATAACCAGCACAAAGCAGCAGTTACTACCCTTAATAGAAGGCATTATTACCCTTAAGCAATAAGCCTTGATGCTTTTGATGCAACTGCAACATCGCTTTGTGCTTTGAAGGAGGGGGGTGTGGGCTTAAAGGAAAGAGACATTTGGATTCAGAGACAACCATCATGAGCCATGTCTTTTTTACAGTCTGGGGTACTGATGTTCACACATTTAAGGAAAAAATATAAAGGCTGCTTCTATGGCCAAGTCCATAAGCAAAACACATCAAGCAAAACTATTACATGGGGGCAACCTGCACGGGCGGCAGATACCATGAGAAGCTTGCTGGGCAGACTGGATGGATCATTGGTCCTTTTCTGCTGTCATTTTTATATGTTTCTATATAGAGAGAAGGTTGGAGTTCAGCATGCAGCCCTGAGGTGCACCAATTGATGATAGGGATGGAGGAGGATCCTCCAGAGAACACACTAAAAATGTGACAGGATTGATCAGAGTTCTGAAATCCAAGTGAGGACAAAGTATCGAGGAGTAGATGGTGGTAACATCCAAAGCAGTGGATAGGTCAAGGAGGTTGAAGATTAAATAAGCACACTTGACTTTGGCCATGAACAGGTCTTTGAAGGCTTTAGCAGGGACGGAAAGTCAGTGATTGACTTGAGATGAAAGAAAGTCAAGGCAGCAGAGGTGCACAGTATGTACAAGTCATTTGAATGCAAAAGGGAAGAGTAATGGGATGATAATTAGCAAGGCAGTAGGATCTAGTAAGGGTTTTTTTTTTTGAGGAATGGTGTTAGCTTATTTTAAGGTAGCAAGAGCAGTTGCAGTGGAAAGTGAACAATTGAGGATATGAGAGATGGCAGGGATGTCTGCGGGGAACGTAGAACTGAGGAGCTGGATGGGAAAGGGCTCAGAGGACCAAGTAGTGAATTTAGAGGAGGAGAGAATATGGACAGTTTTCTTCTCTGTGAGTTCAGAAAAGGAAGATAGGTTATTAGAGGCCAAAGAAGGAAAGGAGAATAAAGTGAGAGATGGAGAGGGGATCGTGACCTTGTTGAGAATTCAAGATTAATCTTATGATTATTGCCATGAAAATAGTTGTAGACTGGGTGGAGAATAAAGGGGCATGGAATGCGGAGGGAGTGGAATGTGGCAAAGAGATGAGAGTTGGAGGCAAGGGAGTTGGTTGGATGGACATAGTGGTCTTGCTTAGCAAGAACAATAGCAGACTGGAAGGAGGTCAACATGAATCTGGCCAAGTGTTTAATAAATTCAGTTTAAAAAATTTGAAAACCAGAGTGTTTTGATTGCAATGTTCAACTTTGGATTGTTTCCTGCCTCAGATGCTTATTAAAATAGGTTAATTGCCTGTATGAGAAAGTAAAAATTGTGGAGGTAGCTGTGGATTTTTGCCTAATGTTCCATAAACATATTAGTAATGTTGTTAGAACTTCTCTGTTTTATCTGCGCTGTGTACGTAATCTCAGCTGATTTTTGAGAAAGATGATTTGTCTACATTAATACATGCTCTGGAGATGGTGAGGCTAGATTATTGAAATGCACTGTAAATGGTTTAGCACTCGGACAACTGAGTTGTCTTCAGCTGGTACAAAACAGCACAGCCCACTTGTTGCTAGGTTTAAGAACATATGATCATGTACTCCAGCTTTGAAGTCTTCATTGGCTTCCAGTCATCTTTAGAACTAAGTTTAAGCTGGTCTTCAAGATCCTGAATGATCTTGCTTCTGAATATTTGTAATTTCGCCTAATGTGTTACTGCATATAATTGATTTTATCTAGTAGATTGTAGATAAGTGTTTCTATTTAATATCACTCACTCATTCAACAGAGAGCCAATAAGCTTATATAATATGGGAATGATGGTCTCCCTCGTACTGGTTCCTGTCAAAATTTGAACATCTGCATTTTGAGTGATTTGAAGTACTGTCATTGCAACTATAGGAACTTAAAAATACAAAGCATTACAATCGTCAAAGCTGGTGAATATTAATGCTGGAGCACTATCAAAATTCATTATGCCCCAGTAAGGACTTTAGCTGGTGCAGCATCCAAAGTTTAAAAAAGATTACCAATACTTTTACAACAGCACTTAATTGTACGTTCATTGACAGGCTAATATCCAGAATAACTCCTAGGCTATTTACTTGAGAAACAGTAGGAATTTGATGACCTTTGAAACCAAGAACAGCAGGCTTGACTTTTGCCAAAGACCACTCTGGTATCATGACCTCTGTCTTCTCTAAATTTCAGTGCTAACTTGTTTTAGAAAAGTCACTGTTTAACAGCTGGTAAACAAATAGAGATTAATTTGAAAATGGCATAAATTAATATAAATATAAAAATGAACAGATAAGCATCACATAACCAATCAACGCAACAACAAAATAAAATACAGTACAAAATCACAGTCCATTCAATGTACAATAAAGTAAAATGCAAAAAAAAAAAAAGACCTTACTGTTCAAAGGCTTATTTAAATAACTGAACCCTGCAAAGCTTCCTAAAGTGCAATGGATTTCCAATGGCTCTGAGCTTTAAAGGAAGAGTTCAAATGAGTTGGATCACAACAAGACAAAGACTTTTTCTATGTGTCAACTAGCTTAATCTTTGCTGGAACTTCTAACAAGGGCTGATCAGAGGAATATAATGATCCCCCTGGTTTAGAGTTGTGCTCTTTGATCCTCTGTTGGACTTGCTTGATGTATCTTCTTTGCAAGCAGCACACTTTGCTGAGACTCAGGAAAAAATATTTTCCGTGGCAGGACCAGTTTGGTGGAATGGCTTACCCGATCAACTGTACATAATAACTTGCACCAAGATGTTTAGAAAGTTACTCAAAGCACACCTATTTCTACTGACTCTGGAGTTGATCAGGTAAAGACTTGGCATGGCGACAGAATGATTTTACTTGCAGCATAAGCATCAGAAGTATGCAGACGAATTGCACTATCTTCTTGTCCTTATTATTTTTGTATATGAAGTATTTTATAATTGTTCTGTTAGCTACTTTGAACTTTTGGCTATAGCAGGTTTTACACATTTTATATAAATAAAATAAATAAATAGTAAGGAAAATACAAAGGATCAGTTGAAGATATACCAAGATGGTGATAGTGAGTGGATTCAAGACTGTGGGGGAAGGTAGTTAAGGTTGAAAGTTATAAGATGACTAGCAACTGTACCTGTCCTACGCCCGGGCGGCGAGCCTTTTTATTGGCACGTATGCTCTTGTATGGAAGCGTTAGCTGAAAAGGAAAAACTAAATTGTTTTCACCCAGGGCAAGGGACGTGGAGGCACATTTGCTAAAGCCAGGGCTGGCAAAGTTTATTTACTAAGCTGTCTCTCACACTCCCCCACACCCCCTCTCCTCTCTCACACACACATTCTCTCTCACCAGCATCCCCCTCCCCTCATATAGGCTCCCTCTCTCTGAAACCCACACTCAAGCATCCCCCCACCCACCCTCTCTTACCTCCCATGCTCTCACACCCTCCCCACCCCCCATCTTACCAACCATGCTCTCTGTCACTCCCCCTCTCTTACACGCACATTCTCTCTCACCAGCATCCCCCCCCCCCCATGCTCTCTCTCGCACCCTCCTGCTCTCTCTCACTCTCCCCTCCCTGACACACATTCTCTCTCACCGGCATGCCGCGGGACCTGCGCCGTTTGCGGCGAAGATGAAGGCCCGGCGCGCCGTTCGCGGCACACGGGGGCCTTCCATTTTCACCTTGAGCAAAAAATAGCAGCGGAGACCCCGGCATGCTGCGAACGGAGCGCGTCCCGCGGCACAAGCTCCGTTCGCGGCAAAGATACAGGCCCGGGCGCGCCGATCGCGGCACACGGGGGGGCCTTCCCTTTTGCCGCGAATGGTGCGCTGGGTCTTTTATCTTCGCCGCGGGAAGCGCTCCGTTCGCAGCATGCTAGGGTCTCCTCTGCTATTTTCTGCCTGTCCCACGTTGGCTGCTGTCCTTCCGGTTTTGAATAGTCTTCCGGCGAGGGAGGAAATCGGCGAGGTGAGGGAGGAAATCTGCGGGAAGGAGGAATTCTGCGCAAAATCTGCATTCCGCAGTAGTGCTGAATTCCCCCAGGAGTACCTCTTGTAGCTGGTGTTGTGACATGGCTGCTGTACGGCGTGTTTGAGCCTCCAAGGCGGCCAGGGAGCAGCCTGCACTATCTATTGACAGGCTGGGGAACATGCGCGAGCACTGACGGACACACTACCAAGCCCGATATATTATGGATTGTCAGAGAGTCAAAGAACTGAGGTGGAGTAGTCTGAGAAACAGCAGTTGGAAGAAAGGATTAGATTTAGGCAGTGGCTGTGCTAGTGAGTAGGGGCAGTAGAGAGCAGAGTTGGAAGGTCAAATGTAGAAGTTTAAAAAAAAAAAAAGGGCTCTCTGATGCATAAGACCCAGGAGTCAGAATATAAGTTAAAGTTCCTAGGAATGAGGTAAGGGAAAGATGTCTCAAAGAAGAAGGAAAGTCAGGAATCAGTTGGTGATAAAAGAGGAGGGAGATTTATCAGAGGGTTAATTATGACAGATATCCTGCAAGATAGTAGGATGAATAAGCGGATGGAGGGATTGAGGTGTAAAAAGATGGTGAAACCTATAGGAGAGGGAGAGTAGCAGTCTAACAGCAACATTGCAAACTGCCATGTGAGGTGTATGGGAGAGAAAGAGAGGGTAGCACCTGCATGCAGTGTTGATATCTGTTGTAGTTCTTGCATTCAGTTGTGTGCAAAAGTGTAGGTATTCCCAGTCAAATCCTATGTTTCAGTGAATCTCTACGTGAACAGAAGCTGACACAAATCTGTACATGGTAAAAAATTAAACACATCGTCTTTTCTGGAGTTTTTAATGTATAATTATTTTTTATTTGCTAATTATAACAGATTGAAAATAATAAAACAGTGAATATGGTATGTGCCAATGTTTGGATGCCCTTCTAGTTGATTCATTGGAGATTTTTTACAAAGCTATTAAGGTCTAAAAAATTGATTGATTCATTAGGCCTTCAGTTAGGTGAACACAGTTCCATATTTGAACAAATACCTTGATTCTTTTAACCTCTCAGGTTGCAATTGCTGTTCTTGTGTCTACTTTCAAGAACCATAGGTTCTCTAAGCAGTTGCCTGAGCATTTGAAAATGAAGAGAACTCACTCTGACAAAGTAGGGGAAGGTTATAAAATTCCTAAATGCTTTCAGCTAACAATTTCAAGTGTCAGAACCATTATTAAGAGATAGCAGTTACAGGAAACTGTTGAAGTCAAAACAAAAATGTAATCTGCTAGGTGCCTGAAAAGTGGAATATAAATCAATTTTAAAAAATCTAGAAACCAAGAAAAATCTAATAGAATTGCCTTAAAACTAGTCAGATTGTTGCGTCCGTCGGTCTCTGACGGCTTCGACCCTTGTGCCTCACCTTTTTCTCTGCTCTCCTCGCTAGCCTTGGGAAGATGGCTACCGCCGCGTCTGCAAGCCGCTCTTTCCGGTGTTCCCCACCTGTTGCCTCCCACCATGTTTCTCCCAAGGGCCTCCTAGGGTGCATGCGCGCGCACTACCCACGTCTTTATTCCAGTTATGGCGTGAACCTCGGGAGCGTCCCCTCAAGTGACGTCACGCCATCCGGGTATTTAGCCTGTACTTGTTTGCTAGCTCATTGAGTTAGCAAGGATTGGATTCGTCCGGTCTAAGCTACTCTGCCACTTCCGGGCTGCCACTGGAAGCTCTCTCTCTCTGCCCTTCAGGGTATTCTCTAACCTGGGTAACCGCTCCTTGGGGGCCCTGAGGAACGAGTACCTGATCCCTTACTGGGATCAGGTACTCGCTCCTCGAGGGCCTGCTCTCCCTGCCTCGGTGCCTGTACCATCTACTTCTGCCTGGTGGAATCGCCTGGTGGAATATGTATGCAGTGCTTTCAAGGCTCATGCGTTCCCTGTTCAAGCCTTTGCATTTCTATAACGTTAAAATTCTAACATGGAAAATTCTTTTTCTCTGCTAAAAGGGTCAGTGAGTTACAAGCCCTTGTTGCATACTCACCCGACACTAGGTTCTTCCGTGACAGAGTGGTCCTCCGTACTCACCCTAAATTTCTCTTAAGGTGGACAAAGCCTCTCACCTTACTCAGTCTATAGTCTGCCTACTCTTTCCCAAGGCCTCACTCTCTCACCAGGGCGAGAGGGTTTTGCACACCTTGGACTGTACGCGTGCACTTCATTCTATCTAGACCACACTGCACTGCATAGGAAATCCACCCAACTCTTTGCTTCTTTGACAAAGACAAGCTGCAAGTTTCAGTGGGCAAACAAACTCTCTCCAACTGGCTAGCAGACTGTATTGAATTCTGCTATGAGGAAGCAGGCCTTCCTCTCCAGGGGTGAGTGCAGGCACATGGGCCGATACAGTAAGACGCGTGGGAGAGCCGGCGAGTGCCCAGGCCACTCTCCTGGGCGCGCGATTCAGTAAATAAAGATATGCAAATTAGGGTCTCCGGTAAAAGGAGGCGCTAGGGACACTAGCACGTCCCTAGCGCCTCCTTTTTGACAAGTGGCGGCTGTCAGCGGGTTTGATAGCCGACGCTCAATTTTACCGGCGTCTGTTCTCAAACCCGTTGACAGCCACGGGTTTGGAAAACGGACGCCAGCAAAATTGAGCGTCAGTCTTCCAAGCCACTGAAAAGCATTTTTTTCTGCTTTTCTGTACACTTTCCCTGTGCTGGCTGAAATTAACTTCTGCCTTTGGGCAGGCGTTACTTTCTGAAAGTAAAATGTGCGGCTTCGCTGCACATTTTACTTTCTGTATCACGCAGGAATAACTAATAGGCCCATCAACATGCATTTGCATGTTGCGGGCGCTATTAGTTTTGGGGGGGGTTGGCTGCGCGTTTTCAATGTGCTATTATCCCTTACTGTATAAGGGGTAAATATAGCGCATCGAAAACGCGCGGCAAAACCGGGGCTAAAGGTGTGCTCGCACCATACTGAATCGGCCCGACAGTTTGTAAGGGCCATGGCAACATAGCACACTATCGTTCAGTGCCAATTGCCGACATCTGCTAGGCTGCGACATGGAGCTCTCTTCACACATTCACAGTCCTCTACTACTTAGATAAGGAAATCCGTCAAGACTCTGCCGTTGGCCAATCTGTCTTGAAAAACTTTGTTCCAGTATAATCCCCAACTCCTTCCACAACCACATGCTGTGATTTCAGGCTGCCTCATCATTGCCAATAACACCCCAATTATTGTGCCTACTGCAAGAGTTGTCTGCTATTGGCCTGTTGTAATATGAGTCAGCCTGTAGCTTGCTTACCTGTAAAGGGTGTTCTCCCAGGACAGCAGGATGTAGTCCTCACGAAACCCACCCGCCACCCTGCAGAGTTGGGTCCGCTTATGTTTATTATTTTATTTTTCGCTCGTGCTTTTTGCTACAAACGAGACTGAAGGGAGACCCCTGTGGACACAGGGATCATGGCATGCTGGGCGTGCTCAGTGTGCCAGTCAAAGTTTCTGCCAGTCAAGTGTTCTGTAATAAGGCTCCGCCTGATGACATCACCCATATGTGAGGACTACATCCTGCTGTCCTGAAACAACTCTGCTTTTTAATTCTGAAATGGACAGACTTTTCTTTCTCGTCAGGGTAAAATGTCTCCATATAATCCCAATGTGTCAGGGCAGTCTCATATGTCTAACATTAACTATAATAATTCAACTATAATGAAAGCAGTCTCTCATTCTGCAACTTGCATTGTTACTTACTAAATAAAACAGTTTGTAGTATTTCCTGTATTTAAGGAAGCAGTATATATGTGTCCCTTGGCATCGAACCATTTTACGTAGGGGCTACCTGACCCTCCACGAACACTAAATGTCTTTACATCCTCTATCCCTAATTCTTAACTCCAATACAATATTGTAAAAATCAGACCCATTTGTAGCACTCAAGGACTGGAGTTGCCTACCTCTGCCTTACACCCCTCTGGAGAATCTTCATCAAAGTTGACTAGAAGGAGTATACTTCCCACAGTTGGCCCAACAACTATAAAACAGAAGATCACTCACAGTCTATTGTTATCCAGCAAACACAGTACCAAAGAGTTCCCCCACTCCGGAAGGCAAAAACGGTTGATATCACCAGCAGGGAAACTAGGCTGTCCATTACAGAACAAGGCATGCAAACATGCCGAGTAGCAGGGCTAAATGGTGATCCGTTTTACCCTGTGCCCAGTTGAAAAGATGACAATACTGCCAGTCCATGAAGAATAAAATTGTCCATCATGCCTTCCACTGGGGGTAAAGGAGTTTGAAGTAAAGAACATCTACCCTTCTTTTTCCCCTAGAAATTTGATTCAAGCAGTGAAAAAAAAACTTTGAAGGCCAGAGCAACTAAAATGTCATTGGATTCATGTCATGATTATTTTTTAACTAGTCCAGGGTTCAGTTTTCAGTTTATGCATTATTGTTACGTCATTTGACTAAAGCGCTGTCTTTGAGGGGTTCCGGTAAGAATCAGCATAATATCGTCCCAGTTTGAGTAAACTTTTATGATTGTTTGTTACATGTGCTTTCAAAATTGTAATTCTAATATCTGCTTGTGAATTAAAGATAAATCGAAATGAAGATAGTGATTTCTTATTGCATTATATGAAGTTTTTCTTAGTATTGCTGCTTTTATGTTGTAGGCCATTTGCCCATGATAAATTATGTGCTAAAATGCAAGATTCTAAGCACTTCAGCAGACCAGGAACAGTGTAAATGATACACATGATAATGTCTAAGTATGAAATGTGTATATACAGAATAGAAGGTAAAATGCAGGAAAATGTGGAAATATTTCCATTGAGACGAGATGCTGACATCATTAACCAGGAGAATAGATTTAGTGTTACCACAACCCCAAGAGGGAAATATTTTCTTGTATATCTGGAATTCAGATCTATTTTATAAAATTAGATTGCTTTGGGGCTGCCTGTTTTCCCACTCATTCTTTTCTTCCTAGTCCCAGATGAAAGATCTGAGTGAAAGCCACTAGTAAGAATAGAATTTCCAGATTAACAAATGCCAGATTTTTTAAATCATTTTTATTAGATAGTGCTCTCATCTCTGCATTATTTTAAAAAGGCCCATGTATTTGATGTGGATTTAAAGCAATTTGAATATATACTTGTTATGCCCATTTTAACTGAGGTAACTCATTCTTATGTAGTAATGACAAATTATGACTACTTTTGAGGGAGCAGCAAGAACAGTGGTGGTTGAATCATCTGTAGAGAGCCAAGAGGCAGATGACTCATTCCTTAGTGACCTCAGGGAAGGAGTCTTGGACCCTAGATACTCTTGAGAGAGAGTTTTTCCAAGGAGTTTTGTTGAATGCTCATATAGCTACTTCTGGAGCCAGTATGTGCGGGACATGCTGAAGCAGATACAAGGGGTTGCCAAGTAGCTTTCTCAGAAACAGCAAGACACCCTCCGGTGAGTTTGGTAAACAAGGGCCTGGAGTGCAGAAAACACATGGGTCTGATCGACCTTTAATGTTTTCAAGACAGCGTTGAGAATCTCCGTTGTGGGGCTTGGCACACCTGGCTGTGGGCCTCAGACCTCTTACCTGACATCTAGAAAAGACTTGTCGGATGGAACCAGTGGATGGTGCTGACATTGTCCTTGAAAGTTTTGGATAATACAAGTCATCGGGTGGAAACCTTGTGAGGATTTTGGAGAATAATTGATAAGCTTTGTTGGACTTGCTGTGACAATGTGAAAGTATTTACTAAGTGTTTATCCTTTTCAAATGTTGAACAATTATAGAGTATTATACTTATTATATATTTTGGGATACACTGGGTTTTATTGGTATCACATGGGATTTGTGCAATTTATGGTGGGTGGTTTTAAAGTGAGAGACTGAATGGTGGGGTGAGGTGTGTATGTTTGCGCTAGATAGTAATTTTTTGTCTAGTTAGGATTGTTTTAATATGTTATCTGATGAATAAAGAATGTAAATTATACAAATACCATATGTTTATATTCATGAGTTCTCTTATGTTGATGTAATTATATACATAGAGAGAACCTAGTATAGACTTTACCCTCAGTGTGCACTATCTAGAAAAGACTAACAGACGTGCCTTGCACTAGAAAAAAATCTCTTCAGAGATGGTAAAAGCTGCAGTGGCACAAATTCATAAACACTGTGCAGTGCTGCAGCAACTCTCCACTACCACTCCAGATCCACCCTTTTCTTCTAGGAGGTACCCAGGCCATTCAGAAGAGGCACTTTTTCCACCTGAGAAAATGCTATCCTCCGCCTCCTCAGTCCTGAACACAACAGGTCCCACACGTCCGTCTGAGGCAGCAGCAGTCTCCTAAGATACAGCTACCGTGTTTCCCCGAAAATAAGACAGTGTCTTATATTAATTTTTGCTACCAAAGATGCACTAGGCCTTATTTTCAGGGGATGTCTTACTTTTCCATATATTGTTGAACAAAAAAATGAACATTTATTATATTCTGAACAGTTGTCTGGTTATGCTGGTTTGTGATGACCACTAACTGTGAATCCTGCAGGGTAAAAATATCACAGCTGCATGTTCTGGTGTTCTGTGCGACGGGCATGCTCTCAAATAAAAACTTTGCTAGGTCTTACTTTCGGGGGAGGTCTTATATTTAGCAATTCAGCAAAACCTCTACTAGGTCTTATTTTCGGGGGATGTCTTATTTTCGGGGAAACAGGGTAGTATCTGTCAACTGATGGACAGGCTTTTGACTGGATCATGGAGAGCATAGCCTGCATTCTGCTACCTATGCCAGAGGACATGCTGGTCAGAGGCAGGCTGAGGTTATATGTAAACTGTTGGCCCAGTGTAATTTCAGACCGGTGGGTCCCTCAGCATTGTACGAAGAGATTACAAATTAAACCTATTGGATACCCTGCCATATCATTTTCCAGACCCAAGCTATGGGGTCGTTCTCCTCATCAGGAACTGTTTCTAAAGGAGCGCTTCTCGCTTTTAGTGACAAACGGTTGAACCCGTTCCACCAGAAGATAGAGGTTGGAAATTTTGCTCAAGTATTTCCTGATTCTAAAGAAAACATGAAGATTCTTGAACAAATTCATCAAAAGTGAAAAGTTCAAGATGCTTTCCCTGGGTATCTTAATTCCATGTCTTCAAAAAAGGAGACTGGCTATGCCATCTAGATCTCAAAGTTGCTTAAACCCACAAAGAGATATTTCTCCATCACAGGAAGTATCTCAGATTCATAGTAGAGAACCATCAACTTCAATACCATCTGCTGCCCTTTGGCTGAATGTCAGCCCTGCATGTGTTCACAAAATGCTTTGCTGTGGTGGCAGTCCACCTATGCAAACTGAAGGTGCATATGTTGAACCTGTGTTCAACCCAATTTATTCTTTAAAAAAGATCCGTCTTGTGAAGCTTAAAGAAAGACTTCATAATCTGTATCTTATCATTCTCTAAGAATGTCAGGAAATTAAGATCTGAAGACCTGGGAGAATTTAATACTTCAGCACCTCCAGCTTTTTCATTTGGAATTTCAGATTGCAAGAACTTTAGCACTTGAAGAAAAAAACGATCAAGCATATCTCTAGGAGAAATTGCAGAAATATAAGGAAATTTATAGTATGAATTTTAAATCTCCTAGAATAGAAAATTTCTTGGTAAACTGGTAATTTGTTATCTTTAATTAGTGCTAAGGAAAAATGTTTTAATTTTACTACCTGTTCTTCCGGGGACCTTCTCCTAGGACAAGCAGGATGGTAGTTCTCACAAATGGGTGACATTATCAAACGGAGCCCGGCATGCCACTATCCACGTGTCCATGCGGGTCCTTCTTCAGTCTCTTCTTTTCTTTGTTTTTTTTCCCATGCCGGGTCCCTCCTCTTTTCTTCCAGCCTTAGAGGGCATCATGGTGAGTTGTTCCTTCTGTGCGGTCGATCCCCAATAGTGCTGTCCCCTGGTGGCTGCCAGCCATTGACTGCTCATTGGTTACTTTTTGAAATGGTGTCATTGAGGTTTTGCCGGTGCCCCCAGTGCACCCGGACCATGTCCATTACAGACCCTCACGAGGTCTGTATCTTGTGCCTGGGGGCATCGCACAATGTCAGGGTGTGTCACTTTTGTGCCCAAATTACCCCCAAGGGTAGCCAACCACGCCTTGACAAAATGGAGAAGCTGTTCGGCTGCAGGATGTCTGGTTCCTTGACATCAACATCGGGGGGTGTTGATGCCCCTGGGGAAAGGGGAGCTAGTGGCTGCCAGTCCCATCCTGTCTTCTCTGCTGGGTTGCAGATCGAACTGGGCACTGGGGACTATCCTTCCATTTCTTCTCGGTCCAGGTCCAGGTCCTCTTCATCTCCCTCGACGCAGCGGAAAGACCAGGCCGAGCATCGTGGGAAATCGAGGAAGAACAGTCATCTGTCTCCATCCTTGCTTGAGACCAAACTCGGGAATGCACTGGTCGAGATGCCCCTGAAGTGGCCTTGGCCTGAGGAGTTGTCGCCCTCCATTGAAGCCAGAGGCGGTCCCCACCGATTCCGGTGCCAGAGACCAGTCTCCCTCGGGGCTTCTAGGGGGTCCGGGTCAGTCCTCCTCTTCCTCTTCCTCCGCCAACTGTCCTTTCTTCGGCAGCATTTGAGGAGGAGTTAGAGCGCAGAGAGCGGTTGTCGGTTGGACGAGCCCTACAAGGCATCAAGCTGCTGGTCCCAGGGGGGCTGCCACAGATGCCGGAGCCTGCGTCATTGGTGCTGGCACCATTGCTGGAGCGGTTGGACTTGCTCCTCGGTGCGCTACCAACACAGCCGATGCTGGTGCCCCAGGTGTCCTCGATACCCCGGGGAGCACCGATGCTGCCCCCTATAGAGTCCATTCCCATCACTGATTCCTCTGACAAGGGTGTTCTGGCTCTGCTTTTGCAGCTGATCCCATGGCCAGCGTTGTCCGAGCCCCTCCGGGTCCCTCAAAGCCCCCAATGCCATCAGACCTCGAGCTAAGGGCATAGTCTGGACTCCCCGACCAGTGTCCCCGGGCAACCTGAGTGAGGAGGATATCTTGTACGACCCATGGGGGATGACACGTTCGAGTCCTCCTCTGAACCGTCGCCTCCGGAGTAGAGGCATCACCTCCCGAGAGCCTGACGTTTGCAGGCTTTGTACGGGCCATGGCTGAGTCTGTCTCGTTCCAGCTCCTGATGGAGAAGGACTCCCGGCCAAGATGCTTGAGATCCTTGTTTGTGGATGCGCCTAAGAAGGTAGTGGCTGTCCAGTTCATGACATTTTTAAGGACTTGTTTGTCCGGCTCTGGGAACACCCCATTTCAGTACCCCTGGTGAACAGGAAGACCTATGCGGTGTATCTGGTTCAGCCACCAAGGGGTTTGAAGAGGCATCAGCTCCCCCACCCCTCTGTGGTGGTGGAGTCCACCCTCAAAAAAGCAAAGCGTTCTCAAACACATGCCTTGGCTCCCCCGAGCCGAGAACACGGGGTCCTGGATGCCCTAGGGAGGAAAGTCTTCCAGGGCTCCATGCTGGTGGCTCATATTGCCTGCTACCAGCTATATATGAGCCAATATTCCAGGAATCTGTGGAAGTAAGTCCAGGATCTGGTTGAGTGCCTGCATTAACAGCTGCAGGAAGACTTCCTGAAGGACATCCAGCAGGGTTTGGAGTGCGACAAGCATGAGGTCCGGTCCGCATTTGATGTCTTTGAGATGGTGGCGAGGGTGGCGGTGACTGGTAGCAGTGCCTGCTGTATGGCTTGGCTCCACGCCTCTGACCTCCATCTGGAGGTTCAGGAATAGCTTGCGGATCTGCCCTTAATTGCCTTCGTTTGCCTGTTTCTACCGCGTACTTTACTGAATCGGCCCGTTTGTTAACATTCCCCAAACTCACTGCTCACTCTGGCAGCTTTTCCTGGGCTACACCCTGCTCAGCACAGCCTTGCCGCACCAGTGTTCCTTCCTCTTTTCTTTTTTCAAGGCAAAAAAAAAAATGTTAAAAAATTTCTGCTTAACCAGCAATAACGTAATCACTTTTAAATCCCTATCTAACTCCCAGCAGAGCTTCTCTCTTTAACCGGTTCAAGCCTATCACTTTCCAGCTGTCCCTGCAACCAGGCCCACTCACAGTTTCCTCTCTACCTGAAACTTTTTTTTCTTCAGTGCAGCTTCTGAGTTACACCCTTTCACAAGCCACCATGCTCTGTGCAACCCTGCACTCTGTATTTTGTTTTAGAATCGCAGGTCCCCTTCACAACTTTCTTTGGAGGCTGGGTATTTTTTTTCTGTACAGAGCTTTAGAAAAAATCCCATGCATGACACCATATGTGAGCGGTTATTCCCACAGGCCTGGAGACAAACCAGTCTGATTCTAGCCTTTCTTAAAACACTTATCTTTATTACAATTTCACAATCACCCAAGAGTAGACTGTCTTCCCTTCAGAACAGTGCACTCTCTTTATTTACAGTTTGGTACTGCTTCCCTTAGTACTCACAGTTCAGCTTTGTCTCAGCTCAGTAATTGGACAGTGTTACGTTACAGGAACTGCCTTTCTCCTGGAGACTTGGGTCTGGTCTTTATCCCAGGACAAGCAGGATGCTAGTCCTCACATATGGGTGACGTCACCAACGGTGCCCGAACGCGGGAAAACTTCTGTCAAAGTTTCTATAAACTTTTGACTGGCAGCCTGAGGCTACTGAGCATGCCTAGCGTGCCATGATATTCTTTGCCACAGGAGTCTCACTCTAGTCTTCGTTTTTCCGCGCTGCCATTAGCACCGCGGTCGTTGGAGCCCTGTGAGTCTTCTCACAACTTTGACTAAAAAAGTCATTTAAAAATCAAAAATTTTTCCCCACATCGGGTCTCATTTCTCATTTGACACCGGACGGTGACAAATTATTAGAATTCTCACTAAAATTGTATAATTTTTTCTCAGACTTCTCATCGATGGCTGTCTGTTCCAACATGGCCTCAGGTTTCAAGAAATGTTCTTGTAACCGGACCATGTCTGTCACAGATCCACATTCCCAATGTGTGATCTGCCTAGGAGAAAAGCATGAAATATCTTCATGCTCTCAAGGCCAAGAAATGACCCCAAAGGGTCGAAAACTCAGGCAGGACAAAATGGCTCAGATTTTCAAACTTCAACCGTTACCATCGCCATTGACTTCAACTAAGTCTTCACCCACAGGGGTAACTAAAAAAAACTCCTGCTCAAGAAGAAACATATCGAGGGATCTGGGGATGCGGCTTCACCGGCACCTTCTTCGGCATCGATCAGGTCAGTGTCAGAATCGAAGCAAAAACATAAGCATAGGCACCGCCGATCATCGGACTCCCAATCGATTCTGCCATCGACAGAACCGGTAGCAAAGCGGCCTAAAGTCCTCGAAATCCCCCATACCTCAGTATCTTCGTTGCCCTCGACTTCAGCATTGACACCGTCGCCGATGACAACTACGCCGGATTTGACAACCCTCATCCAAAAACTATTACTAGAGGCATTACAAAAACAACTTCCATCGCCGATGCCGGCAGACATGCCGATGCCAGCGGACACATCAATGCCGGCAGGGCCGCCGATGCCAACGTCATCATCAATGCCGGCGGGGCCGCTGATGCGATCTCTCGATATTATATCATCGATAACACCGATGATATAACCAACATCGATGCCTAACACTTCTTCGATGCCTACATCGATATTTTTGAGGCCTACCTCGATAATAGATAATATATCGATGCCAGGCCCTTCTGGAATACCAATTTCAGAATTTTCATTTCTTCTTTCCTCAACACCATCGATTTCATCGATGTCACAATCACTATCTCTCTACACTACAGCTCCTACCATACCACACCTTGCTAAGAAGGTAATTCACCCTAAGTCATCCACAAAGAAGAAAACATAGATGCCAAAAAGACCAATTTCTGACGAGAGATCTTTACATGACATTGTCACCAAAAGATATACTGACTTGCTATCTGCCTTACCAACTTGTCCAGAAGAGGTGCAAGCTGAACATATCTCATCAGATGAACCTTTACCAGGACCTTCTGGAGTGCATCCTGCTCAACAAGCAACACCACCTCATCAACCAACTCAATATGATTCCTGGTCTGACACGGATTCTGAACCCTCATCAGAGGATTTTATGTCAGATCCATCTCCGCCCCCTGCTACAAAGCAGTCACCTCCAGAAGATTTTACATTTCAATCATTTGTTCAGGAAATGGCAGATTCCATTCCTTTTCAGTTACACACTGAACAAGATAGCAGACAACAAACTCTAGAAGTGCTTCAATTTGTTGATCCCCCTAAGCACACTCTCGCCATACCTGTTCACGACATTCTCTTACAACTGCAGCAACGCCTTTGGGAGCACCCCTGCTCAGTCCCTGCAGTAAACAAACGCATAGAGTCAACTTATTTAGTACAACCTTCCTCTGCATACCAAAAAACACAGCTTCCTCACCACTCTGTGGTAGTGGGATCGGCTCAAAAGAAATCGAGAAGGACAAGGGCCCATTCCTCAATCCCTCCAGGGAAAGATAATAGGTTCCTTGATCAATTGGGCCGAAAAGTGTACCAAGGAGCAATGCTGAATTCAAAAATATCAGCATACCATTTATATATGACACAATACCACAGAAACTTGTGGAAGCAAATGGAAGAGTTTGTGCCATCTTTGCCTTCACAGTACCAAGAAGCTGCACAAGCTATTATAAATAAGTGCTTTAATGAGGGGAAACATGAAGTACGAGCCGCCTATGACAGCTACGACACAGCCTCACAAGTGGCTGCATCGGGCATCGCTGCAAGACGCTGGGCCTGGCTTAAAGCATCCGATTTAAGACCAGAAGTACAGGACAAGCTGGTTGATCTTGCCTGCCTGGGCGATAATCTGTTCGGTTCTAAAGTACAGGATGCTGTTTCCCAGTTAAGGGAACATACTGAAACACTGCGGCAGTTACCTTCACTACCACATGACCCTTCTACACATTCTGCTGGACGACCATCACACAGGGATACCAGAAGGCCTTTTTACAGGCAGCGTAAATACTACACCCCCCCCCCCCCTCCCCGCATCTAGGCCGAGACCTCCTAGATCTCAGCAACAACAACAGAGAGCAGCAAGACCAGCACCAGCCCCTCAAACTGGACCTGCTACTGGATTTTGAGATTACACCCGGAGAACAAGGCCCATATGCCAAACCTTACCCAACACTACCAGTAGGGGGCAGACTGTCCAAATTTTACATCAATTGGACGTCAATAACATCGGACCAATGGGTCCTATTCATCATTCACAGAGGATACCACCTCAATTTCATTTCCACTCCTCCAGATTTTCCACCAAAACTTTCTCATATCAGCGAAGATCACATTCTTCAACTTCAAATAGAATTATCCACCCTTCTGAGTGCCAGGGCAGTCGAGAGAGTACCCCGGGCCCAGCAGGGCAGAGGATTCTACTCCCGTTATTTCCTCATTCCAAAGAAAACCGGAGGCCTTCGTCCCATACTGGACCTCAGAAATCTTAACAAATTTCTAAAAAAAGAAAAGTTCAGGATGGTATCCTTAGGCATAATGCTCCCACTCCTTCAAAAAGGAGATTGGCTTTGTTCTCTGGACCTTCAAGATGCTTATGCTCATATTCCAATATTTCCCCCTCATCGCAAGTATCTGCGCTTCATGGTAGGCAGTCAACATTTCCAATACAGAGTTCTACCATTCGGCCTTGATTCTGCTCCCAGAGTATTCACCAAATGTCTGGCAGTAATAGCAGCACATTTGCACAAACAAGGTGTTCATGTTTTCCCATATCTAGACGATTGGCTCATAAGAAGTCAATCTCAAGAAGGAGCTCTAACTTCTCTAAATCACACAATTGCTGTGCTTCACAAAATGGGATTTCTAATCAATTATCCAAAGTCCCATCTGACTCCTTCTCATCTTCTCCAGGTCATAGGAGCAGAGTTAAACACTATCCTCACAAAAGCCTTTCTACCGGGCGATCGAGCAGAAACGCTGTCCCTCTTGGCGAAATCGTTACACTCAAGGAAACAAGTAAAGGCTCACCACTTTCTAACGTTATTAGGCCACATGGCTTCCACAGTTCATGTCACTCCTATGGCAAGACTTGCCATGAGAATAACCCAATGGACTTTAAAATCACAATGGATCCAAGCCATTCAACCTTTGCACTCTCCAATTCAAATTACACAACAACTTCGTTCATCTCTCCTTTGGTGGATGAACAAGGACAATTTGCGCAAGGGACAAGCCTTCCAGCAGCCAGTCCCACAGATAACGTTAACTACAGATGCATCCACCTTGGGTTGGGGAGCTCACATGGACAATCTCCAAACTCAAGGGACATGGACGAAACTCGAAGCAACATTTCAAATCAATTTCCTAGAACTTCGAGCTATACGTTATGCCCTGAATGCTTTCAAGGACTACCTTTCACACAAAACTATTCTAATCCAAACGGACAACACAGTTGCCATGTGGTACATCAACAAACAAGGAGGTACGGGATCGTATCTCCTTTGTCAAGAGGCTGCACAGATTTAGGGATGGGCCCTGAACCACTCAATGTTCCTCCGAGCCACTTATCTGGCGGGCATTCACAATGTAGTGGCAGATCGACTCAGTCGTCAGTTCCAACCTCACGAATGGTCCTTGGATCCCTCAGTAGCGACCAGGATCTTTCAGCCTTGGGGTCAACCAACGATAGACCTTTTTGCGTCACATCTGAATCACAAAGTGGACAATTTCTCTCTACACCAGCAGAACAGCAACCAACCAAGGACGCTTTTGCTCGCCCTTGGAATTCAGGCCTACTATACGCGTATCCTTTGATACCACTTATAACAAAAACCCTAGTGAAACTGCAACAAGACAAGGGGTCAATGATACTCATAGCCCCGTATTGGCCTCGACAAGTATGGTTTCCCACACTTCTGGACCTCTCAGTCAGGGATCTCATTCGCCTGGGAGTAGCTCCCATTCTTATCACTCAAAACCAAGGTCGATTGCGCCATCCCAATCTTCAATCTCTATCTCTAACTGCATGGATGTTGAAAGCATGATATTACAACCATTCAATCTTTCAACCAAGGTATCCCAAGTGCTTATAGCTTCACGAAAGCCTTCCACACAGAATCCAAATGGAAGAGATTCACTCTGTGGTGCAGGCAACAGAGTATTGATCCTTTCACCTGCCCCACTACTTCTCTTCTAGACTATTTATACTATCTTTCAGAATCTGGTCTCCAGACTTCATCTGTAAGAGTACACAAGTGCAATCTCTGCTTACCATAACAAAATGGGAGATGCACCAATATCCACACAACCTCTTGTCACCAGGTTCATGAGAGGTTTAACTCAACTTAAACCACCAATTCGGCCCCCTGTCATGGCGTGGGACCTGAATCTGGTCTTAACTAAATTAATGCGTTCCCCTTTTGAACCAATAGATTCCTGTGACCTTAAATTTCTCACATGGAAAACTATCTTCCTCGTAGCCATTACATCAGCTAGAAGGGTTAATGAGTTACAAGCACTTGTCACATACAAACCTTACATGAAGTTCTTACATGACAGAGTGGTTCTCCGTACTCATCCAAAATTCCTACCCAAGATAGTTAAGGAATTCCACTTGAACCAAACCATAGTTTTACCCACATTCTTTCCAAAGCCTCATTCTCACCAAGGTGAATGAGCCTTACACACCTTGGACTGTAAACGTGCATTGTCTTTCTACATAAATCGCACAGCAGTCCACAGGAAATCTAAACAACTTTTTGTCTCATATGACCCAAACAAACCGGGTAAAGCAATGGGTAAACATACTCTATCCAATTGGCTAGCAGATTGCATACAGTTTTGCTACGATAAAGCAGGCCTTCCTCTCCAAGGGCGAGTAAAGGCACATTCAGTAAGGGCAATGTCAACCTCAGTAGCACACTATCGTTCAGTGCCAATCCTTGACATATGTAAAGCAGCAACATGGAGTTCTCTTCACACCTTTGCAGCTCACTACTGCCTATATAAAGAAGGAAGACAAGATTCCGCTTACAGACAGTCAGTCTTAAAGAACTTGTTTCCAGTATAATCCCAACTCCTTCTACAACCAATCTGCTGTGATCTTCGGCTGACTCATTTTCACAACAACACATCACTGTTGCCTTCATATAAAATGACTCGGCCTCTAGCTTGCTAATCACCCATATGTGAGGACTAGCATCCTGCTTGTCCTGGGATAAAGCAAAATTGCTTACCTTGTAATAGGTGTTATCCCAGGATAGCAGGATGTAGTCCTCACGAAACCCACCCGCCACCCCGCAGAGTTGGGTCTCAGATTTTTATTTTATTTTTTGCTAAAGCTTATTGCTACATACGAGACTAGAGTGAGACCCTTGTGGCTGAGAATATCATGGCATGCTGGGCATGCTCAGTAGCCTCAGGCTGCCAGTCAAAAGTTTATAGAAACTTTGACAGAAGTTTTCCCGCGTTCGGGCTCCGTCGGTGATGTCACCCATATGTGAGGACTACATCCTGCTGTCCTGGGATAACACCTATTACAAGGTGAGCAATTTTGCTGAGTAACCATCTCTTATTCCTCTCCTCTTGGGCCCTGCCATAGAGCTCTCTCTCATATGGGGAATTAAAGGGGACCAGGCACCTAGCCTGGTATTGCTTCGGTTTAAGGGGGAACATAGGGACACTGCCTCACAGTGGCACACGAAAGTTTTGTTAATATAGGTGTGCTGTACAACATTTTTCTTAATGTAGGTGTGCCTTGGGTGTGAAAAAGTTGGGAACACTGATATAATCAGTATTGGTATCTAATGCACAAGGAAGGTATCAAATGATGAAAGAAGCAAGGTCTTGGTGCTGAAACCCTTTCTAAATAAATGTCGATGTGGATTAATTAGATTGCCCCTTAGAGGTTAAGTATATAATGCAAAAAAGGCTTGTTGCCGACAAAAAAATTGTGCATCTTGGAACGTGTTATTGTTCCCCTTTTTCCTTTCAAACATTCTCTAGAAAGGGTTTTTTCATGAGTGAGAAATGCCATCCTGCTTGTTCTTGGAGAAAGTAGAGTTACTTACCTGTAACAAGTGGTCTCCACGGTCAGCAGGATGTCAGCCCTCACGAAACTCGCCTTCCTCCTCTTAGAGTTGGCTTCAATTTTAATTGCTAAGGCAGGGGTGAGCAAACTTTTTGAGGTGCGGCCCCCTTTCCAATATGCAGTTGGTTGGGGGCCTCCCAAAATGGGTTAATATATGTATGTACACACACACACACACACATATGTGAAGGGTATCTATCAGGCAGCCACCCTGCCAACTTGTGACTCAAAGCCCCCATTTGGGTTCTCTTCAACTTGCTGAAAGAAGTAAGCTCACACATATACACGCATGGGCATAGAGAGGCCAGCACCCTATACCCAGATAGACACAGCGATACAGATACCTAGACACATACACAAAGAACCCACACGCAGAAACATAGTTATTCAATACCCAGATAGAGACAAAGACACTCTACATACAAACCACACAGAGAGACAGAAACCCAACCCCTAGACAGGCACAAGCATACAGACAGTGCCATGCCTAGACAGAAAAATACATACAGACATACCATAGATAGACCCAGTGAGAAATATAGGCAGACAGACCTCATTACATACCAGAGAAACACCACACGGCAGCCAGTCACACATGCCACACACTACACCAGTAAGGGCTTGAAAATTAAAAAAAAACAACAAACTCAGTGTCAGCCAAAATTGTTTAGGTGCTGAAAAAAACTCCATAAGTGTGCCCAATTTTTATTTCTTTTTTACTATTTTCACTAATTTTTCTGTTTATCTTAGTTTACTCATCTTTATTTTCTCATGTTTTGATTTTATTTAACTTTTTTTTTTTTTTTTAACTTTTTGTCTTCATTCTTCCTTTCCCACATGCTTCCTCTCTCCCATCCACTTCCTTATTCTCTCTGGCCCCCTTTGCCCATTCGCCTCCATAACCTCACTACTCTTTTTCCCTCAGTGGGCAACAGCTGTGATCTCTCTACTCAGGTAGGGACCCAACAGCAGCAGGAATTCGTCCCAGGCTGAGGCCTAAGGGTGGAAGCTCATCCTGGGTTGAGGAACACTGCAGAGGCTGTTCCCATGTATAGTTCTGCCTCACAGTAAGCAGCTGCCCACTTGGGCTCACCACAGCAGAAGCAGCTCCTCTCCCTGGCCCACGGAAAGAGAGACATGGTTAAACCATGGCATGTTTACAGTGATGTCACTACGTTCTGGCAGCTTCCTCTCTCCTGAGCTTACAGCACCTCCGTGGCACTGAGATTTGACTATGTAGCTTTTTTTTCTTCCCTGATTGGGCAGCCATTGTACCCTTCAGGATTGTTCAAGCCTCCCCCCCCCCCCCCCCCCCCCCCAATTCTCCCCTGTGCTAAGGCACAAGACAGAAGGGGCTCCCACATGGATGCTTGGTATGGTGGCATGCATGGGCATGCTTAATAAGTTACAAAGTTCTGGAAACCTTGAAGTCAGATTTCAGTGCCGGTCTCCTTTAGATGATGTCACCCCATGTGTAAGGACAGACATCATACTATCCTCAGAGAACACCTATAACAGGTAAACAACTCTGTTTTACTCAGATAAAACACTGTTTGCCGTTGTAAATAATTTTGAAAGCTGCCCTTCTTAGCTCCAGGGTAGTCATTACTTGTTATGCAGGTGGGCAGGTATCAAGAATTCCAGTATATATTCTTTGAAGAGAGAATAATGCTGCATGAGGGTTTAGGATGTGGACATGTGAAAACTGATAACATGGGCAGATTGCAGATTCACTGTTCTATAAAACTTGGGGGAACATTAAAAAGAAAAGTAAACATAGTTTATTGTTGGACCCATTTCGCTGCATAAGGAACCTTGCAAGGAGAACTAGAAAGACTGCAGTATTCATCCATTTGATTCACTAAAGATTAATTTATGCTGTAAGTTACTAGCTTGTCGTTGGATTTTTCATACAGTGTTGGAATTTGTTCTGTAAAATGAATCTTTCTAAATTTACTTAAACCAGATCCACATAGAAAAAATATTGTAGCTAAAAATGTAAACATCTTGGTGAATCCTAATATAAATTGTTCTGGTTTAGGCTAGTGGTCAGGAACACAGATGTCTCAAAAGAAACTGATGACTTCTGTATTAAACATACAGATGGAATAACTATTGACAAGTATACTGTGCTAAATGTAAGTTAAGAATTGTGCATATATAGTAAGACTTACATTTGAAGCACTACATCTGTATGTGATACTTTAAAAGACTAAAAATCATGCTTTAAAAAAGGATGGGGAAAGAAAATTCTTACTTTGTAGAATCCTACATTGATGGATTAGGAAGAAACCTTCAGTGAATGGGGCCCAAAATGATGAATTTATAAATAATATATTTGATGTAAAGCTTTCCAGGACATTGCTTGAGGCATTTGTTTTATTTGCTCAGTTGGAGAACTAACTAAGAAGGATATTTTCATTTTTTATTTGATAATTTACAAGCTGAAGATGCTTTTCTAACCCATCCCTTTATTATAAGGCACTTTCATTTTTACGTGTACAGAATGATAACTTTGAAAATTGAAATGAAACTTTAAAAACATTGAAATTTAGTTCAACATTTTAAGTAACTTTCCATTAAAAAAAAAAAAAGGCAAAGCAAAGATTCTTTAGCTATTTCTTATTCTTTGTTCCTTGGAAACCAGACAAGATTTTTGTAGTTTATATTATAAGTTAATTAGTTTATGTACATGCATGTCAATGTAGTTTTCAAAAAAAATTTAAATAATGTAATGCCTTGGAAAGTAAACTTAAATATATTTAAAATGATACAAAGAAGAATCCTGCTTTCAAAAGCTGGCTCACTGACTGAATATTACTTCATTGATTTTTTTTTTTTTGCCACTTAAGGCATATTTCTTTTAAATGATAGACATTGGCTAGTAATGATACATTTTTGTTTTGCCATTTTGTTTCTCATTGTGGTTTTCTCCATCAATTCTGTTTTAAGTTTGAATAACAAAGTTCATTTTTTTAAATGTGCAATCTGTGGATTTCTAGAATAAATACAATATTTACTGAACAGGATGTTGGGTAGATACCCGTTCCAGAGACTGTTTTCAAGGGTGATGATTCAGATGAACTGAACAAATCATGCTGAACCTGGAAGATGTGGTAGACCAGATTGACAAACTGAAGAGTAGTAAATCACCTGGACCAGATGGTATACACCCTAGGGTTCTGAAATAACTCGAAAATGAAATTTCAGAATATTTCAATTAATTTGTAACCTGTCATTAAATTCATTAGTGGAGTGCCTCAGGGATCTGTACTTGGACCGGTGCTTTTAATATATTTATAAATGATCTGGAAAGGGGCACGAGTGAGGTGATCAAATTTGCAGATGACACAAAATTACAGAGTGGTTAAATCTCTAACGGATTGTGATAAATTGCAAGAGGACCTTGTGAGACTAGAATATTGGGCTTCCAAATGGCAAATGAAATTTAATGTGGACAAGTTCAAGGTGGTGCAAATAGGGAAAAATATCTCTTGCTGTAGTTACACAATGTTAGGTGCTAGCTTAGGAGTTATCACCCAGGAAAGATCTAGGCATCATAGTGGATAAAATATTGAAATCGTCAGCTCAGTGTGCTGTGGCAATCAAAAAAGCAAATAGAATGTTAGGAATTATTAGGAAAGGAATAGCAAATAAAACAGTGTCATAATGCCTCTGTATCGTTTCATGGTGAGACTGCACCTTAAATACTGTGTGCAGTTCTGGTTGCCACATCTCAAAAAAGGTATAGTTGCACTAGAGAAAGTGCAGAGAAGGGCAACTAAAATAAGGGGCATGGATTGGCTTCTCTATGAAGAAAGGCTAAAGAAGTTAGGAACAGTTTGCAGAAGAGACATCTGAGGGGGGGATATGATAGAGGTCTACAAAATCATGAAAGTACTTGAACAGGTTAATGTAAGATGGCTATTTTAACTCTCAGATAATAGAAGAACTAGGGGGTGCTCCATGAAGTTAGCAAGTAGCTCATTTAAAACAAATCGAAGAAAATTCTTTTTCGCTCAGTGCATAGAGGAATTAATTGCCAGAGGATGTGGTTATGGCATTTAATGTAACTAGGTTTAAAAAAGGTTTGGATAAGTTCCTAGAGGAAAAATCCATAAACTGCTAGTAATTAATAAGCAATAGTAGCTTGTGATCTATTTAATGTTTGGGTAGTTACCAGGTACTTGTAGCCTGGATTGGACACTGTTGGAAACAGGATACTGGGCTTGATGGATCCCAGAATGGCATATCTTATGTTTTTATGTAAAAAGAAAAAAACAATGAAATAAACTAAGCAAGCTTACAGGATTTTAACTAACCACATTTCTGTACCACTTGGGTAAACAAGCTGTAGAGTGAGATCATTTGAATGCCAGTTTAGGAGAGTCTGAGTTTGCCTACTTAATCTGGAACACGGTAGCTTAACTGCTATATAAAATATTTATTTTGTAATACAAATGTTTCTATAAATTATAAAGGTAATAAATATATTAAAGAAATTACTAGAAAATCAAAAAGAAGCATGGAGGATAATTGGTTGTGAAGAAACAGGAAAAACCAGAGATCACTCAAGATACATGGTATTGAAACAAAAAGTAAATTAGGAAGCCTTAAATGTCCCGTAAGGTCCTTATTTGTTGTTGTGTTTTATGTTTCCTTTATTAAAGTTATCTTTTTATTATAATATGTAATACATCAAGGTACTATTTATTTTCACTATGAATAGCAATAACAGAAAAGAAAAAAAATCTAGGGCTTGCCTGCTAGGTCAGTGACAACTGCCTCATGCGACTGTGCTGAAGGACTTGAGCTTGATGTCTCTTCCAGCTTCTATTCCCTTAGGGGCAAGGAATTCTCCACTATTTCTCAGTGATTACCACCAGTGGCCAGGTTGCTCCATAGTCAGGTTGCAGGCAGAGCCATAGTTAGTGGCCCTAGGCTGATGACTGACACTTTAATGGCTGCACTGAGTTGGGAGAAATATATAACAATAGGCAGAGAATTCCAGGTAGATAGGAATGAAGGCTTATGGAGCTGTTGCCCAATGGAGGCTGGTTCTAAATGAACTGGATCTCCAAAGGAAAAGGAGGAAAAAGGAAAATATATACTCAACATCATCTCAAAAAAGTAATACATTTGTCAGTCGTGCATATTGATGTCTTGAATATTTTGTTCTGCCCTAGCTAGAATATTGGGATATTTTTAATAAAACATTCCATTTAATATTAACAAATCAAACTGTTAATTATACAGATTCTTAATATACTGGTGACTTTATCATAATGTTTATAATGCTTTTATTATTCATAAAGGCTCAATCTTGCATTTTCTTCATCCTCAGAGATCCTATACATAAGCACTTTAAAAATCCATAAAGGGTTAAGTAAAAAAAATAAGAAGTGCCATCGAGCCCAGCATTCTATCTTCGACAATGGTCAGTCCAGGTCACAAGTACCCAGCAGATCCCCCAATAGTTGATCCTTTCTTTGTATCTCATTCCCAGTGATAGGTCTGACTGGCTAATAAATGTTTATGGGCTTTCCTTTAGGAACTTGTCCATTCCTTTTTTGAGCCTTATTGTTAGTTGCCTTGATCATGTCCTCCGGCAACAGATTCCATAGCTTGATTGTACATTGAGTGAAAAATTACTTCCTACAATTTCTTTTAAATCTGCTGGTTGCTAGTTTCATGGAGTGTTTCCTAGTCCTATTATGTGAAAGGATAAATAACCATTCCCTATTTACCATTTCCACCCCACTCATTTTATAAGTTTCAATCATATCACCTCTGTCTCTTCTCCAGCTAAAGAGCCCTAATCTGTTTAGTCTTTCTCTGAAAGTGAGCTTTTCCATCCCGTTGATCATTTTTCTTGCCCTTTTCTATATCTTTTCTTTGACCACTATGTCCTTTTTAAGATGGGGTGATCAGAACTGCACACAATATTAAAGGTAGGGGGTCGCACAATGGATCTCTACAAAAGGATTATGATATTCTCAGTTTTGTACCCAATTCCTTTCCAAATAATTCCTTATCTGCCTTTTTGATTGCCGCTGCACATTGAGTCAAAGATTTAAATTTGCCACATGCTAACTTCATGGAGTGCCCCCTAGTCTATTATCTGAAAGAGTAAATAACCGATTCACATCTACCCGTTCTAGACCTGTCATGATTTTAAACACCTCTATCATATCCCCTCTCATCCGTCTCTTCTCCAAGCTGAAAAGTCCTAACCTCTTTAGTCTTTCCTCATAGGGGAGCTGTTCCATTCCCCTTATCGTTTTGGGCACCCTTCTCTGTACCTTCTCAATCGCAATTATATCTTTTTTGAGATGCGGTGACCAGAATTGTACATAGTATTCAAGGTGCGGTCTCACCATGGAGCGATTATAGAGGCATTATGACATTTTCCGTTTTATTCACCATTCCCTTCCTAATAATTCCCAACATTCTGTTTGCTTTTTTGACTACCGCAGCACATTGAACCGACGATTTTGTGTGTTATCCACTATGACGCCTAGATCTCTTTCTTGGGTAGTAGCACCTAATATGGAACCTAACATTGTGTAACTATAGCATGGGTTATTTTTCCCTATATGCATCACCTTGCACTTATCCACATTAAATTTCATCTGCCATTTTGATGCCCAATTTTCCAGTCTCACAAGGTCTTCCTGCAATTTATCACAATCTGCTTGTGATTTAACTACTCTGAACAATTTTGTATCATCTGCAAATTTGATTATCTCACTCGTCGTATTTCTTTCCAGATCATTTATAAATATATTGAAAAGTAAGGGTCCAATACAGATCCCTGAGTCACTCTACTGCCCTCTCCCTTCCACTGAGAAAATTGTCCATTTAATCCTACTCTCTGTTTCTTGTCTTTTAGCCAGTTTGTAATACACGAAAGGACATTGCCACCTATCCCATGACTTTTTACTTTTCCTAGAAGCCTCTCATGAGGAACTTTGTCAAACGCCTTCTGAAAATCCAAGTGTACTACAACTACCGGTTCATCTTTATCCACATGTTTATTAACTCCTTTAAAAAAGTGAAGCAGATTTGTGAGGCAAGACTTGCCTTAGGTAAAGCCATGCTGACTTTGTTCCATTAAACCATGTCTTTCTATATGTTTTGTGATTTTGATGTTTAGAACACTTTCCACTATTTTTCCTGGCACTGAATTCAGGCTAACCGGTCTGCAGTTTCCAGGATCGCTCCTGGAGCCCTTTTTAAATACTGAGGTTACATTAACTATCCTCCAGTCTTCAAGAACAATTGATGATTTTAATGATAGGTTACAAATTTTTTATGTAAAGTTTTTTTTATGTAAATTTTTAATGTAAAGTTTTCTCAGTTGTTTTCTTACTGTTTTATGTAAAACGCAATTGCGGATTTTGTTCTATGTACACCGACGTGATATCTCTGATGAGCGGCGGTATATAAAAACCAATAAATAAATAAATAAATTTTTACTAATAGGTCTGAAATTTCATTTTTGAGTTCCTTCAGAACTCTGGGGTGTATACCATCTGGTCCAGGAGATTTACTACTCTTCAGTTAGTCAATCAGGTCTACCACATCTTCTAGGTTCACCTTGATTTGCTTCAGTCCATCTGAATAATTACCCATGAAAACCTTCTCCAGTACGTATACCTCCCCAACATCCTCTTCAGTAAACACCGAAGCAAAGAAATCATTTAATCTTTCCACAATGGCCTTATCTTCTTTAAGTGTCCCTTTAACCTCTCGATCATCTAACGGTCCAACTGACTCCCTCACAGGCTTTCTGCTTCGGATATATTTTAAAAAGTTTTTACTGAGTTTTTGCCTCTACGGCCAACTTCTTTTCAAATTCTCTCTAATCCTGTCTTATCAATGTCTTACATTTAACTTGCCAACGTTTATGCATTATCTTATTTTCTTCTGTTGGATCCTTCTTCCAATTTTTGAATGAAGATCCTTTGGCTAAAATAGCTTCTTTCACCTCCCCTTTTAACCATGCCGGTAATCGTTTTGCCTTCTTTCCACCTTTATTAATGTGTGGAATACATCTGGACTGTGCTTCTAGGATGGTATTTTTTAACAATGACCACGCCTCTTGCACACTTTTTACTTTTGTAGCTGCTCCTTTCAGTTTTTTTCTATTTTTCTCATTTTATCAAAGTTTCCCTTTTGAAAGTTTAGCACGAGAGCCGTGGATTTGCTTACTGTCCCCCTTCCAGTCATTAATTCAAATTTGATCATATTATGATCACTATTGCCAAGCGGCCCCACCACTGTTACCGCTCTCACCAAATCCTGTGCTCCACTGAGAATTACATCTAAAATTGCTCCTTCTCTCTTCGGTTCTTGAACCAATTGCTCCTTAAAGCTATCATTTATTCCATCCAGGAACTTTATCTCTCTAGCGTGTCCCGGTGATACATTTACCCAGTCAATATTGGTGTAATTGAAGTCTCCCATTATTACCGCACTACCAATTTGGTTAGCTTCCCTAATTTCTCTTAGCATTTCACTGTCAGTCTCACCAACTTGACCAGGTGGAGGTAGTATATTCCTATCACTATAGTCTTCCCCGACACACAAGGGATTTCTACCCATAAAAATACAATTGTGTATTTAGTCTCCTGCAGGATGTTTATCCTGTTGGACTCTATGCCATCCCGGACATAAAGCACCACACTGCCTCCCGGGTGCTCCTCTCTGTCATTGCAATATAATTTGTACCCCGGTATAGCACTGTCCCATTGGTTATCCTCCTTCCACCATGTCGCTGAGATGCCAATTAAGTCTGTCATCATTCACTGCTTTACATTCTAATTCTCCCTTCTTACGTCTTAGACTTCTGGTATTAGCATACAAACATTTCAAAGTTTGTTTTTTGTTTGTATTTTCATTCTGCTTTTTAATTGATAGGGATAAGTTAGAATTTTTTTAGCTCAGGTGAGTTTTAGTTACAGGCACTTGGACTACTTTTCTTATTATTGGAACCTCACTGTTGGGATGCCCTAATTCTAATGCATCATTAGTATCTTTTGAAGATACCTCTCTCCGAACCATGCGCTGCTGAGCAACTGTTGGCTTTCCCCTTTGTTCTAGTTTAAAAGCTGCTCTATCTCCTTTTTTTAAAGGTTAGCGCCAGCAGTCTGGTTCTACCCTGGTTAAAGTGGAGTCCATCCCTTCGGAAGAGACTCCCCCTTCCCCAAAAGGTTCCCCAATTCCTAACAAAACTGAATCCCTGTTCCTTGCATCATCGTCTCATCTACGCATTGACACTCCGGAGCTCTGCCTGCCTCTGGTGACCTGCGCGTGGAACAGGGAGCATTTCAGAGAATGCTACCCTGGAGGTTCTGGATTTAAGCTTTCTACCTAAGAGCCTAAATTTGGCTTCCAGAACCTCCCTCCCACAGTTTCCTATGCCGTTGGTGCCCACATGTACCATGATAGCCGGCTCCTCCCCAGCACTGTCTAAAATCCTATCTAGGTGATGCGTGAGGTCCGCCACCTTCGCACCAGGTAGGCATGTTACCAGGAGATCCTCACGCCCACCAGCCACCCAGCTGTCTACATTCCTAATAATCGAATCACCAACTATGACGGCCGACCTAACCCTTCCCTCCTGGGCAGTAGGTCTTGGGGAGATATCCTCGGTGCGAAAGGACAATGCATCACCTGGAGAGCAGGTCCTTGCTACAGGATCCTTTCCTGCTGCACCAAATTGATGCTCTCCAATCATGAGACCTTCTTCCTCCAAGGCAGCACCAGGGCTGCCAGTCTGAAGTTGGGACTTGGCTACTATGTCCCTGAAGGTCTCATCTATATACCTCTCTGTATGCCTCAGCTTCTTCAGGTCTGCCACTCTAGCCTCCAGAGATCGGACTCGTTCTCTGAGAGCCAGATCTACAATTTCAAGTTTTGAGTTCCTTCAGAATTCTGGAGTGAATACCATTCGGTCCTGGTGCTTGTTTGTCAATCTGATTTATTACATTTTCCATTTTCACAGTGATTTCGTTATGTCATTCAAAGTTCTCACCATCAAAAAATATTTCTGGTATGGGTATGACCAGACAGAGGCAAAGAATTAATTTAGTTTTTGCTGCTATTTCCTTGCCTTCCCTGAACATCTTTTAGACATCTAGCGGCCCAGCTGACTCCCTCACAGGCTTTTTGCTTCAAATATACTTGGAAAAATTAATGTAGTGCCATAAATATAGGACCTGATTTTTTAAAAAGTATTTACTAGAGTAAAACTGGGTTTTACTCGAGTAAATGCACTTTACTTAAGGAAGTGGGCTTTTGAAAATTGCTGCACTATATACCATTGAATTGTCCATATAGTTCACTTGCGTAAGTGCAGTTTACTCGAGTAAATGGCTTTTGAAAATTGCTACAATAGTATGTTATGTTTACGCACGTAACTCTGACAATTACTTCCATAGTGAATACATAATAGTTATCCACTAAAAAGTTTTATTTTCCTTCATGGGTGAAGGCAGGCACTTTTATAAACCATGGAGTCTGAAGCTACAAAGGAAAAGCCAGAAATCACTTAAGATTCATGGTATTGAAACAAAAAATAAATTGGGAAGCCTTAGATGGGCCTTAAGGTCCTTGTTTTATAAGATGTTAAATGAAGTACTATTGTGTTATATTTTTTGTACTAGCTGTTGGAGGTTCTTTTGTGGTGCATTTAAAGCAGCTGATTCATGATGCCAGTCACTGCTTTCCAATCCCAGTGCACAGCTGAATGTACTAAAATAGACGTCTTTGGTCCAGAAGTTGATTTTAATGTTTACTTAAGTATTGATGTTTATGTAATGCTTACTGAGGCTCCATACCTATCTCCATTTGTATATATCCAGAGCTGAACACAGCTTTAAAAAAAAATAAAAAAATTCCTGAAATCCTTTTGATCTGGTGATTGTGGATGATTAGTGAGGGGTTGCATTCTGCCTGGTCAAAATTGCAATAGAAACAATCCATAAATCACCTTCCATAAAGAGAGAGATTATATCTTTCTCAGTTTAATCTTACAGATATACATGTACAGTTTATTTAACTCCTGGTAAAACCACCAAGCATTATGGTATTAGTGCAGTTTTTATCATATAGAAATGCAATATGTAGGGATCTCATTATGAGTTAAATAAAAGTCTTAAGCCTGGAACTATATACTAGATGAGATTATAAAAATACAATGGCTTATAAATAAATCTTACCTCAGTAAATTAATTAATTGACTGGTTTGCACTTAACAGTTTATAATACAGAGGCAGATTTCATGCCCAGTAGACAGTTTCATGATTAGCCAAAATGCAGCTCTAGTTTGCTTCAGGTTTTGTTCATGTGACTTGGGAATACAGCTCTTTTGTTTAGAAAGGAGAACAGATTTTGCACAACAATCTGGAGAGTAAACCTATGAACAGAAAACAGGATGTATAAACAGATTTTATTTTCTCAGAGGTTTGTTTACTAAGAGCACTGTTTAAGTCTTACACTTTCATTTACTACATACCTAGAAACTTGGCTTTATCTATACTATAGTCAATCACTAACTTTAGTTCACATAAGCTCTGTTTCTTTAGGATCTCTATTAACTTCATGCTGATTAGCTTTTACCAAAGGACAAGCAATATCATACTACCAGAGTCATAAATACAATGCACCTGGTTGAAATGACCTTTATTTGAACTCCAGGCATGTTACAAACAAAAGGCAGACTTCATTTATCAATTGGCCCTCACAAAGTTTTATTACGAAGAGACTATTTATAACATGTAAACTGGGAATACTGCAGCCATAGATGAAACAAATTGACATAGTTCTACCCATTTTATTGAACAGGTTTAAATTCACAGATTGCACTTTGACAAATTGCAATTTGAAAGAATAACGAGTATTCTGATACTTAACTGGCAGTCCTTGGGCAAGTTTCATGCACAGCAAAATATTTATCTGAAATAATAGTGAGTGTTTTTCTTTCATTGATGTAAACAAGCAAGACCTGATTTCAGTAGTTGAATATCTCACTGGAAATGTTTCAGTTTTTATTTAGTGAAGCAAAACATTTTTCTTGTATCACTGGCTTCAATAGTTTAACATTGTATTCTAATGGCTGCTAATCCAAGAGCATTATACAACAATTTAATTTAAAAAATTTAATTAATTTAAAAAATAAGATTGTTTTTCATATTCCTGACCTGTAAATAGAGAGCATATGAATTGAATTAAAAAATATACAACCTTTTATCTATGTAGTAAAAAGAAAGGTACACTATTTTTTTTTTGTTTGTTTCAAACAAAAATATTTGAACTATTTCTAGAATAGTGAGTTATTTCGCCATATGCAAATTATTTGTATTTTTTCTCTTCGATACAGTTATTTAACACCTTTAATACAATGGGTGCTTTTACAAAAATAGCACTATAACCAGAAGATATGTACAAGATAGCACAGTTGTATTAAAAACAGGTAAGATCTTTAATAAAATAAGACTAATCAAATTAGGAGCAAGGTTTTACAAAGGCTGATTGCAGTTTGAATGTATAATTTTAAATGTGGATGATCATTCTTATGGATGAAGGCAGCATGTTCTTTAGCAGTTTCCCAAGAAGTGTGCCATGGCATACTGGTGTGCCTTCAGACCTGATCAGTTATGCCTCGAAAAAATCACCACTGCCCGATTCTCAGATCTAGACAAGCACCTGGGCTCTGCTCTCAGCACCTTACAGCAACCAGAGACCCACCAGCAATGGTTCTTAGATATTTATTTATTTATTTATTTATTTAACATTTTTATATACTGAAATTCATGTAGCAAAGTTACATATCATTTCGGTTTACATTATAACAGAAACAAGCATATAAGAATGTGATTACATCAAACCGGGAGAGTAAACTTGGATCAAGGAACTGGGGAGTAACTTACAAAGATTACGATTAGGTAGTGAGATTCTATAACTGAAACCTGGCTGAGTATCTGGAAGTCCTGTTACATGGTGCTTGTTGCAAGGTGTATAACTTACAAAGATTATGATATGGTAATGAGATTCTACAACTGGAACCTGTCTAAGTGTATGGGAGTTATGTTACATGGTGCATATTGCATGGTGCATATTGATGGGCGATTATTGGTATGGGTTAAAAGCTTGTTCGAATAGCCAGGTTTTGAGTCTCTTTTTAAAGGTGATGGGGCAAGGTTCCTTCCGGAGTTCTGGAGATATGTAGAAGCTCTTTTCTTAGAACATGTATAGTTGCATATCCCTTCCCTTCCTAGCTACAGTATGAGCCCTGAAGAATGAAAATTTATAAGCACCATGCAGAGTATGGTTAGCAGAGCTCCGCTTTGTTTGGCACACATATCTTTGCCTTCTAAGCTTCCTCTTTTGAGTCCTTCCAGCCTCTGTCTTACCCCTAGGCTTTATGAGATAGGCAGAACATGTGATGAGCACTAGATGTGACTTATTCTGAATGTTAGGAGCAGCAGCAGTGGAGGAGTTCTGGCAACCATATGTGGCGGCCAAGGTATTTTAAAATTTCAAAGAGAGACTGTCAGGTCTTTCAGTGCTTCCCTAGCTATTCTTCTGACCATATGAATCTTCTACATGTCTGTATTGCCTGCTCCATGGAGACTTGTGTGCCACACAAAATTTTTGTTAATCTATGTGTGCCTTGGGCTTGAAAAGGTTGAGGAACACTGTTCTATAGTGTAATCAGGGGCAGATTTTAAAAGACTTACGCGTGTAAATCCAGGTGGATTACGCGCTCAGGGCCTATTTTCAAAAGGCCCGGCGGCGTGCGTAAAGACCTGGAACGTGTGTAAGTCCTGGGGCTTGAAAAAATGGGCGGGCAGGGGTGGGGCCAGAGGCTTCTGCAGGGCTGCTGGGCCGGGGGATCGCGCACCGGCAGTTGGCCGGCGTGCGCAAGTTACGCCTGCTACAGCAAAGATACGGGGGCTGGGGGGCAGGACAGGGAGGGGAAGGTGGGGGGGGGGGGGGGGAGAACGGGGAAAGCCAGCTGGTCTCCCTGAGGGTTCCACGTGCGCAAGTTGCACTAGTGTGCACCCCCTTGCATGCGCCGACCGCTGATTTTATAACTTGCGCGTGGCTGCACGTGCATGTTATAAAATCGGGTGTACATTTGTGCGCGCCCGGTAGCATGCACAAATGTAGGCCGCGCACTTAGGTTTTAAAATCTGCCCGTAATTCAAATATAAGCACATTCTAACTGGGTACTGTTCATTTTAATTTTCAAGGTAATTGACTGTGAGCCTTGAAAAGCATTAAATATGATCAGAATTTTTAAAATCAGTCTGAAGACATGTAGCCATCCCAGTTCCATTTAGAAGGCAATATGTGACTATTCTAGCAAACAGTATTTCTAAAGAGATTGAATCAGAGAGACAAGATGCAGGTAAACTACTTAATAAGGTATCATATTTCTCAGTCCTTGAAATTTTTAGTACTCTTACTAAATAACTTAATTTGACTGTATTAATATATTCCATATAAATAGTATTCTACAAGAAAGCTGTTATATTAGTAAATGTATGTATATGTTTTCCTAAATAAAATAAAAATAAACAAGTCTAGAATTGCATGACAACTTCAAAGAGTGTGTTTTATGACTCCACATTCTGCATAGGTCTGTTATAGTTCCTCTGTGTGGATGTGTCTTGCAGGTGCTCTGTGTGGTGGACAAATAGGGGTGGGGGATGGATTGAGTGTGTGACTGACTGAAGTCAAATGCAGAGGAAAAGGTATTGTGAGGCAGGGAGTATTTGTGTGGCTATTAGATGTATACTGTGTTGGTATGTGCATGGGGCCTGTGATGTGTCCATGGATTGGGTAGAGTTAGGGGTAAGGTGTGGGGAAAATGGGGGTGTTATAGGGTGTGAGGAGAGGCACACACTTTTTCCCTCTCTTCATCTCTCTTCTTTATTTCTTCCTCCTCTTCTCTTTGTTCCCTCCTCTACCTGCCAGCTCTGCTCTTCATGTTGCCGTGCGCAGTTGCTCTTTGGCAGGTGGGATCTAGGCTGCTCTTGGGTTGGCTGATGTCTCTGATGTTTTTCTTCAGCTGGTGGGCAGTGCCTTGGGTCTCTGACAGCCTTGCTTTTTGGACTGCTGCTGCTTTCACCCGGTGGTGGGGCCTGGGCTCCCCGCTAACCTTACTGGTCATTTCTTTCCTGCCATGGCACACTTCTCTAGGTGGTAAGGCCAAAGCTTTAGTTTCCCGCCTTTTTTTTTTTTTTACTCCAGTTCCTGCACTTCCATTTTCATCTTTGCCTTCCCATCTGCCTGTGATGTCACAGAAGGGATAGAAAGTCAGTAAAAATTCAAACACAAAAGGTTAACTGGGCCCACTAGGTACAGTGCTTATGACCCATCTTTGCATTTAAAAATATTAATTTTAGTTAAGTTTTCTGACGGTGCCCTTGGCACATGTGAATTTTTAGCTTTTTGAAAGTAGGTCTCTTTAATGTTACATGATACAAAAATAATATTGATTTATTCAAGTGAATTTTGTAGCTTGTGTGGAGAAACTATACTGAATTTCAGATTTTAGGTCTGCTGAAAATTATATAGGTGGCTAGGGAGAATCTACATGCCAGCTGAGGCCAGCTAAATTCTATAGAGAATCTCTGAAGCTGTCTTAGGCACACCTAGAGATTCTTTTATCATATTTTTAGACAGCAATGGCCAGAATTTAAATTGGCCACGCACATATTTTAAAAGCCTGGCTACGCGTGTAAGTGGTAATATGCGCATAAGTGCCGGGCCCTGACAAATGGGTGGGCCTGGGGTGGGGAGGGTCGGGACAGCGCCATTCATTGCTGTCCCAGAGCCTCACATGCTGGCCAGCTGCCGGTGTGCGCAAGTTACTTCAGGTCGAGCTCTGAAGTAACTTGAAGAATAAAAGGTAAAAAAAAAAAAAGGGGGGGGGGGGGGGAGGAAAGGGGAAGGGAGGGTAGGGGGCAGGAAAGTTCCCTCCCAGTCCGCTGCTAAATTGGAGCGAACTAGGGGAGCCCTGATCTCGTCACCACACGAATTTTGCAAAATTTTACCCTCCTTGCACGCGCCGCCCACACATTTGCGCGCTGATTATAAAATCCGGCGCGTATGTGCAAATGGCCCACGTATTTTATAACATGCGCCTGCTGGTGCACGCATGTTATAAAATTGCTGTATCCAAGTGCACGCCGGGTAGCGCGCACACGTTTTAAAATCTACCGTTTAGTTTTTCCATTCATCTTGTTTCAATTTTTAAACAACTTTTCTGACTTTTAATTGATGACTCTTTAATTTAAAATAGTACTGGCACTTCATTGTGTGTATTTGTTTTCTGCAGTACTTTGGTAGAATGTAAGTGAATTGTGAAGGATAGATTTTACTTTTGTGCTGGTATTAAAATGCATTTATGAAATTCCTTTTCCTTTCCTAGAGTCTTTCCAAGGCATAATCTGTAGCCTAGATGTCAGTCTGTAATGATAAAATCATCATATTAATATACCACTGAAATATTGACAGTAAATTTTCTAGTCTTTATGGCACATTTTTTGTAGATACTATGGGGATAGTTTTAGAACAAATCACCTAAGTTAGGAACAAAATTGTGTGTAAGTTGCACCAGTTTTCAAAGAGGACTTAAGCACATAATAACTCTTTGAAAATTGTTACTAAATGTGCGCACACAATTACACCTGCTATTACGTGCACGGAAGAGTTTCAGGAAAGTCTGTGCCTATAGTTTTGGAATGGGAAATGTGCAGAAGTGCAAACTGCTCCCCAGCTCAGCTGCTTGAAGCACCTCAGCTCAGTCCAGGTAAACTTGCATATAAACAGGCAGTAATTATGTATGTCTACCCGCATATTGGGCGAGCATTTTTGTAGAAGTCCATTTCTGTGGGTAAAAGTGTTTAACACACAGAAATGCCTTTGAAAATTGACCTATATTGGGGTAATTTCAAACTGTCTGCATAAAAGTCAGTAACAATGCACCCAAGTATTTGTTTGCATAAGTAGTCCACTTTGAAAATTATCCCAGTGAATCTATCTGCACAAGTACACCTGCTAAAACTCTCACAAATTTTTCTCTGAAAATTTATACAAATGCTTTTTAAAAATCCAAAAACTTACCCATAAGTCCAAACACCTTCCTAATTTTCCTTCTGCTCAGTCGGATAAACTTATGCATGAACATGACATATGTTCATAAGGTTACCCTTATATCAGGCAGGCAATTTTGTAAAAAGCCATTTCTGTGCGACTTTATGGAACATCACCCCTAGTATAGATTACTGGCATTCACAAATACAGGTTATTGCTGATCTGGAACAGCTAAGATACAGTCTTAAGGATGAACATGCTAAATATACCACTATTTGGGGGCTGTACCTTGAGTTTTTTAATGATACTTAAGATGTTTTGTGGTTCTTTCCTCTTTCTACTTTTATGGTCCTTTAAGTCTGCTCCCCTCTGTGATCTCTTTGCCACGTAACTTGTTAATTGCTTCTATGTACTTTTTCTGTTTGTTTGGAAAATTCTAAATAGTTACAACCCCCCCCCCCCCCCCCCACTATTTTATCCGCAGAAGTCTCTATAAAAATGGCCCTCCCTATACAAATTTAGTGAACTCTGCATTTCCACCTGATTTACAGGGGAACTTTGTGTACAGAAAACAATATGATTTATTGTTCAGCCAGATGAAAGGACTCCTTCCTGAATGATATATTTTAGACCCCCAGCGCGCTGAGTGCCTGGAAGAGGACTTTTTACTACTGCAAATAGTATCCATGTTGTACCAGTAGCAGCAGTCCAGTTAGCAGTGCAACACAGCCTCCTATTTCTCACACTGGGAAACTTACTAATTTACTGCTATGAAAATACTAGCACTAAATGAATGCTTCCAGCAGATGTACAGGACCTGTGTCATAGTTTTCACTCAGTTGAAAATCTTTAAAATACTTTTGCATTTGTAAGGAATAAGTACAGGAATTCCTACAGTATTTGCATGTAACCCGTTTTGAAGTACCATATCTAATATCTAAACAAAATAATCAGGCTAAAGTGCATTTTCAACTCTTAACCTTGAGGATACAAACAGGTCTGATTTTCAGGATTTTTTTCAATGAACATTCATCACATTTGTTTGCATATATTTAGAATTTCACAAATAAACTGAGTAGCCTATGGGTAGACCCCCAGGATGGTGAACTGGATTAGAAAATGGTTGAGTGATAGACAACAGAGGGTGGTGGTAAGTGGAATTTGTTCTAAAGAAAGAAAAGTGATAAGTGGATTGCCTCCTGGTGTTACTTCTATTCATTATTTTTCTGAATGATATTGCAGAAGTGTTATAAGGAAACGTTTTTGGTTTTTTTTGTAGATTAAGCAAAGATTAGGAACAGAGTGGACACGCTTGAGGGGAGTACATAGAACGAGAAATTATCTAAGAAAGCTTGAGGAGTGACCAAGTGCTGGACAGTTAAAATTCAGTATTGAAACATGGAGTCATGCATTTGGGATGCAGTAATCCAAAGGGTGGTGGCACTGGGGAAGCTGGATGTAGAGGAAGATACTGATGTGCATTAATCAGAAGAAATCTTGGGGTGATTGTGTCTGATCTCAAGGTTGCAAAACCATATGATAAGATGGTGACAGGAGGCAGAGGGATGCAAGGATGGCATATAGGGAGAGGCATAACCTGTGGAAAATGAAAGTAGTCATATCTGTATAAGTCATTGGTTATGCTATGCTATCTTTATAGACCACCTTCCTTGAACAAGTTGAACCAACTTGCAATAAAAATATATCAAAAGCACTACATCATAATTTATTTAATTATGAAATTTATATACTAATCAATGAAAATAATGCACTCATAGTCTGCAGGCAGGGGTTTTTTTTGGCAGTAATGGGTATTAACTCAGCCCATCTGGGTTTAGTAAGGGAGCAGGCTTTTTCAATTGCGGGCCCCAGCCTCTGGAATCAATGCCTGAATCGCTAAGAACAATGATACATTTTGCGACTTTTTAAGAAGTCACTGAAAACTTGCCTATTCTACCTGGCATTTGGTATGGGAGAGTAAGAGTATACTATCAGCTTAGAAACATGGTGTAAAGTTGGCTTTTGAGTCCTCTTGGCATAAAATGAGCTTTTGCTATTATGTAGCTCTTCTTAAAGGTGGAAACTCTAAGTTACAATTATGAAAGTTTGAAATTAGCAGTGGTGAGTTTATTTTCACGTAGATAAGCAGCTGAATTAGCCATGCTGTATGAGTACGTCCTCCGTGGCACTAGGTGGCGGACCTCTCAAAGTCTAGCAAAGTCTTTTAGCTAGGTACTCCCTCCCTCCTCTATCCTGACAAGATCACCTCAGGCAACTCGGTCAAAATGTTTCCACGCAGCAGAGTGCACGGAGCTCTCTACTTTCCTCACTATTCTAAAAAAAAAAAAAAAAAGGCAACGAAATAATATATGAAGACTCCAAAAAAGGAAGAACAAAGAAGATAAAAAAAAACGAAAACAAAAAACCTTCCTCAAGAGCCCTGCCCTGATGAGATTTCTTAATATCTCGGGGCATCCCCCTTCGCCCCCGCAGCCGATTTGCTGTCTCTATTTTGTCTCCTCTGTTACCCTCCCAGTTTACCTGAGCTGGCACAGAGTAGAGACAGGGGGAAGGGCCCTCTCACAGCCTTTGATCACTCACTGGCCTGCTGATGAAAATGGCGCCAAATCAATGGAGACACGCTGAGGCATTCCACGACGCCGAAGCATCGATGAGCGCACCAGCGCACCGACTGATTGATTCCAGTTTCAGCGTGCCATAAGCATCTATGTGGGCGCTGGAGCACCAGCGCATGGACAAATACACCGAGGCACGAGCGCTTCGACGTGTCTGGGGCGCCAGCACATCGCAGGCGCCGGAACGCCAATGCATCGACGCATGCACTGGAGCGCGCACCGATGCAACATCCCACTAATCAGCGGCATCGCATGCCAAAGAATCAATGACGACACGCCGTGGCCTCGCTGCAGACTTCGGCCACCCATCCACATCACCATCGACACCAGCGCGCCAAACAGCGCGGGCACCGAGCACACCGAACATAGGCAGGGGCACAGGGCATGCTGGGTCATCGGCACGAGACCCAAACATGCCAGCGAGGGCACAGAGTGTGCTGGGGCATCGGCGCGGGTGCCGAGTCGCCGGTTCATCGGCACAGGCGTAGAACAAGCCAGTACATCAGCGAGGGCGCCGGATACATAAGTGCCTAAGCACACCAACCGTCTGACAACATCATGGCGTTTGCCGACTTAAAAAAAAAAAAAAAAATAAAAATAGACAAAAACACAGAAGAAGCCATTAACACGCCGAAGCGTCTACGCAATGCACTACATCGCAGCCACAGCGCAAAGCATCACAGAACGAAGCTGTTCCTCTCCATCGCTAAAGCCTACAAATGGGCATTTAAAAAAAAAAAGTCTGTGATTGGGGGAGTGGAAGCTCACAGACTAGTGCACCCCTCCCACACCAAACACACGAACGGAGTCTGGCACACTGCAGTCAGTTACATCTTTGAGCACGTTCTACCACCATTGCGATTTGTGAAGGTCAGTCACATACTAATGGAAAACGCCAGAACGATTCCAATTCCACGGCGGGGGATGCTGGGTATACAAAGGTTTTTTTATACCACCACACCCAGTTGATGACCTTAATGTGAAAGTCCTATGATACTCCTTTATTGGTTTCTCCCACATTCCTAACATCCACTTGAAGTACAAAGGAAATTTCTCCTTTCCATACTAAATTTCCACTTTCCACATTACTTCATGATGGTTGACTCGGCGATCTAACGATCCATTCCACCACAATGCCAACTGGAAATAATAAGTTACTGGATGACTTTCCAAAAAAAGAGAGAATATAGCCATTTCATCTGAAATGCTCAACGCCTGCATTCAAACCATCAGTTTTACATCGCACATATCTTGGATAATCTTTGGGCTCTCAACCCGCATTTCCAAAAAAACTGAAGGCAGATGCCACTTTCCTCCTCCATACCATTCCCTCAAACAAGAATGGAGGCACTTCTAAAACCCATTTCCGCAGGCATTGAAGTCTCTTCTAAGACTTCAGTAAATGCCTTGACAACCAGATGTCTAACAGGGTTACCTCTTACCGCCATTAGAGATAATGTTCCTGACAAATGGACAAATTTACCATGTCGTCTAGAAAATTTATTCGGATCTCAATTCACTGATACATTCACAAGGCTTACGGAACAGGAAACAGCGACGTCAATATTCAGCCTCGGCCCCCTACCGAAGATCAAAAAAAAAACCTTAAGCCTCACTCCTACTATAAGCCTCCATTGTACCAAACATTGAGACAACAGGCTAATCAACTATAGGCACCACGTCAGTGTACTATGAAGCCTTGCCAGCCGCAGCACCCTGCGGATCCTCAACCTAAAAATAAATAAATAGAGCCCAGTGGGGTCGCTAGGAATCATATGGCCACCTCTATCACCTCTGGGATGCAGATTGTCCACTTATCTCTCAGCCAGATATCTCATTACATCGAATTCAATGGGTCTTATCAAAACTACACGTATCACCTAACCAGGAACATTTCCTGTAAGAGCTCCAGATACTTAAAAAAAAAATTTGCAAAAGGACTTCTCTCAAGTCCATTCTTCCTTTTCTTCACCCCCGGGGATTGCACTGGCTAGAAAAAAAAAAGCATATGCTTGCATATCCATGCACCCTATTCCCTAGTATTCCCTCTGTTCCCGAGCGGACGACCATCATTTCCAATACAGTGATTTTTTTCCATTTTTGCTTGCTCCTGCCTCCAGGATTGCACCAAATACAGGACAGGAGCGGTGGAGCACCTTCGTCGACGGGGGGTGCAAATATTTCCATATCTAAACGATTGGCTCCAAATAGCATCCAATCCAACACTACTACGAGAAAATCTTCTATACACGATTTTCTTGCTTAGACAATCTGGGGCTACTGATCAACTTCGAAAACTCGAAGCTGGAGCCCACTCAGACTTTACAGTTAATAGGAGCCTACATCGTAGCGATCCAAGACAGGACTTTCCTACCTCACCCGAGAGCATTCGCTCTTTCCATACTGTCGACAACTCTGTTTCACAGTACAGCAATACCAGCTTGCCAAGTCCTAACTGTTCTAGGTCATATGGGGCAGCCACTTACGTGGTTTCATATACGCGCCTACGTATGCGCCCCCTGCAAAGGTGTCTCAAACATCAATGGACTCAATTTCCATCCATTGTCCACACCCATTCCTTAACCAGCAGCATGGAGTGGGACCTACGATAGTGGATACGCCCGTTCATACTATTGCCAGGCTCGCCTCTCCGATCCCTTCGACATCAGGTGATTCTCACCACACATGCATCCCCCAAAGAAGGGGGAGCTCATCTGAACAACTTATAGACACAAGGTCTGTGACCTTCGTAAGAACGTACGCTACACATAAACCTTATAGAGCTCAAAGGGGTAAAAAAATGTCCTTCAAGGATTCCCTACAAGGAAAGATAGTCATGGTGCACATAGACAACCAAGTGCCAAAGTTCTATATAAACAAAGGAGGATCCGGTTCATCGAACCTCTACAAAACGGCAGTCCTGATTCTAGAATGAGCCCACCAGAGTTCCATCTCATTACAAGCCACTTATTTACCAGGATTCATAATTCCAGTGCGGACAAACTCAACAAGAATTTTTCGCCTCAAGACTGGGAGCTGAATTCAAAGTTGGCTCAAGAAGTTTCTCAATTTGAAATCTCCCTACAGTTGATCTCTTTGAAACAGAGAACAGGGAAAAAGAGAACTTACTTCGTGTATCCAAGCCCACTCAGCCTTGTTCCATGCGCCTTTCTCATCAATGAGTCACACAACCTACTCTATGCATTCCCTCCAATACCACTCATCTCTCGCACAATCCAGAGATGCATAGAAGACCAAACGAATCTGAACCTGATTGCGTTAAAATGGCCACGACAACCATGGTACAGTTATCTACTACGCCTATCAATCCGCAAATCAATTCCCCTGGGCTCTAGCCCACGACTTCTTACTCAGGGAAAGAAATCACTGCTATATCCTCTTTGCTCCTCCCTACATTCACGGCATGGAGAATTGAAAGATCGCTTACCAGTGCTTACACATTCTCCTACCCTTCACGACATTTCTTGTCATCAAGGAAACTGTCAACCAGACTCAATTACCAGAGAAAATGGTCCCGTTACACTTCCTGGTGTATATCAAGGGGTCTCAACCCATTAACTTGCTGCCTTAATGGCTTCTCTTCTATCTCCATCTGTGTACAGCAAGGGCCTTGCTAGGTCCTCGCTGCAAGTTTGTTTAAGCGTTACAACAGCTTATCACATTCATTTCGATGGAGATCCTATTTCAGGGCATTCTTTAGGATCCAAATTCATGAAAGGAGTATTACACCTACGCCCCTTTACATAAGTCACCAGTGCCGTGGGACATTAATATAGTTCTCGGACAGCTAAGGCTTTCACCTTTGAACCTATGGACTTTTGTCACCTTCGCTACCTTTCATGGACAGCGTTTTCCTTGGTTACTTTAACTTCTGTAAGGAGACTAAGTAAGTCACAAGCATTGGTTCACTACCCACCTTATATTCAATTTCACCATGACAAGGTGACCTTGCACACTCAACCGAAAAAGTTTTTTTCCCAAGGGCGATCTCCAATTTTCCACATTCACCTATCCATCACCTTATTCACGTTTCATCCAAGTCCCCTTGCAACTGCTAAGGAGAACAAGGGGCGCACCTTGGATTGCTATCGTGCGCTGACATACTACAAAAAGCGCACTCTGTCACCCAATCGACTCTCACAACTGTTTCTTTCATTCAATCCAAACGCTAAGAGCGTCCAATAACAAAAAGAGCTTTATCCACAGGGATATACAATTATATCCATTTCAGCTATAATAGGTCACGCACCCTATCTGCGACCTTAAGGACACATCATGTGCATGAAGTGACAACCTCGATTGCCTCTCTCTCCATCAAGTACCTCTCATAGGCATCTGTGAAGTGGCGACATGATCACCACTACACACTTTTCACATCCCACCATTATTTATGAAAACAAATGGGGGATGATCCCTTGTGCGATGGACTAGCCTACAGAAGTGCAAAATTCCAAACAAATAGAGCTTTCATAGGAACTGTCCACCACTATTATATTGAGCAAAAAAAAATAAATTTTTTTTTTTAATGACACACACTAACTGCCTAATACGTTAGCTGGGGTCTCCCATATAGTAGGGCTAGTTCAGCTGTTTATCTACATGAAAAGAGCTCATTTGCCTACCGTAAACGGTGTTTTCCGTAGCAGATGAATTAGCCATGCTGACCCGCCCACCTCCCCGGACAGTTCTAGCATACCTACCTTGCTTTGATACTGACTGAGGAGCCTGAGGTGATCCTGTCAGGATACAGGAGGGAGGGAGTACCCAGCTAAAAGACTTTTCTAAACTTTGAGAGCTCTGCCACCTAGTGGCACGGAGGATGTACCCATACAGCATGGCTAATTCATCTGCTATCTACGGAAACACCATTTACGGTAAGCAAACTTGCTCTTTTATGATGATGATTGTAACTAGTTTTTAGATCAGTGGTTCTCAGCCTTTTTCCTATCATGACTCATGTGTGACACACTGCTCATTACAATCTATGCTGGAAATTAAAAAAAAAAAAAAAAGTCCCTGTATTACTTTTCTTCTTAAGAATAACACGAGGGAAAAATAAGAGTACTCTCTCTGAACATAAATTATATAAATAGTAAACCTCCCATACCAGAACAGCACCAACTTCCAGCACTCAAACAATAACCACCTTGCCTAAGAAAAGACAACACTGAAAATATTACACCAGGACTTAAAACTCCAAAACTTCTTTTAGGAAAATGGAACAAGCCAGGCTGCTATAGAGCCCTACCTAGAAACTACATGCCAGCAGAATACCTCACTTCAATCACATATGCAGACCCTCACCTAAGAAAGAATAGAGACCATAAAGCATAAATAGAAACATGCAGACAAAAACTGAACTAGAAACCACAACCAGCCAGAGTCCTCTCTATATGCAGTACAACAAAGAAAAAAGAGAAATCACCAGTCCTCATAAAAAAAAGCAAGAAATATGAATCAATAGCAGTAAAATCATACTAATAAAAAGAACAGATTATTTCAAAACAGCTGATGAATGGAATATCCATTAATTAGTAATATAAAAAATTTCTAGATATCAATAAAATATTTCAAAAGACGCAAATACCCAATAATTAAAAATAATAGATAAAAAAAAATTGCTCTGCTCACCATACCTGGAAATGTTTGATTTGCAGGTGCCCTGAGATTGTTGTTAATTAGGAGGAGGAAGGGGGGTAACTTGCAACTTTGCCCTCTCTCTGTCACACACAGGCTCTTGCTCTCACACAGACTTTCAGTCACACAATTACACACAGGCTCTTAATCATACATACACATACTCTCTCTCACGCATACAGGTTCTCGATCACGCTTACATACATACTGTCTCTCACTCACAAAGGATCTCATTCACACACACAGGCTCAATCATACAAACAGGTTCTTAATCTCACACTTAAACATATAGACTCTCAGTCACTCACATACATGCTGTGTCACACAAACACACACACGGTCTGAAACACATATGCTAGCTCACTCACTCTCCCCACTGAACTAGCAGCAGTAACAGCTTCCTCCTCTTCCAGCCCTCGCGGCCTTGAAAAAGGAGTCCCATTGGCCACGGGGCTGACAATGCTCCTCTCTTTACTCTGGGCCACACTGCTCTTCTTTGGGCTGATGCTCCATGCACTTTACCTAGCATGGTCTCTTCTTCCTGCACACGTGGCCGCTGCAGTCCACTTCCTCTTCTGGGCCGTGGGGGTGGGGCGGGAAGAAGAGACCATGTTGCTGTCGCTGACTCCAGCTCTCCTACCACGTTCTGCCCGGGCTATCAGAATTTTAAGCCCAAGTGGAGGAAGAGTTCCAATTTTGTTGAGGCAGGAGAGCAGTTCTGAGCCAGCGAGGGACCGGGAAGTGTGGTGACACCGATTGAGAACCGCTGTTTTAGATCATTATGCAGAAATTCAGTATTATTGTGTTATATATTTTCATATGTGTGAATTATAAATGTTCTTAAATAAAATACAGATAAGACAAAATTTGGACACCATCACCGCTGCCCCTTTGATCTTAATTCTCCAAAATTCCAGCTCCCAGACCCCAATGATACATCACTAAAAATACCAATATATCAATTAAAATACAATATATTAAGTCTAGACACATTATTGAAACCCTTCCTTTACTCCCTAGTGTACTTTAGGAAAATGTTCAAAGAAAAACTACTCGCATTCTCTCTTTGAAACCTCACCTATAATATTGTGTCCAATTCTGGAGGTCATACTTCCAATAGCTCATAAACAACCTGGAGGCAGACAAGAGAAGAGCCACCAAAATGGTGTGTGGTATTCACCAAAAGCCATATAAAATTCATCTTCTATTCCCTCTTTATAGTTTTCTCTCAAAAAAAAAAAAGATTTTTCCTGAGGACTGAGGTAAGCTAAATAAATTGAGTTTAGATTGATATTGACTGTATATTACTTCTTCCCAAGTGAGTACATGTTATATCTTAAAAGCCTCTTGTGTTAATAAGGTACTGATAGAGCAAAGCATCCGTTGTCTCTCCTGTAGCGGCAGACAAGCTGCAGGTGCAGTCATCTCTCTCTGTTCAGCTTACTTCCACAATGAAAATGACTCTGAACAAATTGCAGAAACAGCTCAAAGAAGTGAGATAGGGACTTTGAGGTTGGGACAAGTTCCTCATTTATATCCTGGGCTGAAGAGAGAGTAGTCGGGGATTTTGAGGCAGCTGTTGATGACGAAAATATTGGAAATGATGGAAATGTTGAAAAAGACCTGCGCTATTTTCAAATCGGCACAGGCAAACAGAAAAATATGCTGAACCTAAAGTTTTAACTTGTGAAGTCAATCAGGCATTGGATTCAGATGTAGATACTAGCATGCCAACTACTGGAGAAATTTTCCCCAGTTTTTCAAATGCTTTAACCAGGCTTTTTATGCTTTACTGAAGTCTAGTGAAGGAGCATTTTCTGTAGCTTGTAAGTGACAGCACAGCCCTCAAATAAATTCTTTTCCATTTCAAAAAAGAAAGAGGCTTTCACATGATACAGATGGAGTAGGTTTTGTTCAACACTCTTGAGTCTCCATTTATGGACCATGAGGATCCATTTGAAGGGAGTAGCTTTGACTCTTGAGGAATGGGAAGTTTGAAGGAGAGAGGTACTCATTTTTTAGATTTTATTGGGATTCAATTATTAAAGGAGTTCACAAAACATCGAGGGTTCTTATCCTTCATGCTGAAATAGAAAATGTTATTAACTGCATGGATGTCACCACAATCTAGACTCAGAAGAAAAAGTCCTTCTTAAAACTATATCCATTTCGTGAGGTTTTAGAACAGCTATTCCAGATGCCAAGAGTGGATGCTACAGTCTTAGCAGTAATTAGAAAAACAACTATCCCTGTGGAAGGAAGTGCAGCATTTAAGGATCCACAGGATAGTAAATTAGAGATAATATATGTGTTCTCAACAATAGCTCTTTCATTATGAATTGCTATTTGTAATTGTTACATAGCTAGATAATTTTGTGCTGGGTGCAGCAACTCTTGGAAAATGAAGAATCAGCTCAACTGGAATCAGCAGTCGCTTATTTTTCAGATACCCTGTATGGTCTGTAAGGACTTTTTCAAAGTCAGTAGTTTCATCAGTAGGAGCTAGAAGGCTACTTTAGTTTTGTGAATGGGTAGTTTATTTTTGGTCAAAAACATGCTTATTCAAGCTTCCTTTTAGGAGAAAATGTTTGTTCGGAAAGGTCTTTGAAAAGTTAGAAGCGTGAATGAACAAAAATCCAAAAGACTACCAGAAGATAGAGAGAAACTAACTTTTGGGTCATACAGAGGTCAAGGACAATGACACTACATCTGAAGATATTGACCAGGGAAACAATTTTTCACACAGTCCATGAGATTTAGGGGAAGAACACAGCCCATAGAAAGACAAGACCCAAAATAGCAGGTTCTTCAGGAACAATACACGCATCCTAATGAAGGTTTGTGCACCAATAGGTGGTCGACTTCAATAATTTTACAAAGAGTGGATCTGGGTAACCTCAGACCAATGGTTCATAGGAATTATTCAGAAGGGAAATACATTGGAACTAGTAAATCAAATTCAGGAAGTTTACATGATCACACCATGTGAAATGCCCACAAAACAAAATTTGACAATGAAAACCAAACTAAACAAGTTGTTGATATTGAAGGCAGCATACTCTGTGCCATTTCTGGAGCAAACAAAAGGGTGCTATTTTTTATATTTCATGATTTCATAAAAGGACAAAACATTCAGATCAGTACTGGACCTAAAGAGAATGAACAGAAGTCTATGCATTCCACATTTCATTTTGTCCATACAGCAGGGCGAATTTCTAACTTCACTAGACCCATCAGAAATATGTTTTCATATTCCAATCCAAGAAGATCATCAGAAATATATTTGTTTCTGTATAATGAGAGAATGTTGCCAATTCAGGGCACTCCCTTTTGAACTAGCAACGGCTCCAAGAACATTCACCAAAGTAATAGTGGTAGTAGTAGCATTTTTAAGAAAAGAAGGGATTATTGTTCATCTGTATTTGAACGAATGGTTCATCAGAGCAAAATCCTATCAAGAAAGCATCACAGTATCCAATAGAGAGGTACAATTGTTAGAAAATTAATTATGCAAAAAGCAATATTATCCCATCTCAGTTTCTGAAATATCTGGGTGCTCTACTCAATGCCAAGGAAGGCTGCATATTTCTAACTTCCAAAACACTGACCAAGATAATTGATCAAGTAAACAAATTCTCGACACAAGGAGCTCCAAGAGCATGGGACAGACGTCAACTGCTAGAGTCCATGGCAGCAACTCTAGATCTGGTGTATGGACAAAATGAAACGTGGAATGCTTAGACTTCTTCAGGTTCATATTGATCTGAATGTTTTGTCCTTTCATGGAATCGTGAAATATAAAAAATAGCATCCTTTTGTTTGCTCCTGAAATGGAACAGGGAAGAGGGATTCAGCTTTGTAAGGAACTGGGGAAACTTTTGGGGAAAGGGGAGACTTTTCCAAAAGGACGGGCTCCACCTTAACCAGAGTGGAACCAAGCTGCTGGCACTAACTTTCAAAAAGGAGATAGAGCAGCTTTTAAACTAGAACAAGGGGGAAAGCCGACAGTCACTCAGCAGTGCATGGTTCGGAGAAATGTATCCTTGAAGGATACTAATGAAACAGGAGAGTTAGGGCATCCCAACAGAGAGGTTCCATCAAAAGCAAACATAGTTCATATGCCTATATGTAAAAAATCACCAAAGCTAATGATTACTGAATTATCCCAAACAACTGAAAAGCAGGTTGTTAAAACAAGCAAAAACCACACTTTGAAATGTCTGTATGCCAATGCCAGAAGTCTAGAGTGTTTAGCAGCAAATGATGAGATTGACATAATTGGCATCACAGAGACTTGGTGGAAGGAGGATAACCAATGGGACAGTGCTATATCAGGGTACAAATTATATCGCAATGATAGGGAGGATCAACTTGGTGGGGGTGTGGCACTCTATATCCAGGAGGGTATAGAGTCCAACAGGATAAAGATCATACAAGAGAGTAAATACTCAGTAGAATCTATGGGGCGGATTTTAAGAGCCCTGCTCGCCTAAATCCGCCCAAATCCGGGCGGATTTAGGCGAGCAGGGCCCTGCGCGCCGGTGAGCCTATTTTACATAGGCCTACTGGCGCGCGCAGAGCCCCGGGACTCGCGTAAGTCCTGGGGTTTTCTGAGGGGGGCGTGTCAGGGGCGGGCCCGAACCGCGCAGTGTTTTCGGGGCGTGTCGGGAGCGTTCCGGGGGCAGGCCCGGGGGCGTGGCTACGGCCCGGGGCAGTCCGGGGGCGTGGCCGCGTCCTCCGGACCCGCCCCCAGGTCGCGTCCCGGCGCGCGGGGATTTACGTCTCCCTCCGGGAGGCGTAAATCCCCCGACAAAGGTAAGGGGGGGGTTTAGACAGGGCCGGGTGGGTGGGTTAGGTAGGGGAAGGGAGGGGAAGGTGAGGGGAGGGCAAAAGAAAGTTCCCTCCGAGGCCGCTCCAATTTCGGAGCGGCCTCGGAGGGAACGGGGGTAGACTGCGCGGCTCGGCGCGCACCGGCTATACGGAATTGATAGCCTTGCGCGCGCGCCGATCCAGGATTTTAGCGGATACGCGCGGCTACGGGCGTATCTCTAAATCCCGCGTACTTTTGCTTGCGCCTGATGCGCCAGCAAAAGTACGCCAAATCGCGCGGTTTGAAAATCTACCCCTATATGGGTAGAAATCCCATGTGTGTTGGGTAAGAGTATAGTGATAGGAGTATACTACCGTCCACCTGGACAAAATGGTCAGACAGATGATGAAATGCTAAGAGAAATCAGGGAAGCAAACCAATTTGGCAGTGCAATAATAATGGGAGATTTCAATTACCCCAATATTGACTGGGTAAATGTAACATCAGGACTTGCTAGAGACATAAAGTTCCTGGATGTAATAAATGACTGCTTCATGGAGCAATTGGTTCAGGAACCTACAAGAGAGGGAGCTATTTTAGATTTAATTCTTAGTGGAACGCAAGATTTGGTGAAAGAAGTAACGGTGGTGGGGCCACTTGGCAACAGTGATCATAACATGATCAAATTTAAACTAATAACTGGAAGGGGGACAATAAGTAAATCTGCAGCTCTAACACTAAATTTTAAAAAGGGAAACTTTGATAAAATGAGGAAAATAGTTAGAAAAAACTGAAAGGTGCAGCTGCAAAGGTTAAAAGTGTTCAACAGGCTTGGACATTGTTTAAAAATACAACCCTAGAGGCGCAGTCCATATGTATTCCGCGCATTAAGAAAGGTGGAAGGAAGGCAAAACGATTACGGTCATGGTTAAAAGGTGAGGTGAAAGAGGCTATTTTAGCCAAAAAGAATCCTTCAAAAATTGGAAGAAGGATCCATCTGAAGAAAATAGGATAAAACATAAGCATTGTCAAGGTAAGTGTAAAACATTGATAAGACAGGCGAAGAGAGAATTTGAAATGAAGTTGGCCATAGAGGCAAAAACTCATAATAAAAACTTTTTAAAATATATCCAAAGCAAGAAACCTGTGAGGGAGTCGGTTGGACCATTAGATGACAGAGGGGTTAAAGGGGCTCTTAGGGAAGATAAGGCCATTGCAGAAAGACTAAATGAATTCTTTGCCTCCGTGTTTACTAATGAGGATGTTGGGGAGATACCAGTTCCGGAGATGGTTTTCAGGGGTGATGACTCAGACGAACTGAACGAAATCACTGTGAACCTGGAAGATGTAGTAGGCCAGATTGACAAACTAAAGAGTAGCAAATCACCTGGACCGGATGGTATGCATCCTAGGGTTCTGAAGGAACTAAAAAATGAAATTTCTGATCTATTAGTTAAAATTTGTAACCTATCATTAAAATCATCCATTGTACCTGAAGACTGGAGGGTGGCCAATGTAACCCCAATATTTAAAAAAGGCTCCAGGGGCGATCCGGGTAATTATAGACCAGTGACCCTGACTTCAGTGCCGGGAAAAATAGTGGAAACTATTCTCAAGATCAAAATTGTAGAACATATAGAAAGACATGATTTAATGGGACACAGTCAACATGGATTTACCCAAGGGAAGTCTTGCCTAACAAATCTGCTTCATTTTTTTTGAAGGGGTTAATAAACATGTGGATAAAGGTGAACCGGTAGATGTAGTGTATTTGGATTTTCAGAAGGCGTTTGACAAAGTCCCTCATGAGAGGCTTCTACGAAAACTAAAAAGTCATAGGATAGGAGGCGATGTCCTTTCGTGGATTGCAAACTGGCTAAAAGTCAGGAAACAGAGAGTAGGATTAAATGGGCAATTTTCTCAGTGGAAGGGAGTGGACAGTGGAGTGCCTCAGGGATCTGTATTGGGATCCTTACTGTTCAATATATTTATAAATGATCTGGAAAGAAATACGACGAGTGAGATAATCAAATTTGCAGATGACACAAAATTGTTCAGAGTAGTTAAATCACAAGCAGATTGTGATAAATTGCAGGAAGACCTTGTGAGACTGGAAAATTGGGCATCCAAATGGCAGATGAAATTTAATGTGGATAAGTGCAAGGTGATGCATATAGGGAAAAATAACCCATGCTATAATTACACAATGTTGGGTTCCATATTAGGTGCCACAACCCAAGAAAGAGATCTAGGTATCATAGTGGATAACACATTGAAATCGTCGGTGCAGTGTGCTGCGGCAGTCAAAAAAGCAAACAGAATGTTGGGAATTATTAGAAAAGGAATGATGAATAAAACGGAAAATGTCATAATGCCTCTGTATCGCTCCATGGTGAGACCGCACCTTGAATACTGTGTACAATTCTGGTCGCCGCATCTCAAAAAAGATATAATTGCGATGGAGAAGGTACAGAGAAGGGCTACCAAAATGATAAGGGGAATGGAACAACTCCCCTATGAGGAAAGGCTAAAGAGGTTAGGACTTTTCAGCTTGGAGAAGAGACGACTGAGGGGGGGATATGATAGAGGTGTTTAAAATCATGAGAGGTCTAGAACGGGTAGATGTGAATCGGTTATTTACTCTTTCGGATAGTAGAAAGACTAGGGGGCACTCCATGAAGTTAGCATGGGGCACATTTAAAACTAATCGGAGAAAGTTCTTTTTTACTCAACGCACAATTAAACTCTGGAATTTGTTGCCAGAGGATGTGGTTCGTGCAGTTAGTATAGCTGTGTTTAAAAAAGGATTGGATAAGTTCTTGGAGGAGAAGTCCATTACCTGCTATTAAGTTCACTTAGAGAATAGCCACTGCCATTAGCAATGGTTACATGGAATAGACTTAGTTTTTGGGTACTTGCCAGGTTCTTATGGCCTGGATTGGCCACTGTTGGAAACAGGATGCTGGCCTTGATGGACCCTTGGTCTGACCCAGTATGGCATTTTCTTATGTTCTTATGTTCTTATTCAGAGTAGTTAAATCACAGGCAGACTGTGATACATTACAGGAGGACCTTGCAAGACTGGAAGATTGGGCATCCAAATGGCAGATGAAATTTAATTTGGACAAGTGCAAGGTGATGCACATAGGGAAAAATATCCCTTGCTGTAGTTACACAATGTTAGGTTCCATGTTAGGAGCTACCACCCAGGAAAAAGATCTAGGCATCATAGTGGATAATACTTTAAAATCGTCGGCTCAGTGTGCTGCAGCAGTCAAAAAAGCAAATAGAATGTTAGGAATTATTAGGAAGGGAATGGTTAATAGAACGGAAAATGTCATAATGCCTCTGTATCGCTCCATGGTGAGACCGCACCTTGAATACTGTGTACAATTCTGGTCGCCACATCTCAAAAAAGATATAGTTGCGATGGAGAAGGTACAGAGAAGGGCAACCAAAATGATAAAGGGGATGGAACAGCTCCCCTATGAGGAAAGGCTGAAGAGGTTAGGGCTGTTCAGCTTGGAGAAGAGACGGCTGAGGGGGGATATGATAGAGGTCTTTAATGTCATGAGAGGTCTTGAACGAGTAGATGTGACTCGGTTATTTACACTTTCGAATAATAGAAGGACTAGGGGGCAAGTAGCACATTTAAGACTAATCGGAGAAAATTCTTTTTCACTCAACGCACAATAAAGCTCTGGAATTGGTTGCCAGAGATGGTAGTTAGTGCAGTTAGTGTAGCTGGGTTCAAAAGAGGTTTGGATAAGTTCTTGGAGGAGAAGTCCATTAATGGCTATTAATCAATTATACTTAGGGAATAGCCACTGCTATTAATTGCATCAGTAGCATGGGTTCTTCTTAGTGTTTGGGTAATTGCTAGGTTCTTGTGGCCTGGTTTTTGGCCTCTGTTGGAAACAGGATGCTGGGCTTGATGGACCCTTGGTCTGTCCCAGCAAGGCAATTTCTTATGGTCTTATGTTCTTATATATTGCCTTCAACATCAACAAAAGTTTAGTTTGGTTTTCATTGCTAAATTTTGTTTTGTGGGCATTCCACATGTGACCTCTACAGAATTCTCTCCTTTCCCTTTGGTCTCATCAAACTCAAGAATATGAGTGTCATCATCTTCCTGTTCAAGCATGAAAGATGGTCAGAGATAAATAATCTGTTAAAGACTGTGAGCCTAGGAGCACCATTGTGGATTTTAACCACCACAGATGCGAGTCTAATAGGATGTGGAGCATATTGCCAAGATTAAGTTGTTCAGGGTAAATGGACAGGGAAAGAAGCCGTCAATCAGCAGGTGGGAAATGAGAACAATAAGATTAGCACTCTATCATTTTCAGCCCTTTGTGCAGGAGAAAGCAACTGCAATAGCGTATGTGAAAAAACAGGGAAGAACTTGAAGTCCATGAATATCAGAGGAAACCAATCACTTGTTCAATTGGGCAGAAAAAATTCTTTTACAGATTTCAGCACTACACATTGCAGGTCAAAAAAATGTACTAGTCAATTTTCTCAGCAAAAATCTTCTGGATCGAGATGAGTGAGAACTCAGCCAAGAGGCCTTTCAAAAGAGTACATTGATGGGGCACACCTCAGATGGATTTTATGGCGACTCACAAACAATTTTATAGTCAAAGCAGAGACTATGGAAGTGAAGAGATAGCTGAACTGATTCAGTCATGGCCAACGCTGGATTTAATGTATTTATTCCCTCCATTATCATTGATAGGTCGGACAATAAGAAAAAGAAAAAGAGATCATTCTAGAGGCACCAGATTGAGCAAGGAAGACCATGGTATGCAGACCTAATAAGGATACAAATCAATCACCCTCTAAAGCTATCAGGTTCCTGAGGTCTTTTATTCCAGGATCCAATAGTTATGGAAGACTTGTTGCCATTTTATCTTATGGCATGGTGCTTGAAAAGTCAAGATTATGTAAAAAATGTTATCCCAGGACAAGCAGGATGCTAGTCCTCACATATGGGTGACATCAGTAATGGAGCCCTATGTACGGAAAACTTCTGTAAAAGTTTCTATGAAACTTTTGACTGGCACCAGAGTGCCTACTGAGCATGCCCAGCATGCTATGATATTTCCTGCCACAGGGGTCTCCCTTTAGTCTTCTTTTTTCCGCGAAGCAGTTAGCCTCGCGGTTATTAGGAGTCCTGTGGGATTCTCCACAACTTTTTCCTCACAGAAAACTTTAAAAAACTTCAACCGCGGTAAGTTTTACCATTCTCGCGGTTCCGTTCCGTTTTTTGGTTAAAATTTTTTACCTGAGTCTTAGGCCGTCGACGGCTGTCCGGCCACAAAATGACTACAGGCTTTAAAAAATGCCCAAAATGCGCGAGAAATATGTCCATCACAGACCCTCACCAGGACTGTGTCCTCTGCCTTGGTGAAGGGCATGATGTGAAGAATTGTCCCTTGTGCGCTACGATGACCTCGAAAGGTCGACGTCTAAGGCTAGACAAAATGGAGCAGTTATTCAAGATACAGCTGGTTACTGCTCAATCTACTTCCACACAATCGTCTCCGGCTGGGTCGATTAGGAAAGTAGTCTTGAAAAAACGGCACTTAGGTGAGTCGGGAGACGCTCCATTTTCCTCCCCCTCACCATCGTCCAGGGCGTCAACATCGGGCAGTGAGAAAGCCCGCGAAAAAGACAAACATCGGCATCGTAGGCCGCATACGGCATCAGCTACCCCGATAACCGGTGAGCCATCGACGGATGACGGGGCACCAGTTAAGAAACCCCGGCTCCAAGGTAAGGCTTCCGAGCCATCGACAAGGTGATCCTCGCCGATTCCGGCGGAAGGAACCGTACCTCCTCAGGGCTCTGAGGATATACTGATGTCGCCACCACCGCCTCCCCCCATGGGTGCTCTGTTCACACCATCCATGCGGGCGGAACTTGACATTTACATACGCCAAGCGGTTAAGGATGCCTTCGTCGAAGCGATGCCACGACCTGCTACTCCTCTCCTGCCATCGACACCGATCTTAATAAGATCGCCGATTCGATCGCCAGTACCCGCGATGCCGATGCCGAGGAAATCACCACAATCAACGATGCCGTCGGTTCCAGGACCGGTGCCATCCAGGCCGCAACCAGCGATACCTTTGATGCCGATGCCTCAGATTCCATCGATTCCAATGCGGCCATCGACCCCGATGGCACAGTTGGTACCACCTCATGATTCGTCCATTTTTCAACCCTTGATGGACAAATTGGACTCACTTATACATGCCTTTTCCTCTTCACCACAAGATCCAGGTTCTGATCACCATCAGGAACCATTACCAGGGCCGTCAGGTGTCATACCACCCATCAGGCCGCAAACACCACTCTCTGACACCCCTTTTAAGCCTTCTAGGCCTACAGGACATCCTCTGGACTCTAGTGACTCAGAATTTTCATCTGGGGAAGATATCCTCTCTGAGCCCTCACCACCAGAGGACAGAAGAAAATCACCACCAGAGGATCTTTCATTTTCAAATTTTATAAAGGAAATGTCTGAAACAATCCCTTTCTCCCTCCTTTCAGAGATAGACAGCAGACAAAAAACTTTGGAGGTTCTTCAATTCGTAGATCCTCCCAAGGAAATTCTTGCAATTCCAGTTCACGAGGTCTTACAGGAATTGATGTACAGAATGTGGGAGCACCCTGGGTCTGTGGCGGCAGTCAATAAGCGTGCTGATGCCACTTATCTGGTACAACCCATCCCAGGGTTTCAAAAAACTCAGTTACCGCATCAGTCAGTGGTGGTCGAGTCGGCCCAAAAGAAGGCCAAGAGGTTTAAAGCAGCATGCCTCCACACCTCCTGGAAAAGATAACTGTTTCCTGGACAATCTAGGAAGGAAAATATTCCAAGCTGCCATGCTGGTATCCAGAATAAATTCTTACCAGCTTTTTATGAATCAATACCAGCGAGACCTGTGGAAACAGGTGGAAACACTGTCACACCAATTACCTGACCAACTTCAGGATGGATTGCTACGACTCGTGCACAAGGGCCTAGAGGCGGGTAAACACGAGGTTAGAGCCACATATGATTCCTTTGAGACAGCCTCCCGATTATCAGCATCAGGAATCACAGCCAGAAGATGGGCCTGGTTAAAATCATCGGAGCTGAGACCAGAGGTACAAGAACGCTTGGCAGACCTGCCTTGCCTGGGGGAAAACCTCTTTGGTGATAAAGTCAAAGAGGCGGTGGCGACAATTAAGGATCACACTGAGACCCTTAAACAGCTGTCTCAGCTGCCACAGAAGTTACACCAACCTTCTAGGAGGCTTCCAAGAAGGGAACCTAGGAAACCATATTATCGCCCTAGGCGATACTATCCTCCAACAACCAGACCTAGACAACAACGGCCTGCTCAACGGTCACAACCTCGCCAGAGACCTGCTAGGCCTCAGCAGCCTCCGCCTGCGGCGTCCACTTCTGGATTTTGAAATCCAACCAGAGAGCAAGAGTCATTCCCAAAATCCATATCCACAATTACCTGTAGGAGGCCGAATTTCTCACTACCATCAAACTTGGACCTCCATTACCACAGACCAATGGGTACTCTCAATTACAACTCAAGGGTACCGCTTGGATTTCCTCACTGTACCAGACGAAAATCCTCCTAGTCCATCTTGGACAGTGTCTCATCACCACACAATTCTACAAGCAGAATTATCCACCCTTCTGACTGCCAGGGCCATAGAAAGAGTTCCCAGGCCTCAGTGGGGCAGAGGATTCTACTCCCGATATTTCCTCATTCCAAAGAAAACCGGGGGCCTACGTCCTATCCTAGATCTCAGGAATCTCAACAAATTTCTAAAGAAAGAAAAATTCAGAATGGTGTCATTAGGCACCATGCTACCTCTTCTTCAAAAAGGGGATTGGCTCTGCTCTCTGGATCTTCAAGACGCTTACGCTCACATTCCCATTTTTCCTCCTCATCGACAGTACCTGCGATTCCTGGTGGAAGGTCAACACTTCCAATACAGAGTACTGCCTTTCGGCCTAGCCTCAGCACCTCGAGTGTTCACAAAGTGTCTTGCAGTAGCGGTGGCACATCTTCACAAGCAAAGAGTACATGTGTTTCCCTACTTGGACGATTGGCTCATCAGAAGTCAAACACAAAGCGGAGCTCTCACTTCTCTCCATCTCACAATACAGTTGCTTCACTCCTTGGGGTTTCTCATCAACTACGAGAAATCCCATCTCACACCATCTCACCAATTGCAATTCATAGGTGCAGATCTCAACACCATCACAGCAAAAGCCTTTCTTCCAAGAGACTGTGCTCAAGCGCTCGTTCTCCTAGCGCACTCTGTTCGCAATCAGTCTCGAGTTACAGCTCATCAGTGCCTCACCCTGCTCGGACACATGGCCTCAACGGTTCATGTCACTCCCGTGGCCAGGCTCACCATGCGACTAACGCAATGGACACTCAAATCTCAATGGATTCAAGCCATTCAACCATTGTCCACTCCCATTCATATCACACAAGATCTAAGATCATCTCTTCTCTGGTGGACATCCGTAATCAACTTGCTCAAAGGCCTGCCTTTCCAGCAACCAGTTCCACAAGTGACTTTAACTACAGATGCGTCCACCTTAGGGTGGGGAGCGCACATTGCTCACCTAAAGACACAAGGCACATGGACAAAGCAAGAAGCCTCCTTTCAAATAAATTTTCTGGAACTTCGAGCTATACGCTATGCTCTACATGCGTTCAAGGACTGCCTTTCACACAAAACTGTTCTGATCCAAACGGACAACACAGTAGCCAAGTGGTACATCAACAAGCAGGGAGGCACAGGATTGTACCTCCTTTGTCAGGAAGCAGCTCAGATTTGGGACTGGGCCCTAGCACACTCAATTCTTCTACGGGCCACCTACCTAGCAGGCATCCACAGCACAGTAGCAGATCGCCTCAGCCGTCACTTCCAACCACACGAGTGGTCTCTGAACCCATCGCTAGCATCCAAAATTTTTCAGCGTTGGGGCCAACCAACAATAGATCTCTTTGCATCCCACCTGAACTACAAAGTGAACAATTACTGCTCCCTCCTCTGGCAGTCCAATAGCCTACCGAGGGACGCCTTTGCTCGCCATTGGAATTTAGGCCTGTTATACGCGTATCCTCCGATACCACTCATAACCAAAACACTAGTGAAGCTACAACAGGACAAGGGGACAATGATACTCATAGCCCCATATTGGCCTCGACAGGTATGGTTTCCCACACTGCTAGATCTCTCAGTCAGGGATCCAATTCGCCTGGGAGTAGCTCCCAATCTGATAACTCAGGAACAGGGCCAGTTGCGACATCCCAACCTTCAATCCCTGTCCCTCACAGCATGGATGTTGAAAGCTTGATCTTACAGCCTCTCAACCTTCCAACCACTATATCTCAAGTACTTATAGCTTCATGTAAACCTTCCACTAGAAAGAATTATTCCTACAAATGGAAAAGGTTTACATTGTGGTGCACTAACAAAGATTTAGATCCTTTCACTTGCCCCACTACCTCACTACTAGATTACCTTTACCATCTCTCAGACTCTGGTCTTAAGACATCATCGGTAAGAGTACACTTAAGTGCAATCTCAGCTTACCATAATAAACTGGGAGATGCACCCATTTCTATGCAGCTTCTCGTGAGTAGATTCATGAGAGGCCTAACTCACATTAAACCTCCAGTTCATTCCCCAAGCATACTATGGGACCTGAACGTAGTATTAACTAGGCTTATGCGTTCTCCATTTGAACCCATAAATACCTGTGACCTTAAATACCTTACTTGGAAAACGGTCTTTCTCATAGCCATTACATCAGCTAGAAGGGTCAGTGAATTACAAGCACTAGTCACATACGAACCTTTTACAAAGTTCCTACATGACAGGGTAGTCCTCCGGACACATCCAAAATTCCTTCCTAAAGTTGTCACGGAATTTCACTTGAATCAATCAATCGTTTTACCTACATTCTTTCCTAGGCCTCATTCCCATCAGGGTGAAAGAGCCTTACACACTTTGGACTGTAAGCGTGCGTTATCCTTCTATTTAAACCGCACAACAGCCCAAAGGAAATCCAATCAGCTGTTTGTATCTTATGATCCAAACAAACCAGGTAAAGCAGTGGGTAAGCATACTCTGTCAAACTGGCTAGCAGATTGCATACAATTTTGTTATGAAAAAGCAGGCCTTACTCTTCAAGGGCGAGTAAAAGCACACTCAGTCAGAGCAATGTCAACTTCAGTAGCACACCTTCGCTCTGTACCTATTCTGGACATTTGTAAAGCAGCAACATGGAGTTCCCTTCACACTTTTACAGCTCACTACTGTTTAGACAAAGAAGGAAGACAAGATTCAGCCTATGGACAATCCGTCTTAAAGAACTTGTTTCCAGTCTAATCCCAACTCCTTCTACGTCCAACCTGCTGTGATCTTCGGCTGATTCATTTCACCAACAATACTTCACTGTTGCTTCACTACAAAATGACTCAGCCTCTAGCTTGCTAATCACCCATATGTGAGGACTAGCATCCTGCTTGTCCTGGGATAAAGCAAAATTGCTTACCTTGTAATAGGTGTTATCCCAGGACAGCAGGATGTAGTCCTCACGAAACCCACCCGCCACCCCGCGGAGTTGGGTCCGATACGTTTTATTATTTTATTTTTGGCTAACGCTATTGCTACAAACCAAGACTAAAGGGAGACCCCTGTGGCAGGGAATATCATAGCATGCTGGGCATGCTCAGTAGGCACTCTGGTGCCAGTCAAAAGTTTCATAGAAACTTTTACAGAAGTTTTCCGTACATTGGGCTCCATTACTGATGTCACCCATATGTGAGGACTACATCCTGCTGTCCTGGGATAACACCTATTACAAGGTAAGCAATTTTGCTATACTCTTCCTCTGTAATGTCTACTTTATGAAAAGCAAGAAAGAATTCAACATCATTAGTATATGTATTGTGTTTATTTGAGGAATGTTGCAAAAATTGTTTAATATTCCCTTGGTGGGCAGATATAACAAATATTTTAACTTTTTTACAAAAAGGTTTAGAAAAGGGTCTAGCATTAAATTCTTTAAAAGTTCAAGTGGCAGCAATATCATGTTGCAGAGATAGAATAAAAGATAATTCTGTCACGTCCCATCTGGATGTCACTGGTTTCCTGTTAGGGGATGCAACCTGTTGAGCCCAATTTCGAGAAATTGTGCTAAAGTGGAATCTAAATTTGGTATTAAAAGCGCTTATATCAAAACCTTTCGAACCATTGAAGCATGCCATTATTAAGGATCTTACATTCCTATTGCAGTATCGTCAGCAAGGCATATTTCAGAGATTCAGGCACTGCCCTGTAGGGATACATTTTTAAACTTTGCTCAAGATTCAGTAGTAATTCATCCAGTCCCTTCATTTTTACTCAGTGATTTCAAGTTTTCATTTAAATCAGTCTTTATCTTTACTGGCTTTTTCAAAGAAGGAATGTGAAGGGAAAAATAAATGTTTGAGGAATCTGGATGTACAATGTATCCATATGTACAATGTATCCTCGGTAGGCCCAGGCTGGGACCCCCGGGCAACCTGCACAGACCTGTGCCCGGACCTACCTTTTCCTGCATGCCCCCGGGCAACATCGCCCCCTGCAGCTGACCGACCAACACCGTAGGCTGCCCCGCAGGCCCAGCAATGATCCGCTGTGCCCTCCCCTCGCCGGCTCGCCCTTGACTCCGCCCACCGATGCACCCAAGGCGGAGACGTGGGACAGGATTGGACATTACAAACCCCTTTAAAAGAGACGGCAGAGCGCCTCTGGCACCGCGCGCCTAAGGAGCGCGACAAAGGGTCCTGCCCCTTTGCGCGCCCCTTCGTGACGCCACTGAAAGACGCCACTACCTCATCCCCTCCCACTCCCACCTCTCCTATACCCCCTCATACTACTCCCACCCTATTCCTTTATCCCCTCTCTCTCTACATTGCCCACTTACAGCGCCGAGTAAAAGAGTGGATTACCTCCCCTTCCCGGAGTGCCTCAGGGCGCACTGCACCATCAATCAGCTCAGACGTTATCAGGCCAGCGACACCCACCTTCACCCCAGACCACCCCCACCTCCTTCCTTCCCCAAAATGGATACAAGATTCTCACACTCCACTCAAGGCCTCAACATCCCCCACAAACACTACCCATACAATACTCCATCAGGAGGCATCCACAGAAGACTTCTCCAGACTCCCCTATTCCATGCCCCTCACATGGCCATCCTATCAGTCCTTACCCTCTTCCTACTGAACGCACAATCCATAACAAAGAAAATTCCTATCCTAAACGACCTCCTTTTCGACCTAAAGCCGGACCTTCTATGTATCACAGAGTCATGGCTCAAGGACGCAGATACCCCACTCATCAATCAATTTCCAACAAGCAATTACAACATCTTCTCCATACCAAGACCCAAAAAAAAAAGATGGCAGCCTACTGTTTCTAGCAGCCAAAAAACTTAAATTCAGCACTCTTCCCATCAGTCTCTTCAAGTCCAAAACCCTGCAAATCCTGCTGATCTATGCTCCCCCAGGCACTCTCAACAAAGATCCCTGCCCTCTCATCAAAACTATCTCATCTAGCATCAACACCAACCACCCCACCATCATCCTAGGAGACTTCAACCTCCACTTCGGCAAGTCTCCCCACTCCCCTTCATGTGAGCTCCTTCTCAACTCACTAACTGCTTTGGGCTTCATACAAATAATAAACTCCCACACACAGAAATCAGGCCACATCCTGGATCTGATATTCATCAACAACAAAGTAACACTCAACTCCCCCACCTCCACTGTTCCCTGGTCAGACCACATGTTAATAAAAACCAAACTCCAAGTGGACTATACCCACATCCACACTCAAAAAGACAAAAAGTGTATAGTTTAACCAAACCGTGCTCTAGTGAGACCCTAGAAAAAACCTTACCTGAAGCCCTAAAGCAACTGGATACATCAAATACCGTAAATGCAGTCAACTCATGGACCACAATCAAAAGGAGACAGCGAAAAAGATATTCCCAACCATCGAAAAAGAAATTGGAACCACAGCAAGACACAAATCACCCTGGTATAACCAGGATCTAAAAAACATAAAACGCTTGGCAAAACAACCCCACAAGCCAATTAAATTCAGCACTCTTCCCATCAGTACAAAAACTTAGATTGTAAGCCCTCTGGGGATAGAGAAATACCTACAGTACCTGAATGTAAACCGGTGTGATATCTCAATTGAGATGAATGTCGGCATATAAAAATAATAAATAAATAAAAATAAATTAAGTGACCGATACAGAATACTCCTATACATATATACAACAGACATCAACAAAGCCAAACGGAACTTCTACTCTCAAAGAATCCACAACTTCCAATACAACCCGAGAGTCCTATTTGAGTACGTTACTCAGCTGATGTGACCCATCAACAATCCTTCGCAAAAAGAGACTTCAATAATATCCAGTCACAAATTCGCCCAATACCTTATAGACAAAACTGCCAAACTAAGCCCAAAAAGCCTGCCGATCAACCTCTAACCCCCACCGCACAAACACCCCTTACGGCACCAACATGGTCACAGTTTGAGACCATAGCCTCCACTGAGGTAGAAACTATTGTTCGGAAGATCAACCCAGCAGCACACCCGCTCGACCCCATTCCAACAAAAACCCTCAAACTAATCCCGAACTGCCTAGCAAGATCCATCGCAGACATCGCCAATCTCTCCCTCGAGCAAGGAGTACTCCCAGATTCCCTTAAATGCGCTGTGGTCAGACCTATCTTAAAGAAACCCTAACTGGATCCGACCATCCCATCTAACTACCGGCCCATCTCGAACATGCCGTTCCTGGCCAAGATCATCAAGAAGACAGTCAACCACCAACTTTCAGAATTTCTGGAAAACCGTAATATACTGGCTCCTGCTCAACACGGTTTAAAAAAATTTCACAGCACCGAATCACTACTACTCACCCTCACAGACACAATACTACGAGGGTTTGACAAAGATACATCCTTCCTCCTAATTCTACTGGACATCTCCGCAGCATTTGACACTGTCAACCATAAGATCTTAATTCACAGGCTAAGAGAAATAGGTATTAGTGGCACCATTCTCCAATGGTTTCAGTCATTCCTCACCAACAAATCTTTTAAGGTAGCCCATGAAAGTACATCAGAAAAAATCCCCCTCTCACAGGGAGTCCCACAAGGCTCATCCCTATCCCCTACCCTCTTCAACGTCTATATGCTGCCATTATGCAACTACTTAGACAAAACAGGGCTCACCTACTTCCTATACGCCAATGACGTACAGATACTGCTCCCCATTAGAGACAACATCAACAGTACTCTAAACTGATGGGAATCCTACCTGACAGATATAACTTCCATCCTCACCCAAATGGCACTAACACTCAACCAGAATAAGACAGAAATTCTTCACCTCTTCAGAAAAACGTTAACACCCAACTCCGACCCCACAACACTGTCCAAATACAACATGCTCACGACGGTTAGAGACCTCGGAGTCACCCTGGACCAGAAACTGAACTTCAAATATCATATCAAGTGACTGATAAAAGAAGGTTTCTACAAACTTCAAATCCTTAAACGCCAACCTCTACTTCACACCCCCCCCCGGACTACCGGACGGTACTGCAATCTCTACTTTTCGCCAAGATAGACTATTGCAACGCCCTCCTAACAGGCCTTCCCGCAGCCACCCTCAAGCCCCTCCAGCTTCTTCAAAATGCAGCTGTATGGTCACTAACAAATAACAAAAAAACAGATCATATTACACCCACACTCAATCAACTCCACTGGCTGCCCGTCCCTTTCAGATCTCAATACAAAACCCTCATGCTCATACACAAAGCAATCCATAATGACAAAGCTAGTTGGTTACAGGGACCACTGACCCCTTGCAACCCCACCAGAAATCTCCGCTCAACCAATACAGGCTTACTCACCACTCCCCCCATTAAGGAACTACATCGAGACTCCACAAGGGAACGCGCTGCATCCGTAGCAGGCCCTCACCTCTGGAACAACCTTCCACCATCTCTCAGAACTGACCCCTCTACACCCTCCTTCCGAAAGAACCTCAAAACCTGGCTCTTCTGGAAAGCATTCCCTCCAGATAAATAATTCTGCCATTGCCACCCATTCCCTCCAGATAACAATTTCTGCCACCCCGCTCACCCGCTCCCCTGGCCCTGCCAGTTCCCTTCTCTGCAACTGTACATAGTAAATTAAATCAGAACATATCACTGTGAAAGTTATTCTGTAAAGCAAATTATATTTGTAATACTATTTTGTAAAGCAAGTTGTATGTACTTAGTCTGTTAAACTGTATCATGTCATTATAAGGCTTGCCTTAGACATCATGTCGTATGTAAACCGATGTGATATGTCAAATCGAATGTCGGTATAGAAAAAAAATAAATATCAAATATTTAAAAGTTCCAAATTAATTTAGTAAATCAGATAACTCTTTTTATTTTATTTGGAGGTCCACATAAAGATGAATCAGCATTAAAAGCAACTTTAGCAAGGTGGATGTAACTTACTCGGATCATGTATCCGTTTAAGGCTGAATATTACTACTTAGCCAGATAACTTATCCAGCTAAGTAGCACCGCCCCAATCCACACATAACTTATCAAACTATTCAGATAGCCAGGTAAGTCTTACTTATCCTGCTACCTGTCACTAAATGTACTTGGAATATCCAGTCCCATATTTTCCAGAGACAGGTAATATTACAGTAGGAACCACATTTAGTACCTGTAGTAGAATAAAAACTTCAACTTAATACATTGCCATCTAGACTGTCCTGCAACCTACTTCATGGAGATCTGCTCAAGCTTGTGAGGATTTTGTTCACCTTCTAGTTTACATTGTTAGTTATTCTTTACTTATCTCTGGCACTATTTGCTTGAGTTTTTAGAATATTTATCTAAAAATTCTTATACTTGTGGTATGTTGCACTTCTCTTCTGCTTGCCTCAAAGAAAAGTTAGACTGAGAGCAGTTTACAGTGGACAGATAAATCATAATAATACGGTGCATCAGTCAAATTCAGTAATGCATTAATGCTTCCATTGTGTGAGCACCTAAAATTATAATCAACTTTTTGACTTCACTTGTATTGATGGGAAGAATTGTAATTTTTGGTAGAAGATTATTAACATAGAAACATAGGAATGACGGCAGAAGAAGACCAAACGGCCCATCCAGTCTGCCCAGCAAGCTTTCGCACTTTTTTTTTCTCTCACATACTTAGGTTTCTCTTGGCTCTTAATAACCTTTTTTATTCTATTTCCCTTCCACCCCCACTATTAATGTAGAGAGCATTGTTGGAACTGCATCTAAGTGTAATAGCTTAATTAGTTAGGGGTATTAACCACCGCAATAAGCAAGCTACACCCATGCTTATCTGTTTATCCAGACTATGTAATTTAGTCCTTGTTGATTGTTGCCTGAATATAGATCCACCTTTATTCATTCTCCCCTGCCGTTGAAGCAGAGAGCTATGCTGGCTTTGCATTGAAAGTGAAGTCTCAGCTAATTTGGTTTGGGGTAGTAACCGCCGTAACAAGCAAGCTACTCCCCGCTTTTTTGTGAATGCAAATCCTTTTTTCCACACTTCCTCATTGCCGCTGAAGCTTAGAGCAATGTTGGAGTCGCATTAACCGTGTGTATGTTTATTGAATAAGGGTATTATCACCAGGTAGTAGCCATCGTTCCCGTGAGCCACCCACACTTCATTCACATCTTTATTCACATATTGTTTCATAGTAGCCAGAAAGATTAGATTACAGGAGAACTACTGTGGAGATTTAAAATAATTTTAGTGTAAAATTACTCTGTACTCACTTAGGGGCGGATTTTCAGAGCCCTGCTCGCCGGTGAGCCTATTTTACATAGGCCTACTGGCGCGCGCAGAGCCCCGGGACTCGCGTAAGTCCCGGGGTTCTCCGAGGGGGGCGTGTCGGGGGGGCGGGCCCGGTCATCGCGGCGTTTAGGGGGCGTGTCGGCAGCGTTTTGGGGGCGGGTACGGGGCGTGGCTACGGCCCGGGGCGGTCCGGGGGCGTGGCCGCGCCCTCCATACCCACCCCCAGGTCGCGTCCCGGCGCGCAACAGGCCCGCTGGCGCGCGGGGATTTACGTCTCCCTCCGGGAGGCGTAAATCCCCGGAGAAAGGTAAGGGGGGGGGGTGTAGACAGGGCCGGGCGGGTGGGTTAGGTAGAGGAAGGGAGGGGAAGGTGAGGGGAGGGCGTTAGAGGATTCCCTCCAAGGCCGCTCCGATTTCAGAGCGGCCTTGGAGGGAACGGGGGTAGGCTGCTCGGCGCGTGCCGGCTATACAGAATTCATAGCCTTGCGCGCGCCAATCCAGGATTTTAGTGGATACGCGCGGCTCCGCGTGTATCTACTAAAATCCAGCGTACTTTTGCTGGCGCCTGATGCGCCAGCAAAAGTACGCCTATTCGCGTTTTTTGAAAATCTACCCCTTAGCATAGAAGGCAGCAAGTTTGGAAACTGAACCTATTTTAAAAAGTAGCCCTTATAGTTTTAATGTTGCACTGTGGTAAAGAAACTTGTGTTTTTCATGTTCCTGCAGACATTAAATTCCTTCAGTAACATCACTACAGTTCACTCTGGAGTCACATTCCTGCAGGTATATCTGCAACCCACTTTCAGCTGTCAGTCTGAATTGATTACAAGTACCATGATAGAAATAACAAGAGGAAGACTGATTTTTAAAATATATTTTTTTCCCAAAGTCACAGAAGAAATTAGTATTCATTTTACAGTAACATTCTTTAAAATGTATACCAACTGTCTTTAATTGAATGCAGATGTACTTAGGTGCAGTATAAGAAGAAACTTTCAGGTACAGTATATGAATTGTTAAAATGATGTATTCAAAATATTGCCTATAATAGCTGCTAATCTGAAGCATAGACTATTGTTGGTTTTACTCTTTACACATATTTGCTGGATTGATGAATGATGTCATTTTCTTATTTCCTGTTCATCAGAAACAATCTTGTGTACCCATAGAGAGAAATTCTTAAGGGTACTTCATTTAATAAACTCAAATTTAGATTTTTTTTTTTTTACTGGATTATATTATTTTTAATTACTGAAGTTTATTTATATTTGCTAAATGAAAGTATATAATAGTTTTACTTTCTTTACTTTTTTCAAAGGGAAAGCAGGGAGGGCTTCAGAAGAAAACCTTTCTATCCACCACATATTCGAGATCGATCCCCACAAAAGAGAGACTCTCCTTACTTTCGGGAATCACCAGTCAGCCGTAAAGATTCTCCACACAGTCGATCTGGCTCCAGCGTCAGTAGCAGAAGCTATTCCCCAGAAAGAAGCAAAGCCTATCCTGCACATCAGTCTCAGCATAACCGAAGTATGTCATTTTTATTTTAAGGCTTCTTAAAATTCTAAAGTTAAGATGTAGGCAAACCTTTAGTGATGTAATATGTTTTGTATAGCAAAGCCCTGTTTCCTAGCGTGTAGCCAGATGGACTCCGGACCAATGGGTATTGTGCTCTTCTGCTAGCAGATAGGAGACGGAGTCAGATTTCAAGCTGACGTCATCCTGGGTATATTTACACCTGCACTGACCTCACTTCCTCAGTATGTCTCCGTCTCCTAGCAGATGCGAACACTATACCACAAACTAGAATAGTGTTAACAATTACAGCAAAAAGAAAGAAAATTACCTTTAAGAAGATCGAACCCCACTCTCCTGAGGTGAAACCTAAGGGTCCCTCCTTCAGTTGAAAATTCCCGAGGTGATTTCCGATATCCCTCAGAGGCGAGCCTTGGTCTGGTAGCCAGTTCCCGGTGTGGACTTAGCCCCCAGGGTGGCTGAAAGGCAATGGGTGCAGAATTGAGCGCGGCAGTGAAGGTATTCACTGCTCCCCCATGCAGCTGGAGGCCGCCCGGCATGCGGCTGGTAAGCGCCAAGACCAGGTAAGGTAGAAATCTTTAAATTCAGGTCTCCGGTCTCCAGAGCTCGGATTGCCGTACCGAAAGCTTTCTTCCGGCGAGGTCTAAAGGGGCACCGATCGGGTTGAGCAGCCCTGCTTGGGCTAGGCCCCGATCCGATGCAAGGGTCCACACACATGGAGACCCTCCGGGTGTGCCATCTTGCGAGCAGGGTCGTTGACGCCATATTCCCTCCTCGACCGGCGGTACGTGCGGGGCAGGCCGGGCAGTTGATGCGCCTAACTTGCGAGCACCCAATATAGACGCACGCATAGCTGTGCACACAACTGAGACGTGCGCACAGCCGAGCGCACCTCTTGCACATAACTACGCGCACAGACACGTTTTTGAGGACAGCCACGTGCACAAACTCGTGGGAAACAATGGCACCGCCGCCCAGGAAGGCTAAGGGACACTCCCTTTGCTCAGCCTGCCACATAAGAGCCACGCAGCCTGAATTGGAGTCCTGCCTATGCCAGCACTGCGAAGAAGCCCGGGGGAACCAAAACCTGGAACCCTACTCTCGGGAGAGGGGTCCAAAACAACTGACAATTGCTTCCCGGACTTATGTATCTCCGGCATGCCCGCCTCATATGTGGGCTCCTCTGGGGCCCCTACTCCACCTCTCCTTGGGATCAACATGGACCCAGGGACCTTCTCCTGGGTGGAATTTTTCAAAGGGCTGCAAACCTTCGTTCAGGCGCTACCAGCCCCAGCTGCGCACCAGGTTCAACCCTAACCGGGAGATCTAGATCCTCCTGGTCCGGCTCGGATGCCTCGAGACATGCCTCGCCTAACCAAGAACTTCCCTAACAGAGATCCAGACACCACAGATGATGAGAGTGACTCCCTGTAGGAAGGAGAAATCCCTCCAGGGATGGAACCATAGAAACATAGAAATGACGGCAGAAAAAGACCAATCGGCCCATCCAGTCTGCCCAGCAAGCTCCCACACTTATTTTCTCATACGTATCTGTTTCACCAACCACCAATTTCAGGGCCCTTATTGGTAACTGTTTGATTCAAGTTTCCTGCCATCCCCTGCCATTGATACAGAGAGTAATGTTGGAGTTGCATCAAAGGTGAGCATAAGGCTTAATGGTAGTAACCGCCGCATCAAACAAGTTACCCCGATGCTTGTTTACCCAGACTGCACAGATCATTGCCTTGTTGGATGTTGTCTGAATGCAAATCCTCTTTTCAACATTTCCCCCTGCCATTGAAGCAGAGAGCAACGCTGTATATGCATTCAGTGTGATATATCAGGCTTAATTGGTTTAGGGTGGTAACCGCCATAATAAGCAAGCTACCCCCATGCTTATTTGTTTATCCAGATTGTGAAGTTCAGTCCTTGTTGGTTATTGTCTGAATGCAAATCCTCTTTTCCACATTTCTACTTGCCAAAGAAGCAGAGAGCAATGTTGGCGTTACATTAACCTTGTGAAGGCTTATTGAGTAAGGGTAGTAATCACCATGCAGTAGCCTCCACTCCAGTAATCCACCCCCATGGCTCTTCACTTCATTCCCATCCTCTAGCCTTTATGGATCCACAGTGTTTATCCCATGCCCCTTTGAAATCCTTCACAGTTTTAGTCTTCACCACTTCCTCCAGAAGGGCATTCCAGGCATCCACCACCCTCTCCGTGAAGAAATACTTCCTGACATTGGTTCTGAGTCTTCCTCCCTGGAGCTTCAAGTCATGGCCCCTAGTTCTACTGATTTGTTTCCAATGGAAAAGGTTTGTTATTGACCATGGATCATTAAATCCTTTCAAGTATCTGAAAGTCTGTATCATATCACTCCTGTTCCTCCTCTCCTCCAGGGTATACATATTTAGGTTCTTCAATATCTCCTCATAAGTCATTTTATGAAGACCATCCACCTTTTTGGTTGCCCTTCTCTGGACCGCCTCCATCCTGTCCCGTTGGAGATACAGTCTCCAGAACTGAACACAGTACTCCAGGTGAGGCATCACCAAGGCCCTGTAGAATAGGATCATCTCTTACTTTCTCTTACTAGATATTCCTCTCTATGCAGCCCAGCATTCTTCTGGCTTTAGCTGTCACATTGTTTCGCTGTCACATTGTTTTGCTGACTTCAGATTGTTAGACACTATCACCCCAAGGTCTCTCTCCTGCTCCGTGCACATCAGCCCTTCACACACCCCCCCTCCCCCCATCAAATACAGTTCTTTCTGTTTTCCACACCCCATATGCATGACTGCACTTCCTGGCATTGAATCTCAGCTGCCATATCTTTGACCACTCTTCCAGCTTCCTTAAATCCCGTCTCATTCTCTCCACTCCTTCCGGCATGTCCACAAGGTCGAATTACCTGCCCTTGTTTCCCAGACACTAAAGACGCTGGGTATTCCGGGCACGGACCCTATGACGGAACCAAAGAAGAACCCCATCTTGGTGTCCCTTCGTAAGGCCTCATGCTACTTTTCAATGATGGAAGCCATCCAGGAACTGATTGACCTGGAATGGAATGCCCCGGAGACCAGCTTCAAAGGAGTGCGGGCATTGGAAGCCCTATACCCTCTGGAACCTGCAGCCAAGGAATGCCTGTGTTTCCCGAAAGTGGACGCTATGGTCTGCCGTCTCAAAGCGAACGATTCATGTTGAGGGAGCAACGGCACTGAAAGACACCCAGGACAGACGATTGGAATCCATACTTAGGCAGGCCTTTGACGCAACAGCAATGACGCTGCAGATTGCTTCCTGCTGTGCACTGGTGGCACATTCCTGTTTGCTTCTCAAGAGAGAGACTGATACCTCCAGAACTCATACTGGAGAGTCTATGGAATCTGCAGCGTCTTTCCTCACTGACACAAGCTCAGATGTAGTGTGCACCTCAGCCAGGGGTGTTGCCTCGGTAGTGGCAGCCAAAAGACAACTATGGCTACAAAATTGGTCTGCAGACACGACATCTAAAGCAAATCTCACGAGAATGCCTTTTAAAGGATCTCTCTTATTCGGAAACGAATTGGAGAAGTTAGCCAACAAATGGGGCAAATCTCCAGTGCCTGGACTACCTGAAAATAGGAATAAAAGATCTTGGCGCCCCTCCTCCAGAAGAGCCAAGGGCAGAGGATCGCAGCGCTTTAGATCCAGGGACAATGGAATAATAAAGAGGCGGAATGGAACATAAACTGCCTGGAAGCACAAGCAGTCAGACTAGCAGGCCTGCGATTCAGCCACAGACTCCGTGGCTAGTCAGCTAGGGTAATGTCAGACAACGTGACAACAGTTGCTTTCATCAACCACCAGGGAGGAACCAAGAGCCAGCAGGTGTCTCTGGAAATAGACCCCCTCATGGCATGGGCGGAGATAAACCTATGAGGGATCTCGGCCTCCCACATTGCGGGAAAAGACGTCTCTGCAGACTACCTCAGCAGAGAAAGCCTAGACCCAGGGGAATGGACTCTGTCGACCACAGCCTTCCAACTGATAGTAAATCGCTGGGGCCTCCCAGCCATGGATCTACTGGCCACCCATCTCCGTGCACAAGTCCCCAGGTTCTTCAGCCACAGATGAGAGCCACAATCCCTAGGAATCAACACCCTCGTCCAGACCTGGCCAGAGGAAGACCACCTGTATGCCTTCTCTCCATGGCCACTATTGGGCAGAGTCATCCGCAAGATAGAGCATCACAGAGGACTAGTTCTGCTGGTGGCCCTGGACTGGCCAATACAACCATGGTACGCAGACATGCGAAGACTCCTTGCGGGTTACCCTCTGTGCCTACCTCCACACAGGGACCTTCTCTGGCAGGGCCTGATCCTCCATGAAGATCCGTCTCTATTCTCTCTTATGGTCTGGCCTTTGAGAGGCCTGAAGTAGCGTGGGTACTCAAAGGCTGTGATTGACACCCTGCTCCGAGCACGGAAGTTCTCCACATCCCTGTCTTACATACAAATCTGGAGAGTGTTCGAAGCCTGGTGTGAGGTGATTCTCCCTCGGACAGCCAAAATCCCCATGATTTTGGAGTTCCTACAGGACAGAATGAAGAAAGGGTTGTCACTCAACTCCCTCAAGGTCCAAGTTGCCGCGCTGACCTGCTTCAGAGCCGAAGTGGAAGGCATCAGACTATCAACCCATCCAGATGTGTCTCGCTTCCTGAAAGGGGTTAAACATCTCCGACCACCCCTAAAATGGCCGGTGCCTCTATGGAATCTCAATCTAGTATTAGACTTCCTAGCTGGAGCTTCCTTCAGACCTACACGTGATCTGTCACTATGCCTATTAACTTTGAAGACTGCATTCTTGGTGGCAATATGTTCAGCTTGTCGCATCTCCGAACTACAGGCACTATCTTGTCAGGTACCATTCCTTAGGTTCTCGCCTGGAATCATACAATTTCACACGGTCCCCTCCTTCTTACCGAAAGAGGTTTCCCAGTTTCACGTGAACCCTACCATCTCCAGATGAACATAAGGACTCGGAAGACTGATGCCTTCTTCGCCATCTAAACGTCTGCAGACTCCTAGTCCGATACCTGGAAAGATCAGAATCTGTGCGCAAAACGGACCACCTGTTCGTTCTTCACAGTGGGAAGAAACAAGGGAAAGCGGACTCACGGGCGACTAGCCTGCTGGATCAAAGATGTAATCAAGGCGGCCTACATAGAGGCAGGCAAACCCTTACCCCTACAGGTTAAGGCTCACTCTACGAGAGCCCAGGCAACCTCCTGGGCGGAAACCAGGCTGCTGTCGCCAGCCGAGATCTGTTGGGCGGCGACGTGGTCCTCCATCCTAGGGTACTGAAGGAACTCAAAAATGAAATTTCTGATCTGTTAGTTAAAATTTGTAACCTATCATTAAAATCATCCATTGTACCTGAAGACTGGGGGGTGGCCAATGTAACCCCAATATTTAAAAAAAAGCTCCAGGGGCGATCCGGGTAACTATAGACCAGTGAGCCTGACTTCAGTGCCGGGAAAAATAGTGAAAACTATTCTCAAGATCAAAATCATAGAGCATATAGAAAGACATGGTTTAATGGAACACAGTCAACATGGATTTACCCAAGGGATGTCTTGCCTAACAAATCTGCTTAATTTTTTTGAAGGGATTAATAAACATGTGGATAAAGGTGAACCGGTAGATGTAGTGTATTTGGATTTTCAGAAGGAGTTTGACAAAGTCCCTCATGAGAGACTTCGAAGAAAACTAAAAAGTCATGGGATAGGAGGCGATGTCCTTTCGTGGATTACAAACTGGTTAAAAGACAGGAAACAGAGAGTAGGACTAAATGGTCAATTTTCTCAGTGGAAAAGGGTAAACAGTGGAGTGCCTCAGGGATCTATACTTGGACCGGTGCTTTTCAATATATATATATATATATAAATGATCTGGAAAGGAATACGATGAGTGAGGTTATCAAATTTGCGGATGATACTAAATTATTCAGAATAGTTAAATCACAAGCGGCTTGTGATACATTTCAGGAGGACCTTGCAAGACTGGAAGATTGGGCATCCAAATGGCAGATGAATATTAATGTGGACAAGTACAAGGTGTTGCATATAGGGAAAAATAACCCTTGCTGTAGTTACACGATGTTAGGTTCCATATTAGGAGCTAAAACCCAGGAAAAAAGATCTAGGCATCATAGTGGATAATACTTTAAAATCATCAGCTCAGTGTGCTGCAGCAGTCAAAAAAGCAAACAGAATGTTAGGATTTATTTGGAAGGGAATGGTTAATAAAATGGAAAATGTCATAATGCCTCTTTATCGTCCATGGTGAGACCGCCCCTGGTATTCTGTGTACAATTCTGGTCGCCGCATCTCAAGAAAAGATATAGTTGCGATGGAGAAGGTACAGAGAAGGGCAACCAAAATGATAAAGGGGATGGAACAGCTCCCCTATGAGGAAAGGCTGAAGAGGTTAGGGCTGTTCAGCTTGGAGAAGAGACGGCTGAGAGGGGATATGATAGAGGTCTTTAAGATCATGAGAGGTCTTGAACGGGTAGATGTGAATCGGTTATTTACATTTTCAAATAGAAGGACTAGGGAGCATTCCATGAAGTTAGCAAGTAGCACATTTAAGACTAATCGGAGAAAATTCTTTTTCACAAAATGCACAATAAGGCTCTGGAATTTGTTGCCGGAGGATGTGGTTAGTGCAGCTGGGTTCAAAAAAGGTTTGGATAAATTCTTGGAGGAGAAGTTCATTAACGGCTATTAATCCAATTTACTTAGGGAATAGCCACTGCTATTAATTGCATCAGTGGCATGGGATCTTCTTAGTGTTTGGGTAATTGCCAGGTTCTTGTGGCCTGGTTTGGCCTCTGTTGGAAACAGGATGCTGGGCTTTATGGACCCTTGGTCTGACCCAGCATGGCAACTTCTTATGTTCTTATGTTCATACACACCTTTTCCAGGTTCTACCGCCTGGATGTTCAGGCCGGAAGGACACAGCCTTCGCAAAGGCAGTACTTAGTGGGCCACTGGCAGCCTCCCGCCCCGTCTGGGAGTAGCTTTTGTACATCCTATTGGTCCTGAGTTTATCTGGCTACACACTAGGAAATGGGAGAAATTACTTACCTGATAATTTCGTTTTCCTTAGTGTCTCGAGACTAAGCAAATACGAGTAAGCCACAGCCTACCCCTAGTTCAAGATACCCACAGTTGTCCGGTATCAGCGTTAATCGGTTGAGGGCACTGGCAGTCTCCAGTTTGGAAATCAGTTGAACCAGTCAAGTTTTTAATCAAGTTTAAGCAAGTTAGTTAAGCAAAGATATATCCACATTGGCTTTTCGAAGAGGATACTGAGGAAATGAGTTCAGTGCCTGGGTATATGTACCCAGGATGAAATCAGCTTGAAATCTGACTCCATCTCCCATCTGCTAGCAGAAGAGCAGAATACCCATTGGTCCTGAGTCCATCTGTCTACACTAAGGAAATGAAATTATCAGGTAAGTAATTTCTCCATTAACCATTTGTTTGTTGAGATTAAATTTATGCCTAATTTTCCATCGATAAGCAGACTGAATATTAGCCATTACATGTGGGTGACATCATCCGGCAGCACCAAACAGACTTGTCTCTCCAAATTTGTAGAGCTTTTAGTGGACATTGCTTTGTAAACTTCCTTTGTCATTTTTGTCCGAGCTGAAGCATGGACGTGTATTTTGTGTCTCTATTTTTTTCTTCAAACAACTCCTTTTTGGTAAAAGCTTGTTTCTGCCTTGCTTCGCCGCTTCTGGAGCCATACAATAGCACTTTTCAGTGCTACAGAAAAAAAAAAAAAGAATTTCTTAGCATCTAGACAGATGAATACAGAACCAGTAGGTTATGCACCTCTAGCAGCAGATGGAGATGGAGCAAACTGATGTCACAGTATATATACTCCTGCAGTGACATCAGTCTGCCAGTATTGTCTGTCTCCAGCAGATAGTGGACGTGCATTTCCCTATTGGGGATTGCTTCAAATTTAGAGGACAATTAATTGGAGATTTGGACTGTCCTGCTCTCCTTCGGTGATACCTAATGGTCTCTCTCCCAGTTGAGAATTCCTGAGGTGATTTTTGTGATTCTTCAGATTAGTGCCTTGGTCTGGTAGCTGGTTATAGGCCAGCTTGGACTTAGCTGATTAAGCAGCTGAAAGGCAGCAGGTGTAGGAAGCTGAGCACAGCAGTGACAGTATATGCCCCCTACTGCCGCAGCCGGAGGCCATCTCTGTACTCAGCCGGGAAGGCTGAGCTTAGGCACTTTTTGGGGGAAAATAAATAAACAGTAAGAGATAGAGTGTAGGGGTTAGTTTAGGACTTCTGGTCTCCGTGCTCGGCTCACCATCCCAACGTGTTTTCCCTCTTCCGTGGACTGCCGGTGCGCGCAAGTACGTCCGAATTGTGCGCGCATCCTGTATGCTCACTCTTACGCACAAACTTGGAACACTTACATTTTGTGCGCATAAAATTTGTGCACATACATTTTGTTTCAGCAGGGCTTAGGCTGGACGCACATCTTCAGTCGCCTGTTAAGTGTACTGATGGATTAATGGCACAGTGTGCAGTGTGGTCTAATAATAATTGTTATAATGAAAATGATGTTTGAAAGTTGGATAATAAAAGAAGTGTGGGCATAATAATTTGCCGAGTGCCTCTGAGTTGATTATGTAGTTAATTAATACATCAGAGGAATTGCATGGATGTTTTGGCCTGTCATATTAGGGCATCTCAGCCTGGAGTGCCCTCTAACTTATGCCAGTGCTGCTTAGAGGCTCAGGGAGAATTATCGTCATCTGATTTTACTATGCCTGAGTCTTTCCAGCCTGATGATGGCCTGGTTAAGAATATGTCAGGAGGGATGCCTGATCTTGGAACTCCCTTGACTGGTTTCTCATCAGGAGGGAGGAGGAATAGCCTAGTGGTTACAGCAGTGGGCTATGAACCAGGCGACCAAGGTTCAAGTCCCGCTGTCACTCCTTGTGACCTTGGGCAAGTCACTTTACCCTACATTGCCTCAGGTACCAAAACTTAGATTGTAAGCCCTCTGGGGATAGAGAAATACCTACAGTACCTGATATCTCAATTGAGATGAATGTCGGTATATTAAAATAAATAAATAAATCAGGGGACAGCAGCTCAGTGGGCACCGCGCAAATGCCACCTGCTCTTGGCATGCATCCTCTGCCTTTTCTTAGGTAGAGTTTTTCAAGGATTGCAATCCTTCCTTCAGAGTCCAAGTCTGTCAGTTCAAATCCTCAGGCGGTGGCCTCCCCCTCTTCCAGTATGGTGTTTAAGCACCGAAGGTATCCAGATGGCACTGATGATGAGGCAGATCCTGACACCCTGGAGGATGGGGAAATCCCACCGGGCTGCAACCTTATAGAACTATGTTGCAGTTAAGAACATAAGAACATGCCATACTGGGTCAGACCAAGCCCTCATCCTATTTCCAACAGTGGCCAATCCAGGCCAAAAGAACCTGGCAAGTACCCAAAAACTAAGTCTATTCCATGTTACAATTGCTAATGGCAGTGGCTATTGGACTTCTCCTCCAAGAACTTATCCAATCCTTTTTTAAACACAGCTATACTAACTGCACTAACCACATCCTCTGGCAACAAATTCCAGAGTTTAATTGTGCGTTGAGTAAAAAAGAACTTTCTCCGATTAGTTTTAAATGTGCCTCATGCTAACTTCATGGAGTGCCCCCTAGTCTTTCTACTATCCGAAAGAGTAAATAACCGATTCACATCTACCCGTTCTAGACCTCTCATGATTTTAAACACCTCTGTCATATCCCCCCTCAGTCGTCTCTCTCCAAGCTGAAAAGTCCTAACCTCTTTAATCTTTCCTCATAGGGGAGCTGTTCCATTCCCCTTATCATTTTGGTAGCCCTTCTCTGTACCTTCTCCATCGCAATCATATCTTTTTTGAGATGCGGCGACCAGAATTGTACACAGTATTCAAGGTGCGGTCTCACCATGGAGCGATACAGAGGCATTATGACATTTTCCGTTTTATTCACCATTCCCTTTCTAATAATTCCCAACATTCTGTTTGCTTTTTTGACTGCCGCAGCACACACTGAACCAACGATTTCAATGTGTTATCCATTATGACACCTAGATCTCTTTCTTGGGTTGTAGCACCTAATATGGAACCCAACATTGTGTAATTATAGCATGGGTTATTTTTCTTTCATAGAAACGAATTACCGGCGCTGATTTCCAAGACATTGAAGATGCTGGGAGTCCCTGGGGCAGATTCCATGTGTCAGTCAAAAAGAAATCCCATTTTGGTTTCTTTGTGTAAAGCCTCTTGTTTTTTCCCGGTTATGGAGCCCATTCAAGAATTGATTGATCTTGAGTAGGATGCCCCGGAGGCAAATTTTAAAGGGGGTCAGACCTTGGAGGGCCTGTATCCCCTGGATCCAGTGGTTAGAGAGCGTCTGCATTTTCTGAAAGTGGATGTGCTTGTCTGTGCTGTCTCTAAATGGACGACTATCCCCAGGGACAGAGGAGCAGATGTGCCTGATAGAAGGATTGAGGCCATCTTTAAGCAAGTATTTGAAGCAGTGGCAATGACATTGCAGGTAGCTTCCTGTTGTTCCCTGGTGGCCTGTTTTTCTTTGCTTCTCTCTCAGGAGATTGATGAATCTTATGTGAATTCCAGGACAGTTATGGAACCCGCCACTGCTTTTTTAGCAGGTGCGGGCTGTGATTTGGTCCTCACCTCAGCCAGAGGAGTGGCTTCAGTAATAGCATCCAAGCATTAGTTATGACTGAGAAATTGGGCGGCTGATGCAATCTCCAATGCTAATCTTATGAAATTGCCTTTTAAAAGCTCACTCTTGTTTGGGAGCGAGTTGGAGACGCTAGCCAGTATGTGGGGTGAATCTCCAGTTCTTCGATTGCTAGAGGATATGAAGCAATCTCCATGCCCCCTTTGGAATGAGGTGTCATCTCAGGGGTTCCAGGCATTTTCGTCCCTAAAGAGGGGCAACTTTTCAGAGGACTGCCTTATGGCAGGTCTCTGTCCTTTTGTTCTAGACAGCCCAAGTGAGGCGTGAGCTTGGGTAGTGGAATCTTCTGAGCATCCCAATGGAAGTTTGCTTACCCACCCCCAGGAACAGGAGATAGGGAGATGCCTCTCTCTCTCTTTTATCAGAGGTGGGTTGAGATTACATTGGATCAATGGGTCCTGGAGGTAATATGAGAAGGATATGTTCTGGAGTTTCGCAGTATTCCTCGGGATGTGTTCCTGGTATCTCCTTGCTATTTCCCACAGAAGAAACAGGCAGTGGAGTCTACATTGTCAAGGCTCTTCAAGTTGAGGGCTGTGGTTCCAGTACCCACGTCTCAAGAAAATATGGGTCGATGTTCCATTAATTTTGTGTGCCCAAGAAGGACTTCTCCTTTCGTCCCATCCATGATCTCAAAAGGAGTTAACCATCATTTGTGGGTGACTCACTTTTGCATGGAAACATTGCACTCAGTGTTAATGGCCGCACAGTCATGGGAATTTCTGACCTCCTTGGATCTGTCCGAGGTGTACCTCCATGTTCCTATCCGATTGGAGCACCATCGCTTTCTGAGTTTTGCTGTGCTGGGGTTCCATTATCAGTTTTGGGCGCTGTCTTTTGGTCTAGCCACTGCTCCCAGAATCTTTTCCAAGGTTATGGTGGTAGTGGCATCAGAACTGAGAAAGGAAGGGATCCTTGTACACCTGTATTTAGATGACTGGTTGATTTGGACCAAGTCTCTGGAAGAGAGCCATCTGGTGACCTGCAAGGTGATCTCCTTGTTGCAGGAGCTTGGTTGGGTGGTGAACCTAGCCATCTCAGTCGTTGGAGTATCTGGGTGTGCGGTTGAACACGAAGAAGGACAAAGTTTTTCTTCTGGAAGCTCATATTCTGTGCTTGATGGCGTAGGTGAACACTATATGCCTGGCAGTGTGGTCCTATCTGCAGGTGCTTGGATTGATGGCAGCAACCCTGGAAGTAGTACCAAAGGCGAGAGCGCGTATGCGTCCACATTAGCATTCCCTGCTGTCTCGATGGAACCAGCAGTCTATTGACTATTCGATTTGACTCCACCTGCCGATTGAAGTCTGCTCTCACCTCCAGTGGTGTTTGCAGGTGGATCATTTGAGAAAGGGAGTCTCCCCAACGTCGCTGGACTGGTTGGTATTAACGACAGATGCGAGCCTCCAAGGATAGAGAGCTAACTGTCAGGAACTAACAGCACAAGGGTGCTGGAATACAGAGGAGTCTCTCTGAAACATCAATTGGCTCGAAGCCTGGGTGGTTCGGTAGGTGTGCTTGCATTTCAGCTGCAGGGTCAAGCGGTCTGAATAATGTCTGACAATGCAACAACGGTGGCTTACATCAGTTGGCAGGGTGGAACCAAGAGCCAGCAAGTATCGCAAGAGATAGACCAACTTATGGAATGAGCGGAACTTCAGGAGATTTCAGCCTCACACATTGCAGGAAATGACAATGTGAGAGCTGACTCTCTCAGTAGGGAGAGTTTGGACCCAGGAGAATGGGTATTGTCAGACGAGACATTCCAGCTGATAATGGATCGCTGGGGCCTTCCATTTCTAGACAGGATACTGGACTCGCTGGACCTTGATCTGGTCCAGCTTGGCATTTATGTTCTTATGTCTCTTCTCAGTTCAACAATTTAAATTTTGGATTGTAGTTGAGTCATGGTATTTTCCAATAAGCAAGTCTTTTCCTCCAGTTTCATCCACTGTTTTGAAACAGACAGAATTGTTTCGTACGGGAAGCCACTCTAGTTTTAGTTTTTTTGGTTGAACCATTATTCTTTGCCGTCAGTATATTTGGGAGTAATTTTGTAACTGTCTGCATGGGTGCAGTTTCCTTTTACCAACAGGTAGTTTTTTTGAGGGACAATATGTGCATAGTTTTGGAATTTCTAAAGTTTGCATGTAAATACAAATCCCTTCCTGCCCTTGCCCCTGGGAACACCTCTTCTCAATGCGGATAAACTTGCGCGTGTGATGGCACACTACATATGTCAATTTATCTGCACATAGTGTGGGCAATTTTCTAAAAGCCCATTTCTGTGGGTGAAGTACTGTTTTACCTGTGGAAATGGCTTTGAAAATTACCTTCTTCATGAATTAGTCTCTTTATTATCATGGTAATGGAGATTTCAGTTTCCTTACCATTTTCTGTGATACAGGGTATTGTTTGGACCTTTTGACACTGTAGGACATCATAAAAGTTTTCCATGATTTAACACTGGCCATGATAGTTATCTCTTGGGATAAGAATTCAGAAGAGTCAACAATTTTTCTTGTAGGGCTTACTGGTTTTTTCGTCTGTTCCTCAAGAGAGCAGATGTTTCTCCTGTTTATCTGGGAGCAAGCTCTATAGCAGCGGTTCTCAACCTGTGGGTCGCGACCCCGGCGGGGGTCGAACGCCCAAAACACAGGGGTCGCCTAAAGCAGGGGTCCCCAACCACCGGTCCGCGGACCGGGACCGGGCCGTGGGAGTTTTTTGCCGGTCCGCGGCGCCGCCAAGCACCGGCAGGTGTGTCGCGCGCTCCCGGTCTCTCCCGCTGCCGTTGCCGCCGGGCTGTCAGCACGTTCAAGCCCAGCGGGAACGGCAGCGGCGCTAGAAGAAGCTGTGCACCCATGGCTGGGCCTTTTCTTCTTCCTGCGCCTGCCCCCCCCCCCCCCCTCCCGTGACCCGGAACAGGAAGTGAATCGCGGTGTGCGGGAAGGAGAGAGAGCCGCGCGAAAAAGTAGTAGCAGCAGCGGCTGCAGCATCGGTCCTCGAGCAATAGAAGCAGCCGGTAATGGAGAAAGGAGACAGCAGCATGAGCCTCCCGCGGCCGATGGGATTCTTCTTTCTTGGCCAGCGGAGGCTGCTGCAGCTCCCATTTGTGCTCGGGGGAGAAGAGGAAATGAGTGAGAGAAAGAGAGAGAAGCAGCCAGCCAGTGTGTGATTGACTGGTCAGAGAGCTGATGTGTGTGTGTATGTGAGAGACAATGAAAGTGATTGCTCAGGGAGATGACTGATGTGTATGTGAGAGTGTGAGACATTAGTCAGGGAGGTGACTGATGTGTGTGTGTGTGTGTGAGAGAGAGAAAAAGCATGGAAGTGAGAAGTCTGGGTATGTGAGAAAGCATGGGCGTAAGAAGCCTGGTGTTGGGGTGAAAGAAAGCATGGGAGTGAGAAACCTGGGTGAGTGTGCATGCATGAGAGAAAGAGACTGCTTGGTAAGGTGATGGTGCGTGTGAGAGAAAAAGACTGGTGTGTGTGTGTGTGTGAATATGAGAGAATGTGATTCAGGGAATGAGAAGCCTGTGCACGTGGAGAGTGAGCATGGAAATGAGAGAGACTGGTGTGTGTGTAACAGAGAGAAAGTGATTATGGGAATGAGAAGCCTGTGCATGTGGAGAGAACAAGCATGGGAGTGAGAGACTGGTGAGTGAGTGAGTGTGTGTGTGAGAGAGAGAGAGACAGAGAAAGTGATTATGAGAGTGAGAAGCCCATATATGTAAGTAGAACACGGGAGTGGGAAGCCTGTGTGTGTGTGTGTGTGTATGGCATGAGAGAAACTGTTCAGGAAGGTGACTGGTGTGTGTGTGCCAAAGACTGTTTGGGAGATGATTGGTGTGTGAGAGACAGAAACTGGTCATGGGGGCATGACTGGTATGGTGTGTGTGTGTGAGAGACATGGGCACTAAGGAAGAGGACCATAAGTATAGAGCTTAGCTTCTACTGCTGCTTCTGGTGAGTGCCACGGCCTGCAGGGAAGGGGAGTAGGAGAGCTGCTGGAGGGGGTAAGTAAAGGTGGCTTTTTAAGTTTATTTTTCTTGACTGCCATTTTAATTGTGTGATGTCTGCTTTTTTGTTTTTTGTTGGATGTTCATAGCTGTTTTGAAACATTTATTCTGCTTATTAGTATAGTTTTACAATTATTTCTGTGTGGGGATCTATAGCTGCTTGCTAGTTCTGTTTTCCTAATAAGAGGTGTATTGGTTTTTAGGACCTGATTTAATATTTGTAGTGTTGCCTTTTCATAGATAGGGTTGCTCCTGTTTGAGTGTATTCCATAATACAGGTGTAACTGTGTGCGGATTAGTTTATGTGCATTACTACAGATCCTGGGAGTATGTTAGGTCGGTTCTGTGTCTGTTACCGAGATGAGATATTTTGCTAGCATGTAAGCGTTTGTATCGGTCTTATTTGTTGTGTTTTCTCAGAGGACATGCATTGGTGGTAAACTGCTGTCTTTTCATAAGTAGGGCTATTGAGCCTGGAAATAGAAGGAGTTTGAGTTGCTGTTACTGAGATGTCACTAGAACCAGAATATCTTTTTTGTAGGGTGAGTTGTATGGGGAATGTCATAATTCTGCTTTACATCCATTATTGTGGGTCAGGGGGGTTCCTGTGGATACAAACTGTACTTTTACATCTAGCCCCGTGACGATCATGGGTCAGTGTGCCATGCATGTGAGAACCTATGGTGAGTTGAGTTACATTCACATTATAAATGTCATAATTAAATGATAAGTGTGCACTAAAATCCAACCCCATCCATAATCCCGCCCCCATATGACCAAAGCCCCGCCCTCACCCCACCCTCACGGGGCGAGGGCGGGGCGAGGGGTCACCGCAACATGAGGAACTGTATTGCGGGGTCACGGCATTAGAAAGGTTGAGAACCACTGCTCTATAGTATCCTCCCCTCCTCACTGTTCTGACATTCTAGTCATTTTGCCCCAGTTTTGTATGTTTGAAATTACCAAAGGGACTTGGTATATCATTCATTTTGGTATATGTCAGATAGTAATTGTTAGTTTGTTTGTTTCTGTTCCCTTTCCTAGATCCCTGAGTGGTTCTCTGATGACTTCATCAATAAATATAATTCTAAATATAACTTTTAACACATGGCTGTGATAAGCCATAATTTCCTGACATCCATCTATGATAGCATTGTTGCTTTATTCCTTTCTGCCCATTCTTTACCTAGTACTTGCTGTGTAGTTGCAGGCTTTGTCTTTCAGGGTCTTTAGTTAAACAACAATTAACCTTGCAAACAGCCATAAAAATAGGCATGTCTGTAGTATTGTTGATCTGTAGGATATAAAAATAGAACTTGCATTCCACCATCTATGTGCTATATAAGGAACAAGTAGACCAGACCAAGCTATTATGTCAGATTGCCTGCCTACCATTTATTTATTTATGTATATATGTTTATATATAGCTCCCACTTTACTGCTCCTAGTTAGGAGCTTCAGCTTCTTTTGAGTTAAAATGGTGATTTTGGTTCTTTGACCTGATTTTACCCTCTTTGAATGTAGAATATGTTTCATTGGAACATGCTGACCAACATTTCAGATCAATGAACTAAACCTTTTTCTACAATAAAATGACTTACTTGAAAAGAGAAATGGTCAAAATGCAAGTATTTCTTGCAGTTGCTTTAAAGAATTACTGAAATATTTTTATGCATCTGGCATATTTTTGTTTTGATATTGTATTAAAAGAACATCTTCTAATACACATAAAACACATTTGTTTAAATAATTGACATTTTCTATCGATAAGCAAGCTGAATTAGCCATTACATGTGGGTCACATTATCTGGCGGCACCAAACAGACATGTCTCTCCAAACTGTAGAGCTTTGAGCTGTACTTGAACATGTGTGGGAGTTCCCACGTGGACATTGTCTTGTGAGCCTCCTCAGTCATTTTTTGTCTGACCTAAAGCACGGAAATGTACTTCATCTCTCCTCTATTTTTTCCTTCAAATTTATTTCCTTCAGAAAACTTTCTGCCTTTCCTCACTGCTTTTGCAGCCACACAAACAGCATTTTTAAGTGCTACCAAAAAAAAAAATGGAAAAGTGTGTGTTCCCTCACAAGAAAATGCCAGGCCAGAAGAAAAAATCTACAGCGTTGAGTGGATTTAAGAGCTGCCTGTGTGGGAAAATCATATCCTTCACTAACGGCCACGAGTCATGCTACTACTATCTGGGACCAGACAACAACCAGAAAAACTGTGAAGCCTGTGGAGAGATCCCCAAGCTCAAAGGGGCTATTTATCTATCTATCTATCGGATTTTTACATTCCACTTTTCAGCCCTTCAAAGCAGATTACATTCAAATGCTGTAGTTATTTCTCTGTCCACAGAGGGCTCCCAATCTAAGTTTGTACCTGAGAATGGAAGAGTTGCGTAAATCTCTTAGGAACAGTAGTAGAACTTCCTACTGCAGTGCAGCAGCATGTGCCTCCTTGGGAAATAATTTGAGCTCAAACCATTTAAAAACTCCTCTGCCTGCATAGGCTGAAGTCACAGGATGCAGTTCAGCTGCTCGAGTGCAATAAAAGCATAAGCAGCATCACTCCTTTAAACCAGTCCCTTCTGCATTGAAGAAATATAAACAGTCTTCACGAGGTGCATCGATACTGGCGTCATTGGACTGTCACTCTTCAGTGCCACCAATGCTAGCCACCAGTACCGGCATGAAGCGCTATAAGTCTGATGCATTGATTCCTACCTTCACTGTATCAAAGCACAGTGCATCGACACACTTGAAGCTAACAACACACTCAGCACACAGTGCATCAACGCATCCAATGCATGGCTGGATGGCTCAAGCTATTTCAGCACACCCACCACTGATGCACAATGCACCAATACAAGTCATTTCGACACACGCAGCACATCTCATCTTTTCCAATGCAGGGATGTCTTCTAATCATGCACTAGTGCACTCAACACATATTTCACGCCGTGATGTACCAAGATCATCCTTGAGCATACAGGATAAAAAGATTTCAAGATCTTTGTCATCCAGAAATTCCGCATCTCCCTCATGGGACCTAAGAGAATTGCCTACACAACAATTCTCTAGCCAACCAAGATTTGCAGGAGGAGTCAGGTTGCCCTTACTTCCTCCATTAGTCAGAAGACTAATACCTGGGGACTGAGGTGTTCAGAGGAGGTGAGGAGGACCTTACTTGCGGGAGACATCGGCTCCACGCTAATTGGGAACTGCTTTGCTATCTGACTCCATTGAGGGCCCTGGTACCAGCAATTGGAGGCGTCCTGACATCACTTCCAGTTGACGCTGGGAAGAGCCCTTAAAATCAGGCCCGCAACGGTGCGCAGATCGGGACTGAGGTGTTCGGAGGAGGTGAGGAGGACCTGACTTGCGGGAGACATTGGCCTTGCGCTAATTGCGAGCTTTGTTGCCATCTGACTCCATTGAGGGCCCTGGTACCAGCAGTCGGAGGCGTCCTAATGTCACGCCCGGTTGACACCGGAAGGACTCCTTAAAATCAGCCATGCAGCGGACGCAGCCGCATGCGCCAAAGAGCGCACGGCTTTGTAAGAAACATATTGTGATTTTTTTCAAGAGGACCACCTCATCCTTGCAACACCCCGTGTCCCCTAAGGGAGAATTGTATAAAGTGGATTTAGTCTACAGCAGAGTCTAGATTGGCCTATCTATCCTGGATTTCCTCTGATTCTCTTTTTCCTCTGATTCTCTTTTTCCTTTTTAATAAATATGCCTCATAAAAGGAAAGGTAAAGTGAGGATTTTTCCTTCAGAGTCCTCATTTCCATTAGACCAACGGGTTATCACTGACTGCTGTATCTACCCCGATCCATTGCGGGTAAGCCTCGCTGGCGGAACAAGCAAGGGTGGAGTGCTGTTTTCACCTGAGGAAGTTTCTCTTACTCCACCAGATCCTAGGGCACCACTGTTGAATGTGCCTGGAAGTGGTACTGATGCTTGGGGGAAATTAGACGTTCCTGTCAGTCCCCTGGAGGAGGGAAGCATAGGAACAATCCAGGCTGGAGGATCTGAGGAAAACCCCTCACATGTATCAATCCCAGTGAGTAAAGGAGCTGTAGGGGGAGTTATCCATCAGTCTCCCTTTGAAAAAGGGAACTTCCCCTTTAAGTTGAACCATCTGAAATTCAAGCTATACCAGATCTTCCTACTGTTATCACCAGACACAGCGGTGGTGATATTAGACTCACTCTGGGATCTGACCACAGGTCTCTTACAGGTCTTCAAGGAACAATCCCAGTGACTGGAGAGAGTTTCAGCTAAGTTAGATGCAGTAGCTAGTGATCATCAAAAGATATTGTCGGAACATTCCTCTACTATGCAAATGATGGGAAGTTATATTAAAAATTTACAGATAGTTAATGCCTCGATGATTCGAGAGCGATTAAATACTATTAGAAGAATTGAATCTTTGGAAAACCACTCCCGACATTTAAATTTAAGGCTTATTAATTTTCCTAAAGTCTTAGGATTACCTGTATTAGCCATAGTACGGAAATATTTTGTGGATACATTAAAAATTCCTTTGGAAAAAATTCCAGTGTTATCTAAATGTATGTTTCTTCCATTTGAAAAGAAAAAAGAATCAATGATGACCCCTACTAAAGCAACAGATATAGCCAATTTGACAGCATTTTTGGAAAGTTCTACAGAGGAGGTGCTCGAGAGAGCTACACTTGTTATCTTTCCTTTCTCCCCAAGATTTAAATTTAGTAATGAAGCACTACTTTCAGTACTTAAATATTTCTTTCTATGGCGGTCAAGTCTGGATGTACCATGATTTTGCCAAAACAACGCAAGAGCAACATAAGGCTTTCTTAAGCATGAAACAAGAAGTAATAGATAGTGGTGCAACATTTATTTTATGATATCCTTGTAAGTGTGTTCTTAAAATTGGTAATAACACATTTATTTTTTTTTAGTCCAGACCAGCTGTGGAATTTCTTGGAGGCCAAAAAGGACCCTCTGCCACAGTAATACAGAGTAATTCCTAGGTATAATGTAAACTAATGGGGAATTGTTAAAATTACTGCTTTCTTTTCTAATGTAGTGTATGTAGAATCTCCTCTAAATTTTCTAATTCTCCCTTATCTTGGAAATGATTTGTGTAATCAGTATGGAGATAAATGTCTTGTGGTTTTTCTGATATTATGGATGGTTTTTCTGATATTATGTGACTGTCCGGTACAGCACTGTCCCATTGGTTATCCACTTTCCACCATGTCTCTGAGATGCCAAGCAGAGATTAGATTTCAGCTCTCTGCGGCTGCGCGTGTGTTCCCGCGCAGGAAAGTAATGGATTCTCCTCAGTCTGTTTTTTCCGCGAATGGGATCGCACGCAGAGCTGTTTTTCTCCTCAACGTTTTTTTGTTTCACACTAAAATGTCTAAAAAATCGGAGTTTAAACCCTGCACTTGCGGCAAGGTAATGTCGGTCACGGATGGCCATGACTGATGTTACCGATGCCTTGGGCCAGATCACGATCTCCAAGCCTGTCAGTTCTGTGCCCGAATGTCACCGAGAGCACAGAAACAACGGGCATATTGAATAAAAGAACTGTTCAGCTCATCGCAGCCATCGGATGCTCATTCGTCACCTGGCCCGTCGAAAACAACGCCTCCAATACAGAAACGGGAATCTTCATGGGACCCTTACTCCTCCATTCTAGGAGGTAAGGACTCGCCACGAAGGCATAGGCCATTGGATTCGAATGAACCGACAGTGCCAGAACCATCCGCGCAGGAAGCAAAGGCACCTAAAAATCCGACGCCTAAAACATCTTGTGTGTCTAAGATGTCTTCTGCGCCTAACTCACCATCGGCGCACACAATGTCTGTGCCTAAGACTTTATTGGCGCACAGGAAGTGAGACAATTCAGTAATTTCCGTCTCCAAAGCAGTTTGGAGAGCCTGCACTCTCGCTGAGCGTGTTTTCCAATACTACTGTCTATATTCTACTTACTTAAATTCTACAGACGACGAGTCCATCTGGCTACACGCTAGGAAATGTTGAGGTTACTTACCTGATAATCTCGTTTTCCTTAGTGTAGACAGATGGACTCAGCATCCCGCCCGGCTGCCGGTATACATGAGTTTCACCGATTCACGGTAGGTCATGTCATTTGCTTACATAAGAGCGTCCCCTTTGCCAGGTGTCGACGACTTCCGGTTGGGAAAGCTGGCAGTCTCCAGCTACTATCAATCGGTCAGGGGAATCCTGTTTCACAAATTTATTGATCGTCAGTACACATATATCCATAACAGCTTTTGCAAGGAAGATTACTGAATTGTCTCACTTCCTGTGGGGGTATATGTACCCGTGCTGACATCAGATCCGTCTCCAACTGCTAGCACGAGCACACTATACCCACTTGTTCTGAGTCCATCTGTCTACACTAAGGAAAACGAGATAATCAGGTAAGTAATCTCAACATTGACCGACGTGCCGCAAATGCGCAGTAGAGAGCAGCTCTACTGCGCATGTGCGGGCGAACACGTCTGTCAGAGCAGAGCGTCAGCTCTTTGAAAACATGGCGGCGACGAGGAGTGGTAGTGGCGCCGCGAGGGTGGGAGGGACCTCCCCCAGAGATCTTCCGTTTGTGCCATCCGAAGGTGTTGTGAATGAGCTGAGAGAGGGGGAGTGACTGAGGGGAGGGGGGAGGGAGGGAGAGAGTGACTGAGGGGAGGGGGTGACTGAGGGGAGGGAGGAGGGGGTGACTGAGGGGAGGAGGGGGATGGAGGAGGGAGTAACTGAGGGGAGGGGGAGGAGAGAGGGAGGGAGACTAGAGGGGGGAGGTGGGAGGGAGAATAGAGGGGAGGGGGAAGGAAATGGACTGAAATTTTTTTATTTTAATGTAGCCCGTTGTTACGGGCTTAACGGCTAGTATATATCATAAACAACATGATCAGGAGCTTGGGACTCTCATGACAGCATGGCTAATTCAGCCCTGCTATCAATGGGAAAAAGCAAGTTTGCTTACCGTAAACGGTGTTTCCGTAGATAGCAGGATGAATTAGCCATGCTGACCCACCCACCTCCCTGGCAGTCGCCATCTTTTCAACTACACAGCTTAATCACAGACTGAGGAGAATCCGTTACTTTCCTGCGTGGGAACACATGCGCAGGAAAGTACACATTTTAGCCGCAGAGAGCTAAAATCTAATCTCTGCTTGGTAAAGCTCTGCCTCCCAGGCCTGATTGACAGATCCCATGACAGCAGGGCTAATTCATCCTGCTATCTACCGAAACACCATTTACGGTAAGCAAACTTGCTTTATTCAGATCAAAATACTTTTCCTCAGCCTTTATGGGATGCAGAGGAAATGGTGTGACACCTGCTCCAGTCTGTCTATGAATACTTTAATTCTGCTTCACGTGCCTCGGCAGCCTCTATTGAAGCATGATGTATGGTGTGGCTACGAGCCAGTTTCATCAGAGAGGATGTCTATGAAAAACTAGTGGACCTCCCATGCTTAGGAGAGAACCTCTTTGGAGAGAAGCTCCAAGAAAAAGGTCTCACAGATAAATTACCAAAATGTAGTTGGATAGTTTCTCTCCCTGGCACCAGAGCAATTTGCTCTGTCACGATGTCCATACTATCCTTATAAGTGTCCTTACTTTAACCAACGACTGTATCATCCTTTGCAGCAGTCCCAGCTTCCGCCTCTTCCATCACAGCTTCAAAAACAACTTCTGGCCAGATCCAGACAACAGGGAGACTGTCAGCCAAAAACCATGCAGCAGGCTCAGCCTAAACCAGGGCCCAGTTTTTTATACTATTAACCAAGGACTCTTGGGTCCTCAGCATTGTGCAGCTTGACTCCACCTCTTTCATACTATTCGCTACCCTGTCAGGATCCTTTTCATCTCACACAGATCCATCTGAAGGTGCATTCTCTTCTCAAGCATCAGGCAGTGGAAATCCTGCCTGCATCGCAACATAAATAAGGTTTCTACTCCAGATATTTCCTCATAGCAAGAATTTGGGGGGATTATGACCAATCCTGGATCTGCAGCTCCTCAACAAGCACATGCTAAGGGAGAAATTGAAAATAATTTCCTTCAGCACAATTCTTCCATTCATGAAACAAGGTGACTGCATAGGTATCCTAAACCTCAAGGATGCGTCTCCTCATGTTCCAATCCACCCAGCCCATTGGCATTACCTGAAATTCCAAATGGATTTGTCTCACTACCAATACACAAAGTCCTTCCATTTGGCCTCTCTTCTGCTCCCCAAATGTCTTGTAGTAGCAGTGCACTTCCATTGCCAGGGGTTCAAGTTTTCCTATACCTAGATGATTGGCTGTTCACGGTAAGTTCTCAAGAAGCGAGTCTCCATTCTGTAGGCATGACCATATGTCTTCAGTCTACATATTCACATCTCTTTACTTTCTTGATAACATCTCAAAGACCAACAATAGGTTTGGACAAGCAGTTTTGTGAGATCTGTTTTCATCGTAGTCTACTCTCCACTGTGGAGTCTTGGTTGCTTATTAAGTAATCGCTTCACTGCAACCCTCAACTTGGGACTCCCCCCATGTAATGACTAATTCAGCCTGTTAATGACGGCAAATACCGGTTTGTGTAACAGGGATGGACCCTTGCTGCTGTGATGTGGTTGATGCAGCCTATGGTGTGAACTCCGTAGGCCCACACCGACTGCTGGTGGAGGTTGTCTGGATGGACACTGGTCTAGGGCTTCACCTTTATGAGCCCCTTTCCTTGCAGGCTGATCTCTTGGGTTCCAGGGGCAGGCATGGCAGGCAGGACAGGCGAGGGTCTCTCAGAGAACGGTGATGACAATGGTCCAGGGCCAGGCAAATGTCAGAGGCAGACAGAAAGCAAAAATAGTCAGTTTCCAGACAAGGAATCAGATCTAGAGGTCAGTCCGTAATGAAGACAGGGAGGAGACAAAAGGGACTGACACAGCAGGGAAGGCTGGAAGACAGGCAGGAGTGGATGAGACAAGGCAGGGCAGGCTGTAGAGATAAGGCAAAGAAGAACTAACAACATTACCAGGGGGTAGGATGACCTATTGCTGAGATATTGTTTATTTCATGGCTGGAGTTTAAATACCCAGTTGCATGACATCAACAGGCAGTGTCATCCTCTGAGGTTCCCACTGCGCTGCCCTTAAGAACAGGGGCGCCCTGTACCCATGCTCCTATGGGGAGCCAGAGTCATCATGGTGGCAGTATTCCTGCTGCTGCAAAAAGCAGCAGTGCTTCAGAGGGTCCCGGGGACCGCGGGACAGTCCTGGGATCAGCCAAATAGGATGAATTAGCCATGGAATACCCACCCACCTCCCTGGAGAGTTGACTGCACAGCTAAATTTAGCTCTGTTATTGACTGAGGAGGTTCATAACACAGCGCCCAGCCTGGAATTCCCATACATGCTCAGTAGAGCTCAAAGCTCTACAGCTTGGAGAGAGAAGTCCGTTTGGTGCTACCGAATGACATTACCCACATGTAATAGCTAATTAATTTGCTCTCTGTGGAAAACACTGTTTATGGTAAATAAACATGCTGTCTTAAATCAATTTCTAAGAAATCTTTTCATAGCATTCAGTGTAAGAGGTTGTTTGACATCTAACTTTCACTAGAACCTAATTTATCTTAGACTATTAACACAAAATAGTTACCTAAGGCTCTTGCTAAAAGAAACCCAAGTTGATTATGATTCACTTTTCCATGTAGGATTAGTGGTGGGGTGGGGGGAAGTTTGGGGCTGGGTCTGATAATTTTCAGACTCGCATTGTTTAATTGAAAAACATTTGGTTCACATATATTGCTGGTTTATGCAAACTGGTGTAAATTGTGTAGTATGCACCTTAAATTCATATGCAATATTTTGTCAGATGTATCAAATTATAGAGCATACAGTTAGACATAACAGCACTTCTAGAGCCCTGAACCAACAGATGGAAGAATGCATTTAAAAATATATTTATTTTATTTATTTATTTTAAAACTCTTCTATACCGTCGTTAAGTTAATTCACCCTCACAACGGTTTACAGAAAGGCACAATAAGAAAAAAACTATATTTGGTATAGATTACAAATTATTCATGTGCCAACATAGTACGGTAACATATTTAATATGAAAAGACTGTGTGTTAATTAAGGCTTATATGTCTGTTGAAAAACTGTCAAGTGGTTCAAATCTAGCATTAATATGCAATTGGAGATATTAGAGGAACAAACCGATTACTTGGTGCGTCATTATCTTTCAATTGTTTTCCTCCTTCTGTTTGTCTGTATAAAAAGCTTGTTTAAAAAGCCAGGTTTTCAGACTAGTTTTAAATAGTTTCAAATTTCTCTTCAGCCTTATTTCGAGTGACATGGAGTTCCATAGAACAGGTCCAGCCAGCGATAGTGCTCTCTCCCTTACCTGAGTGAGCCGTGCTGATTTAACAGAAGGAATAGTTAGTAGAGCTTTATAAGCAGATCTAAGGTTTCTGTGTGGTACATGTACGCGCAGTGCTGTGTTAAGCCAGTCGGCCTTTTCATCATGGATTAGTTTATGAATTATACACAATCCTTTGTATTGTATTCTTTGTTCAATTGGAAGCCAGTGTAGTTCAGCAAGTGTACCTGTGATGTGGTCTCTTTTCTGTTTGCCTGTCAAAATTCTAGCAGCGGAATTTTGCAATATTTGGAATGGTCTAATAGTAACTTGAGGTAGGCCTAATAGCAGAGAGTTACAGTAGTCTGTGCTCGCAAATATCATTGCCTGTAGGACTGTGCGAAAATTATTCAGTGTTAGCAGGGGTTTGTCTTCTAAGGACCATTAGTTTGGCGTAACCTTCTTTTCATTTCTGTGAAATGTTGTTTTATGTTAAGCTCAGGGTCAATTATTACCCCTAGATTCCGTACTTTTATTGCTAACTCTACGGTTTGATTATTTTTGATTGCGATTGTAGGTTGTGTAGGGTGTATATTTTTTCATTCTAGGTGTAAGAATTCAGTTTTATCAATGTTTATTACCAGTTCCATTTGGTTTAGGAGTTGTTTGATTATTTCAACATACATATTAGCCAGTTTCATTGTTTCTTCGATTATATTTACGATGGGTAAACCCTTAGAATTCACCTACAGTAGATTGGTTCAAATGAATCTGGAATTCATTTGAACCTTATATTAAGGAGATAATCATTGTAAATTGTAAATTGTTATTTTCTTGTTATGACTTCTTGTTTTTCTATTCTTCCTACTGCCTTTTGGTTAACCCCCCGCCCAGTTTTACACTCTCCCTGTTGAAATGTATTTTCCAAGCTTTCAGTTAATATGTGAACCGGTATGATGTCCCCACTAATACCGGTATATAAAAGTTTCTAAATAAATAAATAAATATTTTAGCAATGGAAAATTTCCCCTGCCTTGTCTTTTTGAAATACCATAATTTCATGATACACAGCATTCCTTTTAGCAAAATTTTCAAAGCCCAGCACACACAAAAACCGAGCAATATGAGCGTAGTCAGGCCGTGCGCGTGCCAAGCACATTTTAAAAGCAGCCCGGCCACATGTGTATCTCTTGATATGCGCTGAAGTGCTGAGCTCCTTGAAGGGGGGGGGGGGGGGGAGGGAACGACCAGGGCAGCAGCCATTAGACTTTGTCCTGGGGAAGTGCACTCCGGCAGCCAGAGGCGTACAGAACTTACTCCTGCTCGGAGGAGCAGGTAAGTTCTAAAACAAAAAAGTTACGAGAGGGTAGGTTTAGGGGTCGGGGAGGAGAGGGGAAGAGAGAAGAAGACTAGGTAGGGGGTTAGGAAAGTTCCCTCCCAATCCGCTCCTTAATTGGAGAGGACTTTACTGTATCGCTTGCCGCTCTCCCGCAATTTTTACTGTATCGGCCCGAATGAGAGTACCATGAAAGCTGCATGGCACTTATTAAAGGCAAATTATCCTCATTTAATACTATTTGGTTGTCTTCCTCTTGGGTTGAGTCATCTGGCAAATAACATCATATACGTGAATACGATATTGGCCAACTGCAAAGCAATTGTGAAGGTATTCAACAATCATCATTTTGCTATTCAGTTTGAAGAAATTACAGAAAAAGCAGACAGGAAAGGAAGGGAAATGTCACTAAATTCTGCATATTGTGCTGGAATACCAAGACCTTAGAATTACCTACAACCGGGAGGCAGACAATACTTATAGATCAGGCAATAACTTCACTTTAGTAGCCCACGTTCCCCCCGCAGGTTTGGCCCTTGGGTATCGGAGCTAGCAGGACTTACCAGAAAGTCTTTTAGCAAAGAAAGAGTCCAGCAAAGATCTGAGTCAAATTGATGACAATTAAGGAATAGGAATAGTCTGAAGATCCAGGCAGATTTCTCAAGCATAACCAATGAGGCAAATTATGACATAAGAACATAAGAAAATGCCATACTGGGTCAGACCAAGGGTCCATCAAGCCCAGCATCCTGTTTCCAACAGTGGCCAATCCATGCCATAAGAACCTGGCAAGTACCCAAAAACTAAGTCTATTCCATGTTACCATTGCTAATGTCAGTGGCTATTCTCTAAGTGAACTTAATAGCAGGTAATGGACTTCTCCTCCAAGAACTTATCCAATCCTTTTTTAAACACAGCTATACTAACTGCACTGACCACATCCTCTGGTAACAAATTCCAGAGTTTAATTGTGCGTTGAGTAAAAAAGAACTTTCTCCGATTAGTTTTAAATGTGCCCCATGCTAACTTCATGGAGAGCCCCCTAGTCTTTCTACTATCCGAAAGAGTAAATAACCGATTCACATCTACCCGTTCTAGACCTCTCATGATTTTAAACACCTCTATCATATCCCCCCTCAGTCGTCTCTTCTCCAAGCTGAAAAGTCCTAACCTCTTTAGTCTTTCCTCGTAGGGAAGTTGTTCCATTCTCCTTATCATTTTGGTAGCCCTTCTCTGTACCTTCTCCATCGCAATTATATCTTTTTTGAGATGCGGCGACCAGAATTGTACACAGTATTCAAGGTGCGGTCTCACCATGGAGCGATACAGAGGCATTATGACATTTTCCGTTTTATTCACCATTCCCTTTCTAATAATTCCCAACATTCTGTTTGCTTTTTTGACTGCCGCAGCAAACTGAACCGACTATTTCAATGTGTTTTCCACTATGACACCTAGTTCTCTTTCTTGGGTTGTAGCATCTAATATGGA